>NC_136853.1:3755638-5078482 GCF_951799975.1 Gobius niger | reverse complement strand
TCAGACGCGATGTGTTTGTTTTGGCCACAGCTGACCTGGAAGCACTTCGGGCACATCCTTTTTTTTTTTTTCTTTTTTTTTTTTTTTTACTCTTTGTTTCTCCCTTACGACAGAAATAATGAAAACGCTGTTTTACAAATTAAAATCAGGCCGTAAGCATAGAATTAAGACATTACATTACAGACGTCGAGCACTTCCGTTCCGCTGTTACGACACAACTGAACACTCAGTCGTTCACCAGGAGAGAGAGGAGCAGCTGCTCAGAGAGCAGGATTCAGGAGGATTACTGAGAGCTGCGTGAATGAAGCCACAAACCACTCTGGGGGTGTTTTTGATAAGGAAATAGCATAACAACATGGCTAAAAGCAACAAAAAGTCGATTTTGCATGATATAGGACCTTTAAATGTTCTGACAGGGTGTGTTCTTGTTCTTTTGTGTTGTGTGTTTTTGTGTTGTCTTGCAGCTGAGGCTTTTAAAGAAGCATGAGATCAACATGTCAGAACTTAAATGTTTTGACAGGTTGTGTTCTTGTGTTCTTGTTGTCTTGTATTGTGTGTTTCTGTGTTCTCTTGCAACTGGGGCTTTTAAAGGAGCATTAGATCAACATGTCAGAATTTAAATGTTCTAACAGGGTGTGTTCTTATTGTCTTGTGTAGTGTGTTTTTATGTTGTCTTGCAGCTGAGGCTTTTAATGGAGCATTAGATCAACTTGTCAGAAATTAAATGTTTTGACCGGTTGTGTTCTTGTTGTCTTGTGTTGTGTGTTTCTGTGTTGTCTTGCAGCTGAGGCTTTTAAAGAAGCATGAGATCAACATCTCAGAATTTAAATGTTCTGACAGGGTTTGTTCTTGTGTTCTTGTTGTCTGTTGTGTGTTTCTGTGTTGTCTTGCAGCTGAGGATTTTAAATGAGCATTAGATCAACTTGTCAGAACTTAAATGTTTTGACCGGTTGTGTTCTTGTGTTATTGTTGTCTTGTGTCGTGTGTTTTTGTGTTGTCTTGCCGCTGATGCTTTTAAAGAAGCATTAGATCAACAAGTCAGAACTTAAATGTTCTGACAGGTTTTGTTCTATTGTTCTTTTTGTCTTTTGTTGTGTGATTTTGTGTTGTCTTGCAGCTGAAGCTTTTAAAGGAGCATTAGATCAACTTGTCAGAACTTAAATGTTCTGACAAGTTAAATGTTCTGACAGGGTGTGTTCTTGTATTCTTGTTGTCTTGTGTGTTTCTGTGTTGCCTTGCAACTGGGGCTTTTAAAGGAGCATTCGATCAACTTTTCAGAATTTAAATGTTCTGACAGGGTGTGTTCTTGTGTTCTTGTTGTCTTTGTTGTGTGTTTTTGTGTTGTCTTGCAGCTGAGGCTTTTAAAGGAGCATTAGATCAACATCTCAGAATGTAAATGTTCTGACAGGGTTTGTTCTTGTGTTCTTGTTGTCTGTTGTGTGTTTCTGTGTTGTCTTGCAGCTGAGGCTTTTAAAGGAGCATTAGATCAAAAAGTCAGAACTTAAATGTTCTGACAGGTTGTTTTCTTCTGTTCTTGTTGTCTTGTGTTGTGTGTTTCTGTGTTGTCTTGCAGCTGAGGCTTTTAAAGAAGCATAAGATCAACATGTCAGAATTTAAATGTTCTGACAGGGTATGTGCTTGTGTTCTTGTTCTTTTGCGTTGTGTGTTTTTGTGTTGTCTTTCAGCTGAGGTTTTTAAAGGAGCATTAGATCAACTTGTCAGAACTTATATGTGCTGACAGGTTGTGTTCTTGTGTTCTTGTTGTCTTGTGTTGTGTGTTTCTGTGTTATCTTGCAGCTGAGTCTTTTAAAGAAGCATTAGATCAACAAGTCAGAACTTAAATGTTCTGACAGGGTGTGTTCTTGTTATTTTGTGTTGTGTGTTTTTGTGTTGTCTTGCAGCTGAGGCTTTTAAAGAAGCTTGAGATCAACAAGTCAGAATTGAAATGTTCTGACAGGTTGTGTTCTTGTGTTCTTGTTGTCTTGTATTGTGTGTTTCTGTGTTGTCTTGCAGCTGGGGCTTTTAAAGAAACATGAGATCAACATGTCAGAATTTAAATGTTCTGACAGGTTGTGTTCTTGTTGTCTTGTATTGTGTGTTTCTGTGTTGTCTTGCAGCTGAGGCTTTTAAAAAAGCATGAGATCAACATGTCAGAACTTACATGTTTTGACAGGTTGTGTTCTTGTGTTCTTGTTGTCTTGTATTGTGTGTTTCTGTGTAGTCTTGCAGCTGAGGCTTTTAAAGAAGCATGAGATCAACATGTCAGAATTTAAATGTTCTGACAGGGTTTGTTCTTGTGTTCTTGTTGTCTGTTGTGTGTTTCTCTGTCGTCTTGCAGCTGAGGCTTTTAAAGGAGCATTAGATCAAAAAGTCAGAACTTAAATGTTCTGACAAGTTGTATTCTTGTTGTCATGTGTTGTGTGTTTATGTGTTGTCTTACAACTGGGGCTTTTAAAGGAGATTATATCAACTTATCAGAACTTAAATGTTTTGACCGGTTGTGTTATTGTTGTCTTGTGTTGTGTGTTTCTGTGTTGTCTTGCAGCTGAGGCTTTTAAAGGAGCATTAGATCAACTTGTCAGAACTTATATGTTCTGACAGGTTGTGTTCTTCTGTTCTTGTAGTCTTGTGTTGTGTGTTTCTGTGTTGTCTTGCAGCTGAGGCTTTTAAAGGATTATTAGATCAACTTGTCAGAACTTAAATGTTTTGACCGGTTGTGTTCTTGTTGTCTTGTGTTGTGTGTTTCTGTGTTGTCTTGCAGCTGAGGCTTTTAAAGAAGCATTAGATCAACTTTTAAGAACTTAAATGTTTTGACAGGTTGTGTTCTTGTGTTCTTGTTGTCTTGTATTGTGTGTTTCTGTGTTGTCTTGCAGCTGAGGCTTTTAAAGAAGCATGAGATCAACATGTCAGAACTTAAATGTTTTGACAGGTTGTGTTCTTGTGTTCTTGTTGTCTTGTATTGTGTGTTTCTGTGTTGTCTTGCAGCTGAGGCTTTTAAAGGAGCATTAGATCAAAAAGTCAGAACTTAAATGTTCTGACCGGTTGTGTTCTTCTGTTCTTGTAGTCTTGTGTTGTATGTTTCTGTGTTGTCTTGCAGCTGAGGCTTTTAAAGAAGCATTAGATCAACGTTTCAGAACTCAAATGTTTTGACAGGTTGTGTTCTTGTGTTCTTGTCTTGTGTTGTGTGTTTCTGTGTTGTCTTGCAGCTGAGGCTTTTAATGGAGCATTAGATCAACTTGTCAGAAATTAATTTTTTGACCGGTTGTGTTCTTGTTGTCTTGTGTTGTGTGTTTCTGTGTTGTCTTTCAGCTGAGGCTTTTAAAGGAGCATTAGATCAAAAAGTCAGAACTTAAATGTTCTGACAGGTTGTTTTCTTCTGTTCTTGTTGTCTTGTGCTGTGTGTTTCTGTGTTGTCTTGCAGCTGAGGCTTTTAAAGAAGCATAAGATCAACATGTCAGAATTTAAATGTTCTGACAGGGTTTGTTCTTGTGTTCTTGTTGTCTGTTGTGTGTTTCTGTGTCGTCTTGCAGCTGAGGCTTTTAAAGGAGCATTAGATCAAAAAGTCAGAACTTAAATGTTCTGACAAGTTGTATTCTTGTTGTCATGTGTTGTGTGTTTCTGTGTTGTCTTACAACTGGGGCTTTTAAAGGAGCATTAGATCAACAAGTCAGAACTTAAATGTTCTGACAGGTTGTGTTCTTCTGTTCTTGTTGTCTTGTGTTGTGTGTTTTTGTGTTGTCTTGCAGCTGATGCTTTTAAAGAAGCATGAGATCAACATGTCAGAACTTAAATGTTCTGACAGGTTGTGTTCTTGTGTTCTTGTTCTTTTGTGTTGTGTGTTTCTGTGTTGTCTTGCAGCTGAGGCTTTTAAAAGGGCATTAGATCAACATGTCTAAACTTAAATGTTCTGACAGGTTGTGTTCTTCTGTTCTTGTTTTCTTGTGCTGTGTGTTTCTGTGTAGTCTTGCAGCTGAGGCTTTTAAAGAAGCATGAGATCAACATGTCAGAATTTAAGTGTTCTGACAGGGTTTGTTCTTGTGTTCTTGTTGTCTGTTGTGTGTTTCTCTGTCGTCTTGCAGCTGAG
This sequence comes from Gobius niger, assembly GCF_951799975.1. Lineage (NCBI taxonomy): Eukaryota > Metazoa > Chordata > Actinopteri > Gobiiformes > Gobiidae > Gobius > Gobius niger. Next base: position 5,074,398 of record NC_136853.1, on the reverse strand, counting down.
GCTTTTAAAGGAGCATTAGATCAAAAAGTCAGAACTTAAATGTTCTGACAAGTTGTATTCTTGTTGTCATGTGTTGTGTGTTTCTGTGTTGTCTTACAACTGGGGCTTTTAAAGGAGCATTAGATCAACAAGTCAGAACTTAAATGTTCTGACAGGTTGTGTTCTTCTGTTCTTGTTGTCTTGTGTTGTGTGTTTTTGTGTTGTCTTGCAGCTGATGCTTTTAAAGAAGCATGAGATCAACATGTCAGAACTTAAATGTTCTGACAGGTTGTGTTCTTGTGTTCTTGTTCTTTTGTGTTGTGTGTTTCTGTGTTGTCTTGCAGCTGAGGCTTTTAAAGGAGCATTAGATCAACATGTCTAAACTTAAATGTTCTGACAGGTTGTGTTCTTCTGTTCTTGTTTTCTTGTGTTGTGTGTTTCTGTGTAGTCTTGCAGCTGAGGCTTTTAAAGAAGCATGAGATCAACATGTCAGAATTTAAGTGTTCTGACAGGGTTTGTTCTTGTGTTCTTGTTGTCTGTTGTGTGTTTCTCTGTCGTCTTGCAGCTGAGGCTTTTAAAGGAGCATTAGATCAAAAAGTCAGAACTTAAATGTTCTGACAAGTTGTATTCTTGTTGTCATGTGTTGTGTGTTTCTGTGTTGTCTTACAACTGGGGCTTTTAAAGGAGCATTAGATCAACAAGTCAGAACTTAAATGTTCTGACAGGTTGTGTTCTTCTGTTCTTGTTGTCTTGTGTTGTGTGTTTTTGTGTTGTCTTGCAGCTGATGCTTTTAAAGAAGCATGAGATCAACATGTCAGAACTTAAATGTTCTGACAGGTTGTGTTCTTGTGTTCTTGTTCTTTTGTGTTGTGTGTTTCTGTGTTGTCTTGCAGCTGAGGCTTTTAAAGGAGCATTAGATCAACATGTCTAAACTTAAATGTTCTGACAGGTTGTGTTCTTCTGTTCTTGTTTTCTTGTGTTGTGTGTTTCTGTGTAGTCTTGCAGCTGAGGCTTTTAAAGAAGCATGAGATCAACATGTCAGAATTTAAGTGTTCTGACAGGGTTTGTTCTTGTGTTCTTGTTGTCTGTTGTGTGTTTCTCTGTCGTCTTGCAGCTGAGGCTTTTAAAGGAGCATTAGATCAAAAAGTCAGAACTTAAATGTTCTGACAAGTTGTATTCTTGTTGTCATGTGTTGTGTGTTTCTGTGTTGTCTTACAACTGGGGCTTTTAAAGGAGCATTATATCAACTTGTCAGAACTTAAATGTTTTGACCGGTTGTGTTATTGTTGTCTTGTGTTGTGTGTTTCTGTGTTGTCTTGCAGCTGAGGCTTTTAAAGGAGCATTATATCAACTTGTCAGAACTTATATGTTCTGACAGGTTGTGTTCTTCTGTTCTTGTAGTCTTGTGTTGTGTGTTTCTGTGTTGTCTTGCAGCTGAGGCTTTTAAAGGAGCATTAGATCAAAAAGTCAGAACTTAAATGTTCTGACAAGTTGTATTCTTGTTGTCTTGTGTTGTGTGTTTCTGTGTTGTCTTGCAGCTGAGGCTTTTAAAGGATTATTAGATCAACTTGTAAGAACTTAAATGTTTTGACCGGTTGTGTTCTTGTTGTCTTGTGTTGTGTGTTTCTGTGTTATCTTGCAGCTGAGTATTTTAAAGAAGCATTAGATCAACAAGTCAGAACTTAAATGTTCTGACAGGGTGTGTTCTTGTTCTTTTGTGTTGTGTGTTTTTGTGTTGTTTTGCAGCTGAGGCTTTTAAAGAAGCATGAGATCAACATGTCAGAACTTAAATGTTTTGACAGGTTGTGTTCTTGTTGTCTTGTGTTGTGTGTTTCTGTGTTGTCTTTCAGCTGAGGCTTTTAATGAAGCATGAGATCAACATGTCAGAATTTAAATGTTCTGACAGGTTGTGTTCTTGTGTTCTTGTTGTCTTGTGTTGTGTGTTTCTGTGTTGTCTTGCAGCTGAGGCTTTTAAAGAAGCATTAGATCAAAAAGTCAGAACTTAAATGTTTTGACAGGTTGTGTTCTTGTGTTCTTGTTGTCTTGTATTGTGTGTTTCTGTGTTGTCTTGCAGCTGAGGCTTTTAAAGAAGCATTAGATCAACAAGTCAGAACTTAAATGTTTTGACAGGTTGTGTTCTTGTGTTCTTGTTGTCTTGTGTTGTGTGTTTCTGTGTTGTCTTGCAGATGAGGCTTTTAAAGAAGCATGAGATCAACAAGTCAGAACTTAAATGTTTTGACAGGTTGTGTTCTTGTTTTCTTGTCTTGTGTTGTGTGTTTCTGTGTTGTCTTGCAGCTGAGGCTTTTAATGGAGCATTAGATCAGCTTGTCAGAAATTAAATGTTTTGACCGGTTGTGTTCTTGTTGTCTTGTGTTGTGTGTTTCTGTGTTGTCTTTCAGCTGAGGCTTTTAAAGGAGCATTAGATCAAAAAGTCAGAACTTAAATGTTCTGACAGGTTGTTTTCTTCTGTTCTTGTTGTCTTGTGCTGTGTGTTTCTGTGTTGTCTTGCAGCTGAGGCTTTTAAAGAAGCATAAGATCAACATGTCAGAATTTAAATGTTCTGACAGGGTTTGTTCTTGTGTTCTTGTTGTCTGTTGTGTGTTTCTGTGTCGTCTTGCAGCTGAGGCTTTTAAAGGAGCATTAGATAAAAAAGTCAGAACTTAAATGTTCTGACAAGTTGTATTCTTGTTGTCATGTGTTGTGTGTTTCTGTGTTGTCTTACAACTGGGGCTTTTAAAGGAGCATTAGATCAAAAAGTCAGAACTGAAATGTTCTGACAGGTTGTTTTCTTCTGTTCTTGTTGTCTTGTGTTGTGTGTTTCTGTGTTGTCTTGCAGCTGAGGCTTTTAAAGAAGCATGAGATCAACATGTCAGAATTTAAATGTTCTGACAGGGTTTGTTCTTGTGTTTTTGTTGTCTGTTGTGTGTTTCTGTGTTGTCTTGCAGCTGAGGCTTTTAAAGGAGCATTAGATCAAAAAGTCAAAACTTAAATGTTCTGACAAGTTGTATTCTTGTTGTCTTGTGTTGTGTGTTTCTGTGTTGTCTTGCAACTGGGGCTTTTAAAGGAGCATTAGATCAACTTGTCAGAACTTATATGTTCTTACAGGTTGTGTTCTTCTGTTCTTGTTGTCTTGTGTTGTGTGTTTTTGTGTTGTCTTGCAGCTGAGGCTTTTAAAGAAGCATTAGATCAACAAGTCAGAACTTAAATGTTTTGACAGGTTGTGTTCTTGTGTTCTTGTTGTCTTGTGTTGTGTGTTTCTGTGTTGTCTTGCAGATTAGGCTTTTAAAGAAGCATGAGATCAACAAGTCAGAACTTTAATGTTTTGACAGGTTGTGTTCTTGTGTTCTTGTCATGTGTTGTGTGTTTCTGTGTTGTCTTGCAGCTGAGGCTTTTAAAGGAGCATTAGATCAACTTGTCAGAACTTATCTGTGCTGACAGGTTGTGTTCTTGTGTTCTTGTTGTCTTGTGTTGTGTGTTTCTGTGTAGTCTTGCAGCTGAGGCTTTTAAAGAAGCATGAGATCAACATGTCAGAATTTAAATGTTCTGACAGGGTTTGTTCTTGTGTTCTTGTTGTCTGTTGTGTGTTTCTGTGTCGTCTTGCAGCTGAGGCTTTTAAAGGAGCATTAGATCAAAAAGTCAGAACTTAAATGTTCTGACAGGTTGTATTCTTGTTGTCATGTGTTGTGTGTTTCTGTGTTGTCTTGCAACTGGGGCTTTTAAAGAAGCATTAGATCAACAAGTCAGAACTTAAATTTTCTGACAGGGTGTGTTCTTGTATTCTTGTTGTCTTGTGTGTTTCTGTGTTGCCTTGCAACTGGGGCTTTTAAAGGAGCATTCGATCAACTTTTCAGAATTTAAATGTTCTGACAGGGTGTGTTCTTGTGTTCTTGTTGTCTTTGTTGTGTGTTTTTGTGTTGTCTTGCAGCTGAGGCTTTTAAAGAAGCATGAGATCAACATGTCAGAACTTACATGTTTTGACAGGTTGTGTTCTTGTGTTCTTGTTGTCTTGTATTGTGTGTTTCTGTGTTGTCTTGCAGCTGAGGCTTTTAAAGGAGCATTAGATCAACTTGTCAGAACTTAAATGTTTTGACCGGTTGTGTTCTTGTTGTCTTGTGTTGTGTGTTTCTGTGTTGTCTTGCAGCTGAGGATTTTAAATGAGCATTAGATCAACTTGTCAGAACTTATATGTGCTGACAGGTTGTGTTCTTGTGTTCTTGTTGTCTTGTGTTGTGTGTTTCTCTGTAGTCTTGCAGCTGAGGCTTTTAAAGAAGCATGAGATCAACATGTCAGAATTTAAATGTTCTGACAGGGTTTGTTCTTGTGTTCTTGTTGTCTGTTGTGTGTTTCTCTGTCGTCTTGCTGCTGAGGCTTTTAAAGGAGCATTAGATCAAAAAGTCAGAAATTAAATGTTCTGACAAGTTGTATTCTTGTTGTCTTGTGTTGTGTGTTTCTGTGTTGTCTTGCAGCTGAGGCTTTTAAAGGAGCATTAGATCAACTTGTCAGAACTTATATGTTCTGACAGGTTGTGTTCTTGTGTTCTTGTTGTCTTGTGTTGTGTTTCTGTGTTGTCTTGCAGCTGAGGCTTTTAAAGGAGCATTAGATCAAAAAGTCAGAAATTAAATGTTCTGACATGTTGTATTCTTGTTGTCTTGTGTTGTGTGTTTCTGTGTTGTCTTGCAGCTGAGGCTTTTAAAGGATTATTAGATCAACTTGTCAGAACTTAAATGTTTTGACCGGTTGTGTTCTTGTTGTCTTGTGTTGTGTGTTTCTGTGTTATCTTGCAGCTGAGTATTTTAAAGAAGCATTAGATCAACAAGTCAGAACTTAAATGTTCTGACAGGGTGTGTTCTTGTTGTCTTGTATTGTGTGTTTCTGTGTTGTCTTGCAGCTGGGGCTTTTAATGAAGCATGAGCTCAACATGTCAGAATTTAAATGTTCTGACAGGTTGTGTTCTTTTGTTTATGTTGTCTTGTGTTGTGTGTTTCTGTGTTGTCTTGCAGCTGAGGCTTTTAAAGAAGCATTAGATCAACTTTTAAGAACTTAAATGTTTTGACAGGTTGTGTTCTTCTGTTCTTGTAGTCTTGTGTTGTATGTTTCTGTGTTGTCTTGCAGCTGAGGCTTTTAAAGAAGCATTAGATCAACGTTTAAGAACTTAAATGTTTTGACAGGTTGTGTTCTTGTGTTCTTGTTGTCTTGTATTGTGTGTTTCTGTGTTGTCTTGCAGCTGAGGCTTTTAAAGAAGCATTAGATCAACAAGTCAGAACTTAAATGTTTTGACAGGTTGTGTTCTTGTGTTCTTGTCTTGTGTTGTGTGTTTCTGTGTTGTCTTGCAGCTGAGGCTTTTAAAGGAGCATTAGATCAACAAGTCAGAACTTAAATGTTCTGACAGGTTGTGTTCTTCTGTTCTTGTTGTCTTGTGTTGTGTGTTTTTGTGTTGTCTTGCAGCTGATGCTTTTAAAGAAGCATGAGATCAACATGTCAGAACTTAAATGTTTTGACAGGTTGTGTTCTTGTGTTCTTGTTCTTTTGTGTTGTGTGTTTCTGTGTTGTCTTGCATCGGAGGCTTTTAAAGGAGCATTAGATCAACTTGTCAGAACTTATATGTTCTTACAGGTTGTGTTCTTGTGTTCTTGTTGTCTTGTGTTGTGTGTTTCTGTGTTGTCTTGCAGCTGAGGCTTTTAAAGAAGCATGAGATCAACATGTCAGAATTTAAATGTTCTGACAGGGTTTGTTCTTGTGTTCTTGTGTAGTGTGTTTTTATGTTGTCTTGCAGCTGAGGCTTTTAATGGAGCATTAGATCAACATGTCAGAATTTAAATGTTCTGACAGGGTTTGTTCTTGTGTTCTTGTTGTCTGTTGTGTGTTTCTGTGTTGTCTTGCAACTGGGGCTTTTAAAGGAGCATTAGATCAACTTGTCAGAACTTATATGTTCTGACAGGGTTTGTTCTATTGTTCTTTTTGTCTTTTGTTGTGTGATTTTGTGTTGTCTTTCAGCTGACGCTTTTAAAGGAGCATTAGATCAACAAGTCAGAACTTAAATGTTCTGACAGGGTGTGTTCTTGTATTCTTGTTGTCTTGTGTGTTTCTGTGTTGCCTTGCAACTGGGGCTTTTAAAGGAGCATTAGATCAACTTTTCAGAATTTAAATGTTCTGACAGGGTGTGTTCTTGTGTTCTTGTTGTCTTGTGTTGTGTGTTTCTGTGTTGTCTTGCAGCTGAGGCTTTTAAAGGATTATTAGATCAACTTGTCAGAACTTAAATGTTTTGACCGGTTGTGTTCTTGTTGTCTTGTGTTGTGTGTTTCTGTGTTATCTTGCAGCTGAGTATTTTAAAGAAGCATTAGATCAACAAGTCAGAACTTAAATGTTCTGACAGGGTGTGTTCTTGTTGTCTTGTATTGTGTGTTTCTGTGTTGTCTTGCAGCTGGGGCTTTTAATGAAGCATGAGCTCAACATGTCAGAATTTAAATGTTCTGACAGGTTGTGTTCTTTTGTTTATGTTGTCTTGTGTTGTGTGTTTCTGTGTTGTCTTGCAGCTGAGGCTTTTAAAGAAGCATTAGATCAACTTTTAAGAACTTAAATGTTTTGACAGGTTGTGTTCTTCTGTTCTTGTAGTCTTGTGTTGTATGTTTCTGTGTTGTCTTGCAGCTGAGGCTTTTAAAGAAGCATTAGATCAACGTTTCAGAACTTAAATGTTTTGACAGGTTGTGTTCTTGTGTTCTTGTTGTCTTGTATTGTGTGTTTCTGTGTTGTCTTGCAGCTGAGGCTTTTAAAGAAGCATTAGATCAACAAGTCAGAACTTAAATGTTTTGACAGGTTGTGTTCTTGTGTTCTTGTTGTCTTGTGATGTGTGTTTCTGTGTTGTCTTGCAGATGAGGCTTTTAAAGAAGCATGAGATCAACAAGTCAGAACTTAAATGTTTTGACAGGTTGTGTTCTTGTGTTCTTGTCTTGTGTTGTGTGTTTCTGTGTTGTCTTGCAGCTGAGGCTTTTAAAGGAGCATTAGATCAACAAGTCAGAACTTAAATGTTCTGACAGGTTGTGTTCTTCTGTTCTTGTTGTCTTGTGTTGTGTGTTTTTGTGTTGTCTTGCAGCTGATGCTTTTAAAGAAGCATGAGATCAACATGTCAGAACTTAAATGTTTTGACAGGTTGTGTTCTTGTGTTCTTGTTCTTTTGTGTTGTGTGTTTCTGTGTTGTCTTGCATCGGAGGCTTTTAAAGGAGCATTAGATCAACTTGTCAGAACTTATATGTTCTTACAGGTTGTGTTCTTGTGTTCTTGTTGTCTTGTGTTGTGTGTTTCTGTGTTGTCTTGCAGCTGAGGCTTTTAAAGAAGCATGAGATCAACATGTCAGAATTTAAATGTTCTGACAGGGTTTGTTCTTGTGTTCTTGTGTAGTGTGTTTTTATGTTGTCTTGCAGCTGAGGCTTTTAATGGAGCATTAGATCAACATGTCAGAATTTAAATGTTCTGACAGGGTTTGTTCTTGTGTTCTTGTTGTCTGTTGTGTGTTTCTGTGTTGTCTTGCAACTGGGGCTTTTAAAGGAGCATTAGATCAACTTGTCAGAACTTATATGTTCTGACAGGGTTTGTTCTATTGTTCTTTTTGTCTTTTGTTGTGTGATTTTGTGTTGTCTTTCAGCTGACGCTTTTAAAGGAGCATTAGATCAACAAGTCAGAACTTAAATGTTCTGACAGGGTGTGTTCTTGTATTCTTGTTGTCTTGTGTGTTTCTGTGTTGCCTTGCAACTGGGGCTTTTAAAGGAGCATTAGATCAACTTTTCAGAATTTAAATGTTCTGACAGGGTGTGTTCTTGTGTTCTTGTTGTCTTGTGTTGTGTGTTTTTGTGTTGTCTTGCAGCTGAGGCTTTTAAAGGAGCATTAGATCAAAAAGTCAGAACTTAAATGTTCTGACCGGTTGTGTTCTTCTGTTCTTGTAGTCTTGTGTTGTATGTTTCTCTGTTGTCTTGCAGCTGAGGCTTTTAAAGAAGCATTAGATCAACGTTTCAGAACTTAAATGTTTTAACAGGTTGTGTTCTTGTGTTCTTGTTGTCTTGTGTTGTGTGTTTCTGTGTTGTATTGCAGATGAGGCTTTTAAAGAAGCATGAGATCAACAAGTCAGAACTTAAAGGTTTTGACAGGTTGTGTTCTTGTGTTCTTGTCTTGTGTTGTGTGTTTCTGTGTTGTCTTGCAGCTGAGGCTTTTAATGGAGCATTAGATCAACTTGTCAGAAATTAAATGTTTTGACCGGTTGTGTTCTTGTTGTCTTGTGTTGTGTGTTTCTGTGTTGTCTTTCAGCTGAGGCTTTTAAAGGAGCATTAGATCAACATGTCAGAATTTAAATGTTCTGACAGGGTTTGTTCTTGTGTTCTTGTTGTCTGTTGTGTGTTTCTGTGTCGTCTTGCAGCTGAGGCTTTTAAAGGAGCATTAGAACAAAAAGTCAGAACTTAAATGTTCTGACAAGTTGTATTCTTGTTGTCATGTGTTGTGTGTTTCTGTGTTGTCTTACAACTGGGGCTTTTAAAGGAGCATTAGATCAACTTGTCAGAACTTATATGTTCTGACAGGTTGTGTTCTTGCGTTCTTGTTGTCTTGTGTTGTGTTTCTGTGTTGTCTTGCAGCTGAGGCTTTTAAAGGAGCATTAGATCAACATGTCTAAACTTAAATGTTCTGACAGGTTGTGTTCTTCTGTTCTTGTTTTCTTGTGTTGTGTGTTTCTGTGTTGTCTTGCAGCTGGGGCTTTTAAAGAAGCATGAGATCAACATGTCAGAATTTAAATGTTCTGACAGGTTGTGTTCTTGTGTTCTTGTTGTCTTGTATTGTGTGTTTCTGTGTTGTCTTGCAGCTGAGGCTTTTAAAGGAGCATTAGATCAAAAAGTCAGAACTTAAATGTTCTGACAAGTTGTATTCTTGTTGTCTTGTGTTGTGTGTTTCTGTGTTGTCTTGCAGCTGAGGCTTTTAAAGAAGCATTAGATCAACAAGTCAGAACTTAAATGTTTTGACAGGTTGTGTTCTTGTGTTCTTGTTGTCTTGTGTTGTGTGTTTCTGTGTTGTCTTGCAGCTGAGGATTTTAAATGAGCATTAGATCAACTTGTCAGAACTTATATGTGCTGACAGGTTGTGTTCTTCTGTTCTTGTTGTCTTGTGTTGTGTGTTTCTGTGTTGTCTTGCAGCTGAGGCTTTTAAGGAAGCATAAGATCAACATGTCAGAATTTAAATGTTCTGACAGGGTTTGTTCTTGTGTTCTTGTTGTCTGTTGTGTGTTTCTGTGTCGTCTTGCAGCTGAGGCTTTTAAAGGAGCATTAGAACAAAAAGTCAGAACTTAAATGTTCTGACAAGTTGTATTCTTGTTGTCATGTGTTGTGTGTTTCTGTGTTGTCTTACAACTGGGGCTTTTAAAGGAGCATTAGATCAACTTGTCAGAACTTATATGTTCTGACAGGTTGTGTTCTTGCGTTCTTGTTGTCTTGTGTTGTGTTTCTGTGTTGTCTTGCAGCTGAGGCTTTTAAAGGAGCATTAGATCAACATGTCTAAACTTAAATGTTCTGACAGGTTGTGTTCTTCTGTTCTTGTTTTCTTGTGTTGTGTGTTTCTGTGTTGTCTTGCAGCTGGGGCTTTTAAAGAAGCATGAGATCAACATGTCAGAATTTAAATGTTCTGACAGGTTGTGTTCTTGTGTTCTTGTTGTCTTGTATTGTGTGTTTCTGTGTTGTCTTGCAGCTGAGGCTTTTAAAGGAGCATTAGATCAAAAAGTCAGAACTTAAATGTTCTGACAAGTTGTATTCTTGTTGTCTTGTGTTGTGTGTTTCTGTGTTGTCTTGCAGCTGAGGCTTTTAAAGAAGCATTAGATCAACAAGTCAGAACTTAAATGTTTTGACAGGTTGTGTTCTTGTGTTCTTGTTGTCTTGTGTTGTGTGTTTCTGTGTTGTCTTGCAGCTGAGGATTTTAAATGAGCATTAGATCAACTTGTCAGAACTTATATGTGCTGACAGGTTGTGTTCTTGTGTTCTTGTTGTCTTGTGTTGTGTGTTTCTGTGTTGTCTTTCAGCTGAGGCTTTTAAAGGAGCATTAGATCAACTTGTCAGAACTTATATGTTCTGACAGGTTGTGTTCTTCTGTTCTTGTAGTCTTGTGTTGTGTGTTTCTGTGTTGTCTTGCAGCTGAGGCTTTTAAAGGAGCATTAGATCAAAAAGTCAGAACTTAAATGTTCTGACAAGTTGTATTCTTGTTGTCTTGTGTTGTGTGTTTCTGTGTTGTCTTGCAGCTGAGGCTTTTAAAGGATTATTAGATCAACTTGTAAGAACTTAAATGTTTTGACCGGTTGTGTTCTTGTTGTCTTGTGTTGTGTGTTTCTGTGTTATCTTGCAGCTGAGTATTTTAAAGAAGCATTAGATCAACAAGTCAGAACTTAAATGTTCTGACAGGGTGTGTTCTTGTTCTTTTGTGTTGTGTGTTTTTGTGTTGTTTTGCAGCTGAGGCTTTTAAAGAAGCATGAGATCAACATGTCAGAACTTAAATGTTTTGACAGGTTGTGTTCTTGTTGTCTTGTGTTGTGTGTTTCTGTGTTGTCTTTCAGCTGAGGCTTTTAATGAAGCATGAGATCAACATGTCAGAATTTAAATGTTCTGACAGGTTGTGTTCTTGTGTTCTTGTTGTCTTGTGTTGTGTGTTTCTGTGTTGTCTTTCAGCTGAGGCTTTTAAAGGAGCATTAGATCAACTTGTCAGAACTTATATGTTCTGACAGGTTGTGTTCTTCTGTTCTTGTAGTCTTGTGTTGTGTGTTTCTGTGTTGTCTTGCAGCTGAGGCTTTTAAAGGAGCATTAGATCAAAAAGTCAGAACTTAAATGTTCTGACAAGTTGTATTCTTGTTGTCTTGTGTTGTGTGTTTCTGTGTTGTCTTGCAGCTGAGGCTTTTAAAGGATTATTAGATCAACTTGTAAGAACTTAAATGTTTTGACCGGTTGTGTTCTTGTTGTCTTGTGTTGTGTGTTTCTGTGTTATCTTGCACCTGAGTATTTTAAAGAAGCATTAGATCAACAAGTCAGAACTTAAATGTTCTGACAGGGTGTGTTCTTGTTCTTTTGTGTTGTGTGTTTTTGTGTTGTTTTGCAGCTGAGGCATTTAAAGAAGCATGAGATCAACATGTCAGAACTTAAATGTTTTGACAGGTTGTGTTCTTGTTGTCTTGTGTTGTGTGTTTCTGTGTTGTCTTTCAGCTGAGGCTTTTAATGAAGCATGAGATCAACATGTCAGAATTTAAATGTTCTGACAGGTTGTGTTCTTGTGTTCTTGTTGTCTTGTGTTGTGTGTTTCTGTGTTGTCTTGCAGCTGAGGCTTTTAAAGAAGCATTAGATCAAAAAGTCAGAACTTAAATGTTCTGACCCGTTGTGTTCTTCTGTTCTTGTAGTCTTGTGTTGTATGTTTCTGTGTTGTCTTGCAGCTGAGGCTTTTAAAGAAGCATTAGATCAACGTTTCAGAACTTAAATGTTTTGACAGGTTGTGTTCTTGTGTTCTTGTTGTCTTGTATTGTGTGTTTCTGTGTTGTCTTGCAGCTGAGGCTTTTAAAGAAGCATTAGATCAACAAGTCAGAACTTAAATGTTTTGACAGGTTGTGTTCTTGTGTTCTTGTTGTCTTGTGTTGTGTGTTTCTGTGTTGTCTTGCAGATGAGGCTTTTAAAGAAGCATGAGATCAACAAGTCAGAACTTAAATGTTTTGACAGGTTGTGTTCTTGTTTTCTTGTCTTGTGTTGTGTGTTTCTGTGTTGTCTTGCAGCTGAGGCTTTTAATGGAGCATTAGATCAGCTTGTCAGAAATTAAATGTTTTGACCGGTTGTGTTCTTGTTGTCTTGTGTTGTGTGTTTCTGTGTTGTCTTTCAGCTGAGGCTTTTAAAGGAGCATTAGATCAAAAAGTCAGAACTTAAATGTTCTGACAGGTTGTTTTCTTCTGTTCTTGTTGTCTTGTGCTGTGTGTTTCTGTGTTGTCTTGCAGCTGAGGCTTTTAAAGAAGCATAAGATCAACATGTCAGAATTTAAATGTTCTGACAGGGTTTGTTCTTGTGTTCTTGTTGTCTGTTGTGTGTTTCTGTGTCGTCTTGCAGCTGAGGCTTTTAAAGGAGCATTAGATAAAAAAGTCAGAACTTAAATGTTCTGACAAGTTGTATTCTTGTTGTCATGTGTTGTGTGTTTCTGTGTTGTCTTACAACTGGGGCTTTTAAAGGAGCATTAGATCAAAAAGTCAGAACTGAAATGTTCTGACAGGTTGTTTTCTTCTGTTCTTGTTGTCTTGTGTTGTGTGTTTCTGTGTTGTCTTGCAGCTGAGGCTTTTAAAGAAGCATGAGATCAACATGTCAGAATTTAAATGTTCTGACAGGGTTTGTTCTTGTGTTTTTGTTGTCTGTTGTGTGTTTCTGTGTTGTCTTGCAGCTGAGGCTTTTAAAGGAGCATTAGATCAAAAAGTCAAAACTTAAATGTTCTGACAAGTTGTATTCTTGTTGTCTTGTGTTGTGTGTTTCTGTGTTGTCTTGCAGATTAGGCTTTTAAAGAAGCATGAGATCAACAAGTCAGAACTTTAATGTTTTGACAGGTTGTGTTCTTGTGTTCTTGTCATGTGTTGTGTGTTTCTGTGTTGTCTTGCAGCTGAGGCTTTTAAAGGAGCATTAGATCAACTTGTCAGAACTTATCTGTGCTGACAGGTTGTGTTCTTGTGTTCTTGTTGTCTTGTGTTGTGTGTTTCTGTGTTGTCTTGCAACTGGGGCTTTTAAAGAAGCATTAGATCAACAAGTCAGAACTTAAATTTTCTGACAGGGTGTGTTCTTGTATTCTTGTTGTCTTGTGTGTTTCTGTGTTGCCTTGCAACTGGGGCTTTTAAAGGAGCATTCGATCAACTTTTCAGAATTTAAATGTTCTGACAGGGTGTGTTCTTGTGTTCTTGTTGTCTTTGTTGTGTGTTTTTGTGTTGTCTTGCAGCTGAGGCTTTTAAAGAAGCATGAGATCAACATGTCAGAACTTACATGTTTTGACAGGTTGTGTTCTTGTGTTCTTGTTGTCTTGTATTGTGTGTTTCTGTGTTGTCTTGCAGCTGAGGCTTTTAAAGGAGCATTAGATCAACTTGTCAGAACTTAAATGTGTTGACCGGTTGTGTTCTTGTTGTCTTGTGTTGTGTGTTTCTGTGTTGTCTTGCAGCTGAGGATTTTAAATGAGCATTAGATCAACTTGTCAGAACTTATATGTGCTGACAGGTTGTGTTCTTGTGTTCTTGTTGTCTTGTGTTGTGTGTTTCTCTGTAGTCTTGCAGCTGAGGCTTTTAAAGAAGCATGAGATCAACATGTCAGAATTTAAATGTTCTGACAGGGTTTGTTCTTGTGTTCTTGTTGTCTGTTGTGTGTTTCTCTGTCGTCTTGCTGCTGAGGCTTTTAAAGGAGCATTAGATCAAAAAGTCAGAAATTAAATGTTCTGACAAGTTGTATTCTTGTTGTCTTGTGTTGTGTGTTTCTGTGTTGTCTTGCAGCTGAGGCTTTTAAAGGAGCATTAGATCAACTTGTCAGAACTTATATGTTCTGACAGGTTGTGTTCTTGTGTTCTTGTTGTCTTGTGTTGTGTTTCTGTGTTGTCTTGCAGCTGAGGCTTTTAAAGGAGCAGTAGATCAACCAGTCAGAACTTAAATGTTCTGACAGGTTTTGTTCTATTGTTCTTTTTGTCTTTTGTTGTGTGATTTTGTGTTGTCTTGCAGCTGAAGCTTTTAAAGGAGCATTAGATCAACTTGTCAGAACTTAAATGTTCTGACAAGTTAAATGTTCTGACAGGGTGTGTTCTTGTATTCTTGTTGTCTTGTGTGTTTCTGTGTTGCCTTGCAACTGGGGCTTTTAAAGGAGCATTCGATCAACTTTTCAGAATTTAAATGTTCTGACAGGGTGTGTTCTTGTGTTCTTGTTGTCTTTGTTGTGTGTTTTTGTGTTGTCTTGCAGCTGAGGCTTTTAAAGGAGCATTAGATCAACATCTCAGAATTTAAATGTTCTGACAGGGTTTGTTCTTGTGTTCTTGTTGTCTTGTATTGTGTGTTTCTGTGTTGTCTTGCAGCTGAGGCTTTTAAAGAAGCATTAGATCAACGTTTCAGAACTTAAATGTTTTGACAGGTTGTGTTCTTGTGTTCTTGTTGTCTTGTATTGTGTGTTTCTGTGTTGTCTTGCAGCTGAGGCTTTTAAAGAAGCATTAGATCAACAAGTCAGAACTTAAATGTTTTGACAGGTTGTGTTCTTGTGTTCTTGTTGTCTTGTGTTGTGTGTTTCTGTGTTGTCTTGCAGATGAGGCTTTTAAAGAAGCATGAGATCAACAAGTCAGAACTTAAATGTTTTGACAGGTTGTGTTCTTGTTTTCTTGTCTTGTGTTGTGTGTTTCTGTGTTGTCTTGCAGCTGAGGCTTTTAATGGAGCATTAGATCAGCTTGTCAGAAATTAAATGTTTTGACCGGTTGTGTTCTTGTTGTCTTGTGTTGTGTGTTTCTGTGTTGTCTTTCAGCTGAGGCTTTTAAAGGAGCATTAGATCAAAAAGTCAGAACTTAAATGTTCTGACAGGTTGTTTTCTTCTGTTCTTGTTGTCTTGTGCTGTGTGTTTCTGTGTTGTCTTGCAGCTGAGGCTTTTAAAGAAGCATAAGATCAACATGTCAGAATTTAAATGTTCTGACAGGGTTTGTTCTTGTGTTCTTGTTGTCTGTTGTGTGTTTCTGTGTCGTCTTGCAGCTGAGGCTTTTAAAGGAGCATTAGATAAAAAAGTCAGAACTTAAATGTTCTGACAAGTTGTATTCTTGTTGTCATGTGTTGTGTGTTTCTGTGTTGTCTTACAACTGGGGCTTTTAAAGGAGCATTAGATCAAAAAGTCAGAACTGAAATGTTCTGACAGGTTGTTTTCTTCTGTTCTTGTTGTCTTGTGTTGTGTGTTTCTGTGTTGTCTTGCAGCTGAGGCTTTTAAAGAAGCATGAGATCAACATGTCAGAATTTAAATGTTCTGACAGGGTTTGTTCTTGTGTTTTTGTTGTCTGTTGTGTGTTTCTGTGTTGTCTTGCAGCTGAGGCTTTTAAAGGAGCATTAGATCAAAAAGTCAAAACTTAAATGTTCTGACAAGTTGTATTCTTGTTGTCTTGTGTTGTGTGTTTCTGTGTTGTCTTGCAACTGGGGCTTTTAAAGGAGCATTAGATCAACTTGTCAGAACTTATATGTTCTTACAGGTTGTGTTCTTCTGTTCTTGTTGTCTTGTGTTGTGTGTTTTTGTGTTGTCTTGCAGCTGAGGCTTTTAAAGAAGCATTAGATCAACAAGTCAGAACTTAAATGTTTTGACAGGTTGTGTTCTTGTGTTCTTGTTGTCTTGTGTTGTGTGTTTCTGTGTTGTCTTGCAGATTAGGCTTTTAAAGAAGCATGAGATCAACAAGTCAGAACTTTAATGTTTTGACAGGTTGTGTTCTTGTGTTCTTGTCATGTGTTGTGTGTTTCTGTGTTGTCTTGCAGCTGAGGCTTTTAAAGGAGCATTAGATCAACTTGTCAGAACTTATCTGTGCTGACAGGTTGTGTTCTTGTGTTCTTGTTGTCTTGTGTTGTGTGTTTCTGTGTTGTCTTGCAACTGGGGCTTTTAAAGAAGCATTAGATCAACAAGTCAGAACTTAAATTTTCTGACAGGGTGTGTTCTTGTATTCTTGTTGTCTTGTGTGTTTCTGTGTTGCCTTGCAACTGGGGCTTTTAAAGGAGCATTCGATCAACTTTTCAGAATTTAAATGTTCTGACAGGGTGTGTTCTTGTGTTCTTGTTGTCTTTGTTGTGTGTTTTTGTGTTGTCTTGCAGCTGAGGCTTTTAAAGAAGCATGAAATCAACATGTCAGAACTTACATGTTTTGACAGGTTGTGTTCTTGTGTTCTTGTTGTCTTGTATTGTGTGTTTCTGTGTTGTCTTGCAGCTGAGGCTTTTAAAGGAGCATTAGATCAACTTGTCAGAACTTAAATGTGTTGACCGGTTGTGTTCTTGTTGTCTTGTGTTGTGTGTTTCTGTGTTGTCTTGCAGCTGAGGATTTTAAATGAGCATTAGATCAACTTGTCAGAACTTATATGTGCTGACAGGTTGTGTTCTTGTGTTCTTGTTGTCTTGTGTTGTGTGTTTCTCTGTAGTCTTGCAGCTGAGGCTTTTAAAGAAGCATGAGATCAACATGTCAGAATTTAAATGTTCTGACAGGGTTTGTTCTTGTGTTCTTGTTGTCTGTTGTGTGTTTCTCTGTCGTCTTGCTGCTGAGGCTTTTAAAGGAGCATTAGATCAAAAAGTCAGAAATTAAATGTTCTGACAAGTTGTATTCTTGTTGTCTTGTGTTGTGTGTTTCTGTGTTGTCTTGCAGCTGAGGCTTTTAAAGGAGCATTAGATCAACTTGTCAGAACTTATATGTTCTGACAGGTTGTGTTCTTGTGTTCTTGTTGTCTTGTGTTGTGTTTCTGTGTTGTCTTGCAGCTGAGGCTTTTAAAGGAGCAGTAGATCAACCAGTCAGAACTTAAATGTTCTGACAGGTTTTGTTCTATTGTTCTTTTTGTCTTTTGTTGTGTGATTTTGTGTTGTCTTGCAGCTGAAGCTTTTAAAGGAGCATTAGATCAACTTGTCAGAACTTAAATGTTCTGACAAGTTAAATGTTCTGACAGGGTGTGTTCTTGTATTCTTGTTGTCTTGTGTGTTTCTGTGTTGCCTTGCAACTGGGGCTTTTAAAGGAGCATTCGATCAACTTTTCAGAATTTAAATGTTCTGACAGGGTGTGTTCTTGTGTTCTTGTTGTCTTTGTTGTGTGTTTTTGTGTTGTCTTGCAGCTGAGGCTTTTAAAGGAGCATTAGATCAACATCTCAGAATTTAAATGTTCTGACAGGGTTTGTTCTTGTGTTCTTGTTGTCTGTTGTGTGTTTCTGTGTTGTCTTGCAGCTGAGGCTTTTAAAGGAGCATTAGATCAAAAAGTCAGAACTTAAATGTTCTGACAGGTTGTTTTCTTCTGTTCTTGTTGTCTTGTGTTGTGTGTTTCTGTGTTGTCTTGCAGCTGAGGCTTTTAAAGAAGCATAAGATCAACATGTCAGAATTTAAATGTTCTGACAGGGTATGTGCTTGTGTTCTTGTTCTTTTGCGTTGTGTGTTTTTGTGTTGTCTTTCAGCTGAGGTTTTTAAAGGAGCATTAGATCAACTTGTCAGAACTTATATGTGCTGACAGGTTGTGTTCTTGTGTTCTTGTTGTCTTGTGTTGTGTGTTTCTGTGTTATCTTGCAGCTGAGTCTTTTAAAGAAGCATTAGATCAACAAGTCAGAACTTAAATGTTCTGACAGGGTGTGTTCTTGTTCTTTTGTGTTGTGTGTTTTTGTGTTGTCTTGCAGCTGAGGCTTTTAAAGAAGCTTGAGATCAACAAGTCAGAATTGAAATGTTCTGACAGGTTGTGTTCTTGTGTTCTTGTTGTCTTGTATTGTGTGTTTCTGTGTTGTCTTGCAGCTGGGGCTTTTAAAGAAACATGAGATCAACATGTCAGAATTTAAATGTTCTGACAGGTTGTGTTCTTGTTGTCTTGTATTGTGTGTTTCTGTGTAGTCTTGCAGCTGAGGCTTTTAAAGAAGCATGAGATCAACATGTCATAATTTAAATGTTCTGACAGGGTTTGTTCTTGTGTTCTTGTTGTCTGTTGTGTGTTTCTCTGTCGTCTTGCAGCTGAGGCTTTTAAAGGAGCATTAGATCAAAAAGTCAGAACTTAAATGTTCTGACAAGTTGTATTCTTGTTGTCATGTGTTGTGTGTTTATGTGTTGTCTTACAACTGGGGCTTTTAAAGGAGATTATATCAACTTATCAGAACTTAAATGTTTTGACCGGTTGTGTTATTGTTGTCTTGTGTTGTGTGTTTCTGTGTTGTCTTGCAGCTGAGGCTTTTAAAGGAGCATTAGATCAACTTGTCAGAACTTATATGTTCTGACAGGTTGTGTTCTTCTGTTCTTGTAGTCTTGTGTTGTGTGTTTCTGTGTTGTCTTGCAGCTGAGGCTTTTAAAGGATTATTAGATCAACTTGTCAGAACTTAAATGTTTTGACCGGTTGTGTTCTTGTTGTCTTGTGTTGTGTGTTTCTGTGTTGTCTTGCAGCTGAGGCTTTTAAAGAAGCATTAGATCAACTTTTAAGAACTTAAATGTTTTGACAGGTTGTGTTCTTGTGTTCTTGTTGTCTTGTATTGTGTGTTTCTGTGTTGTCTTGCAGCTGAGGCTTTTAAAGAAGCATGAGATCAACATGTCAGAACTTAAATGTTTTGACAGGTTGTGTTCTTGTGTTCTTGTTGTCTTGTATTGTGTGTTTCTGTGTTGTCTTGCAGCTGAGGCTTTTAAAGGAGCATTAGATCAAAAAGTCAGAACTTAAATGTTCTGACCGGTTGTGTTCTTCTGTTCTTGTAGTCTTGTGTTGTATGTTTCTGTGTTGTCTTGCAGCTGAGGCTTTTAAAGAAGCATTAGATCAACGTTTCAGAACTTAAATGTTTTGACAGGTTGTGTTCTTGTGTTCTTGTCTTGTGTTGTGTGTTTCTGTGTTGTCTTGCAGCTGAGGCTTTTAATGGAGCATTAGATCAACTTGTCAGAAATTAATTTTTTGACCGGTTGTGTTCTTGTTGTCTTGTGTTGTGTGTTTCTGTGTTGTCTTTCAGCTGAGGCTTTTAAAGGAGCATTAGATCAAAAAGTCAGAACTTAAATGTTCTGACAGGTTGTTTTCTTCTGTTCTTGTTGTCTTGTGCTGTGTGTTTCTGTGTTGTCTTGCAGCTGAGGCTTTTAAAGAAGCATAAGATCAACATGTCAGAATTTAAATGTTCTGACAGGGTTTGTTCTTGTGTTCTTGTTGTCTGTTGTGTGTTTCTGTGTCGTCTTGCAGCTGAGGCTTTTAAAGGAGCATTAGATCAAAAAGTCAGAACTTAAATGTTCTGACAAGTTGTATTCTTGTTGTCATGTGTTGTGTGTTTCTGTGTTGTCTTACAACTGGGGCTTTTAAAGGAGCATTAGATCAACAAGTCAGAACTTAAATGTTCTGACAGGTTGTGTTCTTCTGTTCTTGTTGTCTTGTGTTGTGTGTTTTTGTGTTGTCTTGCAGCTGATGCTTTTAACCCTTGTATTATGTTAAGGGTCAATTTGACCCATTTCAGTTTTTGTGTTGATCAAAGTACTGGTTATCCTTTCTTTTTCTTGCTGAAATTTGGTGACTTTTCCTCATCTAGGGTCATGAACTGGTGTGTAAAATCTGGACACTTTGATGTGTAGTGGAATGTCTGTGCAGAGTTTGTATACAAAGATGATGTTGCGGGTCATTTTGACCCAGACGCTTTAATGTGGGTAAATAGCTGTACTTTTTACTTTGATGTTCAATTGTTTGTATTTTGATTGCCTCTGAGACCCAGAGCCAGGTGTGTGAAGAGAGGGAACTTTCTCACACTTGTCCTTGTCACTGTTCTCATGTCATCTCTTTGACAAACTCGCCAAAAATGAGCTCCAGAAGGATTACATGTGAGGAGGCTTTATCACAGATTTTGGACTGGGATAGTGATGTAGAGGAAGAGATTTCAGAAACAGGATTTTTCAGAGACAGAGGACAATGTTATTGCTGATCCAGATTGTCAATTTTCCTACGATGAGGAGGATTCAGAGGACGAGTCTGCCGTTGTTCCTCCAACAGAAGAAAACCAAGGAATGCAGCAATCATCATCCACAGAGGGGACATGGGCATCTAAGGACGGTAATATAAAATGGTCAACATCACCACACCCAAGCCGAGGCAGACTATCATCTTCCAATGTGATCAAAATGACTCCCGGTCGTACAAGATTTGCTGTCACACGAGTTGATGATACTTGAACTTCTCCACTTGAGGTAAGGACGAGATCGCGAATACAATCGGCCGAAATGAGTTTCCTTCGCAGGGTGTCTGGGCGCACCCTTCGAGATCGGGTGAGGAGCTCAGTTACCCGGGAGGAGCTCGGAGTAGAGTCACTGCTCCTTCACGTCGAAAGAAACAGCTGAGGTGGCTCGGGCATCTGTTCCGGATGCCTCCTGGTCGCCTCCCGCGGGAGGTGTTCCAGGCATGTCCTAGTGGGACAAGGCCTCGTGGAAGACCCAGGACACGGTGGTGGGACTATGTCTCCGAGCTGGCCTGGTGTCGCCTCGGGGTCCCCCCAGAACAGCTGGAGGAGGTGTGTGTGGATCGGGAAGTTTGGGCATCTCTGCTGAGACTGCTGCCCCCGCCACCCGGATAAAGCGGAAGAAAATGGATAGATGGATGGACGAGTTGATGAGATTCAATCAGCATTTCAGCTCTTCATATCCCCACCAATAGAGAGGATTATACTGGAAATGTCCAACTTGGAGGGGAGACGTGTGTTTCAAGAGAAATGGAAGCCACTGGATCAGACTGATTTGCATGCTTACATTGGAGTTCTGTTATTAGCTGGAGTGTACAGGTCTAAGTACACTCCAGGATGAACAGAGAGAAGGAAAACAGGATGAGAAGAAGGAAGGAGAGAGCATGGCAGGAGGAAAGAAGGAGGGAAGAATTGTCATTTTGACCCGAGAGGAGGACAAGAGGATTAGACTAAATATTTCTTAAATATAGTGTTGGAATTAAAAATGTAGTGTATGTCACTTTTCTAATTGTTTATATAACCTAAAATACAGTTGTTATTGGTTTAACCTGTTTTCTTGACTGTTTTGAGTGCATTTACACAGTACGGGTCAAAATGACCCGCAACATAATCAATGTCATTTTTTTTCAACATAATACAAGGGTTAAAGAAGCATGAGATCAACATGTCAGAACTTAAATGTTCTGACAGGTTGTGTTCTTGTGTTCTTGTTCTTTTGTGTTGTGTGTTTCTGTGTTGTCTTGCAGCTGAGGCTTTTAAAGGAGCATTAGATCAACATGTCTAAACTTAAATGTTCTGACAGGTTGTGTTCTTCTGTTCTTGTTTTCTTGTGCTGTGTGTTTCTGTGTAGTCTTGCAGCTGAGGCTTTTAAAGAAGCATGAGATCAACATGTCAGAATTTAAGTGTTCTGACAGGGTTTGTTCTTGTGTTCTTGTTGTCTGTTGTGTGTTTCTCTGTCGTCTTGCAGCTGAGGCTTTTAAAGGAGCATTAGATCAAAAAGTCAGAACTTAAATGTTCTGACAAGTTGTATTCTTGTTGTCATGTGTTGTGTGTTTCTGTGTTGTCTTACAACTGGGGCTTTTAAAGGAGCATTAGATCAACAAGTCAGAACTTAAATGTTCTGACAGGTTGTGTTCTTCTGTTCTTGTTGTCTTGTGTTGTGTGTTTTTGTGTTGTCTTGCAGCTGATGCTTTTAAAGAAGCATGAGATCAACATGTCAGAACTTAAATGTTCTGACAGGTTGTGTTCTTGTGTTCTTGTTCTTTTGTGTTGTGTGTTTCTGTGTTGTCTTGCAGCTGAGGCTTTTAAAGGAGCATTAGATCAACATGTCTAAACTTAAATGTTCTGACAGGTTGTGTTCTTCTGTTCTTGTTTTCTTGTGTTGTGTGTTTCTGTGTAGTCTTGCAGCTGAGGCTTTTAAAGAAGCATGAGATCAACATGTCAGAATTTAAGTGTTCTGACAGGGTTTGTTCTTGTGTTCTTGTTGTCTGTTGTGTGTTTCTCTGTCGTCTTGCAGCTGAGGCTTTTAAAGGAGCATTAGATCAAAAAGTTAGAACTTAAATGTTCTGACAAGTTGTATTCTTGTTGTCATGTGTTGTGTGTTTCTGTGTTGTCTTACAACTGGGGCTTTTAAAGGAGCATTATATCAACTTGTCAGAACTTAAATGTTTTGACCGGTTGTGTTATTGTTGTCTTGTGTTGTGTGTTTCTGTGTTGTCTTGCAGCTGAGGCTTTTAAAGGAGCATTAGATCAACTTGTCAGAACTTATATGTTCTGACAGGTTGTGTTCTTCTGTTCTTGTAGTCTTGTGTTGTGTGTTTCTGTGTTGTCTTGCAGCTGAGGCTTTTAAAGGAGCATTAGATCAAAAAGTCAGAACTTAAATGTTCTGACAAGTTGTATTCTTGTTGTCTTGTGTTGTGTGTTTCTGTGTTGTCTTGCAGCTGAGGCTTTTAAAGGATTATTAGATCAACTTGTAAGAACTTAAATGTTTTGACCGGTTGTGTTCTTGTTGTCTTGTGTTGTGTGTTTCTGTGTTATCTTGCAGCTGAGTATTTTAAAGAAGCATTAGATCAACAAGTCAGAACTTAAATGTTCTGACAGGGTGTGTTCTTGTTCTTTTGTGTTGTGTGTTTTTGTGTTGTTTTGCAGCTGAGGCTTTTAAAGAAGCATGAGATCAACATGTCAGAACTTAAATGTTTTGACAGGTTGTGTTCTTGTTGTCTTGTGTTGTGTGTTTCTGTGTTGTCTTTCAGCTGAGGCTTTTAATGAAGCATGAGATCAACATGTCAGAATTTAAATGTTCTGACAGGTTGTGTTCTTGTGTTCTTGTTGTCTTGTGTTGTGTGTTTCTGTGTTGTCTTGCAGCTGAGGCTTTTAAAGAAGCATTAGATCAAAAAGTCAGAACTTAAATGTTTTGACAGGTTGTGTTCTTGTGTTCTTGTTGTCTTGTATTGTGTGTTTCTGTGTTGTCTTGCAGCTGAGGCTTTTAAAGAAGCATTAGATCAACAAGTCAGAACTTAAATGTTTTGACAGGTTGTGTTCTTGTGTTCTTGTTGTCTTGTGTTGTGTGTTTCTGTGTTGTCTTGCAGATGAGGCTTTTAAAGAAGCATGAGATCAACAAGTCAGAACTTAAATGTTTTGACAGGTTGTGTTCTTGTTTTCTTGTCTTGTGTTGTGTGTTTCTGTGTTGTCTTGCAGCTGAGGCTTTTAATGGAGCATTAGATCAGCTTGTCAGAAATTAAATGTTTTGACCGGTTGTGTTCTTGTTGTCTTGTGTTGTGTGTTTCTGTGTTGTCTTTCAGCTGAGGCTTTTAAAGGAGCATTAGATCAAAAAGTCAGAACTTAAATGTTCTGACAGGTTGTTTTCTTCTGTTCTTGTTGTCTTGTGCTGTGTGTTTCTGTGTTGTCTTGCAGCTGAGGCTTTTAAAGAAGCATAAGATCAACATGTCAGAATTTAAATGTTCTGACAGGGTTTGTTCTTGTGTTCTTGTTGTCTGTTGTGTGTTTCTGTGTCGTCTTGCAGCTGAGGCTTTTAAAGGAGCATTAGATAAAAAAGTCAGAACTTAAATGTTCTGACAAGTTGTATTCTTGTTGTCATGTGTTGTGTGTTTCTGTGTTGTCTTACAACTGGGGCTTTTAAAGGAGCATTAGATCAAAAAGTCAGAACTGAAATGTTCTGACAGGTTGTTTTCTTCTGTTCTTGTTGTGTTGTGTTGTGTGTTTCTGTGTTGTCTTGCAGCTGAGGCTTTTAAAGAAGCATGAGATCAACATGTCAGAATTTAAATGTTCTGACAGGGTTTGTTCTTGTGTTTTTGTTGTCTGTTGTGTGTTTCTGTGTTGTCTTGCAGCTGAGGCTTTTAAAGGAGCATTAGATCAAAAAGTCAAAACTTAAATGTTCTGACAAGTTGTATTCTTGTTGTCTTGTGTTGTGTGTTTCTGTGTTGTCTTGCAACTGGGGCTTTTAAAGGAGCATTAGATCAACTTGTCAGAACTTATATGTTCTTACAGGTTGTGTTCTTCTGTTCTTGTTGTCTTGTGTTGTGTGTTTTTGTGTTGTCTTGCAGCTGAGGCTTTTAAAGAAGCATTAGATCAACAAGTCAGAACTTAAATGTTTTGACAGGTTGTGTTCTTGTGTTCTTGTTGTCTTGTGTTGTGTGTTTCTGTGTTGTCTTGCAGATTAGGCTTTTAAAGAAGCATGAGATCAACAAGTCAGAACTTTAATGTTTTGACAGGTTGTGTTCTTGTGTTCTTGTCATGTGTTGTGTGTTTCTGTGTTGTCTTGCAGCTGAGGCTTTTAAAGGAGCATTAGATCAACTTGTCAGAACTTATCTGTGCTGACAGGTTGTGTTCTTGTGTTCTTGTTGTCTTGTGTTGTGTGTTTCTGTGTAGTCTTGCAGCTGAGGCTTTTAAAGAAGCATGAGATCAACATGTCAGAATTTAAATGTTCTGACAGGGTTTGTTCTTGTGTTCTTGTTGTCTGTTGTGTGTTTCTGTGTCGTCTTGCAGCTGAGGCTTTTAAAGGAGCATTAGATCAAAAAGTCAGAACTTAAATGTTCTGACAGGTTGTATTCTTGTTGTCATGTGTTGTGTGTTTCTGTGTTGTCTTGCAACTGGGGCTTTTAAAGAAGCATTAGATCAACAAGTCAGAACTTAAATTTTCTGACAGGGTGTGTTCTTGTATTCTTGTTGTCTTGTGTGTTTCTGTGTTGCCTTGCAACTGGGGCTTTTAAAGGAGCATTCGATCAACTTTTCAGAATTTAAATGTTCTGACAGGGTGTGTTCTTGTGTTCTTGTTGTCTTTGTTGTGTGTTTTTGTGTTGTCTTGCAGCTGAGGCTTTTAAAGAAGCATGAGATCAACATGTCAGAACTTACATGTTTTGACAGGTTGTGTTCTTGTGTTCTTGTTGTCTTGTATTGTGTGTTTCTGTGTTGTCTTGCAGCTGAGGCTTTTAAAGGAGCATTAGATCAACTTGTCAGAACATAAATGTTTTGACCGGTTGTGTTCTTGTTGTCTTGTGTTGTGTGTTTCTGTGTTGTCTTGCAGCTGAGGATTTTAAATGAGCATTAGATCAACTTGTCAGAACTTATATGTGCTGACAGGTTGTGTTCTTGTGTTCTTGTTGTCTTGTGTTGTGTGTTTCTCTGTAGTCTTGCAGCTGAGGCTTTTAAAGAAGCATGAGATCAACATGTCAGAATTTAAATGTTCTGACAGGGTTTGTTCTTGTGTTCTTGTTGTCTGTTGTGTGTTTCTCTGTCGTCTTGCTGCTGAGGCTTTTAAAGGAGCATTAGATCAAAAAGTCAGAAATTAAATGTTCTGACAAGTTGTATTCTTGTTGTCTTGTGTTGTGTGTTTCTGTGTTGTCTTGCAGCTGAGGCTTTTAAAGGAGCATTAGATCAACTTGTCAGAACTTATATGTTCTGACAGGTTGTGTTCTTGTGTTCTTGTTGTCTTGTGTTGTGTTTCTGTGTTGTCTTGCAGCTGAGGCTTTTAAAGGAGCATTAGATCAAAAAGTCAGAAATTAAATGTTCTGACATGTTGTATTCTTGTTGTCTTGTGTTGTGTGTTTCTGTGTTGTCTTGCAGCTGAGGCTTTTAAAGGATTATTAGATCAACTTGTCAGAACTTAAATGTTTTGACCGGTTGTGTTCTTGTTGTCTTGTGTTGTGTGTTTCTGTGTTATCTTGCAGCTGAGTATTTTAAAGAAGCATTAGATCAACAAGTCAGAACTTAAATGTTCTGACAGGGTGTGTTCTTGTTGTCTTGTATTGTGTGTTTCTGTGTTGTCTTGCAGCTGGGGCTTTTAATGAAGCATGAGCTCAACATGTCAGAATTTAAATGTTCTGACAGGTTGTGTTCTTTTGTTTATGTTGTCTTGTGTTGTGTGTTTCTGTGTTGTCTTGCAGCTGAGGCTTTTAAAGAAGCATTAGATCAACTTTTAAGAACTTAAATGTTTTGACAGGTTGTGTTCTTCTGTTCTTGTAGTCTTGTGTTGTATGTTTCTGTGTTGTCTTGCAGCTGAGGCTTTTAAAGAAGCATTAGATCAACGTTTCAGAACTTAAATGTTTTGACAGGTTGTGTTCTTGTTGTCTTGTATTGTGTGTTTCTGTGTTGTCTTGCAGCTGAGGCTTTTAAAGAAGCATTAGATCAACAAGTCAGAACTTAAATGTTTTGACAGGTTGTGTTCTTGTGTTCTTGTTGTCTTGTGATGTGTGTTTCTGTGTTGTCTTGCAGATGAGGCTTTTAAAGAAGCATGAGATCAACAAGTCAGAACTTAAATGTTTTGACAGGTTGTGTTCTTGTGTTCTTGTCTTGTGTTGTGTGTTTCTGTGTTGTCTTGCAGCTGAGGCTTTTAAAGGAGCATTAGATCAACAAGTCAGAACTTAAATGTTCTGACAGGTTGTGTTCTTCTGTTCTTGTTGTCTTGTGTTGTGTGTTTTTGTGTTGTCTTGCAGCTGATGCTTTTAAAGAAGCATGAGATCAACATGTCAGAACTTAAATGTTTTGACAGGTTGTGTTCTTGTGTTCTTGTTCTTTTGTGTTGTGTGTTTCTGTGTTGTCTTGCATCGGAGGCTTTTAAAGGAGCATTAGATCAACTTGTCAGAACTTATATGTTCTTACAGGTTGTGTTCTTGTGTTCTTGTTGTCTTGTGTTGTGTGTTTCTGTGTTGTCTTGCAGCTGAGGCTTTTAAAGAAGCATGAGATCAACATGTCAGAATTTAAATGTTCTGACAGGGTTTGTTCTTGTGTAGTGTGTTTTTATGTTGTCTTGCAGCTGAGGCTTTTAATGGAGCATTAGATCAACATGTCAGAATTTAAATGTTCTGACAGGGTTTGTTCTTGTGTTCTTGTTGTCTGTTGTGTGTTTCTGTGTTGTCTTGCAACTGGGGCTTTTAAAGGAGCATTAGATCAACTTGTCAGAACTTATATGTTCTGACAGGGTTTGTTCTATTGTTCTTTTTGTCTTTTGTTGTGTGATTTTGTGTTGTCTTTCAGCTGACGCTTTTAAAGGAGCATTAGATCAACAAGTCAGAACTTAAATGTTCTGACAGGGTGTGTTCTTGTATTCTTGTTGTCTTGTGTGTTTCTGTGTTGCCTTGCAACTGGGGCTTTTAAAGGAGCATTAGATCAACTTTTCAGAATTTAAATGTTCTGACAGGGTGTGTTCTTGTGTTCTTGTTGTCTTGTGTTGTGTGTTTTTGTGTTGTCTTGCAGCTGAGGCTTTTAAAGGAGCATTAGATCAAAAAGTCAGAACTTAAATGTTCTGACCGGTTGTGTTCTTCTGTTCTTGTAGTCTTGTGTTGTATGTTTCTCTGTTGTCTTGCAGCTGAGGCTTTTAAAGAAGCATTAGATCAACGTTTCAGAACTTAAATGTTTTAACAGGTTGTGTTCTTGTGTTCTTGTTGTCTTGTGTTGTGTGTTTCTGTGTTGTATTGCAGATGAGGCTTTTAAAGAAGCATGAGATCAACAAGTCAGAACTTAAAGGTTTTGACAGGTTGTGTTCTTGTGTTCTTGTCTTGTGTTGTGTGTTTCTGTGTTGTCTTGCAGCTGAGGCTTTTAATGGAGCATTAGATCAACTTGTCAGAAATTAAATGTTTTGACCGGTTGTGTTCTTGTTGTCTTGTGTTGTGTGTTTCTGTGTTGTCTTTCAGCTGAGGCTTTTAAAGGAGCATTAGATCAACATGTCAGAATTTAAATGTTCTGACAGGGTTTGTTCTTGTGTTCTTGTTGTCTGTTGTGTGTTTCTGTGTCGTCTTGCAGCTGAGGCTTTTAAAGGAGCATTAGAACAAAAAGTCAGAACTTAAATGTTCTGACAAGTTGTATTCTTGTTGTCATGTGTTGTGTGTTTCTGTGTTGTCTTACAACTGGGGCTTTTAAAGGAGCATTAGATCAACTTGTCAGAACTTATATGTTCTGACAGGTTGTGTTCTTGCGTTCTTGTTGTCTTGTGTTGTGTTTCTGTGTTGTCTTGCAGCTGAGGCTTTTAAAGGAGCATTAGATCAACAAGTCAGAACTTAAATGTTCTGACAGGGTGTGTTCTTGTATTCTTGTTGTCTGTTGTGTGTTTCTGTGTTGCCTTGCAACTGGGGCTTTTAAAGGAGCATTAGATCAACTTTTCAGAATTTAAATGTTCTGACAGGGTGTGTTCTTGTGTTCTTGTTGTCTTGTGTTGTGTGTTTTTGTGTTGTCTTGCAGCTGAGGCTTTTAAAGGAGCATTAGATCAAAAAGTCAGAACTTAAATGTTCTGACAAGTTGTATTCTTGTTGTCTTGTGTTGTGTGTTTCTGTGTTGTCTTGCAGCTGAGGCTTTTAAAGAAGCATTAGATCAACAAGTCAGAACTTAAATGTTTTGACAGGTTGTGTTCTTGTGTTCTTGTTGTCTTGTGTTGTGTGTTTCTGTGTTGTCTTGCAGCTGAGGATTTTAAATGAGCATTAGATCAACTTGTCAGAACTTATATGTGCTGACAGGTTGTGTTCTTCTGTTCTTGTTGTCTTGTGTTGTGTGTTTCTGTGTTGTCTTGCAGCTGAGGCTTTTAAGGAAGCATAAGATCAACATGTCAGAATTTAAATGTTCTGACAGGGTTTGTTCTTGTGTTCTTGTTGTCTGTTGTGTGTTTCTGTGTCGTCTTGCAGCTGAGGCTTTTAAAGGAGCATTAGAACAAAAAGTCAGAACTTAAATGTTCTGACAAGTTGTATTCTTGTTGTCATGTGTTGTGTGTTTCTGTGTTGTCTTACAACTGGGGCTTTTAAAGGAGCATTAGATCAACTTGTCAGAACTTATATGTTCTGACAGGTTGTGTTCTTGCGTTCTTGTTGTCTTGTGTTGTGTGTTTCTGTGTTGTCTTGCAGCTGAGGCTTTTAAATGAGCATTAGATCAACTTGTCAGAACTTATATGTGCTGACAGGTTGTGTTCTTGTGTTCTTGTTGTCTTGTGTTGTGTGTTTCTGTGTTGTCTTTCAGCTGAGGCTTTTAAAGGAGCATTAGATCAACTTGTCAGAACTTATATGTTCTGACAGGTTGTGTTCTTCTGTTCTTGTAGTCTTGTGTTGTGTGTTTCTGTGTTGTCTTGCAGCTGAGGCTTTTAAAGGAGCATTAGATCAAAAAGTCAGAACTTAAATGTTCTGACAAGTTGTATTCTTGTTGTCTTGTGTTGTGTGTTTCTGTGTTGTCTTGCAGCTGAGGCTTTTAAAGGATTATTAGATCAACTTGTAAGAACTTAAATGTTTTGACCGGTTGTGTTCTTGTTGTCTTGTGTTGTGTGTTTCTGTGTTATCTTGCAGCTGAGTATTTTAAAGAAGCATTAGATCAACAAGTCAGAACTTAAATGTTCTGACAGGGTGTGTTCTTGTTCTTTTGTGTTGTGTGTTTTTGTGTTGTTTTGCAGCTGAGGCTTTTAAAGAAGCATGAGATCAACATGTCAGAACTTAAATGTTTTGACAGGTTGTGTTCTTGTTGTCTTGTGTTGTGTGTTTCTGTGTTGTCTTTCAGCTGAGGCTTTTAATGAAGCATGAGATCAACATGTCAGAATTTAAATGTTCTGACAGGTTGTGTTCTTGTGTTCTTGTTGTCTTGTGTTGTGTGTTTCTGTGTTGTCTTGCAGCTGAGGCTTTTAAAGAAGCATTAGATCAAAAAGTCAGAACTTAAATGTTCTGACCGGTTGTGTTCTTCTGTTCTTGTAGTCTTGTGTTGTATGTTTCTGTGTTGTCTTGCAGCTGAGGCTTTTAAAGAAGCATTAGATCAACGTTTCAGAACTTAAATGTTTTGACAGGTTGTGTTCTTGTGTTCTTGTTGTCTTGTATTGTGTGTTTCTGTGTTGTCTTGCAGCTGAGGCTTTTAAAGAAGCATTAGATCAACAAGTCAGAACTTAAATGTTTTGACAGGTTGTGTTCTTGTTTTCTTGTCTTGTGTTGTGTGTTTCTGTGTTGTCTTGCAGCTGAGGCTTTTAATGGAGCATTAGATCAGCTTGTCAGAAATTAAATGTTTTGACCGGTTGTGTTCTTGTTGTCTTGTGTTGTGTGTTTCTGTGTTGTCTTTCAGCTGAGGCTTTTAAAGGAGCATTAGATCAAAAAGTCAGAACTTAAATGTTCTGACAGGTTGTTTTCTTCTGTTCTTGTTGTCTTGTGCTGTGTGTTTCTGTGTTGTCTTGCAGCTGAGGCTTTTAAAGAAGCATAAGATCAACATGTCAGAATTTAAATGTTCTGACAGGGTTTGTTCTTGTGTTCTTGTTGTCTGTTGTGTGTTTCTGTGTCGTCTTGCAGCTGAGGCTTTTAAAGGAGCATTAGATAAAAAAGTCAGAACTTAAATGTTCTGACAAGTTGTATTCTTGTTGTCATGTGTTGTGTGTTTCTGTGTTGTCTTACAACTGGGGCTTTTAAAGGAGCATTAGATCAAAAAGTCAGAACTGAAATGTTCTGACAGGTTGTTTTCTTCTGTTCTTGTTGTCTTGTGTTGTGTGTTTCTGTGTTGTCTTGCAGCTGAGGCTTTTAAAGAAGCATGAGATCAACATGTCAGAATTTAAATGTTCTGACAGGGTTTGTTCTTGTGTTTTTGTTGTCTGTTGTGTGTTTCTGTGTTGTCTTGCAGCTGAGGCTTTTAAAGGAGCATTAGATCAAAAAGTCAAAACTTAAATGTTCTGACAAGTTGTATTCTTGTTGTCTTGTGTTGTGTGTTTCTGTGTTGTCTTGCAACTGGGGCTTTTAAAGGAGCATTAGATCAACTTGTCAGAACTTATATGTTCTTACAGGTTGTGTTCTTCTGTTCTTGTTGTCTTGTGTTGTGTGTTTTTGTGTTGTCTTGCAGCTGAGGCTTTTAAAGAAGCATTAGATCAACAAGTCAGAACTTAAATGTTTTGACAGGTTGTGTTCTTGTGTTCTTGTTGTCTTGTGTTGTGTGTTTCTGTGTTGTCTTGCAGATTAGGCTTTTAAAGAAGCATGAGATCAACAAGTCAGAACTTTAATGTTTTGACAGGTTGTGTTCTTGTGTTCTTGTCATGTGTTGTGTGTTTCTGTGTTGTCTTGCAGCTGAGGCTTTTAAAGGAGCATTAGATCAACTTGTCAGAACTTATCTGTGCTGACAGGTTGTGTTCTTGTGTTCTTGTTGTCTTGTGTTGTGTGTTTCTGTGTTGTCTTGCAACTGGGGCTTTTAAAGAAGCATTAGATCAACAAGTCAGAACTTAAATTTTCTGACAGGGTGTGTTCTTGTATTCTTGTTGTCTTGTGTGTTTCTGTGTTGCCTTGCAACTGGGGCTTTTAAAGGAGCATTCGATCAACTTTTCAGAATTTAAATGTTCTGACAGGGTGTGTTCTTGTGTTCTTGTTGTCTTTGTTGTGTGTTTTTGTGTTGTCTTGCAGCTGAGGCTTTTAAAGAAGCATGAGATCAACATGTCAGAACTTACATGTTTTGACAGGTTGTGTTCTTGTGTTCTTGTTGTCTTGTATTGTGTGTTTCTGTGTTGTCTTGCAGCTGAGGCTTTTAAAGGAGCATTAGATCAACTTGTCAGAACTTAAATGTGTTGACCGGTTGTGTTCTTGTTGTCTTGTGTTGTGTGTTTCTGTGTTGTCTTGCAGCTGAGGATTTTAAATGAGCATTAGATCAACTTGTCAGAACTTATATGTGCTGACAGGTTGTGTTCTTGTGTTCTTGTTGTCTTGTGTTGTGTGTTTCTCTGTAGTCTTGCAGCTGAGGCTTTTAAAGAAGCATGAGATCAACATGTCAGAATTTAAATGTTCTGACAGGGTTTGTTCTTGTGTTCTTGTTGTCTGTTGTGTGTTTCTCTGTCGTCTTGCTGCTGAGGCTTTTAAAGGAGCATTAGATCAAAAAGTCAGAAATTAAATGTTCTGACAAGTTGTATTCTTGTTGTCTTGTTGTCTTGTGTTGTGTGTTTCTGTGTTGTCTTGCAACTGGGGCTTTTAAAGAAGCATTAGATCAACAAGTCAGAACTTAAATTTTCTGACAGGGTGTGTTCTTGTATTCTTGTTGTCTTGTGTGTTTCTGTGTTGCCTTGCAACTGGGGCTTTTAAAGGAGCATTCGATCAACTTTTCAGAATTTAAATGTTCTGACAGGGTGTGTTCTTGTGTTCTTGTTGTCTTTGTTGTGTGTTTCTGTGTTGTCTTGCAGCTGAGGCTTTTAAAGAAGCATGAGATCAACATGTCAGAATTTAAATGTTCTGACAGGGTTTGTTCTTGTGTTTTTGTTGTCTGTTGTGTGTTTCTGTGTTGTCTTGCAGCTGAGGCTTTTAAAGGAGCATTAGATCAAAAAGTCAAAACTTAAATGTTCTGACAAGTTGTATTCTTGTTGTCTTGTGTTGTGTGTTTCTGTGTTGTCTTGCAACTGGGGCTTTTAAAGGAGCATTAGATCAACTTGTCAGAACTTATATGTTCTGACAGGTTGTGTTCTTGTGTTCTTGTTGTCTTGTGTTGTGTTTCTGTGTTGTCTTGCAGCTGAGGCTTTTAAAGGAGCATTAGATCAAAAAGTCAGAAATTAAATGTTCTGACATGTTGTATTCTTGTTGTCTTGTGTTGTGTGTTTCTGTGTTGTCTTGCAGCTGAGGCTTTTAAAGGATTATTAGATCAACTTGTCAGAACTTAAATGTTTTGACCGGTTGTGTTCTTGTTGTCTTGTGTTGTGTGTTTCTGTGTTATCTTGCAGCTGAGGCTTTTAAAGAAGCATGAGATCAACATGTCAGAATTTAAATGTTCTGACAGGGTTTGTTCTTGTGTTCTTGTTGTCTGTTGTGTGTTTCTCTGTCGTCTTGCTGCTGAGGCTTTTAAAGGAGCATTAGATCAAAAAGTCAGAAATTAAATGTTCTGACAAGTTGTATTCTTGTTGTCTTGTGTTGTGTGTTTCTGTGTTGTCTTGCAGCTGAGGCTTTTAAAGAAGCATGAGATCAACATGTCAGAATTTAAATGTTCTGACAGGGTTTGTTCTTGTGTTCTTGTGTTCTTGTTGTCTTGTGTTGTGTGTTTCTCTGTAGTCTTGCAGCTGAGGCTTTTAAAGAAGCATGAGATCAACATGTCAGAATTTAAATGTTCTGACAGGGTTTGTTCTTGTGTTCTTGTTGTCTGTTGTGTGTTTCTCTGTCGTCTTGCTGCTGAGGCTTTTAAAGGAGCATTAGATCAAAAAGTCAGAACTTAAATGTTCTGACCGGTTGTGTTCTTCTGTTCTTGTAGTCTTGTGTTGTATGTTTCTCTGTTGTCTTGCAGCTGAGGCTTTTAAAGAAGCATTAGATCAACGTTTCAGAACTTAAATGTTTTAACAGGTTGTGTTCTTGTGTTCTTGTTGTCTTGTGTTGTGTGTTTCTGTGTTGTATTGCAGATGAGGCTTTTAAAGAAGCATGAGATCAACAAGTCAGAACTTAAAGGTTTTGACAGGTTGTGTTCTTGTGTTCTTGTCTTGTGTTGTGTGTTTCTGTGTTGTCTTGCAGCTGAGGCTTTTAATGGAGCATTAGATCAACTTGTCAGAAATTAAATGTTTTGACCGGTTGTGTTCTTGTTGTCTTGTGTTGTGTGTTTCTGTGTTGTCTTTCAGCTGAGGCTTTTAAAGGAGCATTAGATCAAAAAGTCAGAACTTAAATGTTCTGACAGGTTGTTTTCTTCTGTTCTTGTTGTCTTGTGTTGTGTGTTTCTGTGTTGTCTTGCAGCTGAGACTTTTAAGGAAGCATAAGATCAACATGTCAGAATTTAAATGTTCTGACAGGGTTTGTTCTTGTGTTCTTGTTGTCTGTTGTGTGTTTCTGTGTCGTCTTGCAGCTGAGGCTTTTAAAGGAGCATTAGAACAAAAAGTCAGAACTTAAATGTTCTGACAAGTTGTATTCTTGTTGTCATGTGTTGTGTGTTTCTGTGTTGTCTTACAACTGGGGCTTTTAAAGGAGCATTAGATCAACTTGTCAGAACTTATATGTTCTGACAGGTTGTGTTCTTGCGTTCTTGTTGTCTTGTGTTGTGTTTCTGTGTTGTCTTGCAGCTGAGGCTTTTAAAGGAGCATTAGATCAACATGTCTAAACTTAAATGTTCTGACAGGTTGTGTTCTTCTGTTCTTGTTTTCTTGTGTTGTGTGTTTCTGTGTTGTCTTGCAGCTGGGGCTTTTAAAGAAGCATGAGATCAACATGTCAGAATTTAAATGTTCTGACAGGTTGTGTTCTTGTGTTCTTGTTGTCTTGTATTGTGTGTTTCTGTGTTGTCTTGCAGCTGAGGCTTTTAAAGGAGCATTAGATCAAAAAGTCAGAACTTAAATGTTCTGACAAGTTGTATTCTTGTTGTCTTGTGTTGTGTGTTTCTGTGTTGTCTTGCAGCTGAGGCTTTTAAAGAAGCATTAGATCAACAAGTCAGAACTTAAATGTTTTGACAGGTTGTGTTCTTGTGTTCTTGTTGTCTTGTGTTGTGTGTTTCTGTGTTGTCTTGCAGCTGAGGATTTTAAATGAGCATTAGATCAACTTGTCAGAACTTATATGTGCTGACAGGTTGTGTTCTTGTGTTCTTGTTGTCTTGTGTTGTGTGTTTCTGTGTTGTCTTTCAGCTGAGGCTTTTAAAGGAGCATTAGATCAACTTGTCAGAACTTATATGTTCTGACAGGTTGTGTTCTTCTGTTCTTGTAGTCTTGTGTTGTGTGTTTCTGTGTTGTCTTGCAGCTGAGGCTTTTAAAGGAGCATTAGATCAAAAAGTCAGAACTTAAATGTTCTGACAAGTTGTATTCTTGTTGTCTTGTGTTGTGTGTTTCTGTGTTGTCTTGCAGCTGAGGCTTTTAAAGGATTATTAGATCAACTTGTAAGAACTTAAATGTTTTGACCGGTTGTGTTCTTGTTGTCTTGTGTTGTGTGTTTCTGTGTTATCTTGCAGCTGAGTATTTTAAAGAAGCATTAGATCAACAAGTCAGAACTTAAATGTTCTGACAGGGTGTGTTCTTGTTCTTTTGTGTTGTGTGTTTTTGTGTTGTTTTGCAGCTGAGGCTTTTAAAGAAGCATGAGATCAACATGTCAGAACTTAAATGTTTTGACAGGTTGTGTTCTTGTTGTCTTGTGTTGTGTGTTTCTGTGTTGTCTTTCAGCTGAGGCTTTTAATGAAGCATGAGATCAACATGTCAGAATTTAAATGTTCTGACAGGTTGTGTTCTTGTGTTCTTGTTGTCTTGTGTTGTGTGTTTCTGTGTTGTCTTGCAGCTGAGGCTTTTAAAGAAGCATTAGATCAAAAAGTCAGAACTTAAATGTTCTGACCGGTTGTGTTCTTCTGTTCTTGTAGTCTTGTGTTGTATGTTTCTGTGTTGTCTTGCAGCTGAGGCTTTTAAAGAAGCATTAGATCAACGTTTCAGAACTTAAATGTTTTGACAGGTTGTGTTCTTGTGTTCTTGTTGTCTTGTATTGTGTGTTTCTGTGTTGTCTTGCAGCTGAGGCTTTTAAAGAAGCATTAGATCAACAAGTCAGAACTTAAATGTTTTGACAGGTTGTGTTCTTGTGTTCTTGTTGTCTTGTGTTGTGTGTTTCTGTGTTGTCTTGCAGATGAGGCTTTTAAAGAAGCATGAGATCAACAAGTCAGAACTTAAATGTTTTGACAGGTTGTGTTCTTGTTTTCTTGTCTTGTGTTGTGTGTTTCTGTGTTGTCTTGCAGCTGAGGCTTTTAATGGAGCATTAGATCAGCTTGTCAGAAATTAAATGTTTTGACCGGTTGTGTTCTTGTTGTCTTGTGTTGTGTGTTTCTGTGTTGTCTTTCAGCTGAGGCTTTTAAAGGAGCATTAGATCAAAAAGTCAGAACTTAAATGTTCTGACAGGTTGTTTTCTTCTGTTCTTGTTGTCTTGTGCTGTGTGTTTCTGTGTTGTCTTGCAGCTGAGGCTTTTAAAGAAGCATTAGATCAACATGTCAGAATTTAAATGTTCTGACAGGGTGTGTTCTTGTGTTCTTGTTGTCTTGTGTTGTGTGTTTTTGTGTTGTCTTGCAGATTAGGCTTTTAAAGAAGCATGAGATCAACAAGTCAGAACTTTAATGTTTTGACAGGTTGTGTTCTTGTGTTCTTGTCATGTGTTGTGTGTTTCTGTGTTGTCTTGCAGCTGAGGCTTTTAAAGGAGCATTAGATCAAAAAGTCAGAACTTAAATGTTCTGACAGGTTATGTTCTTGTGTTCTTGTTATTTTGTGTTGTGTGTTTTTGTGTTGTCTTTCAGCTGAGGTTTTTAAAGGAGCATTAGATCAACTTGTCAGAACTTATCTGTGCTGACAGGTTGTGTTCTTGTGTTCTTGTTGTCTTGTGTTGTGTGTTTCTGTGTAGTCTTGCAGCTGAGGCTTTTAAAGAAGCATGAGATCAACATGTCAGAATTTAAATGTTCTGACAGGGTTTGTTCTTGTGTTCTTGTTGTCTGTTGTGTGTTTCTGTGTCGTCTTGCAGCTGAGGCTTTTAAAGGAGCATTAGATCAAAAAGTCAGAACTTAAATGTTCTGACAGGTTGTATTCTTGTTGTCATGTGTTGTGTGTTTCTGTGTTGTCTTGCAACTGGGGCTTTTAAAGAAGCATTAGATCAACAAGTCAGAACTTAAATGTTCTGACAGGGTGTGTTCTTGTATTCTTGTTGTCTTGTGTGTTTCTGTGTTGCCTTGCAACTGGGGCTTTTAAAGGAGCATTCGATCAACTTTTCAGAATTTAAATGTTCTGACAGGGTGTGTTCTTGTGTTCTTGTTGTCTTTGTTGTGTGTTTTTGTGTTGTCTTGCAGCTGAGGCTTTTAAAGAAGCATGAGATCAACATGTCAGAACTTACATGTTTTGACAGGTTGTGTTCTTGTGTTCTTGTTGTCTTGTATTGTGTGTTTCTGTGTTGTCTTGCAGCTGAGGCTTTTAAAGGAGCATTAGATCAACTTGTCAGAACTTAAATGTTTTGACCGGTTGTGTTCTTGTTGTCTTGTGTTGTGTGTTTCTGTGTTGTCTTGCAGCTGAGGATTTTAAATGAGCATTAGATCAACTTGTCAGAACTTATATGTGCTGACAGGTTGTGTTCTTGTGTTCTTGTTGTCTTGTGTTGTGTGTTTCTCTGTAGTCTTGCAGCTGAGGCTTTTAAAGAAGCATGAGATCAACATGTCAGAATTTAAATGTTCTGACAGGGTTTGTTCTTGTGTTCTTGTTGTCTGTTGTGTGTTTCTCTGTCGTCTTGCTGCTGAGGCTTTTAAAGGAGCATTAGATCAAAAAGTCAGAAATTAAATGTTCTGACAAGTTGTATTCTTGTTGTCTTGTGTTGTGTGTTTCTGTGTTGTCTTGCAGCTGAGGCTTTTAAAGGAGCATTAGATCAACTTGTCAGAACTTATATATTCTGACAGGTTGTGTTCTTGTGTTCTTGTTGTCTTGTGTTGTGTTTCTGTGTTGTCTTGCAGCTGAGGCTTTTAAAGGAGCATTAGATAAAAAAGTCAGAAATTAAATGTTCTGACAAGTTGTATTCTTGTTGTCTTGTGTTGTGTGTTTCTGTGTTGTCTTGCAGCTGAGGCTTTTAAAGGATTATTAGATCAACTTGTCAGAACTTAAATGTTTTGACCGGTTGTGTTCTTGTTGTCTTGTGTTGTGTGTTTCTGTGTTATCTTGCAGCTGAGTATTTTAAAGAAGCATTAGATCAACAAGTCAGAACTTAAATGTTCTGACAGGGTGTGTTCTTGTTGTCTTGTATTGTGTGTTTCTGTGT
This sequence comes from Gobius niger, assembly GCF_951799975.1. Taxonomy (NCBI): domain Eukaryota; kingdom Metazoa; phylum Chordata; class Actinopteri; order Gobiiformes; family Gobiidae; genus Gobius; species Gobius niger. Next base: position 5,037,133 of record NC_136853.1, on the reverse strand, counting down.
TGTCTTGCAGCTGGGGCTTTTAATGAAGCATGAGCTCAACATGTCAGAATTTAAATGTTCTGACAGGTTGTGTTCTTTTGTTTATGTTGTCTTGTGTTGTGTGTTTCTGTGTTGTCTTGCAGCTGAGGCTTTTAAAGAAGCATTAGATCAACAAGTCAGAACTTAAATGTTTTGACAGGTTGTGTTCTTGTGTTCTTGTTGTCTTGTGATGTGTGTTTCTGTGTTGTCTTGCAGATGAGGCTTTTAAAGAAGCATGAGATCAACAAGTCAGAACTTAAATGTTTTGACAGGTTGTGTTCTTGTGTTCTTGTCTTGTGTTGTGTGTTTCTGTGTTGTCTTGCAGCTGAGGCTTTTAAAGGAGCATTAGATCAACAAGTCAGAACTTAAATGTTTTGACAGGTTGTGTTCTTGTGTTCTTGTCTTGTGTTGTGTGTTTCTGTGTCGTCTTGCAGCTGAGGCTTTTAAAGGAGCATTAGATCAAAAAGTCAGAACTTAAATGTTCTGACAAGTTGTATTCTTGTTGTCATGTGTTGTGTGTTTATGTGTTGTCTTACAACTGGGGCTTTTAAAGGAGATTATATCAACTTATCAGAACTTAAATGTTTTGACCGGTTGTGTTATTGTTGTCTTGTGTTGTGTGTTTCTGTGTTGTCTTGCAGCTGAGGCTTTTAAAGGAGCATTAGATCAACTTGTCAGAACTTATATGTTCTGACAGGTTGTGTTCTTCTGTTCTTGTAGTCTTGTGTTGTGGGTTTCTGTGTTGTCTTGCAGCTGAGGCTTTTAAAGGATTATTAGATCAACTTGTCAGAACTTAAATGTTTTGACCGGTTGTGTTCTTGTTGTCTTGTGTTGTGTGTTTCTGTGTTATCTTGCAGCTGAGTATTTTAAAGAAGCATTAGATCAACAAGTCAGAGCTTAAATGTTCTGACAGGGTGTGTTCTTGTTCTTTTGTGTTGTGTGTTTTTGTGTTGTTTTGCAGCTGAGGCTTTTAAAGAAGCTTGAGATCAACAAGTCAGAATTTAAATGTTCTGACAGGTTGTGTTCTTGTGTTCTTGTTGTCTTGTATTGTGTGTTTCTGTGTTGTCTTGCAGCAGGGGCTTTTAAAGAAGCATTAGATCAACTTTTAAGAACTTAAATGTTTTGACAGGTTGTGTTCTTGTGTTCTTGTTGTCTTGTATTGTGTGTTTCTGTGTTGTCTTGCAGCTGAGGCTTTTAAAGAAGCATGAGATCAACATGTCAGAACTTAAATGTTTTGACAGGTTGTGTTCTTGTGTTCTTGTTGTCTTGTATTGTGTGTTTCTGTGTTGTCTTGCAGCTGAGGCTTTTAAAGGAGCATTAGATCAAAAAGTCAGAACTTAAATGTTCTGACCGGTTGTGTTCTTCTGTTCTTGTAGTCTTGTGTTGTATGTTTCTGTGTTGTCTTGCAGCTGAGGCTTTTAAAGAAGCATTAGATCAACGTTTCAGAACTTAAATGTTTTGACAGGTTGTGTTCTTGTGCTCTTGTTGTCTTGTATTGTGTGTTTCTGTGTTGTCTTGCAGATGAGGCTTTTAAAGAAGCATGAGATCAACAAGTCAGAACTTAAATGTTTTGACAGGTTGTGTTCTTGTGTTCTTGTCTTGTGTTGTGTGTTTCTGTGTTGTCTTGCAGCTGAGGCTTTTAATGGAGCATTAGATCAACTTGTCAGAAATTAATTTTTTGACCGATTGTGTTCTTGTTGTCTTGTGTTGTGTGTTTCTGTGTTGTCTTTCAGCTGAGGCTTTTAAAGGAGCATTAGATCAAAAAGTCAGAACTTAAATGTTCTGACAGGTTGTTTTCTTCTGTTCTTGTTGTCTTGTGCTGTGTGTTTCGGTGTTGTCTTGCAGCTGAGGCTTTTAAAGAAGCATAAGATCAACATGTCAGAATTTAAATGTTCTGACAGGGTTTGTTCTTGTGTTCTTGTTGTCTGTTGTGTGTTTCTGTGTCGTCTTGCAGCTGGGGCTTTTAAAGGAGCATTAGATCAAAAAGTCAGAACTTAAATGTTCTGACAAGTTGTATTCTTGTTGTCATGTGTTGTGTGTTTCTGTGTTGTCTTACAACTGGGGCTTTTAAAGGAGCATTAGATCAACAAGTCAGAACTTAAATGTTCTGACAGGTTGTGTTCTTCTGTTCTTGTTGTCTTGTGTTGTGTGTTTTTGTGTTGTCTTGCAGCTGATGCTTTTAAAGAAGCATGAGATCAACATGTCAGAACTTAAATGTTCTGACAGGTTGTGTTCTTGTGTTCTTGTTCTTTTGTGTTGTGTGTTTCTGTGTTGTCTTGCAGCTGAGGCTTTTAAAGGAGCATTAGATCAACATGTCTAAACTTAAATGTTCTGACAGGTTGTGTTCTTCTGTTCTTGTTTTCTTGTGCTGTGTGTTTCTGTGTAGTCTTGCAGCTGAGGCTTTTAAAGAAGCATGAGATCAACATGTCAGAATTTAAGTGTTCTGACAGGGTTTGTTCTTGTGTTCTTGTTGTCTGTTGTGTGTTTCTCTGTCGTCTTGCAGCTGAGGCTTTTAAAGGAGCATTAGATCAAAAAGTCAGAACTTAAATGTTCTGACAAGTTGTATTCTTGTTGTCATGTGTTGTGTGTTTCTGTGTTGTCTTACAACTGGGGCTTTTAAAGGAGCATTAGATCAACAAGTCAGAACTTAAATGTTCTGACAGGTTGTGTTCTTCTGTTCTTGTTGTCTTGTGTTGTGTTTTTTTGTGTTGTCTTGCAGCTGATGCTTTTAAAGAAGCATGAGATCAACATGTCAGAACTTAAATGTTCTGACAGGTTGTGTTCTTGTGTTCTTGTTCTTTTGTGTTGTGTGTTTCTGTGTTGTCTTGCAGCTGAGGCTTTTAAAGGAGCATTAGATCAACATGTCTAAACTTAAATGTTCTGACAGGTTGTGTTCTTCTGTTCTTGTTTTCTTGTGTTGTGTGTTTCTGTGTAGTCTTGCAGCTGAGGCTTTTAAAGAAGCATGAGATCAACATGTCAGAATTTAAGTGTTCTGACAGGGTTTGTTCTTGTGTTCTTGTTGTCTGTTGTGTGTTTCTCTGTCGTCTTGCAGCTGAGGCTTTTAAAGGAGCATTAGATCAAAAAGTCAGAACTTAAATGTTCTGACAAGTTGTATTCTTGTTGTCATGTGTTGTGTGTTTCTGTGTTGTCTTACAACTGGGGCTTTTAAAGGAGCATTATATCAACTTGTCAGAACTTAAATGTTTTGACCGGTTGTGTTATTGTTGTCTTGTGTTGTGTGTTTCTGTGTTGTCTTGCAGCTGAGGCTTTTAAAGGAGCATTAGATCAACTTGTCAGAACTTATATGTTCTGACAGGTTGTGTTCTTCTGTTCTTGTAGTCTTGTGTTGTGTGTTTCTGTGTTGTCTTGCAGCTGAGGCTTTTAAAGGAGCATTAGATCAAAAAGTCAGAACTTAAATGTTCTGACAAGTTGTATTCTTGTTGTCTTGTGTTGTGTGTTTCTGTGTTGTCTTGCAGCTGAGGCTTTTAAAGGATTATTAGATCAACTTGTAAGAACTTAAATGTTTTGACCGGTTGTGTTCTTGTTGTCTTGTGTTGTGTGTTTCTGTGTTATCTTGCAGCTGAGTATTTTAAAGAAGCATTAGATCAACAAGTCAGAACTTAAATGTTCTGACAGGGTGTGTTCTTGTTCTTTTGTGTTGTGTGTTTTTGTGTTGTTTTGCAGCTGAGGCTTTTAAAGAAGCATGAGATCAACATGTCAGAACTTAAATGTTTTGACAGGTTGTGTTCTTGTTGTCTTGTGTTGTGTGTTTCTGTGTTGTCTTTCAGCTGAGGCTTTTAATGAAGCATGAGATCAACATGTCAGAATTTAAATGTTCTGACAGGTTGTGTTCTTGTGTTCTTGTTGTCTTGTGTTGTGTGTTTCTGTGTTGTCTTGCAGCTGAGGCTTTTAAAGAAGCATTAGATCAAAAAGTCAGAACTTAAATGTTTTGACAGGTTGTGTTCTTGTGTTCTTGTTGTCTTGTATTGTGTGTTTCTGTGTTGTCTTGCAGCTGAGGCTTTTAAAGAAGCATTAGATCAACAAGTCAGAACTTAAATGTTTTGACAGGTTGTGTTCTTGTGTTCTTGTTGTCTTGTGTTGTGTGTTTCTGTGTTGTCTTGCAGATGAGGCTTTTAAAGAAGCATGAGATCAACAAGTCAGAACTTAAATGTTTTGACAGGTTGTGTTCTTGTTTTCTTGTCTTGTGTTGTGTGTTTCTGTGTTGTCTTGCAGCTGAGGCTTTTAATGGAGCATTAGATCAGCTTGTCAGAAATTAAATGTTTTGACCGGTTGTGTTCTTGTTGTCTTGTGTTGTGTGTTTCTGTGTTGTCTTTCAGCTGAGGCTTTTAAAGGAGCATTAGATCAAAAAGTCAGAACTTAAATGTTCTGACAGGTTGTTTTCTTCTGTTCTTGTTGTCTTGTGCTGTGTGTTTCTGTGTTGTCTTGCAGCTGAGGCTTTTAAAGAAGCATAAGATCAACATGTCAGAATTTAAATGTTCTGACAGGGTTTGTTCTTGTGTTCTTGTTGTCTGTTGTGTGTTTCTGTGTCGTCTTGCAGCTGAGGCTTTTAAAGGAGCATTAGATAAAAAAGTCAGAACTTAAATGTTCTGACAAGTTGTATTCTTGTTGTCATGTGTTGTGTGTTTCTGTGTTGTCTTACAACTGGGGCTTTTAAAGGAGCATTAGATCAAAAAGTCAGAACTGAAATGTTCTGACAGGTTGTTTTCTTCTGTTCTTGTTGTGTTGTGTTGTGTGTTTCTGTGTTGTCTTGCAGCTGAGGCTTTTAAAGAAGCATGAGATCAACATGTCAGAATTTAAATGTTCTGACAGGGTTTGTTCTTGTGTTTTTGTTGTCTGTTGTGTGTTTCTGTGTTGTCTTGCAGCTGAGGCTTTTAAAGGAGCATTAGATCAAAAAGTCAAAACTTAAATGTTCTGACAAGTTGTATTCTTGTTGTCTTGTGTTGTGTGTTTCTGTGTTGTCTTGCAACTGGGGCTTTTAAAGGAGCATTAGATCAACTTGTCAGAACTTAAATGTTTTGACAGGTTGTGTTCTTGTGTTCTTGTTGTCTTGTGTTGTGTGTTTCTGTGTTGTCTTGCAGCTGAGGCTTTTAAAGAAGCATTAGATCAACAAGTCAGAACTTAAATGTTTTGACAGGTTGTGTTCTTGTGTTCTTGTTGTCTTGTGTTGTGTGTTTCTGTGTTGTCTTGCAGCTGAGGCTTTTAAAGGATTATTAGATCAACTTGTCAGAACTTAAATGTTTTGACCGGTTGTGTTCTTGTTGTCTTGTGTTGTGTGTTTCTGTGTTATCTTGCAGCTGAGTATTTTAAAGAAGCATTAGATCAACAAGTCAGAACTTAAATGTTCTGACAGGGTGTGTTCTTGTTGTCTTGTATTGTGTGTTTCTGTGTTGTCTTGCAGCTGGGGCTTTTAATGAAGCATGAGCTCAACATGTCAGAATTTAAATGTTCTGACAGGTTGTGTTCTTTTGTTTATGTTGTCTTGTGTTGTGTGTTTCTGTGTTGTCTTGCAGCTGAGGCTTTTAAAGAAGCATTAGATCAACTTTTAAGAACTTAAATGTTTTGACAGGTTGTGTTCTTCTGTTCTTGTAGTCTTGTGTTGTATGTTTCTGTGTTGTCTTGCAGCTGAGGCTTTTAAAGAAGCATTAGATCAACGTTTCAGAACTTAAATGTTTTGACAGGTTGTGTTCTTGTGTTCTTGTTGTCTTGTATTGTTTGTTTCTGTGTTGTCTTGCAGCTGAGGCTTTTAAAGAAGCATTAGATCAACAAGTCAGAACTTAAATGTTTTGACAGGTTGTGTTCTTGTGTTCTTGTTGTCTTGTGATGTGTGTTTCTGTGTTGTCTTGCAGATGAGGCTTTTAAAGAAGCATGAGATCAACAAGTCAGAACTTAAATGTTTTGACAGGTTGTGTTCTTGTGTTCTTGTCTTGTGTTGTGTGTTTCTGTGTTGTCTTGCAGCTGAGGCTTTTAAAGGAGCATTAGATCAACAAGTCAGAACTTAAATGTTCTGACAGGTTGTGTTCTTCTGTTCTTGTTGTCTTGTGTTGTGTGTTTTTGTGTTGTCTTGCAGCTGATGCTTTTAAAGAAGCATGAGATCAACATGTCAGAACTTAAATGTTTTGACAGGTTGTGTTCTTGTGTTCTTGTTCTTTTGTGTTGTGTGTTTCTGTGTTGTCTTGCATCGGAGGCTTTTAAAGGAGCATTAGATCAACTTGTCAGAACTTATATGTTCTTACAGGTTGTGTTCTTGTGTTCTTGTTGTCTTGTGTTGTGTGTTTCTGTGTTGTCTTGCAGCTGAGGCTTTTAAAGAAGCATGAGATCAACATGTCAGAATTTAAATGTTCTGACAGGGTTTGTTCTTGTGTTCTTGTGTAGTGTGTTTTTATGTTGTCTTGCAGCTGAGGCTTTTAATGGAGCATTAGATCAACATGTCAGAATTTAAATGTTCTGACAGGGTTTGTTCTTGTGTTCTTGTTGTCTGTTGTGTGTTTCTGTGTTGTCTTGCAACTGGGGCTTTTAAAGGAGCATTAGATCAACTTGTCAGAACTTATATGTTCTGACAGGGTTTGTTCTATTGTTCTTTTTGTCTTTTGTTGTGTGATTTTGTGTTGTCTTTCAGCTGACGCTTTTAAAGGAGCATTAGATCAACAAGTCAGAACTTAAATGTTCTGACAGGGTGTGTTCTTGTATTCTTGTTGTCTTGTGTGTTTCTGTGTTGCCTTGCAACTGGGGCTTTTAAAGGAGCATTAGATCAACTTTTCAGAATTTAAATGTTCTGACAGGGTGTGTTTTTGTGTTCTTGTTGTCTTGTGTTGTGTGTTTTTGTGTTGTCTTGCAGCTGAGGCTTTTAAAGGAGCATTAGATCAAAAAGTCAGAACTTAAATGTTCTGACCGGTTGTGTTCTTCTGTTCTTGTAGTCTTGTGTTGTATGTTTCTCTGTTGTCTTGCAGCTGAGGCTTTTAAAGAAGCATTAGATCAACGTTTCAGAACTTAAATGTTTTAACAGGTTGTGTTCTTGTGTTCTTGTTGTCTTGTGTTGTGTGTTTCTGTGTTGTATTGCAGATGAGGCTTTTAAAGAAGCATGAGATCAACAAGTCAGAACTTAAAGGTTTTGACAGGTTGTGTTCTTGTGTTCTTGTCTTGTGTTGTGTGTTTCTGTGTTGTCTTGCAGCTGAGGCTTTTAATGGAGCATTAGATCAACTTGTCAGAAATTAAATGTTTTGACCGGTTGTGTTCTTGTTGTCTTGTGTTGTGTGTTTCTGTGTTGTCTTTCAGCTGAGGCTTTTAAAGGAGCATTAGATCAAAAAGTCAGAACTTAAATGTTCTGACAGGTTGTTTTCTTCTGTTCTTGTTGTCTTGTGTTGTGTGTTTCTGTGTTGTCTTGCAGCTGAGGCTTTTAAGGAAGCATAAGATCAACATGTCAGAATTTAAATGTTCTGACAGGGTTTGTTCTTGTGTTCTTGTTGTCTGTTGTGTGTTTCTGTGTCGTCTTGCAGCTGAGGCTTTTAAAGGAGCATTAGAACAAAAAGTCAGAACTTAAATGTTCTGACAAGTTGTATTCTTGTTGTCATGTGTTGTGTGTTTCTGTGTTGTCTTACAACTGGGGCTTTTAAAGGAGCATTAGATCAACTTGTCAGAACTTATGTGTTCTGACAGGTTGTGTTCTTGCGTTCTTGTTGTCTTGTGTTGTGTTTCTGTGTTGTCTTGCAGCTGAGGCTTTTAAAGGAGCATTAGATCAACATGTCTAAACTTAAATGTTCTGACAGGTTGTGTTCTTCTGTTCTTGTTTTCTTGTGTTGTGTGTTTCTGTGTTGTCTTGCAGCTGGGGCTTTTAAAGAAGCATGAGATCAACATGTCAGAATTTAAATGTTCTGACAGGTTGTGTTCTTGTGTTCTTGTTGTCTTGTATTGTGTGTTTCTGTGTTGTCTTGCAGCTGAGGCTTTTAAAGGAGCATTAGATCAAAAAGTCAGAACTTAAATGTTCTGACAAGTTGTATTCTTGTTGTCTTGTGTTGTGTGTTTCTGTGTTGTCTTGCAGCTGAGGCTTTTAAAGAAGCATTAGATCAACAAGTCAGAACTTAAATGTTTTGACAGGTTGTGTTCTTGTGTTCTTGTTGTCTTGTGTTGTGTGTTTCTGTGTTGTCTTGCAGCTGAGGATTTTAAATGAGCATTAGATCAACTTGTCAGAACTTATATGTGCTGACAGGTTTTGTTCTTGTGTTCTTGTTGTCTTGTGTTGTGTGTTTCTGTGTAGTCTTGCAGCTGAGGCTTTTAAAGAAGCATGAGATCAACATGTCAGAATTTAAATGTTCTGACAGGGTTTGTTCTTGTGTTCTTGTTGTCTGTTGTGTGTTTCTCTGTCGTCTTGCTGCTGAGGCTTTTAAAGGAGCATTAGATCAAAAAGTCAAAACTTAAATGTTCTGACAAGTTGTATTCTTGTTGTCTTGTGTTGTGTGTTTTTGTGTTGTCTTGCAGCTGAGGCTTTTAAAGGAGCATTAGATCAAAAAGTCAGAACCTAAATGTTCTTACAGGTTGTGTTCTTTTGTTTATGTTGTCTTGTGTTTTGTGTTTCTGTGTTGTCTTGCAGCTGAGGCTTTTAAAGAAGCATTAGATCAACAAGTCAGAACTTTAATGTTTTGACAGGTTGTGTTCTTGTGTTTTTGTCATGTGTTGTGTGTTTCTGTGTTGTCTTGCACCTGAGGCTTTTAATGGAGCATTAGATCAACTTGTCAGAAATTAAATGTTTTGACCGGTTGTGTTCTTGTCTTGTGTTGTGTGTTTCTGTGTTGTCTTTCAGCTGAGGCTTTTAAAGGAGCATTAGATCAAAAAGTCAGAACTTAAATGTTCTGACAGGTTGTTTTCTTCTTTTCTTGTTGTCTTGTGTTGTGTGTTTCCGTGTTGTCTTGCAGCTGAGGCTTTTAAAGAAGCATAAGATCAACATGTCAGAATTTAAATGTTCTGACAGGGTATGTTCTTGTGTTTTTGTTCGTTTGTGTTGTGTGTTTTTGTGTTGTCTTTCAGCTGAAGTTTTTAAAGGAGCATTAGATCAACTTGTCAGAACTTATCTGTGCTGACAGGTTGTGTTCTTGTGTTCTTGTTGTCTTGTGTTGTGTGTTTCTGTGTAGTCTTGCAGCTGAGGCTTTTAAAGAAGCATGAGATCAACATGTCAGAATTTAAATGTTCTGACAGGGTTTGTTCTTGTGTTCTTGTTGTCTGTTGTGTGTTTCTGTGTCGTCTTGCAGCTGAGGCTTTTAAAGGAGCATTAGATCAAAAAGTCAGAACTTAAATGTTCTGACAAGTTGTATTCTTGTTGTCATGTGTTTTGTGTTTCTGTGTTGTCTTGCAACCGGGGCTTTTAAAGAAGCATTATATCAACTTGTCAGAACTTAAATGTTCTGACAGGGTGTGTTCTTGTTCTTTTGTGTTGTGTGTTTTTGTGTTGTCTTGCAGCTGAGGCTTTTAAAGAAGCATGAGATCAACATGTCAGAATTTAAATGTTCTGACAGGTTGTGTTCTTTTGTTTATGTTGTTTTGTGTTGTGTGTTTCTGTGTTGTCTTGCAGCTGTGGCTTTTAAAGAACCATGAGATCAACATGTCAGAACTTAAATGTTTTGACAGGTTGTGTTCTTGTGTTCTTGTTGTCTTGTATTGTGTGTTTCTGTGTTGTCTTGCAGCTGAGGCTTTTAAATATGCATTAGATCAAAAAGTCAGAACTTAAATGTTCTAACAGGGTGTGTTCTTGTTGTCTTGTGTTTTGTGTTTTTATCTTGTCTGTCAGCTGAGGCTTTTAATGGAGCATTAGATCAACTTGTCAGAAATTAAATGTTTTGACCGGTTGTGTTCTTGTTGTCTTGTGTTGTGTGTTTCTGTGTTGTCTTTCAGCTGAGGCTTTTAAAGGAGCATTAGATCAAAAAGTCAGAACTTAAATGTTCTGACAGGTTGTTTTCTTCTGTTCTTGTTGTCTTGTGTTGTGTGTTTCTGTGTTGTCTTGCAGCTGAGGCTTTTAAAGAAGCATGAGATCAACATGTCAGAATTTAAATGTTCTGACAGGGTTTGTTCTTGTGTTCTTGTTGTCTGTTTTGTGTTTCTGTGTTGTCTTGCAGCTGAGGCTTTTAAAGGAGCATTAGATCAACTTGTAAAAATTTAAATGTTCTGACAGGTTGTGTTCTTCTGTTCTTGTAGTCTTGTGTTGTGTGTTTCTGTGTTGTCTTGCAGATGAGGCTTTTAAAGAAGCATTAGATCAACAAGTCAGAACTAAAATGTTTTGACAGGTTGTTTTCTTGTGTTCTTGTTGTCTTATGTTGTGTGTTTCTGTGTTGTCTTGCAGCTGAGGATTTTAAATGAGCATTAGATCAACTTGTCAGAACTTAAATGTTTTGACCGGTTGTGTTCTTGTGTTATTGTTGTCTTGTGTTGTGTGTTTTTGTGTTGTCTTGCAGCAGAGGCTTTTAAAGGAGCATTAGATCAACTTTTCAGAATTTAAATGTTCTGACAGGGTGTGTTCTTGTGTTCTTGTTGTCTTGTGTTGTGTGTTTCTGTGTTGTCTTGCAGCTGAGGCTTTTAAAGAAGCATTAGATCAACAAGGCAAGGCAAGGCAAGGCAACTTTATTTATACCGCGCATTTCGTACACAAGGCAACTCAATGCGCCAGAAACAAGTCAGAACTTAAATGTTCTGACAGGGTGTGTTCTTGTATTCTTGTTGTCTTGTGTGTTTCTGTGTTGCCTTGCAACTGGGGCTTTTAAAGGAGCATTAGATCAACTTTTCAGAATTTAAATGTTCTGACAGGGTGTGTTCTTGTGTTCTTGTTGTCTTGTGTTGTGTGTTTTTGTGTTGTCTTGCAGCTGAGGCTTTTAAAGGAGCATTAGATCAAAAAGTCAGAACCTAAATGTTCTGACAGGTTGTGTTCTTTTGTTTATGTTGTCTTGTGTTGTGTGTTTCTGTGTTGTCTTGCAGCTGAGGCTTTTAAAGGAGCATTAGATCAAAAAGTCAGAACTTAAATGTTCTGACAGGTTGTTTTCTTCTGTTCTTGTTATCTTGTGTTGTGTGTTTCTGTGTTGTCTTGCAGCTGAGGCTTTTAAAGAAGCATAAGATCAACATGTCAGAATTTTTTATCTAATGCTCCTTTAAAAGCTTCAGCTGCAAGACGACACAGAAACACACAACAGACAACAAGAACACAAGAACAAACCCTGTCAGAACTTAAATGTTCTGACAAGTTGTGTTATTGTTGTCTTGTGTTGTGTGTTTCTGTGTTGTCTTGCAGCAGAGGCTTTTAAAGGAGCATTAGATCAACTTGTCAGAACTTATATGTTCTGACAGGTTGTGTTCTTGTTGTCTTGTGCTGTGTTTCTGTGTTGTCTTGCAGCTGAGGCTTTTAAAGGAGCATTAGATCAACAAGTCAGAACTTAAATGTTCTGACAGGTTGTGTTCTTCTGTTCATGTTTTCTTGTGTTGTGTGTTTCTGTGTTGTCTTGCAGCTGAGGCTTTTAAAGGATTATTAGATCAACTTGTCAGAACTTAAATGTTCTGACAGGTTGTGTTCTTCTGTTCTTGTTTTCTTGTGTTGTGTGTTTTTGTGTTGTCTTGCAGCTGATGCTTTTAAAGAAGCATGATATCAACATGTCAGAACTTAAATGTTCTGACAGGTTGTGTTCTTGTGTTCTTGTTCTTTTGTGTTGTGTGTTTCTGTGTTGTCTTGCAGCTGAGGCTTTTAAAGGAGCATTAGATCAACTTGTCAGAACTTAAATGTTTTGACCGGTTGTGTTCTTGTGTTATTGTTGTCTTGTGTTGTGTGTTTTTGTGTTGTCTTGCAGCAGAGGCTTTTAAAGGAGCATTAGATCAACTTTTCAGAATTTAAATGTTCTGACAGGGTGTGTTCTTGTGTTCTTGTTGTCTTGTGTTGTGTGTTTCTGTGTTGTCTTGCAGCTGAGGCTTTTAAAGAAGCATTAGATCAACAAGGCAAGGCAAGGCAAGGCAACTTTATTTATACCGCGCATTTCGTACACAAGGCAACTCAATGCGCCAGAAACAAGTCAGAACTTAAATGTTCTGACAGGGTGTGTTCTTGTATTCTTGTTGTCTTGTGTGTTTCTGTGTTGCCTTGCAACTGGGGCTTTTAAAGGAGCATTAGATCAACTTTTCAGAATTTAAATGTTCTGACAGGGTGTGTTCTTGTGTTCTTCTTGTCTTGTGTTGTGTGTTTTTGTGTTGTCTTGCAGCTGAGGCTTTTAAAGGAGCATTAGATCAAAAAGTCAGAACCTAAATGTTCTGACAGGTTGTGTTCTTTTGTTTATGTTGTCTTGTGTTGTGTGTTTCTGTGTTGTCTTGCAGCTGAGGCTTTTAAAGGAGCATTAGATCAAAAAGTCAGAACTTAAATGTTCTGACAGGTTGTTTTCTTCTGTTCTTGTTATCTTGTGTTGTGTGTTTCTGTGTTGTCTTGCAGCTGAGGCTTTTAAAGAAGCATAAGATCAACATGTCAGAATTTTTTATCTAATGCTCCTTTAAAAGCTTCAGCTGCAAGACGACACAGAAACACACAACAGACAACAAGAACACAAGAACAAACCCTGTCAGAACTTAAATGTTCTGACAAGTTGTGTTATTGTTGTCTTGTGTTGTGTGTTTCTGTGTTGTCTTGCAGCAGAGGCTTTTAAAGGAGCATTAGATCAACTTGTCAGAACTTATATGTTCTGACAGGTTGTGTTCTTGTTGTCTTGTGCTGTGTTTCTGTGTTGTCTTGCAGCTGAGGCTTTTAAAGGAGCATTAGATCAACAAGTCAGAACTTAAATGTTCTGACAGGTTGTGTTCTTCTGTTCATGTTTTCTTGTGTTGTGTGTTTCTGTGTTGTCTTGCAGCTGAGGCTTTTAAAGGATTATTAGATCAACTTGTCAGAACTTAAATGTTCTGACAGGTTGTGTTCTTCTGTTCTTGTTTTCTTGTGTTGTGTGTTTTTGTGTTGTCTTGCAGCTGATGCTTTTAAAGAAGCATGATATCAACATGTCAGAACTTAAATGTTCTGACAGGTTGTGTTCTTGTGTTCTTGTTCTTTTGTGTTGTGTGTTTCTGTGTTGTCTTGCAGCTGAGGCTTTTAAAGGAGCATTAGATCAACTTGTCAGAACTTAAATGTTCTGACCAGTTGTGTTCTTGTTGTCTTGTGTTGTGTGTTTCTGTGTTGTCTTGCAGCTGGGGCTTTTAAAGAAGCATGAGATCAACATGTCAGAATTTAAATGTTCTAACAGGTTGTGTTCTTGTTGTCTTGTGTAGTGTGTTTTTATGTTGTCTTGCAGCTGAGGCTTTTAATGGAGCATTAGATCAACTTGTCAGAAATTAAATGTTTTGACCGGTTGTGTTATTGTTGTCTTGTGTTGTGTGTTTCTGTGTTGTCTTGCAGCAGAGGCTTTTAAAGGAGCATTAGATCAACTTGTCAGAACTTATATGTTCTGACAGGTTGTGTTCTTGTTGTCTTGTGCTGTGTTTCTGTGTTGTCTTGCAGCTGAGGCTTTTAAAGGAGCATTAGATCAACAAGTCAGAACTTAAATGTTCTGACAGGTTGTGTTCTTCTGTTCATGTTTTCTTGTGTTGTGTGTTTCTGTGTTGTCTTGCAGCTGAGGCTTTTAAAGGATTATTAGATCAACTTGTCAGAACTTAAATGTTCTGACAGGTTGTGTTCTTCTGTTCTTGTTTTCTTGTGTTGTGTGTTTTTGTGTTGTCTTGCAGCTGATGCTTTTAAAGAAGCATGATATCAACATGTCAGAACTTAAATGTTCTGACAGGTTGTGTTCTTGTGTTCTTGTTCTTTTGTGTTGTGTGTTTCTGTGTTGTCTTGCAGCTGAGGCTTTTAAAGGAGCATTAGATCAACTTGTCAGAACTTAAATGTTCTGACCAGTTGTGTTCTTGTTGTCTTGTGTTGTGTGTTTCTGTGTTGTCTTGCAGCTGGGGCTTTTAAAGAAGCATGAGATCAACATGTCAGAATTTAAATGTTCTAACAGGGTGTGTTCTTGTTGTCTTGTGTAGTGTGTTTTTATGTTGTCTTGCAGCTGAGGCTTTTAATGGAGCATTAGATCAACTTGTCAGAAATTAAATGTTTTGACCGGTTGTGTTCTTGTTGTCTTGTGTTGTGTGTTTCTGTGTTGTCTTTCAGCTGAGGCTTTTAAAGGAGCATTAGATCAAAAAGTCAGAACTTAAATGTTCTGACAGGTTGTTTTCTTCTGTTCTTGTTGTCTTGTGTTGTGTGTTTCTGTGTTGTCTTGCAGCTGAGGCTTTTAAAGAAGCATGAGATCAACATGTCAGAATTTAAATGTTCTGACAGGGTTTGTTCTTGTGTTCTTGTTGTCTGTTGTGTGTTTCTCTGTTGTCTTGCAACTGGGGCTTTTAAAGGAGCATTAGATCAACTTGTCAGAACTTATATGTTCTGACAGGGTTTGTTCTATTGTTCTTTTTGTCTTTTGTTGTGTGATTTTGTGTTGTCTTGCAGCTGAGGCTTTTAAAGGAGCATTAGATCAACAAGTCAGAACTTAAATGTTCTGACAGGTTGTGTTCTTGTGTTCTTGTTGTCTTGTGTTGTGTGTTTTTGTGTTGTCTTGCAGCTGAGGCTTTTAAAGGAGCATTAGATCAAAAAGTCAGAACCTAAATGTTCTGACAGGTTGTGTTCTTTTGTTTATGTTGTCTTGTGTTGTGTGTTTCTGTGTTGTCTTGCAGCTGAGGCTTTTAAAGAAGCATTAGATCAAAAAGTCAGAACCTAAATGTTCTGACAGGTTGTGTTCTTTTGTTTATGTTGTCTTGTGTTGTGTGTTTCTGTGTTGTCTTGCAGATGAGGCTTTTAAAGAAGCATGAGATCAACAAGTCAGAACTTAAATGTTTTAACAGGTTGTGTTCTTGTTGTCTTGTGTTGTGTGTTTCTGTGTTGTCTTTCAGCTGAGGCTTTTAAAGGAGCATTAGATCAAAAAGTCAGAACTTAAATGTTCTGACAGGTTGTTTTCTTCTGTTCTTGTTGTCTTGTGTTGTGTGTTTCTGTGTAGTCTTGCAGCTGAGGCTTTTAAAGAAGCATTAGATCAACAAGTCAGAACTTAAATGTTTTGACAGGTTGTGTTCTTGTGTTCTTGTTGTCTTGTGTTGTGTGTTTCTGTGTTGTCTTGCAGCTGAGGCTTTTAAAGAAGCATTAGATCAACAAGTCAGAACTTAAATGTTCTGACAGGGTGTGTTCTTGTATTCTTGTTGTCTTGTGTGTTTCTGTGTTGCCTTGCAACTGGGGCTTTTAAAGGAGCATTAGATCAACTTTTCAGAATTTAAATGTTCTGACAGGGTGTGTTCTTGTGTTCTTGTTGTCTTGTGTTGTGTGTTTTTGTGTTGTCTTGCAGCTGAGGCTTTTAAAGAAGCATAAGATCGACATGTCAGAATTTAAATGTTCTGACAGGGTATGTTCTTGTGTTCTTGTTTTTTGTGTTGTGTGTTTTTGTGTTGTCTTTCAGCTGAGGTTTTTAAAGGAGCATTAGATCAACTTGTCAGAACTTATATGTGCTGACAGGTTGTGTTCTTGTGTTCTTGTTGTCTTGTGTTGTGTGTTTCTGTGTAGTCTTGCAGCTGAGGCTTTTAAAGAAGCATGAGATCAACATGTCAGAATTTTTGATCTAATGCTCCTTTTAAAAGCCTCAGCTGCAAGACGACACAGAAACACACAACAGACAACAAGAACACAAGAACAAACCCTGTCAGAACTTAAATGTTCTGACAAGTTGTGTTATTGTTGTCTTGTGTTGTGTGTTTCTGTGTTGTCTTGCAGCAGAGGCTTTTAAAGGAGCATTAGATCAACTTGTCAGAACTTATATGTTCTGACAGGTTGTGTTCTTGTTGTCTTGTGCTGCGTTTCTGTGTTGTCTTGCAGATGAGGCTTTTAAAGGAGCATTAGATCAACAAGTCAGAACTTAAATGTTCTGACAGGTTGTGTTCTTCTGTTCTTGTTTTCTTGTGTTGTGTGTTTCTGTGTTGTCTTGCAGCTGAGGCTTTTAAAGGATTATTAGATCAACTTGTCAGAACTTAAATGTTCTGACAGGTTGTGTTCTTGTGTTCTTGTTCTTTTGTGTTGTGTGTTTCTGTGTTGTCTTGCAGCTGAGGCTTTTAAAGGAGCATTAGATCAACTTGTCAGAACTTAAATGTTTTGACCGGTTATGTTCTTGTTGTCTTGTGTTGTGTGTTTCTGTGTTGTCTTGCAGCTGGGGCTTTTAAAGAAGCATGAGATCAACATGTCAGAATTTAAATGTTCTAACAGGGTGTGTTCTTGTTGTCTTGTGTAGTGTGTTTTTATGTTGTCTTGCAGCTGAGGCTTTTAATGGAGCATTAGATCAACTTGTCAGAAATTAAATGTTTTGACCGGTTGTGTTCTTGTTGTCTTGTGTTGTGTGTTTCTGTGTTGTCTTGCAGCTGAGGCTTTTAAAGGAGCATTAGATCAAAAAGTCAGAACTTAAATGTTCTGACAGGTTGTTTTCTTCTGTTCTTGTTGTCTTGTGTTGTGTGTTTCTGTGTTGTCTTGCAGCTGAGGCTTTTAAAGAAGCGTGAGATCAACATGTCAGAATTTAAATGTTCTGACAGGGTTTGTTCTTGTGTTCTTGTTGTCTGTTGTGTGTTTCTCTGTTGTCTTGCAACTGGGGCTTTTAAAGGAGCATTAGATCAACTTGTCAGAACTTATATGTTCTGACAGGGTTTGTTCTATTGTTCTTTTTGTCTTTTGTTGTGTGATTTTGTGTTGTCTTGCAGCTGAGGCTTTTAAAGGAGCATTAGATCAACAAGTCAGAACTTAAATGTTCTGACAGGTTGTGTTCTAGTGTTCTTGTTGTCTTGTGTTGT
The DNA here is from genome assembly GCF_951799975.1 of Gobius niger. Taxonomy (NCBI): domain Eukaryota; kingdom Metazoa; phylum Chordata; class Actinopteri; order Gobiiformes; family Gobiidae; genus Gobius; species Gobius niger. Next base: position 5,020,255 of record NC_136853.1, on the reverse strand, counting down.
GTGTTTTTGTGTTGTCTTGCAGCTGAGGCTTTTAAAGGAGCATTAGATCAAAAAGTCAGAACCTAAATGTTCTGACAGGTTGTGTTCTTTTGTTTATGTTGTCTTGTGTTGTGTGTTTCTGTTTTGTCTTGCAGCTGAGGCTTTTAAAGAAGCATTAGATCAAAAAGTCAGAACCTAAATGTTCTGACAGGTTGTGTTCTTTTGTTTATGTTGTCTTGTGTTGTGTGTTTCTGTGTTGTCTTGCAGCTGAGGCTTTTAAAGAAGCATGAGATCAACAAGTCAGAACTTAAATGTTTTGACCGGTTGTGTTCTTGTTGTCTTGTGTTGTGTGTTTCTGTGTTGTCTTTCAGCTGAGGCTTTTAAAGGAGCATTAGATCAAAAAGTCAGAACTTAAATGTTCTGACAGGTTGTGTTCTTCTGTTCTTGTTGTCTTGTGTTGTGTGTTTCTGTGTTGTCTTGCAGCTGAGTCTGTTATAGAAGCATTAGATCAACAAGTCAGAACTTAAATGTTCTGACAGGTTGTGTTCTTCTGTTCTTTTTGTCTTGTGTTGTGTGTTTTTGTGTTGTCTTGCAGCTGAGGCTTTTAAAGAAGCATTAGATCAACAAGTCAGAACTTAAATGTTCTGACAGGTTGTGTTCTTCTGTTCTTGTTGTCTTGTGTTGTGTGTTTCTGTGTTTTCTTGCAGCTGAGTCTGTTATAGAAGCATTAGATCAACAAGTCAGAACTTAAATGTTCTTTTTGTCTGCTGTTGTGTGTTTTTGTGTTGTCTTGCAGCTGAGGCTTTTAAAGAAGCATTAGATCAACAAGTCAGAACTTAAATGTTCTGACAGGTTGTGTTCTTCTGTTCTTGTTGTCTTGTGTTGTGTGTTTTTGTGTTGTCTTGCAGCTGAGGCTTTTAAAGAAGCATGAGATCAACATGTCAGAACTTAAATGTTCTGACAGGTTGTGTTCTTGTGTTCTTGTTCTTTTGTGTTGTGTGTTTCTGTGTTGTCTTGCAGATGAGGCTTTTAAAGAAGCATTAGATCAACATGTCAGAATTTAAATGTTTTGACAGGTTGTGTTCTTGTGTTCTTGTCTTGTGTTGTGTGTTTCTGTGTTGTCTTCCAGCTGAGGCTTTTAATGGAGCATTAGATCAACTTGTCAGAAATTAAATGTTTTGACCGGTTGTGTTCTTGTTGTCTTGTGTTGTGTGTTTCTGTGTTGTCTTTCAGCTGAGGCTTTTAAAGGAGCATTAGATCAAAAAGTCAGAACTTAAATGTTCTGACAGGTTGTTTTCTTTTGTTCTTGTTGTCTTGTGCTGTGTTTCTGTGTTGTCTTGCAGCTGAGGCTTTTAAAGGAGCATTAGATCAACTTGTCAGAACTTAAATGTTCTGACAGGTTGTGTTCTTCTGTTCTTGTTTTCTTGTGTTGTGTGTTTTTGTGTTGTCTTGCAGCTGATGCTTTTAAAGAAGCATGATATCAACATGTCAGAACTTAAATGTTCTGACAGGTTGTGTTCTTGTGTTCTTGTTCTTTTGTGTTGTGTGTTTCTGTGTTGTCTTGCAGCTGAGGCTTTTAAAGGAGCATTAGATCAACTTGTCAGAACTTAAATGTTTTGACCGGTTATGTTCTTGTTGTCTTGTGTTGTGTGTTTCTGTGTTGTCTTGCAGCTGGGGCTTTTAAAGAAGCATGAGATCAACATGTCAGAATTTAAATGTTCTAACAGGGTGTGTTCTTGTTGTCTTGTGTAGTGTGTTTTTATGTTGTCTTGCAGCTGAGGCTTTTAATGGAGCATTAGATCAACTTGTCAGAAATTAAATGTTTTGACCGGTTGTGTTCTTGTTGTCTTGTGTTGTGTGTTTCTGTGTTGTCTTTCAGCTGAGGCTTTTAAAGGAGCATTAGATCAAAAAGTCAGAACTTAAATGTTCTGACAGGTTGTTTTCTTCTGTTCTTGTTGTCTTGTGTTGTGTGTTTCTGTGTTGTCTTGCAGCTGAGGCTTTTAAAGAAGCATGAGATCAACATGTCAGAATTTAAATGTTCTGACAGGTTGTTTTCTTCTGTTCTTGTTGTCTTGTGTTGTGTGTTTCTCTGTTGTCTTGCAACTGGGGCTTTTAAAGGAGCATTAGATCAACTTGTCAGAACTTATATGTTCTGACAGGGTTTGTTCTTGTGTTCTTGTTGTCTTGTGTTGTGTGTTTTTGTGTTGTCTTGCAGCTGAGGCTTTTAAAGGAGCATTAGATCAAAAAGTCAGAACCTAAATGTTCTGACAGGTTGTGTTCTTTTGTTTATGTTGTCTTGTGTTGTGTGTTTCTGTGTTGTCTTGCAGCTGAGGCTTTTAAAGAAGCATTAGATCAAAAAGTCAGAACCTAAATGTTCTGACAGGTTGTGTTCTTTTGTTTATGTTGTCTTGTGTTGTGTGTTTCTGTGTTGTCTTGCAGATGAGGCTTTTAAAGAAGCATGAGATCAACAAGTCAGAACTTAAATGTTTTAACAGGTTGTGTTCTTGTTGTCTTGTGTTGTGTGTTTCTGTGTTGTCTTTCAGCTGAGGCTTTTAAAGGAGCATTAGATCAAAAAGTCAGAACTTAAATGTTCTGACAGGTTGTTTTCTTCTGTTCTTGTTGTCTTGTGTTGTGTGTTTCTGTGTAGTCTTGCAGCTGAGGCTTTTAAAGAAGCATTAGATCAACAAGTCAGAACTTAAATGTTCTGACAGGGTGTGTTCTTGTATTCTTGTTGTCTTGTGTGTTTCTGTGTTGCCTTGCAACTGGGGCTTTTAAAAGGAGCATTAGATCAACTTTTCAGAATTTAAATGTTCTGACAGGGTGTGTTCTTGTGTTCTTGTTGTCTTGTGTTGTGTGTTTTTGTGTTGTCTTGCAGCTGAGGCTTTTAAAGGAGCATTAGATCAAAAAGTCAGAACCTAAATGTTCTGACAGGTTGTTTTCTTCTGTTCTTGTTGTCTTGTGTTGTGTGTTTCTGTGTTGTCTTGCAGCTGAGGCTTTTAAAGAAGCATAAGATCAACATGTCAGGATTTAAATGTTCTGACAGGGTATGTTCTTGTGTTCTTGTTTTTTGTGTTGTGTGTTTTTGTGTTGTCTTTCAGCTGAGGTTTTTAAAGGAGCATTAGATCAACTTGTCAGAACTTATATGTGCTGACAGGTTGTGTTCTTGTGTTCTTGTTGTCTTGTGTTGTGTGTTTCTGTGTAGTCTTGCAGCTGAGGCTTTTAAAGAAGCATGAGATCAACATGTCAGAATTTTTGATCTAATGCTCCTTTTAAAAGCCTCAGCTGCAAGACGACACAGAAACACACAACAGACAACAAGAACACAAGAACAAACCCTGTCAGAACTTAAATGTTCTGACAAGTTGTGTTATTGTTGTCTTGTGTTGTGTGTTTCTGTGTTGTCTTGCAGCAGAGGCTTTTAAAGGAGCATTAGATCAACTTGTCAGAACTTATATGTTCTGACAGGTTGTGTTCTTGTTGTCTTGTGCTGTTTTTCTGTGTTGTCTTGCAGCTGAGGCTTTTAAAGGAGCATTAGATCAACAAGTCAGAACTTAAATGTTCTGACAGGTTGTGTTCTTCTGTTCTTGTTTTCTTGTGTTGTGTGTTTCTGTGTTGTCTTGCAGCTGAGGCTTTTAAAGGATTATTAGATCAACTTGTCAGAACTTAAATGTTCTGACAGGTTGTGTTCTTCTGTTCTTGTTTTCTTGTGTTGTGTGTTTTTGTGTTGTCTTGCAGCTGATGCTTTTAAAGAAGCATGATATCAACATGTCAGAACTTAAATGTTCTGACAGGTTGTGTTCTTGTGTTCTTGTTCTTTTGTGTTGTGTGTTTCTGTGTTGTCTTGCAGCTGAGGCTTTTAAAGGAGCATTAGATCAACTTGTCAGAACTTAAATGTTTTGACCGGTTATGTTCTTGTTGTCTTGTGTTGTGTGTTTCTGTGTTGTCTTGCAGCTGGGGCTTTTAAAGAAGCATGAGATCAACATGTCAGAATTTAAATGTTCTAACAGGGTGTGTTCTTGTTGTCTTGTGTAGTGTGTTTTTATGTTGTCTTGCAGCTGAGGCTTTTAATGGAGCATTAGATCAACTTGTCAGAAATTAAATGTTTTGACCGGTTGTGTTCTTGTTGTCTTGTGTGTTTCTGTGTTGTCTTTCAGCTGAGGCTTTTAAAGGAGCATTAGATCAAAAAGTCAGAACTTAAATGTTCTGACAGGTTGTTTTCTTCTGTTCTTGTTGTCTTGTGTTGTGTGTTTCTGTGTTGTCTTGCAGCTGAGGCTTTTAAAGAAGCATGAGATCAACATGTCAGAATTTAAATGTTCTGACAGGGTTTGTTCTTGTGTTCTTGTTGTCTGTTGTGTGTTTCTCTGTTGTCTTACAACTGGGGCTTTTAAAGGAGCATTAGATCAACTTGTCAGAACTTATATGTTCTGACAGGGTTTGTTCTATTGTTCTTTTTGTCTTTTGTTGTGTGATTTTGTGTTGTCTTGCAGCTGAGGCTTTTAAAGGAGCATTAGATCAACAAGTCAGAACTTAAATGTTCTGACAGGTTGTGCTCTTGTGTTCTTGTTGTCTTGTGTTGTGTGTTTTTGTGTTGTCTTGCAGCTGAGGCTTTTAAAGGAGCATTAGATCAAAAAGTCAGAACCTAAATGTTCTAACAGGTTGTGTTCTTTTGTTTATGTTGTCTTGTGTTGTGTGTTTCTGTTTTGTCTTGCAGCTGAGGCTTTTAAAGAAGCATTAGATCAAAAAGTCAGAACCTAAATGTTCTGACAGGTTGTGTTCTTTTGTTTATGTTGTCTTGTGTTGTGTGTTTCTGTGTTGTCTTGCAGCTGAGGCTTTTAAAGAAGCATTAGATCAAAAAGTCAGAACCTAAATGTTCTGACAGGTTGTGTTCTTTTGTTTATGTTGTCTTGTGTTGTGTGTTTCTGTGTTGTCTTGCAGATGAGGCTTTTAAAGAAGCATGAGATCAACAAGTCAGAACTTAAATGGTTTGACCGGTTGTGTTCTTGTTGTCTTGTGTTGTGTGTTTCTGTGTTGTCTTTCAGCTGAGGCTTTTAAAGGAGCATTAGATCAAAAAGTCAGAACTTAAATGTTCTGACAGGTTGTGTTCTTCTGTTCTTGTTGTCTTGTGTTGTGTGTTTCTGTGTTGTCTTGCAGCTGAGTCTGTTATAGAAGCATTAGATCAACAAGTCAGAACTTAAATGTTCTGACAGGTTGTGTTCTTCTGTTCTTTTTGTCTTGTGTTGTGTGTTTTTGTGTTGTCTTGCAGCTGAGGCTTTTAAAGAAGCATTAGATCAACAAGTCAGAACTTAAATGTTCTGACAGGTTGTGTTCTTCTGTTCTTGTTGTCTTGTGTTGTGTGTTTCTGTGTTTTCTTGCAGCTGAGTCTGTTATAGAAGCATTAGATCAACAAGTCAGAACTTAAATGTTCTTTTTGTCTTGTGTTGTGTGTTTTTGTGTTGTCTTGCAGCTGAGGCTTTTAAAGAAGCATTAGATCAACAAGTCAGAACTTAAATGTTCTGACAGGTTGTGTTCTTCTGTTCTTGTTGTCTTGTGTTGTGTGTTTTTGTGTTGTCTTGCAGCTGAGGCTTTTAAAGAAGCATGAGATCAACATGTCAGAACTTAAATGTTCTGACAGGTTGTGTTCTTGTGTTCTTGTTCTTTTGTGTTGTGTGTTTCTGTGTTGTCTTGCAGATGAGGCTTTTAAAGAAGCATTAGATCAACATGTCAGAATTTAAATGTTTTGACAGGTTGTGTTCTTGTGTTCTTGTCTTGTGTTGTGTGTTTCTGTGTTGTCTTCCAGCTGAGGCTTTTAATGGAGCATTAGATCAACTTGTCAGAAATTAAATGTTTTGACCGGTTGTGTTCTTGTTGTCTTGTGTTGTGTGTTTCTGTGTTGTCTTTCAGCTGAGGCTTTTAAAGGAGCATTAGATCAAAACAACAGGTTGTTTTCTTTTGTTCTTGTTGTCTTGTGCTGTGTTTCTGTGTTGTCTTGCAGCTGAGGCTTTTAAAGGAGCATTAGATCAACAAGTCAGAACTTAAATGTTCTGACAGGTTGTGTTCTTCTGTTCATGTTTTCTTGTGTTGTGTGTTTCTGTGTTGTCTTGCAGCTGAGGCTTTTAAAGGATTATTAGATCAACTTGTCAGAACTTAAATGTTCTGACAGGTTGTGTTCTTCTGTTCTTGTTTTCTTGTGTTGTGTGTTTTTGTGTTGTCTTGCAGCTGATGCTTTTAAAGAAGCATGATATCAACATGTCAGAACTTAAATGTTCTGACAGGTTGTGTTCTTGTGTTCTTGTTCTTTTGTGTTGTGTGTTTCTGTGTTGTCTTGCAGCTGAGGCTTTTAAAGGAGCATTAGATCAACTTGTCAGAACTTAAATGTTTTGACCGGTTATGTTCTTGTTGTCTTGTGTTGTGTGTTTCTGTGTTGTCTTGCAGCTGGGGCTTTTAAAGAAGCATGAGATCAACATGTCAGAATTTAAATGTTCTAACAGGGTGTGTTCTTGTTGTCTTGTGTAGTGTGTTTTTATGTTGTCTTGCAGCTGAGGCTTTTAATGGAGCATTAGATCAACTTGTCAGAAATTAAATGTTTTGACCGGTTGTGTTCTTGTTGTCTTGTGTTGTGTGTTTCTGTGTTGTCTTTCAGCTGAGGCTTTTAAAGGAGCATTAGATCAAAAAGTCAGAACTTAAATGTTCTGACAGGTTGTTTTCTTCTGTTCTTGTTGTCTTGTGTTGTGTGTTTCTGTGTTGTCTTGCAGCTGAGGCTTTTAAAGAAGCATGAGATCAACATGTCAGAATTTAAATGTTCTGACAGGGTTTGTTCTTGTGTTCTTGTTGTCTGTTGTGTGTTTCTCTGTTGTCTTGCAACTGGGGCTTTTAAAGGAGCATTAGATCAACTTGTCAGAACTTATATGTTCTGACAGGGTTTGTTCTATTGTTCTTTTTGTCTTTTGTTGTGTGATTTTGTGTTGTCTTGCAGCTGAGGCTTTTAAAGGAGCATTAGATCAACAAGTCAGAACTTAAATGTTCTGACAGGTTGTGTTCTTGTGTTCTTGTTGTCTTGTGTTGTGTGTTTTTGTGTTGTCTTGCAGCTGAGGCTTTTAAAGGAGCATTAGATCAAAAAGTCAGAACCTAAATGTTCTGACAGGTTGTGTTCTTTTGTTTATGTTGTCTTGTGTTGTGTGTTTCTGTGTTGTCTTGCAGCTGAGGCTTTTAAAGAAGCATTAGATCAAAAAGTCAGAACCTAAATGTTCTGACAGGTTGTGTTCTTTTGTTTATGTTGTCTTGTGTTGTGTGTTTCTGTGTTGTCTTGCAGATGAGGCTTTTAAAGAAGCATGAGATCAACAAGTCAGAACTTAAATGTTTTAACAGGTTGTTTTCTTGTTGTCTTGTGTTGTGTGTTTCTGTGTTGTCTTGCAGCTGAGGCTTTTAAAGGATTATTAGATCAACTTGTCAGAACTTAAATGTTCTGACATGTTGTGTTCTTCTGTTCTTGTTTTCTTGTGTTGTGTGTTTTTGTGTTGTCTTGCAGCTGATGCTTTTAAAGAAGCATGATATCAACATGTCAGAACTTAAATGTTCTGACAGGTTGTGTTCTTGTGTTCTTGTTCTTTTGTGTTGTGTGTTTCTGTGTTGTCTTGCAGCTGAGGCTTTTAAAGGAGCATTAGATCAACTTGTCAGAACTTAAATGTTTTGACCGGTTATGTTCTTGTTGTCTTGTGTTGTGTGTTTCTGTGTTGTCTTGCAGCTGGGGCTTTTAAAGAAGCATGAGATCAACATGTCAGAATTTAAATGTTCTAACAGGGTGTGTTCTTGTTGTCTTGTGTAGTGTGTTTTTATGTTGTCTTGCAGCTGAGGCTTTTAATGGAGCATTAGATCAACTTGTCAGAAATTAAATGTTTTGACCGGTTGTGTTCTTGTTGTCTTGTGTTGTGTGTTTCTGTGTTGTCTTTCAGCTGAGGCTTTTAAAGGAGCATTAGATCAAAAAGTCAGAACTTAAATGTTCTGACAGGTTGTTTTCTTCTGTTCTTGTTGTCTTGTGTTGTGTGTTTCTGTGTTGTCTTGCAGCTGAGGCTTTTAAAGAAGCATGAGATCAACATGTCAGAATTTAAATGTTCTGACAGGGTTTGTTCTTGTGTTCTTGTTGTCTGTTGTGTGTTTCTCTGTTGTCTTGCAACTGGGGCTTTTAAAGGAGCATTAGATCAACTTGTCAGAACTTATATGTTCTGACAGGGTTTGTTCTATTGTTCTTTTTGTCTTTTGTTGTGTGATTTTGTGTTGTCTTGCAGCTGAGGCTTTTAAAGGAGCATTAGATCAACAAGTCAGAACTTAAATGTTCTGACAGGTTGTGTTCTTGTGTTCTTGTTGTCTTGTGTTGTGTGTTTTTGTGTTGTCTTGCAGCTGAGGCTTTTAAAGGAGCATTAGATCAAAAAGTCAGAACCTAAATGTTCTGACAGGTTGTGTTCTTTTGTTTATGTTGTCTTGTGTTGTGTGTTTCTGTGTTGTCTTGCAGCTGAGGCTTTTAAAGAAGCATTAGATCAAAAAGTCAGAACCTAAATGTTCTGACAGGTTGTGTTCTTTTGTTTATGTTGTCTTGTGTTGTGTGTTTCTGTGTTGTCTTGCAGATGAGACTTTTAAAGAAGCATGAGATCAACAAGTCAGAACTTAAATGTTTTGACCGGTTGTGTTCTTGTTGTCTTGTGTTGTGTGTTTCTGTGTTGTCTTTCAGCTGAGGCTTTTAAAGGAGCATTAGATCAAAAAGTCAGAACTTAAATGTTCTGACAGGTTGTGTTCTTCTGTTCTTGTTGTCTTGTGTTGTGTGTTTCTGTGTTGTCTTGCAGCTGAGTCTGTTATAGAAGCATTAGATCAACAAGTCAGAACTTAAATGTTCTGACAGGTTGTGTTCTTCTGTTCTTTTTGTCTTGTGTTGTGTGTTTTTGTGTTGTCTTGCAGCTGAGGCTTTTAAAGAAGCATTAGATCAACAAGTCAGAACTTAAATGTTCTGACAGGTTGTGTTCTTCTGTTCTTGTTGTCTTGTGTTGTGTGTTTCTGTGTTTTCTTGCAGCTGAGTCTGTTATAGAAGCATTAGATCAACAAGTCAGAACTTAAATGTTCTTTTTGTCTTGTGTTGTGTGTTTTTGTGTTGTCTTGCAGCTGAGGCTTTTAAAGAAGCATTAGATCAACAAGTCAGAACTTAAATGTTCTGACAGGTTGTGTTCTTCTGTTCTTGTTGTCTTGTGTTGTGTGTTTTTGTGTTGTCTTGCAGCTGAGGCTTTTAAAGAAGCATGAGATCAACATGTCAGAACTTAAATGTTCTGACAGGTTGTGTTCTTGTGTTCTTGTTCTTTTGTGTTGTGTGTTTCTGTGTTGTCTTGCAGATGAGGCTTTTAAAGAAGCATTAGATCAACATGTCAGAATTTAAATGTTTTGACAGGTTGTGTTCTTGTGTTCTTGTCTTGTGTTGTGTGTTTCTGTGTTGTCTTCCAGCTGAGGCTTTTAATGGAGCATTAGATCAACTTGTCAGAAATTAAATGTTTTGACCGGTTGTGTTCTTGTTGTCTTGTGTTGTGTGTTTCTGTGTTGTCTTTCAGCTGAGGCTTTTAAAGGAGCATTAGATCAAAAAGTCAGAACTTAAATGTTCTGACAGGTTGTTTTCTTTTGTTCTTGTTGTCTTGTGCTGTGTTTCTGTGTTGTCTTGCAGCTGAGGCTTTTAAAGGAGCATTAGATCAACAAGTCAGAACTTAAATGTTCTGACAGGTTGTGTTCTTCTGTTCATGTTTTCTTGTGTTGTGTGTTTCTGTGTTGTCTTGCAGCTGAGGCTTTTAAAGGATTATTAGATCAACTTGTCAGAACTTAAATGTTCTGACAGGTTGTGTTCTTCTGTTCTTGTTTTCTTGTGTTGTGTGTTTTAGTGTTGTCTTGCAGCTGATGCTTTTAAAGAAGCATGATATCAACATGTCAGAACTTAAATGTTCTGACAGGTTGTGTTCTTGTGTTCTTGTTCTTTTGTGTTGTGTGTTTCTGTGTTGTCTTGCAGCTGAGGCTTTTAAAGGAGCATTAGATCAACTTGTCAGAACTTAAATGTTTTGACCGGTTATGTTCTTGTTGTCTTGTGTTGTGTGTTTCTGTGTTGTCTTGCAGCTGGGGCTTTTAAAGAAGCATGAGATCAACATGTCAGAATTTAAATGTTCTAACAGGGTGTGTTCTTGTTGTCTTGTGTAGTGTGTTTTTATGTTGTCTTGCAGCTGAGGCTTTTAATGGAGCATTAGATCAACTTGTCAGAAATTAAATGTTTTGACCGGTTGTGTTCTTGTTGTCTTGTGTTGTGTGTTTCTGTGTTGTCTTTCAGCTGAGGCTTTTAAAGGAGCATTAGATCAAAAAGTCAGAACTTAAATGTTCTGACAGGTTGTGTTCTTCTGTTCTTGTTGTCTTGTGTTGTGTGTTTCTGTGTTGTCTTGCAGCTGAGTCTGTTATAGAAGCATTAGATCAACAAGTCAGAACTTAAATGTTCTGACAGGTTGTGTTCTTCTGTTCTTTTTGTCTTGTGTTGTGTGTTTTTGTGTTGTCTTGCAGCTGAGGCTTTTAAAGAAGCATTAGATCAACAAGTCAGAACTTAAATGTTCTGACAGGTTGTGTTCTTCTGTTCTTGTTGTCTTGTGTTGTGTGTTTCTGTGTTTTCTTGCAGCTGAGTCTGTTATAGAAGCATTAGATCAACAAGTCAGAACTTAAATGTTCTTTTTGTCTTGTGTTGTGTGTTTTTGTGTTGTCTTGCAGCTGAGGCTTTTAAAGAAGCATTAGATCAACAAGTCAGAACTTAAATGTTCTGACAGGTTGTGTTCTTCTGTTCTTGTTGTCTTGTGTTGTGTGTTTTTGTGTTGTCTTGCAGCTGAGGCTTTTAAAGAAGCATGAGATCAACATGTCAGAACTTAAATGTTCTGACAGGTTGTGTTCTTGTGTTCTTGTTCTTTTGTGTTGTGTGTTTCTGTGTTGTCTTGCAGATGAGGCTTTTAAAGAAGCATTAGATCAACATGTCAGAATTTAAATGTTTTGACAGGTTGTGTTCTTGTGTTCTTGTCTTGTGTTGTGTGTTTCTGTGTTGTCTTCCAGCTGAGGCTTTTAATGGAGCATTAGATCAACTTGTCAGAAATTAAATGTTTTGACCGGTTGTGTTCTTGTTGTCTTGTGTTGTGTGTTTCTGTGTTGTCTTTCAGCTGAGGCTTTTAAAGGAGCATTAGATCAAAAAGTCAGAACTTAAATGTTCTGACAGGTTGTTTTCTTTTGTTCTTGTTGTCTTGTGCTGTGTTTCTGTGTTGTCTTGCAGCTGAGGCTTTTAAAGGAGCATTAGATCAACAAGTCAGAACTTAAATGTTCTGACAGGTTGTGTTCTTCTGTTCATGTTTTCTTGTGTTGTGTGTTTCTGTGTTGTCTTGCAGCTGAGGCTTTTAAAGGATTATTAGATCAACTTGTCAGAACTTAAATGTTCTGACAGGTTGTGTTCTTCTGTTCTTGTTTTCTTGTGTTGTGTGTTTTAGTGTTGTCTTGCAGCTGATGCTTTTAAAGAAGCATGATATCAACATGTCAGAACTTAAATGTTCTGACAGGTTGTGTTCTTGTGTTCTTGTTCTTTTGTGTTGTGTGTTTCTGTGTTGTCTTGCAGCTGAGGCTTTTAAAGGAGCATTAGATCAACTTGTCAGAACTTAAATGTTTTGACCGGTTATGTTCTTGTTGTCTTGTGTTGTGTGTTTCTGTGTTGTCTTGCAGCTGGGGCTTTTAAAGAAGCATGAGATCAACATGTCAGAATTTAAATGTTCTAACAGGGTGTGTTCTTGTTGTCTTGTGTAGTGTGTTTTTATGTTGTCTTGCAGCTGAGGCTTTTAATGGAGCATTAGATCAACTTGTCAGAAATTAAATGTTTTGACCGGTTGTGTTCTTGTTGTCTTGTGTTGTGTGTTTCTGTGTTGTCTTTCAGCTGAGGCTTTTAAAGGAGCATTAGATCAAAAAGTCAGAACTTAAATGTTCTGACAGGTTGTTTTCTTCTGTTCTTGTTGTCTTGTGTTGTGTGTTTCTGTGTTGTCTTGCAGCTGAGGCTTTTAAAGAAGCATGAGATCAATATGTCAGAATTTAAATGTTCTGACAGGGTTTGTTCTTGTGTTCTTGTTGTCTGTTGTGTGTTTCTCTGTTGTCTTGCAACTGGGGCTTTTAAAGGAGCATTAGATCAACTTGTCAGAACTTATATGTTCTGACAGGGTTTGTTCTATTGTTCTTTTTGTCTTTTGTTGTGTGATTTTGTGTTGTCTTGCAGCTGAGGCTTTTAAAGGAGCATTAGATCAACAAGTCAGAACTTAAATGTTCTGACAGGTTGTGTTCTTGTGTTCTTGTTGTCTTGTGTTGTGTGTTTTTGTGTTGTCTTGCAGCTGAGGCTTTTAAAGGAGCATTAGATCAAAAAGTCAGAACCTAAATGTTCTGACAGGTTGTGTTCTTTTGTTTATGTTGTCTTGTGTTGTGTGTTTCTGTGTTGTCTTGCAGCTGAGGCTTTTAAAGAAGCATTAGATCAAAAAGTCAGAACCTAAATGTTCTGACAGGTTGTGTTCTTTTGTTTATGTTGTCTTGTGTTGTGTGTTTCTGTGTTGTCTTGCAGATGAGGCTTTTAAAGAAGCATGAGATCAACAAGTCAGAACTTAAATGTTTTAACAGGTTGTGTTCTTGTTGTCTTGTGTTGTGTGTTTCTGTGTAGTCTTGCAGCTGAGGCTTTTAAAGAAGCATTAGATCAACAAGTCAGAACTTAAATGTTTTGACAGGTTGTGTTCTTGTGTTCTTGTTGTCTTGTGTTGTGTGTTTCTGTGTTGTCTTGCAGCTGAGGCTTTTAAAGAAGCATTAGATCAACAAGTCAGAACTTAAATGTTCTGACAGGGTGTGTTCTTGTATTCTTGTTGTCTTGTGTGTTTCTGTGTTGCCTTGCAACTGGGGCTTTTAAAAGGAGCATTAGATCAACTTTTCAGAATTTAAATGTTCTGACAGGGTGTGTTCTTGTGTTCTTGTTGTCTTGTGTTGTGTGTTTTTGTGTTGTCTTGCAGCTGAGGCTTTTAAAGGAGCATTAGATCAAAAAGTCAGAACCTAAATGTTCTGACAGGTTGTGTTCTTTTGTTTATGTTGTCTTGTGTTGTGTGTTTCTGTGTTGTCTTGCAGCTGAGGCTTTTAAAGGAGCATTAGATCAAAAAGTCAGAACTTAAATGTTCTGACAGGTTGTTTTCTTCTGTTCTTGTTGTCTTGTGTTGTGTGTTTCTGTGTTGTCTTGCAGCTGAGGCTTTTAAAGAAGCATAAGATCAACATGTCAGAATTTAAATGTTCTGACAGGGTATGTTCTTGTGTTCTTGTTTGTTGTGTTGTGTGTTTTTGTGTTGTCTTTCAGCTGAGGTTTTTAAAGGAGCATTAGATCAACTTGTCAGAACTTATATGTGCTGACAGGTTGTGTTCTTGTGTTCTTGTTGTCTTGTGTTGTGTGTTTCTGTGTAGTCTTGCAGCTGAGGCTTTTAAAGAAGCATGAGATCAACATGTCAGAATTTTTGATCTAATGCTCCTTTTAAAAGCCTCAGCTGCAAGACGACACAGAAACACACAACAGACAACAAGAACACAAGAACAAACCCTGTCAGAACTTAAATGTTCTGACAAGTTGTGTTATTGTTGTCTTGTGTTGTGTGTTTCTGTGTTGTCTTGCAGCAGAGGCTTTTAAAGGAGCATTAGATCAACTTGTCAGAACTTATATGTTCTGACAGGTTGTGTTCTTGTTGTCTTGTGCCTTTTTTTCTGTGTTGTCTTGCAGCTGAGGCTTTTAAAGGATTATTAGATCAACTTGTCAGAACTTAAATGTTCTGACAGGTTGTGTTCTTCTGTTCTTGTTTTCTTGTGTTGTGTGTTTTTGTGTTGTCTTGCAGCTGATGCTTTTAAAGAAGCATGATATCAACATGTCAGAACTTAAATGTTCTGACAGGTTGTGTTCTTGTGTTCTTGTTCTTTTGTGTTGTGTGTTTCTGTGTTGTCTTGCAGCTGAGGCTTTTAAAGGAGCATTAGATCAACTTGTCAGAACTTAAATGTTTTGACCGGTTATGTTCTTGTTGTCTTGTGTTGTGTGTTTCTGTGTTGTCTTGCAGCTGGGGCTTTTAAAGAAGCATGAGATCAACATGTCAGAATTTAAATGTTCTAACAGGGTGTGTTCTTGTTGTCTTGTGTAGTGTGTTTTTATGTTGTCTTGCAGCTGAGGCTTTTAATGGAGCATTAGATCAACTTGTCAGAAATTAAATGTTTTGACCGGTTGTGTTCTTGTTGTCTTGTGTTGTGTGTTTCTGTGTTGTCTTTCAGCTGAGGCTTTTAAAGGAGCATTAGATCAAAAAGTCAGAACTTAAATGTTCTGACAGGTTGTTTTCTTCTGTTCTTGTTGTCTTGTGTTGTGTGTTTCTTTGTTGTCTTGCAGCTGAGGCTTTTAAAGAAGCATGAGATCAACATGTCAGAATTTAAATGTTCTGACAGGGTTTGTTCTTGTGTTCTTGTTGTCTGTTGTGTGTTTCTCTGTTGTCTTGCAACTGGGGCTTTTAAAGGAGCATTAGATCAACTTGTCAGAACTTATATGTTCTGACAGGGTTTGTTCTATTGTTCTTTTTGTCTTTTGTTGTGTGATTTTGTGTTGTCTTGCAGCTGGGGCTTTTAAAGAAGCATGAGATCAACATGTCAGAATTTAAATGTTCTAACAGGGTGTGTTCTTGTTGTCTTGTGTAGTGTGTTTTTATGTTGTCTTGCAGCTGAGGCTTTTAATGGAGCATTAGATCAACTTGTCAGAAATTAAATGTTTTGACCGGTTGTGTTCTTGTTGTCTTGTGTTGTGTGTTTCTGTGTTGTCTTTCAGCTGAGGCTTTTAAAGGAGCATTAGATCAACTTTTCAGAATTTAAATGTTCTGACAGGGTGTGTTCTTGTGTTCTTGTTGTCTTGTGTTGTGTGTTTTTGTGTTGTCTTGCAGCTGAGGCTTTTAAAGGAGCATTAGATCAAAAAGTCAGAACCTAAATGTTCTGACAGGTTGTGTTCTTGTGTTCTTGTTCTTTTGTGTTGTGTGTTTCTGTGTTGCCTTGCAACTGGGGCTTTTAAAAGGAGCATTAGATCAACTTTTCAGAATTTAAATGTTCTGACAGGGTGTGTTCTTGTGTTCTTGTTGTCTTGTGTTGTGTGTTTTTGTGTTGTCTTGCAGCTGAGGCTTTTAAAGGAGCATTAGATCAAAAAGTCAGAACCTAAATGTTCTGACAGGTTGTGTTCTTTTGTTTATGTTGTCTTGTGTTGTGTGTTTCTGTGTTGTCTTGCAGCTGAGGCTTTTAAAGGAGCATTAGATCAAAAAGTCAGAACTTAAATGTTCTGACAGGTTGTTTTCTTCTGTTCTTGTTGTCTTGTGTTGTGTGTTTCTGTGTTGTCTTGCAGCTGAGGCTTTTAAAGAAGCATAAGATCAACATGTCAGAATTTAAATGTTCTGACAGGGTATGTTCTTGTGTTCTTGTTTTTTGTGTTGTGTGTTTTTGTGTTGTCTTTCAGCTGAGGTTTTTAAAGGAGCATTAGATCAACTTGTCAGAACTTATATGTGCTGACAGGTTGTGTTCTTCTGTTCTTGTTGTCTTGTGTTGTGTGTTTCTGTGTAGTCTTGCAGCTGAGGCTTTTAAAGAAGCATGAGATCAACATGTCAGAATTTTTGATCTAATGCTCCTTTTAAAAGCCTCAGCTGCAAGACGACACAGAAACACACAACAGACAACAAGAACACAAGAACAAACCCTGCCAGAACTTAAATGTTCTGACAAGTTGTGTTATTGTTGTCTTGTGTTGTGTGTTTCTGTGTTGTCTTGCAGCAGAGGCTTTTAAAGGAGCATTAGATCAACTTGTCAGAACTTATTTGTTCTGACAGGTTGTGTTCTTGTTGTCTTGTGCTGTGTTTCTGTGTTGTCTTGCAGCTGAGGCTTTTAAAGGAGCATTAGATCAACAAGTCAGAACTTAAATGTTCTGACAGGTTGTGTTCTTCTGTTCTTGTTTTCTTGTGTTGTGTGTTTCTGTGTTGTCTTGCAGCTGAGGCTTTTAAAGGATTATTAGATCAACTTGTCAGAACTTAAATGTTCTGACAGGTTGTGTTCTTCTGTTCTTGTTTTCTTGTGTTGTGTGTTTTTGTGTTGTCTTGCAGCTGATGCTTTTAAAGAAGCATGATATCAACATGTCAGAACTTAAATGTTCTGACAGGTTGTGTTCTTGTGTTCTTGTTCTTTTGTGTTGTGTGTTTCTGTGTTGTCTTGCAGCTGAGGCTTTTAAAGGAGCATTAGATCAACTTGTCAGAACTTAAATGTTTTGACCGGTTATGTTCTTGTTGTCTTGTGTTGTGTGTTTCTGTGTTGTCTTGCAGCTGGGGCTTTTAAAGAAGCATGAGATCAACATGTCAGAATTTAAATGTTCTAACAGGGTGTGTTCTTGTTGTCTTGTGTAGTGTGTTTTTATGGTGTCTTGCAGCTGAGGCTTTTAATGGAGCATTAGATCAACTTGTCAGAAATTAAATGTTTTGACCGGTTGTGTTGTTGTTGTCTTGTGTTGTGTGTTTCTGTGTTGTCTTTCAGCTGAGGCTTTTAAAGGAGCATTAGATCAAAAAGTCAGAACTTAAATGTTCTGACAGGGTTTGTTCTTGTGTTCTTGTTGTCTGTTGTGTGTTTCTCTGTTGTCTTGCAACTGGGGCTTTTAAAGGAGCATTAGATCAACTTGTCAGAACTTATATGTTCTGACAGGGTTTGTTCTATTGTTCTTTTTGTCTTTTGTTGTGTGATTTTGTGTTGTCTTGCAGCTGAGGCTTTTAAAGGAGCATTAGATCAACAAGTCAGAACTTAAATGTTCTGACAGGTTGTGTTCTTGTGTTCTTGTTGTCTTGTGTTGTGTGTTTTTGTGTTGTCTTGCAGCTGAGGCTTTTAAAGGAGCATTAGATCAAAAAATCAGAACCTAAATGTTCTGACAGGTTGTGTTCTTTTGTTTATGTTGTCTTGTGTTGTGTGTTTCTGTTTTGTCTTGCAGCTGAGGCTTTTAAAGAAGCATTAGATCAAAAAGTCAGAACCTAAATGTTCTGACAGGTTGTGTTCTTTTGTTTATGTTGTCTTGTGTTGTGTGTTTCTGTGTTGTCTTGCAGCTGAGGCTTTTAAAGAAGCATTAGATCAAAAAGTCAGAACCTAAATGTTCTGACAGGTTGTGTTCTTTTGTTTATGTTGTCTTGTGTTGTGTGTTTCTGTGTTGTCTTGCAGATGAGGCTTTTAAAGAAGCATGAGATCAACAAGTCAGAACTTAAATGTTTTGACCGGTTGTGTTCTTGTTGTCTTGTGTTGTGTGTTTCTGTGTTGTCTTTCAGCTGAGGCTTTTAAAGGAGCATTAGATCAAAAAGTCAGAACTTAAATGTTCTGACAGGTTGTGTGCTTCTGTTCTTGTTGTCTTGTGTTGTGTGTTTCTGTGTTGTCTTGCAGCTGAGTCTGTTATAGAAGCATTAGATCAACAAGTCAGAACTTAAATGTTCTGACAGGTTGTGTTCTTCTGTTCTTTTTGTCTTGTGTTGTGTGTTTTTGTGTTGTCTTGCAGCTGAGGCTTTTAAAGAAGCATTAGATCAACAAGTCAGAACTTAAATGTTCTGACAGGTTGTGTTCTTCTGTTCTTGTTGTCTTGTGTTGTGTGTTTCTGTGTTTTCTTGCAGCTGAGTCTGTTATAGAAGCATTAGATCAACAAGTCAGAACTTAAATGTTCTTTTTGTCTTGTGTTGTGTGTTTTTGTGTTGTCTTGCAGCTGAGGCTTTTAAAGAAGCATTAGATCAACAAGTCAGAACTTAAATGTTCTGACAGGTTGTGTTCTTCTGTTCTTGTTGTCTTGTGTTGTGTGTTTTTGTGTTGTCTTGCAGCTGATGCTTTTAAAGAAGCATGAGATCAACATGTCAGAACTTAAATGTTCTGACAGGTTGTGTTCTTGTGTTCTTGTTCTTTTGTGTTGTGTGTTTCTGTGTCGTCTTGCAGATGAGGCTTTTAAAGAAGCATTAGATCAACATGTCAGAATTTAAATGTTTTGACAGGTTGTGTTCTTGTGTTCTTGTCTTGTGTTGTGTGTTTCTGTGTTGTCTTCCAGCTGAGGCTTTTAATAGAGCATTAGATCAACTTGTCAGAAATTAAATGTTTTGACCGGTTGTGTTCTTGTTGTCTTGTGTTGTGTGTTTCTGTGTTGTCTTTCAGCTGAGGCTTTTAAAGGAGCATTAGATCAAAAAGTCAGAACTTAAATGTTCTGACAGGTTGTTTTCTTTTGTTCTTGTTGTCTTGTGTTGTGTGTTTCTGTGTTGTCTTGCAGCTGAGGCTTTTAAAGAAGCATAAGATCAACATGTCAGAATTTACATGTTCTGACAGGGTATGTTCTTGTGTTCTTGTTCTTTTTTGTTGTGTGTTTTTGTGTTGTCTTTCAGCTGAGGTTTTTAAAGGAGCATTAGATCAACTTGTCAGAACTTATATGTGCTGACAGGTTGTGTTCTTGTGTTCTTGTTGTCTTGTGTTGTGTGTTTCTGTGTAGTCTTGCAGCTGAGGCTTTTAAAGAAGCATGAGATCAACATGTCAGAATTTAAATGTTCTGACAGGGTTTGTTCTTGTGTTCTTGTTGTCTGTTGTGTGTTTCTGTGTCGTCTTGCAGCTGAGGCTTTTAAAGGAGCATTAGATCAAAAAGTCAGAACTTAAATGTTCTGACAGGTTGTTTTCTTCTGTTCTTGTTGTCTTGTGTTGTGTGTTTCTGTGTAGTCTTGCAGCTGAGGCTTTTAAAGAAGCATGAGATCAACATGTCAGAATTTAAATGTTCTGACAGGGTTTGTTCTTGTGTTCTTGTTGTCTGTTGTGTGTTTCTGTGTCGTCTTGCAGCTGAGGCTTTTAAAGAAGCATTAGATCAACAAGTCAGAACTTAAATGTTCTGACAGGTTGTGTTCTTGTTGTCTTGTGCTGTGTTTCTGTGTTGTCTTGCAGCTGAGGCTTTTAAAGGAGCATTAGATCAACCAGTCAGAACTTAAATGTTCTGACAGGTTGTGTTCTTCTGTTCTTGTTGTCTTGTGTTGTGTGTTTCTGTGTTATCTTGCAGCTGAGTCTGTTATAGAAGCATTAGATCAACAAGTCAGAACTTAAATGTTCTGACAGGTTGTGTTCTTCTGTTCTTGTTTTCTAGTGTTGTGTGTTTTTGTGTTGTCTTGCAGCTGAGGCTTTTAAAGAAGCATGAGATCAACATGTCAGAACTTAAATGTTCTGACATGTTGTGTTCTTGTTGTCTTGTGCTGTGTTTCTGTGTTGTCTTGCAGCTGAGGCTTTTAAAGGAGCATTAGATCAACCAGTCAGAACTTAAATGTTCTGACAGGTTGTGTTCTTGTGTTCTTGTTCTTTTGTGTTGTGCGTTTCTGTGTTGTCTTGCAGCTGAGGCTTTTAAAGGAGCATTAGATCAACTTGTCAGAACTTAAATGTTTTGACCGGTTATGTTCTTGTTGTCTTGTGTTGTGTGTTTCTGTGTTGTCTTGCAGCTGGGGCTTTTAAAGAAGCATGAGATCAACATGTCAGAATTTAAATGTTCTAACAGGGTGTGTTCTTGTTGTCTTGTGTAGTGTGTTTTTATGTTGTCTTGCAGCTGATGCTTTTAATGGAGCATTAGATCAACTTGTCAGAAATTAAATGTTTTGACCGGTTGTGTTCTTGTTGTCTTGTGTTGTGTGTTTCTGTGTTGTTTTTCAGCTGAGGCTTTTAAAGGAGCATTAGATCAAAAAGTCAGAACTTAAATGTTCTGACAGGTTGTTTTCTTCTGTTCTTGTTGTCTTGTGTTGTGTGTTTCTGTGTTGTCTTGCAGCTGAGGCTTTTAAAGAAGCATGAGATCAACATGTCAGAATTTAAATGTTCTGACAGGGTTTGTTCTATTGTTCTTTTTGTCTTTTGTTGTGTGATTTTGTGTTGTCTTGCAGCTGAGGCTTTTAAAGGAGCATTAGATCAACAAGTCAGAACTTAAATGTTCTGACAGGTTGTGTTCTTGTGTTCTTGTTGTCTTGTGTTGTGTGTTTTTGTGTTGTCTTGCAGCTGAGGCTTTTAAAGGAGCATTAGATCAAAAAGTCAGAACCTAAATGTTCTGACAGGTTGTGTTCTTTTGTTTATGTTGTCTTGTGTTGTGTGTTTCTGTGTTGTCTTGCAGCTGAGGCTTTTAAAGAAGCATTAGATCAAAAAGTCAGAACCTAAATGTTCTGACAGGTTGTGTTCTTTTGTTTATGTTGTCTTGTGTTGTGTGTTTCTGTGTTGTCTTGCAGCTGAGGCTTTTAAAGAAGCATTAGATCAAAAAGTCAGAACCTAAATGTTCTGACAGGTTGTGTTCTTTTGTTTATGTTGTCTTGTGTTGTGTGTTTCTGTGTTGTCTTGCAGATGAGGCTTTTAAAGAAGCATGAGATCAACAAGTCAGAACTTAAATGTTTTAACAGGTTGTGTTCTTGTTGTCTTGTGTTGTGTGTTTCTGTGTTGTCTTTCAGCTGAGGCTTTTAAAGGAGCATTAGATCAAAAAGTCAGAACTTAAATGTTCTGACAGGTTGTTTTCTTCTGTTCTTGTTGGCTTGTGTTGTGTGTTTCTGTGTAGTCTTGCAGCTGAGGCTTTTAAAGAAGCATGAGATCAACAAGTCAGAATTTAAATTTTCTGACAGGTTGTGTTCTTGTGTTCTTGTTGTCTTGTATTGTGTGTTTCTGTGTTGTCTTGCAGCTGAGGCTTTTAAAGAAGCATTAGATCAACAAGTCAGAACTTAAATGTTTTGACAGGTTGTGTTCTTGTGTTCTTGTTGTCTTGTGTTGTGTGTTTCTGTGTTGTCTTGCAGATGAGGCTTTTAAAGAAGCATGAGATCAACATGTCAGAATTTAAATGTTCTGACAGGGTTTGTTCTTGTGTTCTTGTTGTCTGTTGTGTGTTTCTCTGTTGTCTTGCAACTGGGGCTTTTAAAGGAGCATTAGATCAACTTGTCAGAACTTATATGTTCTGACAGGGTTTGTTCTATTGTTCTTTTTGTCTTTTGTTGTGTGATTTTGTGTTGTCTTGCAGCTGGGGCTTTTAAAGAAGCATGAGATCAACATGTCAGAATTTAAATGTTCTAACAGGGTGTGTTCTTGTTGTCTTGTGTAGTGTGTTTTTATGTTGTCTTGCAGCTGAGGCTTTTAATGGAGCATTAGATCAACTTGTCAGAAATTAAATGTTTTGACCGGTTGTGTTCTTGTTGTCTTGTGTTGTGTGTTTCTGTGTTGTCTTTCAGCTGAGGCTTTTAAAGGAGCATTAGATCAACTTTTCAGAATTTAAATGTTCTGACAGGGTGTGTTCTTGTGTTCTTGTTGTCTTGTGTTGTGTGTTTTTGTGTTCTCTTGCAGCTGAGGCTTTTAAAGGAGCATTAGATCAAAAAGTCAGAACCTAAATGTTCTGACAGGTTGTGTTCTTGTGTTCTTGTTCTTTTGTGTTGTGTGTTTCTGTGTTGCCTTGCAACTGGGGCTTTTAAAAGGAGCATTAGATCAACTTTTCAGAATTTAAATGTTCTGACAGGGTGTGTTCTTGTGTTCTTGTTGTCTTGTGTTGTGTGTTTTTGTGTTGTCTTGCAGCTGAGGCTTTTAAAGGAGCATTAGATCAAAAAGTCAGAACCTAAATGTTCTGACAGGTTGTGTTCTTTTGTTTATGTTGTCTTGTGTTGTGTGTTTCTGTGTTGTCTTGCAGCTGAGGCTTTTAAAGAAGCATAAGATCAACATGTCAGAATTTAAATGTTCTGACAGGGTATGTTCTTGTGTTCTTGTTTTTTGTGTTGTGTGTTTTTGTGTTGTCTTTCAGCTGAGGTTTTTAAAGGAGCATTAGATCAACTTGTCAGAACTTATATGTGCTGACAGGTTGTGTTCTTCTGTTCTTGTTGTCTTGTGTTGTGTGTTTCTGTGTAGTCTTGCAGCTGAGGCTTTTAAAGAAGCATGAGATCAACATGTCAGAATTTTTGATCTAATGCTCCTTTTAAAAGCCTCAGCTGCAAGACGACACAGAAACACACAACAGACAACAAGAACACAAGAACAAACCCTGCCAGAACTTAAATGTTCTGACAAGTTGTGTTATTGTTGTCTTGTGTTGTGTGTTTCTGTGTTGTCTTGCAGCAGAGGCTTTTAAAGGAGCATTAGATCAACTTGTCAGAACTTATATGTTCTGACAGGTTGTGTTCTTGTTGTCTTGTGCTGTGTTTCTGTGTTGTCTTGCAGCTGAGGCTTTTAAAGGAGCATTAGATCAACAAGTCAGAACTTAAATGTTCTGACAGGTTGTGTTCTTCTGTTCTTGTTTTCTTGTGTTGTGTGTTTCTGTGTTGTCTTGCAGCTGAGGCTTTTAAAGGAGCATTAGATCAACTTGTCAGAACTTAAATGTTTTGACCGGTTATGTTCTTGTTGTCTTGTGTTGTGTGTTTCTGTGTTGTCTTGCAGCTGGGGCTTTTAAAGAAGCATGAGATCAACATGTCAGAATTTAAATGTTCTAACAGGGTGTGTTCTTGTTGTCTTGTGTAGTGTGTTTTTATGGTGTCTTGCAGCTGAGGCTTTTAATGGAGCATTAGATCAACTTGTCAGAAATTAAATGTTTTGACCGGTTGTGTTCTTGTTGTCTTGTGTTGTGTGTTTCTGTGTTGTCTTTCAGCTGAGGCTTTTAAAGGAGCATTAGATCAAAAAGTCAGAACTTAAATGTTCTGACAGGGTTTGTTCTTGTGTTCTTGTTGTCTGTTGTGTGTTTCTCTGTTGTCTTGCAACTGGGGCTTTTAAAGGAGCATTAGATCAACTTGTCAGAACTTATATGTTCTGACAGGGTTTGTTCTATTGTTCTTTTTGTCTTTTGTTGTGTGATTTTGTGTTGTCTTGCAGCTGAGGCTTTTAAAGGAGCATTAGATCAACAAGTCAGAACTTAAATGTTCTGACAGGTTGTGTTCTTGTGTTCTTGTTGTCTTGTGTTGTGTGTTTTTGTGTTGTCTTGCAGCTGAGGCTTTTAAAGGAGCATTAGATCAAAAAATCAGAACCTAAATGTTCTGACAGGTTGTGTTCTTTTGTTTATGTTGTCTTGTGTTGTGTGTTTCTGTTTTGTCTTGCAGCTGAGGCTTTTAAAGAAGCATTAGATCAAAAAGTCAGAACCTAAATGTTCTGACAGGTTGTGTTCTTTTGTTTATGTTGTCTTGTGTTGTGTGTTTCTGTGTTGTCTTGCAGCTGAGGCTTTTAAAGAAGCATTAGATCAAAAAGTCAGAACCTAAATGTTCTGACAGGTTGTGTTCTTTTGTTTATGTTGTCTTGTGTTGTGTGTTTCTGTGTTGTCTTGCAGATGAGGCTTTTAAAGAAGCATGAGATCAACAAGTCAGAACTTAAATGTTTTGACCGGTTGTGTTCTTGTTGTCTTGTGTTGTGTGTTTCTGTGTTGTCTTTCAGCTGAGGCTTTTAAAGGAGCATTAGATCAAAAAGTCAGAACTTAAATGTTCTGACAGGTTGTGTGCTTCTGTTCTTGTTGTCTTGTGTTGTGTGTTTCTGTGTTGTCTTGCAGCTGAGTCTGTTATAGAAGCATTAGATCAACAAGTCAGAACTTAAATGTTCTGACAGGTTGTGTTCTTCTGTTCTTTTTGTCTTGTGTTGTGTGTTTTTGTGTTGTCTTGCAGCTGAGGCTTTTAAAGAAGCATTAGATCAACAAGTCAGAACTTAAATGTTCTGACAGGTTGTGTTCTTCTGTTCTTGTTGTCTTGTGTTGTGTGTTTCTGTGTTTTCTTGCAGCTGAGTCTGTTATAGAAGCATTAGATCAACAAGTCAGAACTTAAATGTTCTTTTTGTCTTGTGTTGTGTGTTTTTGTGTTGTCTTGCAGCTGAGGCTTTTAAAGAAGCATTAGATCAACAAGTCAGAACTTAAATGTTCTGACAGGTTGTGTTCTTCTGTTCTTGTTGTCTTGTGTTGTGTGTTTTTGTGTTGTCTTGCAGCTGATGCTTTTAAAGAAGCATGAGATCAACATGTCAGAACTTAAATGTTCTGACAGGTTGTGTTCTTGTGTTCTTGTTCTTTTGTGTTGTGTGTTTCTGTGTCGTCTTGCAGATGAGGCTTTTAAAGAAGCATTAGATCAACATGTCAGAATTTAAATGTTTTGACAGGTTGTGTTCTTGTGTTCTTGTCTTGTGTTGTGTGTTTCTGTGTTGTCTTCCAGCTGAGGCTTTTAATGGAGCATTAGATCAACTTGTCAGAAATTAAATGTTTTGACCGGTTGTGTTCTTGTTGTCTTGTGTTGTGTGTTTCTGTGTTGTCTTTCAGCTGAGGCTTTTAAAGGAGCATTAGATCAAAAAGTCAGAACTTAAATGTTCTGACAGGTTGTTTTCTTTTGTTCTTGTTGTCTTGTGTTGTGTGTTTCTGTGTTGTCTTGCAGCTGAGGCTTTTAAAGAAGCATAAGATCAACATGTCAGAATTTACATGTTCTGACAGGGTATGTTCTTGTGTTCTTGTTCTTTTTTGTTGTGTGTTTTTGTGTTGTCTTTCAGCTGAGGTTTTTAAAGGAGCATTAGATCAACTTGTCAGAACTTATATGTGCTGACAGGTTGTGTTCTTGTGTTCTTGTTGTCTTGTGTTGTGTGTTTCTGTGTAGTCTTGCAGCTGAGGCTTTTAAAGAAGCATGAGATCAACATGTCAGAACTTAAATGTTCTGACATGTTGTGTTCTTGTTGTCTTGTGCTGTGTTTCTGTGTTGTCTTGCAGCTGAGGCTTTTAAAGGAGCATTAGATCAACCAGTCAGAACTTAAATGTTCTGACAGGTTGTGTTCTTGTGTTCTTGTTCTTTTGTGTTGTGCGTTTCTGTGTTGTCTTGCAGCTGAGGCTTTTAAAGGAGCATTAGATCAACTTGTCAGAACTTAAATGTTTTGACCGGTTATGTTCTTGTTGTCTTGTGTTGTGTGTTTCTGTGTTGTCTTGCAGCTGGGGCTTTTAAAGAAGCATGAGATCAACATGTCAGAATTTAAATGTTCTAACAGGGTGTGTTCTTGTTGTCTTGTGTAGTGTGTTTTTATGTTGTCTTGCAGCTGATGCTTTTAATGGAGCATTAGATCAACTTGTCAGAAATTAAATGTTTTGACCGGTTGTGTTCTTGTTGTCTTGTATTGTGTGTTTCTGTGTTGTCTTGCAGCTGAGGCTTTTAAAGAAGCATTAGATCAACAAGTCAGAACTTAAATGTTTTGACAGGTTGTGTTCTTGTGTTCTTGTTGTCTTGTGTTGTGTGTTTCTGTGTTGTCTTGCAGATGAGGCTTTTAAAGAAGCAAGAGATCAACAAGTCAGAACTTAAATGTTTTGACAGGTTGTGTTCTTGTGTTCTTGTCTTGTGTTGTGTGTTTCTGTGTTGTCTTGCAGCTGAGGCTTTTAATGGAGCATTAGATCAACTTGTCAGAAATTAAATGTTTTGACCGGTTGTGTTCTTTTTGTCTTGTGTTGTGTGTTTCTGTGTTGTCTTTCAGCTGAGGCTATTAAAGGAGCATTAGATCAAAAAGTCAGAACTTAAATGTTCTGACAGGTTGTTTTCTTCTGTTCTTGTTGTCTTGTGTTGTGTGTTTCTGTGTTGTCTTGCAGCTGAGGCTTTTAAAGAAGCATAAGATCAACATGTCAGAATTTAAATGTTCTGACCGGTTGTGTTCTTGTTGTCTTGTGTTGTGTGTTTCTGTGTTGTCTTTCAGCTGAGGCTTTTAAAGGAGCATTAGATCAAAGAGTCAGAACTTAAATGTTCTGACAGGTTGTGTTCTTCTGTTCTTGTTGTCTTGTGTTGATTGTTTCTGTGTTGTCTTTCAGCTGAGGCTTTTAAAGGAGCATTAGATCAACAAGTCAGAACTTAAATGTTCTGACAGGTTGTGTTCTTCTGTTCTTTTTGTCTTGTGTTGTGTGTTTCTGTGTTGTCTTGCAGATGAGGCTTTTAAAGAAGCATTAGATCAACAAGTCAGAACTTAACTGTTCTGACAGGTTGTGTTCTTGTGTTCTTGTTTTCTTGTGTTTTGTGTTTCTGTGTTGTCTTGCAGCTGAGGCTTTTAAAGGATTATTAGATCAACTTGTCAGAACTTAAATGTTTTGACCGGTTGTGTTCTTGTTGTCTTGTGTTGTGTGTTTCTGTGTTGTCTTGCAGCTGAGGCTTTCAAAGGAGCATTAGATCAACTTGTCAGAACGTATATGTTCTGACAGGTTCTGTTCTTCTTTTCTTGTTTTCTTGTGTTGTGTGTTTCCGTGTCGTCTTGCAGCTGAGGCTTTTAAAGGAGCATTATATCAAAAAGTCAGAACTTAAATGTTCTGACAAGTTGTATTCTTGTTGTCATGTGTTGTGTGTTTCTGTGTTTTCTTGCAACTGGGGCTTTTAAAGAAGCATTATATCAACTTGCCAGAACTTAAATGTTTTGACTGGTTGTGTTATTGTGGTCTTGTGTTGTTGTTTTTTCTGTGTTGTCTTGCAGCTGAGGCTTTTAAAGGAGCATTAGATCAACTTGTCAGAACTGATATGTTCTGACAGGTTGTGTTCTTGTTGTCTTGTGCTGTGTTTCTGTGTTGTCTTGCAGCTGAGGCTTTTAAAGAAGCATGAGATCAACATATCAGAACTTAAATGTTCTGACAGGTTGTGTTCTTGTGTTCTTGTTCTTTTGTGATGTGTGTTTCTGTGTTGTCTTGCAGCTGAGGCTTTTAAAGGAGCATTAGATCAACATGTCTAAACTTAAATGTTCTGACAGGTTGTGTTCTTCTGTTCTTGTTTTCTTGTGTTGTGTGTTTCTGTGTTGTCTTGCAGCTGAGGCTTTTAAAGGATTATTAGATCAACTTGTCAGAACTTAAATGTTTTGACCGGTTGTGTTCTTGTTGTCTTGTGTTGTGTGTTTCTGTGTTATCTTGCAGCTGAGTCTTTTAAAGAAGCATTAGATCAACAAGTCAGAACTTAAATGTTCTGACAGGGTGTGTTCTTGTTCTTTTGTGTTGTGTGTTTCTGTGTTGTCTTGCAGCTGAGGCTTTTAAAGGAGCATTAGATCAACTTGTCAGAACTTAAATGTTTTGACCGGTTGTGTTATTGTTGTCTTGTGTCGTGTGTTTTTGTGTTGTCTTGCAGCTGGGGCTTTTAAAGAAGCATTAGATCAACAAGTCAGAACTTAAATGTTCTGACAGGTTGTGTTCTTCTGTTCTTGTTGTCTTGTGTTGTGTGTTTCTGTGTTGTCTTGCAGCCGAGTCTGTTATAGAAGCATTAGATCAACAAGTCAGAACTTAAATGTTCTGACAGGTTGTGTTCTTCTGTTCTTTTTGTCTTGTGTTGTGTGTTTTTGTGTTGTCTTGCAGCTGAGGCTTTTAAAGAAGCATTAGATCAACAAGTCAGAACTTAAATGTTCTGACAGGTTGTGTTCTTCTGTTCTTGTTGTCTTGTGTTGTGTGTTTCTGTGTTGTCTTACAGCTGAGTCTGTTATAGAAGCATTAGATCAACAAGTCAGAACTTAAATGTTCTTTTTGTCTTGTGTTGTGTGTTTTTGTGTTGTCTTGCAGCTGAGGCTTTTAAAGAAGCATTAGATCAACAAGTCAGAACTTAAATGTTCTGACAAGTTGTGTTCTTCTGTTCTTGTTGTCTTGTGTTGTGTGTTTTTGTGTTGTCTTGCAGCTGAGGCTTTTAAAGAAGCATGAGATCAACATGTCAGAACTTAAATGTTCTGACAGGTTGTGTTCTTGTGTTCTTGTTCTTTTGTGTTGTGTGTTTCTGTGTTGTCTTGCAGCTGAGGCTTTTAAAGGAGCATTAGATCAACATGTCTAAACTTAAATGTTTTGACCGGTTGTGTTCTTGTTGTCTTGTGTTGTGTGTTTCTGTGTTGTCATGCAGCTGAGGCTTTTAATGGAGCATTAGATCAACTTGTCAGAAATTAAATGTTTTGACCGGTTGTGTTCTTGTTGTCTTGTGTTGTGTGTTTCTGTGTTGTCTTTCAGCTGAGGCTTTTAAAGGAGCATTAGATCAACTTGTCAGAACGTATATGTTCTGACAGGTTCTGTTCTTCTTTTCTTGTTTTCTTGTGTTGTGTGTTTCTGTGTTGTCTTGCAGATGAGGCTATTAAAGAAACATTAGATCAACATGTCAGAATTTAAATGTTTTGACAGGTTGTGTTCTTGTGTTCTTGTCTTGTGTTGTGTGTTTCTGTGTTGTCTTCCAGCTGAGGCTTTTAATGGAGCATTAGATCAACAAGTCAGAACTTAAATGTTCTGACAGGTTGTTTTCTTCTGTTCTTGTTGTCTTGTGTTGTGTGTTTCTGTGTAGTCTTGCAGCTGAGGCCTTTAAAGAAGCATGAGATCAACATGTCAGAATTTAAATGTTCTGACAGGGTTTGTTCTTGTGTTCTTGTTGTCTGTTGTGTGTTTCTGTGTCGTCTTGCAGCTGAGGCTTTTAAAGGAGCAGTAGATCAACCAGTCAGAACTTAAATGTTCTGACAGGTTGTGTTCTTGTTGTCTTGTGCTGTGTTTCTGTGTTGTCTTGCAGCTGAGGCTTTTAAAGGAGCATTAGATCAACCAGTCAGAACTTAAATGTTCTGACAGGTTGTGTTCTTCTGTTCTTGTTGTCTTGTGTTGTGTGTTTCTGTGTTATCTTGCAGCTGAGTCTGTTATAGAAGCATTAGATCAACAAGTCAGAACTTAAATGTTCTGACAGGTTGTGTTCTTCTGTTCTTGTTTTCTAGTGTTGTGTGTTTTTGTGTTGTCTTGCAGCTGAGGCTTTTAAAGAAGCATGAGATCAACATGTCAGAACTTAAATGTTCTGACATGTTGTGTTCTTGTTGTCTTGTGCTGTGTTTCTGTGTTGTCTTGCAGCTGAGGCTTTTAAAGGAGCATTAGATCAACCAGTCAGAACTTAAATGTTCTGACAGGTTGTGTTCTTGTGTTCTTGTTCTTTTGTGTTGTGCGTTTCTGTGTTGTCTTGCAGCTGAGGCTTTTAAAGGAGCATTAGATCAACTTGTCAGAACTTAAATGTTTTGACCGGTTATGTTCTTGTTGTCTTGTGTTGTGTGTTTCTGTGTTGTCTTGCAGCTGGGGCTTTTAAAGAAGCATGAGATCAACATGTCAGAATTTAAATGTTCTAACAGGGTGTGTTCTTGTTGTCTTGTGTAGTGTGTTTTTATGTTGTCTTGCAGCTGATGCTTTTAATGGAGCATTAGATCAACTTGTCAGAAATTAAATGTTTTGACCGGTTGTGTTCTTGTTGTCTTGTATTGTGTGTTTCTGTGTTGTCTTGCAGCTGAGGCTTTTAAAGAAGCATTAGATCAACAAGTCAGAACTTAAATGTTTTGACAGGTTGTGTTCTTGTGTTCTTGTTGTCTTGTGTTGTGTGTTTCTGTGTTGTCTTGCAGATGAGGCTTTTAAAGAAGCAAGAGATCAACAAGTCAGAACTTAAATGTTTTGACAGGTTGTGTTCTTGTGTTCTTGTCTTGTGTTGTGTGTTTCTGTGTTGTCTTGCAGCTGAGGCTTTTAATGGAGCATTAGATCAACTTGTCAGAAATTAAATGTTTTGACCGGTTGTGTTCTTTTTGTCTTGTGTTGTGTGTTTCTGTGTTGTCTTTCAGCTGAGGCTATTAAAGGAGCATTAGATCAAAAAGTCAGAACTTAAATGTTCTGACAGGTTGTTTTCTTCTGTTCTTGTTGTCTTGTGTTGTGTGTTTCTGTGTTGTCTTGCAGCTGAGGCTTTTAAAGAAGCATAAGATCAACATGTCAGAATTTAAATGTTCTGACCGGTTGTGTTCTTGTTGTCTTGTGTTGTGTGTTTCTGTGTTGTCTTTCAGCTGAGGCTTTTAAAGGAGCATTAGATCAAAGAGTCAGAACTTAAATGTTCTGACAGGTTGTGTTCTTCTGTTCTTGTTGTCTTGTGTTGATTGTTTCTGTGTTGTCTTGCAGATGAGGCTTTTAAAGAAGCATTAGATCAACAAGTCAGAACTTAACTGTTCTGACAGGTTGTGTTCTTGTGTTCTTGTTTTCTTGTGTTTTGTGTTTCTGTGTTGTCTTGCAGCTGAGGCTTTTAAAGGATTATTAGATCAACTTGTCAGAACTTAAATGTTTTGACCGGTTGTGTTCTTGTTGTCTTGTGTTGTGTGTTTCTGTGTTGTCTTGCAGCTGAGGCTTTCAAAGGAGCATTAGATCAACTTGTCAGAACGTATATGTTCTGACAGGTTCTGTTCTTCTTTTCTTGTTTTCTTGTGTTGTGTGTTTCCGTGTCGTCTTGCAGCTGAGGCTTTTAAAGGAGCATTATATCAAAAAGTCAGAACTTAAATGTTCTGACAAGTTGTATTCTTGTTGTCATGTGTTGTGTGTTTCTGTGTTTTCTTGCAACTGGGGCTTTTAAAGAAGCATTATATCAACTTGCCAGAACTTAAATGTTTTGACTGGTTGTGTTATTGTGGTCTTGTGTTGTTGTTTTTTCTGTGTTGTCTTGCAGCTGAGGCTTTTAAAGGAGCATTAGATCAACTTGTCAGAACTGATATGTTCTGACAGGTTGTGTTCTTGTTGTCTTGTGCTGTGTTTCTGTGTTGTCTTGCAGCTGAGGCTTTTAAAGAAGCATGAGATCAACATATCAGAACTTAAATGTTCTGACAGGTTGTGTTCTTGTGTTCTTGTTCTTTTGTGATGTGTGTTTCTGTGTTGTCTTGCAGCTGAGGCTTTTAAAGGAGCATTAGATCAACATGTCTAAACTTAAATGTTCTGACAGGTTGTGTTCTTCTGTTCTTGTTTTCTTGTGTTGTGTGTTTCTGTGTTGTCTTGCAGCTGAGGCTTTTAAAGGATTATTAGATCAACTTGTCAGAACTTAAATGTTTTGACCGGTTGTGTTCTTGTTGTCTTGTGTTGTGTGTTTCTGTGTTATCTTGCAGCTGAGTCTTTTAAAGAAGCATTAGATCAACAAGTCAGAACTTAAATGTTCTGACAGGGTGTGTTCTTGTTCTTTTGTGTTGTGTGTTTCTGTGTTGTCTTGCAGCTGAGGCTTTTAAAGGAGCATTAGATCAACTTGTCAGAACTTAAATGTTTTGACCGGTTGTGTTATTGTTGTCTTGTGTCGTGTGTTTTTGTGTTGTCTTGCAGCTGGGGCTTTTAAAGAAGCATTAGATCAACAAGTCAGAACTTAAATGTTCTGACAGGTTGTGTTCTTCTGTTCTTGTTGTCTTGTGTTGTGTGTTTCTGTGTTGTCTTGCAGCCGAGTCTGTTATAGAAGCATTAGATCAACAAGTCAGAACTTAAATGTTCTGACAGGTTGTGTTCTTCTGTTCTTTTTGTCTTGTGTTGTGTGTTTTTGTGTTGTCTTGCAGCTGAGGCTTTTAAAGAAGCATTAGATCAACAAGTCAGAACTTAAATGTTCTGACAGGTTGTGTTCTTCTGTTCTTGTTGTCTTGTGTTGTGTGTTTCTGTGTTGTCTTGCAGCTGAGGCTTTTAAAGGATTATTAGATCAACTTGTCAGAACTTAAATGTTTTGACCGGTTGTGTTCTTGTTGTCTTGTGTTGTGTGTTTCTGTGTTGTCTTGCAGCTGAGGCTTTCAAAGGAGCATTAGATCAACTTGTCAGAACGTATATGTTCTGACAGGTTCTGTTCTTCTTTTCTTGTTTTCTTGTGTTGTGTGTTTCCGTGTCGTCTTGCAGCTGAGGCTTTTAAAGGAGCATTATATCAAAAAGTCAGAACTTAAATGTTCTGACAAGTTGTATTCTTGTTGTCATGTGTTGTGTGTTTCTGTGTTTTCTTGCAACTGGGGCTTTTAAAGAAGCATTATATCAACTTGTCAGAACTTAAATGTTTTGACCGGTTGTGTTATTGTGGTCTTGTGTTGTTGTTTTTTCTGTGTTGTCTTGCAGCTGAGGCTTTTAAAGGAGCATTAGATCAACTTGTCAGAACTGATATGTTCTGACAGGTTGTGTTCTTGTTGTCTTGTGCTGTGTTTCTGTGTTGTCTTGCAGCTGAGGCTTTTAAAGAAGCATGAGATCAACATATCAGAACTTAAATGTTCTGACAGGTTGTGTTCTTGTGTTCTTGTTCTTTTGTGATGTGTGTTTCTGTGTTGTCTTGCAGCTGAGGCTTTTAAAGGAGCATTAGATCAACATGTCAGAACTTAAATGTTCTGACAGGGTGTGTTCTTGTTCTTTTGTGTTGTGTGTTTTTGCGTTGTCTTGCAGCTGAGGCTTTTAAAGAAGCATTAGATCAACAAGTCAGAACTTAAATGTTTTGACAGGTTGTGTTCTTGTGTTCTTGTTGTCTTGTGTTGTGTGTTTCTGTGTTGTCTTGCAGCTGAGGCTTTTAAAGAAGCATGAGATCAACATGTCAGAACTTAAATGTTCTGACAGGTTGTGTTCTTGTGTTCTTGTTCTTTTGTGTTGTGTGTTTCTGTGTTGTCTTGCAGCTGAGGCTTTTAATGGAGCATTATATCAACATGTCTAAACTTAAATGTTCTGACAGGTTGTGTTCTTCTGTTCTTGTTTTCTTGTGTTGTGTGTTTCTGTGTTGTCTTGCAGCTGAGGCTTTTAAAGGAGCATTAGATCAACTTGTCAGAACGTATATGTTCTGACAGGTTCTGTTCTTCTGTTCTTGTTTTCTTGTGTTGTGTGTTTCTGTGTTATCTTGCAGCTGAGTATTTTAAAGAAGCATTAGATCAACAAGTCAGAACTTAAATGTTCTGACAGGGTGTGTTCTTGTTCTTTTGTGTTGTGTGTTTTTGCGTTGTCTTGCAGCTGAGGCTTTTAAAGAAGCATGAGATCAACAAGTCAGAACTTAAATGTTTTGACAGGTTGTGTTCTTGTGTTCTTGTTGTCTTGTGTTGTGTGTTTCTGTGTTGTCTTGCAGATGAGGCTTTTAAAGAAGCATGAGATCAACAAGTCAGAACTTAAATGTTTTGACAGGTTGTGTTCTTGTGTTCTTGTCTTGTGTTGTGTGTTTCTGTGTTGTCTTGCAGCTGAGGCTTTTAATGGAGCATTAGATCAACTTGTCAGAAATTAAATGTTTTGACCGGTTGTGTTCTTGTTGTCTTGTGTTGTGTGTTTCAGTGTTGTCTTTCAGCTGAGGCTTTTAAAGGAGCATTAGATCAAAAAGTCAGAACTTAAATGTTCTGACAGGTTGTTTTATTCTGTTCTTGTTGTCTTGTGTTGTGTGTTTCTGTGTTGTCTTGCAGCTGAGGCTTTTAAAGAAGCATAAGATCAACATGTCTGAATTTAAATGTTCTGACAGGGTATGTTCTTGTGTTCTTGTTCTTTTGTGGTGTGTGTTTTTGTGTTGTCTTTCAGCTGAGGTTTTTAAAGGAGCATTAGATCAACTTTTCAGAACTTATATGTGCTGACAGGTTGTGTTCTTGTGTTCTTGTTGTCTTATGTTGTGTGTTTCTGTGTAGTCTTGCAGCTGAGGCTTTTAAAGAAGCATGAGATCAACATGTCAGAATTTAAATGTTCTGACAGGGTTTGTTCTTGTGTTCTTGTTGTCTGTTGTGTGTTTCTGTGTTGTCTTTCAGCTGAGGCTTTTAAAGAAGCATTAGATCAACAAGTCAGAACTTAAATGTTCTGACAGGTTGTGTTCTTCTGTTCTTGTTGTCTTGTGTTGTGTGTGTTTGTGTTGTCTTGCAGCTGACGCTTTTAAAGAAGCATGAGATCAACATGTCAGAACTTAAATGTTCTGACAGGTTGTGTTCTTGTTCTTTTGTGTTGTGTGTTTTGTGTTGTCTTGCAGCTGAGGCTTTTAAAGGAGCATTAGATCAACATGTCTAAACTTAAATGTTCTGACAGGTTGTGTTCTTGTGTTCTTGTTGTCTTGTGTTGTGTGTTTCTGTGTAGTCTTGCAGCTGAGGCTTTTAAAGAAGCATGAGATCAACAAGTCAGAACTTAAATGTTCTGACAAGTTGTATTCTTGTTGTCATGTGTTGTGTGTTTCTGTGTTGTCTTGCAGCTGAGGGTTTTAAAGGAGCATTAGATCAACTTGTCAGAACTTATATGTTCTGACAGGTTGAGTTCTTGTGTTCTTGTTGTCTTGTGTTGTGTTTCTGTGTTGTCTTGCAGCTGAGGCTTTTAATGGAGCATTAGATCAACATGTCTAAACTTAAATGTTCTGACAGGTTGTTTTCTTCTGTTCTTGTTGTTTTGTGTTGTGTGTTTCTGTGTTGTCTTGCAGCTGAGGCTTTTAAAGAAGCATAAGATCAACATGTCAGAATTTAAATGTTCTGACAGGTTGTGTTCTTGTGTTCTTGTTGTCTTGTATTGTGTGTTTCTGTGTTGTCTTGCAGCTGAGGCTTTTAAAGGAGCAGTAGATCAACCAGTCAGAACTTAAATGTTCTGACAGGTTGTGTTCTTCTGTTCTTGTTGTCTTGTGTTGTGTGTTTCTGTTTTGTCTTGCAGCTGAGTCTGTTATAGAAGCATTAGATCAACAAGTCAGAACTTAAATGTTCTGACAGGTTGTGTTCTTCTGTTCTTTTTGTCTTGTGTTGTGTGTTTTGTGTTGTCTTGCAGCTGAGGCTTTTAAAGGAGCATTAGATCAACAAGTCAGAACTTAAATGTTCTGACAGGTTGTGTTCTTCTGTTCTTGTTTTCTAGTGTTGTGTGTTTTTGTGTTGTCTTGCAGCTGAGGCTTTTAAAGAAGCATGAGATCAACATGTCAGAACTTAAATGTTCTGACAGGTTGTGTTCTTGTGTTCTTGTTCTTTTGTGTTGTGTGTTTCTGTGTTGTCTTGCAGCTGAGGCTTTTAATGGAGCATTAGATCAACATGTCTAAAATTAAATTTTCTGACAGGTTGTGTTCTTCTGTTCTTCTTTTCTTGTGTTGTGTGTTTCTGTGTTGTCTTGCAGCTGAGGCTTTTAAAGGATTATTAGATCAACTTGTCAGAACTTAAATGTTTTGACCGGTTGTGTTCTTGTTGTCTTGTGTTGTGTGTTTCTGTGTTGTCTTGCAGCTGAGGCTTTTAAAGGAGCATTAGATCAACTTGTCAGAACGTATATGTTCTGACAGGTTCTGTTCTTCTGTTCTTGTTTTCTTGTGTTGTGTGTTTCTGTGTTATCTTAAAGCTGAGTATTTTAAAGAAGCATTAGATCAACAAGTCAGAACTTAAATGTTCTGACAGGGTGTGTTCTTGTTCTTTTGTGTTGTGTGTTTTTGCGTTGTCTTGCAGCTGAGGCTTTTAAAGAAGCATTAGATCAACAAGTCAGAACTTAAATGTTTTGACAGGTTGTGTTCTTGTGTTCTTGTTGTCTTGTGTTGTGTGTTTCTGTGTTGTCTTGCAGATGAGGCTTTTAAAGAAGCATGAGATCAACAAGTCAGAACTTAAATGTTTTGACAGGTTGTGTTCTTGTGTTCTTGTCTTGTGTTGTGTGTTTCTGTGTTGTCTTGCAGCTGAGGCTTTTAATGGAGCATTAGATCAACTTGTCAGAAATTAAATGTTTTGACCGGTTGTGTTCTTGTTGTCTTGTGTTGTGTGTTTCAGTGTTGTCTTTCAGCTGAGGCTTTTAAAGAAGCATAAGATCAACATGTCTGAATTTAAATGTTCTGACAGGTTGTTTTCTTCTGTTCTTGTTGTCTTGTGTTGTGTGTTTCTGTGTTGTCTTGCAGCTGAGGCTTTTAATGGAGCATTAGATCAACTTGTCAGAAATTAAATGTTTTGACCGGTTGTGTTCTTTTTGTCTTGTGTTGTGTGTTTCTGTGTTGTCTTTCAGCTGAGGCTATTAAAGGAGCATTAGATCAAAAAGTCAGAACTTAAATGTTCTGACAGGTTGTTTTCTTCTGTTCTTGTTGTCTTGTGTTGTGTGTTTCTGTGTTGTCTTGCAGCTGAGGCTTTTAAAGAAGCATAAGATCAACATGTCAGAATTTAAATGTTCTGACCGGTTGTGTTCTTGTTGTCTTGTGTTGTTTGTTTCTGTGTTGTCTTTCAGCTGAGGCTTTTAAAGGAGCATTAGATCAAAGAGTCAGAACTTAAATGTTCTGACAGGTTGTGTTCTTCTGTTC
Organism: Gobius niger; assembly: GCF_951799975.1. Lineage (NCBI taxonomy): Eukaryota > Metazoa > Chordata > Actinopteri > Gobiiformes > Gobiidae > Gobius > Gobius niger. The sequence goes on along the minus strand of NC_136853.1, from coordinate 4,984,265 downwards.
TTGTTGTCTTGTGTTGATTGTTTCTGTGTTGTCTTGCAGCTGAGTCTGTTATAGAAGCATTAGATCAACAAGTCAGAACTTAAATGTTCTGACAGGTTGTGTTCTTCTGTTCTTTTTGTCTTGTGTTGTGTGTTTTTGTGTTGTCTTGCAGCTGAGGCTTTTAAAGAAGCATTAGATCAACAAGTCAGAAATTAAATGTTCTGACAGGTTGTGTTCTTCTGTTCTTGTTGTCTTGTGTTGTGTGTGTTTGTGTTGTCTTGCAGCTGAGGCTTTTAAAGAAGCATGAGATCAACATGTCAGAATTTAAATATTCTGACCGGTTGTGTTCTTGTTGTCTTGTGTTGTGTGTTTCTGTGTTGTCTTTCAGCTGAGGCTTTTAAAGGAGCATTAGATCAAAGAGTCAGAACTTAAATGTTCTGACAGGTTGTGTTCTTCTGTTCTTGTTGTCTTGTGTTGATTGTTTCTGTGTTGTCTTGCAGCTGAGTCTGTTATAGAAGCATTAGATCAACAAGTCAGAACTTAAATGTTCTGACAGGTTGTGTTCTTCTGTTCTTTTTGTCTTGTGTTGTGTGTTTTTGTGTTGTCTTGCAGCTGAGGCTTTTAAAGAAGCATTAGATCAACAAGTCAGAAATTAAATGTTCTGACAGGTTGTGTTCTTCTGTTCTTGTTGTCTTGTGTTGTGTGTGTTTGTGTTGTCTTGCAGCTGAGGCTTTTAAAGAAGCATGAGATCAACATGTCAGAACTTAAATGTTCTGACAGGTTGTGTTCTTGTGTTCTTGTTCTTTTGTGTTGTGTGTTTCTGTGTTGTCTTGCAGCTGAGGCTTTTAAAGGAGCATTAGATCAACATGTCTAAACTTAAATGTTCTGACAGGTTGTGTTCTTGTGTTCTTGTCTTGTGTTGTGTGTTTCTGTGTTGTCTTGCAGCTGAGGCTTTTAAAGAAGCATAAGATCAACATGTCAGAATTTAAATGTTCTGACAGGGTATGTTCTTGTGTTCTTGTTCTTTTTTGTTGTGTGTTTTTGTGTTGTCTTTCAGCTGAGGTTTTTAAAGGAGCATTAGATCAAAAAGTCAGAACTTAAATGTTCTGACAGGTTGTTTTCTTCTGTTCTTGTTGTCTTGTGTTGTGTGTTTCTGTGTTGTCTTGCAGCTGAGGCTTTTAAAGGAGCATTAGATCAACTTGTCAGAACTTATATGTGCTGACAGGTTGTGTTCTTGTGTTCTTGTTCTTTTGTGTTGTGTGTTTTTGTGTTGTCTTTCAGCTGAGGTTTTTAAAGGAGCATTAGATCAACTTGTCAGAACTTATATGTGCTGACAGGTTGTGTTCTTGTGTTCTTGTTGTCTTGTGTTGTGTGTTTCTGTGTAGTCTTGCAGCTGAGGCTTTTAAAGAAGCATGAGATCAACATATCAGAATTTAAATGTTCTGACAGGGTTTGTTCTTGTGTACTTGTTGTCTGCTGTGTGTTTCTGTGTTGTCTTGCAGCTGAGGCTATTAAAGGAGCATTAGATCAAAAAGTCAGAACTTAAATGTTCTGACAGGTTGTTTTCTTCTGTTCTTGTTGTCTTGTGGTGTGTGTTTCTGTGTTGTCTTGCAGCTGAGGCTTTTAAAGAAGCATAAGATCAACATGTCAGAATTTAAATGTTCTGACAGGGTATGTTCTTGTGTTCTTGTTCTTTTGTGTTGTGTGTTTTTGTGTTGTCTTTCAGCTGAGGTTTTTAAAGGAGCATTAGATCAACTTGTCAGAACTTATATGTGCTGACAGGTTGTGTTCTTGTGTTCTTGTTGTCTTGTGTTGTGTGTTTCTGTGTAGTCTTGCAGCTGAGGCTTTTAAAGAAGCATAAGATCAACATGTCAGAATTTAAATGTTCTGACCGGTTGTGTTCTTGTCGTCTTGTGTTGTGTGTTTTTGTGTTGTCTTGCAGCTGAGGCTTTTAAAGGAGCATTAGATCAACATGTCTAAACTTAAATGTTCTGACAGGTTGTGTTCTTCTGTTCTTGTTTTCTTGTGTTGTGTGTTTCTGTGTTGTCTTGCAGCTGAGGCTTTTAATGGAGCATTAGATCAACTTGTCAGAAATTAAATGTTTTGACCGGTTGTGTTCTTGTTTTTCTTGTGTTGTGTGTTTCTGTGTTGTCTTTCAGCTGAGGCTTTTAAAGGAGCATTAGATCAAAAAGTCAGAACTTAAATGTTCTGACAGGTTGTTTTCTTCTGTTCTTGTTGTCTTGTGTTGTGTGTTTCTGTGTTGTCTTGCAGCTGAGGCTTTTAAAGAAGCATAAGATCAACATGTCAGAATTTAAATGTTCTGACAGGGTATGTTCTTGTGTTCTTGTTCTTTTGTGTTGTGTGTTTTTGTGTTGTCTTTCAGCTGAGGTTTTTAAAGGAGCATTAGATCAACTTGTCAGAACTTATATGTGCTGACAGGTTGTGTTCTTGTGTTCTTGTTGTCTTGTGTTGTGTGTTTCTGTGTAGTCTTGCAGCTGAGGCTTTTAAAGAAGCATGAGATCAACATGTCAGAATTTAAATGTTCTGACAGGGTTTGTTCTTGTCGTCTGTTGTGTGTTTCTGTGTCGTCTTGCAGCTGAGGCTTTTAAAGGAACATTAGATCAAAAAGTCAGAACTTAAATGTTCTGACAGGTTGTTTTCTTCTGTTCTTGTTGTCTTGTGTTGTGTGTTTCTGTGTTGTCTTGCAGCTGAGGCTTTTAAAGAAGCATAAGATCAACATGTCAGAATTTAAATGTTCTGACAGGGTTTGTTGTTGTGTTCTTGTTGTCTGTTGTGTGTTTCTGTGTCGTCTTGCAGCTGAGGCTTTTAAAGAAGCATTAGATCAACAAGTCAGAACTTAAATGTTCTGAAAGGTTGTGTTCTTGTGTTCTTGTTGTCTTGTGTTGTGTGTTTCTGTGTTGTCTTGCAGCTGAGTCTGTTATAGAAGCATTAGATCAACAAGTCAGAACTTAAATGTTCTGACAGGTTGTGTTCTTCTGTTCTTTTTGTCTTGTGTTGTGTGTTTCTGTGTAGTCTTGCAGCTGAGGCTTTTAAAGAAGCATGAGATCAACATGTCAGAATTTAAATGTTCTGACAGGGTTTGTTCTTGTGTTCTTGTCGTCTGTTGTGTGTTTCTGTGTCGTCTTGCAGCTGAGGCTTTTAAAGAAGCATAAGATCAACATGTCAGAATTTAAATGTTCTGACAGGGTTTGTTCTTGTGTTCTTGTTGTCTGTTGTGTGTTTCTGTGTCGTCTTGCAGCTGAGGCTTTTAAAGAAGCATTAGATCAACAAGTCAGAACTGAAATGTTCTGACAGGTTGTGTTCTTGTGTTCTTGTTGTCTTGTGCTGTGTATTTCTGTGTTGTCTTGCAGCTGAGTCTGTTATAGAAGCATTAGATCAACAAGTCAGAACTTAAATGTTCTGACAGGTTGTGTTCTTCTGTTCTTTTTGTCTTGTGTTGTGTGTTTTTGTGTTGTCTTGCAGCTGAGGCTTTTAAAGGAGCATTAGATCAACAAGTCAGAACTTAAATGTTCTGACAGGTTGTGTTCTTCTGTTCTTGTTGTCTTGTGTTGTGTGTTTCTGTGTTGTCTTGCAGCTGAGTCTGTTATAGAAGCATTAGATCAACAAGTCAGAACTTAAATGTTCTGACAGGTTGTGTTCTTCTGTTCTTTTTGTCTTGTGTTGTGTGTTTTTGTGTTGTCTTGCAGCTGAAGCTTTTAAAGGAGCATTAGATCAACAAGTCGGAACTTAAATGTTCTGACAGGTTGTGTTCTTCTGTTCTTGTTGTCTTGTGTTGTGTGTTTTTGTGTTGTCTTGCAGCTGAGGCTTTTAAAGGATTATTAGATCAACTTGTCAGAACTTAAATGTTTTGACCGGTTGTGTTCTTGTTGTCTTGTGTTGTGTGTTTCTGTGTTGTCTTGCAGCTGAGGCTTTTAAAGGAGCATTAGATCAACTTGTCAGAACGTATATGTTCTGACAGGTTCTGTTCTTCTGTTCTTGTTTTCTTGTGTTGTGTGTTTCTGTGTTATCTTGCAGCTGAGTATTTTAAAGAAGCATTAGATCAACAAGTCAGAACTTAAATGTTCTGACAGGGTGTGTTCTTGTTCTTTTGTGTTGTGTGTTTTTGCGTTGTCTTGCAGCTGAGGCTTTTAAAGAAGCATGAGATCAACAAGTCAGAATTTAAATTTTCTGACAGGTTGTGTTCTTGTGTTCTTGTTGTCTTGTATTGTGTGTTTCTGTGTTGTCTTGCAGCTGAGGCTTTTAATGGAGCATTAGATCAACTTGTTAGAAATTAAATGTTTTGATCCGGTTGTGTCCTTGTTGTCTTGTGTTGTGTGTTTCTGTGTTGTCTTTCAGCTGAGGCTTTTAAAGGAGCATTAGATCAACATGTAAGAATTTAAATGTTCTGACCGGTTGTGTTCTTGTTGTCTTGTGTTGTGTGTTTCTGTGTTGTCTTGCTGCTGAGGCTTTTAAAGAAGCATAAGATCAACATGTAAGAATTTAAATGTTCTGACCGGTTGTGTTCTTGTTGTCTTGTGTTGTGTGTTTCTTTGTTGTCTTTCAGCTGAGGCTTTTAAAGGAGCATTAGATCAAAAAGTCAGAACTTAAATGTTCTGACAGGTTGTTTTCTTCTGTTCTTGTCGTCTGTTGTGTGTTTCTGTGTCGTCTTGCAGCTGAGGCTTTTAAAGGAGCATTAGATCAAAAAGTCAGAACTTAAATGTTCTGACAGGTTGTTTTCTTCTGTTCTTGTTGTCTTGTGTTGTGTGTTTTTGCGTTGTCTTGCAGCTGAGGCTTTTAAAGAAGCATAAGATCAACATGTCAGAATTTAAATGTTCTGACCGGTTGTGTTCTTGTTGTCTTGTGTTGTGTGTTTCTTTGTTGTCTTTCAGCTGAGGCTTTTAAAGGAGCATTAGATCAAAAAGTCAGAACTTAAATGTTCTGACAGGGTTTGTTCTTGTGTTCTTGTCGTCTGTTGTGTGTTTCTGTGTCGTCTTGCAGCTGAGGCTTTTAAAGGAGCATTAGATCAAAAAGTCAGAACTTAAATGTTCTGACAGGTTGTTTTCTTCTGTTCTTGTTGTCTTGTGTTGTGTGTTTCTGTGTTGTCTTGCAGCTGAGGCTTTTAAAGAAGCATAAGATCAACATGTCAGAATTTAAATGTTCTGACAGGGTTTGTTCTTGTGTTCTTGTTGTCTGTTGTGTTTTTCTGTGTCGTCTTGCAGCTGAGGCTTTTAAAGAAGCATTAGATCAACAAGTCAGAACTTAAATGTTCTGACAGGTTGTGTTCTTGTGTTCTTGTTGTCTTGTGCTGTGTGTTTCTGTGTTGTCTTGCAGCTGAGTCTGTTATAGAAGCATTAGATCAACAAGTCAGGCAAGGCAAGGCAAGGCAAGGCAAGGCAAGTTTATTTGTAGAGCACAATACATACACAAGGCAATTCAAAGTGCTTCACAGTTGCATAAATATAAGAAAACAAATACAATCAATAAAACATCAACATAGAATTAATCAATTACAGTAAGAGGCAAGAGTGTAGATAAAATACTTTCAGTTATATGCATTTTTAAGTCTTGTTTTGATTCGCTCTGTCTTGAGCACTATTTTTAAGTCTTGTTTTGACTCGCTCTGTCTTGAGCACTATTTCGCTCTGTCTTGAGCACTATTTTTAAGTCTTGTTTTGACTTGCTCTGTCTTGAGCACTATTTCGCTCTGTCTTGAGCACTATTTTTAAGTCTTGTTTTGACTCGCTCTGTCTTGAGCACTATTTCGCTCTGTCTTGAGCACTATTTTTAAGTCGTGTTTGGACTCGCTCTGTCTTGAGCACTATTTCGCTCTGTCTTGAGCTCTATTTTTAATTCTTGTTGTGACTCGCTCTGTCTTGAGCACCATTTTTAAGTCTTGTTTTGACTCGCTCTGTCTTGAGCACTATTTCGCTCTGTCTTGAGCACTATTTTTCTTGCTCGTTCAAAAGTAAGTTACCTAACCTCTGTTTTTGTCGCTCCTTCTCCTCTGGACATCAATATAAAATTAATCAATTACAGTAAAAGACGAGAGTGCAGATAAAATACTTTCAGTTATATGCTCGGGCAAACAGAACTGTTTTCAGCCTGGATTTGAACATTGTCAGAGTTGAGGCCTGTCTCACATCCTCGTGAAGACTGTTCCAGATTTTAGCTGCATGAAACTGAAACGCAGCCTCACCGTGTTTATTATTGACTCTGGGAACCACCAGGAGGCCCCTCCCTGAGGTTCTCAGGGCCCGAGATGGTTCATACGGCTCTAACATGTCACAGATGTACTTTGGAGCTAAACCATGAAATGACTTGTACACAAGCAGAGCTGTTTTAAAGTCTATTCTCTGAGTGACAGGAAGCCAGTGCAGAGACCGGAGCACTGGACTAATATGGTCGTATTTCCTGGTTCTTGTCAGGACTCGAGCAGCAGCGTTCTGGATGTACTGTAGCTGTCTGACAGCTCGTTTAGAGAGGCCAGTGAGTAGGCCGTTACAGTAGTCTAATCTGCTGGAGACAAATGCATGGATAAGTCTCTCTAAGTCTGGTTTTGACACTATTCCTCTGATCTTAGCAATGTTTTTCAGATGGTAAAAAGCTGCTGATGTTATTGCTTTGATGTGGCTGTTTAAGTTCAGGTCTGAGTCCATGATTACTCCTAGATTTCTAACCTGATTTTTTGGTTTTAGAGAGAGAGACTCAAGGTGACTGATAACACGTTGTCTTTGTGCCTGTGGGCCAAAAACAATGATCTCAGTTTTGTCTGAGTTTAGTTGGAGAAAGTTGTTTTGCATCCACAAACTGATCTGTTGGATGCAGTGACAGAGTGTATCTACAGGCCCATGTTCACCAGCCGTCAGTGACACGTAGATTTGAGTGTCATCTGCATAGTTGTGGTACGACACGTTGTTGCTGTTTATTAGCTGACCCAATGGAAGCATGTACATGTTGAATAAGAGAGGTCCCAAGATTGACCCCTGGGGGACTCCACAGGTCATGGCAATTTTGTCTGAGACACAGTTGCCAATTTCAACAAAGTACGTCCTGTCCTCGAGATAGGACTTAAACCAGTTTAGAGCATTACCAGAGATTCCCACCCAGTTTTCTAACCTGTGAAGTAAGATCCCGTGGTCCACTGTGTCAAAGGCAGCGCTCAGGTCCAGCAGAACTAAAACTGAGACCTTACCAGAACTTAAATGTTCTGACAGGTTGTGTTCTTCTGTTCTTTTTGTCTTGTGTTGTGTGTTTTTGTGTTGTCTTGCAGCTGAGGCTTTTAAAGGAGCATTAGATCAACAAGTCAGAACTTAAATGTTCTGACAGGTTGTGTTCTTCTGTTCTTGTTGTCTTGTGTTGTGTGTTTCTGTGTTGTCTTGCAGCTGAGTATGTTATAGAAGCATTAGATCAACAAGTCAGAACTTAAATGTTCTGACAGGTTGTGTTCTTCTGTTCTTTTTGTCTTGTGTTGTGTGTTTTTGTGTTGTCTTGCAGCTGAGGCTTTTAAAGGAGCATTAGATCAACAAGTCAGAACTTAAATGTTCTGACAGGTTGTGTTCTTCTGTTCTTGTTGTCTTGTGTTGTGTGTTTTTGTGTTGTCTTGCAGCTGAGGCTTTTAAAGGATTATTAGATCAACTTGTCAGAACTTAAATGTTTTGACCGGTTGTGTTCTTGTTGTCTTGTGTTGTGTATTTCTGTGTTGTCTTGCAGCTGAGGCTTTTAAAGGAGCATTAGATCAACTTGTCAGAACGTATATGTTCTGACAGGTTCTGTTCTTCTGTTCTTGTTTTCTTGTGTTGTGTGTTTCTGTGTTATCTTGCAGCTGAGTATTTTAAAGAAGCATTAGATCAACAAGTCAGAACTTAAATGTTTTGACAGGGTGTGTTCTTGTTCTTTTGTGTTGTGTGTTTTTGCGTTGTCTTGCAGCTGAGGCTTTTAAAGAAGCATGAGATCAACAAGTCAGAATTTAAATTTTCTGACAGGTTGTGTTCTTGTGTTCTTGTTGTCTTGTATTGTGTGTTTCTGTGTTGTCTTGCAGCTGAGGCTTTTAAAGGAGCATTAGATCAAAAAGTCAGAACTTAAATGTTCTGACAGGTTGTTTTTTTCTGTTCTTGTTGTCTTGTGTTGTGTGTTTCTGTGTTGTCTTGCAGCTGAGGCTTTTAAAGAAGCATAAGATCAACATGTCAGAATTTAAATGTTCTGACCGGTTGTGTTCTTGTTGTCTTGTGTTGTGTGTTTCTTTGTTGTCTTTCAGCTGAGGCTTTTAAAGGAGCATTAGATCAAAGAGTCAGAACTTAAATGTTCTGACAGGTTGTGTTCTTCTGTTCTTGTTGTCTTGTGTTGATTGTTTCTGTGTTGTCTTGCAGCTGAGTCTGTTATAGAAGCATTAGATCAACAAGTCAGAACTTAAATGTTCTGACAGGTTGTGTTCTTCTGTTCTTTTTGTCTTGTGTTGTGTGTTTTTGTGTTGTCTTGCAGCTGAGGCTTTTAAAGAAGCATTAGATCAACAAGTCAGAACTTAAATGTTCTGACAGGTTGTGTTCTTGTGTTCTTGTTGTCTTGTGTTGTGTGTTTCTGTGTAGTCTTGCAGCTGAGGCTTTTAAAAAAGCATGAGATCAACATGTCAGAATTTAAATGTTCTGACAGGGTTTGTTCTTGTGTACTTGTTGTCTGTTGTGTGTTTCTGTGTCGTCTTGCAGCTGAGGCTTTTAAAGGAGCATTAGATCAAAAAGTCAGAACTTAAATGTTCTGACAGGTTGTTTTCTTCTGTTCTTGTTGTCTTGTGTTGTGTGTTTCTGTGTTGTCTTGCAGCTGAGGCTTTTAAAGAAGCATAAGATCAACATATCAGAATTTAAATGTTCTGACAGGGTATGTTCTTGTGTTCTTGTTCTTTTTTGTTGTGTGTTTTTGTGTTGTCTTTCAGCTGAGGTTTTTAAAGGAGCATTAGATCAACTTGTCAGAACTTATATGTGCTGACAGGTTGTGTTCTTGTGTTCTTGTTGTCTTGTGTTGTGTGTTTCTGTGTAGTCTTGCAGCTGAGGCTTTTAAAGAAGCATGAGATAAACATGTCAGAATTTAAATGTTCTGACAGGGTTTGTTCTTGTGTTCTTGTTGTCTGTTGTGTGTTTCTGTGTCGTCTTGCAGCTGAGGCTTTTAAAGGAGCATTAGATCAAAAAGTCAGAACTTAAATGTTCTGACAGGTTGTGTTCTTGTGTTCTTGTTCTTTTGTGTTGTGTGTTTCTGTGTTGTCTTGCAGCTGAGGCTTTCAAAGGAGCATAAGATCAACATGTCTAAACTTAAATGTTCTGACAGGTTGTGTTCTTGTGTTCTTGTCTTGTGTTGTGTGTTTCTGTGTTGTCTTTCAGCTGAGGCTTTTAAAGGAGCATTAGATCAAAAAGTCAGAACTTAAATGTTCTGACAGGTTGTTTTCTTCTGTTCTTGTTGTCTTGTGTTGTGTGTTTCTGTGTTGTCTTGCAGCTGAGGCTTTTAAAGAAGCATAAGATCAACATGTCAGAATTTAAATGTTCTGACAGGGTATGTTCTTGTGTTCTTGTTCTTTTTTGTTGTGTGTTTTTGTGTTGTCTTTCAGCTGAGGTTTTTAAAGGAGCATTAGATCAACTTGTCAGAACTTATATGTGCTGACAGGTTGTGTTCTTGTGTTCTTGTTGTCTTGTGTTGTGTGTTTCTGTGTTGTCTTGCAGCTGAGGCTTTTAATGGAGCATTAGATCAACTTGTCAGAAATTAAATGTTTTGACCGGTTGTGTTCTTGTTGTCTTGTGTTGTGTGTTTCTGTGTTGTCTTTCAGCTGAGGCTTTTAAAGGAGCATTAGATCAAAAAGTCAGAACTTAAATGTTCTGACAGGTTGTTTTCTTCTGTTCTTGTTGTCTTGTGTTGTGTGTTTCTGTGTTGTCTTGCAGCTGAGGCTTTTAAAGAAGCATAAGATCAACATGTCAGAATTTAAATGTTCTGACAGGGTATGTTCTTGTGTTCTTGTTCTTTTTTGTTGTGTGTTTTTGTGTTGTCTTTCAGCTGAGGTTTTTAAAGGAGCATTAGATCAACTTGTCAGAACTTATATGTGCTGACAGGTTGTGTTCTTGTGTTCTTGTTGTCTTGTGTTGTGTGTTTCTGTGTAGTCTTGCAGCTGAGGCTTTTAAAGAAGCATAAGATCAACATGTCAGAATTTAAATGTTCTGACAGGGTTTGTTCTTGTGTTCTTGTTGTCTGTTGTGTGATTCTGTGTCGTCTTTCAGCTGAGGTTTTTAAAGGAGCATTAGATCAACTTGTCAGAACTTATATGTGCTGACAGGTTGTGTTCTTGTGTTCTTGTTGTCTTGTGTTGTGTTTCTGTGTTGTCTTGCAGCTGAGGCTTTTAAAGGAGCATTAGATCAACATGTCTAAACTCAAATGTTCTGACAGGTTGTGTTCTTCTGTTCTTGTTGTCTTGTGTTGTGTGTTTCTGTGTTGTCTTGCAGCTGAGGCTTTTAAAGAAGCATAAGATCAACATGTCAGAATTTAAATGTTCTGACCGGTTGTGTTCTTGTTGTCTTGTGTTGTGTGTTTCTGTGTTGTCTTTCAGCTGAGGCTTTTACAGGAGCATTAGATCAAAGAGTCAGAACTTAAATGTTCTGACAGGTTGTGTTCTTCTGTTCTTGTTGTCTTGTGTTGATTGTTTCTGTGTTGTCTTGCAGCTGAGTCTGTTATAGAAGCATTAGATCAACAAGTCAGAACTTAAATGTTCTGACAGGTTGTGTTCTTCTGTTCTTGTTGTCTTGTGTTGATTGTTTCTGTGTTGTCTTGCAGCTGAGTCTGTTATAGAAGCATTAGATCAACAAGTCAGAACTTAAATGTTCTGACAGGTTGTGTTCTTCTGTTCTTTTTGTCTTGTGTTGTGTGTTTTTGTGTTGTCTTGCAGCTGAGGCTTTTAAAGAAGCATTAGATCAACAAGTCAGAACTTAAATGTTCTGACAGGTTGTGTTCTTGTGTTCTTGTTGTCTTGTGTTGTGTGTTTCTGTGTAGTCTTGCAGCTGAGGCTTTTAAAGAAGCATGAGATAAACATGTCAGAATTTAAATGTTCTGACAGGGTTTGTTCTTGTGTTCTTGTTGTCTGTTGTGTGTTTCTGTGTCGTCTTGCAGCTGAGGCTTTTAAAGGAGCATTAGATCAAAAAGTCAGAACTTAAATGTTCTGACAGGTTGTGTTCTTGTGTTCTTGTTCTTTTGTGTTGTGTGTTTCTGTGTTGTCTTGCAGCTGAGGCTTTCAAAGGAGCATAAGATCAACATGTCTAAACTTAAATGTTCTGACAGGTTGTGTTCTTGTGTTCTTGTCTTGTGTTGTGTGTTTCTGTGTTGTCTTGCAGCTGAGGCTTTTAATGGAGCATTAGATCAACTTGTCAGAAATTAAATGTTTTGACCGGTTGTGTTCTTGTTGTCTTGTGTTGTGTGTTTCTGTGTTGTCTTTCAGCTGAGGCTTTTAAAGGAGCATTAGATCAAAAAGTCAGAACTTAAATGTTCTGACAGGTTGTTTTCTTCTGTTCTTGTTGTCTTGTGTTGTGTGTTTCTGTGTTGTCTTGCAGCTGAGGCTTTTAAAGAAGCATAAGATCAACATGTCAGAATTTAAATGTTCTGACAGGGTATGTTCTTGTGTTCTTGTTCTTTTTTGTTGTGTGTTTTTGTGTTGTCTTTCAGCTGAGGTTTTTAAAGGAGCATTAGATCAACTTGTCAGAACTTATATGTGCTGACAGGTTGTGTTCTTGTGTTCTTGTTGTCTTGTGTTGTGTGTTTCTGTGTAGTCTTGCAGCTGAGGCTTTTAAAGAAGCATAAGATCAACATGTCAGAATTTAAATGTTCTGACAGGGTTTGTTCTTGTGTTCTTGTTGTCTGTTGTGTGATTCTGTGTTGTCTTGCAGCTGAGGCTTTTAAAGGTGCATTAGATCAACATGTCTAAACTCAAATGTTCTGACAGGTTGTGTTCTTCTGTTCTTGTTGTCTTGTGTTGTGTGTTTCTGTGTTGTCTTGCAGCTGAGGCTTTTAAAGAAGCATAAGATCAACATGTCAGAATTTAAATGTTCTGACCTGTTGTGTTCTTGTTGTCTTGTGTTGTGTGTTTCTGTGTTGTCTTTCAGCTGAGGCTTTTAAAGGAGCATTAGATCAAAGAGTCAGAACTTAAATGTTCTGACAGGTTGTGTTCTTCTGTTCTTGTTGTCTTGTGTTGATTGTTTCTGTGTTGTCTTGCAGCTGAGTCTGTTATAGAAGCATTAGATCAACAAGTCAGAACTTAAATGTTCTGACAGGTTGTGTTCTTCTGTTCTTGTTGTCTTGTGTTGATTGTTTCTGTGTTGTCTTGCAGCTGAGTCTGTTATAGAAGCATTAGATCAACAAGTCAGAACTTAAATGTTCTGACAGGTTGTGTTCTTCTGTTCTTTTTGTCTTGTGTTGTGTGTTTTTGTGTTGTCTTGCAGCTGAGGCTTTTAAAGAAGCATTAGATCAACAAGTCAGAACTTAAATGTTCTGACAGGTTGTGTTCTTGTGTTCTTGTTGTCTTGTGTTGTGTGTTTCTGTGTAGTCTTGCAGCTGAGGCTTTTAAAAAAGCATGAGATCAACATGTCAGAATTTAAATGTTCTGACAGGGTTTGTTCTTGTGTACTTGTTGTCTGTTGTGTGTTTCTGTGTCGTCTTGCAGCTGAGGCTTTTAAAGGAGCATTAGATCAAAAAGTCAGAACTTAAATGTTCTGACAGGTTGTTTTCTTCTGTTCTTGTTGTCTTGTGTTGTGTGTTTCTGTGTTGTCTTGCAGCTGAGGCTTTTAAAGAAGCATAAGATCAACATATCAGAATTTAAATGTTCTGACAGGGTATGTTCTTGTGTTCTTGTTCTTTTTTGTTGTGTGTTTTTGTGTTGTCTTTCAGCTGAGGTTTTTAAAGGAGCATTAGATCAACTTGTCAGAACTTATATGTGCTGACAGGTTGTGTTCTTGTGTTCTTGTTGTCTTGTGTTGTGTGTTTCTGTGTAGTCTTGCAGCTGAGGCTTTTAAAGAAGCATGAGATAAACATGTCAGAATTTAAATGTTCTGACAGGGTTTGTTCTTGTGTTCTTGTTGTCTGTTGTGTGTTTCTGTGTTGTCTTGCAGCTGAGGCTTTTAAAGGAGCATTAGATCAAAAAGTCAGAACTTAAATGTTCTGACAGGTTGTGTTCTTGTGTTCTTGTTCTTTTGTGTTGTGTGTTTCTGTGTTGTCTTGCAGCTGAGGCTTTCAAAGGAGCATAAGATCAACATGTCTAAACTTAAATGTTCTGACAGGTTGTGTTCTTGTGTTCTTGTCTTGTGTTGTGTGTTTCTGTGTTGTCTTGCAGCTGAGGCTTTTAATGGAGCATTAGATCAACTTGTCAGAAATTAAATGTTTTGACCGGTTGTGTTCTTGTTGTCTTGTGTTGTGTGTTTCTGTGTTGTCTTTCAGCTGAGGCTTTTAAAGGAGCATTAGATCAAAAAGTCAGAACTTAAATGTTCTGACAGGTTGTTTTCTTCTGTTCTTGTTGTCTTGTGTTGTGTGTTTCTGTGTTGTCTTGCAGCTGAGGCTTTTAAAGAAGCATAAGATCAACATGTCAGAATTTAAATGTTCTGACAGGGTATGTTCTTGTGTTCTTGTTCTTTTTTGTTGTGTGTTTTTGTGTTGTCTTTCAGCTGAGGTTTTTAAAGGAGCATTAGATCAACAAGTCAGAACTTAACTGTTCTGACAGGTTGTGTTCTTGTGTTCTTGTTGTCTTGTGTTGTGTTTCTGTGTTGTCTTGCAGCTGAGGCTTTTAAAGGAGCATTAGATCAACATGTCTAAACTCAAATGTTCTGACAGGTTGTGTTCTTCTGTTCTTGTTGTCTTGTGTTGTGTGTTTCTGTGTTGTCTTGCAGCTGAGGCTTTTAAAGAAGCATAAGATCAACATGTCAGAATTTAAATGTTCTGACCGGTTGTGTTCTTGTTGTCTTGTGTTGTGTGTTTCTGTGTTGTCTTTCAGCTGAGGCTTTTAAAGGAGCATTAGATCAAAGAGTCAGAACTTAAATGTTCTGACAGGTTGTGTTCTTCTGTTCTTGTTGTCTTGTGTTGATTGTTTCTGTGTTGTCTTGCAGCTGAGTCTGTTATAGAAGCATTAGATCAACAAGTCAGAACTTAAATGTTCTGACAGGTTGTGTTCTTCTGTTCTTGTTGTCTTGTGTTGTGTGTTTTTGTGTTGTCTTGCAGCTGAGGCTTTTAAAGAAGCATGAGATGAACATGTCAGAACTTAAATGTTCTGACAGGTTGTGTTCTTGTGTTCTTGTTCTTTTGTGTTGTGTGTTTCTGTGTTGTCTTGCAGCTGAGGCTTTTAAAGGATTATTAGATCAACTTGTCAGAACTTAAATGTTTTGACCGGTTGTGTTCTTGGTGTCTTGTGTTGTGTGTTTCTGTGTTGTCTTGCAGCTGAGGCTTTTAAAGGAGCATTAGATCAACTTGTCAGAACGTATATGTTCTGACAGGTTGTTTTCTTCTGTTCTTGTTGTCTTGTGTTGTGTGTTTCTGTGTTGTCTTGCAGCTGAGGCTTTTAAAGAAGCATAAGATCAACATGTCAGAATTTAAATGTTCTGACAGGGTATGTTCTTGTGTTCTTGTTCTTTTTTGTTGTGTGTTTTTGTGTTGTCTTTCAGCTGAGGTTTTTAAAGGAGCATTAGATCAACTTGTCAGAACTTATATGTGCTGACAGGTTGTGTTCTTGTGTTCTTGTTGTCTTGTGTTGATTGTTTCTGTGTTTTGTCTTGCAGCTGAGTCTGTTATAGAAGCATTAGATCAACAAGTCAGAACTTAAATTTTCTTAGAGGTTGTGTTCTTCTGTTCTTTTTGTCTTGTGTTGTGTGTTTTTGTGTTGTCTTGCAGCTGAGGCTTTTAAAGAAGCATTAGATCAACAAGTCAGAACTTAAATGTTCTGACAGGTTGTGTTCTTCTGTTCTTGTTGTCTTGTGTTGTGTGTGTTTGTGTTGTCTTGCAGCTGAGGCTTTTAAAGAAGCATGAGATCAACATGTCTAAACTTAAATGTTCTGACAGGTTGTGTTCTTGTGTTCTTGTCTTGTGTTGTGTGTTTCTGTGTTGTCTTGCAGCTGAGGCTTTTAATGGAGCATTAGATCAAAAAGTCAGAACTTAAATGTTCTGACAGGTTGTTTTCTTCTGTTCTTGTTGTCTTGTGTTGTGTGTTTCTGTGTTGTCTTGCAGCTGAGGCTTTTAAAGAAGCATAAGATCAACATGTCTGAATTTAAATGTTCTGACAGGGTATGTTCTTGTGTTCTTGTTCTTTTGTGTTGTGTGTTTTTGTGTTGTCTTTCAGCTGAGGTTTTTAAAGGAGCATTAGATCAACTTGTCAGAACTTATAGGTGCTGACAGGTTGTGTTCTTGTGTTCTTGTTGTCTTGTGTTGTGTGTTTCTGTGTAGTCTTGCAGCTGAGGCTTTTAAAGAAGCATGAGATCAACATGTCAGAATTTAAATGTTCTGACAGGGTTTGTTCTTGTGTACTTGTTGTCTGTTGTGTGTTTCTGTGTCGTCTTGCAGCTGAGGCTTTTAACGGAGCATTAGATCAAAAAGTCAGAACTTAAATGTTCTGACAGGTTGTTTTCTTCTGTTCTTGTTGTCTTGTGTTGTGTGTTTCTGTGTTGTCTTGCAGCTGAGGCTTTTAAAGAAGCATAAGATCAACATGTCAGAATTTAAATGTTCTGACAGGGTATGTTCTTGTGTTCTTGTTCTTTTTTGTTGTGTGTTTTTGTGTTGTCTTTCAGCTGAGGTTTTTAAAGGAGCATTAGATCAACTTGTCAGAACTTATATGTGCTGACAGGTTGTGTTCTTGTGTTCTTGTTGTCTTGTGTTGTGTGTTTCTGTGTAGTCTTGCAGCTGAGGCTTTTAAAGAAGCATGAGATCAACATGTCAGAATTTAAATGTTCTGACAGGGTTTGTTCTTGTGTTCTTGTTGTCTGTTGTGTGTTTCTGTGTCGTCATGCAGCTGAGGCTTTTAAAGGAGCATTAGATCAACTTGTCAGAACGTATATGTTCTGACAGGTTCTGTTCTTCTTTTCTTGTTTTCTTGTGTTCTGTGTTTCTGTGTTGTCTTGCAGCTGAGGCTTTTAAAGAAGCATAAGATCAACATGTCAGAATTTAAATGTTCTGACCGGTTGTGTTCTTGTTGTCTTGTGTTGTGTGTTTCTGTGTTGTCTTTCAGCTGAGGCTTTTAAAAGAGCATTAGATCAAAGAGTCAGAACTTAAATGTTCTGACAGGTTGTGTTCTTCTGTTCTTGTTGTCTTGTGTTGATTGTTTCTGTGTTGTCTTGCAGCTGAGTCTGTTATAGAAGCATTAGATCAACAAGTCAGAACTTAATTTTTCTTAGAGGTTGTGTTCTTCTGTTCTTTTTGTCTTGTGTTGTGTGTTTTTGTGTTGTCTTGCAGCTGAGGCTTTTAAAGAAGCATTAGATCAACAAGTCAGAACTTAAATGTTCGGACAGGTTGTGTTCTTCTGTTCTTGTTGTCTTGTGTTGTGTGTGTTTGTGTTGTCTTGCAGCTGAGGCTTTTAAAGAAGCATGAGATCAACATGTCTAAACTTAAATGTTCTGACAGGTTGTGTTCTTGTGTTCTTGTCTTGTGTTGTGTGTTTCTGTGTTGTCTTGCAGCTGAGGCTTTTAATGGAGCATTAGATCAACTTGTCAGAAATTAAATGTTTTGACCGGTTGTGTCCTTGTTGTCTTGTGTTGTGTGTTTCTGTGTTGTCTTTCAGCTGAGGCTTTTAAAGGAGCATTAGATCAAAAAGTCAGAACTTAAATGTTCTGACAGGTTGTTTTCTTCTGTTCTTGTTGTCTTGTGTTGTGTGTTTCTGTGTTGTCTTGCAGCTGAGGCTTTTAAAGAAGCATAAGATCAACATGTCAGAATTTAAATGTTCTGACCGGTTGTGTTCTTGTTGTCTTGTGTTGTGTGTTTCTGTGTTGTCTTTCAGCTGAGGCTTTTAAAAGAGCATTAGATCAAAGAGTCAGAACTTAAATGTTCTGACAGGTTGTGTTCTTCTGTTCTTGTTGTCTTGTGTTGATTGTTTCTGTGTTGTCTTGCAGCTGAGTCTGTTATAGAAGCATTAGATCAACAAGTCAGAACTTAATTTTTCTTAGAGGTTGTGTTCTTCTGTTCTTTTTGTCTTGTGTTGTGTGTTTTTGTGTTGTCTTGCAGCTGAGGCTTTTAAAGAAGCATTAGATCAACAAGTCAGAACTTAAATGTTCTGACAGGTTGTGTTCTTCTGTTCTTGTTGTCTTGTGTTGTGTGTGTTTGTGTTGTCTTGCAGCTGAGGCTTTTAAAGAAGCATGAGATCAACATGTCTAAACTTAAATGTTCTGACAGGTTGTGTTCTTGTGTTCTTGTCTTGTGTTGTGTGTTTCTGTGTTGTCTTGCAGCTGAGGCTTTTAATGGAGCATTAGATCAAAAAGTCAGAACTTAAATGTTCTGACAGGTTGTTTTCTTCTGTTCTTGTTGTCTTGTGTTGTGTGTTTCTGTGTTGTCTTGCAGCTGAGGCTTTTAAAGAAGCATAAGATCAACATGTCAGAATTTAAATGTTCTGACAGGGTATGTTCTTGTGTTCTTGTTCTTTTGTGTTGTGTGTTTTTGTGTTGTCTTTCAGCTGAGGTTTTCAAAGGAGCATTAGATCAACTTGTCAGAACTTATATGTGCTGACAGGTTGTGTTCTTGTGTTCTTGTTGTCTTGTGTTGTGTGTTTCTGTGTAGTCTTGCAGCTGAGGCTTTTAAAGAAGCATGAGATCAACATGTCAGAATTTAAATGTTCTGACAGGGTTTGTTCTTGTGTTCTTGTTGTCTGTTGTGTGTTTCTGTGTCGTCTTGCAGCTGAGGCTTTTAAAGGAGCATTAGATCAAAAAGTCAGAACTTAAATGTTCTGACAGGTTGTGTTCTTGTGTTCTTGTTCTTTTGTGTTGTGTGTTTCTGTGTTGTCTTGCAGCTGAGGCTTTTAAAGAAGCATGAGATCAACATGTCTAAACTTAAATGTTCTGACAGGTTGTGTTCTTGTGTTCTTGTCTTGTGTTGTGTGTTTCTGTGTTGTCTTGCAGCTGAGGCTTTTAAAGAAGCATAAGATCAACATGTCAGAATTTAAATGTTCTGACATGGTATGTTCTTGTGTTCTTGTTCTTTTTTGTTGTGTGTTTTTGTGTTGTCTTTCAGCTGAGGTTTTTAAAGGAGCATTAGATCAACTTGTCAGAACTTATATGTGCTGACAGGTTGTGTTCTTGTGTTCTTGTTGTCTTGTGTTGTGTGTTTCTGTGTAGTCTTGCAGCTGAGGCTTTTAAAGAAGCATGAGATCAACATGTCAGAATTTAAATGTTCTGACAGGTTGTGTTCTTCTGTTCTTGTTGTCTTGTGTTGATTGTTTCTGTGTTGTCTTTCAGCTGAGGCTTTTAAAGGAGCATTAGATCAAAGAGTCAGAACTTAAATGTTCTGACAGGTTGTGTTCTTGTGTTCTTGTTCTTTTGTGTTGTGCGTTTCTGTGTTGTCTTGCAGCTGAGGCTTTCAAAGGAGCATTAGATCAACATGTCTAAACTTAAATGTTCTGACAGGTTGTGTTCTTGTGTTCTTGTCTTGTGTTGTGTGTTTCTGTGTTGTCTTGCAGCTGAGGCTTTTAATGGAGCATTAGATCAACTTGTCAGAAATTAAATGTTTTGACCGGTTGTGTTCTTGTTGTCTTGTGTTGTGTGTTTCTGTGTTGTCTTGCAGCTGAGGCTTTTAAAGGAGCATTAGATCAAAAAGTCAGAACTTAAATGTTCTGACAGGTTGTTTTCTTCTGTTCTTGTTGTCTTGTGTTGTGTGTTTCTGTGTTGTCTTGCAGCTGAGGCTTTTAAAGAAGCATAAGATCAACATGTCAGAATTTAAATGTTCTGACAGGGTATGTTCTTGTGTTCTTGTTCTTTTGTGTTGTGTGTTTTTGTGTTGTCTTTCAGCTGAGGTTTTTAAAGGAGCATTAGATCAACTTGTCAGAACTTATATGTGCTGACAGGTTGTGTTCTTGTGTTCTTGTTGTCTTGTGTTGTGTGTTTCTGTGTAGTCTTGCAGCTGAGGCTTTTAAAGAAGCATGAGATCAACATGTCAGAATTTAAATGTTCTGACAGGGTTTGTTCTTGTGTTCCTGTTGTCTGTTGTGTGTTTCTGTGTCGACTTGCAGCTGAGGCTTTTAAAGGAGCATTAGATCAAAAAGTCAGAAATTAAATGTTCTGACGGGTTGTTTTCTTCTGTTCTTCTTGTCTTGTGTTGTGTGTTTCTGTGTTGTCTTGCAGCTGAGGCTTTTAAAGAAGCATAAGATCAACATGTCAGAATTTAAATGTTCTGACCGGTTGTGTTCTTGTCGTCTTGTGTTGTGTGTTTTTGTGTTGTCTTGCAGCTGAGGCTTTTAAAGGAGCATTAGATCAACATGTCTAAACTTAAATGTTCTGACAGGTTGTGTTCTTCTGTTCTTGTTTTCTTGTGTTGTGTGTTTCTGTGTTGTCTTGCAGATGAGGGTTTTAAAGAAGCATTAGATCAACAAGTCAGAATTCAAATGTTTTGACAGGTTGTGTTCTTGTGTTCTTGTCTTGTGTTGTGTGTTTCTGTGTTGTCTTGCAGCTGAGGCTTTTAATGGAGCATTAGATCAACTTGTCAGAAATTAAATGTTTTGACCGGTTGTGTTCTTGTTTTTCTTGTGTTGTGTGTTTCTGTGTTGTCTTTCAGCTGAGGCTTTTAAAGGAGCATTAGATCAAAAAGTCAGAACTTAAATGTTCTGACAGGTTGTTTTCTTCTGTTCTTGTTGTCTTGTGTTGTGTGTTTCTGTGTTGTCTTGCAGCTGAGGCTTTTAAAGAAGCATAAGATCAACATGTCAGAATTTAAATGTTCTGACAGGGTATGTTCTTGTGTTCTTGTTCTTTTGTGTTGTGTGTTTTTGTGTTGTCTTTCAGCTGAGGTTTTTAAAGGAGCATTAGATCAACTTGTCAGAACTTATATGTGCTGACAGGTTGTGTTCTTGTGTTCTTGTTGTCTTGTTTTGTGTGTTTCTGTGTAGTCTTGCAGCTGAGGCTTTTAAAGAAGCATGAGATCAACATGTCAGAATTTAAATGTTCTGACAGGGTTTGTTCTTGTGTTCTTGTCGTCTGTTGTGTGTTTCTGTGTCGTCTTGCAGCTGAGGCTTTTAAAGGAGCATTAGATCAAAAAGTCAGAACTTAAATGTTCTGACAGGTTGTTTTCGACTTTTCTTGTTGTCTTGTGTTGTGTGTTTCTGTGTTGTCTTGCAGCTGAGGCTTTTAAAGAAGCATAAGATCAACATGTCAGAATTTAAATGTTCTGACAGGGTTTGTTCTTGTGTTCTTGTTGTCTGTTGTGTGTTTCTGTGTCGTCTTGCAGCTGAGGCTTTTAAAGAAGCATTAGATCAACAAGTCAGAACTTAAATGTTCTGACAGGTTGTGTTCTTGTGTTCTTGTTGTCTTGTGCTGTGTGTTTCTGTGTTGTCTTGCAGCTGAGTCTGTTATAGAAGCATTAGATCAACAAGTCAGAACTTAAATGTTCTGACAGGTTGTGTTCTTCTGTTCTTTTTGTCTTGTGTTGTGTGTTTTTGTGTTGTCTTGCAGCTGAGGCTTTTAAAGGAGCATTAGATCAACAAGTCAGAACTTAAATGTTCTGACAGGTTGTGTTCTTCTGTTCTTGTTGTCTTGTGTTGTGTGTTTCTGTGTTGTCTTGCAGCTGAGTCTGTTATAGAAGCATTAGATCAACAAGTCAGAACTTAAATGTTCTGACAGGTTGTGTTCTTCTGTTCTTTTTGTCTTGTGTTGTGTGTTTTTGTGTTGTCTTGCAGCCGAGGCTTTTAAAGGAGCATTAGATCAACAAGTCAGAACTTAAATGTTCTGACAGGTTGTGTTCTTCTGTTCTTGTTGTCTTGTGTTGTGTGTTTTTGTGTTGTCTTGCAGCTGAGGCTTTTAAAGAAGCATGAGATCAACATGTCAGAACTTAAATGTTCTGACAGGTTGTGTTCTTGTGTTCTTGTTCTTTTGTGTTGTGTGTTTCTGTGTTGTCTTGCAGCTGAGGCTTTTAATGGAGCATTAGATAAACAAGTCAGAACTTAAATGTTCTGACAGGTTGTGTTCTTCTGTTCTTGTTTTCTTGTGTTGTGTGTTTCTGTGTTGTCTTGCAGCTGAGGCTTTTAAAGGATTATTAGATCAACTTGTCAGAACTTAAATGTTTTGACCGGTTGTGTTCTTGTTGTCTTGTGTTGTGTGTTTCTGTGTTGTCTTGCAGTTGAGGCTTTTAAAGGAGCATTAGATCAACTTGTCAGAACGTATATGTTCTGACAGGTTCTGTTCTTCTGTTCTTTTTTTCTTGTGTTGTGTGTTTCTGTGTTATCTTGCAGCTGAGTATTTTAAAGAAGCATTAGATCAACAAGTCAGAACTTAAATGTTCTGACAAGGTGTGTTCTTGTTCTTTTGTGTTGTGTGTTTTTGCGTTGTCTTGCAGCTGAGGCTTTTAAAGAAGCATGAGATCAACAAGTCAGAATTTAAATTTTCTGACAGGTTGTGTTCTTGTGTTCTTGTTGTCTTGTATTGTGTGTTTCTGTGTTGTCTTGCAGCTGAGGCTTTTAAAGAAGCATTAGATCAACAAGTCAGAACTTAAATGTTTTGACAGGGTATGTTCTTGTGTTCTTGTTGTCTTGTGTTGTGTGTTTCTGTGTTGTCTTGCAGATGAGGCTTTTAAAGAAGCATGAGATCAACAAGTCAGAACTTAAATGTTTTGACAGGTTGTGTTCTTGTGTTCTTGTCTTGTGTTGTGTGTTTCTGTGTTGTCTTGCAGCTGAGGCTTTTAAAGGAGCATTAGATCAACTTGTCAGGAATTAAATGTTTTGACCGGTTGTGTCCTTGTTGTCTTGTGTTGTGTGTTTCTGTGTTGTCTTTCAGCTGAGGCTTTTAAAGGATCATTAGATCAAAAAGTCAGAACTTAAATGTTCTGACAGGTTGTTTTCTTCTGTTCTTGTTGTCTTGTGTTGTGTGTTTCTGTGTTGTCTTGCAGCTGAGGCTTTTAAAGAAGCATAAGATCAACATGTCAGAATTTAAATATTCTGACCGGTTGTGTTCTTGTTGTCTTGTGTTGTGTGTTTCTGTGTTGTCTTTCAGCTGAGGCTTTTAAAGGAGCATTAGATCAAAGAGTCAGAACTTAAATGTTCTGACAGGTTGTGTTCTTCTGTTCTTGTTGTCTTGTGTTGATTGTTTCTGTGTTGTCTTGCAGCTGAGTCTGTTATAGAAGCATTAGATCAACAAGTCAGAACTTAAATGTTCTGACAGGTTGTGTTCTTCTGTTCTTTTTGTCTTGTGTTGTGTGTTTTTGTGTTGTCTTGCAGCTGAGGCTTTTAAAGAAGCATTAGATCAACAAGTCAGAACTTAAATGTTCTGACAGGTTGTGTTCTTCTGTTCTTGTTGTCTTGTGTTGTGTGTGTTTGTGTTGTCTTGCAGCTGAGGCTTTTAAAGAAGCATGAGATCAACATGTCAGAATTTAAATGTTCTGACAGGGTTTGTTCTTGTGTACTTGTTGTCTTTTGTTTGTTTCTGTGTCGTCTTGCAGCTGAGGCTTTTAAAGGAGCATTAGATCAAAAAGTCAGAACTTAAATGTTCTGACAGGTTGTTTTCTTCTGTTCTTGTTGTCTTGTGTTGTGTGTTTCTGTGTTGTCTTGCAGCTGAGGCTTTTAAAGAAGCATAAGATCAACATGTCAGAATTTAAATGTTCTGACAGGGTATGTTCTTGTGTTCTTGTTCTTTTTTGTTGTGTGTTTTTGTGTTGTCTTTCAGCTGAGGTTTTTAAAGGAGCATTAGATCAACTTGTCAGAACTTATATGTGCTGACAGGTTGTGTTCTTGTGTTCTTGTTGTCTTGTGTTGTGTGTTTCTGTGTAGTCTTGCAGCTGAGGCTTTTAAAGAAGCATGAGATCAACATGTCAGAATTTAAATGTTCTGACAGGGTTTGTTCTTGTGTTCTTGTTGTCTGTTGTGTGTTTCTGTGTCGTCTTGCAGCTGAGGCTTTTAAAGGAGCATTAGATCAAAAAGTCAGAACTTAAATGTTCTTACAGGTTGTGTTCTTGTGTTCTTGTTCTTTTGTGTTTTGTGTTTCTGTGTTGTCTTGCAGCTGAGGCTTTCAAAGGAGCATTAGATCAACATGTCTAAACTTAAATGTTCTAACAGGTTGTGTTCTTGTGTTCTTGTGTTCTTGTCTTGTGTTGTGTGTTTCTGTGTTGTCTTGCAGCTGAGGCTTTTAATGGAGCATTAGATCAACTTGTCAGGAATTAAATGTTTTGACCGGTTGTGTTCTTGTTGTCTTGTGTTGTGTGTTTCTGTGTTGTCTTTCAGCTGAGGCTTTTAAAGGAGCATTAGATCAAAAAGTCAGAACTTAAATGTTCTGACAGGTTGTTTTCTTCTGTTCTTGTTGTCTTGTGTTGTGTGTTTCTGTGTTGTCTTGCAGCTGAGGCTTTTAAAGAAGCATAAGATCAACATGTCAGAATTTAAATGTTCTGACAGGGGATGTTCTTGTGTTCTTGTTCTTTTGTGTTCTGTGTTTTTGTGTTGTCTTTCAGCTGAGGTTTTTAAAGGAGCATTAGATCAACTTGTCAGAACTTATACGTGTTGACAGGTTGTGTTCTTGTGTTCTTGTTGTCTTGTGTTGTGTGTTTTTGTGTTGTCTTGCAGCTGAGGCTTTTAAAGGAGCATTAGATCAACTTGTCGGAACTTATATGTTCTGACAGGTTGAGTTTTTCTGTTCTTGTAGTCTTGTGTTGTGTGTTTCTGTGTTGTCTTGCAGATGAGGCTTTTAAAGAAGCATTAGATCAACAAGTCAGAACTTAACTGTTCTGAAAGGTTGTGTTCTTCTGTTCTTTTTGTCTTGTGTTGTGTGTTTTTGTGTTGTCTTGCAGCTGAGGCTTTTAAAGAAGCATTAGATCAACAAGTCAGAACTTAAATGTTCTGACAGGTTGTGTTCTTCTGTTCTTGTTGTCTTGTGTTGTGTGTGTTTGTGTTGTCTTGCAGCTGAGGCTTTTAAAGAAGCATGAGATCAACATGTCAGAATTTAAATGTTCTGACAGGGTTTGTTCTTGTGTACTTGTTGTCTTTTGTTTGTTTCTGTGTCGTCTTGCAGCTGAGGCTTTTAAAGGAGCATTAGATCAAAAAGTCAGAACTTAAATGTTCTGACAGGTTGTTTTCTTCTGTTCTTGTTGTCTTGTGTTGTGTGTTTCTGTGTTGTCTTGCAGCTGAGGCTTTTAAAGAAGCATAAGATCAACATGTCAGAATTTAAATGTTCTGACAGGGTATGTTCTTGTGTTCTTGTTCTTTTTTGTTGTGTGTTTTTGTGTTGTCTTTCAGCTGAGGTTTTTAAAGGAGCATTAGATCAACTTGTCAGAACTTATATGTGCTGACAGGTTGTGTTCTTGTGTTCTTGTTGTCTTGTGTTGTGTGTTTCTGTGTAGTCTTGCAGCTGAGGCTTTTAAAGAAGCATGAGATCAACATGTCAGAATTTAAATGTTCTGACAGGGTTTGTTCTTGTGTTCTTGTTGTCTGTTGTGTGTTTCTGTGTCGTCTTGCAGCTGAGGCTTTTAAAGGAGCATTAGATCAAAAAGTCAGAACTTAAATGTTCTTACAGGTTGTGTTCTTGTGTTCTTGTTCTTTTGTGTTTTGTGTTTCTGTGTTGTCTTGCAGCTGAGGCTTTCAAAGGAGCATTAGATCAACATGTCTAAACTTAAATGTTCTGACAGGTTGTGTTCTTGTGTTCTTGTGTTCTTGTCTTGTGTTGTGTGTTTCTGTGTTGTCTTGCAGCTGAGGCTTTTAATGGAGCATTAGATCAACTTGTCAGGAATTAAATGTTTTGACCGGTTGTGTTCTTGTTGTCTTGTGTTGTGTGTTTCTGTGTTGTCTTTCAGCTGAGGCTTTTAAAGGAGCATTAGATCAAAAAGTCAGAACTTAAATGTTCTGACAGGTTGTTTTCTTCTGTTCTTGTTGTCTTGTGTTGTGTGTTTCTGTGTTGTCTTGCAGCTGAGGCTTTTAAAGAAGCATAAGATCAACATGTCAGAATTTAAATGTTCTGACAGGGGATGTTCTTGTGTTCTTGTTCTTTTGTGTTCTGTGTTTTTGTGTTGTCTTTCAGCTGAGGTTTTTAAAGGTGCATTAGATCAACTTGTCAGAACTTATACGTGCTGACAGGTTGTGTTCTTGTGTTCTTGTTGTCTTGTGTTGTGTGTTTTTGTGTTGTCTTGCAGCTGAGGCTTTTAAAGGAGCATTAGATCAACTTGTCGGAACTTATATGTTCTGACAGGTTGAGTTTTTCTGTTCTTGTAGTCTTGTGTTGTGTGTTTCTGTGTTGTCTTGCAGATGAGGCTTTTAAAGAAGCATTAGATCAACAAGTCAGAACTTAACTGTTCTGAAAGGTTGTGTTCTTGTGTTCTTGTTGTCTTGTGTTGTGTTTCTGTGTTGTCTTGCAGCTGAGGCTTTTAAAGGAGCATTAGATCAACATGTCTAAACTTAAATGTTCTGACAGGTTGTGTTCTTCTGTTCTTGTGTTGTGTGTTTCTGTGTTGTCTTGCAGCTGAGGCTTTTAAAGGATTATTAGATCAACTTGTCAGAACTTAAATGTTCTGACAGGTTGTTTTCTTCTGTTCTTGTTTTCTTGTGTTGTGTGTTTCTGTGTTGTCTTGCAGCTGAGGCTTTTAAAGGATTATTAGATCAACTTGTCAGAACTTAAATGTTTTGACCGGTTGTGTTCTTGTTGTCTTGTGTTGTGTGTTTCTGTGTTGTCATGCAGCTGAGGCTTTTAAAGGAGCATTAGATCAACTTGTCAGAACGTATATGTTCTGACAGGTTCTGTTCTTCTTTTCTTGTTTTCTTGTGTTGTTTGTTTCTGTGTTGTCTTGCAGCTGAGGCTTTTAAAGGAGCATTAGATCAAAAAGTCAGAACTTAAATGTTCTGACAGGTTGTTTTCTTCTGTTCTTGTTGTCTTGTGTTGTGTGTTTCTGTGTTGTCTTGCAGCTGAGGCTTTTAAAGAAGCATAAGATCAACATGTCAGAACTTAAATGTTCTGACAGGTTGTGTTATTGTGTTCTTGTTCTTTTGTGTTGTGTGTTTCTGTGTTGTCTTGCAGCTGAGGCTTTTAATGGAGCATTAGATCAACATGTCTAAACTTAAATGTTCTGACAGGTTGTGTTCTTCTGTTCTTGTTTTCTTGTGTTGTGTGTTTCTGTGTTATCTTGCAGCTGAGTATTTTAAAGAAGCATTAGATCAACAAGTCAGAACTTAAATGTTCTGACAGGGTGTGTTCTTGTTCTTTTGTGTTGTGTGTTTTTGCGTTGTCTTGCAGCTGAGGCTTTTAAAGAAGCATGAGATCAACAAGTCAGAATTTAAATTTTCTGACAGGTTGTGTTCTTGTGTTCTTGTTGTCTTGTATTGTGTGTTTCTGTGTTGTCTTGCAGCTGAGGCTTTTAAAGAAGCATTAGATCAACAAGTCAGAACTTAAATGTTTTGACAGGTTGTTTTCTTGTGTTCTTGTTGTCTTGTGTTGTGTGTTTCTGTGTTGTCTTGCAGATGAGGCTTTTAAAGAAGCATGAGATCAACAAGTCAGAACTTAAATGTTTTGACAGGTTGTGTTCTTGTGTTCTTGTCTTGTGTTGTGTGTTTCTGTGTTGTCTTGCAGCTGAGGCTTTTAATGGAGCATTAGATCAACTTGTCAGAAATTAAATGTTTTGACCGGTTGTTATCTTGTTGTCTTGTGTTGTGTGTTTCTGTGTTGTCTTTCAGCTGAAGCTTTTAAAGGAGCATTAGATCAAAAAGTCAGAACTTAAATGTTCTGGCAGGTTGTTTTCTTCTGTTCTTGTTGTCTTTGGCTGTGTGTTTCTGTGTTGTCTTGCAGCTGAGGCTTTTAAGGAAGCATAAGATCAACATGTCAGAATTTAAATGTTCTGACAGGGTTTGTTCTTGTGTTCTTGTTGTCTGTTGTGTGTTTCTGTGTCGTCTTGCAGCAGAGGCTTTTAAAGGAGCATTAGAACAAAAAGTCAGAACTTAAATGTTCTGACAAGTTGTATTCTTGTTGTCATGTGTTGTGTGTTTCTGTGTTGTCTTACAACTGGGGCTTTTAAAGGAGCATTAGATCAACTTGTCAGAACTTATATGTTCTGACAGGTTGTGTTCTTGTGTTCTTGTTGTCTTGTGTTGTGTTTCTGTGTTGTCTTGCAGCTGAGGCTTTTAAAGGAGCATTAGATCAACATGTCTAAACTTAAATGTTCTGACAGGTTGTGTTCTTCTGTTCTTGTTTTCTTGTGTTGTGTGTTTCTGTGTCGTCTTGCAGCTGAGGCTTTTAAAGAAGCATTAGATCAACAAGTCAGAACTTAAATGTTCTGACAGGTTGTGTTCTTGTGTTCTTGTTGTCTTGTGCTGTGTTTCTGTGTTGTCTTGCAGCTGAGGCTTTTAAAGGAGCATTAGATCAACAAGTCAGAACTTAAATGTTCTGACAGGTTGTGTTCTTCTGTTCTTGTTGTCTTGTGTTGTGTGTTTCTGTGTTGTCTTGCAGCTGAGTCTGTTATAGAAGCATTAGATCAACAAGTCAGAACTTAAATGTTCTGACAGGTTGTGTTCTTCTGTTCTTTTTGTCTTGTGTTGTGTGTTTTTGTGTTTTCTTGCAGCTGAGGCTTTTAAAGGAGCATTAGATCAACAAGTCAGAACTTAAATGTTCTGACAGGTTGTGTTCTTCTGTTCTTGTTGTCTTGTGTTGTATGTTTTTGTGTTGTCTTGCAGCTAAGGCTTTTAAAGAAGCATGAGATCAACATGTCAGAACTTAAATGTTCTGACAGGTTGTGTTCTTGTGTTCTTGTTCTTTTGTGTTGTGTGTTTCTGTGTTGTCTTGCAGCTGAGGCTTTTAAAGAAGCATGAGATCAACATGTCAGAACTTAAATGTTCTGACAGGGTGTGTTCTTGTTCTTTTGTGTTGTGTGTTTCTGTGTTGTCTTGCAGCTGAGGCTTTTAAAGGAGCATTAGATCAACAAGTCAGAACTTAAATGTTCTGACAGGTTGTGTTCTTCTGTTCTTTTTGTCTTGTGTTGTGTGTTTTTGTGTTGTCTTGCAGCTGAGGCTTTTAAAGGAGCATTAGATCAACAAGTTTGAACTTAAATGTTTTGACAGGTTGTGTTCTTGTGTTCTTGTTGTCTTGTGTTGTGTGTTTCTGTGTTGTCTTGCAGCTGAGGCTTTTAATGGAGCATTAGATCAACTTGTCAGAAATTAAATGTTTTGACCGGTTGTGTTCTTGTTGTCTTGTGTTGTGTGTTTCTGTGTTGTCTTTCAGCTGAGACTTTTAAAGAATTATTAGATCAACAAGTCAGAACTTAAATGTTCTGACAGGTTGTGTTCTTCTGTTCTTCTTGTCTTGTGTTGTGTGTGTTTGTGTTGTCTTGCAGCTGAGGCTTTTAAAGAAGCATGAGATCAACATGTCTAAACTTAAATGTTCTGACAGGTTGTGTTCTTGTGTTCTTGTCTTGTGTTGTGTGTTTCTGTGTTGTCTTGCAGCTGAGGCTTTTAATGGAGCATTAGATCAAAAAGTCAGAACTTAAATGTTCTGACAGGTTGTTTTCTTCTGTTCTTGTTGTCTTGTGTTGTGTGTTTCTGTGTTGTCTTGCAGCTGAGGCTTTTAAAGAAGCATAAGATCAACATGTCAGAATTTAAATGTTCTGACAGGGTATGTTCGTGTGTTCTTGTTCTTTTTTGTTGTGTGTTTTTGTGTTGTCTTTCAGCTGAGGTTTTTAAAGGAGCATTAGATCAACTTGTCAGAACTTATATGTGCTGACAGGTTGTGTTCTTGTGTTCTTGTTGTCTTGTGTTGTGTGTTTCTGTGTAGTCTTGCAGCTGAGGCTTTTAAAGAAGCATGAGATCAACATGTCAGAATTTAAATGTTCTGACAGGGTTTGTTCTTGTGTTCTTGTTGTCTGTTGTGTGTTTCTGTGTTGTCTTGCAGCTGAGGCTTTTAAAGGAGCATTAGATCAAAAAGTCAGAACTTAAATGTTCTGACAGGTTGTTTTCTTCTGTTCTTGTTGTCTTGTGTTGTGTGTTTCTGTGTTGTCTTGCAGCTGAGGCTTTTAAAGAAGCATAAGATCAACATGTCAGAATTTAAATGTTCTGACCGGTTGTGTTCTTGTTGTCTTGTGTTGTGTGTTTCTGTGTTGTCTTTCAGCTGAGGCTTTTAAAGGAGCATTAGATCAAAGAGTCAGAACTTAAATGTTTTGACAGGTTGTGTTCTTCTGTTCTTGTTGTCTTGTGTTGATTATTTCTGTGTTGTCTTGCAGCTGAGTCTGTTATAGAAGCATTAGATCAACAAGTCAGAACTTAAATGTTCTGACAGGTTGTGTTCTTCTGTTCTTTTTGTCTTGTGTTGTGTGTTTTTGTGTTGTCTTGCAGCTGAGGCTTTTAAAGAAGCATTAGATCAACAAGTCAGAACTTAAATGTTCTGACAGGTTGTGTTCTTCTGTTCTTCTTGTCTTGTGTTGTGTGTGTTTGTGTTGTCTTGCAGCTGAGGCTTTTAAAGAAGCATGAGATCAACATGTCTAAACTTAAATGTTCTGACAGGTTGTGTTCTTGTGTTCTTGTCTTGTGTTGTGTGTTTCTGTGTTGTCTTGCAGCTGAGGCTTTTAATGGAGCATTAGATCAAAAAGTCAGAACTTAAATGTTCTGACAGGTTGTTTTCTTCTGTTCTTGTTGTCTTGTGTTGTGTGTTTCTGTGTTGTCTTGCAGCTGAGGCTTTTAAAGAAGCATAAGATCAACATGTCAGAATTTAAATGTTCTGACAGGGTATGTTCTTGTGTTCTTGTTCTTTTTTGTTGTGTGTTTTTGTGTTGTCTTTCAGCTGAGGTTTTTAAAGGAGCATTAGATCAACTTGTCAGAACTTATATGTGCTGACAGGTTGTGTTCTTGTGTTCTTGTTGTCTTGTGTTGTGTGTTTCTGTGTAGTCTTGCAGCTGAGGCTTTTAAAGAAGCATGAGATCAACATGTCAGAATTTAAATGTTCTGACAGGGTTTGTTCTTGTGTTCTTGTCGTCTGTTGTGTGTTTCTGTGTCGTCTTGCAGCTGAGGCTTTTAAAGGAGCATTAGATCAAAAAGTCAGAACTTAACTGTTCTGACAGGTTGTTTTCTTCTGTTCTTGTTGTCTTGTGTTGTGTGTTTCTGTGTTGTCTTGCAGCTGAGGCTTTTAAAGAAGCATAAGATCAACATGTCAGAATTTAAATGTTCTGACAGGGTTTGTTCTTGTGTTCTTGTTGTCTGTTGTGTGTTTCTGTGTTGTCTTGCAGCTGAGGCTTTTAAAGGAGCATTAGATCAACAAGTCAGAACTTAAATGTGCTGACAGGTTGTGTTCTTGTGTTCTTGTTGTCTTGTGTTGTGTGTTTTTGTGTTGTCTTGCAGCTGAGGCTTTTAAAGAAGCATGAGATCAACATGTCAGAACTTAAATGTTCTGACAGGTTGTGTTCTTGTGTTCTTGTTCTTTTGTGTTGTGTGTTTCTGTGTTGTCTTGCAGCTGAGGCTTTTAAAGGAGCATTAGATCAAAAAGTCAGAACTTAAATGTTCTGACAGGTTGTTTTCTTCTGTTCTTGTTGTCTTGTGTTGTGTGTTTCTGTGTAGTCTTGCAGCTGAGGCTTTTAAAGAAGCATGAGATCAACATGTCAGAATTTAAATGTTCTGACAGGGTTTGTTCTTGTGTTCTTGTTGTCTGTTGTGTGTTTCTGTGTTGTCTTGCAGCTGAGGCTTTTAAAGGAGCATTAGATCAAAAAGTCAGAACTTAAATGTTCTGACAGGTTGTTTTCTTCTGTTCTTGTTGTCTTGTGTTGTGTGTTTCTGTGTTGTCTTGCAGCTGAGGCTTTTAAAGAAGCATAAGATCAACACGTCAGAATTTAAATTTTCTGACCAGTTGTGTTCTTGTTGTCTTGTGTTGTGTGTTTCTGTGTTGTCTTTCAGCTGAGGCTTTTAAAGGAGCATTAGATCAAAGAGTCAGAACTTAAATGTTCTGACAGGTTGTGTTCTTCTGTTCTTGTTGTCTTGTGTTGATTGTTTCTGTGTTGTCTTGCAGCTGAGTCTGTTATAGAAGCATTAGATCAACAAGTCAGAACTTAAATGTTCTGACAGGTTGTGTTCTTCTGTTCTTTTTGTCTTGTGTTGTGTGTTTTTGTGTTGTCTTGCAGCTGAGGCTTTTAAAGAAGCATTAGATCAACAAGTCAGAACTTAAATGTTCTGACAGGTTGTGTTCTTCTGTTCTTGTTGTCTTGTGTTGTGCGTGTTTGTGTTGTCTTGCAGCTGAGGCTTTTAAAAAAGCATGAGATCAACATGTCTAAACTTAAATGTTCTGACAGGTTGTGTTCTTGTGTTCTTGTCTTGTGTTGTGTGTTTCTGTGTTGTCTTGCAGCTGAGGCTTTTAATGGAGCATTAGATCAAAAAGTCAGAACTTAAATGTTCTGACAGGTTGTTTTCTTCTGTTCTTGTTGTCTTGTGTTGTGTGTTTCTGTGTTGTCTTGCAGCTGAGGCTTTTAAAGAAGCATAAGATCAACATGTCAGAATTTAAATGTTCTGACAGGGTATGTTCTTGTGTTCTTGTTCTTTTTTGTTGTGTGTTTTTGTGTTGTCTTTCAGCTGAGGTTTTTAAAGGAGCATTAGATCAACTTGTCAGAACTTATATGTGCTGACAGGTTGTGTTCTTGTGTTCTTCTTGTCTTGTGTTGTGTGTTTCTGTGTAGTCTTGCAGCTGAGGCTTTTAAAGAAGCATTAGATCAACAAGTCAGAACTTAAATGTTCTGAAAGGTTGTGTTCTTCTGTTCTTTTTGTCTTGTGTTGTGTGTTTTTGTGTTGTCTTGCAGCTGAGGCTTTTAAAGAAGCATTAGATCAACAAGTCAGAACTTAAATGTTCTGACAGGTTGTGTTCTTCTGTTCTTGTTGTCTTGTGTTGTGTGTGTTTGTGTTGTCTTGCAGCTGAGGCTTTTAAAGAAGCATGAGATCAACATGTCTGTAGGAGCCATAATTAAAGTAAGGGCGCTGTCACTGTGACTGGGTTGTGACGTGCGGGGTTCGAGGTCACGTGTTCACGGGCGGAGTTTTCTTAAGGCGCTCACCTCTGTTTTTTGTGAATGGAAACCAGTTGTAGAGAGAGGGGGGCCGGGGTCGCCGTAGTTTTTGTTGACCGTTCGTTCGTTTGTTTAACACATTATTTTCACCTGGATTACATGCAATACGTGCGCACTGTAACATCTGCTTTGTATGTTAACCAAAGACACTCTTTTAATTAAATGCAACTCAAACGCATTTGGTTGAACTCTGTGCTTCTGTGCTACCCAAGCAGCGCGTCATACAACTAGACCGAACCCAAGGTTTTTCCCTCTCCAGCGACAATAGGACTTTGAGTCGCTACATTTAGTCAACAAAAAAATGGCATTTGCCGAAAGCCATCGCTCGCAATATCAATCCACTAAGAACAAGCCAAGTAAGTGCAGCAGTGATCTGCGCGCAGTGATCTAAGCACCACATCAACCGCGTGGAGGCCAGGTAAGCTTACCTGTTGCAGTTTGTATGTGGATACGGAATCCTTATTGCAATAATACATGAAGTATTTACATTTGGAGCATTTGGATGAAAGGATTCTTGTTGGATGCCCGTGCGTAAAGG
This sequence comes from Gobius niger, assembly GCF_951799975.1. Lineage (NCBI taxonomy): Eukaryota > Metazoa > Chordata > Actinopteri > Gobiiformes > Gobiidae > Gobius > Gobius niger. Next base: position 4,951,591 of record NC_136853.1, on the reverse strand, counting down.
TGGATGTTCGCTGCTATTGACGCTTATGCAATGTGGATTAAATAATGCGATGTTCAGATGGAGTTTCATGGGAAATGATAACGCTGCTTTGTTGAGATGAAAATGATGTATTCGTTGCACACTGGATGTTTAAATGCAATGGTTCACTGAAAGAAATAAAGAGAAAAAATGAGTGAAACGAATGGTGCAGCGTCGTGTCCTGACGCAGAGCCTAAAAGGCAAAGTAAACTCACTGAAAAAGCGCTTCTCCTAAAAGTGGAAAAATTGCAACATGAACGAAAAGGGTGTGTGAATAAAATGAAAGCCTTAATACCAGAAATGAAAAGGCTCATGCACGAAAAGGAAAATATGTCTCAAGTAAAGGAATCTCTTGGAACATTGAATGAATTGAGCGAAAAGGCTACCACTGCGCACGAGGAAGTGTTGCCCTTATTTCCAAAGGATCAAACTGCGCAACAAACGGAATGGTTTTCGAGCGTAATGACATACAGTGAAACATTTAAAAACAATGTTCAAAAGTGGCTCGATGAATGTGAACCTGATGCAAACGAACAAGGTTTATTTGAAACAAACGGAAGCCTACGCCTGGCGGAAACAAATGAAACAAATGGAGTAAATGAACATTGTTTGAACTCAAAGGAAACTGCTGATGAACTGAAACCTTCAGACAGTGCTTCAAATATTGGAACACGTATTTCACTGTCCAAATCGTCTACCACTTCTTCTGCACGTTTAAACGCTGAAGCGGAGCTTGCTGCTTTGGGTGCACGGCAAAAGTTGTTGGAAGAAAGACACTCACTGGAAGAAGAAGAAGAAAGATTAAGAAAAAGGAAAGAGAAACTGCAATTAGAAACGGAAATTGCTGAAAAGGTGGCAACATTGAACGTTTTCAAAACAAGAAGTTCTACAAGTGGAAAGTCATCAAAGATTTCAAATGCAAAAGCAATGTCAAAAGTGGAATCACAAGTTTTAAAAGCAACATCACATGTCTCTAATGGAATGAATTCTTATTTTGAAAAGAATAAGTCTAAGAAAACTCTCAATGTTCATGCAGGAGAATTTATTCCAGCAATGCCCGTGAAACAAAATGCAAACAATAATGACGGGAAATACGCTCTCAAATACGCAACAGCTCCCTCTGCTGGACAAAGTTTAGCGCGTCCTCTGGATTTGACAAATACACAGCTTGTGCATGGATCCATTTCAAACACACCAGTAAATGAAGAAGATGTGAAAAATAACAATGAAGTTTTGGGAATCATGAAGAAGCAGAATGAAAAAACAACTCTCTTAATTCAGCAGCAATGCCTCGCCGCTCTGCCAAAGCGAGAGATCCCTGTGTTCAATGGTGACCCATTAACGTACCACACCTTCATAAAGGCATTTGAAAATGGTGTCGAGAAAAATACATACAATAATTCAGATCGTCTATATTTCATGGAACAGCACACTAAAGGCCATGCCAGAGAACTGATAAGGAGCTGTCAACACATCAATCCTGACAATGGATACTTGAGAGCAAAAGCTTTATTGAAGGAGCACTTTGGAAATGAACAAAAAGTTGCTGCAGCCTACATGGATAAAGCCCTCTCATGGGCCGACATTAAGAACGAAGATGTGAGAGCACTACAAGATTATAGCCTGTTTCTTCGGGGCTGTTGCAATGCTATGGAGGACGTACAATACCTGCATGATTTGGACATGCCCTCCAATATGCTGAACGTTATAAGAAAGCTTCCTTATAAGCTCAGAGACAAGTGGAGGAGCCGAGCTTGTGATCTGCAAGAACGCCAGGAAAGAAGAGCAAAGTTCAGTGACATTGTGGACTTCATTGAAAAGCAAATAAAAATCCTAACCGATCCAGTCTTTGGCAGTATTCAAGACCCCCCCACAATAACTGGAAAAGGTGCATTCAAACCAAAGTTCCAACCTCGCTCTAAGGGAGCCAGCTTTGCCACGACAGTGGGTCCCACAGGGCAGAAGGCACAGTCTGCAAAGAAGGACGCGAAGGCACCAGAACATAACCTGTGTCTCTATTGTGGAGCAGGACATGCACTGGATATGTGTATGCAGTTGGGAAGGATGGCACACGAGAAGAAAATTGTTTTTCTAAAGGAAAAGGGCATTTGCTTCGGTTGCTTGTGTAAAGGACACATGAGCAAGCATTGCCGCAAAAGGATCTCCTGTACCAAGTGTAGCCTTAAACACCCCACTGTCCTCCACAAAGAACCTACACATAGTGCCATGCAGACTGAAAGGAGTGATGAGGTCTCTGTTGACAATACTCTGGTATCGAGTGGCCTTACAGGGGCTGGGGACCAGGATTGCAAGCTGCCAATTGTGCCCGTTCAAGTCAAATCAAAGAAAGGATGCAAAACAGTCACAACTTATGCATTTCTGGACCAAGGGAGCACCGCAGTGTTTTGTACGGAATCTCTGATGAACAAGCTCAATTTGACAGGAAGAAAAGGAAATATACTTCTCTGGACGATGGGGCAGGAGAAGGTCGTGAGAAGCAACATGGTGTCTGGGCTCGAAGTTGCTGCGCTGGATGGAGAGGAGTTTCTGGAGCTGCCGAAGGCCTACACACAGGAATCCATGCCAGTGTACAAAGGAAATATTCCTACAAAAAGGGATATTAAAATATGGCCTCAGCTGAAGCACATCCACTTACCACAAATTGACGCTAGTATAGAGCTCCTGATCGGGACAAATGTGCCAAGGGCCCTGGAGCCGCTAGAAGTGGTATGCAGTGTAAACGGAGGACCATTTGCAACTAGGACAATGCTGGGATGGACTGTCAATGGACCACTTGGAGTCGGCAGCAGAGAGACGGTTGCCTGCAGTCAGCCAGAATTAACTGTCAACAGAGTTTCAGTTGTGAATCTGGACGAGCTGTGGCAGCAGCAATTCAAAAACGATTTCCCAGAGAGCACCATGGATGAAATGCCCGCTCTGTCACGAGATGATCAAAAGTTCCTGGAAAAGGTGACAAACACAGTGAAACAAGTGGATGGCCATTATCAGATCAGCTTGCCATTGAAGCAAGGGAACATCAAAATGCCTAATAATCGGAAAGTGCTTGTACAGCGCTTATTACAACTGAAGAGGAGGTTGCAAAAGGATCCAACCTTTTTCACTGAGTACAACACCTTTATTAACGAGCTTGTGGCTAAAGGCTATGCAGAGATGGTGCCTGAGGAGGAGCTGGACTGTGGCAGTGGCAAAGTATGGTATATCCCACACCACAGGGTTTATCATCCCACAAAAAGGAAGCTCAGAGTGGCGTGGATACTGAGAATTAAAAACTGGCTTCTGTCCTGTGTGAAGAAGAGGAGACAATTACACCAGACGCTTTCACAGTCTGTACTCACAAACGAGCAGCAGAAATCGTCTGAGGACAAGGAAATGGAAAGATTCAAAAGGACCACCGATGCCCACAGACTCTCAGTGGAGGATTTGGAGAAGGCTGAATTGGCCATTATAAGGTACTGCCAGCAAAGAACGTTTCCAGAGGAACTGGCAAGTCTGGAGAAAGGACAACCAGTAAAAGCTACAAGTCACCTTCGTAAGCTCTGCCCGCAGTTCCTGGATGGAGTCCTGAGAGTTGGAGGTCGTCTCAGCAAACTATCTATGCCTGTGGAGATGAAGCATCCAATTATACTGGCTAAAAGTCTCCATATAACAGAACTCTTACTGCAGCATGTACATCGTCAAGTGGGGCATGCAGGCCGTAACCACATGCTATCAAAGCTGAGAGAGCGATACTGGATAACAGGAGCCAGTACTGCAATAAGGAAGGTGCTGTCAAAATGTGTCACCTGTCGCCGCCTGAATGCTCTGCCAGTTCACCAGCAGATGGCGGACTTGCCTCATGAAAGAATTGTTCCTGATGAGCCACCCTTTACTCGTGTGGGTGTAGATTACTTCGGGCCTTTTGAAGTAAAGAGCAGAAGGAGCATGGTGAAGAGGTATGGTGTCATTTTTACCTGCCTGGCCATCAGAGCCATACACATTGAAGTCGCTCCATCGCTAGACACTGACTCTTTTATAAATGCGCTCAGACGCTTTCTTGCACGAAGAGGCCAAGTTCGAGAGCTCCGTTCAGACAATGGCACCAACTTTATAGGAGCAGAGCGGGAGCTGAGAAGTGCTATGGAGCAATGGAATAAGGAGCAGATCAATCAAGTCTTGCTGCAGAGAGGAATAAAATGGAATTTTAATCCACCCACCGGCTCCCATCATGGAGGGGCATGGGAGCGGCTCATAAGATCAGTGCGCAAAGTTCTTAACTCCACCTTGAAAACTCAAAACCTGGATGAGGAAGGACAACAAACTTTGCTGTGTGAGGCTGAAGCAATCATCAATAGTAGGCCGATCACTAAAGCCTCTATGGATGTTAACGATCTGGAAGCATTAACTCCTAATCACCTGTTGCTTCTGAAGAACTCCCCATCACTGCCACCAGGAGTATTCCAACCCGCAGACATGTATGCGCACAGGAGATGGAAGCAGGTCCAATACATGTCGGACTTATTCTGGAAGAGATGGATTAAGGAGTATTTACCTCAGCTTCAGGAGCGCCAAAGATGGACAGGAACGAAGAGGAATCTCACAGAGGGAGATCTCGTCCTTATTATGGATAATACAGCTCCACGGAACTCATGGCTGGTTGGACGCGTTATACAAACCTTCCCAGACCGAAGAGGACTTGTTCGCCAGGTGAAGATCAAAACACGGACTAGCTGCCTGGATCGGCCCATCACCAAAGTCTGTTTGCTGCAGGAGGCTGAGGCAGATTAGGTGCAGATAGTGCTAGGCCTCAGTGTGGACTTGGACACTTTCTTGGGCACTTTGGATTACTTTTTTTTGTGACTCTGACACAGACTATGAACTAGTTTTTGGTCATCTGGACGTGACTCTCTAACTCTTGACTTTATTATTCAGGAAGATTTCAAATCGGACTGTTAATCGGACATTTAGTGACTAGTTATTCGTGGTAATTATTCTTGCTTTCTCGCTTATGTCTCCTATGCTAGTCAAAGTGTTGTTGGTAATTATTGTGTAATAATTAAGGGGCTGGTTGTGTAGGAGCCATAATTAAAGTAAGGGCGCTGTCACTGTGACTGGGTTGTGACGTGCGGGGTTCGAGGTCACGTGTTCACGGGCGGAGTTTTCTTAAGGCGCTCACCTCTGTTTTTTGTGAATGGAAACCAGTAGTAGAGAGAGGGGGGCCGGGGTCGCCGTAGTTTTTGTTGACCGTTCGTTCGTTTGTTTAACACATTATTTTCACCTGGATTACATGCAATACGTGCGCACTGTAACATCTGCTTTGTATGTTAACCAAAGACACTCTTTTAATTAAATGCAACTCAAACGCATTTGGTTGAACTCTGTGCTTCTGTGCTACCCAAGCAGCGCGTCATACAACTAGACCGAACCCAAGGTTTTTCCCTCTCCAGCGACAATAGGACTTTGAGTCGCTACAATGTCTAAACTTAAATGTTCTGACAGGTTGTGTTCTTGTGTTCTTGTCTTGTGTTGTGTGTTTCTGTGTTGTCTTGCAGCTGAGGCTTTTAATGGAGCATTAGATCAAAAAGTCAGAACTTAAATGTTCTGACAGGTTGTTTTCTTCTGTTCTTGTTGTCTTGTGTTGTGTGTTTCTGTGTTGTCTTGCAGCTGAGGCTTTTAAAGAAGCATAAGATCAACATGTCAGAATTTAAATGTTCTGACAGGGTATGTTCTTGTGTTCTTGTTCTTTTTTGTTGTGTGTTTTTGTGTTGTCTTTCAGCTGAGGTTTTTAAAGGAGCATTAGATAAACTTGTCAGAACTTATATGTGCTGACAGGTTGTGTTCTTGTGTTCTTGTCTTGTGTTGTGTGTTTCTGTGTAGTCTTGCAGCTGAGGCTTTTAAAGAAGCATGAGATCAACATGTCAGAATTTAAATGTTCTGACAGGGTTTGTTCTTGTGTTCTTGTTGTCTGTTGTGTGTTTCTGTGTCGTCTTGCAGCTGAGGCTTTTAAAGGAGCATTAGATCAAAAAGTCAGAACTTAAATGTTCTGACAGGTTGTTTTCTTCTGTTCTTGTTGTCTTCTGTTGTGTGTTTTTGTGTTGTCTTGCAGCTGAGGCTTTTAAAGAAGCATAAGATCAACATGTCAGAATTTAAATGTTCTGACCGGTTGTGTTCTTGTTGTCTTGTGTTGTGTGTGTCTGTGTTGTCTTTCAGCTGAGGCTTTTAAAGGAGCATTAGATCAAAGAGTCAGAACTTAAATGTTCTGACAGGTTGTGTTCTTCTGTTCTTGTTGTCTTGTGTTGATTGTTTCTGTGTTGTCTTGCAGCTGAGTCTGTTATAGAAGCATTAGATCAACAAGTCAGAACTTAAATGTTCTGACAGGTTGTGTTCTTCTGTTCTTTTTGTCTTGTGTTGTGTGTTTTTGTGTTGTCTTGCAGCTGAGGCTTTTAAAGAAGCATTAGATCAACAAGTCAGAACTTAAATGTTCTGACAGGTTGTGTTCTTCTGTTCTTGTTGTCTTGTGTTGTGTGTGTTTGTGTTGTCTTGCAGCTGAGGTTTTTAAAGGAGCATTAGATCAACTTGTCAGAACTTATATGTGCTGACAGGTTGTGTTCTTGTGTTCTTGTTGTCTTGTGTTGTGTGTTTCTGTGTAGTCTTGCAGCTGAGGCTTTTAAAGAAGCATGAGATCAACATGTCAGAATTTAAATGTTCTGACAGGGTTTGTTCTTGTGTTCTTGTTGTCTGTTGTGTGTTTCTGTGTCGTCTTGCAGCTGAGGCTTTTAAAGGAGCATTAGATCAAAAAGTCAGAACTTAAATGTTCTGACAAGTTGTATTCTTGTTGTCATGTGTTGTGTATTTCTGTGTTGTCTTGCAGCTGAGGCTTTTAAAGGAGCATTAGATCAACTTGTCAGAACTTATATGTTCTGACAGGTTGAGTTCTTGTGTTCTTGTTGTCTTGTGTTGTGTTTCTGTGTTGTCTTGCAGCTGAGGCTTTTAAAGAAGCATTAGATCAACAAGTCAGAACTTAAATGTTCTGACAGGTTGTGTTCTTCTGTTCTTGTTTTCTTGTGTTGTGTGTTTCTGTGTTGTCTTGCAGCTGAGGCTTTTAATGGAGCATTAGATCAACTTGTCAGAAATTAAATGTTTTGACCGGTTGTGTTCTTGTTGTCTTGTGTTGTGTGTTTCTGTGTTGTCTTTCAGCTGAGGCTTTTAAAGGAGCATTAGATCAAAAAGTCAGAACTTAAATGTTCTGACAGGTTGTTTTCTTCTGTTCTTGTTGTCTTGTGTTGTGGGTTTCTGTGTTGTCTTGCAGCTGAGGCTTTTAAAGAAGCATAAGATCAACATGTCTGAATTTAAATGTTCTGACAGGGTATGTTCTTGTGTTCTTGTTCTTTTGTGTTGTGTGTTTTTGTGTTGTCTTTCAGCTGAGGTTTTTAAAGGAGCATTAGATCAACTTGTCAGAACTTATATGCGCTGACAGGTTGTGTTCCTGTGTTCTTGTTGTCTTGTGTTGTGTGTTTCTGTGTGGTCTTGCAGCTGAGGCTTTTAAAGAAGCATGAGATCAACATGTCAGAATTTAAATGTTCTGACAGGGTTTGTTCTTGTGTTCTTTTAGTCTGTTGTGTGTTTCTGTGTCGTCTTGCAGCTGAGGCTTTTAAAGGAGCATTAGATTAAAAAGTCAGAACTTAAATGTTCTGACAGGTTGTTTTCTTCTGTTCTTGTTGTCTTGTGTTGTGTGTTTCTGTGTTGTCTTGCAGCTGAGGCTTTTAAAGAAGCATAAGATCAACATGTCAGAATTTAAATGTTCTGACCGGTTGTGTTCTTGTTGTCTTGTGTTGTGTGTTTCTGTGTTGTCTTTCAGCTGAGGCTTTTAAAGGAGCATTAGATCAAAGAGTCAGAATTTAAATGTTCTGACAGGTTGTGTTCTTCTGTTCTTGTTGTCTTGTGTTGATTGTTTCTGTGTTGTCTTGCAGCTGAGTCTGTTATAGAAGCATTAGATCAACAAGTCAGAACTTAAATGTTCTGACAGGTTGTGTTCTTCTGTTCTTTTTGTCTTGTGTTGTGTGTTTTTGTGTTGTCTTGCAGCTGAGGCTTTTAAAGAAGCATTAGATCAACAAGTCAGAACTTAAATGTTCTGACAGGTTGTGTTCTTCTGTTCTTGTTGTCTTCTGTTGTGTGTGTTTGTGTTGTCTTGCAGCTGAGGCTTTTAAAGAAGCATGAGATCAACATGTCAGAACTTAAATGTTCTGACAGGTTGTGTTCTTGTGTTCTTGTTCTTTTGTGTTGTGTGTTTCTGTGTTGTCTTGCAGCTGAGGCTTTCAAAGGAGCATTAGATCAACATGTCTAAACTTAAATGTTCTGACAGGTTGTGTTCTTGTGTTCTTGTCTTGTATTGTGTGTTTCTGTGTTGTCTTGCAGCTGAGGCTTTTAATGGAGCATTAGATCAACTTGTCAGAAATTAAATGTTTTGACCGGTTGTTATCTTGTTGTCTTGTGTTGTGTGTTTCTGTGTTGTCTTTCAGCTGAGGCTTTTAAAGGAGCATTAGATCAAAAAGTCAGAACTTAAATGTTCTGGCAGGTTGTTTTCTTCTGTTCTTGTTGTCTTGTGCTGTGTGTTTCTGTGTTGTCTTGCAGCTGAGGCTTTTAAGGAAGCATAAGATCAACATGTCAGAATTTAAATGTTCTGACAGGGTTTGTTCTTGTGTTCTTGTTGTCTGTTGTGTGTTTCTGTGTCGTCTTGCAGCAGAGGCTTTTAAAGGAGCATTAGAACAAAAAGTCAGAACTTAAATGTTCTGACAAGTTGTATTCTTGTTGTCATGTGTTGTGTGTTTCTGTGTTGTCTTACAACTGGGGCTTTTAAAGGAGCATTAGATCAACTTGTCAGAACTTATATGTTCTGACAGGTTGTGTTCTTCTGTTCTTGTTGTCTTCTGTTGTGTGTGTTTGTGTTGTCTTGCAGCTGAGGCTTTTAAAGAAGCATGAGATCAACATGTCAGAACTTAAATGTTCTGACAGGTTGTGTTCTTCTGTTCTTTTTGTCTTGTGTTGTGTGTTTTTGTGTTGTCTTGCAGCTGAGGCTTTTAAAGAAGCATGAGATCAACATGTCAGAACTTAAATGTTCTGACAGGTTGTGTTCTTGTGTTCTTGTTCTTTTGTGTTGTGTGTTTCTGTGTTGTCTTGCAGCTGAGGCTTTCAAAGGAGCATTAGATCAACATGTCTAAACTTAAATGTTCTGACAGGTTGTGTTCTTTTGTTCTTGTCTTGTGTTGTGTGTTTCTGTGTTGTCTTGCAGCTGAGGCTTTTAATGGAGCATTAGATCAACTTGTCAGAAATTAAATGTTTTGACCGGTTGTTATCTTGTTGTCTTGTGTTGTGTGTTTCTGTGTTGTCTTTCAGCTGAGGCTTTTAAAGGAGCATTAGATCAAAAAGTCAGAACTTAAATGTTCTGGCAGGTTGTTTTCTTCTGTTCTTGTTGTCTTGTGCTGTGTGTTTCTGTGTTGTCTTGCAGCTGAGGCTTTTAAGGAAGCATAAGATCAACATGTCAGAATTTAAATGTTCTGACAGGGTTTGTTCTTGTGTTCTTGTTGTCTGTTGTGTGTTTCTGTGTCGTCTTGCAGCAGAGGCTTTTAAAGGAGCATTAGAACAAAAAGTCAGAACTTAAATGTTCTGACAAGTTGTATTCTTGTTGTCATGTGTTGTGTGTTTCTGTGTTGTCTTACAACTGGGGCTTTTAAAGGAGCATTAGATCAACTTGTCAGAACTTATATGTTCTGACAGGTTGTGTTCTTGTGTTCTTGTTGTCTTGTGTTGTGTTTCTGTGTTGTCTTGCAGCTGAGGCTTTTAAAGGAGCATTAGATCAACATGTCTAAACTTAAATGTTCTGACAGGTTGTGTTCTTCTGTTCTTGTTTTCTTGTGTTGTGTGTTTCTGTGTCGTCTTGCAGCTGAGGCTTTTAAAGAAGCATTAGATCAACAAGTCAGAACTTAAATGTTCTGACAGGTTGTGTTCTTGTGTTCTTGTTGTCTTGTGCTGTGTTTCTGTGTTGTCTTGCAGCTGAGACTTTTAATGGAGCATTAGATCAACTTGTCAGAAATTAAATGTTTTGACCGGTTGTGTTCTTGTTGTCTTGTGTTGTGTGTTTCTGTGTTGTCTTTCAGCTGAGGCTTTTAAAGGAGCATTAGATCAAAAAGTCAGAACTTAAATGTTCTGACAGGTTGTTTTCTTCTGTTTTTGTTGTCTTGTGTTGTGTGTTTCTGTGTTGTCTTGCAGCTGAGGCTTTTAAAGAAGCATAAGATCAACATGTCAGAATTTAAATGTTCTGACAGGGTATGTTCTTGTGTTCTTGTTCTTTTTTGTTGTGTGTTTTTGTGTTGTCTTTCAGCTGAGGTTTTTAAAGGAGCATTAGATCAACTTGTCAGAACTTATATGTGCTGACAGGTTGTGTTCTTGTGTTCTTGTTGTCTTGTGTTGTGTGTTTCTGTGTAGTCTTGCAGCTGAGGCTGTTAAAGAAGCATGAGATCAACATGTCAGAATTTAAATGTTCTGACAGGGTTTGTTCTTGTGTTCCTGTTGTCTGTTGTGTGTTTCTGTGTCGTCTTGCAGCTGAGGCTTTTAAAGGAGCATTAGATCAAAAAGTCAGAAATTAAATGTTCTGACAGGTTGTTTTCTTCTGTTCTTGTTGTCTTGTGTTGTGTGTTTCTGTGTTGTCTTGCAGCTGAGGCTTTTAAAGAAGCATAAGATCAACATGTCAGAATTTAAATGTTCTGATCGGTTGTGTTCTTGTTGTCTTGTGTTGTGTGTTTCTGTGTTGTCTTTCAGCTGAGGCTTTTAAAGGAGCATTAGATCAAAAAGTCAGAACTTAAATGTTCTGACAGGTTGTTTTCTTCTGTTCTTGTTGTCTTGTGTTGTGTGTTTCTGTGTTGTCTTGCAGCTGAGGCTTTTAAAGAAGCATAAGATCAACATGTCAGAATTTAAATGTTCTGAGAGGGTATGTTCTTGTGTTCTTGTTGTCTGTTGTGTGTTTTTGTGTTGTCTTTCAGCTGAGGTTTTTAAAGGAGCATTAGACCAACATGTCAGAATTTAAATGTTCTGACAGGGGATGTTCTTGTGTTCTTGTTCTTTTGTGTTCTGTGTTTTTGTGTTGTCTTTCAGCTGAGGTTTTTAAAGGAGCATTAGATCAAAAAGTCAGAACTTAAATGTTCTGACAAGTTGTATTCTTGTTGTCATGTGTTGTGTGTTTCTGTGTTGTCTTGCAGCTGAGGTTTTTAAAGGAGCATTAGATCAACATGTCAGAATTTAAATGTTCTGACAGGGTGAGTTCTTGTGTTCTTGTTGTCTTGTGTTGTGTGTTTTTGTGTTGTCTTGCAGCTGAGGCTTTTAAAGGAGCATTAGATTAACATGTCTAAACTTAAATGTTCTGAAAGGTTGTGTTCTTCTATTCTTGTTTTCTTGTGTTGTGTGTTTCTGTGTTGTCTTGCAGCTGAGGCTTTTAAAGGATTATTAGATCAACTTGTCAGAACTTAAATGTTTTGACCGGTTGTGTTCTTGTTGTCTTGTGTTGTGTGTTTCTGTGTTGTCTTGCAGCTGAGGCTTTTAAAGAAGCTTGAGATCAACAAGTCAGAATTTAAATGTTCTGACAGGTTGTGTTCTTGTGTTCTTGTTGTCTTGTATTGTGTGTTTCTGTGTTGTCTTGCAGCTGGGGCTTTTAATGAAGCATGAGATCAACATGTCAGAATTTAAATGTTCTGACAGGTTGTGTTCTTTTGTTTATGTTGTCTTGTGTTGTGTGTTTCTGTGTTGTCTTGCAGCTGAGGCTTTTAAAGAAGCATTAGATCAACTTTTCAGAACTTAAATGTTTTGACAGGTTGTGTTCTTGTGTTCTTGTTGTCTTGTATTGTGTGTTTCTGTGTTGTCTTACAACTGAGGCTTTTAAAGAAGCATGAGATCAACATGTCAGAACTTAAATATTTTGACAGGTTGTGTTCTTGTGTTCTTGTTGTCTTGTATTGTGTGTTTCTGTGTTGTCTTTCAGCTGAGGCTTTTAAAGGAGCATTAGATCAAAAAGTCAGAACTTAAATGTTCTGACAAGTTGTATTCTTGTTGTCTTGTGTTGTGTGTTTCTGTGTTGTCTTGCAGCTGAGGCTTTTAATGGAGCATTAGATCAACTTGTCAGAAATTAAATGTTTTGACCGGTGGTGTTCTTGTTGTCTTGTGTTGTGTGTTTCTGTGTTGTCTTTCAGCTGAGGCTTTTAAAGGAGCATTAGATCAAAAAGTCAGAACTTAAATGTTCTGACAGGTTGTTTTCTTCTGTTCTTGTTGTCTTGTGCTGTGTGTTTCTGTGTTGTCTTGCAGCTGAGGCTTTTAAAGAAGCATAAGATCAACATGTCAGAATTTAAATGTTCTGACAGGGTTTGTTCTTGTGTTCTTGTTGTCTGTTGTGTGTTTCTGTGTCATCTTGCAGCTGAGGCTTTTAAAGAAGCATAAGATCAACATGTCAGAATTTAAATGTTCTGACAGGGTATGTTCTTGTGTTCTTGTTCTTTTGTGTTGTGTGTTTTTGTGTGTTCTTTCAGCTGAGGTTTTTAAAGGAGCATTAGATCAACTTGTCAGAACTAATATGTGCTGACAGGTTGTGTTCTTGTGTTCTTGTTGTCTTGTGTTGTGTGTTTCTGTGTAGTCTTGCAGCTGAGGCTTTTAAAAAAGCATGAGATCAACATGTCAGAATTTAAATGTTCTGACAGGGTTTGTTCTTGTGTTCTTGTTGTCTTGTGTTGTGTGTTTCTGTGTCGTCTTGCAGCTGAGGTTTTTAAAGGAGCATTAGATCAAAAAGTCAGAACTTAAATGTTCTGACAAGTTGTATTCTTGTTGTCATGTGTTGTGTGTTTCTGTGTTGTCTTACAACTGGGGCTTTTAAAGGAGCATTATATCAACTTGTCAGAACTTAAATGTTTTGACCGGTTGTGTTATTGTTGTCTTGTGTTGTGTGTTTCTGTGTTGTCTTGCAGCTGAGGCTTTTAAAGGAGCATTAGATCAACTTGTCAGAACTTATATGTTCTGACAGGTTGTGTTCTTCTGTTCTTGTAGTCTTGTGTTGTGTGTTTCTGTGTTGTCTTGCAGATGAGGCTTTTAAAGAAGCATTAGATCAACAAGTCAGAACTTAACTGTTCTGACAGGTTGTGTTCTTGTGTTCTTGTTGTCTTGTGTTGTGTTTCTGTGTTGTCTTGCAGCTGAGGCGTTTAAAGGAATAGGCCACCGTTTTTACATACTGTGATATGCTCTTACCTCACTTTAGACGTGTTAATATATCCCCGTCTGGTCTTTGTCTGTGCGCTCTGCCAGGCAAACGGAGCACATACGCAGCCTCTCCCACACGTCACATAGCTCCAAAAAAGCTCACGATAGAAGCTACCAAGCTCTTCCACGTGTTCCCTATTTAAATAAAGTTACGTGAAGTGTTTTCATGCGAAGTATATTTACACAGAAATGTAACGTGTCGATTTTATAAGCAGATAAAAAGGGGGACTATATTGTGAGGCGTAATGATACGAGGAGTAAAACGTCCGCGCACTAACTCCTAAAGGTTATTGACGGAAGTGAGCGGGGGAAGTCTTTAGGAGTTACTGCGCGGACGTTTTGCTCCTCGTATCATTACGCCTCACAATATAGTCCCCCTTTTTATTTGCTTATAATATCGACATTTTACATTTCTGTGTAAATATACTTCGCATGAAAACACTTCACGTAACTTTATTTAAATAGGGAACACGTGGAAGAGCTTGGTAGCTTCTATCGTGAGCTTTTTTGGAGCTATGTGAAGTGTGGGAGAGGCTGCGTATGTGCTCCGTTTGCCTGGCAGAGCGCACAGACAAAGACCAGACGGGGATATATTAACACGTCTAAAGTGAGGTAAGAGCATATCACAGTATGTAAAAACGGTGGCCTATTCCTTTAAAGGAGCATTAGATCAACAAGTCAGAACTTAAATGTTCTGACAGGTTGTGTTCTTCTGTTCTTGTTGTCTTGTGTTGTGTGTTTTTGTGTTGTCTTGCAGCTGATGCTTTTAAAGAAGCATGAGATCAACTTGTCAGAACTTAAATGTTTTGAACGGTTGTGTTCTTGTTGTCTTGTGTTGTGTGTTTCTGTGTTATCTTGCAGCTGAGTCTTTTAAAGAAGCATTAGATCAACAAGTCAGAACTTAAATGTTCTGACAGGGTGTGTTCTTGTTCTTTTGTGTTGTGTGTTTTTGTGTTGTCTTGCAGCTGAGGCTTTTAAAGAAGCTTGAGATCAACAAGTCAGAATTTAAATGTTCTGACAGGTTGTGTTCTTGTGTTCTTGTTGTCTTGTATTGTGTGTTTCTGTGTTGTCTAGCAGCTGAGGCTTTTAAAGAAGCATGAGATCAACATGTCAGAATTTAAATGTTCTGACAGGTTGTGTTCTTTTGTTTATGTTGTCTTGTGTTGTGTGTTTCTGTGTTGTCTTGTAGCTGAGGCTTTTAAAGAAGCATTAGATCAACTTTTCAGAACTTAAATGTTTTGACAGGTTGTGTTCTTGTGTTCTTGTTGTCTTGTATTGTGTGTTTCTGTGTTGTCTTGCAGCTGAGGCTTTTAAAGGAGCATTAGATCAAAAAGTCAGAACTTAAATGTTCTGACAAGTTGTATTCTTGTTGTCTTGTGTTGTGTGTTTCTGTGTTGTCTTGCAACTGGGGCTTTTAAAGGAGCATTAGATCAACTTGTCAGAACTTATATGTTCTGACAGGTTGTGTTCTTCTGTTCTTGTAGTCTTGTGTTGTATGTTTCTGTGTTGTCTTGCAGCTGAGGCTTTTAAAGGAGCATTAGATCAAAAAGTCAGACCTTAAATGTTTTGACAGGTTGTGTTCTTGTGTTCTTGTTGTCTTGTATTCTGTGTTTCTGTGTTGTCTTGCAGCTGAGGCTTTTAAAGAAGCATTAGATCAACAAGTCAGAACTTAAATGTTTTGACAGGTTGTGTTCTTGTGTTCTTGTCTTGTGTTGTGTGTTTCTGTGTTGTCTTGCAGCTGAGGCTTTTAAAGGAGCATTAGATCAAAAAGTCAGAACTTAAATGTTCTGACAGGTTGTGTTCTTGTCTTGTGTTGTGTGTTTCTGTGTTGTCTTGCAGCTGAGGCTTTTAATGGAGCATTAGATCAACTTGTCAGAAATTAAATGTTTTGACCGGTGGTGTTCTTGTTGTCTTGTGTTGTGTGTTTCTGTGTTGTCTTTCAGCTGAGGCTTTTAAAGGAGCATTAGATCAAAAAGTCAGAACTTAAATGTTCTGACAAGTTGTTTTCTTCTGTTCTTGTTGTCTTGTGCTGTGTGTTTCTGTGTTGTCTTGCAGCTGAGGCTTTTAAAGAAGCATAAGATCAACATGTCAGAATTTAAATGTTCTGACAGGGTTTGTTCTTGTGTTCTTGTTGTCTGTTGTGTGTTTCTGTGTCGTCTTGCAGCTGAGGCTTTTAAAGAAGCATAAGATCAACATGTCAGAATTTAAATGTTCTGACAGGGTATGTTCTTGTGTTCTTGTTCTTTTGTGTTGTGTGTTTTTGTGTTGTCTTTCAGCTGAGGTTTTTAAAGGAGCATTAGATCAACTTGTCAGAACTAATATGTGCTGACAGGTTGTGTTCTTGTGTTCTTGTTGTCTTGTGTTGTGTGTTTCTGTGTAGTCTTGCAGCTGAGGCTTTTAAAGAAGCATGAGATCAACATGTCAGAATTTAAATGTTCTGACAGGGTTTGTTCTTGTGTTCTTGTTGTCTGTTGTGTGTTTCTGTGTTGTCTTGCAGCTGAGGCTTTTAAAGGAGCATTAGATCAAAAAGTCAGAACTTAAATGTTCTGACAAGTTGTATTCTTGTTGTCTTGTGTTGTGTGTTTCTGTGTTGTCTTGCAGCTGAGGCTTTTAAAGAAGCATTAGATCAACTTTTCAGAACTTTAATGTTTTGACAGGTTGTGTTCTTGTGTTCTTGTCTTGTGTTGTGTGTTTCTGTGTTGTCTTGCAGCTGAGGCTTTTAATGGAGCATTTGATCAACTTGTCAGAAATTAAATGTTTTGACCGGTGGTGTTCTTGTTGTCTTGTGTTGTGTGTTTCTGTGTTGTCTTTCAGCTGAGGCTTTTAAAGGAGCATTAGATCAAAAAAGTCAGAACTTAAATGTTCTGACAGGTTGCTTTCTTCTGTTCTTGTTGTCTTGTGCTGTGTGTTTCTGTGTTGTCTTGCAGCTGAGGCTTTTAAAGAAGCATAAGATCAACATGTCAGAATTTAAATGTTCTGACAGGGTTTGTTCTTGTGTTCTTGTTGTCTGTTGTGTGTTTCTGTGTCGTCTTGCAGCTGAGGCTTTTAAAGAAGCAGAAGATCAACATGTCAGAATTTAAATGTTCTGACAGGGTTTGTTCTTGTGTTCTTGTTGTCTGTTGTGTGTTTCTGTGTCGTCTTGCAGCTGAGGCTTTTAAAGAAGCATAAGATCAACATGTCAGAATTTAAATGTTCTGACAGGGTATGTTCTTGTGTTCTTGTTCTTTTGTGTTGTGTGTTTTTGTGTTGTCTTTCAGCTGAGGTTTTTAAAGGAGCATTAGATCAACTTGTCAGAACTAATATGTGCTGACAGGTTGTGTTCTTGTGTTCTTGTTGTCTTGTGTTGTGTGTTTCTGTGTAGTCTTGCAGCTGAGGCTTTTAAAGAAGCATGAGATCAACATGTCAGAATTTAAATGTTCTGACAGGGTTTGTTCTTGTGTTCTTGTTGTCTGTTGTGTGTTTCTGTGTTGTCTTGCAGCTGAGGCTTTTAAAGGAGCATTAGATCAAAAAGTCAGAACTTAAATGTTCTGACAAGTTGTATTCTTGTTGTCTTGTGTTGTGTGTTTCTGTGTTGTCTTGCAGCTGAGGCTTTTAAAGAAGCATCAGATCAACTTTTCAGAACTTAAATGTTTTGACAGGTTGTGTTCTTGTTCTTTTGTGTTGTGTGTTTTTGTGTTGTCTTGCAGCTGAGGCTTTTAAAGAAGCTTGAGATCAACAAGTCAGAATTTAAATGTTCTGACAGGTTGTGTTCTTGTGTTCTTGTTGTCTTGTATTGTGTGTTTCTGTGTTGTCTAGCAGCTGGGGCTTTTAAAGAAGCATGAGATCAACATGTCAGAATTTAAATGTTCTGACAAGTTGTGTTCTTTTGTTTATGTTGTCTTGTGTTGTGTGTTTCTGTGTTGTCTTGCAGCTGAGGCTTTTAAAGAAGCATCAGATCAACTTTTCAGAACTTAAATGTTTTGACAGGTTGTGTTCTTGTGTTCTTGTTGTCTTGTATTGTGTGTTTCTGTGTTGTCTTGCAGCTGAGGCTTTTAAAGGAGCATTAGATCAAAAAGTCAGAACTTAAATGTTCTGACAAGTTGTATTCTTGTTGTCTTGTGTTGTGTGTTTCTGTGTTGTCTTGCAACTGGGGCTTTTAAAGGAGCATTAGATCAACTTGTCAGAACTTATATGTTCTGACAGGTTGTGTTCTTCTGTTCTTGTAGTCTTGTGTTGTATGTTTCTGTGTTGTCTTGCAGCTGAGGCTTTTAAAGGAGCATTAGATCAAAAAGTCAGACCTTAAATGTTTTGACAGGTTGTGTTCTTGTGTTCTTGTTGTCTTGTATTCTGTGTTTCTGTGTTGTCTTGCAGCTGAGGCTTTTAAAGAAGCATTAGATCAACAAGTCAGAACTTAAATGTTTTGACAGGTTGTGTTCTTGTGTTCTTGTCTTGTGTTGTGTGTTTCTGTGTTGTCTTGCAGCTGAGGCTTTTAAAGGAGCATTAGATCAAAAAGTCAGACCTTAAATGTTTTGACAGGTTGTGTTCTTGTGTTCTTGTTGTCTTGTATTCTGTGTTTCTGTGTTGTCTTGCAGCTGAGGCTTTTAAAGGAGCATTAGATCAAAAAGTCAGACCTTAAATGTTTTTACAGGTTGTGTTCTTGTGTTCTTGTTGTCTTGTATTCTGTGTTTCTGTGTTGTCTTGCAGCTGAGGCGTTTAAAGAAGCATAAGATCAACATGTCAGAATTTAAATGTTCTGAAAGGTTTGTTCTTGTGTTCTTGTTGTCTGTTGTGTGTTTCTGTGTCATCTTGCAGCTGAGGCTTTTAAAGAAGCATAAGATCAACATGTCAGAATTTAAATGTTCTGACAGGGTATGTTCTTGTGTTCTTGTTCTTTTGTGTTGTGTGTTTTTGTGTTGTCTTTCAGCTGAGGTTTTTAAAGGAGCATTAGATCAACTTGTCAGAACTAATATGTGCTGACAGGTTGTGTTCTTGTGTTCTTGTTGTCTTGTGTTGTGTGTTTCTGTGTAGTCTTGCAGCTGAGGCTTTTAAAGAAGCATGAGATCAACATGTCAGTATTTAAATGTTCTGACAGGGTTTGTTCTTGTGTTCTTGTTGTCTGTTGTGTGTTTCTGTGTCATCTTGCAGCTGAGGCTTTTAAAGGAGCATTAGATAAAAAAGTCAGAACTTAAATGTTCTGACAAGTTGTATTCTTGTTGTCTTGTGTTGTGTGTTTCTGTGTTGTCTTGCAGCTGAGGCTTTTAATGGAGCATTTGATCAACTTGTCAGAAATTAAATGTTTTGACCGGTGGTGTTCTTGTTGTCTTGTGTTGTGTGTTTCTGTGTTGTCTTTCAGCTGAGGCTTTTAAAGGAGCATTAGATCAAAAAGTCAGAACTTAAATGTTCTGACAGGTTGTTTTCTTCTGTTCTTGTTGTCTTGTGCTGTGTGTTTCTGTGTTGTCTTGCAGCTGAGGCTTTTAAAGAAGCATAAGATCAACATGTCAGAATTTAAATGTTCTGACAGGGTTTGTTCTTGTGTTCTTGTTGTCTGTTGTGTGTTTCTGTGTCGTCTTGCAGCTGAGGCTTTTAAAGAAGCAGAAGATCAACATGTCAGAATTTAAATGTTCTGACAGGGTTTGTTCTTGTGTTCTTGTTGTCTGTTGTGTGTTTCTGTGTCGTCTTGCAGCTGAGGCTTTTAAAGAAGCATAAGATCAACATGTCAGAATTTAAATGTTCTGACAGGGTATGTTCTTGTGTTCTTGTTCTTTTGTGTTGTGTGTTTTTGTGTTGTCTTTCAGCTGAGGTTTTTAAAGGAGCATTAGATCAACTTGTCAGAACTAATATGTGCTGACAGGTTGTGTTCTTGTGTTCTTGTTGTCTTGTGTTGTGTGTTTCTGTGTAGTCTTGCAGCTGAGGCTTTTAAAGAAGCATGAGATCAACATGTCAGAATTTAAATGTTCTGACAGGGTTTGTTCTTGTGTTCTTGTTGTCTGTTGTGTGTTTCTGTGTTGTCTTGCAGCTGAGGCTTTTAAAGGAGCATTAGATCAAAAAGTCAGAACTTAAATGTTCTGACAAGTTGTATTCTTGTTGTCTTGTGTTGTGTGTTTCTGTGTTGTCTTGCAGCTGAGGCTTTTAAAGAAGCATTAGATCAACTTTTCAGAACTTTAATGTTTTGACAGGTTGTGTTCTTGTGTTCTTGTCTTGTGTTGTGTGTTTCTGTGTTGTCTTGCAGCTGAGGCTTTTAATGGAGCATTTGATCAACTTGTCAGAAATTAAATGTTTTGACCGGTGGTGTTCTTGTTGTCTTGTGTTGTGTGTTTCTGTGTTGTCTTTCAGCTGAGGCTTTTAAAGGAGCATTAGATCAAAAAGTCAGAACTTAAATGTTCTGACAGGTTGTTTTCTTCTGTTCTTGTTGTCTTGTGCTGTGTGTTTCTGTGCTGTCTTGCAGCTGAGGCTTTTAAAGAAGCATAAGATCAACATGTCAGAATTTAAATGTTCTGACAGGGTTTGTTCTTGTGTTCTTGTTGTCTGTTGTGTGTTTCTGTGTCGTCTTGCAGCTGAGGCTTTTAAAGAAGCAGAAGATCAACATGTCAGAATTTAAATGTTCTGACAGGGTTTGTTCTTGTGTTCTTGTTGTCTGTTGTGTGTTTCTGTGTCGTCTTGCAGCTGAGGCTTTTAAATAAGCATAAGATCAACATGTCAGAATTTAAATGTTCTGACAGGGTATGTTCTTGTGTTCTTGTTCTTTTGTGTTGTGTGTTTTTATGTTGTCTTTCAGCTGAGGTTTTTAAATGAGCATTAGATCAACTTGTCAGACCTAATATGTGCTGACAGGTTGTGTTCTTGTGTTCTTGTTGTCTTGTGTTGTGTGTTTCTGTGTAGTCTTGCAGCTGAGGCTTTTAAAGGAGCATTAGATCAACATGTCTAAACTTAAATGTTCTGACAGGTTGTGTTCTTTTGTTTATGTTGTCTTGTGTTGTGTGTTTCTGTGTTGTCTTGCAGCTGAGGCTTTTAAAGAAGCATCAGATCAACTTTTCAGAACTTAAATGTTTTGACAGGTTGTGTTCTTGTTCTTTTGTGTTGTGTGTTTTTGTGTTGTCTTGCAGCTGAGGCTTTTAAAGAAGCTTGAGATCAACAAGTCAGAATTTAAATGTTCTGACAGGTTGTGTTCTTGTGTTCTTGTTTTCTTGTATTGTGTGTTTCTGTGTTGTCTAGCAGCTGGGGCTTTTAAAGAAGCATGAGATCAACATGTCAGAATTTAAATGTTCTGACAGGTTGTGTTCTTTTGTTTATGTTGTCTTGTGTTGTGTGTTTCTGTGTTGTCTTGCAGCTGAGGCTTTTAAAGAAGCATCAGATCAACTTTTCAGAACTTAAATGTTTTGACAGGTTGTGTTCTTGTGTTCTTGTTGTCTTGTATTGTGTGTTTCTGTGTTGTCTTGCAGCTGAGGCTTTTAAAGGAGCATTAGATCAAAAAGTCAGAACTTAAATGTTCTGACAAGTTGTATTCTTGTTGTCTTGTGTTGTGTGTTTCTGTGTTGTCTTGCAACTGGGGCTTTTAAAGGAGCATTAGATCAACTTGTCAGAACTTATATGTTCTGACAGGTTGTGTTCTTCTGTTCTTGTAGTCTTGTGTTGTATGTTTCTGTGTTGTCTTGCAGCTGAGGCTTTTAAAGGAGCATTAGATCAAAAAGTCAGACCTTAAATGTTTTGACAGGTTGTGTTCTTGTGTTCTTGTTGTCTTGTATTCTGTGTTTCTGTGTTGTCTTGCAGCTGAGGCTTTTAAAGAAGCATTAGATCAACAAGTCAGAACTTAAATGTTTTGACAGGTTGTGTTCTTGTGTTCTTGTCTTGTGTTGTGTGTTTCTGTGTTGTCTTGCAGCTGAGGCTTTTAAAGGAGCATTAGATCAAAAAGTCAGACCTTAAATGTTTTGACAGGTTGTGTTCTTGTGTTCTTGTTGTCTTGTATTCTGTGTTTCTGTGTTGTCTTGCAGCTGAGGCTTTTAAAGGAGCATTAGATCAAAAAGTCAGACCTTAAATGTTTTTACAGGTTGTGTTCTTGTGTTCTTGTTGTCTTGTATTCTGTGTTTCTGTGTTGTCTTGCAGCTGAGGCTTTTAAAGAAGCATAAGATCAACATGTCAGAATTTAAATGTTCTGAAAGGTTTGTTCTTGTGTTCTTGTTGTCTGTTGTGTGTTTCTGTGTCATCTTGCAGCTGAGGCTTTTAAAGAAGCATAAGATCAACATGTCAGAATTTAAATGTTCTGACAGGGTATGTTCTTGTGTTCTTGTTCTTTTGTGTTGTGTGTTTTTGTGTTGTCTTTCAGCTGAGGTTTTTAAAGGAGCATTAGATCAACTTGTCAGAACTAATATGTGCTGACAGGTTGTGTTCTTGTGTTCTTGTTGTCTTGTGTTGTGTGTTTCTGTGTAGTCTTGCAGCTGAGGCTTTTAAAGAAGCATGAGATCAACATGTCAGTATTTAAATGTTCTGACAGGGTTTGTTCTTGTGTTCTTGTTGTCTGTTGTGTGTTTCTGTGTCATCTTGCAGCTGAGGCTTTTAAAGGAGCATTAGATAAAAAAGTCAGAACTTAAATGTTCTGACAAGTTGTATTCTTGTTGTCATGTGTTGTGTGTTTCTGTGTTGTCTTACAACTGGGGCTTTTAAAGGAGCATTATATCAACTTGTCAGAACTTAAATGTTTTGACCGGTTGTGTTATTGTTGTCTTGTGTTGTGTGTTTCTGTGTTGTCTTGCAGCTGAGGCTTTTAAAGGAGCATTAGATCAACTTGTCAGAACTTGACTGTTCTGACAGGTTGTGTTCTTGTGTTCTTGTTGTCTTGTGTTGTGTTTCTGTGTTGTCTTGCAGCTGAGGCTTTTAAAGGAGCATTAGATCAACATGTAAGAACTTAAATGTTCTGACAGGTTGTGTTCTTGTGTTCTTGTTCTTTTGTGTTGTGTGTTTCTGTGTTGTCTTGCAGCTGAGGCTTTTAAAAGAGCATTAGATCAACATGTCTAAACTTAAATGTTCTGACAGGTTGTGTTCTTCTGTTCTTGTTTTCTTGTGTTGTGTGTTTCTGTGTTGTCTTGCAGCTGAGGCTTTTAAAGGATTATTAGATCAACTTGTCAGAACTTAAATGTTTTGACCGGTTGTGTTCTTGTTGTCTTGTGTTGTGTGTTTTTGTGTTGTCTTGCAGCTGAGGCTTTTAAAGAAGCTTGAGATCAACAAGTCAGAATTTAAATGTTCTGACAGGTTGTGTTCTTGTTGTCTTGTATTGTGTGTTTCTGTGTTGTCTTGCAGCTGAGGCTTTTAAAGAAGCATTAGATCAACTTTTCAGAACTTAAATGTTTTGACAGGTTGTGTTCTTGTGTTCTTGTTGTCTTTTATTGTGTGTTTCTGTGTTGTCTTGCAGCTGAGGCTTTTAAAGGAGCATTAGATCAAAAAGTCAGAACTTAAATGTTCTGACAAGTTGTATTCTTGTTGTCTTGTGTTGTGTGTTTCTGTGTTGTCTTGCAACTGGGGCTTTTAAAGGAGCATTAGATCAACTTGTCAGAACTTATATGTTCTGACAGGTTGTGTTCTTCTGTTCTTGTAGTCTTGTGTTGTGTGTTTCTGTGTTGTCTTGCAGCTGAGGCTTTTCAAGGAGCATTATATCAACTTGTCAGAACTTAAATGTTTTGACCGGTTATGTTCTTGTTGTCTTGTGTTGTGTGTTTCTGTGTTGTCTTGCAGCTGGGGCTTTTAAAGAAGCATGAGATCAACAAGTCAGAACTTAAATGTTTTGACAGGTTGTGTTCTTGTGTTCTTGTTGTCTTGTGTTGTGTGTTTCTGTGTTGTCTTGCAGCTGAGGCTTTTAAAGAAGCATGAGATCAACATGTCAGAATTTAAATGTTCTAACAGGGTGTGTTCTTGTTGTCTTGTGTAGTGTGTTTTTATGTTGTCTTGCAGCTGAGGCTTTTAATGGAGCATTAGATCAACTTGTCAGAACTTAAATGTTTTGACCTTTTGTGTTATTGTTGTCTTGTGTTGTGTGTTTCTGTGTTGTCTTGCAGCTGAGGCTTTTAAAGGAGCATTAGATCAAAAAGTCAGAACTTAAATGTTCTGACAGGTTGTGTTCTTCTGTTCAGGTGTTGTGTGTTTCTGTGTTGTCTTGCAGCTGAGGCTTTTAAAGAAGCATGAGATCAACATGTCAGAATTTAAATGTTCTGACAGGGTTTGTTCTTGTGTTCTTGTTGTCTGTTGTGTGTTTCTGTGTTGTCTTGCAACTGGGGCTTTTAAAGGAGCATTAGATCAACTTGTCAGAACTTATATGTTCTGACAGGTTGTGTTCTTCTGTTCTTGTGTTGTGTGTTTCTGTGTTGTCTTGCAGCTGAGGCTTTTAAAGGAGCATTATATCAACTTTTCAGAACTTAAATGTTTTGACCGGTTGTGTTATTGTTGTCTTGTGTTGTGTGTTTCTGTGTTGTCTTGCAGATGAGGCTTTTAAAGAAGCATTAGATCAACAAGTCAGAACTTAAATGTTTTGACCGGTTGTGTTCTTGTGTTATTGTTGTCTTGTGTCGTGTGTTTTTGTGTTGTCTTGCCGCTGATGCTTTTAAAGAAGCATTAGATCAACATGTAAGAACTTAAATGTTCTGACAGGTTGTGTTCTTCTGTTCTTGTTGTCTTGTGTTGTGTTTCTGTGTTGTCTTGCAGCTGAGGCTTTTAAAGGAGCATTAGATCAACTTGTCAGAATGTATATGTTCTGACAGGTTGTGTTCTTGTGTTATTGTTGTCTTGTGTCGTGTGTTTTTGTGTTGTCTTGCAACTGATGCTTTTAAAGAAGCATGAGATCAACATGTAAGAACTTAAATGTTCTGACAGGTTGTGTTCTTCTGTTCTTGTTTTCTTGTGTTGTGTGTTTCTGTGTTGTCTTGCAGCTGAGGCTTTTAAAGGATTATTAGATCAACTTGTCAGAACTTAAATGTTTTGACCGGTTGTGTTCTTGTTGTCTTGTGTTGTGTGTTTTTGTGTTGTCTTGCAGCTGAGGCTTTTAAAGAAGCATTAGATCAACTTTTCAGAACTTAAATGTTTTGACAGGTTGTGTTCTTGTGTTCTTGTTGTCTTTTATTGTGTGTTTCTGTGTTGTCTTGCAGCTGAGGCTTTTAAAGGAGCATTAGATCAAAAAGTCAGAACTTAAATGTTCTGACAAGTTGTATTCTTGTTGTCTTGTGTTGTGTGTTTCTGTGTTGTCTTGCAACTGGGGCTTTTAAAGGAGCATTAGATCAACTTGTCAGAACTTATATGTTCTGACAGGTTGTGTTCTTCTGTTCTTGTAGTCTTGTGTTGTGTGTTTCTGTGTTGTCTTGCAGCTGAGGCTTTTCAAGGAGCATTATATCAACTTGTCAGAACTTAAATGTTTTGACCGGTTATGTTCTTGTTGTCTTGTGTTGTGTGTTTCTGTGTTGTCTTGCAGCTGGGGCTTTTAAAGAAGCATGAGATCAACAAGTCAGAACTTAAATGTTTTGACAGGTTGTGTTCTTGTGTTCTTGTTGTCTTGTGTAGTGTGTTTTTATGTTGTCTTGCAGCTGAGGCTTTTAATGGAGCATTAGATCAACTTGTCAGAACTTAAATGTTTTGACCTTTTGTGTTATTGTTGTCTTGTGTTGTGTGTTTCTGTGTTGTCTTGCAGCTGAGGCTTTTAAAGGAGCATTAGATCAAAAAGTCAGAACTTAAATGTTCTGACAGGTTGTGTTCTTCTGTTCTTGTGTTGTGTGTTTCTGTGTTGTCTTGCAGCTGAGGCTTTTAAAGAAGCATGAGATCAACATGTCAGAATTTAAATGTTCTGACAGGGTTTGTTCTTGTGTTCTTGTTGTCTGTTGTGTGTTTCTGTGTTGTCTTGCAACTGGGGCTTTTAAAGGAGCATTAGATCAACTTGTCAGAACTTATATGTTCTGACAGGTTGTGTTCTTCTGTTCTTGTGTTGTGTGTTTCTGTGTTGTCTTGCAGCTGAGGCTTTTAAAGGAGCATTATATCAACTTGTCAGAACTTAAATGTTTTGACCGGTTGTGTTATTGTTGTTTTGTGTTGTGTGTTTCTGTGTTGTCTTGCAGATGAGGCTTTTAAAGAAGCATTAGATCAACAAGTCAGAACTTAAATGTTTTGACCGGTTGTGTTCTTGTGTTATTGTTGTCTTGTGTCGTGTGTTTTTGTGTTGTCTTGCCGCTGATGCTTTTAAAGAAGCATTAGATCAACAAGTCAGAACTTAAATGTTCTGACAGGTTGTGTTCTTGTGTTCTTGTTGTCTTGTGTTGTGTTTCTGTGTTGTCTTGCAGCTGAGGCTTTTAAAGGAGCATTAGATCAACTTGTCAGAACTTAAATGTTTTGACCCGTTATGTTCTTGTTGTCTTGTGTTGTGTGTTTCTGTGTTGTCTTGCAGCTGGGGCTTTTAAAGAAGCATGAGATCAACAAGTCAGAATTAAAATGTTCTGACAAGTTGTATTCTTGTTGTCTTGTGTTGTGTGTTTCTGTGTTGTCTTGCAACTGGGGCTTTTAAAGGAGCATTAGATCAACATGTCAGAATTTAAATGTTCTAACAGGGTGTGTTCTTGTTGTCTTGTGTAGTGTGTTTTTATGTTGTCTTGCAGCTGAGGCTTTTAATGGAGCATTAGATCAACTTGTCAGAAATTAAATGTTTTGACCGGTTGTGTTCTTGTTGTCTTGTGTTGTGTGTTTCTGTGTTGTCTTGCAGCTGAGGCTTTTAAAGAAGCATGAGATCAACATGTCAGAATTTAAATGTTCTGACAGGGTATGTTCTTGTGTTCTTGTTCTTTTGTGTTGTGTGTTTTTGTGTTGTCTTTCAGCTGAGGTTTTTAAAGGAGCATTAGATCAACTTGTCAGAACTTATCTGTGCTGACAGGTTGTGTTCTTGTGTTCTTGTTGTCTTGTGTTGTGTGTTTCTGTGTTGTCTTGCAGCTGAGGCTTTTAAAGGAGCATTAGATCAAAAAGTCAAAACTTAAATGTTCTGACAAGTTGTATTCTTGTTGTCTTGTGTTGTGTGTTTCTGTGTTGTCTTGCAGCTGAGGCTTTTAAAGGAGCATTATATCAAAAAGTCAGAACCTAAATGTTCTGACAGGTTGTGTTCTTTTGTTTATGTTGTCTTGTGTTGTGTGTTTCTGTGTTGTCTTGCAGCTGAGGCTTTTAAAGGAGCATTAGATCAAAAAGTCAGAACTTAAATGTTCTGACAAGTTGTATGCTTATTGTCATGTGTTGTGTGTTTCTGTGTTGTCTTGCAGCTGGGGCTTTTAAAGAAGCATGAGATCAACATGTCAGAATTTAAATGTTCTGACAAGTTGTATTCTTGTTGTCTTGTTGTCTTGTGTTGTTTGTTTCTGTGTTGTCTTTCAGCTGAGGCTTTTAAAGGAGCATTAGATCAAAAAGTCAGAACTTAAATGTTCTGACAAGTTGTATTCTTGTTGTCTTGTGTTGTGTGTTTCTGTGTAGTCTTGCAGCTGAGGCTTTTAAAGAAGCATGAGATCAACATGTCAGAATTTAAATGTTCTGACAGGGTTTGTTCTTGTGTTCTTGTTGTCTGTTGTGTGTTTCTGTGTTGTCTTGCAGCTGAGGCTTTTAAAGGAGCATTAGATCAAAAAGTCAGAACTTAAATGTTCTGACAAGTTGTATTCTTGTTGTCTTGTGTTGTGTGTTTCTGTGTTGTCTTGCAGCTGAGGCTTTTAAAGAAGCATTAGATCAACTTTTCAGAACTTTAATGTTTTGACAGGTTGTGTTCTTGTGTTCTTGTCTTGTGTTGTGTGTTTCTGTGTTGTCTTGCAGCTGAGGCTTTTAATGGAGCATTTGATCAACTTGTCAGAAATTAAATGTTTTGACCGGTGGTGTTCTTGTTGTCTTGTGTTGTGTGTTTCTGTGTTGTCTTTCAGCTGAGGCTTTTAAAGGAGCATTAGATCAAAAAAGTCAGAACTTAAATGTTCTGACAGGTTGCTTTCTTCTGTTCTTGTTGTCTTGTGCTGTGTGTTTCTGTGTTGTCTTGCAGCTGAGGCTTTTAAAGAAGCATAAGATCAACATGTCAGAATTTAAATGTTCTGACAGGGTTTGTTCTTGTGTTCTTGTTGTCTGTTGTGTGTTTCTGTGTCGTCTTGCAGCTGAGGCTTTTAAAGAAGCAGAAGATCAACATGTCAGAATTTAAATGTTCTGACAGGGTTTGTTCTTGTGTTCTTGTTGTCTGTTGTGTGTTTCTGTGTCGTCTTGCAGCTGAGGCTTTTAAAGAAGCATAAGATCAACATGTCAGAATTTAAATGTTCTGACAGGGTATGTTCTTGTGTTCTTGTTC
Source organism: Gobius niger (assembly GCF_951799975.1). Lineage (NCBI taxonomy): Eukaryota > Metazoa > Chordata > Actinopteri > Gobiiformes > Gobiidae > Gobius > Gobius niger. Next base: position 4,923,990 of record NC_136853.1, on the reverse strand, counting down.
TTTTGTGTTGTGTGTTTTTGTGTTGTCTTTCAGCTGAGGTTTTTAAAGGAGCATTAGATCAACTTGTCAGAACTAATATGTGCTGACAGGTTGTGTTCTTGTGTTCTTGTTGTCTTGTGTTGTGTGTTTCTGTGTAGTCTTGCAGCTGAGGCTTTTAAAGAAGCATGAGATCAACATGTCAGAATTTAAATGTTCTGACAGGGTTTGTTCTTGTGTTCTTGTTGTCTGTTGTGTGTTTCTGTGTTGTCTTGCAGCTGAGGCTTTTAAAGGAGCATTAGATCAAAAAGTCAGAACTTAAATGTTCTGACAAGTTGTATTCTTGTTGTCTTGTGTTGTGTGTTTCTGTGTTGTCTTGCAGCTGAGGCTTTTAAAGAAGCATCAGATCAACTTTTCAGAACTTAAATGTTTTGACAGGTTGTGTTCTTGTTCTTTTGTGTTGTGTGTTTTTGTGTTGTCTTGCAGCTGAGGCTTTTAAAGAAGCTTGAGATCAACAAGTCAGAATTTAAATGTTCTGACAGGTTGTGTTCTTGTGTTCTTGTTGTCTTGTATTGTGTGTTTCTGTGTTGTCTAGCAGCTGGGGCTTTTAAAGAAGCATGAGATCAACATGTCAGAATTTAAATGTTCTGACAAGTTGTGTTCTTTTGTTTATGTTGTCTTGTGTTGTGTGTTTCTGTGTTGTCTTGCAGCTGAGGCTTTTAAAGAAGCATCAGATCAACTTTTCAGAACTTAAATGTTTTGACAGGTTGTGTTCTTGTGTTCTTGTTGTCTTGTATTGTGTGTTTCTGTGTTGTCTTGCAGCTGAGGCTTTTAAAGGAGCATTAGATCAAAAAGTCAGAACTTAAATGTTCTGACAAGTTGTATTCTTGTTGTCTTGTGTTGTGTGTTTCTGTGTTGTCTTGCAACTGGGGCTTTTAAAGGAGCATTAGATCAACTTGTCAGAACTTATATGTTCTGACAGGTTGTGTTCTTCTGTTCTTGTAGTCTTGTGTTGTATGTTTCTGTGTTGTCTTGCAGCTGAGGCTTTTAAAGGAGCATTAGATCAAAAAGTCAGACCTTAAATGTTTTGACAGGTTGTGTTCTTGTGTTCTTGTTGTCTTGTATTCTGTGTTTCTGTGTTGTCTTGCAGCTGAGGCTTTTAAAGAAGCATTAGATCAACAAGTCAGAACTTAAATGTTTTGACAGGTTGTGTTCTTGTGTTCTTGTCTTGTGTTGTGTGTTTCTGTGTTGTCTTGCAGCTGAGGCTTTTAAAGGAGCATTAGATCAAAAAGTCAGACCTTAAATGTTTTGACAGGTTGTGTTCTTGTGTTCTTGTTGTCTTGTATTCTGTGTTTCTGTGTTGTCTTGCAGCTGAGGCTTTTAAAGGAGCATTAGATCAAAAAGTCAGACCTTAAATGTTTTTACAGGTTGTGTTCTTGTGTTCTTGTTGTCTTGTATTCTGTGTTTCTGTGTTGTCTTGCAGCTGAGGCGTTTAAAGAAGCATAAGATCAACATGTCAGAATTTAAATGTTCTGAAAGGTTTGTTCTTGTGTTCTTGTTGTCTGTTGTGTGTTTCTGTGTCATCTTGCAGCTGAGGCTTTTAAAGAAGCATAAGATCAACATGTCAGAATTTAAATGTTCTGACAGGGTATGTTCTTGTGTTCTTGTTCTTTTGTGTTGTGTGTTTTTGTGTTGTCTTTCAGCTGAGGTTTTTAAAGGAGCATTAGATCAACTTGTCAGAACTAATATGTGCTGACAGGTTGTGTTCTTGTGTTCTTGTTGTCTTGTGTTGTGTGTTTCTGTGTAGTCTTGCAGCTGAGGCTTTTAAAGAAGCATGAGATCAACATGTCAGTATTTAAATGTTCTGACAGGGTTTGTTCTTGTGTTCTTGTTGTCTGTTGTGTGTTTCTGTGTCATCTTGCAGCTGAGGCTTTTAAAGGAGCATTAGATAAAAAAGTCAGAACTTAAATGTTCTGACAAGTTGTATTCTTGTTGTCTTGTGTTGTGTGTTTCTGTGTTGTCTTGCAGCTGAGGCTTTTAATGGAGCATTTGATCAACTTGTCAGAAATTAAATGTTTTGACCGGTGGTGTTCTTGTTGTCTTGTGTTGTGTGTTTCTGTGTTGTCTTTCAGCTGAGGCTTTTAAAGGAGCATTAGATCAAAAAGTCAGAACTTAAATGTTCTGACAGGTTGTTTTCTTCTGTTCTTGTTGTCTTGTGCTGTGTGTTTCTGTGTTGTCTTGCAGCTGAGGCTTTTAAAGAAGCATAAGATCAACATGTCAGAATTTAAATGTTCTGACAGGGTTTGTTCTTGTGTTCTTGTTGTCTGTTGTGTGTTTCTGTGTCGTCTTGCAGCTGAGGCTTTTAAAGAAGCAGAAGATCAACATGTCAGAATTTAAATGTTCTGACAGGGTTTGTTCTTGTGTTCTTGTTGTCTGTTGTGTGTTTCTGTGTCGTCTTGCAGCTGAGGCTTTTAAAGAAGCATAAGATCAACATGTCAGAATTTAAATGTTCTGACAGGGTATGTTCTTGTGTTCTTGTTCTTTTGTGTTGTGTGTTTTTGTGTTGTCTTTCAGCTGAGGTTTTTAAAGGAGCATTAGATCAACTTGTCAGAACTAATATGTGCTGACAGGTTGTGTTCTTGTGTTCTTGTTGTCTTGTGTTGTGTGTTTCTGTGTAGTCTTGCAGCTGAGGCTTTTAAAGAAGCATGAGATCAACATGTCAGAATTTAAATGTTCTGACAGGGTTTGTTCTTGTGTTCTTGTTGTCTGTTGTGTGTTTCTGTGTTGTCTTGCAGCTGAGGCTTTTAAAGGAGCATTAGATCAAAAAGTCAGAACTTAAATGTTCTGACAAGTTGTATTCTTGTTGTCTTGTGTTGTGTGTTTCTGTGTTGTCTTGCAGCTGAGGCTTTTAAAGAAGCATTAGATCAACTTTTCAGAACTTTAATGTTTTGACAGGTTGTGTTCTTGTGTTCTTGTCTTGTGTTGTGTGTTTCTGTGTTGTCTTGCAGCTGAGGCTTTTAATGGAGCATTTGATCAACTTGTCAGAAATTAAATGTTTTGACCGGTGGTGTTCTTGTTGTCTTGTGTTGTGTGTTTCTGTGTTGTCTTTCAGCTGAGGCTTTTAAAGGAGCATTAGATCAAAAAGTCAGAACTTAAATGTTCTGACAGGTTGTTTTCTTCTGTTCTTGTTGTCTTGTGCTGTGTGTTTCTGTGCTGTCTTGCAGCTGAGGCTTTTAAAGAAGCATAAGATCAACATGTCAGAATTTAAATGTTCTGACAGGGTTTGTTCTTGTGTTCTTGTTGTCTGTTGTGTGTTTCTGTGTCGTCTTGCAGCTGAGGCTTTTAAAGAAGCAGAAGATCAACATGTCAGAATTTAAATGTTCTGACAGGGTTTGTTCTTGTGTTCTTGTTGTCTGTTGTGTGTTTCTGTGTCGTCTTGCAGCTGAGGCTTTTAAATAAGCATAAGATCAACATGTCAGAATTTAAATGTTCTGACAGGGTATGTTCTTGTGTTCTTGTTCTTTTGTGTTGTGTGTTTTTATGTTGTCTTTCAGCTGAGGTTTTTAAATGAGCATTAGATCAACTTGTCAGACCTAATATGTGCTGACAGGTTGTGTTCTTGTGTTCTTGTTGTCTTGTGTTGTGTGTTTCTGTGTAGTCTTGCAGCTGAGGCTTTTAAAGGAGCATTAGATCAACATGTCTAAACTTAAATGTTCTGACAGGTTGTGTTCTTTTGTTTATGTTGTCTTGTGTTGTGTGTTTCTGTGTTGTCTTGCAGCTGAGGCTTTTAAAGAAGCATCAGATCAACTTTTCAGAACTTAAATGTTTTGACAGGTTGTGTTCTTGTTCTTTTGTGTTGTGTGTTTTTGTGTTGTCTTGCAGCTGAGGCTTTTAAAGAAGCTTGAGATCAACAAGTCAGAATTTAAATGTTCTGACAGGTTGTGTTCTTGTGTTCTTGTTTTCTTGTATTGTGTGTTTCTGTGTTGTCTAGCAGCTGGGGCTTTTAAAGAAGCATGAGATCAACATGTCAGAATTTAAATGTTCTGACAGGTTGTGTTCTTTTGTTTATGTTGTCTTGTGTTGTGTGTTTCTGTGTTGTCTTGCAGCTGAGGCTTTTAAAGAAGCATCAGATCAACTTTTCAGAACTTAAATGTTTTGACAGGTTGTGTTCTTGTGTTCTTGTTGTCTTGTATTGTGTGTTTCTGTGTTGTCTTGCAGCTGAGGCTTTTAAAGGAGCATTAGATCAAAAAGTCAGAACTTAAATGTTCTGACAAGTTGTATTCTTGTTGTCTTGTGTTGTGTGTTTCTGTGTTGTCTTGCAACTGGGGCTTTTAAAGGAGCATTAGATCAACTTGTCAGAACTTATATGTTCTGACAGGTTGTGTTCTTCTGTTCTTGTAGTCTTGTGTTGTATGTTTCTGTGTTGTCTTGCAGCTGAGGCTTTTAAAGGAGCATTAGATCAAAAAGTCAGACCTTAAATGTTTTGACAGGTTGTGTTCTTGTGTTCTTGTTGTCTTGTATTCTGTGTTTCTGTGTTGTCTTGCAGCTGAGGCTTTTAAAGAAGCATTAGATCAACAAGTCAGAACTTAAATGTTTTGACAGGTTGTGTTCTTGTGTTCTTGTCTTGTGTTGTGTGTTTCTGTGTTGTCTTGCAGCTGAGGCTTTTAAAGGAGCATTAGATCAAAAAGTCAGACCTTAAATGTTTTGACAGGTTGTGTTCTTGTGTTCTTGTTGTCTTGTATTCTGTGTTTCTGTGTTGTCTTGCAGCTGAGGCTTTTAAAGGAGCATTAGATCAAAAAGTCAGACCTTAAATGTTTTTACAGGTTGTGTTCTTGTGTTCTTGTTGTCTTGTATTCTGTGTTTCTGTGTTGTCTTGCAGCTGAGGCTTTTAAAGAAGCATAAGATCAACATGTCAGAATTTAAATGTTCTGAAAGGTTTGTTCTTGTGTTCTTGTTGTCTGTTGTGTGTTTCTGTGTCATCTTGCAGCTGAGGCTTTTAAAGAAGCATAAGATCAACATGTCAGAATTTAAATGTTCTGACAGGGTATGTTCTTGTGTTCTTGTTCTTTTGTGTTGTGTGTTTTTGTGTTGTCTTTCAGCTGAGGTTTTTAAAGGAGCATTAGATCAACTTGTCAGAACTAATATGTGCTGACAGGTTGTGTTCTTGTGTTCTTGTTGTCTTGTGTTGTGTGTTTCTGTGTAGTCTTGCAGCTGAGGCTTTTAAAGAAGCATGAGATCAACATGTCAGTATTTAAATGTTCTGACAGGGTTTGTTCTTGTGTTCTTGTTGTCTGTTGTGTGTTTCTGTGTCATCTTGCAGCTGAGGCTTTTAAAGGAGCATTAGATAAAAAAGTCAGAACTTAAATGTTCTGACAAGTTGTATTCTTGTTGTCATGTGTTGTGTGTTTCTGTGTTGTCTTACAACTGGGGCTTTTAAAGGAGCATTATATCAACTTGTCAGAACTTAAATGTTTTGACCGGTTGTGTTATTGTTGTCTTGTGTTGTGTGTTTCTGTGTTGTCTTGCAGCTGAGGCTTTTAAAGGAGCATTAGATCAACTTGTCAGAACTTAACTGTTCTGACAGGTTGTGTTCTTGTGTTCTTGTTGTCTTGTGTTGTGTTTCTGTGTTGTCTTGCAGCTGAGGCTTTTAAAGGAGCATTAGATCAACATGTAAGAACTTAAATGTTCTGACAGGTTGTGTTCTTGTGTTCTTGTTCTTTTGTGTTGTGTGTTTCTGTGTTGTCTTGCAGCTGAGGCTTTTAAAGGAGCATTAGATCAACATGTCTAAACTTAAATGTTCTGACAGGTTGTGTTCTTCTGTTCTTGTTTTCTTGTGTTGTGTGTTTCTGTGTTGTCTTGCAGCTGAGGCTTTTAAAGGATTATTAGATCAACTTGTCAGAACTTAAATGTTTTGACCGGTTGTGTTCTTGTTGTCTTGTGTTGTGTGTTTTTGTGTTGTCTTGCAGCTGAGGCTTTTAAAGAAGCTTGAGATCAACAAGTCAGAATTTAAATGTTCTGACAGGTTGTGTTCTTGTTGTCTTGTATTGTGTGTTTCTGTGTTGTCTTGCAGCGGAGGCTTTTAAAGAAGCATTAGATCAACTTTTCAGAACTTAAATGTTTTGACAGGTTGTGTTCTTGTGTTCTTGTTGTCTTTTATTGTGTGTTTCTGTGTTGTCTTGCAGCTGAGGCTTTTAAAGGAGCATTAGATCAAAAAGTCAGAACTTAAATGTTCTGACAAGTTGTATTCTTGTTGTCTTGTGTTGTGTGTTTCTGTGTTGTCTTGCAACTGGGGCTTTTAAAGGAGCATTAGATCAACTTGTCAGAACTTATATGTTCTGACAGGTTGTGTTCTTCTGTTCTTGTAGTCTTGTGTTGTGTGTTTCTGTGTTGTCTTGCAGCTGAGGCTTTTCAAGGAGCATTATATCAACTTGTCAGAACTTAAATGTTTTGACCGGTTATGTTCTTGTTGTCTTGTGTTGTGTGTTTCTGTGTTGTCTTGCAGCTGGGGCTTTTAAAGAAGCATGAGATCAACAAGTCAGAACTTAAATGTTTTGACAGGTTGTGTTCTTGTGTTCTTGTTGTCTTGTGTTGTGTGTTTCTGTGTTGTCTTGCAGCTGAGGCTTTTAAAGAAGCATGAGATCAACATGTCAGAATTTAAATGTTCTAACAGGGTGTGTTCTTGTTGTCTTGTGTAGTGTGTTTTTATGTTGTCTTGCAGCTGAGGCTTTTAATGGAGCATTAGATCAACTTGTCAGAACTTAAATGTTTTGACCTTTTGTGTTATTGTTGTCTTGTGTTGTGTGTTTCTGTGTTGTCTTGCAGCTGAGGCTTTTAAAGGAGCATTAGATCAAAAAGTCAGAACTTAAATGTTCTGACAGGTTGTGTTCTTCTGTTCAGGTGTTGTGTGTTTCTGTGTTGTCTTGCAGCTGAGGCTTTTAAAGAAGCATGAGATCAACATGTCAGAATTTAAATGTTCTGACAGGGTTTGTTCTTGTGTTCTTGTTGTCTGTTGTGTGTTTCTGTGTTGTCTTGCAACTGGGGCTTTTAAAGGAGCATTAGATCAACTTGTCAGAACTTATATGTTCTGACAGGTTGTGTTCTTCTGTTCTTGTGTTGTGTGTTTCTGTGTTGTCTTGCAGCTGAGGCTTTTAAAGGAGCATTATATCAACTTTTCAGAACTTAAATGTTTTGACCGGTTGTGTTATTGTTGTCTTGTGTTGTGTGTTTCTGTGTTGTCTTGCAGATGAGGCTTTTAAAGAAGCATTAGATCAACAAGTCAGAACTTAAATGTTTTGACCGGTTGTGTTCTTGTGTTATTGTTGTCTTGTGTCGTGTGTTTTTGTGTTGTCTTGCCGCTGATGCTTTTAAAGAAGCATTAGATCAACATGTAAGAACTTAAATGTTCTGACAGGTTGTGTTCTTCTGTTCTTGTTGTCTTGTGTTGTGTTTCTGTGTTGTCTTGCAGCTGAGGCTTTTAAAGGAGCATTAGATCAACTTGTCAGAATGTATATGTTCTGACAGGTTGTGTTCTTGTGTTATTGTTGTCTTGTGTCGTGTGTTTTTGTGTTGTCTTGCAACTGATGCTTTTAAAGAAGCATGAGATCAACATGTAAGAACTTAAATGTTCTGACAGGTTGTGTTCTTCTGTTCTTGTTTTCTTGTGTTGTGTGTTTCTGTGTTGTCTTGCAGCTGAGGCTTTTAAAGGATTATTAGATCAACTTGTCAGAACTTAAATGTTTTGACCGGTTGTGTTCTTGTTGTCTTGTGTTGTGTGTTTTTGTGTTGTCTTGCAGCTGAGGCTTTTAAAGAAGCATTAGATCAACTTTTCAGAACTTAAATGTTTTGACAGGTTGTGTTCTTGTGTTCTTGTTGTCTTTTATTGTGTGTTTCTGTGTTGTCTTGCAGCTGAGGCTTTTAAAGGAGCATTAGATCAAAAAGTCAGAACTTAAATGTTCTGACAAGTTGTATTCTTGTTGTCTTGTGTTGTGTGTTTCTGTGTTGTCTTGCAACTGGGGCTTTTAAAGGAGCATTAGATCAACTTGTCAGAACTTATATGTTCTGACAGGTTGTGTTCTTCTGTTCTTGTAGTCTTGTGTTGTGTGTTTCTGTGTTGTCTTGCAGCTGAGGCTTTTCAAGGAGCATTATATCAACTTGTCAGAACTTAAATGTTTTGACCGGTTATGTTCTTGTTGTCTTGTGTTGTGTGTTTCTGTGTTGTCTTGCAGCTGGGGCTTTTAAAGAAGCATGAGATCAACAAGTCAGAACTTAAATGTTTTGACAGGTTGTGTTCTTGTGTTCTTGTTGTCTTGTGTAGTGTGTTTTTATGTTGTCTTGCAGCTGAGGCTTTTAATGGAGCATTAGATCAACTTGTCAGAACTTAAATGTTTTGACCTTTTGTGTTATTGTTGTCTTGTGTTGTGTGTTTCTGTGTTGTCTTGCAGCTGAGGCTTTTAAAGGAGCATTAGATCAAAAAGTCAGAACTTAAATGTTCTGACAGGTTGTGTTCTTCTGTTCTTGTGTTGTGTGTTTCTGTGTTGTCTTGCAGCTGAGGCTTTTAAAGAAGCATGAGATCAACATGTCAGAATTTAAATGTTCTGACAGGGTTTGTTCTTGTGTTCTTGTTGTCTGTTGTGTGTTTCTGTGTTGTCTTGCAACTGGGGCTTTTAAAGGAGCATTAGATCAACTTGTCAGAACTTATATGTTCTGACAGGTTGTGTTCTTCTGTTCTTGTGTTGTGTGTTTCTGTGTTGTCTTGCAGCTGAGGCTTTTAAAGGAGCATTATATCAACTTGTCAGAACTTAAATGTTTTGACCGGTTGTGTTATTGTTGTTTTGTGTTGTGTGTTTCTGTGTTGTCTTGCAGATGAGGCTTTTAAAGAAGCATTAGATCAACAAGTCAGAACTTAAATGTTTTGACCGGTTGTGTTCTTGTGTTATTGTTGTCTTGTGTCGTGTGTTTTTGTGTTGTCTTGCCGCTGATGCTTTTAAAGAAGCATTAGATCAACAAGTCAGAACTTAAATGTTCTGACAGGTTGTGTTCTTGTGTTCTTGTTGTCTTGTGTTGTGTTTCTGTGTTGTCTTGCAGCTGAGGCTTTTAAAGGAGCATTAGATCAACTTGTCAGAACTTAAATGTTTTGACCCGTTATGTTCTTGTTGTCTTGTGTTGTGTGTTTCTGTGTTGTCTTGCAGCTGGGGCTTTTAAAGAAGCATGAGATCAACAAGTCAGAATTAAAATGTTCTGACAAGTTGTATTCTTGTTGTCTTGTGTTGTGTGTTTCTGTGTTGTCTTGCAACTGGGGCTTTTAAAGGAGCATTAGATCAACATGTCAGAATTTAAATGTTCTAACAGGGTGTGTTCTTGTTGTCTTGTGTAGTGTGTTTTTATGTTGTCTTGCAGCTGAGGCTTTTAATGGAGCATTAGATCAACTTGTCAGAAATTAAATGTTTTGACCGGTTGTGTTCTTGTTGTCTTGTGTTGTGTGTTTCTGTGTTGTCTTGCAGCTGAGGCTTTTAAAGAAGCATGAGATCAACATGTCAGAATTTAAATGTTCTGACAGGGTATGTTCTTGTGTTCTTGTTCTTTTGTGTTGTGTGTTTTTGTGTTGTCTTTCAGCTGAGGTTTTTAAAGGAGCATTAGATCAACTTGTCAGAACTTATCTGTGCTGACAGGTTGTGTTCTTGTGTTCTTGTTGTCTTGTGTTGTGTGTTTCTGTGTTGTCTTGCAGCTGAGGCTTTTAAAGGAGCATTAGATCAAAAAGTCAAAACTTAAATGTTCTGACAAGTTGTATTCTTGTTGTCTTGTGTTGTGTGTTTCTGTGTTGTCTTGCAGCTGAGGCTTTTAAAGGAGCATTATATCAAAAAGTCAGAACCTAAATGTTCTGACAGGTTGTGTTCTTTTGTTTATGTTGTCTTGTGTTGTGTGTTTCTGTGTTGTCTTGCAGCTGAGGCTTTTAAAGGAGCATTAGATCAAAAAGTCAGAACTTAAATGTTCTGACAAGTTGTATGCTTATTGTCATGTGTTGTGTGTTTCTGTGTTGTCTTGCAGCTGGGGCTTTTAAAGAAGCATGAGATCAACATGTCAGAATTTAAATGTTCTGACAAGTTGTATTCTTGTTGTCTTGTTGTCTTGTGTTGTTTGTTTCTGTGTTGTCTTTCAGCTGAGGCTTTTAAAGGAGCATTAGATCAAAAAGTCAGAACTTAAATGTTCTGACAAGTTGTATTCTTGTTGTCTTGTGTTGTGTGTTTCTGTGTTGTCTTGCAGCTGAGGCTTTTAAAGAAGCATGAGATCAACATGTCAGAATTTAAATGTTCTGACAGGTTGTGTTCTTTTGTTTATGTTGTCTTGTGTTGTATGTTTCTGTGTTGTCTTGCAACTGGGGCTTTTAAAGGAGCATTAGATCAACATGTCAGAAATTAAATGTTTTGACCGGTTGTGTTCTTGTTGTCTTGTGTTGTGTGTTTCTGTGTTGTCTTGCAGCTGAGGCTTTTAAAGAAGCATGAGATCAACATGTCAGAATTTAAATGTTCTGACAGGGTTTGTTCTTGTGTTCTTGTTGTCTGTTGTGTGTTTCTGTGTTGTCTTGCAGCTGAGGCTTTTAAAGGAGCATTAGATCAAAAAGTCAGAACCTAAATGTTCTGACAGGTTGTGTTCTTTTGTTTTTGTTGTCTTGTGTTGTGTGTGTCTGTGTTGTCTTGCAGCTGAGGCTTTTAAAGAAGCATTAGATCAAAAAGTCAGAACTTTAATGTTTTGACAGGTTGTGCTCTTGTGTTCTTGTCTTGTGTTGTGTGTTTCTGTGTTGTCTTGCAGCTGAGGCTTTTAATGGAGCATTAGATCAACTTGTCAGAAATTAAATGTTTTGACCGGTTGTGTTCTTGTTGTCTTGTGTTGTGTGTTTCTGTGTTGTCTTGCAGCTGAGGCTTTTAAAGAAGCATGAGATCAACATATCAGAATTTAAATGTTCTGACAGGGTTTGTTCTTGTGTTCTTGTTGTCTGTTGTTTGTTTCTGTGTTGTCTTGCAGCTGAGGCTTTTAAAGGAGCATTAGATCAAAAAGTCAGAACTTAAATGTTCTGACAAGTTGTATTCTTGTTGTCTTGTGTTGTGTGTTTCTGTGTTGTCTTGCAACTGAGGCTTTTAAAGAAGCATGAGATCAACATGTCAGAATTTAAATGTTCTAACAGGGTGTGTTCTTGTTGTCTTGTGTAGTGTGTTTTTATGTTGTCTTGCAGCTGAGGCTTTTAATGGAGCATTAGATCAACTTGTCAGAAATTAAATGTTCTGACAGGGTATGTTCTTGTGTTCTTGTTCTTTTGTGTTGTGTGTTTTTGTGTTGTCTTTCAGCTGAGGTTTTTAAAGGAGCATTAGATCAACTTGTCAGAACTTATCTGTGCTGACAGGTTGTGTTCTTGTGTTCTTGTTGTCTTGTGTTGTGTGTTTCTGTGTTGTCTTACAGCTGAGGCTTTTAAAGAAGCATGAGATCAACATGTCAGAATTTAAATGTTCTGACAGGGTTTGTTCTTGTGTTCTTGTTTTCTGTTGTGTGTTTCTGTGTCGTCTTGCAGCTGAGGCTTTTAAAGGAGCATTAGATCAAAAAGTCAAAACTTAAATGTTCTGACAAGTTGTATTCTTGTTTTGTGTTGTGTGTTTCTGTGTTGTCTTTCAGCTGAGGCTTTTAAAGGAGCATTAGATCAAAAAGTCAGAACCTAAATGTTCTGACAGGGTTTGTTCTTGTGTTCTTGTTGTCTGTTGTGTGTTTCTGTGTTGTCTTGCAGCTGAGGCTTTTGAAGGAGCATTAGATCAAAAAGTCAGAACTTAAATGTTCTGACAAGTTGTGTTCTTGTTGTCTTGTTGTCTTGTGTTGTGTGTTTCTGTGTTGTCTTGCAGCTGAGGCTTTTAAAGGAGCATTAGATCAAAAAGTCAGAACTTAAATGTTCTGACAGGTTGTTTTCTTCTGTTCTTGTTGTCTTGTGTTGTGTGTTTCTGTGTTGTCTTGCAGCTGAGGCTTTTAAAGAAGCATGAGATCAACATGTCAGAATTTAAATGTTCTGACAGGGTTTGTTCTTGTGTTCTTGTTGTCTGTTGTGTGTTTCTGTGTTGTCTTGCAGCTGAGGCTTTTAAAGGAGCATTAGATCAAAAAGTCAGAACTTAAATGTTCTGACAAGTTGTATTCTTGTTGTCTTGTGTTGTGTGTTTCTGTGTTGTCTTGCAGCTGAGGCTTTTAAAGAAGCATGAGATCAACATGTCAGAATTTAAATGTTCTGACAGGGTTTGTTCTTGTGTTCTTGTTGTCTGTTGTGTGTTTCTGTGTTGTCTTGCAGCTGAGGATTTTAAAGGAGCATTAGATCAAAAAGTCAGAACTTAAATGTTCTGACAAGTTGTATTCTTGTTGTCTTGTGTTGTGTGTTTCTGTGTTGTCTTGCAACTGAGGCTTTTAAGGAAGCATGAGATCAACATGTCAGAATTTAAATGTTCTAACAGGGTGTGTTCTTGTCTTGTGTAGTGTGTTTTTATTTTGTCTTGCAGCTGAGGCTTTTAATGGAGCATTAGATCAACTTGTCAGAAATTAAATGTTCTGACAGGGTATGTTCTTGTGTTCTTGTTCTTTTGTGTTGTGTGTTTTTGTGTTGTCTTTCAGCTGAGGTTTTTAAAGGAGCATTAGATCAACTTGTCAGAACTTATCTGTGCTGACAGGTTGTGTTCTTGTGTTCTTGTTGTCTTGTGTTGTGTGTTTCTGTGTTGTCTTGCAGCTGAGGCTTTTAAAGGAGCATTATATCAACTTGTCAGAACTTAAATGTTCTGACAGGTTGTGTTCTTGTGTTATTCTTGTTTTGTGTTGTGTGTTTCTGTGTTGTCTTTCAGCTGAGGCTTTTAAAGGAGCATTAGATCAAAAAGTCAGAACCTAAATGTTCTGACAGGGTTTGTTCTTGTGTTCTTGTTGTCTGTTGTGTGTTTCTGTGTTGTCTTGCAGCTGAGGCTTTTGAAGGAGCATTAGATCAAAAAGTCAGAACTTAAATGTTCTGACAAGTTGTGTTCTTGTTGTCTTGTTGTCTTGTGTTGTGTGTTTCTGTGTTGTCTTGCAGCTGAGGCTTTTAAAGGAGCATTAGATCAAAAAGTCAGAACTTAAATGTTCTGACAGGTTGTTTTCTTCTGTTCTTGTTGTCTTGTGTTGTGTGTTTCTGTGTTGTCTTGCAGCTGAGGCTTTTAAAGAAGCATGAGATCAACATGTCAGAATTTAAATGTTCTGACAGGGTTTGTTCTTGTGTTCTTGTTGTCTGTTGTGTGTTTCTGTGTTGTCTTGCAGCTGAGGCTTTTAAAGGAGCATTAGATCAAAAAGTCAGAACTTAAATGTTCTGACAAGTTGTATTCTTGTTGTCTTGTGTTGTGTGTTTCTGTGTTGTCTTGCAGCTGAGGCTTTTAAAGAAGCATGAGATCAACATGTCAGAATTTAAATGTTCTGACAGGGTTTGTTCTTGTGTTCTTGTTGTCTGTTGTGTGTTTCTGTGTTGTCTTGCAGCTGAGGATTTTAAAGGAGCATTAGATCAAAAAGTCAGAACTTAAATGTTCTGACAAGTTGTATTCTTGTTGTCTTGTGTTGTGTGTTTCTGTGTTGTCTTGCAACTGAGGCTTTTAAGGAAGCATGAGATCAACATGTCAGAATTTAAATGTTCTAACAGGGTGTGTTCTTGTCTTGTGTAGTGTGTTTTTATTTTGTCTTGCAGCTGAGGCTTTTAATGGAGCATTAGATCAACTTGTCAGAAATTAAATGTTCTGACAGGGTATGTTCTTGTGTTCTTGTTCTTTTGTGTTGTGTGTTTTTGTGTTGTCTTTCAGCTGAGGTTTTTAAAGGAGCATTAGATCAACTTGTCAGAACTTATCTGTGCTGACAGGTTGTGTTCTTGTGTTCTTGTTGTCTTGTGTTGTGTGTTTCTGTGTTGTCTTGCAGCTGAGGCTTTTAAAGGAGCATTATATCAACTTGTCAGAACTTAAATGTTCTGACAGGTTGTGTTCTTGTGTTATTGTTGTCTTGTGTCGTGTGTTTTTGTGTTGTCTTGCCGCTGAGACTTTTAAAGAAGCATGAGATCAACATGTCAGAATTTAAATGTTCTGACAGGTTGTGTTCTTGTGTTCTTGTTGTCTTGTATTGTGTGTTTCTGTGTTGTCTTACAGCTGGGGCTTTTAAAGAAGCATGAGATCAACATGTCAGAATTTAAATGTTCTGACAGGTTGTGTTCTTTTGTTTATGTTGTCTTGTGTTGTGTGTTTCTGTGTTGTCTTGCAGCTGAGGCTTTTAAAGAAGCATGAGATCAACATGTCAGAATTTAAATGTTCTAACAGGGTGTGTTCTTGTTGTCTTGTGTAGTGTGTTTTTATGTTGTCTTGCAGCTGAGGCTTTTAATGGAGCATTAGATCAACTTGTCAGAAATTAAATGTTTTGACCGGTTGTGTTCTTGTTGTCTTGTTGTCTTGTGTTGTGTGTTTCTGTGTTGTCTTTCAGCTGAGGCTTTTAAAGGAGCATTAGATCAAAAAGTCAGAACTTAAATGTTCTGACAGGTTGTTTTCTTCTGTTCTTGTTGTCTTGTGTTGTGTGTTTCTGTGTTGTCTTGCAGCTGAGGCTTTTAAAGAAGCATGAGATCAACATGTCAGAATTTAAATGTTCTGACAAGTTGTATTCTTGTTGTCTTGTGTTGTGTGTTTCTGTGTTGTCTTGCAGCTGAGGCTTTTAAAGAAGCATGAGATCAACAAGTCAGAATTTAAATGTTCTGACAGGTTGTGTTCTTGTGTTCTTGTTGTCTTGTATTGTGTGTTTCTGTGTTGTCTTGCAGCTGGGGCTTTTAAAGAAGCATGAGATCAACATGTCAGAATTTAAATGTTCTGACAGGTTGTGTTCTTTTGTTTATGTTGTCTTGTGTTGTGTGTTTCTGTGTTGTCTTGCAGCTGAGGCTTTAAAGAACCATGAGATCAACATGTCAGAACTTAAATGTTTTGACAGGTTGTGTTCTTGTGTTCTTGTTGTCTTGTATTGTGTGTTTCTGTGTTGTCTTGCAGCTGAGGCTTTTAAAGGAGCATTAGATCAAAAAGTCAGAACTTAAATGTTCTGACAAGTTGTATTCTTGTTGTCTTGTGTTGTGTGTTTCTGTGTTGTCTTGCAGCTGAGGCTTTAAAGAACCATGAGATCAACATGTCAGAACTTAAATGTTCTGACAAGTTGTATTCTTGTTGTCTTGTGTAGTGTGTTTTTATGTTGTCTTGCAGCTGAGGCTTTTAATGGAGCATTAGATCAACTTGTCAGAAATTAAATGTTTTGACCGGTTGTGTTCTTGTTGTCTTGTGTTGTGTGTTTCTGTGTTGTCTTTCAGCTGAGGCTTTTAAAGGAGCATTAGATCAAAAAGTCAGAACTTAAATGTTCTGACAGGTTGTGTTCTTCTGTTCTTGTTGTCTTGTATTCTGTGTTTCTGTGTTGTCTTGCAGCTGAGGCTTTTAAAGAAGCATTAGATCAACAAGTCAGAACTTAATTGTTTTGACAGGTTGTGTTCTTGTGTTCTTGTCTTGTGTTGTGTGTTTCTGTGTTGTCTTGCAGCTGAGGCTTTTAAAGGAGCATTAGATCAAAAAGTCAGACCTTAAATGTTTTGACAGGTTGTGTTCTTGTGTTTTTGTTGTCTTGTATTCTGTGTTTCTGTGTTGTCTTGCAGCTGAGGCTTTTAAAGAAGCATAAGATCAACATGTCAGAATTTAAATGTTCTGAAAGGTTTGTTCTTGTGTTCTTGTTGTCTGTTGTGTGTTTCTGTGTCATCTTGCAGCTGAGGCTTTTAAAGAAGCATAAGATCAACATGTCAGAATTTAAATGTTCTGACAGGGTATGTTCTTGTGTTCTTGTTCTTTTGTGTTGTGTGTTTTTGTGTTGTCTTTCAGCTGAGGTTTTTAAAGGAGCATTAGATCAACTTGTCAGAACTAATATGTGCTGACAGGTTGTGTTCTTGTGTTCTTGTTGTCTTGTGTTGTGTGTTTCTGTGTAGTCTTGCAGCTGAGGCTTTTAAAGAAGCATGAGATCAACATGTCAGTATTTAAATGTTCTGACAGGGTTTGTTCTTGTGTTCTTGTTGTCTGTTGTGTGTTTCTGTGTCATCTTGCAGCTGAGGCTTTTAAAGGAGCATTAGATAAAAAAGTCAGAACTTAAATGTTCTGACAAGTTGTATTCTTGTTGTCATGTGTTGTGTGTTTCTGTGTTGTCTTACAACTGGGGCTTTTAAAGGAGCATTATATCAACTTGTCAGAACTTAAATGTTTTGACCGGTTGTGTTATTGTTGTCTTGTGTTGTGTGTTTCTGTGTTGTCTTGCAGCTGAGGCTTTTAAAGGAGCATTAGATCAACTTGTCAGAACTTAATTGTTCTGACAGGTTGTGTTCTTCTGTTCTTGTAGTCTTGTGTTGTGTGTTTCTGTGTTGTCTTGCAGATGAGGCTTTTAAAGAAGCATTAGATCAACAAGTCAGAACTTAACTGTTCTGACAGGTTGTGTTCTTGTGTTCTTGTTGTCTTGTGTTGTGTTTCTGTGTTGTCTTGCAGCTGAGGCTTTTAAAGGAGCATTAGATCAACATGTAAGAACTTAAATGTTCTGACAGGTTGTGTTCTTGTGTTCTTGTTCTTTTGTGTTGTGTGTTTCTGTGTTGTCTTGCAGCTGAGGCTTTTAAAGGAGCATTAGATCAACATGTCTAAACTTAAATGTTCTGACAGGTTGTGTTCTTCTGTTCTTGTTTTCTTGTGTTGTGTGTTTCTGTGTTGTCTTGCAGCTGAGGCTTTTAAAGGATTATTAGATCAACTTGTCAGAACTTAAATGTTTTGACCGGTTGTGTTCTTGTTGTCTTGTGTTGTGTGTTTTTGTGTTGTCTTGCAGCTGAGGCTTTTAAAGAAGCTTGAGATCAACAAGTCAGAATTTAAATGTTCTGACAGGTTGTGTTCTTGTTGTCTTGTATTGTGTGTTTCTGTGTTGTCTTGCAGCTGAGGCTTTTAAAGAAGCATTAGATCAACTTTTCAGAACTTAAATGTTTTGACAGGTTGTGTTCTTGTGTTCTTGTTGTCTTTTATTGTGTGTTTCTGTGTTGTCTTGCAGCTGAGGCTTTTAAAGGAGCATTAGATCAAAAAGTCAGAACTTAAATGTTCTGACAAGTTGTATTCTTGTTGTCTTGTGTTGTGTGTTTCTGTGTTGTCTTGCAACTGGGGCTTTTAAAGGAGCATTAGATCAACTTGTCAGAACTTATATGTTCTGACAGGTTGTGTTCTTCTGTTCTTGTAGTCTGGTGTTGTGTGTTTCTGTGTTGTCTTGCAGCTGAGGCTTTTCAAGGAGCATTATATCAACTTGTCAGAACTTAAATGTTTTGACCGGTTATGTTCTTGTTGTCTTGTGTTGTGTGTTTCTGTGTTGTCTTGCAGCTGGGGCTTTTAAAGAAGCATGAGATCAACAAGTCAGAACTTAAATGTTTTGACAGGTTGTGTTCTTGTGTTCTTGTTGTCTTGTGTTGTGTGTTTCTGTGTTGTCTTGCAGCTGAGGCTTTTAAAGAAGCATGAGATCAACATGTCAGAATTTAAATGTTCTAACAGGGTGTGTTCTTGTTGTCTTGTGTAGTGTGTTTTTATGTTGTCTTGCAGCTGAGGCTTTTAATGGAGCATTAGATCAACTTGTCAGAACTTAAATGTTTTGACCTTTTGTGTTATTGTTGTCTTGTGTTGTGTGTTTCTGTGTTGTCTTGCAGCTGAGGCTTTTAAAGGAGCATTAGATCAAAAAGTCAGAACTTAAATGTTCTGACAGGTTGTGTTCTTCTGTTCAGGTGTTGTGTGTTTCTGTGTTGTCTTGCAGCTGAGGCTTTTAAAGAAGCATGAGATCAACATGTCAGAATTTAAATGTTCTGACAGGGTTTGTTCTTGTGTTCTTGTTGTCTGTTGTGTGTTTCTGTGTTGTCTTGCAACTGGGGCTTTTAAAGGAGCATTAGATCAACTTGTCAGAACTTATATGTTCTGACAGGTTGTGTTCTTCTGTTCTTGTGTTGTGTGTTTCTGTGTTGTCTTGCAGCTGAGGCTTTTAAAGGAGCATTATATCAACTTTTCAGAACTTAAATGTTTTGACCGGTTGTGTTATTGTTGTCTTGTGTTGTGTGTTTCTGTGTTGTCTTGCAGATGAGGCTTTTAAAGAAGCATTAGATCAACAAGTCAGAACTTAAATGTTTTGACCGGTTGTGTTCTTGTGTTATTGTTGTCTTGTGTCGTGTGTTTTTGTGTTGTCTTGCCGCTGATGCTTTTAAAGAAGCATTAGATCAACATGTAAGAACTTAAATGTTCTGACAGGTTGTGTTCTTCTGTTCTTGTTGTCTTGTGTTGTGTTTCTGTGTTGTCTTGCAGCTGAGGCTTTTAAAGGAGCATTAGATCAACTTGTCAGAATGTATATGTTCTGACAGGTTGTGTTCTTGTGTTATTGTTGTCTTGTGTCGTGTGTTTTTGTGTTGTCTTGCAACTGATGCTTTTAAAGAAGCATGAGATCAACATGTAAGAACTTAAATGTTCTGACAGGTTGTGTTCTTCTGTTCTTGTTTTCTTGTGTTGTGTGTTTCTGTGTTGTCTTGCAGCTGAGGCTTTTAAAGGATTATTAGATCAACTTGTCAGAACTTAAATGTTTTGACCGGTTGTGTTCTTGTTGTCTTGTGTTGTGTGTTTTTGTGTTGTCTTGCAGCTGAGGCTTTTAAAGAAGCATTAGATCAACTTTTCAGAACTTAAATGTTTTGACAGGTTGTGTTCTTGTGTTCTTGTTGTCTTTTATTGTGTGTTTCTGTGTTGTCTTGCAGCTGAGGCTTTTAAAGGAGCATTAGATCAAAAAGTCAGAACTTAAATGTTCTGACAAGTTGTATTCTTGTTGTCTTGTGTTGTGTGTTTCTGTGTTGTCTTGCAACTGGGGCTTTTAAAGGAGCATTAGATCAACTTGTCAGAACTTATATGTTCTGACAGGTTGTGTTCTTCTGTTCTTGTAGTCTTGTGTTGTGTGTTTCTGTGTTGTCTTGCAGCTGAGGCTTTTCAAGGAGCATTATATCAACTTGTCAGAACTTAAATGTTTTGACCGGTTATGTTCTTGTTGTCTTGTGTTGTGTGTTTCTGTGTTGTCTTGCAGCTGGGGCTTTTAAAGAAGCATGAGATCAACAAGTTAGAACTTAAATGTTTTGACAGGTTGTGTTCTTGTGTTCTTGTTGTCTTGTGTTGTGTGTTTCTGTGTTGTCTTGCAGCTGAGGCTTTTAAAGAAGCATGAGATCAACATGTCAGAATTTAAATGTTCTAACAGGGTGTGTTCTTGTTGTCTTGTGTAGTGTGTTTTTATGTTGTCTTGCAGCTGAGGCTTTTAATGGAGCATTAGATCAACTTGTCAGAACTTAAATGTTTTGACCTTTTGTGTTATTGTTGTCTTGTGTTGTGTGTTTCTGTGTTGTCTTGCAGCTGAGGCTTTTAAAGGAGCATTAGATCAAAAAGTCAGAACTTAAATGTTCTGACAGGTTGTGTTCTTCTGTTCTTGTGTTGTGTGTTTCTGTGTTGTCTTGCAGCTGAGGCTTTTAAAGAAGCATGAGATCAACATGTCAGAATTTAAATGTTCTGACAGGGTTTGTTCTTGTGTTCTTGTTGTCTGTTGTGTGTTTCTGTGTTGTCTTGCAACTGGGGCTTTTAAAGGAGCATTAGATCAACTTGTCAGAACTTATATGTTCTGACAGGTTGTGTTCTTCTGTTCTTGTGTTGTGTGTTTCTGTGTTGTCTTGCAGCTGAGGCTTTTAAAGGAGCATTATATCAACTTGTCAGAACTTAAATGTTTTGACCGGTTGTGTTATTGTTGTCTTGTGTTGTGTGTTTCTGTGTTGTCTTGCAGATGAGGCTTTTAAAGAAGCATTAGATCAACAAGTCAGAACTTAAATGTTTTGACCGGTTGTGTTCTTGTGTTATTGTTGTCTTGTGTCGTGTGTTTTTGTGTTGTCTTGCCGCTGATGCTTTTAAAGAAGCATTAGATCAACAAGTCAGAACTTAAATGTTCTGACAGGTTGTGGTCTTGTGTTCTTGTTGTCTTGTGTTGTGTTTCTGTGTTGTCTTGCAGCTGAGGCTTTTAAAGGAGCATTAGATCAACTTGTCAGAACTTAAATGTTTTGACCGGTTATGTTCTTGTTGTCTTGTGTTGTGTGTTTCTGTGTTGTCTTGCAGCTGGGGCTTTTAAAGAAGCATGAGATCAACAAGTCAGAATTAAAATGTTCTGACAAGTTGTATTCTTGTTGTCTTGTGTTGTGTGTTTCTGTGTTGTCTTGCAACTGGGGCTTTTAAAGGAGCATTAGATCAACATGTCAGAATTTAAATGTTCTAACAGGGTGTGTTCTTGTTGTCTTGTGTTGTGTGTTTCTGTGTTGTCTTGCAGCTGAGGCTTTTAAAGAAGCATGAGATCAACATGTCAGAATTTAAATGTTCTGACAGGGTATGTTCTTGTGTTCTTGTTCTTTTGTGTTGTGTGTTTTTGTGTTGTCTTTCAGCTGAGGATTTTAAAGGAGCATTAGATCAACTTGTCAGAACTTATCTGTGCTGACAGGTTGTGTTCTTGTGTTCTTGTTGTCTTGTGTTGTGTGTTTCTGTGTTGTCTTGCAGCTGAGGCTTTTAAAGGAGCATTAGATCAAAAAGTCAAAACTTAAATGTTCTGACAAGTTGTATTCTTGTTGTCTTGTGTTGTGTGTTTCTGTGTTGTCTTGCAGCTGAGGCTTTTAAAGGAGCATTAGATCAAAAAGTCAGAACCTAAATGTTCTGACAGGTTGTGTTCTTTTGTTTATGTTGTCTTGTGTTGTGTGTTTCTGTGTTGTCTTGCAGCTGAGGCTTTTAAAGGAGCATTAGATCAAAAAGTCAGAACTTAAATGTTCTGACAAGTTGTATGCTTATTGTCATGTGTTGTGTGTTTCTGTGTTGTCTTGCAGCTGGGGCTTTTAAAGAAGCATGAGATCAACATGTCAGAATTTAAATGTTCTGACAAGTTGTATTCTTGTTGTCTTGTTGTCTTGTGTTGTTTGTTTCTGTGTTGTCTTTCAGCTGAGGCTTTTAAAGGAGCATTAGATCAACATGTCAGAATTTAAATGTTCTAACAGGGTGTGTTCTTGTTGTCTTGTGTAGTGTGTTTTTATGTTGTCTTGCAGCTGAGGCTTTTAATGGAGCATTAGATCAACTTGTCAGAAATTAAATGTTTTGACCGGTTGTGTTCTTGTTGTCTTGTTGTCTTGTGTTGTGTGTTTCTGTGTTGTCTTTCAGCTGAGGCTTTTAAAGGAGCATTAGATCAAAAAGTCAGAACTTAAATGTTCTGACAAGTTGTATTCTTGTTGTCTTGTGTTGTGTGTTTCTGTGTTGTCTTGCAGCTGAGGCTTTTAAAGAAGCATGAGATCAACAAGTCAGAATTTAAATGTTCTGACAGGTTGTGTTCTTGTGTTCTTGTTGTCTTGTATTGTGTGTTTCTGTGTTGTCTTGCAGCTGGGGCTTTTAAAGGAGCATGAGATCAACATGTCAGAATTTAAATGTTCTGACAGGTTGTGTTCTTTTGTTTATGTTGTCTTGTGTTGTATGTTTCTGTGTTGTCTTGCAACTGGGGCTTTTAAAGGAGCATTAGATCAACATGTCAGAAATTAAATGTGTTGACCGGTTGTGTTCTTGTTGTCTTGTGTTGTGTGTTTCTGTGTTGTCTTTCAGCTGAGGCTTTTAAAGGAGCATTAGATCAAAAAGTCAGAACTTAAATGTTCTGACAGGTTGTTTTCTTCTGTTCTTGTTGTCTTGTGTTGTGTGTTTCTGTGTTGTCTTGCAGCTGAGGCTTTTAAAGAAGCATGAGATCAACATGTCAGAATTTAAATGTTCTGACAGGGTATGTTCTTGTGTTCTTGTTCTTTTGTGTTGTGTGTTTTTGTGTTGTCTTTCAGCTGAGGATTTTAAAGGAGCATTAGATCAACTTGTCAGAACTTATCTGTGCTGACAGGTTGTGTTCTTGTGTTCTTGTTGTCTTGTGTTGTGTGTTTCTGTGTTTTCTTGCAGCTGAGGCTTTTAAAGGAGCATTAGATCAAAAAGTCAAAACTTAAATGTTCTGACAAGTTGTATTCTTGTTGTCTTGTGTTGTGTGTTTCTGTGTTGTCTTGCAGCTGAGGCTTTTAAAGGAGCATTAGATCAAAAAGTCAGAACCTAAATGTTCTGACAGGTTGTGTTCTTTTGTTTATGTTGTCTTGTGTTGTGTGTTTCTGTGTTGTCTTGCAGCTGAGGCTTTTAAAGGAGCATTAGATCAAAAAGTCAGAACTTAAATGTTCTGACAAGTTGTATGCTTATTGTCATGTGTTGTGTGTTTCTGTGTTGTCTTGCAGCTGGGGCTTTTAAAGAAGCATGAGATCAACATGTCAGAATTTAAATGTTCTGACAAGTTGTATTCTTGTTGTCTTGTTGTCTTGTGTTGTTTGTTTCTGTGTTGTCTTTCAGCTGAGGCTTTTAAAGGAGCATTAGATCAACATGTCAGAATTTAAATGTTCTAACAGGGTGTGTTCTTGTTGTCTTGTGTAGTGTGTTTTTATGTTGTCTTGCAGCTGAGGCTTTTAAAGGAGCATTAGATCAACATGTCAGAAATTAAATGTGTTGACCGGTTGTGTTCTTGTTGTCTTGTGTTGTGTGTTTCTGTGTTGTCTTTCAGCTGAGGCTTTTAAAGGAGCATTAGATCAAAAAGTCAGAACTTAAATGTTCTGACAAGTTGTATTCTTGTTGTCTTGTGTTGTGTGTTTCTGTGTTGTCTTGCAGCTGAGGCTTTTAAAGAAGCATGAGATCAACAAGTCAGAATTTAAATGTTCTGACAGGTTGTGTTCTTTTGTTTATGTTGTCTTGTGTTGTATGTTTCTGTGTTGTCTTGCAACTGGGGCTTTTAAAGGAGCATTAGATCAACATGTCAGAATTTAAATGTTCTGACAAGTTGTATTCTTGTTGTCTTGTGTTGTGTGTTTCTGTGTTGTCTTACAGCTGAGGCTTTTAAAGAAGCATGAGATCAACAAGTCAGAATTTAAATGTTCTGACAGGTTGTGTTCTTGTGTTCTTGTTGTCTTGTATTGTGTGTTTCTGTGTTGTCTTGCAGCTGGGGCTTTTAAAGGAGCATGAGATCAACATGTCAGAATTTAAATGTTCTGACAGGTTGTGTTCTTTTGTTTATGTTGTCTTGTGTTGTATGTTTCTGTGTTGTCTTGCAACTGGGGCTTTTAAAGGAGCATTAGATCAACATGTCAGAAATTAAATGTTTTGACCGGTTGTGTTCTTGTTGTCTTGTGTTGTGTGTTTCTGTGTTGTCTTTCAGCTGAGGCTTTTAAAGGAGCATTAGATCAAAAAGTCAGAACTTAAATGTTCTGACAGGTTGTTTTCTTCTGTTCTTGTTGTCTTGTGTTGTGTGTTTCTGTGTTGTCTTGCAGCTGAGGCTTTTAAAGAAGCATGAGATCAACATGTCAGAATTTAAATGTTCTGACAGGGTTTGTTCTTGTGTTCTTGTTGTCTGTTGTGTGTTTCTGTGTTGTCTTGCAGCTGAGGCTTTTAAAGGAGCATTAGATCAAAAAGTCAGAACCTAAATGTTCTGACAGGTTGTGTTCTTTTGTTTTTGTTGTCTTGTGTTGTGTGTGTCTGTGTTGTCTTGCAGCTGAGGCTTTTAAAGAAGCATTAGATCAAAAAGTCAGAACTTTAATGTTTTGACAGGTTGTGCTCTTGTGTTCTTGTCTTGTGTTGTGTGTTTCTGTGTTGTCTTGCAGCTGAGGCTTTTAATGGAGCATTAGATCAACTTGTCAGAAATTAAATGTTTTGACCGGTTGTGTTCTTGTTGTCTTGTGTTGTGTGTTTCTGTGTTGTCTTGCAGCTGAGGCTTTTAAAGAAGCATGAGATCAACATATCAGAATTTAAATGTTCTGACAGGGTTTGTTCTTGTGTTCTTGTTGTCTGTTGTTTGTTTCTGTGTTGTCTTGCAGCTGAGGCTTTTAAAGGAGCATTAGATCAAAAAGTCAGAACTTAAATGTTCTGACAAGTTGTATTCTTGTTGTCTTGTGTTGTGTGTTTCTGTGTTGTCTTGCAACTGAGGCTTTTAAAGAAGCATGAGATCAACATGTCCGAATTTAAATGTTCTAACAGGGTGTGTTCTTGTTGTCTTGTGTAGTGTGTTTTTATGTTGTCTTGCAGCTGAGGCTTTTAATGGAGCATTAGATCAACTTGTCAGAAATTAAATGTTCTGACAGGGTATGTTCTTGTGTTCTTGTTCTTTTGTGTTGTGTGTTTTTGTGTTGTCTTTCAGCTGAGGTTTTTAAAGGAGCATTAGATCAACTTGTCAGAACTTATCTGTGCTGACAGGTTGTGTTCTTGTGTTCTTGTTGTCTTGTGTTGTGTGTTTCTGTGTTGTCTTACAGCTGAGGCTTTTAAAGAAGCATGAGATCAACATGTCAGAATTTAAATGTTCTGACAGGGTTTGTTCTTGTGTTCTTGTTTTCTGTTGTGTGTTTCTGTGTCGTCTTGCAGCTGAGGCTTTTAAAGGAGCATTAGATCAAAAAGTCAAAACTTAAATGTTCTGACAAGTTGTATTCTTGTTTTGTGTTGTGTGTTTCTGTGTTGTCTTTCAGCTGAGGCTTTTAAAGGAGCATTAGATCAAAAAGTCAGAACCTAAATGTTCTGACAGGGTTTGTTCTTGTGTTCTTGTTGTCTGTTGTGTGTTTCTGTGTTGTCTTGCAGCTGAGGCTTTTGAAGGAGCATTAGATCAAAAAGTCAGAACTTAAATGTTCTGACAGGTTGTTTTCTTCTGTTCTTGTTGTCTTGTGTTGTGTGTTTCTGTGTTGTCTTGCAGCTGAGGCTTTTAAAGAAGCATGAGATCAACATGTCAGAATTTAAATGTTCTGACAGGGTTTGTTCTTGTGTTCTTGTTGTCTGTTGTGTGTTTCTGTGTTGTCTTGCAGCTGAGGCTTTTAAAGGAGCATTAGATCAAAAAGTCAGAACTTAAATGTTCTGACAAGTTGTATTCTTGTTGTCTTGTGTTGTGTGTTTCTGTGTTGTCTTGCAGCTGAGGCTTTTAAAGGAGCATTAGATCAAAAAGTCAGAACTTAAATGTTCTGACAAGTTGTATGCTTATTGTCATGTGTTGTGTGTTTCTGTGTTGTCTTGCAGCTGGGGCTTTTAAAGAAGCATGAGATCAACATGTCAGAATTTAAATGTTCTGACAAGTTGTATTCTTGTTGTCTTGTTGTCTTGTGTTGTTTGTTTCTGTGTTGTCTTTCAGCTGAGGCTTTTAAAGGAGCATTAGATCAACATGTCAGAATTTAAATGTTCTAACAGGGTGTGTTCTTGTTGTCTTGTGTAGTGTGTTTTTATGTTGTCTTGCAGCTGAGGCTTTTAATGGAGCATTAGATCAACTTGTCAGAAATTAAATGTTTTGACCGGTTGTGTTCTTGTTGTCTTGTTGTCTTGTGTTGTGTGTTTCTGTGTTGTCTTTCAGCTGAGGCTTTTAAAGGAGCATTAGATCAAAAAGTCAGAACTTAAATGTTCTGACAAGTTGTATTCTTGTTGTCTTGTGTTGTGTGTTTCTGTGTTGTCTTGCAGCTGAGGCTTTTAAAGAAGCATGAGATCAACAAGTCAGAATTTAAATGTTCTGACAGGTTGTGTTCTTGTGTTCTTGTTGTCTTGTATTGTGTGTTTCTGTGTTGTCTTGCAGCTGGGGCTTTTAAAGGAGCATGAGATCAACATGTCAGAATTTAAATGTTCTGACAGGTTGTGTTCTTTTGTTTATGTTGTCTTGTGTTGTATGTTTCTGTGTTGTCTTGCAACTGGGGCTTTTAAAGGAGCATTAGATCAACATGTCAGAAATTAAATGTTTTGACCGGTTGTGTTCTTGTTGTCTTGTGTTGTGTGTTTCTGTGTTGTCTTTCAGCTGAGGCTTTTAAAGGAGCATTAGATCAAAAAGTCAGAACTTAAATGTTCTGACAGGTTGTTTTCTTCTGTTCTTGTTGTCTTGTGTTGTGTGTTTCTGTGTTGTCTTGCAGCTGAGGCTTTTAAAGAAGCATGAGATCAACATGTCAGAATTTAAATGTTCTGACAGGGTTTGTTCTTGTGTTCTTGTTGTCTGTTGTGTGTTTCTGTGTTGTCTTGCAGCTGAGGCTTTTAAAGGAGCATTAGATCAAAAAGTCAGAACCTAAATGTTCTGACAGGTTGTGTTCTTTTGTTTTTGTTGTCTTGTGTTGTGTGTGTCTGTGTTGTCTTGCAGCTGAGGCTTTTAAAGAAGCATTAGATCAAAAAGTCAGAACTTTAATGTTTTGACAGGTTGTGCTCTTGTGTTCTTGTCTTGTGTTGTGTGTTTCTGTGTTGTCTTGCAGCTGAGGCTTTTAATGGAGCATTAGATCAACTTGTCAGAAATTAAATGTTTTGACCGGTTGTGTTCTTGTTGTCTTGTGTTGTGTGTTTCTGTGTTGTCTTGCAGCTGAGGCTTTTAAAGAAGCATGAGATCAACATATCAGAATTTAAATGTTCTGACAGGGTTTGTTCTTGTGTTCTTGTTGTCTGTTGTTTGTTTCTGTGTTGTCTTGCAGCTGAGGCTTTTAAAGGAGCATTAGATCAAAAAGTCAGAACTTAAATGTTCTGACAAGTTGTATTCTTGTTGTCTTGTGTTGTGTGTTTCTGTGTTGTCTTGCAACTGAGGCTTTTAAAGAAGCATGAGATCAACATGTCAGAATTTAAATGTTCTAACAGGGTGTGTTCTTGTTGTCTTGTGTAGTGTGTTTTTATGTTGTCTTGCAGCTGAGGCTTTTAATGGAGCATTAGATCAACTTGTCAGAAATTAAATGTTCTGACAGGGTATGTTCTTGTGTTCTTGTTCTTTTGTGTTGTGTGTTTTTGTGTTGTCTTTCAGCTGAGGTTTTTAAAGGAGCATTAGATCAACTTGTCAGAACTTATCTGTGCTGACAGGTTGTGTTCTTGTGTTCTTGTTGTCTTGTGTTGTGTGTTTCTGTGTTGTCTTACAGCTGAGGCTTTTAAAGAAGCATGAGATCAACATGTCAGAATTTAAATGTTCTGACAGGGTTTGTTCTTGTGTTCTTGTTTTCTGTTGTGTGTTTCTGTGTCGTCTTGCAGCTGAGGCTTTTAAAGGAGCATTAGATCAAAAAGTCAAAACTTAAATGTTCTGACAAGTTGTATTCTTGTTTTGTGTTGTGTGTTTCTGTGTTGTCTTTCAGCTGAGGCTTTTAAAGGAGCATTAGATCAAAAAGTCAGAACCTAAATGTTCTGACAGGGTTTGTTCTTGTGTTCTTGTTGTCTGTTGTGTGTTTCTGTGTTGTCTTGCAGCTGAGGCTTTTGAAGGAGCATTAGATCAAAAAGTCAGAACTTAAATGTTCTGACAAGTTGTGTTCTTGTTGTCTTGTTGTCTTGTGTTGTGTGTTTCTGTGTTGTCTTGCAGCTGAGGCTTTTAAAGGAGCATTAGATCAAAAAGTCAGAACTTAAATGTTCTGACAGGTTGTTTTCTTCTGTTCTTGTTGTCTTGTGTTGTGTGTTTCTGTGTTGTCTTGCAGCTGAGGCTTTTAAAGAAGCATGAGATCAACATGTCAGAATTTAAATGTTCTGACAGGGTTTGTTCTTGTGTTCTTGTTGTCTGTTGTGTGTTTCTGTGTTGTCTTGCAGCTGAGGCTTTTAAAGGAGCATTAGATCAAAAAGTCAGAACTTAAATGTTCTGACAAGTTGTATTCTTGTTGTCTTGTGTTGTGTGTTTCTGTGTTGTCTTGCAGCTGAGGCTTTTAAAGAAGCATGAGATCAACATGTCAGAATTTAAATGTTCTGACAGGGTTTGTTCTTGTGTTCTTGTTGTCTGTTGTGTGTTTCTGTGTTGTCTTGCAGCTGAGGATTTTAAAGGAGCATTAGATCAAAAAGTCAGAACTTAAATGTTCTGACAAGTTGTATTCTTGTTGTCTTGTGTTGTGTGTTTCTGTGTTGTCTTGCAACTGAGGCTTTTAAGGAAGCATGAGATCAACATGTCAGAATTTAAATGTTCTAACAGGGTGTGTTCTTGTCTTGTGTAGTGTGTTTTTATTTTGTCTTGCAGCTGAGGCTTTTAATGGAGCATTAGATCAACTTGTCAGAAATTAAATGTTCTGACAGGGTATGTTCTTGTGTTCTTGTTCTTTTGTGTTGTGTGTTTTTGTGTTGTCTTTCAGCTGAGGTTTTTAAAGGAGCATTAGATCAACTTGTCAGAACTTATCTGTGCTGACAGGTTGTGTTCTTGTGTTCTTGTTGTCTTGTGTTGTGTGTTTCTGTGTTGTCTTGCAGCTGAGGCTTTTAAAGGAGCATTATATCAACTAGTCAGAACTTAAATGTTCTGACAGGTTGTGTTCTTGTGTTATTGTTGTCTTGTGTCGTGTGTTTTTGTGTTGTCTTGCCGCTGAGACTTTTAAAGAAGCATGAGATCAACATGTCAGAATTTAAATGTTCTGACAGGTTGTGTTCTTGTGTTCTTGTTGTCTTGTATTGTGTGTTTCTGTGTTGTCTTACAGCTGGGGCTTTTAAAGAAGCATGAGATCAACATGTCAGAATTTAAATGTTCTGACAGGTTGTGTTCTTTTGTTTATGTTGTCTTGTGTTGTGTGTTTCTGTGTTGTCTTGCAGCTGAGGCTTTTAAAGAAGCATGAGATCAACATGTCAGAATTTAAATGTTCTAACAGGGTGTGTTCTTGTTGTCTTGTGTAGTGTGTTTTTATGTTGTCTTGCAGCTGAGGCTTTTAATGGAGCATTAGATCAACTTGTCAGAAATTAAATGTTTTGACCGGTTGTGTTCTTGTTGTCTTGTTGTCTTGTGTTGTGTGTTTCTGTGTTGTCTTTCAGCTGAGGCTTTTAAAGGAGCATTAGATCAGAAAGTCAGAACTTAAATGTTCTGACAGGTTGTTTTCTTCTGTTCTTGTTGTCTTGTGTTGTGTGTTTCTGTGTTGTCTTGCAGCTGAGGCTTTTAAAGAAGCATGAGATCAACATGTCAGAATTTAAATGTTCTGACAAGTTGTATTCTTGTTGTCTTGTGTTGTGTGTTTCTGTGTTGTCTTGCAGCTGAGGCTTTTAAAGAAGCATGAGATCAACAAGTCAGAATTTAAATGTTCTGACAGGTTGTGTTCTTGTGTTCTTGTTGTCTTGTATTGTGTGTTTCTGTGTTGTCTTGCAGCTGGGGCTTTTAAAGAAGCATGAGATCAACATGTCAGAATTTAAATGTTCTGACAGGTTGTGTTCTTTTGTTTATGTTGTCTTGTGTTGTGTGTTTCTGTGTTGTCTTGCAGCTGAGGCTTTAAAGAACCATGAGATCAACATGTCAGAACTTAAATGTTCTGACAAGTTGTATTCTTGTTGTCTTGTGTAGTGTGTTTTTATGTTGTCTTGCAGCTGAGGCTTTTAATGGAGCATTAGATCAACTTGTCAGAAATTAAATGTTTTGACCGGTTGTGTTCTTGTTGTCTTGTGTTGTGTGTTTCTGTGTTGTCTTTCAGCTGAGGCTTTTAAAGGAGCATTAGATCAAAAAGTCAGAACTTAAATGTTCTGACAGGTTGTTTTCTTCTGTTCTTGTTGTCTTGTGTTGTGTGTTTCTGTGTTGTCTTGCAGCTGAGGCTTTTAAAGAAGCATGAGATCAACATGTCAGAATTTAAATGTTCTGACAGGGTTTGTTCTTGTGTTCTTGTTGTCTGTTGTGTGTTTCTGTGTTGTCTTGCAGCTGAGGCTTTTAAAGGAGCACTAGATCAAAAAGTCAAAACTTAAATGTTCTGACAAGTTGTATTCTTGTTGTCTTGTGTTGTGTGTTTCTGTGTTGTCTTGCAGCTGAGGCTTTTAAAGAAGCATGAGATCAACAAGTCAGAACTTTAATGTTTTGACAGGTTGTGTTCTTGTGTTCTTGTCTTGTGTTGTGTGTTTCTGTGTTGTCTTGCAGCTGAGGCTTTTAATGGAGCATTAGATCAACTTGTCAGAAATTAAATGTTTTGACCGGTTGTGTTCTTGTTGTCTTGTGTTGTGTGTTTCTGTGTTGTCTTGCAGCTGAGGCTTTTAAAGAAGCATGAGATCAACATGTCAGAATTTAAATGTTCTGACAGAGTTTGTTCTTGTGTTCTTGTTGTCTGTTGTGTGTTTCTGTGTTGTCTTGCAGCTGAGGCTTTTAAAGGAGCATTAGCTCAAAAAGTCAGAACCTAAATGTTCTGACAAGTTGTGTTCTTGTTGTCTTGTGTTGTGTGTTTCTGTGTTGTCTTGCAACTGAGGCTTTTAAAGGAGCATTAGATCAACTTGTCACAACTTATATGTTCTGACAGGTTGTGTTCTTCTGTTCTTGTAGTCTTGTGTTGTGTGTTTCTGTGTTGTCTTGCAGCTGAGGCTTTTAAAGGAGCATTATATCAACTTGTCAGAACTTAAATGTTTTGACCGGTTGTGTTCTTGTGTTATTGTTGTCTTGTGTCGTGTGTTTTTGTGTTGTCTTGCCGCTGATGCTTTTAAAGAAGCATTAGATCAACAAGTCAGAACTTAAATGTTCTGACAGGTTGTGTTCTTGTGTTCTTGTTGTCTTGTATTGTGTTTCTGTGTTATCTTACAGCTGAGGCTTTTAAAAGAGCATTAGATCAACTTGTCAGAACTTAAATGTTCTGACAGGGTGTGTTCTTGTGTTCTAGTTGTCTTGTGTTGTGTGTTTTTGTGTTGTCTTGCAGCTGAGGCTTTTAAAGGAGCATTAGATCAAAAAGTCAGAACCTAAATGTTCTGACAGGTTGTGTTCTTTTGTTTATGTTGTCTTGTGTTGTGTGTTTCTGTGTTGTCTTGCAGCTGAGGCTTTAAAGAAGCATGAGATCAACATGTCAGAACTTAAATGTTTTGACAGGTTGTGTTCTTCTGTTCTTGTAGTCTTGTATTGTGTGTTTCTGTGTTGTCTTGCAGCTGAGGCTTTTAAAAGAGCATTAGATCAAAAAGTCAGAACTTAAATGTTCTGACAAGTTGTATTCTTGTTGTCTTGTGTTGTGTGTTTCTGTGTTGTCTTGCAACTGGGGCTTTTAAAGGAGCATTAGATCAACATGTCAGAAATTAAATGTTTTGACCGGTTGTGTTCTTGTTGTCTTGTGTTGTGTGTTTCTGTGTTGTCTTGCAGCTGAGGCTTTTAAAGAAGCATGATATCAACATGTCAGAATTTAAATTTTCTGACAGGGTTTGTTCTTGTATTCTTGTTGTCTTGTGTTGTGTGTTTCTGTGTTGTCTTGCAACTGGGGCTTTTAAAGGAGCATTAGATCAACATGTCAGAAATTAAATGTTTTGACCGGTTGTGTTCTTGTTGTCTTGTGTTGTGTGTTTCTGTGTTGTCTTGCAGCTGAGGCTTTTAAAGGAGCATTAGATCAAAAAGTCAGAACCTAAATGTTCTGACAGTTTGTGTTCTTTTGTTTTTGTTGTCTTGTGTTGTGTGTTTCTGTGTTGTCTTGCAGCTGAGGCTTTTAAAGGAGCATTAGATCAACTTGTCAGAAATTAAATGTTTTGACCGGTTGTGTTCTTGTTGTCTTGTGTTGTGTGTTTCTGTGTTGTCTTGCAGCTGATGCTTTTAAAGAAGCATAAGATCAACATGTCAGAATTTAAATGTTCTGAGAGGGTATGTTCTTGTGTTCTTGTTCTTTTGTGTTGTGTGTTTTTGTGTTGTCTTTCAGCTGAGGTTTTTAAAGGAGCATTAAATCAACTTGTCAGAACCTATCTGTGCTGACAGGTTGTGTTCTTGTGTTCTTGTTGTCTTGTGTTGTGTGTTTCTGTGTTGTCTTGCAACTGGGACTTTTAAAGAAGCATTATATCAACTTGTCAGAACTTAAATGTTTTGACCGGTTGTGTTATTGTTGTCTTGTGTTGTGTGTTTCTGTGTTATCTTGCAGCTGAGTCTTTTAAAGAAGCATTAGATCAACAAGTCAGAACTTAAATGTTCTGACAGGGTGTGTTCTTGTTCTTTTGTGTTGTGTGTTTTTGCGTTGTCTTGCAGCTGAGGCTTTTAAAGAAGCTTGAGATCAACATGTCAGAATTTAAACGTTCTGACAGGTTGTGTTGTCTTGCAGCTGAGGCTTTTAAAGGAGCATTAGATCAACTTGTCAGAACTTAAATGTTCTGACAGGTTGTGTTATTGTTGTCTTGTGTCGTGTGTTTTTGTGTTGTCTTGCAGCTGGGGCTTTTAAAGAAGCATTAGATCAACAAGTCAGAATTTAAATGTTCTGACAGGGTGTGTTCTTGTGTTCTTGTTGTCTTGTGTTGTGTGTTTTTGTGTTGTCTTGCAGCTGAGGCTTTTAAAGGAGCATTAGATCAAAAAGTCAGAACCTAAATGGACAGGTTGTGTTCTTGTGTTCTTGTTGTCTTGTGTTGTGTGTTTCTGTATTGTCTTGCAGATGAGGCTTTTAAAGAAGCATGAGATCAACAAGTCAGAACTTAAATGTTTTAACAGGTTGTGTTCTTGTGTTCTTGTGTTCTTGTCTTCTGTTGTGTGTTTCTGTGTTGTCTTGCAGCTGAGGCTTTTAATGGAGCATTAGATCAACTTGTCAGAAATTAAATGTTTTGACGGGTTGTGTTCTTGTTGTCTTGTGTTGTGTGTTTCTGTGTTGTCTTTCAGCTGATGCTTTTAAAAGGAGCATTAGATCAAAAAGTCAGAACTTAAATGTTCTGACAGGGTATGTTCTTGTGTTCTTGTTCTTTTGTGTTGTGTGTTTTTGTGTTGTCTTTCAGCTGAGGTTTTTAAAGGAGCATTAGATCAACTTGTCAGAACTTATATGTTCTGACAGGTTGTGTTCTTCTGTTCTTGTAGTCTTGTGTTGTGTATTTCTGTGTTGTCTTGCAGATGAGGCTTTTAAAGAAGCATTATTATACGGCTCTTCACAACGTAAGTAGAAGCTCCGTTGATTTGAATGGGATTTCCCAACGTTCTACCGGTCATTATTTTCTGATAAAGGACCTCTGAGAAAAATAATGACCGCTGCCCATGGCAACGGAGTTCGTGCTTTCATATCACTCCGCGCGTACGTAGTAGCGACACTATCTCTGTCCCCGTCACTGCGAGAGAAGTTGGGGGAATTGCTCGTGAAGTTAGCGTGAGTCTGACTTTCAACTTACCCAGAGATTCACCACCATTACTCCTCTCAAACTGCGCCTTCAACTGCTGCTGCTTCTAGCTTAGCAAAACGTTGCCGAGCAACGCGCAAACTTTTGGGAAATATTTGTCGCGGAAGTCACAAGCTGATGCTTTTAAAAGGAGCATTAGATCAAAAAGTCAGAACTTAAATGTTCTGACAGGGTATGTTCTTGTGTTCTTGTTCTTTTGTGTTGTGTGTTTTTGTGTTGTCTTGCAGCTGAGACTTTTAAAGAAGCATTAGATCAACAAGTCAGAACTTAAATGTTCTGACAGGGTGTGTTCTTGTATTCTTGTTGTCTTGTGTGTTTCTGTGTTGCCTTGCAACTGGGGCTTTTAAAGGAGCATTAGATCAACTTTTCAGAATTTAAATGTTCTGACAGGGTGTGTTCTTGTGTTCTTGTTGTCTTGTGTTGTGTGTTTTTGTGTTGTCTTGCAGCTGGGGCTTTTAAAGAAGCATTAGATCAACAAGTCAGAACTTAAATGTTCTGACAGGTTGTGTTCTTCTGTTCTTTTTGTCTTGTGTTGTGTGTTTTTGTGTTGTCTTGCAGCTGAGGCTTTTAAAGAAGCATGAGATCAACATGTCAGAACTTAAATGTTCTGACAGGTTGTGTTCTTGTGTTCTTGTTCTTTTGTGTTGTGTGTTTCTGTGTTGTCTTGCAGCTGAGGCTTTTAAAGGAGCATTAGATCAACTTGTCAGAACTTAAATGTTCTGACAGGTTGTGTTATTGTTGTCTTGTGTCGTGTGTTTTTGTGTTGTCTTGCAGCTGGGGCTTTTAAAGAAGCATTAGATCAACAAGTCAGAACTTAAATGTTCTGACAGGTTGTGTTCTACTGTTCTTTTTGTCTTGTGTTGTGTGTTTTTGTGTTGT
Source organism: Gobius niger (assembly GCF_951799975.1). NCBI lineage: Eukaryota > Metazoa > Chordata > Actinopteri > Gobiiformes > Gobiidae > Gobius > Gobius niger. The sequence continues at coordinate 4,889,995 of NC_136853.1, read as the reverse complement.
CTTGCAGCTGAGGCTTTTAAAGAAGCATTAGATCAACAAGTCAGAACTTAAATGTTCTGACAGGTTGTGTTCTTCTGTTCTTGTTGTCTTGTGTTGTGTGTTTTTGTGTTGTCTTGCAGCTGAGGCTTTTAAAGAAGCATGAGATCAACATGTCAGAACTTAAATGTTCTGACAGGTTGTGTTCTTGTGTTCTTGTTCTTTTGTGTTGTGTGTTTCTGTGTTGTCTTGCAGCTGAGGCTTTTAAAGGAGCATTAGATCAACATGTCTAAACTTAAATGTTCTGACAGGTTGTGTTCTTCTGTTCTTGTTTTCTTGTGTTGTGTGTTTCTGTGTTGTCTTGCAGCTGAGGCTTTTAAAGGATTATTAGATCAACTTGTCAGAACTTAAATGTTTTGACCGGTTGTGTTCTTGTTGTCTTGTGTTGTGTGTTTCTGTGTTGTCTTGCAGCTGAGGCTTTTAAAGGAGCATTAGATCAACTTGTCAGAACTTAAATGTTCTGACAGGTTGTGTTCTTCTGTTCTTTTTGTCTTGTGTTGTGTGTTTTTGTGTTGTCTTGCAGCTGAGGCTTTTAAAGAAGCATTAGATCAACAAGTCAGAACTTAAATGTTCTGACAGGTTGTGTTCTTCTGTTCTTGTTGTCTTGTGTTGTGTGTTTTTGTGTTGTCTTGCAGCTGAGGCTTTTAAAGAAGCATGAGATCAACATGTCAGAACTTAAATGTTCTGACAGGTTGTGTTCTTGTGTTCTTGTTCTTTTGTGTTGTGTGTTTCTGTGTTGTCTTGCAGCTGAGGCTTTTAAAGGAGCATTAGATCAACATGTCTAAACTTAAATGTTCTGACAGGTTGTGTTCTTCTGTTCTTGTTTTCTTGTGTTGTGTTTTTCTGTGTTGTCTTGCAGCTGAGGCTTTTAAAGGATTATTAGATCAACTTGTCAGAACTTAAATGTTTTGACCGGTTGTGTTCTTGTTGTCTTGTGTTGTGTGTTTCTGTGTTGTCTTGCAGCTGAGGCTTTTAAAGGAGCATTAGATCAACTTGTCAGAACGTATATGTTCTGACAGGTTCTGTTCTTCTGTTCTTGTTTTCTTGTGTTGTGTGTTTCTGTGTTATCTTGCAGCTGAGTATTTTAAAGAAGCATTAGATCAACAAGTCAGAACTTAAATGTTCTGACAGGGTGTGTTCTTGTTCTTTTGTGTTGTGTGTTTTTGTGTTGTCTTGCAGCTGAGGCTTTTAAAGAAGCATGAGATCAACAAGTCAGAATTTAAATTTTCTGACAGGTTGTGTTCTTGTGTTCTTGTTGTCTTGTATTGTGTGTTTCTGTGTTGTCTTGCAGCTGGGGCTTTTAAAGAAGCATGAGATCAACATGTCAGAATTTAAATGTTCTGACAGGTTGTGTTCTTTTGTTTATGTTGTCTTGTGTTGTGTGTTTCTGTGTTGTCTTGCAGCTGTTTTTTTTTTAGAAGCATTAGATCAACTTTTCAGAACTTAAATGTTTTGACAGGTTGTGTTCTTGTGTTCTTGTTGTCTTGTATTGTGTGTTTCTGTGTTGTCTTGCAGCTGGGGCTTTTAAAGAAGCATGAGATCAACATGTCAGAATTTAAATGTTCTGACAGGTTGTGTTGTTGTGTTCTTGTTGTCTTGTATTGTGTGTTTCTGTGTTGTCTTGCAGCTGGGGCTTTTAAAGAAGCATGAGATCAACATGTCAGAACTTAAATGTTCTGACAGGTTGTGTTCTTTTGTTTATGTTGTCTTGTGTTGTGTGTTTCTGTGTTGTCTTGCAGCTGAGGCTTTTAAAGGAGCATTAGATCAACTTGTCAGAACTTAAATGTTTTGACCGGTTATTTTCTTGTTGTCTTGTGTTGTGTGTTTCTGTGTTGTCTTGCAGCTGGGGCTTTTAAAGGACCATTAGATCAACATGTCAGAATTTAAATGTTCTGACAGGGTGTGTACTTGTTGTCTTGTGTTGTGTGTTTTTGTGTCGTGTAACCCGGTTGACAAAACCCTATTAATCCTTATTATCCTTATCCTTATCCTTATCTCCTTTCTATTTTTTTTTCCGTCTATGTTTGTACGTGCGTTTACGTTACGTGCGCGTCATTGCGTCACATGGTCACGTGACCTAGCGCGGCTATCAGACTAGCATTATAGCTGGTAGTGGGTAGCTACCGGTAAGAGCGAGAGGGAGACGCTGTGTGAGGTTGCTGCAGGTATGTGTTTGTTTTACGCGTCAATCATGAATCAGTCTTCTACACCGAGCGCTTGGCATTTACGTGCCCGTTTCTCTGAATATAGCTAATTAAGTGAAATGGTATCACTGTGACCCATTGTCCATGGGTTCTGATTTGTGTTATCATGAATGTACTGCTGCTTCTTTAGCATATGGTTAATGTTTTGATGTGTGTTAATGCTACGCATCCAAGGCACTTTACGATGCAGTCCAGTCAACCACTGTGTCTGCTACGCACCTTATTTGTGGATGCAGTGTTTACATTTTGAGATTATTAGAGTGATGAATATTTTAATAGAACAATTATTGTATTATCTATTCTAATTTATGCCATGAACCAATCTATTGTACAATAAAGAAAATGTTGCTTGTGTGTTTCTGTGTTGTCTTGCAGCTGAGGCTTTTAAATATGCTGTTATCAAACCACTTTTGAAAAAACCTAGTCTTGATCCTAACATTTTAGCCAACTACACTGTGTTCCAAATTATTATGCAAATTGGATTTTTGTGTCAAAAAGGTAAAAAAAAAAACAATAATAATGAAACTCATGGATGGTATCGTGTCTTGGGGCTCTATGAATCACTGACATTAATCTCAGAGACCTGGGATAATTAGTTGTCAGGTTAAGCCAAGTTAAGGGAAAAACTACTGAAAAAGGGTGTTCCACTTTATTATGCAGATCATTATTTTCAAGCAATATGGGAAAGAAAAAGGGACTTTCTGCTGATGAAAAACGTGAAATAGTTGAATGCCTTGGTCTAGGTATGAAAACCTTCGATATTTCATGAAAGATTAAGTGTAATCATCGTACTGATGAGAGATTTGTGGATGATTCAGAGCACACTCCGTTTTGTGCCGATAAAGGCACAATATGGACGGTTTCTGCCAGACAAACACATCAGATTAGGAGAACAGATGCCACAAAGCAGCATACAGGTATTTGGAGCTGCTGGTGCCTCTGGAGTCTCCCGAACATCAAGGTGTAGGACCCTCCAGAGGCTGCAGTTGTGCATAAACCTTCTATCCGGGCCTCCCCTAAACTGTTAATTGAATGCTGATGAACAGAAACGGCTGCAACGGGCTCAGAAATACATGAGGACTCATTTTCAAACAGTCTTGTTCACTGATGAGGCCGTGTAACCCTGGATGGTCAGATCAATGGAGTAGTGGATAGTTGGTGAATGACCACAATGTCCCAACAAGGCTGTGACGTCAGTAAGGAGGTGGCAGAGTCATGTTTTGGGCCAGAATCATGGGGAGAGAGCTGGTCGGCCCCTTTAGGCCCTTTTAGGCTCCCTGAAGGTGTGAAAATGACCTTTGAAAAATATGTGGAGTTTCTGACTGACCACTGTCTTCTATGCTACAAAAAGAAGAGCCGTGCTTTCCCTAACAAGATCCTCTTCATGCATGACAACGCACCATGTCATACTGCAAAGAATACCTCTGCATCACTGGCTGCTATGGGCAGAAAAGGAGAGAAACTCATGATGTGGACCCCCTCCTCCCTTGACCTCAGCCCTATTGAGAACATTTGGAGCCTCAACAAAAAAAACTTCTATGAGGGTGGGAGGCAGTTTTCATCCAAACAGCAGCTCTGGGAGGTTATTCTAACATCCTGCAAACAAATCCAAGCAGAAACTGTCCAAAAACTCACAAATTTAATGGATTTAAGCATTTTGAAGCTGCTATCACACAAGGGCTCCTATGGTAAAATATAACTTGACCTGTTAATATTTTTTTGATTGAAATAGCTTTTGATTTCAGTAAATATGACCTCCTAATGCTACAAATACAACAAATGACCATTTTCAGTTAATTACAAGCTTTAAAATGTATTGAAACGATGAGTTGCATAATAATTTGGAACAGTGGATTTTGAGGTTTTTACTATATTTATTTTTGAAAAAAATACTGTTATCACTAGGAAATTTTTTCCACCTCATTTAAATGATCCTCTACCACTTAAAGACTTGAAAATTATGCTGACTCTCATTTGAGTTGACAATTTAGAAAATCTTAGAAAAATGTCATTTGCATAATAATTTGGAACGCAGTGTATACGCCCATATCTAATCACCCTTTCATTTCAGAAGTCCTTGAAAAAGTAGTGGCTAAGCAGCTTTGCAGTCACCTACAGGAGACTTATTTGAAAAATTTCAGTCAGGGTACAGAAGTTATCATAGCACAGAGACCGCCTTAGTCAAAGTTACCAACGACCTGTTATTAGCAGCTGATGCTGGACTAGCTTCAATCCTAGTTTTGTTAGACCTTAGCGCAGCCTTTGACACAATCGAAAACAACATTCTCCTGCAGAGGTTAGAATGTGACGTAGCCATCAGGGGAACAGCCCTCTCCTGGTTTAAATCTTACTTATCTGACAGGCAACAATTCGTTTATGTAAACCAAAAGTCTTCACCGTGTTCCAAAGTGTGCTATGGGGTGCCACAAGGTTCAGTGCTCAGGCCAATGCAATGCAATGAAACCAGGTCAGACAGATAAATTAGAAACGCTTAGCTCCTGCGTAAAAGCCATTAAGACATGGATGACAGCAAATTACCTCCTTCTTTACCCGGACAAAACCGCGGTTACTATATTAGGCCCTAAAAAACTGAGAGAGTCTTTATCTCAACAGATCATCTCCCTGGATAATGCTAGCATATCAACAAGCACAACAGTAAAAAACCTCGGAGTTCTGTTTGACCAAGACCTCTCTTTTAAAACACATATAAACCAGGCTTGTAAAATAGCATTCTTTCACCTGTGCAACATTGCTAAAATATGAAATATCCTAACTAAGAGCGATGCAGAAAAACTTATTCATGCCTTTGTCTCTTCAAGGCTGGATTACTGCAACAGCCTGCTGGCAGCGTGCCCTAAAAGCTACCTGAAAAGTTTTCAATTAGTTCAAAATGCAGCTGCAAGATTGTTAACCCGGACAAAGAGAAGAGAACACATTACACCTGTGCTAAAGTCTCTCCATTGGCTTCCTGTTGAGTTTAGAATAAAATTTAAAATCCTGCTCCTCACATTTAAATCCATAAAGGGTTTAGCTCAGCTTTATCTCCAAAACGCTGTCATTCCATAACAGCCAACCAGAGCTCTCCGCTCTCAAAACTCAGGGCAACTAGTGATTCCTCGAGTCTCCAAAATTACTATAGGAGGCCGAGCTTTTAGCTACCAAGCTCCAGTTTTATGGAATAAACTCCCAGCCCAGAAGCAGACACAGTCCCTACATTTAAGACTAGGCTCAAAACGTACCTCTTCGAATTAGCTTATAATCAGGTCAGTTTGGTAAAGCTCTGACCCACAGCCTGAAGTAAAGCTGCCTCAGGAGAAACACTGCTGTGGGAAGTACGGTCCACTGAGCGCTATCCTCTTCTTCTTACTGCAGACTTTGTCTTGTTATGATACAATATTTAATTTATCTGTAGTCTGTTCATCACTATTCACATGGTGTCTTCTTCTGTGCTTCTCCCCAAGGTTTCTCTTTTCTCCTGCCGGGTTTTTGATTTTTTCCTTGCCGTGCTGGAGAGTCTAAGGAAGGGGGACGCCCGCGCCGCTCGTCGCTACCTCTTATTGGACATTATATTTGCCTGGATTCACCTGAACTTTTAATTGTTATATTTATTGCTCTGCTTTATTGCCTTAATGTTTGGTGCAGCCCTGTGAGGCGACTTCTGTTGTGATATTGGGCTGTACAAAACCATTAAACTTGAAACTTGAAACAAATGTGACAAAAAGTGACAAAAAATGTACAAAAAAGTTACAAAAATGACTTGAAAACCCCCCAAAAAATGATTTTAAAAAACTGATGACTTGAGGAAAAAGATCCATTTAGATGAGTTTTGTAGATCTTGGCTTTCAAATGAGGCGTTACACATGGCCTGCAGGATTTGGGTAAAGCTGAACTGGAGAAAATGCTCTCGGTTCAGGCGGGAGTTAAGAGGTTAATGGGGATCCAAATAAACAACTTCTCTGCACTCACTCTCTCCCCTCCTTTCTGCTGGTCCTTGGCCCCAACAGGGCAGGTCTGGACTGGCCCCTGTTGTTTCCGAGTCGTCCGAGGGTCATTGTGTCAATAACAGCCCGGTGTGACGGCCGCCCCTCGCACGTCCACGTCAGAGGAGCCACGAACCACTACTCAGGTCAGAGGCATGCTGGGTAATGGGGAAATGGCAGCCACGTTTTATACAGTATAACGCACTCTCGCAGGTGGATTGTGGTAGCTGTTTAAGAATACCCTGGACTTAAAGGGGCTAGATGCAAGTTAGCCATTTTATTCACTACTTTATTCACTTCATTACTCACTACTGCCACCTCAGGTCATACGTGTAACTGTACCTTCTATAATAACCTCTTACCACCCGCCAAAACCAAATGCATTCTCGCCTCTTTGCCATTGTCGTCACTTTTTATTTCCCTTATGTGTTTTTGTCACTTTTTTATGGCACTTTTGTTGCTTTTTTTTTTACTTTATGGATACATTTTGTCACATTTTTTGCTGGATTTTTGTCATTTCTTACTGGATTTTTGTCTTTTTTTTCTGGATTTTTGTCACTTTTTTTGCTGGATTTTTGTCTTTTTTTTTGCTGGATTTTTGTAATGATTTGTACGATTAACACGGAGCAGGACGATCAACACGGAGCAGGACGATCAACACAGAGCAGGACGATCAGCACGGAGCAAGACGATCAACACGGAGCAAGACGATCAACACGGAGCAGGACGATCAACACGGAGCAAGACGATCAGCACGGAGCAGGACGATCAACACGGAGCAGGACGATCAACACGGAGAAGGACGATCAACACGGAGCAGGACGATCAACACGGAGCAAGACGATCAACACGGAGCAGGACGATCAGCACGGAGCAGGACGATCAACACGGAGCAGGACGATTAACACGGAGCAGGACGATCAACACGGAGCAGGACGATCAACACGGAGCAAGACGATCAACACGGAGCAGGACGATCAACACGGAGCAAGACGATCAACACGGAGCAGGACGATCAGCACGGAGCAAGACGATCAACACGGAGCTGGACGATTAACACGGAGCAGGACGATCAACACGGAGCAGGACGATCAACACGGAGCAGGACGATCAACCCGGAGCAGGACGATCAGCACGGAGCCGTTTAATTAGAGCCAATGGGCCGAGCGTCGCGACGACTCTTTCTGTTCAGACGCAGAATGAATAGAAGAATGTGTTTAAGCAGGATTAATTTAGTGTCAGGACAAGGCCGTAAACAAACAGCTTAAAGAAAACTCCAGGAAAAACACAATACGTTGGAACGAATGGCAATTCTGGCGGCCATCTTGTGACTGACCCTTCTAACCCAGCGCAAATGTGATCAAAGGAAACACCACTTGGTTCCTTCTGACTGTTTTTTTTATTTCTAGTTATTTCATGACTCTTTGATCATTGTGACTGACCTTATGTCAGATAGAAAACAAAGCTTCTTCAGCTCCATTTGTTCATGGCTTCACTTCAAATCATCCACTTCTAGTCATATCAAATATAAACATTTGTTTCCTACTTTAAAACGACATGACCAATATTTATTGAACATGGGACAATGTCTGTATTGTTTCATATTTGATGTCTCTCAAATGACCGATACTTCCACAGTCCTGCTGCATCTGCTCCCATCCCATTTCTCCAGTGAATAAACCCCATTACCCACGATGCAGAGGGACAAACGTGACCCCGCACTAACAGAGGTCGTGTTTATGCGTTTACTGAGAAAGGACGCCGTTCCTCCATCTGTCCCACTGAAGGTCAGGCTCATGTGGGAACAGTCACTGCACCGGACTCAGCATCTTCTCCACACGTCCAGATTTCAAAATGGCTAAAAATATAACGTTTTTTTTCCTGATCATTAGTGTATGCAAACTTTAACCTCTTAACCCTCACCTGAACCGAGCACATTTTTCTTCAGTTTGTCATGACCCAGATCTAAAAGCTTTGAGAAAAAAGCATCAAAAATCGCCGCACAACAAAAACGAGGCCACAAAAAAATGATAAGGAAGTGATGGAAAAAGTGGCAAAAATGGGACAAAAGAGCAACGAAACAGAAACAAAAAGTGATTAAAAAAAAAAGCAATGGAAAAAGATCCGTTTAGATCAGTTTTGTCGGTCTTAGCTTTCAAATTGGATGCTACACTGGCCTATTGCTCTCCAGTCAAGAAACGTTTAGATTTGGGTAAAGTCGACCCAGCTGGTGAGGTTCAAGTGTTTAAAGCTGGAACACAGATGGACCAGGGGGCACTGATGTGTGAGCACTGAGCAGACACAGTGTAAGGTTTACTCTGGCCAGCAGGTGGAGCCACTAACACATAAAAGTGGAGACATAGAAACACATCATGTAAAATCCAGATTATAGCATTGTATCACAAAACAAAACAGAACAAAGCAAAAACAAACATCATTTCAACAAAGGAAGAACCTTTGTCAAAAGAGTTGCACAAAAGTTCGGCAAATATTTTTCTCTATAAATGACGACTTCAGCATTCGAACATTCAAACAGTAAAACACTGACAGCATGATCACAGCAGAGATTACAATGAGGGCATTTCCTGTCAATACCTTTATATCGGCCACAAGTCGATTATTTCCAGTTCTTAAATTACAAATGGCCTGTCTGTGGGAGACACACTTTTCTAATGAAAATATGGTCTTAAATTCCATAGTTCCACATTCTCTCCATTTCTGAATGAACTGGTCCTTTAGGGTTCGTTCCACTGTGATTTTCAGCCGGTGAGCGTTTTATATAGATATAGATATAGGGAGATAGATATAGATATAGAGAGATAGAGATAGATATAGAGAGATAGATATAGAGAGATAGAGATAGAGAGATAGAGATAGAGAGATAGATATAGAGAGATAGAGAGATAGAGATAGAGATAGAGATAGAGAGATAGAGATAGAGATAGAGAGATAGAGATAGATATAGAGAGATAGATATAGAGAGATAGAGATAGATATAGAGAGATAGAGATAGATAGAGATATAGAGATATAGAGATATAGAGATATAGGGATAGATAGATAGATAGATAGATGTAGAGATAGATAGATGTAGAGATAGATAGATGGATGTAGAGATAGATAGATGGATGTAGAGATAGATGGATGGATGTAGAGATAGATGGATGTAGAGATAGATGTAGAGATAGATAGATAGATAGATAGATAGATAGATAGATAGATAGATAGATAGATAGATAGATAGATAGATAGATAGATAGATAGATAGATAGATAGATAGATAGATAGATAGATAGATAGATAGATAGATAGATAGATAGATAGATAGACCTCTGGATTAAGCAAAACTATGTATTTGACTCGTGGGCAAATAATAAAGAAGAGTAATGAAAGCTCAGTCTTACCTTTAGAAGACAGACTGCTTTAGCTGAACTCTCACAGATGGACGTCTCTGTTACAGAGGCTGTGAGGAATCTGGCCACGGGAGGTCGACATGGGCAGACTTCACAAACATATTACTCTTACCAGTATGAATTCTTCCACACAAAAGGGACGTCTCAGTGTCGCATGCATGGACAAAATGGCACCCTCAGTGACCACAGCTCTTATACCTCTCCTAATGGGGGAAGGACCTCCACCTTAGTTCCAAATAGCAGTTTAGCTGCTAAGTTTCTACTTTGTACATAAAATTGTTTTTTAGTCCAAAATGATAAGAGTTCAAACTAAATCAACAACAACAAAGATACAAAAATCATACACAAAGGAAACTCTAAGCAAAGTCCCCCCTGCCACATGGTTCAGCCTGAGATTTTAAAATGGCCGACAAAGACCACGCCTTCCCTTTGGTGGTGCAGGTAAGTTTGTATACTGACAATGTGACGTAATTATTAACTTAATTAATGAATCCAATGGTTATTGTTCGCTGACTAATATTGTGTCCAAAATAAATAATGGGACAAACCCATGTCTGTAATGAGGCATCAGCTCCAGAACATCATCATCTCAGGCGCAGACGTTTGTTTACATCCATATTTACCATTTGTTTTGTTTTTATCACTACAAGGCCAAACGAGCCTGAGCTGAAGCCGGAGTCTCTTTTATTTTCTTTACATTATTCACATTACATGAGATACAATGATAAAAACATAACAGGACGAGATAAAAACACATCAAATTAAGTAGCTAAGTTTAAATGAGTGGGTTTTGAGGTGAGATTTAAACAGGGGCAGAGAGGTCATTTGACGGAGTTCAGCGGGGTGTGAGTTCCAGAGGTTAGGGGCTGAGCGGCTGAAAGCTCAAGCACCCATAAGTGGGCAGTACAGACAGCTGAGGGGCAGAGGAGGACCGGAGGGTGCGGGAGGGAGGAGGCACATGAAGGAGCTCAGTGAGATAAGGAGGGGCCAGGTTATTCAGAGATTTGAAGGTGAGGAGAAGGATCTTGTATTGGATGTGATGTTTGATGGGGAGCCAGTGGAGCTGCTGAAGAACTGGGCTGATGTGACGAGTGGACGGAGTTCTGGTGATTATTCGGGCGGCGGAGTTTTGGACGAGCTGAAGTCTGTGGAGTGATTTTTGGGGGAGACCAAAGAGGTAATCTAACCGGGATGTGACAAGACTGTGGAACAGAATGGCAGCTGCATTGGGGGGTGAGGGAGGGGCGGAGGCGGGTGATGTTCCGGAGATGGAAATATGCAGAACGGGTGATATTGCTGATATGGGCCTGGAAGGAGAGAGTGCTGTCCAGGATGACACCCAGACTCTTAACCTGAGGGGAGGGGAGGACTGCTGAGATGTTGATGGAGAAGCTGTCAGTTTTGGATAGGATGGACTTCTTGCCAATGAGGAGGACCTCGGTTTGATCACTGTTAAGTTTGAGAAAACTACTGAGTTCGGTTGTGCAGCTTTGTTCCTGTAAAACTCTCTGCCTTTGCTGCATGTCCATGAGGTGGAAACTTTTTAACACATAAACTCTTTTGATGAGTCTTTTCTCACTGAATCATAGCTCGTGTCTCTGCAAAAGGAGCACTTAACTTGCTTATGAATATGACTTTGTGACATGTTCGTTCGAAATGTTTTAATGGGGATCCAAATAAAGTACTTCTCTGCACTCCCTCTCCCCCCTCCTCCCCCCTTTCTGCTGGTCCTTGGCCCCAACAGTCTTCAGGGCAGGTCTGGACTGGCCCCTGTTGTTGCCGAGTCGTCTGAGGGTCATTGTGTCAATAAGAAGAAGAAGAAGAGGAAGAAGATCTTTATTTATATAGCGCCTTTCACAGACATATAGTCACAAAGCGCTTTACATGAGACAATTGTACATTCACTCCATATTCGGTGGTGGAAAGCTACATTTGTAGCTTCAGTTTCCCCTGGGGGAGACTGTCAGAAGCGCTTTCGCGACTACATAGGTCTGCGCCAACGGACCCTCTGACCACCACCATACAATCACTCACACACCATACATCCTGGCCTATTGTGCATGTTTTTAGTGGTAGGGGAAACCGGAGTACCCGGAGGAAACCTACGCAGACACGGGGAGAACATGCAAACTCCACACAGAAAGGCCCCGTCCCTGGTGGGAATCGAACCCGGACCTTCTAGCTGTGAAGCGAGAGCACTAACCGCTGCGCTACCGTAACAGCCCGGTGTGACGGCCGCCTCTCACACGTCCACGTCAGAGGAGCCACAAACCACTACTCAGGTCAGAGGCATGCTGGGTAATGGGGAGAGGGCGGCGACGTTTTATATAACGCACTCTCGCAGGTGGGTTGTGAAAGCTGTTTAAGAATACCCAGGACTAAAAGGGGCCAGATGCAAGTTAGCCATTTTATACTCACTACTGCCACCTCAGGTCATATGTGTAACTGCAGCTTCTATATTAAGCTCGTGCAGAGTGACAGTGCAGGATTTTAGAGGCAGTTGTGGTGAACAGGTCTGGGCTCATTCTGCACATTAGGACATGGCTGGAACATGTAGGGGGAGGAAAATACTGAATTTTAACATTTTTAAACTCCGTATAGTCCCTTTAAATATCGATTACACTGCAAAAAGTCTCATTTCAAGAGATCTGTCCATGGAGCAAGGTATTTATACTTGAATTATAGTGATGGGATTTATGGCTCTTTCATGTCAAAGAGCCGTTCAAAAGACTGGCTCTTTTTTATTGTTAAAATGCCAGCCAGACAACTCGCAATACTGCATCTAAGACACGATCGATAAAAAAAAGACACTCTCCATACTACAAGTCTGGATTAAAGAACACTCTCCTACTCTTGACACTGTTACCATACGAAAGATTACATCATGCACTGGATGGAACTTTGGACAATTTCGTAAACGACTGGTCTCCCCTTAAAGACTATTTTGGACATGAATGGCAGGCAATAACATGTATTGATATGGACTGAAAATAAGATGTGAACAATTATTGGATCCCCCCCTCCCCCCAATAAGTATTTAAACATGGTTGATGATGCTTAGCAGTGTTCATTTTGGCAAGTAAAAAAAAAAAAGAAAAAATAATTATGCTTGAGACTTAGACTTACTCATACTATATGTAAGGATTGCACTTCGCAGAGTAACACCACTCCGCTGCGCGTCGTGGTGTTCTTGACTCCGCGTCGTGCATTATAACCGTCAAATGCACGGCTCCGAGTTGTTTAATCCGCTTATACCATGGTCCCACAAACGTAACATTTATAATAAGTATTTGTTTCATTTACTAAACTCACTAAATATGCCAGACCACCGGGACTATTCTATGTGGGTTATTAGCCGGTCACTGAAGGCTCGTCTCAGAGCGAGTCATTCTCTGCAGCTATTACGAGGATCTCAGTCAGGCGCAACCAAACAACATAAGCACACGCTGCATCGCCAGAATCACAACACAACAGGACTAACCCGGCACTTTTCCCTGGAAGTAAACACCGATATGCGGCACTCGTGGGCAGGAGTTATTTCACTTTTACGCTGTTTAACCTGAAGCTAGCTAGCTAGCTCAACCAGCTCAACTGTTTATGGAAACAGCTGCGGTGGAGTCGCTCACACCTGGGTCCCCCCAACTGAAACTTTTATGATTGACTTTACTAATCCAGACAAATATGTTTAAATGCAGGATCATTTTATGTACACCTGAAAATGATGAATAGCCTTAACCGTTTTCAATAGAAAGCTCATATTTTATTAACAGTAGCTAACCTAGCTGCTCACTCTCCTCTACTTCCCATTCATCAAACATTTTGTTTTGGCCAAAAACGTTGAAATTAAACCAAATCCATCTCATACGTTCCTGTCAGTCACTAATTACGTGTTTATTTGATTCAGCTGTGTCATGCGTTGCTATGGCGACGCCACAGTGGAGCGATATCCCAGTGATTTAACGACCGGACTACGTGTGCGGTTATACGAAAATAATGCACGCTTGTTAGCCCCCACCAGCCAATCAGAATCGAGTATTCACCCAGACCATGGTATAAAATATAATATAGATAAATGATGTAGCTTAAGCTAAATTAATATATAAAATAAAGAAATAAAGTAAAATAAAAAATAAAGTAAAAATCATGAAATCAACTGGAGTTTCATATAAAACTAATCTAAATGAATAGGGTGCTAAACTTAAAGGAGCTATGTCATACAATTTTAGCCATTCCAAAGTTAGGTATAGGCATGTATATGATATATTGTACCTCTACCATTATGGAGCACTCATTTTTGTGATAAATATAAGTGTTTTCTGGAGGTATTTTTCAAACCCGGAAGACAAAACGCTTCGATTCAGTTAACTCCGCCCCCTCTCTCCGCACATACAACTTTACCGTAATATAAATAAACAGCAATAAGTGAAGGTACTTCACGATGCAGTTATAAGGAGTTGACATCTGCAACACAGCTTCATAAATGGCTAACACACAAGCTAATATGCTAACACACATGCTAACCCGCGTTTGGATTGACTCACCCTCTGCTCCATCGCTGTTTACATTGTGGGACTTGCGTTGGTTATAAAAGTTAATCCACTTTGGTTCTGGCGAAGGTTCACCAAACATCCATCAGAGACAGTCACAGAAAAACACCATTTTGGTGAAAGTCGCCGAATCACAGAGAAAAAAAACAGCTTCTGAGAGAGTGGCCTCTTCTTGAAAAAGGTTGAATAAACTTCCGTCCTCGTAGCCAAACGCGCTTCTTTTTCTCCGTCCGTGACATTATCGTTAAGTAAGAATAAAGAACAGGTGTGTCCTGATATAACGAGCTCCATCTTCAGCTGCAGCGCAAACATGACTGATCTGTTCAGACGCTCAGGGACGTGTTTGTTTTGCCTCAGCTGACCTGGAAGCACCTCGGGCACATCCTTTTTTATTTTTTTTTCCCTTCACTTTTTTTTTCTCTTTGTTTCTCTCTTACGACAGAAATAATGAAAAAGCTGTTTTACAAATTAAAATCCGTCCGTAAGCATAGAATTAAGACATTACATTACAGACGTCGAGCACTTCCGTTCCGCTGTTATGACACAACTGAACTCAGAGAGCAGGATTCAGGAGGATTACTGAGAGCTGCGTGAATGAAGCCACAAACCACTCTGGGGGTGTTTTTGATAAGGAAATAGCATAACAACATGGCTAAAAGCTCTAAAAAGTCGATTTTGCATGATATAGGACCTTTAAACCTTGACAAAATAATAATAATCTATGTGCAGATATAATGTACCCGTGCTTTGTTATTTGTTGTTGTTGTTTATTACCTTATTATTACTATTATTACTATTGATTTAACTATTTATTTATTTATTTATTTATTTGTTTTGCCGCTGTTTTCTCCTTCTTTGTTTCTGTTTTTCTGTTTATTGTTAAGAAAAAAAAAAGAAAATAAATAGTAAAAAAAAAACACTTAAACACGGTACGCTGAGCGCGAAACCCCTAGTTCTGTTCATCACTATTCACATGGTGTCTCCTGTCCTGTCTACAGGGACTGGACAAGAAGAACTGAAGCTCCAACAAGGACTGTGATCTTGACCCGTCTGTCCGGGACTCCCATCGGCCCTGGGTCTACAGCCTGTCCGTCCATGGGAGTGGATCTCTCCTTCTGTGGTTCTCCTCGAGGTTTCCTCGCCGTGCAGGAGAGTCTAAGGACGAGAGACACTCACGCTGCTGCCGACACTTATTTGGACTTGTTTGCCTGGATTCTTCATTTGCCTGAACTTTACTTTGTCTTGTTTATTGTTTTGTTTCATTGCTTTACAGTTTTCGACACAGAAAATACTGTTTCTGCAGTGGGTAATCAAAGAATGTACATGGATGAGGACACAACCTGTTTAAAGAAGTGCCCCTAGAGGTCATAAGCGCCACTGCAGGTGTCATAGCATGTTACAGTTTTTTACTCATTAATTGTCCATGAGAGTAAATCCTACACTGACAGAAAAGACAAAGGGAGAGAGGGATAGTGTTCATCCAGTTACACAATGGTGATCATTTTTTTCACTTAAACTTGGCTGTAAACACTGTTTAAGCGGCGTTAGCCTGCAGTTAGCTTTGCCCATTAGCCTGTTCTTCTTCATGACTCCATTAGTGTGTATTGGGGCCTCCGACCCGGTGGCAGCGAAGTTACAATTGTGGTTTTCTGGCCAGAGACACCAGGGGGAGGTGAAAGACCCCCCATCCTCCCATTAACCTCTTACCACCCGCCTAACCCAAATGCATTCTGTCCTCTTAGGTTATTATATAGGCCTGTGTAACACCTCATTTGAAAGCTAAGACCCACAAAACTGATCTTTTTCCTTGCGTTGTTGCTGTGTTGTGTCACCTTTTTACATGTTGTTGGTTTTTTTTTTCAATTTTTTCACATTTTTGATTAATTTTTGTTGAATTTTTGTTGAATTTTTGTTGAATTTTTGTTGAATTTTTTGATGAATTTTTGTCACATTTTTGTTAAATTTTTGATGATTTTTTGTTGAAATTTTGCCACATTTTTGGTTGAATTTATTTCACATTTTTGTTGAATTTTTGTCACTTTTTGGTTGAATTTTTGTCCCATTTTTGTTGAGTTTTTGTGACTTTTTGGTTGAATTTCTGATGAATTTTTGTCACATTTTTGTTGAGTTTTTGTCACATTTTTGTTGAATTTTTGATGAATTTTTGCCACATTTTTGTTGAATTTATGACACATTTTTGTTGAATTTATGTCACATTTTTGTTGAATTTATGTCACATTTTTGTTGAATTTATGTCACATTTTTGTTGAATTTTTCTCACTTTTTGGTTGAATTTTTGTCACATTTTTTATGAATTTTTGTCACATTTTTGTTGCGTTTACATCCTTGTTTTCTTCTCATTTTTGATTAGGGCAAAGCAAAACTGGAGAAAATGGGATCCGTTCAGGTGGGAGTTAAGAGGTTAACACTTGTATCACCCCCAAAGGGGCTACGGAGAGGATTTATTAAAGTAAACAAGTTGCTTAGTTCTGCTTTAAATCTCACATTCTGCTGACTTTAGTCACATCGCCATGGAGACGAGCTGGAGACGTAACCACTCCCGGTAAAGTCACAGTGATGAAAACATCTGTCATAAAATAAATGCCTGCATCTCAACTTTCATTGGGTAAAATTCTCCGCAGTGTAAGTGGCGGCTCACAGACCTGATTATGAACCTGAACATCTCGCCCTCCTCACTTCCCCACTTTGACAGTTACTCGCTCGTCCTCCTCTCGGTGTATTGATGGTTTAGAGTGACCTTTTCCTAAACGCCTGCTCCGGGACGGTCTTATAGCTCACACTGAACCGAGCAGGACGACGCCTCACACGGTGACATTTTGGAAAAGCCGACGACGACCTTTCAGTGTTTGTACAGCACTTACTTCAGCGAGATGAAAGTAACTTTGAGCATGACCTTTATAAACTCTATAATAGACAGTTATTATTCAGGCAGTGTTTCCCAGCAAACCTCCTTATTGTCAAAGGAAAGCAGTTTGAATTATATTTTGCAATGAAATGCGAGGATCTGATCGTCGAAAACCTAGAAAATTGATAATTTTCTAAATAATTGGCAGCAAACCTACCGTAAATGCTCTAGTATAGGCCGGGGCCTTTATTTACTCAAGGGCATCTAGGACCAGGCCTTTATTGGAACCAGGCCACAATTAGAGACAGGCCTTTATTTCTATTTGAGCAAAACAGACTATCAGGAAAATGAAGAAAAACGAGATTTTGTCCATTTGCACCTAAAATATTTGGTTAATTTATTAACATTTCAAACCCTCTCCCAGAGGCTGGAACATTGATGCCTTTTATTTTGTCGGGACAACAGGAAGTGTTTCGTTGCTGTTAGCGGAGCTTTGACATCAATGTCACTGCAGGTTTCTAGCTCAAAAGGATGAAACTCCGAAAGGACGAGGCTCCAAAAGGACGAAGCTCCAAAAGGACGAGGCTCCAAAAGGACGAAGCTCCAAAAGGACGAAGCTCCAAAAGGACGAGGATCCAAAAGGACGAAGCTCCAAAAGGAAGAAGCTCCGAATGGACGAGGCTCTGAAAGAAAGAACCTCCAAAAGGAAGAAGCTCCGAATGGACGAGGCTCCAAAACGACGAAGCTCCGAAAGGAAGAAGCTCCAAAAGGAAGAAGGTCCAAAAGGAAGAAGCTCTGAAAGGACGAAGCTCTGAAAGGACGAAGCTCCAAAACGACGAAGCTCCGAAAGGAAGAAGCTCCAAAAGGAAGAAGCTCTGAAAGAAAAAACCTCCAAAAGGACGTGGCTCCAAAAGGACGAGGCCCCGAAAGGACGAAGCTCCAAAAGGACGAAGCTCCAAAAGGAAGAGGCTCTGAAAGGACGAGGCTCCGAAAGGACGAAGCTCCAAAAGGACGAAGCTCCAAAAGGAAGAAGCTCCGAATGGACGAGGCTCTAAAACAACGAAGCTCCGAAAGGAAGAAGCTCCAAAAGGACGAGAATCCGAAAGGAAGAACTTCCGAAAGGAAGAGCCTCCGAAAGGAAGAAGCTCCGAAAGGAAGAGCCTCCAAAAGGAAGAAGCTCCGAATGGACGAGGCTCCAAAAGGAAGAAGCTCTGAAGGGAAGAACCTCCGAAAGGAAGAAGCTCTGAAAGGACGAAGCTCCAAAAGGACAAAGCTCCAAAAGGACGAAGCTCCAAAAGGACGAAGCTCCAAAAGGAAGAAGCTCTGAAAGGACGAGGCTCCGAAAGGAAGAAGCTCCAAAAGGAAGAACCTCCAAAAGGACGAAGCTCCAAAAGGACGAAGCTCCAAAAGGAAGAAGCTCCGAAAGGACGAGGCTCCAAAAGGACGAAGCTCCAAAAGGAAGAAGCTCCGAAAGGACGAGGCTCCGAAAGGAAGAAGCTCCAAAAGGAAGAACCTCCAAAAGGACGAAGCTCCAAAAGGACGAAGCTCCGAAAGGAAGAAGCTCCAAAAGGACGAAGCTCCAAAAGGAAGAAGCTCTGAAAGGAAGAAGCTCTGAAAGGAAGAAGCTCCAAAAGGAAGAAGCTCTGAAAGGACGAGGCTCCGAAAGGAAGAAGTTCCAAAAGGAAGAAGCTCCGAAAGGAAGAAGCTCCGAAAGGACGAGGCTCCGAAAGGAAGAAGCTCCAAAAGGAAGAACCTCCAAAAGGACGAAGCTCCAAAAGGACGAAGCTCCGAAAGGAAGAAGCTCCAAAAGGACGAAGCTCCAAAA
The DNA here is from genome assembly GCF_951799975.1 of Gobius niger. Taxonomy (NCBI): domain Eukaryota; kingdom Metazoa; phylum Chordata; class Actinopteri; order Gobiiformes; family Gobiidae; genus Gobius; species Gobius niger. Next base: position 4,871,125 of record NC_136853.1, on the reverse strand, counting down.
GGAAGAAGCTCTGAAAGGAAGAAGCTCTGAAAGTAAGAAACTCTGAAAGGAAGAAGCTCCAAAAGGAAGAAAATCCAAAAGGACGAAGATCCAAAAGGACGAAGATCCAAAAGGACGAAGCTCCGAAAGGAAGAAGCTCCAAAAGGAAGAAGCTCTGAAAGGAAGAGGCTCCAAAAGGACGAAGCTCCAAAAGGACAAAGCTCCAAAAGGACGAAGCTCCAAAAGGACGAAGCTCCAAAAGGAAGAAGCTCTGAAAGGACGAGGCTCCGAAAGGAAGAAGTTCCAAAAGGAAGAAGCTCCGAAAGGAAGAAGCTCCGAAAGGACGAGGCTCCGAAAGGAAGAAGCTCCAAAAGGAAGAACCTCCAAAAGGACGAAGCTCCAAAAGGACGAAGCTCCAAAAGGACGAAGCTCCGAAAGGAAGAAGCTCCAAAAGGACGAAGCTCCAAAAGGACGAAGCTCCAAAAGGAAGAGGCTCTGAAAGGACGAGGCTCCGAAAGGACGAAGCTCAAAAAGGACGAAGCTCCAAAACTACGAAGCTCCGAAAGGAAGAAGCTCCAAAAGGAAGAGCTCTGAAAGGAAGAACCTCCAAAAGGACGAAGCTCCAAAAGGACGAGAATCCGAAAGGAAGAACTTCCGAAAGGAAGAACCTCCGAAAGGAAGAAGCTCTGAAAGGAAGAACCTCCGATAGGAAGAAGCTCCGAAAGGAAGAAGCTCTGAAAGGACGAAGCTCCAAAAGGACGAAGCTCCAATAGGAAGAAGCTCCGAAAGGACGAAGCTCCAAAAGGAAGAAGCTCTGAAAGGACGAAGCTCCAAAAGGAAGAAGCTCCGAAAGGACGAGGCTCCAAAAGGATGAACCTCCGAAAGGAAGAACCTCCGAAAGGAAGAAGCTCTGAAAGGAAGAAGCTCCAAAAGGAAGAAGCTCCAAAAGGAAGAAGCTCCAAAAGGAAGAAGCACCGAAAGGAAGAACCTCCGAAAGGAAGAAGCTCCAAAAGGAAGAAGCTCTGAAAGGAAGAGGCTCCAAAAGGACAAAGCTCCAAAAGGACGAAGCTCCAAAAGGAAAAAGCTCTGAAAGGACGAGGCTCCGAAAGGAAAAAGCTCCGAAAGGACGAAGCTCCAAAAGGACGAAGCTCCAAAAGGACAAAGCTCCAAAAGGACGAAGCTCCAAAAGGACGAAGCTCCAAAAGGAAGAAGCTCTGAAAGGACGAGGCTCCGAAAGGAAGAAGCTCCAAAAGGAAGAACCTCCAAAAGGACGAAGCTCCAAAAGGACGAAGCTCCAAAAGGAAGAAGCTCCGAAAGGACGAGGCTCCAAAAGGACGAAGCTCCAAAAGGAAGAAGCTCCGAAAGGACGAGGCTCCGAAAGGAAGAAGCTCCAAAAGGAAGAACCTCCAAAAGGACGAAGCTCCAAAAGGACGAAGCTCCGAAAGGAAGAAGCTCCAAAAGGACGAAGCTCCAAAAGGAAGAAGCTCTGAAAGGAAGAAGCTCTGAAAGGAAGAAGCTCCAAAAGGAAGAAGCTCTGAAAGGACGAGGCTCCGAAAGGAAGAAGTTCCAAAAGGAAGAAGCTCCGAAAGGAAGAAGCTCCGAAAGGACGAGGCTCCGAAAGGAAGAAGCTCCAAAAGGAAGAACCTCCAAAAGGACGAAGCTCCAAAAGGACGAAGCTCCGAAAGGAAGAAGCTCCAAAAGGACGAAGCTCCAAAAGGAAGAAGCTCTGAAAGGAAGAAGCTCTGAAAGTAAGAAACTCTGAAAGGAAGAAGCTCCAAAAGGAAGAAAATCCAAAAGGACGAAGATCCAAAAGGACGAAGATCCAAAAGGACGAAGCTCCGAAAGGAAGAAGCTCCAAAAGGAAGAAGCTCTGAAAGGAAGAGGCTCCAAAAGGACGAAGCTCCAAAAGGACAAAGCTCCAAAAGGACGAAGCTCCAAAAGGACGAAGCTCCAAAAGGAAGAAGCTCTGAAAGGACGAGGCTCCGAAAGGAAGAAGTTCCAAAAGGAAGAAGCTCCGAAAGGAAGAAGCTCCGAAAGGACGAGGCTCCGAAAGGAAGAAGCTCCAAAAGGAAGAACCTCCAAAAGGACGAAGCTCCAAAAGGACGAAGCTCCAAAAGGACGAAGCTCCGAAAGGAAGAAGCTCCAAAAGGACGAAGCTCCAAAAGGACGAAGCTCCAAAAGGAAGAGGCTCTGAAAGGACGAGGCTCCGAAAGGACGAAGCTCAAAAAGGACGAAGCTCCAAAACTACGAAGCTCCGAAAGGAAGAAGCTCCAAAAGGAAGAGCTCTGAAAGGAAGAACCTCCAAAAGGACGAAGCTCCAAAAGGACGAGAATCCGAAAGGAAGAACTTCCGAAAGGAAGAACCTCCGAAAGGAAGAAGCTCTGAAAGGAAGAACCTCCGATAGGAAGAAGCTCCGAAAGGAAGAAGCTCTGAAAGGACGAAGCTCCAAAAGGACGAAGCTCCAATAGGAAGAAGCTCCGAAAGGACGAAGCTCCAAAAGGAAGAAGCTCTGAAAGGACGAAGCTCCAAAAGGAAGAAGCTCCGAAAGGACGAGGCTCCAAAAGGATGAACCTCCGAAAGGAAGAACCTCCGAAAGGAAGAAGCTCTGAAAGGAAGAAGCTCCAAAAGGAAGAAGCTCCAAAAGGAAGAAGCTCCAAAAGGAAGAAGCACCGAAAGGAAGAACCTCCGAAAGGAAGAAGCTCCAAAAGGAAGAAGCTCTGAAAGGAAGAGGCTCCAAAAGGACAAAGCTCCAAAAGGACGAAGCTCCAAAAGGAAAAAGCTCTGAAAGGACGAGGCTCCGAAAGGAAAAAGCTCCGAAAGGACGAAGCTCCAAAAGGACGAAGCTCCAAAAGGACAAAGCTCCAAAAGGACGAAGCTCCAAAAGGACGAAGCTCCAAAAGGAAGAAGCTCTGAAAGGACGAGGCTCCGAAAGGAAGAAGCTCCAAAAGGAAGAACCTCCAAAAGGACGAAGCTCCAAAAGGACGAAGCTCCAAAAGGAAGAAGCTCCGAAAGGACGAGGCTCCAAAAGGACGAAGCTCCAAAAGGAAGAAGCTCCGAAAGGACGAGGCTCCGAAAGGAAGAAGCTCCAAAAGGAAGAACCTCCAAAAGGACGAAGCTCCAAAAGGACGAAGCTCCGAAAGGAAGAAGCTCCAAAAGGACGAAGCTCCAAAAGGAAGAAGCTCTGAAAGGAAGAAGCTCTGAAAGGAAGAAGCTCCAAAAGGAAGAAGCTCTGAAAGGACGAGGCTCCGAAAGGAAGAAGTTCCAAAAGGAAGAAGCTCCGAAAGGAAGAAGCTCCGAAAGGACGAGGCTCCGAAAGGAAGAAGCTCCAAAAGGAAGAACCTCCAAAAGGACGAAGCTCCAAAAGGACGAAGCTCCGAAAGGAAGAAGCTCCAAAAGGACGAAGCTCCAAAAGGAAGAAGCTCTGAAAGGAAGAAGCTCTGAAAGTAAGAAACTCTGAAAGGAAGAAGCTCCAAAAGGAAGAAAATCCAAAAGGACGAAGATCCAAAAGGACGAAGATCCAAAAGGACGAAGCTCCGAAAGGAAGAAGCTCCAAAAGGAAGAAGCTCTGAAAGGAAGAGGCTCCAAAAGGACGAAGCTCCAAAAGGACAAAGCTCCAAAAGGACGAAGCTCCAAAAGGATGAAGCTCCAAAAGGAAGAAGCTCTGAAAGGACGAGGCTCCGAAAGGAAGAAGTTCCAAAAGGAAGAAGCTCCGAAAGGAAGAAGCTCCGAAAGGACGAGGCTCCGAAAGGAAGAAGCTCCAAAAGGAAGAACCTCCAAAAGGACGAAGCTCCAAAAGGACGAAGCTCCAAAAGGACGAAGCTCCGAAAGGAAGAAGCTCCAAAAGGACGAAGCTCCAAAAGGACGAAGCTCCAAAAGGAAGAGGCTCTGAAAGGACGAGGCTCCGAAAGGACGAAGCTCAAAAAGGACGAAGCTCCAAAACTACGAAGCTCCGAAAGGAAGAAGCTCCAAAAGGAAGAGCTCTGAAAGGAAGAACCTCCAAAAGGACGAAGCTCCAAAAGGACGAGAATCCGAAAGGAAGAACTTCCGAAAGGAAGAACCTCCGAAAGGAAGAAGCTCTGAAAGGAAGAACCTCCGATAGGAAGAAGCTCCGAAAGGAAGAAGCTCTGAAAGGACGAAGCTCCAAAAGGACGAAGCTCCAATAGGAAGAAGCTCCGAAAGGACGAAGCTCCAAAAGGAAGAAGCTCTGAAAGGACGAAGCTCCAAAAGGAAGAAGCTCCGAAAGGACGAGGCTCCAAAAGGATGAACCTCCGAAAGGAAGAACCTCCGAAAGGAAGAAGCTCTGAAAGGAAGAAGCTCCAAAAGGAAGAAGCTCCAAAAGGAAGAAGCTCCAAAAGGAAGAAGCACCGAAAGGAAGAACCTCCGAAAGGAAGAAGCTCCAAAAGGAAGAAGCTCTGAAAGGAAGAGGCTCCAAAAGGACAAAGCTCCAAAAGGACGAAGCTCCAAAAGGAAAAAGCTCTGAAAGGACGAGGCTCCGAAAGGACGAAGCTCCAAAAGGACGAAGCTCCAAAAGGAAGTGCTCTGAAAGGAAGAAGCTCCAAAAGGACGAAGCTCCAAAAGGACGAAGCTCCAAAAGGACGAGAATCCGAAAGGAAGAACCTCCGATAGGAAGAAGCTCCGAAAGGAAGAAGCTCCGAAAGGACGAGGCTCCAAAAGGACGAAGCTCCAAAAGGACGAGGCTCCAAAAGGACGAAGCTCCGAACGGAAGAACCTCCGATAGGAAGAAGCTCCGAAAGGAAGAGCCTCCGAAAGGAAGAAGCTCCGAACGGAAGAACCTCCGATAGGAAGAAGCTCCGAAAGGAAGAAGCTCCGAATGGACGAGGCTCCAAAAGGAAGAAGCTCTGAAGGGAAGAACCTCCGAAAGGAAGAAGTTCTGAAAGAAAGAACCTCCAAAAGGACGAGGCTCCAAAAGGACAAGGCTCCAAAAGGACGAAGCTCCAAAAGGAAGAGCCTCCGAAAGGAAGAAGCTCCGAACGGAAGAACCTCCGATAGGAAGAAGCTCCGAAAGGAAGAAGCTCTGAAAGGAAGAGGCTCCAAAAGGACGAAGCTCCAAAAGGACAAAGCTCCAAAAGGACGAAGCTCCAAAAGGAAGAGCCTCCGAAAGGAAGAAGCTCCGAACGGAAGAACCTCCGATAGTAAGAAGCTCCGAAAGGAAGAAGCTCTGAAAGGAAGAACCTCCGAAAGGAAGAAGCTCTGAAAGAAAGAACCTCCAAAAGGACGAGGCTCCAAAAGGACGAGGCTCCGAAGGGACGAAGCTCCAAAAGGACGAAGCTCCGACAGGAAGAAGCTCCAAAAGGAAGAAGCTCTGAAAGGAAGAAGTTCCAAAAGGAAGAAGCTACGAAAGGAAAAAGCTCCAAAAGGAAGAAGCTCTGAAAGGAAGAAGCTCTGAAAGGAATAAACTCTGCAAGGAAGAAGCTCCAAAAGGAAGAAAATCCAAAAGGACGAAGATCCAAAAGGACGAAGCTGCAAAAGGACGAAGCTCCAAATGGACGAAGCTCCAAAAGGAAGAAGCTGTGAAAGAAAGAACCTCCAAAAGGACGAAGCTCCAAAAGGACGAGGCTCCAAAAGGAAGAACCTCCGAAAGGAAGAAGCTCCAAAAGGAAGAACCTCCAAAAGGACGAAGCTCCAAAAGGACGAAGCTCCAAAAGGACGAAGCTCCGAAAGGAAGAAGCTCCAAAAGGACGAAGCTCCAAAAGGACGAAGCTCCAAAAGGAAGAGGCTCTGAAAGGACGAGGCTCCGAAAGGACGAAGCTCAAAAAGGACGAAGCTCCAAAACTACGAAGCTCCGAAAGGAAGAAGCTCCAAAAGGAAGAGCTCTGAAAGGAAGAACCTCCAAAAGGACGAAGCTCCAAAAGGACGAGAATCCGAAAGGAAGAACTTCCGAAAGGAAGAACCTCCGAAAGGAAGAAGCTCTGAAAGGAAGAACCTCCGATAGGAAGAAGCTCCGAAAGGAAGAAGCTCTGAAAGGACGAAGCTCCAAAAGGACGAAGCTCCAATAGGAAGAAGCTCCGAAAGGACGAAGCTCCAAAAGGAAGAAGCTCTGAAAGGACGAAGCTCCAAAAGGAAGAAGCTCCGAAAGGACGAGGCTCCAAAAGGATGAACCTCCGAAAGGAAGAACCTCCGAAAGGAAGAAGCTCTGAAAGGAAGAAGCTCCAAAAGGAAGAAGCTCCAAAAGGAAGAAGCTCCAAAAGGAAGAAGCACCGAAAGGAAGAACCTCCGAAAGGAAGAAGCTCCAAAAGGAAGAAGCTCTGAAAGGAAGAGGCTCCAAAAGGACAAAGCTCCAAAAGGACGAAGCTCCAAAAGGAAAAAGCTCTGAAAGGACGAGGCTCCGAAAGGACGAAGCTCCAAAAGGACGAAGCTCCAAAAGGAAGTGCTCTGAAAGGAAGAAGCTCCAAAAGGACGAAGCTCCAAAAGGACGAAGCTCCAAAAGGACGAGAATCCGAAAGGAAGAACCTCCGATAGGAAGAAGCTCCGAAAGGAAGAAGCTCCGAAAGGACGAGGCTCCAAAAGGACGAAGCTCCAAAAGGACGAGGCTCCAAAAGGACGAAGCTCCGAACGGAAGAACCTCCGATAGGAAGAAGCTCCGAAAGGAAGAGCCTCCGAAAGGAAGAAGCTCCGAACGGAAGAACCTCCGATAGGAAGAAGCTCCGAAAGGAAGAAGCTCCGAATGGACGAGGCTCCAAAAGGAAGAAGCTCTGAAGGGAAGAACCTCCGAAAGGAAGAAGTTCTGAAAGAAAGAACCTCCAAAAGGACGAGGCTCCAAAAGGACAAGGCTCCAAAAGGACGAAGCTCCAAAAGGAAGAGCCTCCGAAAGGAAGAAGCTCCGAACGGAAGAACCTCCGATAGGAAGAAGCTCCGAAAGGAAGAAGCTCTGAAAGGAAGAGGCTCCAAAAGGACGAAGCTCCAAAAGGACAAAGCTCCAAAAGGACGAAGCTCCAAAAGGAAGAGCCTCCGAAAGGAAGAAGCTCCGAACGGAAGAACCTCCGATAGTAAGAAGCTCCGAAAGGAAGAAGCTCTGAAAGGAAGAACCTCCGAAAGGAAGAAGCTCTGAAAGAAAGAACCTCCAAAAGGACGAGGCTCCAAAAGGACGAGGCTCCGAAGGGACGAAGCTCCAAAAGGACGAAGCTCCGACAGGAAGAAGCTCCAAAAGGAAGAAGCTCTGAAAGGAAGAAGTTCCAAAAGGAAGAAGCTACGAAAGGAAAAAGCTCCAAAAGGAAGAAGCTCTGAAAGGAAGAAGCTCTGAAAGGAATAAACTCTGCAAGGAAGAAGCTCCAAAAGGAAGAAAATCCAAAAGGACGAAGATCCAAAAGGACGAAGCTGCAAAAGGACGAAGCTCCAAATGGACGAAGCTCCAAAAGGAAGAAGCTGTGAAAGAAAGAACCTCCAAAAGGACGAAGCTCCAAAAGGACGAGGCTCCAAAAGGAAGAACCTCCGAAAGGAAGAAGCTCTGAAAGAAAGAACCTCCAAAAGGACGAGGCTCCAAAAGGACGAGGCTCCGAAAGGACGAAGCTCCAAAAGGACGAAGCTCCAAAAGGAAGAAGCTCCGAATGGACGAGGCTCCAAAAGGAAGAAGCTCTGAAAGGACAAGGCTCCGAAAGGACGAAGCTCCAAAAGGACGAAGCTCCGAAAGGAAGAACCTCCGAAAGGAAGAACCTCTGAAAGGAAGAAGCTCTGAAAGGAAGAAGCTCCAAAAGGAAGAAGCTCCGAAAGGAAGAACCTCCGAAAGGACGAAGCTCCAAAAGGACGAGGCTCCAAAAGGACGAGGCTCCGAAAGGACGAAGCTCCAAAACGACGAAGCTCCGAAAGGAAGACGCTCCGAAAGGACGAAACTCCAAAAGGACGAAGCTTTGAAAGAAAGAAGCTCCGAAAGGACGAGGCTCCGAAAGGAAGAAGCTCCAAAAGGAAGAACCTCCAAAAGGACGAGGCTCCAAAAGGACGAGGCTCCGAAAGGACGAAGCTCCAAAAGGACGAAGCTCCGAAAGGAAGAAGCTCTAAAAGGAAGAAGCTCCGAAAGGACGAAGCTTCAAAAGGAAGAAGCTCCAAAAGTAAGAAGCTCCAAAAGGAAGAACCTCCGAAAGGAAGAAGCTCCGAAAGGAAGAACCTCCGAAAGGAAGAAGCTCCAAAAGGACGAAGCTCCAAAAGGAAGAAGCTCTGAAAGGAAGAAGCTCTGAAAGGAAGAAACTCTGAAAGGAAGAAGCTCCGAAAGGAAGAACCTCCGAAAGGACGAAGCTCCAAAAGGACGAAGCTCCAAAAGGACGAGGCTCCAAAAGGATGAAGCTCCGAAAGGAAGAAGCTCCAGAAGGAAGAAGCTCTGAAAGGAAGAGGCTCCAAAAGGACGAAGCTCCAAAAGGACGAAGCTCCGAAAGGAAGAAGCTCCAAAAGGAAGAAGCTCCGAAAGGAAGAAGCTCCGAAAGGACGAAGCTCCAAAAGGACGAGAATCCGAAAGGAAGAACTTCCAAAAGGAAGAGCCTCCGAAAGGAAGAAGCTCCGAACGGAAGAACCTCCGATAGGAAGAAGCTCCGAAAGGAAGAAGCTCTGAAAGGAATAAACTCTGCAAGGAAGAAGCTCCAAAAGGAAGAAAATCCAAAAGGACGAAGATCCAAAAGGACGAAGCTGCAAAAGGACGAAGCTCCAAATGGACGAAGCTCCAAAAGGAAGAAGCTGTGAAAGAAAGAACCTCCAAAAGGACGAAGCTCCAAAAGGACGAGGCTCCAAAAGGAAGAACCTCCGAAAGGAAGAAGCTCTGAAAGAAAGAACCTCCAAAAGGACGAGGCTCCAAAAGGACGAGGCTCCGAAAGGACGAAGCTCCAAAAGGACGAAGCTCCAAAAGGACGAAGCTCCAAAAGGAAGAGGCTCTGAAAGGACGAGGCTCCGAAAGGACGAAGCTCCAAAAGGACGAAGCTCCAAAAGGAAGAAGCTCCGAATGGACGAGGCTCCAAAAGGAAGAAGCTCTGAAAGGACGAGGCTCCGAAAGGACGAAGCTCCAAAAGGACGAAGCTCCGAACGGAAGAGCCTCCGAAAGGAAGAAGCTCCGAACGGAAGAACCTCCGATAGGAAGAAGCTCCGAAAGGAAGAAGCTCCGAATGGACGAGGCTCCAAAAGGAAGAAGCTCTGAAGGGAAGAACCTCCGAAAGGAAGAAGCTCTGAAAGAAAGAACCTCCAAAAGGACGAGGCTCCAAAAGGACAAGGCTCCGAAAGGACGAAGCTCCAAAAGGACGAAGCTCCGAAAGGAAGAAGCTCCAAAAGTAAGAAGCTCTGAAAGGAAGAGGCTCCAAAAGGACGAAGCTCCAAAAGGACAAAGCTCCAAAAGGACGAAGCTCCAAAAGGAAGAAGCTCTGAAAGGACGAGGCTCCGAAAGGAAGAAGTTCCAAAAGGAAGAAGCTCCGAAAGGAAGAAGCTCCAAAAGGAAGAAGCTCCGAAAGGAAGAAGCTCCGAAAGGACGAAGCTCCAAAAGGACGAGAATCCGAAAGGAAGAACTTCCGAAAAGAAGAGCCTCCGAAAGGAAGAAGCTCCGAGCGGAAGAACCTCCGATAGGAAGAAGCTCAAAAAGGAAGAAGCTCTGAAAGGAAGAGGCTCCAAAAGGACGAAGCTCCAAAAGGACAAAGCTCCAAAAGGACGAAGCTCCAAAAGGAAGAGCCTCCGAAAGGAAGAAGCTCCGAACGGAAGAACCTCCGATAGGAAGAAGCTCCGAAAGGAAGAAGCTCTGAAAGGAAGAACCTCCGAAAGGAAGAAGCTCTGAAAGAAAGAACCTCCAAAAGGACGAGGCTCCAAAAGGACGAGGCTCCGAAGGGACGAAGCTCCAAAAGGACGAAGCTCCGACAGGAAGAAGCTCCAAAAGGAAGAAGCTCTGAAAGGAAGAAGTTCCAAAAGGAAGAAGCTACGAAAGGAAGAAGCTCCAAAAGGAAGAAGCTCTGAAAGGAAGAAGCTCTGAAAGGAATAAACTCTGCAAGGAAGAAGCTCCAAAAGGAAGAAAATCCAAAAGGACGAAGATCCAAAAGGACGAAGCTGCAAAAGGACGAAGCTCCAAAAGGACGAAGCTCCAAAAGGAAGAGGCTCTGAAAGGACGAGGCTCCGAAAGGACGAAGCTCCAAAAGGACGAAGCTCCAAAAGGAAGAAGCTCCGAATGGACGAGGCTCCAAAAGGAAGAAGCTCTGAAAGGACGAGGCTCCGAAAGGACGAAGCTCCAAAAGGACGAAGCTCCGAAAGGAAGAACCTCCGAAAGGAAGAACCTCTGAAAGGAAGAAGCTCTGAAAGGAAGAAGCTCTGAAAGGAAGAAGCTCCAAAAGGACGAGGCTCCGAAAGGACGAAGCTCCAAAACGACGAAGCTCCGAAAGGAAGAAGCTCCGAAAGGACGAAACTCCAAAAGGACGAAGCTTTGAAAGAAAGAAGCTCCGAAAGGACGAGGCTCCGAAAGGAAGAAGCTCCAAAAGGAAGAACCTCCAAAAGGACGAGGCTCCAAAAGGACGAGGCTCCGAAAGGACGAAGCTCCAAAAGGACGAAGCTCCGAAAGGAAGAAGCTCTAAAAGGAAGAAGCTCCGAAAGGACGAAGCTTCAAAAGGAAGAAGCTCCAAAAGTAAGAAGCTCCAAAAGAAAGAACCTCCGAAAGGAAGAAGCTCCGAAAGGAAGAACCTCCGAAAGGAAGAAGCTCCAAAAGGACGAAGCTCCAAAAGGAAGAAGCTCTGAAAGGAAGAAGCTCTGAAAGGAAGAAACTCCGAAAGGACGAAGCTCCAAAAGGACGAAGCTCCAAAAGGACGAGGCTCCAAAAGGATGAAGCTCCGAAAGGAAGAAGCTCCAGAAGGAAGAAGCTCTGAAAGGAAGAGGCTCCAAAAGGACGAAGCTCCAAAAGGACGAAGCTCCGAAAGGAAGAAGCTCCAAAAGGAAGAAGCTCCGAAAGGAAGAAGCTCCGAAAGGACGAAGCTCCAAAAGGACGAGAATCCGAAAGGAAGAACTTCCGAAAGGAAGAGCCTCCGAAAGGATGAAGCTCCGAACGGAAGAACCTCCGATAGGAAGAAGCTCCGAAAGGAAGAAGCTCTGAAAGGAAGAGGCTCCAAAAGGACGAAGCTCCAAAAGGACAAAGCTCCAAAAGGACGAAGCTCCAAAAGGAAGAGCCTCCGAAAGGAAGAAGCTCCGAACGGAAGAACCTCTGATAGGAAGAAGCTCCGAAAGGAAGAAGCTCTGAAAGGAAGAACCTCCGAAAGGAAGAAGCTCTGAAAGAAAGAACCTCCAAAAGGACGAAGCTCCAAAAGGACGAGGCTCCGAAGGGACGAAGCTCCAAAAGGACGAAGCTCCGACAGGAAGAAGCTCCAAAAGGAAGAAGCTCCGAAAGGAAGAAGCTCCGAAAGGACGAAGCTCCAAAAGGACGAGAATCCGAAAGGAAGAACTTCCGAAAGGAAGAGCCTCCGAAAGGAAGAAGCTCCGAACGGAAGAACCTCCGATAGGAAGAAGCTCCGAAAGGAAGAAGCTCTGAAAGGAAGAGGCTCCAAAAGGACGAAGCTCCAAAAGGACAAAGCTCCGAAAGGAAGAACCTCCGAAAGGAAGAACCTCTGAAAGGAAGAAGCTCTGAAAGGAAGAAGCTCTGAAAGGAAGAAGCTCCAAAAGGACGAGGCTCCGAAAGGACGAAGCTCCAAAACGACGAAGCTCCGAAAGGAAGAAGCTCCGAAAGGACGAAACTCCAAAAGGACGAAGCTTTGAAAGAAAGAAGCTCCGAAAGGACGAGGCTCCGAAAGGAAGAAGCTCCAAAAGGAAGAACCTCCAAAAGGACGAGGCTCCAAAAGGACGAGGCTCCGAAAGGACGAAGCTCCAAAAGGACGAAGCTCCGAAAGGAAGAAGCTCTAAAAGGAAGAAGCTCCGAAAGGACGAAGCTTCAAAAGGAAGAAGCTCCAAAAGTAAGAAGCTCCAAAAGAAAGAACCTCCGAAAGGAAGAAGCTCCGAAAGGAAGAACCTCCGAAAGGAAGAAGCTCCAAAAGGACGAAGCTCCAAAAGGAAGAAGCTCTGAAAGGAAGAAGCTCTGAAAGGAAGAAACTCCGAAAGGACGAAGCTCCAAAAGGACGAAGCTCCAAAAGGACGAGGCTCCAAAAGGATGAAGCTCCGAAAGGAAGAAGCTCCAGAAGGAAGAAGCTCTGAAAGGAAGAGGCTCCAAAAGGACGAAGCTCCAAAAGGACGAAGCTCCGAAAGGAAGAAGCTCCAAAAGGAAGAAGCTCCGAAAGGAAGAAGCTCCGAAAGGACGAAGCTCCAAAAGGACGAGAATCCGAAAGGAAGAACTTCCGAAAGGAAGAGCCTCCGAAAGGAAGAAGCTCCGAACGGAAGAACCTCCGATAGGAAGAAGCTCCGAAAGGAAGAAGCTCTGAAAGGAAGAGGCTCCAAAAGGACGAAGCTCCAAAAGGACGAGGCTCCGAAGGGACGAAGCTCCAAAAGGACGAAGCTCCGACAGGAAGAAGCTCCAAAAGGAAGAAGCTCTGAAAGGAAGAAGTTCCAAAAGGAAGAAGCTAAGAAAGGAAGAAGCTCCAAAAGGAAGAAGCTCTGAAAGGAAGAAGCTCTGAAAGGAATAAACTCTGCAAGGAAGAAGCTCCAAAAGGAAGAAAATCCAAAAGGACGAAGATCCAAAAGGACGAAGCTGCAAAAGGACGAAGCTCCAAATGGACGAAGCTCCAAAAGGAAGAAGCTGTGAAAGAAAGAACCTCCAAAAGGACGAAGCTCCAAAAGGAAGAAGCTCTGAAAGGAAGAAGCTCCGAAAGGAAGAAGCTCTGAAAGGAAGAGGCTCCAAAAGGACGAAGCTCCAAAAGGACAAAGCTCCAAAAGGACGAAGCTCCAAAAGGAAGAGCCTCCGAAAGGAAGAAGCTCCGAACGGAAGAACCTCCGATAGGAAGAAGCTCCGAAAGGAAGAAGCTCTGAAAGGAATAAACTCTGCAAAGAAGAAGCTCCAAAAGGAAGAAAATCCAAAAGGACGAAGATCCAAAAGGACGAAGCTGCAAAAGGACGAAGCTCCAAATGGACGAAGCTCCAAAAGGAAGAAGCTGTGAAAGAAAGAACCTCCAAAAGGACGAAGCTCCAAAAGGACGAGGCTCCAAAAGGAAGAACCTCCGAAAGGAAGAAGCTCTGAAAGAAAGAACCTCCAAAAGGACGAGGCTCCAAAAGGACGAGGCTCCGAAAGGACGAAGCTCCAAAAGGACGAAGCTCCAAAAGGACGAAGCTCCAAAAGGAAGAGGCTCTGAAAGGACGAGGCTCCGAAAGGACGAAGCTCCAAAAGGACGAAGCTCCGAACGGAAGAGCCTCCGAAAGGAAGAAGCTCCGAACGGAAGAACCTCCGATAGGAAGAAGCTCCGAAAGGAAGAAGCTCCGAATGGACGAGGCTCCAAAAGGAAGAAGCTCTGAAGGGAAGAACCTCCGAAAGGAAGAAGCTCTGAAAGAAAGAACCTCCAAAAGGACGAGGCTCCAAAAGGACAAGGCTCCGAAAGGACGAAGCTCCAAAAGGACGAAGCTCCGAAAGGAAGAAGCTCCAAAAGTAAGAAGCTCTGAAAGGAAGAGGCTCCAAAAGGACGAAGCTCCAAAAGGACAAAGCTCCAAAAGGACGAAGCTCCAAAAGGAAGAAGCTCTGAAAGGACGAGGCTCCGAAAGGAAGAAGTTCCAAAAGGAAGAAGCTCCGAAAGGAAGAAGCTCCAAAAGGAAGAAGCTCCGAAAGGAAGAAGCTCCGAAAGGACGAAGCTCCAAAAGGACGAGAATCCGAAAGGAAGAACTTCCGAAAGGAAGAGCCTCCGAAAGGAAGAAGCTCCGAGCGGAAGAACCTCCGATAGGAAGAAGCTCAAAAAGGAAGAAGCTCTGAAAGGAAGAGGCTCCAAAAGGACGAAGCTCCAAAAGGACAAAGCTCCAAAAGGACGAAGCTCCAAAAGGAAGAGCCTCCGAAAGGAAGAAGCTCCGAACGGAAGAACCTCCGATAGGAAGAAGCTCCGAAAGGAAGAAGCTCTGAAAGGAAGAACCTCCGAAAGGAAGAAGCTCTGAAAGAAAGAACCTCCAAAAGGACGAGGCTCCAAAAGGACGAGGCTCCGAAGGGACGAAGCTCCAAAAGGACGAAGCTCCGACAGGAAGAAGCTCCAAAAGGAAGAAGCTCTGAAAGGAAGAAGTTCCAAAAGGAAGAAGCTACGAAAGGAAGAAGCTCCAAAAGGAAGAAGCTCTGAAAGGAAGAAGCTCTGAAAGGAATAAACTCTGCAAGGAAGAAGCTCCAAAAGGAAGAAAATCCAAAAGGACGAAGATCCAAAAGGACGAAGCTGCAAAAGGACGAAGCTCCAAAAGGACGAAGCTCCAAAAGGAAGAGGCTCTGAAAGGACGAGGCTCCGAAAGGACGAAGCTCCAAAAGGACGAAGCTCCAAAAGGAAGAAGCTCCGAATGGACGAGGCTCCAAAAGGAAGAAGCTCTGAAAGGACGAGGCTCCGAAAGGACGAAGCTCCAAAAGGACGAAGCTCCGAAAGGAAGAACCTCCGAAAGGAAGAACCTCTGAAAGGAAGAAGCTCTGAAAGGAAGAAGCTCTGAAAGGAAGAAGCTCCAAAAGGACGAGGCTCCGAAAGGACGAAGCTCCAAAACGACGAAGCTCCGAAAGGAAGAAGCTCCGAAAGGACGAAACTCCAAAAGGACGAAGCTTTGAAAGAAAGAAGCTCCGAAAGGACGAGGCTCCGAAAGGAAGAAGCTCCAAAAGGAAGAACCTCCAAAAGGACGAGGCTCCAAAAGGACGAGGCTCCGAAAGGACGAAGCTCCAAAAGGACGAAGCTCCGAAAGGAAGAAGCTCTAAAAGGAAGAAGCTCCGAAAGGACGAAGCTTCAAAAGGAAGAAGCTCCAAAAGTAAGAAGCTCCAAAAGAAAGAACCTCCGAAAGGAAGAAGCTCCGAAAGGAAGAACCTCCGAAAGGAAGAAGCTCCAAAAGGACGAAGCTCCAAAAGGAAGAAGCTCTGAAAGGAAGAAGCTCTGAAAGGAAGAAACTCCGAAAGGACGAAGCTCCAAAAGGACGAAGCTCCAAAAGGACGAGGCTCCAAAAGGATGAAGCTCCGAAAGGAAGAAGCTCCAGAAGGAAGAAGCTCTGAAAGGAAGAGGCTCCAAAAGGACGAAGCTCCAAAAGGACGAAGCTCCGAAAGGAAGAAGCTCCAAAAGGAAGAAGCTCCGAAAGGAAGAAGCTCCGAAAGGACGAAGCTCCAAAAGGACGAGAATCCGAAAGGAAGAACTTCCGAAAGGAAGAGCCTCCGAAAGGAAGAAGCTCCGAACGGAAGAACCTCCGATAGGAAGAAGCTCCGAAAGGAAGAAGCTCTGAAAGGAAGAGGCTCCAAAAGGACGAAGCTCCAAAAGGACAAAGCTCCAAAAGGACGAAGCTCCAAAAGGAAGAGCCTCCGAAAGGAAGAAGCTCCGAACGGAAGAACCTCTGATAGGAAGAAGCTCCGAAAGGAAGAAGCTCTGAAAGGAAGAACCTCCGAAAGGAAGAAGCTCTGAAAGAAAGAACCTCCAAAAGGACGAAGCTCCAAAAGGACGAGGCTCCGAAGGGACGAAGCTCCAAAAGGACGAAGCTCCGACAGGAAGAAGCTCCAAAAGGAAGAAGCTCTGAAAGGAAGAAGTTCCAAAAGGAAGAAGCTAAGAAAGGAAGAAGCTCCAAAAGGAAGAAGCTCTGAAAGGAAGAAGCTCTGAAAGGAATAAACTCTGCAAGGAAGAAGCTCCAAAAGGAAGAAAATCCAAAAGGACGAAGATCCAAAAGGACGAAGCTGCAAAAGGACGAAGCTCCAAATGGACGAAGCTCCAAAAGGAAGAAGCTGTGAAAGAAAGAACCTCCAAAAGGACGAAGCTCCAAAAGGACGAGGCTCCAAAAGGAAGAACCTCCGAAAGGAAGAAGCTCTGAAAGAAAGAACCTCCAAAAGGACGAGGCTCCAAAAGGACGAGGCTCCGAAAGGACGAAGCTCCAAAAGGAAGAGGCTCTGAAAGGACGAGGCTCCGAAAGGACGAAGCTCCAAAAGGACGAAGCTCCAAAAGGAAGAAGCTCCGAATGGACGAGGCTCCAAAAGGAAGAAGCTCTGAAAGGACGAGGCTCCGAAAGGACGAAGCTCCAAAAGGACGAAGCTCCGAAAGGAAGAACCTCCGAAAGGAAGAACCTCTGAAAGGAAGAAGCTCTGAAAGGAAGAAGCTCCAAAAGGAAGAAGCTCCGAAAGGAAGAACCTCCGAAAGGACGAAGCTCCAAAAGGACGAGGCTCCAAAAGGACGAGGCTCCGAAAGGACGAAGCTCCAAAACGACGAAGCTCCGAAAGGAAGAAGCTCCGAAAGGACGAAACTCCAAAAGGACGAAGCTTTGAAAGAAAGAAGCTCCGAAAGGACGAGGCTCCGAAAGGAAGAAGCTCCAAAAGGAAGAACCTCCAAAATGACGAAGCTCCAAAAGGACGAGGCTCCGAAAGGACGAAACTCCAAAAGGACGAAGCTCCGAAAGGAAGAAGCTCCAAAAGGAAGAAGCTCCGAAAGGAAGAAGCTCTGAAAGGAAGAAGCTCCAAAAGGACGAACCTCCGAAAGGACGAAGCTCCAAAAGGACGAAGCTCCAAAAGGACGAGGCTCCAAAAGGATGAAGCTCCGAAAGGAAGAAGCTCCAGAAGGAAGAAGCTCTGAAAGGAAGAGGCTCCAAAAGGACGAAGCTCCGAAAGGAAGAAGCTCCAAAAGGAAGAAGCTCCGAAAGGAAGAAGCTCCGAAAGGACGAAGCTCCAAAAGGACGAGAATACGAAAGGAAGAACTTCCGAAAGGAAGAGCCTCCGAAAGGAAGAAGCTCCGAACGGAAGAAGCTCCGATAGGAAGAAGCTCCGAAAGGAAGAAGCTCTGAAAGGAAGAGGCTCCAAAAGGACGAAGCTCCAAAAGGACAAAGCTCCAAAAGGACGAAGCTCCAAAAGGAAGAGCCTCCGAAAGGAAGAAGCTCCGACAGGAAGAAGCTCCAAAAGGAAGAAGCTCTGAAAGGAAGAGGCTCCAAAAGGACGAAGCTCCAAAAGGACAAAGCTCCAAAAGGACGAAGCTCTAAAAGGAAGAAGCTCTGAAAGGACGAGGCTCCAAAAGGACGAGGCTCCGAAGGGACGAAGCTCCAAAAGGACGAAGCTCCGACAGGAAGAAGCTCCAAAAGGAAGAAGCTCTGAAAGGAAGAGGCTCCAAAAGGACGAAGCTCCAAAAGGACAAAGCTCCAAAAGGACGAAGCTCCAAAAGGACGAAGCTCTAAAAGGAAGAAGCTCTGAAAGGACGAGGCTCCGAAAGGAAGAAGTTCCAAAAGGAAGAAGCTACGAAAGGAAGAAGCTCCGAAAGGACGAGGCTCCGAAAGGAAGAAGCTCCAAAAGGAAGAAGCTCCGAAAGGAAGAAGCTCCGAAAGGACGAAGCTCCAAAAGGACGAGAATCCGAAAGGAAGAACTTCCGAAAGGAAGAGCCTCCGAAAGGAAGAAGCTCCGAACGGAAGAACCTCCGATAGGAAGAAGCTCCGAAAGGAAGAAGCTCTGAAAGGAAGAACCTCCGAAAGGAAGAAGCTCTGAAAGAAAGAACCTCCAAAAGGACGAGGCTCCAAAAGGACGAGGTTCCGAAAGGACGAAGCTCCAAAAGGACGAAGCTCCGAAAGGAAGAAGCTCCAAAAGGAAGAAGCTCTGAAAGGAAGAGGCTCCAAAAGGACGAAGCTCCAATAGGAAGAAGCTCCGAAAGGACGAAGCTCCAAAAGGAAGAAGCTCTGAAAGGAAGAACCTCCGAAAGGAAGAAGCTCTGAAAGAAAGAACCTCCAAAAGGACGAGGCTCCAAAAGGACGAGGCTCCGAAAGGACGAAGCTCCAAAAGGACGAAGCTCCGACAGGAAGAAGCTCCAAAAGGAAGAAGCTCTGAAAGGAAGAAGCTCCAAAAGGAAGAACCTCCAAAAGGAAGAACCTCCAAAAGGACGTGGCTCCGAAAGGACGAAGCTCCAAAAGGACGAAGCTCCGACAGGAAGAAGCTCCAAAACGACGAAGCTCCGAAAGGAAGAAGCTCCAAAAGGAAGAAGCTCCAAAAGGAAGAACCTCTGAAAGGAAGAAGCTCCAAAAGGAAGAACCTCCGAAAGGAAGAACCTCCGAAAGGAAGAACCTCTGAAAGGACGAGGCTCCAAAAGGAAGAAGCTCCAAAAGGAAGAAGCTCCGAAAGGAAGAACCTCCGAAAGGAAGAAGCTCCAAAAGGAAGAAGCTCTGAAAGGAAGAGGCTCCAAAAGGACGAAGCTCCAAAAGGAAGAAGCTCTGAAAGGACGAGGCTCCGAAAGGACGAAGCTCCAAAAGGACGAAGCTCCAAAAGGAAGTGCTCTGAAAGGAAGAAGCTCCAAAAGGACGAAGCTCCAAAAGGACGAGAATCCGAAAGGAAGAACTTCCGAAAGGAAGAACCTCCGAAAGGAAGAACCTCCGATAGGAAGAAGCTCCGAAAGGAAGAAGCTCCGAAAGGACGAGGCTCCAAAAGGAAGAAGCTCCAAAAGGAAGAAGCTCCGAAAGGAAGAACCTCCGAAAGGAAGAAGCTCCAAAAGGAAGAAGCTCTGAAAGGAAGAGGCTCCAAAAGGACGAAGCTCCAAAAGGAAGAAGCTCTGAAAGGACGAGGCTCCGAAAGGACGAAGCTCCAAAAGGACGAAGCTCCAAAAGGAAGTGCTCCGAAAGGAAGAACCTCCGAAAGGAAGAAGCTCCAAAAGGAAGAACCTCCAAAAGGACGAAGCTCCAAAAGGACGAAGCTCCGAAAGGAAGAAGCTCCAAAAGGAAGAAGCTCCAAAAGGAAGAAGCTCTGAAAGGAAGAGGCTCCAAAAGGACGAAGCTCCAAAAGGACGAAGCTCCAAAAGTACGAGGCTCCGAAAGGACGAAGCTCCAAAAGGACGAAGCTCCGAAAGGAAGAAGCTCCAAAAGGAAGAAGCTCCAAAAGGAAGAAGCTCTGAAAGGAAGAGGCTCCAAAAGGACGAAGCTCCAAAAGGACGAAGCTCCAAAAGTACGAGGCTCCGAAAGGACGAAGCTCCAAAAGGACGAAGTTCCAAAAGGAAGAGGCTCTGAAAGGACGAGGCTCCGAAAGGACGAAGCTCCAAAAGGACGAAGCTCCAAAACTACGAAGCTCCGAAAGGAAGAAGCTCCAAAAGGAAGAGCTCTGAAAGGAAGAACCTCCAAAAGGACGAAGCTCCAAAAGGAAGAACTTCCGAAAGGAAGAACCTCCGAAAGGAAGAAGCTCCGAAAGGAAGAACCTCCGATAGGAAGAAGCTCCGAAAGGACGAGGCTCCGAAAGGACGAAGCTCCAAAAGGACGAAGCTCCGAAAGGACGAAGCTCCGAAAGGACGAAGCTCCAAAAGGAAGAACCTCCGAAAGGAAGAACCTCTGAAAGGACGAGGCTCCAAAAGGAAGAAGCTCCAAAAGGAAGAAGCTCCGAAAGGAAGAAGCTCCAAAAGGAAGAAGCTCTGAAAGGAAGAGGCTCCAAAAGGACGAAGCTCCAAAAGGACGAGAATCCGGAAGGAAGAACTTCCGAAAGGAAGAACCTCCGAAAGGAAGAACCTCCGATAGGAAGAAGCTCCGAAAGGAAGAAGCTCCGAAAGGACGAGGCTCCAAAAGGACGAAGATCAAAAGGACGAGGCTCCAAAAGGACGAAGCTCCAAAAGGACGAAGCTCCAAAAGGACGAGGCTCCAAAAGGACGAAGCTCCAAAAGGACGAGGCTCCAAAAGGAAGAACATCCGAAAGGAAGAAACTCTGAAAGAACCTCCAAAAGGACGAAGCTCCAAAAGGACGAGGCTCCAAAAGGACGAGGCTCCGAAAGGACGAAGCTCCAAAAGGACGAAGCTCCGAAAGGAAGAAGCTCTAAAAGGAAGAAGCTCCGAAAGGACGAAGCTCCAAAAGGATGAGGCTCCAAAAGGACGAAGCTCCAAAAGGGCGAGGCTCCAAAAGGACGAAGCTCCGAAAGGAAAAAGCTCCAGAAGGAAGAAGCTCTGAAAGGAAGAGGCTCCAAAAGGATGAAGCTCCAAAAGGACGAAGCTCCGAAAGGAAGAAGCTCCAAAAGGAAGAAGCTCCGAAAGGAAGAAGCTCCGAAAGGACGAAGATCCAAAAGGACGAGAATCCGAAAGGAAGAACTTCCGAAAGGAACAGCCTCCGAAAGGAAGAAGCTCCGAACGGAAGAAGCTCCGATAGGAAGAACCTCCGAAAGGAAGAAGCTCTGAAAGGAAGAACCTCCGAAAGGAAGAAGCTCTGAAAGAAAGAACCTCCAAAAGGACGAGGCTCCAAAAGGACGAGGCTCCGAAAGGACGAAGCTCCAAAAGGACGAAGCTCCGAAAGGAAGAAGCTCCAAAAGGAAGAAGCTCTGAAAGGAAGAGGCTCCAAAAGGACGAAGCTCCAAAAGGACAAAGCTCCAAAAGGACGAAGCTCCAAAAGGACGAAGCTCCAAAAAGAAGAAGCTCTGAAAGGACGAGGCTCCGAAAGGAAGAAGTTCCAAAAGGAAGAAGCTCCGAAAGGAAGAAACTCCGAAAGGACGAGGCTCCGAAAGGAAGAAGTTCCAAAAGGAAGAACCTCCAAAAGGACGAAGCTACAAAAGGACGAAGCTCCGAAAGGAAGACGCTCTGAAAGGAAGAAGCTCTGAAAGGAAGAAACTCTGAAAGGAAGAAGCTCCAAAAGGAAGAAAATCCAAAAGGACGAAGATCCAAAAGGACGAAGCTCCAAAAGGAAGAAGCTCTGAAAGGAAGAGGCTCCAAAAGGACGAAGCTCCAATAGGAAGAAGCTCCGAAAGGACGAAGCTCCAAAAGGAAGAAGCTCTGAAAGGACGAAGCTCCAAAAGGAAGAAGCTCCGAAAGGAAGAACCTCCGAAAGGAAGAACCTCCGAAAGGAAGAACCTTTGAAAGGAAGAAGCTCTGAAAGGAAGAAGCTCCAAAAGGAAGAAGCTCCAAAAGGAAGAAGCTCCGAAAGGAAGAACCTCCGAAAGGAAGAAGCTCCAAAAGGAAGAAGCTCTGAAAGGATGAGGCTCCAAAAGGACAAAGCTCCAAAAGGACGAAGCTCCAAAAGGACGAAGCTCCAAAAGGAAGAAGCTCTGAAAGGACGAGGCTCCGAAAGGACGAAGCTCCAAAAGGAAGTGCTCTGAAAGGAAGAAGCTCCAAAAGGATGAAGTTCCAAAAGGACGAGAATCCGAAAGGAAGAACCTCCGAAAGGAAGAACCTCCGATAGGAAGAAGCTCTGAAAGGAAGAAGCTCCGAAAGGACGAGGCTCCAAAAGGACGAAGATCAAAAGGACGAGGCTCCAAAAGGACGAAGCTCCAAAAGGACGAAGCTCCAAAAGGACGAGGCTCCAAAAGGACGAAGCACCAAAAGGACGAGGCTCCAAAAGAACGAAGCTCCAAAAGGACGAGAATCCGAAAGGAAGAACTTCCGAAAGGAAGAGCCTCCGAAAGGAAGGAGCTCCGAACGGAAGAACCTCCGATAGGAAGAAGCTCCGAAAGGAAGAAGCTCTGAAAGGAAGAACCTCCGAAAGGAAGAAGCTCTGAAAGAAAGAACCTCCAAAAGGACGAGGCTCCAAAAGGACGAGGCTCCGAAAGGACGAAGCTCCAAAAGGACGAAGCTCCGACAGGAAGAAGCTCCAAAAGGAAGAAGCTCTGAAAGGAAGAAGCTCCAAAAGGAAGAACCTCCAAAAGGACGTGGCTCCGAAAGGACGAAGCTCCAAAAGGACGAAGCTCCGACAGGATGAAGCTCCAAAACGACGAAGCTCCGAAAGGAAGAAGCTCCAAAAGGAAGAAGCTCCAAAAGGAAGAACCTCTGAAAGGAAGAAGCTCCAAAAGGAAGAACCTCCGAAAGGAAGAACCTCCGAAAGGAAGAACCTCTGAAAGGACGAGGCTCCAAAAGGAAGAAGCTCCAAAAGGAAGAACCTCCGAAAGGAAGAACCTCCGAAAGGAAGAAGCTCCAAAAGGACGAAGCTCCAAAAGGACGAGGATCCAAAAGGACGAAGCTCCAAAAGGAAGAAGCTCCGAATGGACGAGGCTCTGAAAGAAAGAACCTCCAAAAGGAAGAAGCTCCGAATGGACGAGGCTCCAAAACGACGAAGCTCCGAAAGGAAGAAGCTCCAAAAGGAAGAAGGTCCAAAAGGAAGAAGCTCTGAAAGGACGAAGCTCTGAAAGGACGAAGCTCCAAAACGACGAAGCTCCGAAAGGAAGAAGCTCCAAAAGGAAGAAGCTCTGAAAGAAAAAACCTCCAAAAGGACGTGGCTCCAAAAGGACGAGGCCCCGAAAGGACGAAGCTCCAAAAGGACGAAGCTCCAAAAGGAAGAGGCTCTGAAAGGACGAGGCTCCGAAAGGACGAAGCTCCAAAAGGACGAAGCTCCAAAAGGAAGAAGCTCCGAATGGACGAGGCTCTAAAACAACGAAGCTCCGAAAGGAAGAAGCTCCAAAAGGACGAGAATCCGAAAGGAAGAACTTCCGAAAGGAAGAGCCTCCGAAAGGAAGAAGCTCCGAAAGGAAGAGCCTCCAAAAGGAAGAAGCTCCGAATGGACGAGGCTCCAAAAGGAAGAAGCTCTGAAGGGAAGAACCTCCGAAAGGAAGAAGCTCTGAAAGGAAGAGGCTCCAAAAGGAAGAAGCTCCGAAAGGACGAAGCTCCAAAAGGACGAAGCTCCAAAAGGACAAAGCTCCAAAAGGACGAAGCTCCAAAAGGACGAAGCTCCAAAAGGAAGAAGCTCTGAAAGGACGAGGCTCCGAAAGGAAGAAGCTCCGAAAGGACGAAGCTCCAAAAGGACGAAGCTCCAAAAGGAAGAAGCTCCGAAAGGACGAGGCTCCGAAAGGAAGAAGCTCCAAAAGGAAGAACCTCCAAAAGGACGAAGCTCCAAAAGGACGAAGCTCCGAAAGGAAGAAGCTCCAAAAGGACGAAGCTCCAAAAGGAAGAAGCTCTGAAAGGAAGAAGCTCTGAAAGGAAGAAGCTCCAAAAGGAAGAAGCTCTGAAAGGACGAGGCTCCGAAAGGAAGAAGTTCCAAAAGGAAGAAGCTCCGAAAGGAAGAAGCTCCGAAAGGACGAGGCTCCGAAAGGAAGAAGCTCCAAAAGGAAGAACCTCCAAAAGGACGAAGCTCCAAAAGGACGAAGCTCCGAAAGGAAGAAGCTCCAAAAGGACGAAGCTCCAAAAGGAAGAAGCTCTGAAAGGAAGAAGCTCTGAAAGTAAGAAACTCTGAAAGGAAGAAGCTCCAAAAGGAAGAAAATCCAAAAGGACGAAGATCCAAAAGGACGAAGATCCAAAAGGACGAAGCTCCGAAAGGAAGAAGCTCCAAAAGGAAGAAGCTCTGAAAGGAAGAGGCTCCAAAAGGACGAAGCTCCAAAAGGACAAAGCTCCAAAAGGACGAAGCTCCAAAAGGACGAAGCTCCAAAAGGAAGAAGCTCTGAAAGGACGAGGCTCCGAAAGGACGAAGCTCAAAAAGGACGAAGCTCCAAAACTACGAAGCTCCGAAAGGAAGAAGCTCCAAAAGGAAGAGCTCTGAAAGGAAGAACCTCCAAAAGGACGAAGCTCCAAAAGGACGAGAATCCGAAAGGAAGAACTTCCGAAAGGAAGAACCTCCGAAAGGAAGAAGCTCTGAAAGGAAGAACCTCCGATAGGAAGAAGCTCCGAAAGGAAGAAGCTCTGAAAGGACGAAGCTCCAAAAGGAAGAAGCTCCGAAAGGACGAGGCTCCAAAAGGAAGAAGGTCCAAAAGGAAGAAGCTCTGAAAGGACGAAGCTCTGAAAGGACGAAGCTCCAAAACGACGAAGCTCCGAAAGGAAGAAGCTCCAAAAGGAAGAAGCTCTGAAAGAAAAAACCTCCAAAAGGACGTGGCTCCAAAAGGACGAGGCCCCGAAAGGACGAAGCTCCAAAAGGACGAAGCTCCAAAAGGAAGAGGCTCTGAAAGGACGAGGCTCCGAAAGGACGAAGCTCCAAAAGGACGAAGCTCCAAAAGGAAGAAGCTCCGAATGGACGAGGCTCTAAAACAACGAAGCTCCGAAAGGAAGAAGCTCCAAAAGGACGAGAATCCGAAAGGAAGAACTTCCGAAAGGAAGAGCCTCCGAAAGGAAGAAGCTCCGAAAGGAAGAGCCTCCAAAAGGAAGAAGCTCCGAATGGACGAGGCTCCAAAAGGAAGAAGCTCTGAAGGGAAGAACCTCCGAAAGGAAGAAGCTCTGAAAGGAAGAGGCTCCAAAAGGAAGAAGCTCCGAAAGGACGAAGCTCCAAAAGGACGAAGCTCCAAAAGGACAAAGCTCCAAAAGGACGAAGCTCCAAAAGGACGAAGCTCCAAAAGGAAGAAGCTCTGAAAGGACGAGGCTCCGAAAGGAAGAAGCTCCGAAAGGACGAAGCTCCAAAAGGACGAAGCTCCAAAAGGAAGAAGCTCCGAAAGGACGAGGCTCCGAAAGGAAGAAACTCCAAAAGGAAGAACCTCCAAAAGGACGAAGCTCCAAAAGGACGAAGCTCCGAAAGGAAGAAGCTCCAAAAGGACGAAGCTCCAAAAGGAAGAAGCTCTGAAAGGAAGAAGCTCTGAAAGGAAGAAGCTCCAAAAGGAAGAAGCTCTGAAAGGACGAGGCTCCGAAAGGAAGAAGTTCCAAAAGGAAGAAGCTCCGAAAGGAAGAAGCTCCGAAAGGACGAGGCTCCGAAAGGAAGAAGCTCCAAAAGGAAGAACCTCCAAAAGGACGAAGCTCCAAAAGGACGAAGCTCCGAAAGGAAGAAGCTCCAAAAGGACGAAGCTCCAAAAGGAAGAAGCTCTGAAAGGAAGAAGCTCTGAAAGTAAGAAACTCTGAAAGGAAGAAGCTCCAAAAGGAAGAAAATCCAAAAGGACGAAGATCCAAAAGGACGAAGATCCAAAAGGACGAAGCTCCGAAAGGAAGAAGCTCCAAAAGGAAGAAGCTCTGAAAGGAAGAGGCTCCAAAAGGACGAAGCTCCAAAAGGACAAAGCTCCAAAAGGACGAAGCTCCAAAAGGACGAAGCTCCAAAAGGAAGAAGCTCTGAAAGGACGAGGCTCCGAAAGGAAGAAGTTCCAAAAGGAAGAAGCTCCGAAAGGAAGAAGCTCCGAAAGGACGAGGCTCCGAAAGGAAGAAGCTCCAAAAGGAAGAACCTCCAAAAGGACGAAGCTCCAAAAGGACGAAGCTCCAAAAGGACGAAGCTCCGAAAGGAAGAAGCTCCAAAAGGACGAAGCTCCAAAAGGACGAAGCTCCAAAAGGAAGAGGCTCTGAAAGGACGAGGCTCCGAAAGGACGAAGCTCAAAAAGGACGAAGCTCCAAAACTACGAAGCTCCGAAAGGAAGAAGCTCCAAAAGGAAGAGCTCTGAAAGGAAGAACCTCCAAAAGGACGAAGCTCCAAAAGGACGAGAATCCGAAAGGAAGAACTTCCGAAAGGAAGAACCTCCGAAAGGAAGAAGCTCTGAAAGGAAGAACCTCCGATAGGAAGAAGCTCCGAAAGGAAGAAGCTCTGAAAGGACGAAGCTCCAAAAGGACGAAGCTCCAATAGGAAGAAGCTCCGAAAGGACGAAGCTCCAAAAGGAAGAAGCTCTGAAAGGACGAAGCTCCAAAAGGAAGAAGCTCCGAAAGGACGAGGCTCCAAAAGGATGAACCTCCGAAAGGAAGAACCTCCGAAAGGAAGAAGCTCTGAAAGGAAGAAGCTCCAAAAGGAAGAAGCTCCAAAAGGAAGAAGCTCCAAAAGGAAGAAGCACCGAAAGGAAGAACCTCCGAAAGGAAGAAGCTCCAAAAGGAAGAAGCTCTGAAAGGAAGAGGCTCCAAAAGGACAAAGCTCCAAAAGGACGAAGCTCCAAAAGGAAAAAGCTCTGAAAGGACGAGGCTCCGAAAGGACGAAGCTCCAAAAGGACGAAGCTCCAAAAGGAAGTGCTATGAAAGGAAGAAGCTCCAAAAGGACGAAGCTCCAAAAGGACGAAGCTCCAAAAGGACGAGAATCCGAAAGGAAGAACCTCCGATAGGAAGAAGCTCCGAAAGGAAGAAGCTCCGAAAGGACGAGGCTCCAAAAGGACGAAGCTCCAAAAGGACGAGGCTCCAAAAGGACGAAGCTCCGAACGGAAGAACCTCCGATAGGAAGAAGCTCCGAAAGGAAGAGCCTCCGAAAGGAAGAAGCTCCGAACGGAAGAACCTCCGATAGGAAGAAGTTCTGAAAGAAAGAACCTCCAAAAGGACGAGGCTCCAAAAGGACAAGGCTCCAAAAGGACGAAGCTCCAAAAGGAAGAGCCTCCGAAAGGAAGAAGCTCCGAACGGAAGAACCTCCGATAGTAAGAAGCTCCGAAAGGAAGAAGCTCTGAAAGGAAGAACCTCCGAAAGGAAGAAGCTCTGAAAGAAAGAACCTCCAAAAGGACGAGGCTCCAAAAGGACGAGGCTCCGAAGGGACGAAGCTCCAAAAGGACGAAGCTCCGACAGGAAGAAGCTCCAAAAGGAAGAAGCTCTGAAAGGAAGAAGTTCCAAAAGGAAGAAGCTACGAAAGGAAAAAGCTCCAAAAGGAAGAAGCTCTGAAAGGAAGAAGCTCTGAAAGGAATAAACTCTGCAAGGAAGAAGCTCCAAAAGGAAGAAAATCCAAAAGGACGAAGATCCAAAAGGACGAAGCTGCAAAAGGACGAAGCTCCAAATGGACGAAGCTCCAAAAGGAAGAAGCTATGAAAGAAAGAACCTCCAAAAGGACGAAGCTCCAAAAGGACGAGGCTCCAAAAGGAAGAACCTCCGAAAGGAAGAAGCTCTGAAAGAAAGAACCTCCAAAAGGACGAGGCTCCAAAAGGACGAGGCTCCGAAAGAAAGAACCTCCAAAAGGACGAAGCTCCAAAAGGACGAAGCTCCAAAAGGACGAGGCTCCAAAAGGAAGAACCTCCGAAAGGAAGAAGCTCTGAAAGAAAGAACCTCCAAAAGGACGAGGCTCCAAAAGGACGAGGCTCCGAAAGGACGAAGCTCCAAAAGGACGAAGCTCCAAAAGGAAGAGGCTCTGAAAGGACGAGGCTCCGAAAGGACGAAGCTCCAAAAGGACGAAGCTCCAAAAGGAAGAAGCTCCGAATGGACGAGGCTCCAAAAGGAAGAAGCTCTGAAAGGACGAGGCTCCGAAAGGACGAAGCTCCAAAAGGACGAAGCTCCGAAAGGAAGAACCTCCGAAAGGAAGAACCTCCAAAAGGACGAGGCTCCAAAAGGACGAGGCTCCGAAAGGACGAAGCTCCAAAACGACGAAGCTCCGAAAGGAAGAAGCTCCGAAAGGACGAAACTCCAAAAGGACGAAGCTTTGAAAGAAAGAAGCTCCGAAAGGACGAGGCTCCGAAAGGAAGAAGCTCCAAAAGGAAGAACCTCCAAAAGGACGAGGCTCCAAAAGGACGAGGCTCCGAAAGGACGAAGCTCCAAAAGGACGAAGTTCCGAAAGGAAGAAGCTCTAAAAGGAAGAAGCTCCGAAAGGACGAAGCTTCAAAAGGAAGAAGCTCCAAAAGTAAGAAGCTCCAAAAGAAAGAACCTCCGAAAGGAAGAAGCTCCGAAAGGAAGAACCTCCGAAAGGAAGAAGCTCCAAAAGGACGAAGCTCCAAAAGGAAGAAGCTCTGAAAGGAAGAAGCTCTGAAAGGAAGAAACTCTGAAAGGAAGAAGCTCCGAAAGGAAGAACCTCCGAAAGGACGAAGCTCCAAAAGGACGAAGCTCCAAAAGGACGAGGCTCCAAAAGGATGAAGCTCCGAAAGGAAGAAGCTCCAGAAGGAAGAAGCTCTGAAAGGAAGAGGCTCCAAAAGGACGAAGCTCCAAAAGGACGAAGCTCCGAAAGGAAGAAGCTCCAAAAGGAAGAAGCTCCGAAAGGAAGAAGCTCCGAAAGGACGAAGCTCCAAAAGGACGAGAATCCGAAAGGAAGAACTTCCGAAAGGAAGAGCCTCCGAAAGGAAGAAGCTCCGAAAGGACGAGAATCCGAAAGGAAGAACCTCCGATAGGAAGAAGCTCCGAAAGGAAGAAGCTCCGAAAGGACGAGGCTCCAAAAGGACGAAGCTCCAAAAGGACGAGGCTCCAAAAGGACGAAGCTCCGAACGGAAGAACCTCCGATAGGAAGAAGCTCCGAAAGGAAGAGCCTCCGAAAGGAAGAAGCTCCGAACGGAAGAACCTCCGATAGGAAGAAGCTCCGAAAGGAAGAAGCTCCGAATGGACGAGGCTCCAAAAGGAAGAAGCTCTGAAGGGAAGAACCTCCGAAAGGAAGAAGTTCTGAAAGAAAGAACCTCCAAAAGGACGAGGCTCCAAAAGGACAAGGCTCCAAAAGGACGAAGCTCCAAAAGGAAGAGCCTCCGAAAGGAAGAAGCTCCGAACGGAAGAACCTCCGATAGGAAGAAGCTCCGAAAGGAAGAAGCTCTGAAAGGAAGAGGCTCCAAAAGGACGAAGCTCCAAAAGGACAAAGCTCCAAAAGGACGAAGCTCCAAAAGGAAGAGCCTCCGAAAGGAAGAAGCTCCGAACGGAAGAACCTCCGATAGTAAGAAGCTCCGAAAGGAAGAAGCTCTGAAAGGAAGAAGTTCCAAAAGGAAGAAGCTACGAAAGGAAAAAGCTCCAAAAGGAAGAAGCTCTGAAAGGAAGAAGCTCTGAAAGGAATAAACTCTGCAAGGAAGAAGCTCCAAAAGGAAGAAAATCCAAAAGGACGAAGATCCAAAAGGACGAAGCTGCAAAAGGACGAAGCTCCAAATGGACGAAGCTCCAAAAGGAAGAAGCTGTGAAAGAAAGAACCTCCAAAAGGACGAAGCTCCAAAAGGACGAGGCTCCAAAAGGAAGAACCTCCGAAAGGAAGAAGCTCTGAAAGAAAGAACCTCCAAAAGGACGAGGCTCCAAAAGGACGAGGCTCCGAAAGGACGAAGCTCCAAAAGGACGAAGCTCCAAAAGGAAGAGGCTCTGAAAGGACGAGGCTCCGAAAGGACGAAGCTCCAAAAGGACGAAGCTCCAAAAGGAAGAAGCTCCGAATGGACGAGGCTCCAAAAGGAAGAAGCTCTGAAAGGACAAGGCTCCGAAAGGACGAAGCTCCGAAATGACGAAGCTTCAAAAGGAAGAAGCTCCAAAAGTAAGAAGCTCCAAAAGGAAGAACCTCCGAAAGGAAGAAGCTCCGAAAGGAAGAACCTCCGAAAGGAAGAAGCTCCAAAAGGACGAAGCTCCAAAAGGAAGAAGCTCTGAAAGGAAGAAGCTCTGAAAGGAAGAAACTCTGAAAGGAAGAAGCTCCGAAAGGAAGAACCTCCGAAAGGACGAAGCTCCAAAAGGACGAAGCTCCAAAAGGACGAGGCTCCAAAAGGATGAAGCTCCGAAAGGAAGAAGCTCTGAAAGGAAGAGGCTCCAAAAGGACGAAGCTCCAAAAGGACGAAGCTCCGAAAGGAAGAAGCTCCAAAAGGAAGAAGCTCCGAAAGGAAGAAGCTCCGAAAGGACGAAGCTCCAAAAGGACGAGAATCCGAAAGGAAGAACTTCCGAAAGGAAGAGCCTCCGAAAGGAAGAAGCTCCGAACGGAAGAACCTCCGATAGGAAGAAGCTCCGAAAGGAAGAAGCTCTGAAAGGAAGAGGCTCCAAAAGGACGAAGCTCCAAAAGGACAAAGCTCCAAAAGGACGAAGCTCCAAAAGGAAGAGCCTCCGAAAGGAAGAAGCTCCGAACGGAAGAACCTCCGATAGGAAGAAGCTCCGAAAGGAAGAAGCTCTGAAAGGAATAAACTCTGCAAGGAAGAAGCTCCAAAAGGAAGAAAATCCAAAAGGACGAAGATCCAAAAGGACGAAGCTGCAAAAGGACGAAGCTCCAAATGGACGAAGCTCCAAAAGGAAGAAGCTGTGAAAGAAAGAACCTCCAAAAGGACGAAGCTCCAAAAGGACGAGGCTCCAAAAGGAAGAACCTCCGAAAGGAAGAAGCTCTGAAAGAAAGAACCTCCAAAAGGACGAGATTCCAAAAGGACGAGGCTCCGAAAGGACGAAGCTCCAAAAGGACGAAGCTCCAAAAGGACGAAGCTCCAAAAGGAAGAGGCTCTGAAAGGACGAGGCTCCGAAAGGACGAAGCTCCAAAAGGACGAAGCTCCAAAAGGAAGAAGCTCCGAATGGACGAGGCTCCAAAAGGAAGAAGCTCTGAAAGGACGAGGCTCCGAAAGGACGAAGCTCCAAAAGGACGAAGCTCCGAACGGAAGAGCCTCCGAAAGGAAGAAGCTCCGAACGGAAGAACCTCCGATAGGAAGAAGCTCCGAAAGGAAGAAGCTCCGAATGGACGAGGCTCCAAAAGGAAGAAGCTCTGAAGGGAAGAACCTCCGAAAGGAAGAAGCTCTGAAAGAAAGAACCTCCAAAAGGACGAGGCTCCAAAAGGACAAGGCTCCGAAAGGACGAAGCTCCAAAAGGACGAAGCTCCGAAAGGAAGAAGCTCCAAAAGGAAGAAGCTCTGAAAGGAAGAGGCTCCAAAAGGACGAAGCTCCAAAAGGACAAAGCTCCAAAAGGACGAAGCTCCAAAAGGAAGAAGCTCTGAAAGGACGAGGCTCCGAAAGGAAGAAGTTCC
Organism: Gobius niger; assembly: GCF_951799975.1. Taxonomy (NCBI): domain Eukaryota; kingdom Metazoa; phylum Chordata; class Actinopteri; order Gobiiformes; family Gobiidae; genus Gobius; species Gobius niger. The sequence goes on along the minus strand of NC_136853.1, from coordinate 4,840,716 downwards.
AAAAGGAAGAAGCTCCGAAAGGAAGAAGCTCCAAAAGGAAGAAGCTCCGAAAGGAAGAAGCTCCGAAAGGACGAAGCTCCAAAAGGACGAGAATCCGAAAGGAAGAACTTCCGAAAGGAAGAGCCTCCGAAAGGAAGAAGCTCCGAGCGGAAGAACCTCCGATAGGAAGAAGCTCAAAAAGGAAGAAGCTCTGAAAGGAAGAGGCTCCAAAAGGACGAAGCTCCAAAAGGACAAAGCTCCAAAAGGACGAAGCTCCAAAAGGAAGAGCCTCCGAAAGGAAGAAGCTCCGAACGGAAGAACCTCCGATAGGAAGAAGCTCCGAAAGGAAGAAGCTCTGAAAGGAAGAACCTCCGAAAGGAAGAAGCTCTGAAAGAAAGAACCTCCAAAAGGACGAGGCTCCAAAAGGACGAGGCTCCGAAGGGACGAAGCTCCAAAAGGACGAAGCTCCGACAGGAAGAAGCTCCAAAAGGAAGAAGCTCTGAAAGGAAGAAGTTCCAAAAGGAAGAAGCTACGAAAGGAAGAAGCTCCAAAAGGAAGAAGCTCTGAAAGGAAGAAGCTCTGAAAGGAATAAACTCTGCAAGGAAGAAGCTCCAAAAGGAAGAAAATCCAAAAGGACGAAGATCCAAAAGGACGAAGCTGCAAAAGGACGAAGCTCCAAATGGACGAAGCTCCAAAAGGAAGAAGCTGTGAAAGAAAGAACCTCCAAAAGGACGAAGCTCCAAAAGGACGAAGCTCCAAAAGGACGAGGCTCCAAAAGGAAGAACCTCCGAAAGGAAGAAGCTCTGAAAGAAAGAACCTCCAAAAGGACGAGGCTCCAAAAGGACGAGGCTCCGAAAGGACGAAGCTCCAAAAGGACGAAGCTCCAAAAGGAAGAGGCTCTGAAAGGACGAAGCTCCAAAAGGACGAAGCTCCAAAAGGACGAGGCTCCAAAAGGAAGAACCTCCGAAAGGAAGAAGCTCTGAAAGAAAGAACCTCCAAAAGGACGAGGCTCCAAAAGGACGAGGCTCCGAAAGGACGAAGCTCCAAAAGGACGAAGCTCCAAAAGGAAGAGGCTCTGAAAGGACGAGGCTCCGAAAGGACGAAGCTCCAAAAGGACGAAGCTCCAAAAGGAAGAAGCTCCGAATGGACGAGGCTCCAAAAGGAAGAAGCTCCGAAAGGAAGAACCTCCGAAAGGAAGAACCTCTGAAAGGAAGAAGCTCTGAAAGGAAGAAGCTCTGAAAGGAAGAAGCTCCAAAAGGAAGAAGCTCCGAAAGGAAGAACCTCCGAAAGGACGAAGCTCCAAAAGGACGAGGCTCCAAAAGGACGAGGCTCCGAAAGGACGAAGCTCCAAAACGACGAAGCTCCGAAAGGAAGAAGCTCCGAAAGGACGAAACTCCAAAAGGACGAAGCTTTGAAAGAAAGAAGCTCCGAAAGGACGAGGCTCCGAAAGGAAGAAGCTCCAAAAGGAAGAACCTCCAAAAGGACGAGGCTCCAAAAGGACGAGGCTCCGAAAGGACGAAGCTCCAAAAGGACGAAGCTCCGAAAGGAAGAAGCTCTAAAAGGAAGAAGCTCCGAAAGGACGAAGCTTCAAAAGGAAGAAGCTCCAAAAGTAAGAAGCTCCAAAAGAAAGAACCTCCGAAAGGAAGAAGCTCCGAAAGGAAGAACCTCCGAAAGGAAGAAGCTCCAAAAGGACGAAGCTCCAAAAGGAAGAAGCTCTGAAAGGAAGAAGCTCTGAAAGGAAGAAACTCTGAAAGGAAGAAGCTCCGAAAGGAAGAACCTCCGAAAGGACGAAGCTCCAAAAGGACGAAGCTCCAAAAGGACGAGGCTCCAAAAGGATGAAGCTCCGAAAGGAAGAAGCTCCAGAAGGAAGAAGCTCTGAAAGGAAGAGGCTCCAAAAGGACGAAGCTCCAAAAGGACGAAGCTCCGAAAGGAAGAAGCTCCAAAAGGAAGAAGCTCCGAAAGGAAGAAGCTCCAAAAGGACGAAGCTCCAAAAGGAAGAAGCTCTGAAAGGAAGAAGTTCCAAAAGGAAGAAGCTACGAAAGGAAGAAGCTCCAAAAGGAAGAAGCTCTGAAAGGAAGAAGCTCTGAAAGGAATAAACTCTGCAAGGAAGAAGCTCCAAAAGGAAGAAAATCCAAAAGGACGAAGATCCAAAAGGACGAAGCTGCAAAAGGACGAAGCTCCAAATGGACGAAGCTCCAAAAGGAAGAAGCTGTGAAAGAAAGAACCTCCAAAAGGACGAAGCTCCAAAAGGACGAGGCTCCAAAAGGAAGAACCTCCGAAAGGAAGAAGCTCTGAAAGAAAGAACCTCCAAAAGGACGAGGCTCCAAAAGGACGAGGTTCCGAAAGGACGAAGCTCCAAAAGGACGAAGCTCCAAAAGGAAGAAGCTCCGAATGGACGAGGCTCCAAAAGGAAGAAGCTCTGAAAGGACGAGGCTCCGAAAGGACGAAGCTCCAAAAGGACGAAGCTCCGAAAGGAAGAACCTCCGAAAGGAAGAACCTCTGAAAGGAAGAAGCTCTGAAAGGAAGAAGCTCCAAAAGGAAGAAGCTCCGAAAGGAAGAACCTCCGAAAGGACGAAGCTCCAAAAGGACGAGGCTCCAAAAGGACGAGGCTCCGAAAGGACGAAGCTCCAAAACGACGAAGCTCCGAAAGGAAGAAGCTCCGAAAGGACGAAACTCCAAAAGGACGAAGCTTTGAAAGAAAGAAGCTCCGAAAGGACGAGGCTCCGAAAGGAAGAAGCTCCAAAAGGAAGAACCTCCAAAATGACGAAGCTCCAAAAGGACGAGGCTCCGAAAGGACGAAACTCCAAAAGGACGAAGCTCCGAAAGGAAGAAGCTCCAAAAGGAAGAAGCTCCGAAAGGAAGAAGCTCTGAAAGGAAGAAGCTCCAAAAGGACGAACCTCCGAAAGGACGAAGCTCCAAAAGGACGAAGCTCCAAAAGGACGAGGCTCCAAAAGGATGAAGCTCCGAAAGGAAGAAGCTCCAGAAGGAAGAAGCTCTGAAAGGAAGAGGCTCCAAAAGGACGAAGCTCCGAAAGGAAGAAGCTCCAAAAGGAAGAAGCTCCGAAAGGAAGAAGCTCCGAAAGGACGAAGCTCCAAAAGGACGAGAATACGAAAGGAAGAACTTCCGAAAGGAAGAGCCTCCGAAAGGAAGAAGCTCCGAACGGAAGAACCTCCGATAGGAAGAAGCTCCGAAAGGAAGAAGCTCTGAAAGGAAGAGGCTCCAAAAGGACGAAGCTCCAAAAGGACAAAGCTCCAAAAGGACGAAGCTCCAAAAGGAAGAGCCTCCGAAAGGAAGAAGCTCCGATAGGAAGAAGCTCCGAAAGGAAGAAGCTCTGAAAGGAAGAGGCTCCAAAAGGACGAAGCTCCAAAAGGACAAAGCTCCAAAAGGACGAAGCTCCAAAAGGAAGAGCCTCCGAAAGGAAGAAGCTCCGAACGAAAGAACCTCCGATAGGAAGAAGCTCCGAAAGGAAGAAGCTCTGAAAGGAAGAACCTCCGAAAGGAAGAAGCTCTGAAAGAAAAAACCTCCAAAAGGACGAGGCTCCAAAAGGACGAGGCTCCGAAGGGACGAAGCTCCAAAAGGACGAAGCTCCGACAGGAAGAAGCTCCAAAAGGAAGAAGCTCTGAAAGGAAGAGGCTCCAAAAGGACGAAGCTCCAAAAGGACAAAGCTCCAAAAGGACGAAGCTCCAAAAGGACGAAGCTCTAAAAGGAAGAAGCTCTGAAAGGACGAGGCTCCGAAAGGAAGAAGTTCCAAAAGGAAGAAGCTACGAAAGGAAGAAGCTCCGAAAGGACGAGGCTCCGAAAGGAAGAAGCTCCAAAAGGAAGAACCTCCAAAAGGACGAGGCTCCAAATGGACGAAACTCCAAAAGGACGAAGCTCCAAAAGGACGAAGCTCCAAAAGGAAGAAGCTCCAAAAGGAAGAACCTCCGAAAGGAAGAAGCTCCAAAAGGACGAAGCTCCAAAAGGAAAAAGCTCTGAAAGGATGAAGCTCTGAAAGGAAGAAACTCTGAAAGGAAGAAGCTCCGAAAGGAAGAACCTCCGAAAGGACGAGGCTCCAAAAGGACGAAGCTCTAAAAGGACGAGGCTCCAAAAGGACGAAGCTCCGAAAGGAAGAAGCTCCAGAAGGAAGAAGCTCTGAAAGGAAGAGGCTCCAAAAGGACGAAGCTCCAAAAGGACGAAGCTCCGAAAGGACGAAACTCCAAAAGGACGAAGCTTTGAAAGAAAGAAGCTCCGAAAGGACGAGGCTCCGAAAGGAAGAAGCTCCAAAAGGAAGAACCTCCAAAATGACGAAGCTCCAAAAGGACGAGGCTCCGAAAGGACGAAACTCCAAAAGGACGAAGCTCCGAAAGGAAGAAGCTCCAAAAGGAAGAAGCTCCGAAAGGAAGAAGCTCTGAAAGGAAGAAGCTCCAAAAGGACGAACCTCCGAAAGGACGAAGCTCCAAAAGGACGAAGCTCCAAAAGGACGAGGCTCCAAAAGGATGAAGCTCCGAAAGGAAGAAGCTCCAGAAGGAAGAAGCTCTGAAAGGAAGAGGCTCCAAAAGGACGAAGCTCCGAAAGGAAGAAGCTCCAAAAGGAAGAAGCTCCGAAAGGAAGAAGCTCCGAAAGGACGAAGCTCCAAAAGGACGAGAATCCGAAAGGAAGAACTTCCGAAAGGAAGAGCCTCCGAAAGGAAGAAGCTCCGAACGGAAGAACCTCCGATAGGAAGAAGCTCCGAAAGGAAGAAGCTCTGAAAGGAAGAACCTCCGAAAGGAAGAAGCTCTGAAAGAAAGAACCTCCAAAAGGACGAGGCTCCAAAAGGACGAGGTTCCGAAAGGACGAAGCTCCAAAAGGACGAAGCTCCGAAAGGAAGAAGCTCCAAAAGGAAGAAGCTCTGAAAGGAAGAGGCTCCAAAAGGACGAAGCTCCAATAGGAAGAAGCTCCGAAAGGACGAAGCTCCAAAAGGAAGAAGCTCTGAAAGGAAGAGGCTCCAAAAGGACGAAGCTCCAATAGGAAGAAGCTCCGAAAGGACGAAGCTCCAAAAGGAAGAAGCTCTGAAAGGACGAAGCTCCAAAAGGAAGAAGCTCCGAAAGGAAGAACCTCCGAAAGGAAGAACCTCCGAAAGGAAGAACCTTTGAAAGGAAGAAGCTCTGAAAGGAAGAAGCTCCAAAAGGAAGAAGCTCCAAAAGGAAGAAGCTCCGAAAGGAAGAACCTCCGAAAGGAAGAAGCTCCAAAAGGAAGAAGCTCTGAAAGGATGAGGCTCCAAAAGGATGAAGCTCCGAAAGGAAGAAGCTCCAGAAGGAAGAAGCTCTGAAAGGAAGAGGCTCCAAAAGGACGAAGCTCCAAAAGGACAAAGCTCCAAAAGGACGAAGCTCCAAAAGGAAGAGCCTCCGAAAGGAAGAAGCTCCGAACGGAAGAACCTCCGATAGGAAGAAGCTCCGAAAGGAAGAAGCTCTGAAAGGAAGAGGCTCCAAAAGGACGAAGCTCCAAAAGGACAAAGCTCCAAAAGGACGAAGCTCCAAAAGGACGAAGCTCTAAAAGGAAGAAGCTCTGAAAGGACGAGGCTCCGAAAGGAAGAAGTTCCAAAAGGAAGAAGCTACGAAAGGAAGAAGCTCCGAAAGGACGAGGTTCCGAAAGGAAGAAGCTCCAAAAGGAAGAACCTCCAAAAGGACGAGGCTCCAAATGGACGAAACTCCAAAAGGACGAAGCTCCAAAAGGACGAAGCTCCAAAAGGAAGAAGCTCCAAAAGGAAGAACCTCCGAAAGGAAGAAGCTCCAAAAGGACGAAGCTCCAAAAGGAAAAAGCTCTGAAAGGAAGAAGCTCTGAAAGGAAGAAACTCTGAAAGGAAGAAGCTCCAAAAGGACGAAGCTCCGAAGGAAGAAGCTCCAAAAGGAAGAAGCTCTGAAAGGAAGAGGCTCCAAAAGGACGAAGCTCCAATAGGAAGAAGCTCCGAAAGGACGAAGCTCCAAAAGGAAGAAGCTCTGAAAGGAAGAGGCTCCAAAAGGACGAAGCTCCAATAGGAAGAAGCTCCGAAAGGACGAAGCTCCAAAAGGAAGAAGCTCTGAAAGGACGAAGCTCCAAAAGGAAGAAGCTCCGAAAGGAAGAACCTCCGAAAGGAAGAACCTCCGAAAGGAAGAACCTTTGAAAGGAAGAAGCTCTGAAAGGAAGAAGCTCCAAAAGGAAGAAGCTCCAAAAGGAAGAAGCTCCGAAAGGAAGAACCTCCGAAAGGAAGAAGCTCCAAAAGGAAGAAGCTCTGAAAGGATGAGGCTCCAAAAGGACAAAGCTCCAAAAGGACGAAGCTCCAAAAGGACGAAGCTCCAAAAGGAAGAAGCTCTGAAAGGACGAGGCTCCGAAAGGACGAAGCTCCAAAAGGAAGTGCTCTGAAAGGAAGAAGCTCCAAAAGGATGAAGTTCCAAAAGGACGAGAATCCGAAAGGAAGAACTTCCGAAAGGAAGAACCTCCGAAAGGAAGAACCTCCGATAGGAAGAAGCTCTGAAAGGAAGAAGCTCCGAAAGGACGAGGCTCCAAAAGGACGAAGATCAAAAGGACGAGGCTCCAAAAGGACGAAGCTCCAAAAGGACGAAGCTCCAAAAGGACGAGGCTCCAAAAGGACGAAGCACCAAAAGGACGAGGCTCCAAAAGGACGAAGCTCCAAAAGGACGAGAATCCGAAAGGAAGAACTTCCGAAAGGAAGAGCCTCCGAAAGGAAGGAGCTCCGAACGGAAGAACCTCCGATAGGAAGAAGCTCCGAAAGGAAGAAGCTCTGAAAGGAAGAACCTCCGAAAGGAAGAAGCTCTGAAAGAAAGAACCTCCAAAAGGACGAGGCTCCAAAAGGACGAGGTTCCGAAAGGACGAAGCTCCAAAAGGACGAAGCTCCGAAAGGAAGAATCTCCAAAAGGAAGAAGCTCTGAAAGGAAGAGGCTCCAAAAGGACGAAGCTCCAATAGGAAGAAGCTCCGAAAGGACGAAGCTCCAAAAGGAAGAAGCTCTGAAAGGAAGAGGCTCCAAAAGGACGAAGCTCCAATAGGAAGAAGCTCCGAAAGGACGAAGCTCCAAAAGGAAGAAGCTCTGAAAGGACGAAGCTCCAAAAGGAAGAAGCTCCGAAAGGAAGAACCTCCGAAAGGAAGAACCTCCGAAAGGAAGAACCTTTGAAAGGAAGAAGCTCTGAAAGGAAGAAGCTCCAAAAGGAAGAAGCTCCAAAAGGAAGAAGCTCCGAAAGGAAGAACCTCCGAAAGGAAGAAGCTCCAAAAGGAAGAAGCTCTGAAAGGATGAGGCTCCAAAAGGATGAAGCTCCGAAAGGAAGAAGCTCCAGAAGGAAGAAGCTCTGAAAGGAAGAGGCTCCAAAAGGACGAAGCTCCAAAAGGACAAAGCTCCAAAAGGACGAAGCTCCAAAAGGAAGAGCCTCCGAAAGGAAGAAGCTCCGAACGGAAGAACCTCCGATAGGAAGAAGCTCCGAAAGGAAGAAGCTCTGAAAGGAAGAGGCTCCAAAAGGACGAAGCTCCAAAAGGACAAAGCTCCAAAAGGACGAAGCTCCAAAAGGACGAAGCTCTAAAAGGAAGAAGCTCTGAAAGGACGAGGCTCCGAAAGGAAGAAGTTCCAAAAGGAAGAAGCTACGAAAGGAAGAAGCTCCGAAAGGACGAGGTTCCGAAAGGAAGAAGCTCCAAAAGGAAGAACCTCCAAAAGGACGAGGCTCCAAATGGACGAAACTCCAAAAGGACGAAGCTCCAAAAGGACGAAGCTCCAAAAGGAAGAAGCTCCAAAAGGAAGAACCTCCGAAAGGAAGAAGCTCCAAAAGGACGAAGCTCCAAAAGGAAAAAGCTCTGAAAGGAAGAAGCTCTGAAAGGAAGAAACTCTGAAAGGAAGAAGCTCCGAAAGGAAGAACCTCCGAAAGGACGAGGCTCCAAAAGGACGAAGCTCTAAAAGGACGAGGCTCCAAAAGGACGAAGCTCCGAAAGGAAGAAGCTCCAGAAGGAAGAAGCTCTGAAAGGAAGAGGCTCCAAAAGGACGAAGCTCCAAAAGGACGAAGCTCCAAAAGGACGAAGCTCCGAAAGGAAGAAGCTCCAAAAGGAAGAAGCTCCGAAAGGAAGAAGCTCCGAAAGGACGAAGCTCCAAAAGGACGAGAATCCGAAAGGAAGAACTTCCGAAAGGAAGAGCCTCCGAAAGGAAGAAGCTCCGAACGGAAGAACCTCCGATAGGAAGAAGCTCCGAAAGGAAGAAGCTCTGAAAGGAAGAACCTCCGAAAGGAAGAAGCTCTGAAAGAAAGAACCTCCAAAAGGACGAGGCTCCAAAAGGACGAGGTTCCGAAAGGACGAAGCTCCAAAAGGACGAAGCTCCGAAAGGAAGAAGCTCCAAAAGGAAGAAGCTCTGAAAGGAAGAGGCTCCAAAAGGACGAAGCTCCAATAGGAAGAAGCTCCGAAAGGACGAAGCTCCAAAAGGAAGAAGCTCTGAAAGGAAGAGGCTCCAAAAGGACGAAGCTCCAATAGGAAGAAGCTCCGAAAGGACGAAGCTCCAAAAGGAAGAAGCTCTGAAAGGACGAAGCTCCAAAAGGAAGAAGCTCCGAAAGGAAGAACCTCCGAAAGGAAGAACCTTTGAAAGGAAGAAGCTCTGAAAGGAAGAAGCTCCAAAAGGAAGAAGCTCCAAAAGGAAGAAGCTCCGAAAGGAAGAACCTCCGAAAGGAAGAAGCTCCAAAAGGAAGAAGCTCTGAAAGGATGAGGCTCCAAAAGGACAAAGCTCCAAAAGGACGAAGCTCCAAAAGGACGAAGCTCCAAAAGGAAGAAGCTCTGAAAGGAAGAAGCTCCAAAAGGATGAAGTTCCAAAAGGACGAGAATCCGAAAGGAAGAACTTCCGAAAGGAAGAACCTCCGAAAGGAAGAACCTCCGATAGGAAGAAGCTCTGAAAGGAAGAAGCTCCGAAAGGACGAGGCTCCAAAAGGACGAAGATCAAAAGGACGAGGCTCCAAAAGGACGAAGCTCCAAAAGGACGAAGCTCCAAAAGGACGAGGCTCCAAAAGGACGAAGCACCAAAAGGACGAGGCTCCAAAAGGACGAAGCTCCAAAAGGACGAGAATCCGAAAGGAAGAACTTCCGAAAGGAAGAGCCTCCGAAAGGAAGGAGCTCCGAACGGAAGAACCTCCGATAGGAAGAAGCTCCGAAAGGAAGAAGCTCTGAAAGGAAGAACCTCCGAAAGGAAGAAGCTCTGAAAGAAAGAACCTCCAAAAGGACGAGGCTCCAAAAGGACGAGGCTCCGAAAGGACGAAGCTCCAAAAGGACGAAGCTCCGACAGGAAGAAGCTCCGAAAGGAAGAAGCTCCGAAAGGACGAGGCTCCAAAAGGACGAAGATCAAAAGGACGAGGCTCCAAAAGGACGAAGCTCCAAAAGGACGAAGCTCCAAAAGGACGAGGCTCCAAAAGGACGAAGCTCCAAAAGGACGAGGCTCCAAAAGGAAGAACATCCGAAAGGAAGAAACTCTGAAAGAACCTCCAAAAGGACGAAGCTCCAAAAGGACGAGGCTCCAAAAGGACGAGGCTCCGAAAGGACGAAGCTCCAAAAGGACGAAGCTCCGAAAGGAAGAAGCTCTAAAAGGAAGAAGCTCCGAAAGGACGAAGCTCCAAAAGGACGAGGCTCCAAAAGGACGAAGCTCCAAAAGGGCGAGGCTCCAAAAGGACGAAGCTCCGAAAGGAAAAAGCTCCAGAAGGAAGAAGCTCTGAAAGGAAGAGGCTCCAAAAGGATGAAGCTCCAAAAGGACGAAGCTCCGAAAGGAAGAAGCTCCAAAAGGAAGAAGCTCCGAAAGGAAGAAGCTCCGAAAGGACGAAGATCCAAAAGGACGAGAATCCGAAAGGAAGAACTTCCGAAAGGAACAGCCTCCGAAAGGAAGAAGCTCCGAACGGAAGAACCTCCGATAGGAAGAACCTCCGAAAGGAAGAAGCTCTGAAAGGAAGAAGCTCTGAAAGGAAGAACCTCCGATAGGAAGAACCTCCGAAAGGAAGAAGCTCTGAAAGGAAGAACCTCCGAAAGGAAGAAGCTCTGAAAGGAAGAACCTCCGAAAGGAAGAAGCTCTGAAAGGAAGAAGCTCTGAAAGGAAGAAACTCTGAAAGGAAGAAGCTCCAAAAGGAAGAAAATCCAAAAGGACGAAGATCCAAAAGGACGAAGCTCCAAAAGGACGAAGCTCCAAAAGGACGAAGCTCAAAAGGATAAAGCTCCGAAAGGACGAGGCTCCAAAAGGACGAAGCTCCGAAAGGACGAGGCTCCGAAAGGAAGAAGCTCCAAAAGGAAGAACATCCAAAAGGACGAAGCTCCAAAAGGAAGAAGCTCCGAAAGGACGAAGCTCCAAAAGGACGAGGCTCCAAAAGGACGAAGCTCCAAAAGGACGAAGCTCCAAAAGGACGAGAATCCGAAAGGAAGAACTACCGAAAGGAAGAACCTCCGAAAGGAAGAACCTCCGATAGGAAGAAGCTCCGAAAGGAAGAAGCTCCGAAAGGACGAGGCTCCAAAAGGACGAAGATCAAAAGGACGAGGCTCCAAAAGGACGAAGCTCCAAAAGGACGAAGCTCCAAAAGGACGAGGCTCCAAAAGGACGAAGCTCCAAAAGGACGAGGCTCCAAAAGGAAGAACATCCGAAAGGAAGAAACTCTGAAAGAACCTCCAAAAGGACGAAGCTCCAAAAGGACGAGGCTCCAAAAGGACGAGGCTCCGAAAGGACGAAGCTCCAAAAGGACGAAGCTCCGAAAGGAAGAAGCTCTAAAAGGAAGAAGCTCCGAAAGGACGAAGCTCCAAAAGGACGAGGCTCCAAAAGGACGAAGCTCCAAAAGGGCGAGGCTCCAAAAGGACGAAGCTCCGAAAGGAAAAAGCTCCAGAAGGAAGAAGCTCTGAAAGGAAGAGGCTCCAAAAGGATGAAGCTCCAAAAGGACGAAGCTCCGAAAGGAAGAAGCTCCAAAAGGAAGAAGCTCCGAAAGGAAGAAGCTCCGAAAGGACGAAGATCCAAAAGGACGAGAATCCGAAAGGAAGAACTTCCGAAAGGAACAGCCTCCGAAAGGAAGAAGCTCCGAACGGAAGAACCTCCGATAGGAAGAACCTCCGAAAGGAAGAAGCTCTGAAAGGAAGAAGCTCTGAAAGGAAGAACCTCCGATAGGAAGAACCTCCGAAAGGAAGAAGCTCTGAAAGGAAGAACCTCCGAAAGGAAGAAGCTCTGAAAGGAAGAACCTCCGAAAGGAAGAAGCTCTGAAAGGAAGAAGCTCTGAAAGGAAGAAACTCTGAAAGGAAGAAGCTCCAAAAGGAAGAAAATCCAAAAGGACGAAGATCCAAAAGGACGAAGCTCCAAAAGGACGAAGCTCCAAAAGGACGAAGCTCAAAAGGATAAAGCTCCGAAAGGACGAGGCTCCAAAAGGACGAAGCTCCGAAAGGACGAGGCTCCGAAAGGAAGAAGCTCCAAAAGGAAGAACATCCAAAAGGACGAAGCTCCAAAAGGAAGAAGCTCCGAAAGGACGAAGCTCCAAAAGGACGAGGCTCCAAAAGGACGAAGCTCCAAAAGGACGAAGCTCCAAAAGGACGAGAATCCGAAAGGAAGAACTACCGAAAGGAAGAACCTCCGAAAGGAAGAACCTCCGATAGGAAGAAGCTCCGAAAGGAAGAAGCTCCGAAAGGACGAGGCTCCAAAAGGACGAAGATCAAAAGGACGAGGCTCCAAAAGGACGAAGCTCCAAAAGGACGAAGCTCCAAAAGGACGAGGCTCCAAAAGGACGAAGCTCCAAAAGGACGAGGCTCCAAAAGGAAGAACATCCGAAAGGAAGAAACTCTGAAAGAACCTCCAAAAGGACGAAGCTCCAAAAGGACGAGGCTCCAAAAGGACGAGGCTCCGAAAGGACGAAGCTCCAAAAGGACGAAGCTCCGAAAGGAAGAAGCTCTAAAAGGAAGTAGCTCCGAAAGGACGAAGCTCCGAAAGGAAGAAGCTCCAAAAGGACGAAGATCCAAAAGGACGAGAATCCGAAAGGAAGAACTTCCGAAAGGAACAGCCTCCGAAAGGAAGAAGCTCCGAACGGAAGAACCTCCGATAGGAAGAACCTCCGAAAGGAAGAAGCTCTGAAAGGAAGAACCTCCGAAAGGAAGAAGCTCTGAAAGAAAGAACCTCCAAAAGGACGAGGCTCCAAAAGGACGAGGCTCCGAAAGGACGAAGCTCCAAAAGGACGAAGCTCCGAAAGGAAGAAGCTCCAAAAGGAAGAAGCTCTGAAAGGAAGAGGCTCCAAAAGGACGAAGCTCCAAAAGGACAAAGCTCCAAAAGGACGAAGCTCCAAAAGGACGAAGCTCCAAAAGGAAGAAGCTCTGAAAGGAAGAGGCTCCAAAAGGAAGAATCTCTGAAAGGACGAAGCTCCAAAAGGAAGAAGCTCCGAAAGGAAGAACCTCCGAAAGAAAGAACCTCCGAAAGGAAGAACCTTTGAAAGGAAGAAGCTCTGAAAGGAAGAAGCTCCAAAAGGAAGAAGCTCCAAAAGGAAGAAGCTCCGAAAGGAAGAACCTCCGAAAGGAAGAAGCTCCAAAAGGAAGAAGCTCTGAAAGGATGAGGCTCCAAAAGGATGAAGCTCCGAAAGGAAGAAGCTCCAGAAGGAAGAAGCTCTGAAAGGACGAAGCTCTAAAAGGAAGAAGCTCTGAAAGGACGAGGCTCCAAAAGGACGAAGCTCCAATAGGAAGAAGCTCCAAAAGGACGAGGCTCCAAATGGACGAAACTCCAAAAGGACGAAGCTCCAAAAGGACGAAGCTCCAAAAGGAAGAAGCTCCAAAAGGAAGAACCTCCGAAAGGAAGAAGCTCCAAAAGGACGAAGCTCCAAAAGGAAAAAGCTCTGAAAGGAAGAAGCTCTGAAAGGAAGAAACTCTGAAAGGAAGAAGCTCCAAAAGGACGAAGCTCCGAAAGGAAGAAGCTCCAAAAGGAAGAAGCTCTGAAAGGAAGAGGCTCCAAAAGGACGAAGCTCCAATAGGAAGAAGCTCCGAAAGGACGAAGCTCCAAAAGGAAGAAGCTCTGAAAGGAAGAGGCTCCAAAAGGACGAAGCTCCAATAGGAAGAAGCTCCGAAAGGACGAAGCTCCAAAAGGAAGAAGCTCTGAAAGGACGAAGCTCCAAAAGGAAGAAGCTCCGAAAGGAAGAACCTCCGAAAGGAAGAACCTCCGAAAGGAAGAACCTTTGAAAGGAAGAAGCTCTGAAAGGAAGAAGCTCCAAAAGGAAGAAGCTCCAAAAGGAAGAAGCTCCGAAAGGAAGAACCTCCGAAAGGAAGATGCTCCAAAAGGAAGAAGCTCTGAAAGGATGAGGCTCCAAAAGGACAAAGCTCCAAAAGGACGAAGCTCCAAAAGGACGAAGCTCCAAAAGGAAGAAGCTCTGAAAGGACGAGGCTCCGAAAGGACGAAGCTCCAAAAGGAAGTGCTCTGAAAGGAAGAAGCTCCAAAAGGATGAAGTTCCAAAAGGACGAGAATCCGAAAGGAAGAACTTCCGAAAGGAAGAACCTCCGAAAGGAAGAACCTCCGATAGGAAGAAGCTCTGAAAGGAAGAAGCTCCGAAAGGACGAGGCTCCAAAAGGACGAAGATCAAAAGGACGAGGCTCCAAAAGGACGAAGCTCCAAAAGGACGAAGCTCCAAAAGGACGAGGCTCCAAAAGGACGAAGCACCAAAAGGACGAGGCTCCAAAAGGACGAAGCTCCAAAAGGACGAGAATCCGAAAGGAAGAACTTCCGAAAGGAAGAGCCTCCGAAAGGAAGGAGCTCCGAACGGAAGAACCTCCGATAGGAAGAAGCTCCGAAAGGAAGAAGCTCTGAAAGGAAGAACCTCCGAAAGGAAGAAGCTCTGAAAGAAAGAACCTCCAAAAGGACGAGGCTCCAAAAGGACGAGGTTCCGAAAGGACGAAGCTCCAAAAGGACGAAGCTCCGAAAGGAAGAAGCTCCAAAAGGAAGAAGCTCTGAAAGGAAGAGGCTCCAAAAGGACGAAGCTCCAATAGGAAGAAGCTCCGAAAGGACGAAGCTCCAAAAGGAAGAAGCTCTGAAAGGAAGAGGCTCCAAAAGGACGAAGCTCCAATAGGAAGAAGCTCCGAAAGGACGAAGCTCCAAAAGGAAGAAGCTCTGAAAGGACGAAGCTCCAAAAGGAAGAAGCTCCGAAAGGAAGAACCTCCGAAAGGAAGAACCTCCGAAAGGAAGAACCTTTGAAAGGAAGAAGCTCTGAAAGGAAGAAGCTCCAAAAGGAAGAAGCTCCAAAAGGAAGAAGCTCCGAAAGGAAGAACCTCCGAAAGGAAGAAGCTCCAAAAGGAAGAAGCTCTGAAAGGATGAGGCTCCAAAAGGATGAAGCTCCGAAAGGAAGAAGCTCCAGAAGGAAGAAGCTCTGAAAGGAAGAGGCTCCAAAAGGACGAAGCTCCAAAAGGACAAAGCTCCAAAAGGACGAAGCTCCAAAAGGAAGAGCCTCCGAAAGGAAGAAGCTCCGAACGGAAGAACCTCCGATAGGAAGAAGCTCCGAAAGGAAGAAGCTCTGAAAGGAAGAGGCTCCAAAAGGACGAAGCTCCAAAAGGACAAAGCTCCAAAAGGACGAAGCTCCAAAAGGACGAAGCTCTAAAAGGAAGAAGCTCTGAAAGGACGAGGCTCCGAAAGGAAGAAGTTCCAAAAGGAAGAAGCTACGAAAGGAAGAAGCTCCGAAAGGACGAGGTTCCGAAAGGAAGAAGCTCCAAAAGGAAGAACCTCCAAAAGGACGAGGCTCCAAATGGACGAAACTCCAAAAGGACGAAGCTCCAAAAGGACGAAGCTCCAAAAGGAAGAAGCTCCAAAAGGAAGAACCTCCGAAAGGAAGAAGCTCCAAAAGGACGAAGCTCCAAAAGGAAAAAGCTCTGAAAGGAAGAAGCTCTGAAAGGAAGAAACTCTGAAAGGAAGAAGCTCCGAAAGGAAGAACCTCCGAAAGGACGAGGCTCCAAAAGGACGAAGCTCTAAAAGGACGAGGCTCCAAAAGGACGAAGCTCCGAAAGGAAGAAGCTCCAGAAGGAAGAAGCTCTGAAAGGAAGAGGCTCCAAAAGGACGAAGCTCCAAAAGGACGAAGCTCCAAAAGGACGAAGCTCCGAAAGGAAGAAGCTCCAAAAGGAAGAAGCTCCGAAAGGAAGAAGCTCCGAAAGGACGAAGCTCCAAAAGGACGAGAATCCGAAAGGAAGAACTTCCGAAAGGAAGAGCCTCCGAAAGGAAGAAGCTCCGAACGGAAGAACCTCCGATAGGAAGAAGCTCCGAAAGGAAGAAGCTCTGAAAGGAAGAACCTCCGAAAGGAAGAAGCTCTGAAAGAAAGAACCTCCAAAAGGACGAGGCTCCAAAAGGACGAGGTTCCGAAAGGACGAAGCTCCAAAAGGACGAAGCTCCGAAAGGAAGAAGCTCCAAAAGGAAGAAGCTCTGAAAGGAAGAGGCTCCAAAAGGACGAAGCTCCAATAGGAAGAAGCTCCGAAAGGACGAAGCTCCAAAAGGAAGAAGCTCTGAAAGGACGAAGCTCCAAAAGGAAGAAGCTCCGAAAGGAAGAACCTCCGAAAGGAAGAACCTCCGAAAGGAAGAACCTTTGAAAGGAAGAAGCTCTGAAAGGAAGAAGCTCCAAAAGGAAGAAGCTCCAAAAGGAAGAAGCTCCGAAAGGAAGAACCTCCGAAAGGAAGAAGCTCCAAAAGGAAGAAGCTCTGAAAGGATGAGGCTCCAAAAGGACAAAGCTCCAAAAGGACGAAGCTCCAAAAGGACGAAGCTCCAAAAGGAAGAAGCTCTGAAAGGACGAGGCTCCGAAAGGACGAAGCTCCAAAAGGAAGTGCTCTGAAAGGAAGAAGCTCCAAAAGGATGAAGTTCCAAAAGGACGAGAATCCGAAAGGAAGAACTTCCGAAAGGAAGAACCTCCGAAAGGAAGAACCTCCGATAGGAAGAAGCTCTGAAAGGAAGAAGCTCCGAAAGGACGAGGCTCCAAAAGGACGAAGATCAAAAGGACGAGGCTCCAAAAGGACGAAGCTCCAAAAGGACGAAGCTCCAAAAGGACGAGGCTCCAAAAGGACGAAGCACCAAAAGGACGAGGCTCCAAAAGGACGAAGCTCCAAAAGGACGAGAATCCGAAAGGAAGAACTTCCGAAAGGAAGAGCCTCCGAAAGGAAGGAGCTCCGAACGGAAGAACCTCCGATAGGAAGAAGCTCCGAAAGGAAGAAGCTCTGAAAGGAAGAACCTCCGAAAGGAAGAAGCTCTGAAAGAAAGAACCTCCAAAAGGACGAGGCTCCAAAAGGACGAGGCTCCGAAAGGACGAAGCTCCAAAAGGACGAAGCTCCGACAGGAAGAAGCTCCGAAAGGAAGAAGCTCCGAAAGGACGAGGCTCCAAAAGGACGAAGATCAAAAGGACGAGGCTCCAAAAGGACGAAGCTCCAAAAGGACGAAGCTCCAAAAGGACGAGGCTCCAAAAGGACGAAGCTCCAAAAGGACGAGGCTCCAAAAGGAAGAACATCCGAAAGGAAGAAACTCTGAAAGAACCTCCAAAAGGACGAAGCTCCAAAAGGACGAGGCTCCAAAAGGACGAGGCTCCGAAAGGACGAAGCTCCAAAAGGACGAAGCTCCGAAAGGAAGAAGCTCTAAAAGGAAGAAGCTCCGAAAGGACGAAGCTCCAAAAGGACGAAGCTCTAAAAGGAAGAAGCTCTGAAAGGACGAGGCTCCGAAAGGAAGAAGTTCCAAAAGGAAGAAGCTACGAAAGGAAGAAGCTCCGAAAGGACGAGGTTCCGAAAGGAAGAAGCTCCAAAAGGAAGAACCTCCAAAAGGACGAGGCTCCAAATGGACGAAACTCCAAAAGGACGAAGCTCCAAAAGGACGAAGCTCCAAAAGGAAGAAGCTCCAAAAGGAAGAACCTCCGAAAGGAAGAAGCTCCAAAAGGACGAAGCTCCAAAAGGAAAAAGCTCTGAAAGGAAGAAGCTCTGAAAGGAAGAAACTCTGAAAGGAAGAAGCTCCGAAAGGAAGAACCTCCGAAAGGACGAGGCTCCAAAAGGACGAAGCTCTAAAAGGACGAGGCTCCAAAAGGACGAAGCTCCGAAAGGAAGAAGCTCCAGAAGGAAGAAGCTCTGAAAGGAAGAGGCTCCAAAAGGACGAAGCTCCAAAAGGACGAAGCTCCAAAAGGACGAAGCTCCGAAAGGAAGAAGCTCCAAAAGGAAGAAGCTCCGAAAGGAAGAAGCTCCGAAAGGACGAAGCTCCAAAAGGACGAGAATCCGAAAGGAAGAACTTCCGAAAGGAAGAGCCTCCGAAAGGAAGAAGCTCCGAACGGAAGAACCTCCGATAGGAAGAAGCTCCGAAAGGAAGAAGCTCTGAAAGGAAGAACCTCCGAAAGGAAGAAGCTCTGAAAGAAAGAACCTCCAAAAGGACGAGGCTCCAAAAGGACGAGGTTCCGAAAGGACGAAGCTCCAAAAGGACGAAGCTCCGAAAGGAAGAAGCTCCAAAAGGAAGAAGCTCTGAAAGGAAGAGGCTCCAAAAGGACGAAGCTCCAATAGGAAGAAGCTCCGAAAGGACGAAGCTCCAAAAGGAAGAAGCTCTGAAAGGACGAAGCTCCAAAAGGAAGAAGCTCCGAAAGGAAGAACCTCCGAAAGGAAGAACCTCCGAAAGGAAGAACCTTTGAAAGGAAGAAGCTCTGAAAGGAAGAAGCTCCAAAAGGAAGAAGCTCCAAAAGGAAGAAGCTCCGAAAGGAAGAACCTCCGAAAGGAAGAAGCTCCAAAAGGAAGAAGCTCTGAAAGGATGAGGCTCCAAAAGGACAAAGCTCCAAAAGGACGAAGCTCCAAAAGGACGAAGCTCCAAAAGGAAGAAGCTCTGAAAGGACGAGGCTCCGAAAGGACGAAGCTCCAAAAGGAAGTGCTCTGAAAGGAAGAAGCTCCAAAAGGATGAAGTTCCAAAAGGACGAGAATCCGAAAGGAAGAACTTCCGAAAGGAAGAACCTCCGAAAGGAAGAACCTCCGATAGGAAGAAGCTCTGAAAGGAAGAAGCTCCGAAAGGACGAGGCTCCAAAAGGACGAAGATCAAAAGGACGAGGCTCCAAAAGGACGAAGCTCCAAAAGGACGAAGCTCCAAAAGGACGAGGCTCCAAAAGGACGAAGCACCAAAAGGACGAGGCTCCAAAAGGACGAAGCTCCAAAAGGACGAGAATCCGAAAGGAAGAACTTCCGAAAGGAAGAGCCTCCGAAAGGAAGGAGCTCCGAACGGAAGAACCTCCGATAGGAAGAAGCTCCGAAAGGAAGAAGCTCTGAAAGGAAGAACCTCCGAAAGGAAGAAGCTCTGAAAGAAAGAACCTCCAAAAGGACGAGGCTCCAAAAGGACGAGGCTCCGAAAGGACGAAGCTCCAAAAGGACGAAGCTCCGACAGGAAGAAGCTCCGAAAGGAAGAAGCTCCGAAAGGACGAGGCTCCAAAAGGACGAAGATCAAAAGGACGAGGCTCCAAAAGGACGAAGCTCCAAAAGGACGAAGCTCCAAAAGGACGAGGCTCCAAAAGGACGAAGCTCCAAAAGGACGAGGCTCCAAAAGGAAGAACATCCGAAAGGAAGAAACTCTGAAAGAACCTCCAAAAGGACGAAGCTCCAAAAGGACGAGGCTCCAAAAGGACGAGGCTCCGAAAGGACGAAGCTCCAAAAGGACGAAGCTCCGAAAGGAAGAAGCTCTAAAAGGAAGAAGCTCCGAAAGGACGAAGCTCCAAAAGGACGAGGCTCCAAAAGGACGAAGCTCCAAAAGGGCGAGGCTCCAAAAGGACGAAGCTCCGAAAGGAAAAAGCTCCAGAAGGAAGAAGCTCTGAAAGGAAGAGGCTCCAAAAGGATGAAGCTCCAAAAGGACGAAGCTCCGAAAGGAAGAAGCTCCAAAAGGAAGAAGCTCCGAAAGGAAGAAGCTCCGAAAGGACGAAAATCCAAAAGGACGAGAATCCGAAAGGAAGAACTTCCGAAAGGAACAGCCTCCGAAAGGAAGAAGCTCCGAACGGAAGAACCTCCGATAGGAAGAACCTCCGAAAGGAAGAAGCTCTGAAAGGAAGAAGCTCTGAAAGGAAGAACCTCCGATAGGAAGAACCTCCGAAAGGAAGAAGCTCTGAAAGGAAGAACCTCCGAAAGGAAGAAGCTCTGAAAGGAAGAACCTCCGAAAGGAAGAAGCTCTGAAAGGAAGAAGCTCTGAAAGGAAGAAACTCTGAAAGGAAGAAGCTCCAAAAGGAAGAAAATCCAAAAGGACGAAGATCCAAAAGGACGAAGCTCCAAAAGGACGAAGCTCCAAAAGGACGAAGCTCAAAAGGATAAAGCTCCGAAAGGACGAGGCTCCAAAAGGACGAAGCTCCGAAAGGACGAGGCTCCGAAAGGAAGAAGCTCCAAAAGGAAGAACATCCAAAAGGACGAAGCTCCAAAAGGAAGAAGCTCCGAAAGGACGAAGCTCCAAAAGGACGAGGATCCAAAAGGACGAAGCTCCAAAAGGAAGAACCTCCGATAGGAAGAAGCTCCGAAAGGAAGAAGCTCCGAAAGGACGAGGCTCCAAAAGGACGAAGATCAAAAGGACGAGGCTCCAAAAGGACGAAGCTCCAAAAGGACGAAGCTCCAAAAGGACGAGGCTCCAAAAGGACGAAGCTCCAAAAGGACGAGGCTCCAAAAGGAAGAACATCCGAAAGGAAGAAACTCTGAAAGAACCTCCAAAAGGACGAAGCTCCAAAAGGACGAGGCTCCAAAAGGACGAGGCTCCGAAAGGACGAAGCTCCAAAAGGACGAAGCTCCGAAAGGAAGAAGCTCTAAAAGGAAGAAGCTCCGAAAGGACGAAGCTCCAAAAGGACGAGGCTCCAAAAGGACGAAGCTCCAAAAGGGCGAGGCTCCAAAAGGACGAAGCTCCGAAAGGAAAAAGCTCCAGAAGGAAGAAGCTCTGAAAGGAAGAGGCTCCAAAAGGACGAAGCTCCGAAAGGAAGAAGCTCCAAAAGGAAGAAGCTCCGAAAGGAAGAAGCTCCAAAAGGACGAAGATCCAAAAGGACGAGAATCCGAAAGGAAGAACTTCCGAAAGGAACAGCCTCCGAAAGGACGAAGCTCCAAAAGGACGAGGCTCCAAAAGGACGAGGCTCCGAAAGGACGAAGCTCCAAAAGGACGAAGCTCCGAAAGGAAGAAGCTCCAAAAGGAAGAAGCTCTGAAAGGAAGAGGCTCCAAAAGGACGAAGCTCCAAAAGGACAAAGCTCCAAAAGGACGAAGCTCCAAAAGGACGAAGCTCCAAAAAGAAGAAGCTCTGAAAGGACGAGGCTCCGAAAGGAAGAAGTTCCAAAAGGAAGAAGCTCCGAAAGGAAGAAGCTCCGAAAGGACGAGGCTCCGAAAGGAAGAAGTTCCAAAAGGAAGAACCTCCAAAAGGACGAAGCTCCGAAAGGAAGACGCTCTGAAAGGAAGAAGCTCTGAAAGGAAGAAACTCTGAAAGGAAGAAGCTCCAAAAGGAAGAAAATCCAAAAGGACGAAGATCCAAAAGGACGAAGCTCCAAAAGGACGAAGCTCCAAAAGGACGAAGCTCAAAAGGATAAAGCTCCGAAAGGACGAGGCTCCGAAAGGAAGAAGCTCCAAAAGGAAGGACCTCCAAAAGGACGAAGCTCCAAAAGGACGAAGCTCCGAAAGGACGAGGCTCCAAAAGGACGAAGCTCCAAAAGGACGAAGATCCAAAAGGACGAGGCTCCAAAAGGAAGAACAAAGGAAGAACAAAAGGAAGAAGCTATGAAAGAACCTCCAAAAGGACGAAGCTCCAAAAGGACGAGGCTCCAAAAGGACGAGGCTCCGAAAGGACGACGCTCCAAAAGGACGAAGCTCCAAAAGGAAGAAGCTCTAAAAGGAAGAAGCTCTAAAAGGAAGAAGCTCCGAAAGGACGAAGCTTCAAAAGGAAGAAGCTCCAAAAGTAAGAAGCTCCAAAAGGAAGAACCTCCGAAAGGAAGAAGCTCCAAAAGGACGAAGCTCCAAAAGGAAGAAGCTCTGAAAGGAGGAAGCTCTGAAAGGAAGAAACTCTGAAAGGACGAAGCTCCAATAGGAAGAAGCTCCGAAAGGACGAAGCTCCAAAAGGAAGAAGCTCTGAAAGGACGAAGCTCCAAAAGGAAGAAGCTCCGAAAGGAAGAACCTCCGAAAGGAAGAACCTCCGAAAGGAAGAACCTCCGAAAGGAAGAACCTTTGAAAGGAAGAAGCTCTGAAAGGAAGAAGCTCTGAAAGGAAGAAGCTCCGAAAGGAAGAACCTCCGAAAGGAAGAAGCTCCAAAAGGAAGAAGCTCTGAAAGGAAGAGGCTCCAAAAGGACAAAGCTCCAAAAGGACGAAGCTCCAAAAGGACGAAGCTCCAAAAGGAAGAAGCTCTGAAAGGACGAGGCTCCGAAAGGACGAAGCTCCAAAAGGACGAAGCTCCAAAAGGAAGTGCTCTGAAAGGAAGAAGCTCCAAAAGGATGAAGCTCCAAAAGGACGAGAATCCGAAAGGAAGAACTTCCGAAAGGAAGAACCTCCGATAGGAAGAAGCTCTGAAAGGAAGAAGCTCCGAAAGGACGAGGCTCCAAAAGGACGAAGATCAAAAGGACGAGGCTCCAAAAGGACGAAACTCCAAAAGGACGAAGCTCCAAAAGGACGAGGCTCCAAAAGGACGAAGCACCAAAAGGACGAGGCTCCAAAAGGACGAGGCTCCAAAAGGACGAAGCTCCAAAAGGACGAAGCTCCAAAAGGACGAGGCTCCAAAAGGACGAAGCTCCAAAAGGACGAAGCTCCAAAAGGACGAAGCTCCGAAAGGAAGAAGCTCCAAAAGGACGAAGCTCCAAAAGGACGAAGCTCCGAAAGGAAGAACTTCCGAAAGGAAGAGCCTCCAAAAGGACGAAGCTCCAAAAGGAAGAAGCTCTGAAAGGACGATGCTCCGAAAGGAAGAAGTTCCAAAAGGAAGAAGCTCCGAAAGGAAGACGCTCTGAAAGGAAGAAGCTCTGAAAGGAAGAAGCTCTGAAAGGAAGAAACTCTGAAAGGAAGAAGCTCCAAAAGGAAGAAAATCCAAAAGGACGAAGATCCAAAAGGACGAAGCTCCAAAAGGACGAAGCTCCAAAAGGACGACGCTCCAAAAGGACGAAGCTCTAAAGGATAAAGCTCCGAAAGGAAGAAGCTCCAAAAGGAAGAAGCTCCGAAAGGAAGAAGCTCCGAAAGGACGAAGATCCAAAAGGACGAGAATCCGAAAGGAAGAACTTCCGAAAGGAACAGCCTCCGAAAGGAAGAAGCTCCGAACGGAAGAACCTCCGATAGGAAGAACCTCCGAAAGGAAGAAGCTCTGAAAGGAAGAACCTCCGAAAGGAAGAGGCTCTGAAAGAAAGAACCTCCAAAAGGACAAAGCTCCAAAAGGACAAAGCTCCAAAAGGACGAAGCTCCAAAAGGACGAAGCTCCAAAAAGAAGAAGCTCTGAAAGGACGAGGCTCCGAAAGGAAGAAGTTCCAAAAGGAAGAAGCTCCGAAAGGAAGAAGCTCCGAAAGGACGAGGCTCCGAAAGGAAGAAGTTCCAAAAGGAAGAACCTCCAAAAGGACGAAGCTACAAAAGGACGAAGCTCCGAAAGGAAGACGCTCTGAAAGGAAGAAGCTCTGAAAGGAAGAAACTCTGAAAGGAAGAAGCTCCAAAAGGAAGAAAATCCAAAAGGACGAAGCTCCAAAAGGACGAAGCTCAAAAGGATAAAGCTCCGAAAGGACGAGGCTCCAAAAGGACGAAGCTCCGAAAGGACGAGGCTCCGAAAGGAAGAAGCTCCAAAAGGAAGAACCTCCAAAAGGACGAAGCTCCAAAAGGACGAAGCTCCGAAAGGACGAGGCTCCAAAAGGACGAAGCTCCAAAAGGACGAAGATCCAAAAGGACGAGGCTCCAAAAGGAAGAACAAAGGAAGAACAAAAGGAAGAAGCTATGAAAGAACCTCCAAAAGGCTGAAGCTCCAAAAGGACGAAGCTACAAAAGGACGAGGCTCCAAAAGGACGAGGCTCCGAAAGGACGACGCTCCAAAAGGATGAAGCTCCAAAAGGAAGAAGCTCTAAAAGGAAGAAGCTCCGAAAGGACGAAGCTTCAAAAGGAAGAAGCTCCAAAAGTAAGAAGCTCCAAAAGGAAGAACCTCCGAAAGGAAGAAGCTCCGAAAGGAAGAAGCTCCGAAAGGAAGAACCTCCGAAAGGAAGAAGCTCCAAAAGGACGAAGCTCCAAAAGGAAGAAGCTCTGAAAGGAGGAAGCTCTGAAAGGAAGAAACTCTGAAAGGACGAAGCTCCAATAGGAAGAAGCTCCGAAAGGACGAAGCTCCAAAAGGAAGAAGCTCTGAAAGGACGAAGCTCCAAAAGGAAGAAGCTCCGAAAGGAAGAACCTCCGAAAGGAAGAAGCTCCAAAAGGAAGAAGCTCTGAAAGGAAGAGGCTCCAAAAGGACAAAGCTCCAAAAGGACGAAGCTCCAAAAGGACGAAGCTCCAAAAGGAAGAAGCTCTGAAAGGACGAGGCTCCGAAAGGACGAAGCTCCAAAAGGACGAAGCTCCAAAAGGAAGTGCTCTGAAAGGAAGAAGCTCCAAAAGGATGAAGCTCCAAAAGGACGAGAATCCGAAAGGAAGAACTTCCGAAAGGAAGAACCTCCGATAGGAAGAAGCTCTGAAAGGAAGAAGCTCCGAAAGGACGAGGCTCCAAAAGGACGAAGATCAAAAGGACGAGGCTCCAAAAGGACGAAACTCCAAAAGGACGAAGCTCCAAAAGGACGAGGCTCCAAAAGGACGAAGCACCAAAAGGACGAGGCTCCAAAAAGACGAAGCTCCAAAAGGACGAAGCTCCAAAAGGACGAGGCTCCAAAAGGACGAAGCTCCAAAAGGACGAAGCTCCAAAAGGACAAGGCTCCAAAAGGAAGAACATCCGAAAGGAAGAAACTCTGAAAGAACCTCCAAAAGGACGAAGCTCCAAAAGGACGAGGCTCCAAAAGGACGAGGCTCCGAAAGGACGAAGCTCCAAAAGGACGAAGCTCCGAAAGGAAGAAGCTCTAAAAGGAAGAAGCTCTGAAAGGACGAAGCTTCAAAAGGAAGAAGCTCAAAAAGTAAGAAGCTCCAAAAGGAAGAACCTCCGAAAGGAAGAAACTCCGAAAGGAAGAACCTCCGAAAGGAAGAAACTCCAAAAGGACGAAGCTCCAAAAGGACGAAGCTCCGAAAGGACGAAGCTCCAAAAGGACGAGGCTCCAAAAGGACGAAGCTCCGAAAGGAAGAAGCTCCAGAAGGAAAAAGCTCTGAAAGGAAGAGGCTCCAAAAGGACGAAGCTCCAAAAGGACGAAGCTCCGAAAGGAAGAAGCTCCAAAAGGACGAAGCTCCGAAAGGAAGAACTTCCGAAAGGAAGAGCCTCCAAAAGGACGAAGCTCCAAAAGGACGAAGCTCCAAAAGGAAGAAGCTCCAAAAGGACGAGGCTCCAAAAGGACGAAGCTCCAAAAGGACGAAGCTCCGAAAGGAAGAAGCTCCAAAAGGACGAGGCTCCAAAAGGACGAAGCTCCAAAAGGACGAAGCTCCGAAAGGAAGAAGCTCCAAAAGGAAGAACCTCCTAAAGGAAGAAGCTCCGAAAGGACGAAGCTCCAAAAGGACGAGAATCCGAAAGGAAGAACTTCCGAAAGGAAGAGCCTCCGAAAGGAAGAAGCTCCGAACGGAAGAACCTCCGATAGGAAGAAGCTCCGAAAGGAAGAAGCTCTGAAAGGAAGAACCTCCGAAAGGAAGAAGCTCTGAAAGAAAGAACCTCCAAAAGGACGAGGCTCCAAAAGGACGAGGCTCCGAAAGGACGAAGCTCCAAAAGGACGAAGCTCCGAAAGGAAGAAGCTCCAAAAGGAAGAAGCTCTGAAAGGAAGAGGCTCCAAAAGGACGAAGCTCCAAAAGGACAAAGCTCCAAAAGGACGAAGCTCCAAAAGGACGAAGCTCTAAAAGGAAGAAGCTCTGAAAGGAAGAAGCTCTGAAAGGAAGAAGTTCCAAAAGGACGAGGCTCCAAAAGGAAGAACCTCCGAAAGGAAGAAGCTCTGAAAGGAAGAAGTTCCAAAAGGACTAAGCTCCAAAAGGACAAAGCTCCAAAAGGACGAAGCTCCAAAAGGACGAAGCTCTAAAAGGAAGAAGCTCTGAAAGGACGAGGCTCCGAAAGGAAGAAGTTCCAAAAGGAAGAAGCTCCAAAAGGACGAAAATCCAAAAGGACGAAGCTCCGAAAGGAAGACGCTCCAAAAGGACGAACCTCCAAAAGGACGAGGCTCCGAAAGGACGAAGCTCCAAAAGGACGAAGCTCCATAAGGAAGAGGCTCTGAAAGGACGAGGCTCCGAAAGGACGAAGCTCCAAAAGGACGAAGCTCCAAAAGGAAGAAGCTCCGAATGGACGAGGCTCCAAAAGGAAGAAGCTCTGAAAGGACGAGGCTCCGAAAGGACGAAGCTCCAAAAGGACGAAGCTCCGAAAGGAAGAACCTCTGAAAGGAAGAAGCTCTGAAAGGAAGAAGCTCCAAAAGGAAGAAGCTCCGAAAGGAAGAACCTCCGAAAGGACGAAGCTCCAAAAGGACGAGGCTCCGAAAGGACGAAGCTCCAAAAGGACGAAGCTCTGAAAGGAAGAACCTCTGAAAGGAAGAAGCTCTGAAAAGAAGAAGCTCCAAAAGGAAGAAGCTCCGAAAGGAAGAACCTCCGAAAGGACGAAGCTCCAAAAGGACGAGGCTCCAAAAGGACGAGGCTCCGAAAGGACGAAGCTCCAAAACGACGAAGCTCCGAAAGGAAGAAGCTCCAAAAGGAAGAAGCTCCAAAAGGAAGAAGCTTTGAAAGGAAGAAGCTCCGAAAGGACGAGGCTCCGAAAGGAAGAAGCTCCAAAAGGAAGAACCTCCAAAATGACGAAGCTCCAAAAGGACGAGGCTCCGAAAGGACGAAACTCCAAAAGGACGAAGCTCCGAAAGGAAGAAGCTCCAAAAGGAAGAAGCTCCGAAAGGAAGAAGCTCTGAAAGGAAGAAGCTCCAAAAGGACGAAGCTCCAAAAGGACGAGGCTCCAAAAGGACGAGGCTCCGAAAGGAAGAAGCTCTAAAAGGAAGAAGCTCCGAAAGGACGAAGCTTCAAAAGGAAGAAGCTCCAAAAGTAAGAAGCTCCAAAAGGAAGAACCTCCGAAAGGAAGAAGCTCCGAAAGGAAGAACCTCCGAAAGGAAGAAGCTCCAAAAGGACGAAGCTCCAAAAGGAAGAAGCTCTGAAAGGAAGAAGCTCTGAAAGGAAGAAACTCTGAAAGGAAGAAGCTCTGAAAGGACGAAGCTCCAAAAGGACGAAGCTCCAAAAGGACGAGGCTCCAAAAGGATGAAGCTCCGAAAGGAAGAGGCTCCAAAAGGACGAAGCTCCAAAAGGACGAAGCTCCGAAAGGAAGAAGCTCCAAAAGGAAGAAGCTCCGAAAGGAAGAAGCTCCGAAAGGACGAAGCTCCAAAAGGACGAGAATCCGAAAGGAAGAACTTCCGAAAGGAAGAGCCTCCGAAAGGAAGAAGCTCCGAACGGAAGAACCTCCGATAGGAAGAAGCTCCGAAAGGAAGAAGCTCTGAAAGGAAGAGGCTCCAAAAGGACGAAGCTCCAAAAGGACAAAGCTCCAAAAGGAAGAAGCTCCAAAAGGAAGAACCTCCGAAAGGACGAAGCTTCAAAAGGAAGAAGCTCCAAAAGTAAGAAGCTCCAAAAGGAAGAACCTCCGAAAGGAAGAAGCTCCAAAAGGACGAAGCTCCAAAAGGAAGAAGCTCTGAAAGGAAGAAGCTCTGAAAGGAAGAAACTCTGAAAGGAAGAAGCTCCGAAAGGAAGAACCTCCGAAAGGACGAAGCTCCAAAAGGACGAAGCTCCAAAAGGACGAAGCTCCAAAAGGACGAAGCTCCGAAAGGAAGAAGCTCCGAAAGGACGAAGCTCCAAAAGGACGAGAATCCGAAAGGAAGAACTTCCGAAAGGAAGAGCCTCCAAAAGGAAGAGCCTCCGAAAGGAAGAAGCTCCGAACGGAAGAACCTCCGATAGGAAGAAGCTCCGAAAGGAAGAAGCTCTGAAAGGAAGAACCTCCGAAAGGAAGAAGCTCTGAAAGAAAGAACCTCCAAAAGGACGAGGCTCCAAAAGGACGAGGCTCCGAAGGGACGAAGCTCCAAAAGGACGAAGCTCCGACAGGAAGAAGCTCCAAAAGGAAGAAGCTCTGAAAGGAAGAAGTTCCAAAAGGAAGAAGCTACGAAAGGAAGAAGCTCCAAAAGGAAGAAGCTCTGAAAGGAAGAAGCTCCAAAAGGAAGAAAATCCAAAAGGACGAAGATCCAAAAGGACGAAGCTGCAAAAGGACGAAGCTCCAAATGGACGAAGCTCCAAAAGGAAGAAGCTGTGAAAGAAAGAACCTCCAAAAGGACGAAGCTCCAAAAGGACGAGGCTCCAAAAGGAAGAACCTCCGAAAGGAAGAAGCTCTGAAAGAAAGAACCTCCAAAAGGACGAGGCTCCAAAAGGACGAGGCTCCGAAAGGAAGAACCTCCAAAATGACGAATCTCCAAAAGGACGAGGCTCCGAAAGGACGAAACTCCAAAAGGAAGAAGCTCCGAAAGGAAGAAGCTCTGAAAGGAAGAAGCTCTGAAAGGAAGAAGCTCCAAAAGGACGAAGCTCCAAAAGGACGAAGCTCCGAAAGGAAGAAGCTCTAAAAGGAAGTAGCTCCGAAAGGACGAAGCTTCAAAAGGAAGAAGCTCCAAAAGTAAGAAGCTCCAAAAGGAAGAACCTCCGAAAGGAAGAAGCTCCGAAAGGAAGAACCTCCGAAAGGAAGAAGCTCCAAAAGGACGAAGCTCCAAATGGAAGAAGCTCTGAAAGGAAGAAGCTCTGAAAGGAAGAAACTCTGAAAGGAAGAAGCTCCGAAAGGAAGAGCCTCCGAAAGGACGAAGCTCCAAAAGGACGAAGCTCCAAAAGGACGAGGCTCCAAAAGGATGAAGCTCCGAAAGGAAGAAGCTCCAGAAGGAAGAAGCTCTGAAAGGAAGAGGCTCCAAAAGGACGAAGCTCCAAAAGGACGAAGCTCCGAAAGGAAGAAGCTCCAAAAGGAAGAAGCTCCGAAAGGAAGAAGCTCCGAAAGGACGAAGCTCCAAAAGGACGAGGCTCCAAAAGGATGAAGCTCCGAAAGGAAGAAGCTCCAGAAGGAAGAAGCTCTGAAAGGAAGAAGCTCCAAAAGGAAGAAGCTCTGAAAGGAAGAAGTTCCAAAAGGAAGAAGCTACGAAAGGAAGAAGCTCCAAAAGGAAGAGGCTCTGAAAGGACGAGGCTCCGAAAGGACGAAGCTCCAAAAGGACGAAGCTACAAAAGGAAGAGGCTCTGAAAGGACGAGGCTCCGAAAGGACGAAGCTCCAAAAGGAAGAAGCTCTGAAAGGATGAGGCTCCGAAAGGACGAAGCTCCAAAAGGACGAAGCTCCGAAAGGAAGAACCACTGAAAGGAAGAAGCTCTGAAAGGAAGAAGCTCCAAAAGGAAGAAGCTCTGAAAGGAAGAAGCTCCGAAAGGACGAAGCTCCAAAAGGACGAAGCTCCGAAAGGAAGAAGCTCCGAAAGGACGAAACTCCAAAAGGACGAAGCTTTGAAAGAAAGAAGCTCCGAAAGGACGAGGCTCCGAAAGGAAGAAGCTCCGAAAGGACGAAACTCCAAAAGGACGAAGCTTTGAAAGAAAGAAGCTCCGAAAGGACGAAGCTCCAAAAGGACGAGGCTCCGAAAGGACGAAACTCCAAAAGGACGAAGCTCCGAAAGGAAGAAGCTCTGAAAGGAAGAAGCTCCAAAAGGACGAAGCTCCAAAAGGACGAGGCTCCAAAAGGACGAGGCTCCGAAAGGACGAAGCTCCAAAAGGAAGAAGCTCTAAAAGGAAGAAGCTCCGAAAGGACGAAGCTTCAAAAGGAAGAAGCTCCAAAAGTAAGAAGCTCCAAAAGGAAGAACCTCCGAAAGGAAGAAGCTCCGAAAGGAAGAACCTCCGAAAGGAAGAAGCTCCAAAAGGACGAAGCTCCAAAAGGAAGAAGCTCTGAAAGGAAGAAGCTCTGAAAGGAAGAAGCTCCGAAAGGAAGAACCTCCGAAAGGACGAAGCTCCAAAAGGACGAAGCTCCAAAAGGACGAGGCTCCAAAAGGATGAAGCTCCGAAAGGAAGAAGCTCCAGAAGGAAGAAGCTCTGAAAGGAAGAGGCTCCAAAAGGACGAAGCTCCAAAAGGACGAAGCTCCGAAAGGAAGAAGCTCCAAAAGGAAGAAGCTCCGAAAGGAAGAAGCTCCGAAAGGACGAAGCTCCAAAAGGACGAGAATACGAAAGGAAGAACTTCCGAAAGGAAGAGCCTCCGAAAGGAAGAAGCTCCGAACGGAAGAACCTCCGATAGGAAGAAGCTCCGAAAGGAAGAAGCTCTGAAAGGAAGAGGCTCCAAAAGGACGAAGCTCCAAAAGGACAAAGCTCCAAAAGGACGAAGCTCCAAAAGGAAGAGCCTCCGAAAGGAAGAAGCTCCGATAGGAAGAAGCTCCGAAAGGAAGAAGCTCTGAAAGGAAGAGGCTCCAAAAGGACGAAGCTCCAAAAGGACAAAGCTCCAAAAGGACGAAGCTCCAAAAGGAAGAGCCTCCGAAAGGAAGAAGCTCCGAACGGAAGAACCTCCGATAGGAAGAAGCTCCGAAAGGAAGAAGCTCTGAAAGGAAGAACCTCCGAAAGGAAGAAGCTCTGAAAGAAAGAACCTCCAAAAGGACGAGGCTCCAAAAGGACGAGGCTCCGAAGGGACGAAGCTCCAAAAGGACGAAGCTCCGACAGGAAGAAGCTCCAAAAGGAAGAAGCTCTGAAAGGAAGAAGTTCCAAAAGGAAGAAGCTACGAAAGGAAGAAGCTCCAAAAGGAAGAAGCTCTGAAAGGAAGAAGCTCTGAAAGGAATAAACTCTGCAAGGAAGAAGCTCCAAAAGGAAGAAAATCCAAAAGGACGAAGATCCAAAAGGACGAAGCTGTGAAAGAAAGAACCTCCGAAAGGAAGAAGCTCTGAAAGAAAGAACCTCCAAAAGGACGAGGCTCCAAAAGGACGAGGCTCCGAAAGGACGAAGCTCCAAAAGGACGAAGCTCCAAAAGGAAGAGGCTCTGAAAGGACGAGGCTCCGAAAGGACGAAGCTCCAAAAGGACGAAGCTCCAAAAGGAAGAGGCTCTGAAAGGACGAGGCTCCGAAAGGACGAAGCTCCAAAAGGAAGAAGCTCTGAAAGGACGAGGCTCCGAAAGGACGAAGCTCCAAAAGGACGAAGCTCCGAAAGGAAGAACCTCTGAAAGGAAGAACCTCTGAAAGGAAGAAGCTCTGAAAGGAAGAAGCTCCAAAAGGAAGAAGCTCCGAAAGGAAGAAGCTCCGAAAGGAAGAACCTCCGAAAGGACGAAGCTCCAAAAGGACGAGGCTCCAAAAGGACGAGGCTCCGAAAGGACGAAGCTCCAAAACGACGAAGCTCCGAAAGGAAGAAGCTCCGAAAGGACGAAACTCCAAAAGGACGAAGCTTTGAAAGGAAGAAGCTCCGAAAGGACGAAGCTTCAAAAGGAAGAAGCTCCAAAAGGAAGAAGCTCTAAAAGGAAGAAGCTCCGAAAGGACGAAGCTTCAAAAGGAAGAAGCTCCAAAAGTAAGAAGCTCCAAAAGGAAGAACCTCCGAAAGGACGAAGCTTCAAAAGGAAGAAGCTCCAAAAGTAAGAAGCTCCAAAAGGAAGAACCTCCGAAAGGAAGAAGCTCCGAAGGGAAGAACCTCCGAAAGGAAGAAGCTCCAAAAGGACGAAGCTCCAAAAGGAAGAAGCTCTGAAAGGAAGAAGCTCTGAAAGGAAGAAACTCTGAAAGGAAGAAGCTCCGAAAGGAAGAACCTCCGAAAGGACGAAGCTCCAAAAGGACGAAGCTCCAAAAGGACGAGGCTCCAAAAGGATGAAGCTCCGAAAGGAAGAAGCTCCAGAAGGAAGAAGCTCTGAAAGGAAGAGGCTCCAAAAGGACGAAGCTCCAAAAGGACGAAGCTCCGAAAGGAAGAAGCTCCAAAAGGAAGAAGCTCCGAAAGGAAGAAGCTCCGAAAGGACGAAGCTCCAAAAGGACGAGAATACGAAAGGAAGAACTTCCGAAAGGAAGAGCCTCCGAAAGGAAGAATCTCCGAACGGAAGAACCTCCGATAGGAAGAAGCTCCGAAAGGAAGAAGCTCTGAAAGGAAGAGGCTGCAAAAGGACGAAGCTCCAAAAGGACAAAGCTCCAAAAGGACGAAGCTCCAAAAGGAAGAGCCTCCGAAAGGAAGAAGCTCCGATAGGAAGAAACTCCGAAAGGAAGAAGCTCTGAAAGGAAGAGGCTCCAAAAGGACGAAGCTCCAAAAGGACAAAGCTCCAAAAGGACGAAGCTCCAAAAGGAAGAGCCTCCGAAAGGAAGAAGCTCCGAACGGAAGAACCTCCGATAGGAAGAAGCTCCGAAAGGAAGAACCTCCAAAAGGACGAGGCTCCAAAAGGACGAGGCTCCGAAGGGACGAAGCTCCAAAAGGACGAAGCTCCGACAGGAAGAAGCTCCAAAAGGAAGAAGCTCTGAAAGGAAGAGGCTCCAAAAGGACGAAGCTCCAAAAGGACAAAGCTCCAAAAGGACGAAGCTCCAAAAGGACGAAGCTCTGAAAGGAAGACGCTCCAAAAGGACGAAGCTCCAATAGGAAGAAGCTCCGAAAGGACGAAGCTCCAAAAGGAAGAAGCTCTGAAAGGAAGAGGCTCCAAAAGGACGAAGCTCCAATAGGAAGAAGCTCCGAAAGGACGAAGCTCCAAAAGGAAGAAGCTCTGAAAGGACGAAGCTCCAAAAGGAAGAAGCTCCGAAAGGAAGAACCTCCGAAAGGAAGAACTTCCGAAAGGAAGAACCTCCGAAAGGAAGAACCTCCGATAGGAAGAAGCTCTGAAAGGAAGAAGCTCCGAAAGGACGAGGCTCCAAAAGGACGAAGATCAAAAGGACGAGGCTCCAAAAGGACGAAGCTCCAAAAGGACGAAGCTCCAAAAGGACGAGGCTCCAAAAGGACGAAGCACCAAAAGGACGAGGCTCCAAAAGGACGAAGCTCCAAAAGGACGAGAATCCGAAAGGAAGAACTTCCGAAAGGAAGAGCCTCCGAAAGGAAGGAGCTCCGAACGGAAGAACCTCCGATAGGAAGAAGCTCCGAAAGGAAGAAACTCTGAAAGGAAGAACCTCCGAAAGGAAGAAGCTCTGAAAGAAAGAACCTCCAAAAGGACGAGGCTCCAAAAGGACGAGGCTCCGAAAGGACGAAGCTCCAAAAGGAAGAACCTCCAAAAGGACGAAGCTCCAAAAGGACGAAGCTCCGAAAGAAAGACGCTCCAAAAGGACGAAGCTCCAAAAGGACGAGGCTCCAAAAGGAAGAACCTCCGAAAGGAAGAAGCTCTGAAAGAAAGAACCTCCAAAAGGACGAGGCTCCGAAAGGACGAAGCTCCAAAAGGACGAAGCTCCGAAAGGACGAAGCTCCAAAAGGACGAAGCTCCAAAAGGAAGAAGCTCTAAAAGGAAGAAGCTCCGAAAGGACGAAGCTTCAAAAGGAAGAAGCTCCAAAAGTAAGAAGCTCCAAAAGGAAGAACCCCCGAAAGGAAGAAGCTCCGAAAGGAAGAACCTCCGAAAGGAAGAAGCTCCAAAAGGAAGAAGCTCTGAAAGGAAGAAGCTCTGAAAGGAAGAAACTCTGAAAGGAAGAAGCTCCGAAAGGAAGAACCTCCGAAAGGACGAAGCTCCAAAAGGACGAAGCTCCAAAAGGACGAGGCTCCAAAAGGATGAAGCTCCGAAAGGAAGAAGCTCCAGAAGGAAGAAGCTCTGAAAGGAAGAGGCTCCAAAAGGACGAAGCTCCAAAAGGACGAAGCTCCGAAAGGAAGAAGCTCCAAAAGGAAGAAGCTCCGAAAGGAAGAAGCTCCGAAAGGACGAAGCTCCAAAAGGACGAGAATACGAAAGGAAGAACTTCCGAAAGGAAGAGCCTCCGAAAGGAAGAAGCTCCGAACGGAAGAACCTCCGATAGGAAGAAGCTCCGAAAGGAAGAAGCTCTGAAAGGAAGAGGCTGCAAAAGGACGAAGCTCCAAAAGGACAAAGCTCCAAAAGGAAGAGCCTCCGAAAGGAAGAAGCTCCGATAGGAAGAAACTCCGAAAGGAAGAAGCTCTGAAAGGAAGAGGCTCCAAAAGGACGAAGCTCCAAAAGGACAAAGCTCCAAAAGGACGAAGCTCCAAAAGGAAGAGCCTCCGAAAGGAAGAAGCTCCGAACGGAAGAACCTCCGATAGGAAGAAGCTCCGAAAGGAAGAAGCTCTGAAAGGAAGAACCTCCGAAAGGAAGAAGCTCTGAAAGAAAGAACCTCCAAAAGGACGAGGCTCCAAAAGGACGAGGCTCCGAAGGGACGAAGCTCCAAAAGGACGAAGCTCCGACAGGAAGAAGCTCCAAAAGGAAGAAGCTCTGAAAGGAAGAGGCTCCAAAAGGACGAAGCTCCAAAAGGACAAAGCTCCAAAAGGACGAAGCTCCAAAAGGACGAAGCTCTGAAAGGAAGAGGCTCCAAAAGGACGAAGCTCCAATAGGAAGAAGCTCCGAAAGGACGAAGCTCCAAAAGGAAGAAGCTCTGAAAGGAAGAGGCTCCAAAAGGACGAAGCTCCAATAGGAAGAAGCTCCGAAAGGACGAAGCTCCAAAAGGAAGAAGCTCTGAAAGGACGAAGCTCCAAAAGGAAGAAGCTCCGAAAGGAAGAACCTCCGAAAGGAAGAACCTCCGAAAGGAAGAACCTTTGAAAGGAAGAAGCTCTGAAAGGAAGAAGCTCCAAAAGGAAGAAGCTCCAAAAGGAAGAAGCTCCGAAAGGAAGAACCTCCGAAAGGAAGAAGCTCCAAAAGGAAGAAGCTCTGAAAGGATGAGGCTCCAAAAGGACAAAGCTCCAAAAGGACGAAGCTCCAAAAGGACGAAGCTCCAAAAGGAAGAAGCTCAGAAAGGACGAGGCTCCGAAAGGACGAAGCTCCAAAAGGAAGTGCTCTGAAAGGAAGAAGCTCCAAAAGGATGAAGCTCCAAAAGGACGAGAATCCGAAAGGAAGAACTTCCGAAAGGAAGAACCTCCGAAAGGAAGAACCTCCGATAGGAAGAAGCTCTGAAAGGAAGAAGCTCCGAAAGGACGAGGCTCCAAAAGGACGAAGATCAAAAGGACGAGGCTCCAAAAGGACGAAGCTCCAAAAGGACGAAGCTCCAAAAGGACGAGGCTCCAAAAGGACGAAGCACCAAAAGGACGAGGCTCCAAAAGGACGAAGCTCCAAAAGGACGAGAATCCGAAAGGAAGAACTTCCGAAAGGAAGAGCCTCCGAAAGGAAGGAGCTCCGAACGGAAGAACCTCCGATAGGAAGAAGCTCCGAAAGGAAGAAGCTCTGAAAGGAAGAACCTCCGAAAGGAAGAAGCTCTGAAAGAAAGAACCTCCAAAAGGACGAGGCTCCAAAAGGACGAGGCTCCGAAAGGACGAAGCTCCAAAAGGAAGAACCTCCAAAAGGACGAAGCTCCAAAAGGACGAAGCTCCGAAAGAAAGACGCTCCAAAAGGACGAAGCTCCAAAAGGACGAGGCTCCAAAAGGAAGAACCTCCGAAAGGAAGAAGCTCTGAAAGAAAGAACCTCCAAAAGGACGAGGCTCCGAAAGGACGAAGCTCCAAAAGGACGAAGCTCCAAAAGGAAGAGGCTCTGAAAGGACGAGGCTCCGAAAGGACGAAGCTCCAAAAGGACGAAGCTCCAAAAGGAAGAAGCTCCGAATGGACGAGGCTCCAAAAGGAAGAAGCTCCGAAAGGACGAGGCTCCGAAAGGACGAAGCTCCGAAAGGACGAGGCTGCAAAAGGAAGAACCTCCGAAAGGAAGAACCTCCGAAAGGAAGAACCTCTGAAAGGAAGAAGCTCTGAAAGGAAGAAGCTCCAAAAGGAAGAAGCTCCAAAAGGACGAGGCTCCAAAAGGACGAGGCTCCAAAAGGACGAGGCTCCGAAAGGACGAAGCTCCAAAAGGACGAAGCTCCAAAAGGACGAGGCTCCAAAAGGAAGAACCTCCGAAAGGAAGAAGCTCTGAAAGAAAGAAGCTCCAAAAGGAAGAAGCTCTGAAAGGAAGAGGCTCCAAAAGGACGAAGCTCCAAAAGGACGAAGCTCCAAAAGGAAGAAGCTCCAAAAGGACGAGGCTCCAAAAGGACGAGGCTCCAAAAGGACGAGGCTCCAAAAGGAAGAAGCTCCAAAAGGACGAAGCTCCAAAAGGACGAAGCTCCAAAAGGAAGAAGCTCCAAAAGGACGAAGCTCCAAAAGGACGAGGCTCCAAAAGGACGAGGCTCCGAAAGGACGAAGCTCCAAAAGGACGAAGCTCCGAAAGGAAGAAGCTCCAAAAGGACGAGGCTCCAAAAGGAAGAACATCCGAAAGGAAGAAACTCTGAAAGAACCTCCAAAAGGACGAAGCTCCAAAAGGACGAGGCTCCAAAAGGACGAGGCTCCGAAAGGACGAAGCTCCAAAAGGACGAAGCTCCGAAAGGAAGAAGCTCTAAAAGGAAGAAGCTCCGAAAGGACGAAGCTTCAAAAGGAAGAAGCTCCAAAAGTAAGAAGCTCCAAAAGGAAGAACCTCCGAAAGGAAGAAGCTCCGAAAGGAAGAAGCTCCGAAAGGAAGAACCTCCGAAAGGACGAAGCTCCAAAAGGACGAAGCTCCAAAAGGACGAAGCTCCAAAAGGACGAGGCTCCAAAAGGACGAAGCTCCAAAAGGACGAAGCTCCGAAAGGAAGAAGCTCCAAAAGGAAGAAGCTCCTAAAGGAAGAAGCTCCGAAAGGACGAAGCTCCAAAAGGACGAGAATCCGAAAGGAAGAACTTCCGAAAGGAAGAGCCTCCGAAAGGAAGAAGCTCCGAACGGAAGAACCTCCGATAGGAAGAAGCTCCGAAAGGAAGAAGCTCTGAAAGGAAGAACCTCCGAAAGGAAGAAGCTCTGAAAGAAAGAACCTCCAAAAGGACGAGGCTCCAAAAGGACGAGGCTCCAAAAGGACGAGGCTCCGAAAGGACGAAGCTCTAAAAGGAAGAAGCTCTGAAAGGACGAGGCTCCGAAAGGAAGAAGTTCCAAAAGGAAGAAGCTACGAAAGGAAGAAGCTCCAAAAGGACGAAAATCCAAAAGGACGAAGCTCCGAAAGGAAGACGCTCCAAAAGGACGAAGCTCCAAAAGGACGAGGCTCCAATAGGAAGAAGCTCTGAAAGGAAGAAGCTCTGAAAGGAATAAACTCTGAAAGGAAGAAGCTCCAAAAGGAAGAAAATCCAAAAGGACGAAGATCCAAAAGGACGAAGCTGCAAAAGGACGAAGCTCCAAATGGACGAAGCTCCAAAAGGAAGAAGCTGTGAAAGAAAGAACCTCCAAAAGGACGAAGCTCCAAAAGGACGAGGATCCAAAAGGAAGAACCTCCGAAAGGAAGAAGCTCTGAAAGAAAGAACCTCCAAAAGGACGAGGCTCCAAAAGGACGAGGCTCCAAAAGGACGAAGCTCCAAAAGGACGAAGCTCCAAAAGGAAGAGGCTCTGAAAGGACGAGGCTCCGAAAGGACGAAGCTCCAAAAGGACGAAGCTCCGAAAGGAAGAACCTCCGAAAGGACGAAGCTCCGAAAGGAAGAAGCTCCGAAAGGAAGAACCTCCGAAAGGACGAAGCTCCAAAAGGACGAGGCTCCAAAAGGACGAGGCTCCGAAAGGACGAAGCTCCAAAACGACGAAGCTCCGAAAGGAAGAAGCTCCAAAAGGAAGAAGCTCCAAAAGGAAGAAGCTTTGAAAGGAAGAAGCTCCGAAAGGACGAGGCTCCGAAAGGAAGAAGCTCCAAAAGGAAGAACCTCCAAAATGACGAAGCTCCAAAATGACGAAGCTCCAAAAGGACGAGGCTCCGAAAGGACGAAACTCCAAAAGGACGAAGCTCCGACAGGAAGAAGCTCCAAAAGGAAGAAGCTTCGAAAGGAAGAAGCTCTGAAAGGAAGAAGCTCCAAAAGGACGAAGCTCCAAAAGGAAGAAGCTCTGAAAGGAAGAAGCTCTGAAAGGAAGAAACTCTGAAAGGAAGAAGCTCCGAAAGGAAGAACCTCCGAAAGGACGAAGCTCCAAAAGGACGAAGCTCCAAAAGGACGAGGCTCCAAAAGGATGAAGCTCCGAAAGGAAGAAGCTCCAGAAGGAAGAAGCTCTGAAAGGAAGAGGCTCCAAAAGGACGAAGCTCCAAAAGGACGAAGCTCCGAAAGGAAGAAGCTCCAAAAGGAAGAAGCTCCGAAAGGAAGAAGCTCCGAAAGGACGAAGCTCCAAAAGGACGAGAATCCGAAAGGAAGAACTTCCGAAAGGAAGAGCCTCCGAAAGGAAGAAGCTCCGAACGGAAGAACCTCCGATAGGAAGAAGCTCCGAAAGGAAGAAGCTCTGAAAGGAAGAGGCTCCAAAAGGACGAAGCTCCAAAAGGACAAAGCTCCAAAAGGACGAAGCTCCAAAAGGAAGAGCCTCCGAAAGGAAGAAGCTCCGAACGGAAGAACCTCCGATAGGAAGAAGCTCCGAAAGGAAGAAGCTCTGAAAGGAAGAACCTCCGAAAGGAAGAAGCTCTGA
Source organism: Gobius niger (assembly GCF_951799975.1). Lineage (NCBI taxonomy): Eukaryota > Metazoa > Chordata > Actinopteri > Gobiiformes > Gobiidae > Gobius > Gobius niger. The sequence continues at coordinate 4,803,313 of NC_136853.1, read as the reverse complement.
AAGAAAGAACCTCCAAAAGGACGAGGCTCCAAAAGGACGAGGCTCCGAAGGGACGAAGCTCCAAAAGGACGAAGCTCCGACAGGAAGAAGCTCCAAAAGGAAGAAACTCTGAAAGGAATAAACTCTGCAAGGAAGAAGCTCCAAAAGGAAGAAAATCCAAAAGGACGAAGATCCAAAAGGACGAAGCTGCAAAAGGACGAAGCTCCAAATGGACGAAGCTCCAAAAGGAAGAAGCTGTGAAAGAAAGAACCTCCAAAAGGACGAAGCTCCAAAAGGACGAGGCTCCAAAAGGAAGAACCTCCGAAAGGAAGAAGCTCTGAAAGAAAGAACCTCCAAAAGGACGAGGTTCCAAAAGGAAGAGCCTCCGAAAGGAAGAAGCTCCGATAGGAAGAAGCTCCGAAAGGAAGAAGCTCTGAAAGGAAGAGGCTCCAAAAGGACGAAGCTCCAAAAGGACAAAGCTCCAAAAGGACGAAGCTCCAAAAGGAAGAGCCTCCGAAAGGAAGAAGCTCCGAACGGAAGAACCTCCGATAGGAAGAAGCTCCGAAAGGAAGAAGCTCTGAAAGGAAGAACCTCCGAAAGGAAGAAGCTCTGAAAGAAAGAACCTCCAAAAGGAAGAAGCTCCGAAAGGACGAGGCTCCAAAAGGACGAAACTCCAAAAGGACGAAGCTCCAAAAGGACGAAGCTCCAAAAGGAAGAAGCTCCAAAAGGAAGAACCTCCGAAAGGAAGAAGCTCCAAAAGGACGAAGCTCCAAAAGGAAGAAGCTCTGAAAGGAAGAAGCTCTGAAAGGAAGAAACTCTGAAAGGAAGAAGCTCCGAAAGGAAGAAGCTCCGAAAGGACGAAGCTCCAAAAGGACGAGAATCCGAAAGGAAGAACTTCCGAAAGGAAGAGCCTCCGAAAGGAAGAAGCTCCGAACGGAAGAACCTCCGATAGGAAGAAGCTCCGAAAGGAAGAAGCTCTGAAAGGAAGAACCTCCGAAAGGAAGAAGCTCTGAAAGAAAGAACCTCCAAAAGGACGAGGCTCCAAAAGGACGAGGTTCCGAAAGGACGAAGCTCCAAAAGGACGAAGCTCCGAAAGGAAGAAGCTCCAAAAGGAAGAAGCTCTGAAAGGAAGAGGCTCCAAAAGGACGAAGCTCCAATAGGAAGAAGCTCCGAAAGGACGAAGCTCCAAAAGGAAGAAGCTCTGAAAGGAAGAGGCTCCAAAAGGACGAAGCTCCAATAGGAAGAAGCTCCGAAAGGACGAAGCTCCAAAAGGAAGAAGCTCTGAAAGGACGAAGCTCCAAAAGGAAGAAGCTCCGAAAGGAAGAACCTCCGAAAGGAAGAACCTCCGAAAGGAAGAACCTTTGAAAGGAAGAAGCTCTGAAAGGAAGAAGCTCCAAAAGGAAGAAGCTCCAAAAGGAAGAAGGTCCGAAAGGAAGAACCTCCGAAAGGAAGAAGCTCCAAAAGGAAGAAGCTCTGAAAGGATGAGGCTCCAAAAGGACAAAGCTCCAAAAGGACGAAGCTCCAAAAGGATGAAGCTCCAAAAGGAAGAAGCTCTGAAAGGACGAGGCTCCGAAAGGACGAAGCTCCAAAAGGAAGTGCTCTGAAAGGAAGAAGCTCCAAAAGGATGAAGCTCCAAAAGGACGAGAATCCGAAAGGAAGAACCTCCGAAAGGAAGAACCTCCGATAGGAAGAAGCTCTGAAAGGAAGAAGCTCCGAAAGGACGAGGCTCCAAAAGGACGAAGATCAAAAGGAAGAGGCTCCAAAAGGACGAAGCTCCAAAAGGACGAAGCTCCAAAAGGACGAGGCTCCAAAAGGACGAAGCACCAAAAGGACGAGGCTCCAAAAGGACGAAGCTCCAAAAGGACGAGAATCCGAAAGGAAGAACTTCCGAAAGGAAGAGCCTCCGAAAGGAAGGAGCTCCGAACGGAAGAACCTCCGATAGGAAGAAGCTCCGAAAGGAAGAAGCTCTGAAAGGAAGAGGCTCCAAAAGGACGAAGCTCCAAAAGGACAAAGCTCCAAAAGGACGAAGCTCCAAAAGGAAGAGCCTCCGAAAGGAAGAAGCTCCGATAGGAAGAAGCTCCGAAAGGAAGAAGCTCTGAAAGGAAGAGGCTCCAAAAGGACGAAGCTCCAAAAGGACAAAGCTCCAAAAGGACGAAGCTCCAAAAGGAAGAGCCTCCGAAAGGAAGAAGCTCCGAACGGAAGAACCTCCGATAGGAAGAAGCTCCGAAAGGAAGAAGCTCTGAAAGGAAGAACCTCCGAAAGGAAGAAGCTCTGAAAGAAAGAACCTCCAAAAGGAAGAAGCTCCGAAAGGACGAGGCTCCAAAAGGACGAAACTCCAAAAGGACGAAGCTCCAAAAGGACGAAGCTCCAAAAGGAAGAAGCTCCAAAAGGAAGAACCTCCGAAAGGAAGAAGCTCCAAAAGGACGAAGCTCCAAAAGGAAGAAGCTCTGAAAGGAAGAAGCTCTGAAAGGAAGAAACTCTGAAAGGAAGAAGCTCCGAAAGGAAGAAGCTCCGAAAGGACGAAGCTCCAAAAGGACGAGAATCCGAAAGGAAGAACTTCCGAAAGGAAGAGCCTCCGAAAGGAAGAAGCTCCGAACGGAAGAACCTCCGATAGGAAGAAGCTCCGAAAGGAAGAAGCTCTGAAAGGAAGAACCTCCGAAAGGAAGAAGCTCTGAAAGAAAGAACCTCCAAAAGGACGAGGCTCCAAAAGGACGAGGTTCCGAAAGGACGAAGCTCCAAAAGGACGAAGCTCCGAAAGGAAGAAGCTCCAAAAGGAAGAAGCTCTGAAAGGAAGAGGCTCCAAAAGGACGAAGCTCCAATAGGAAGAAGCTCCGAAAGGACGAAGCTCCAAAAGGAAGAAGCTCTGAAAGGAAGAGGCTCCAAAAGGACGAAGCTCCAATAGGAAGAAGCTCCGAAAGGACGAAGCTCCAAAAGGAAGAAGCTCTGAAAGGACGAAGCTCCAAAAGGAAGAAGCTCCGAAAGGAAGAACCTCCGAAAGGAAGAACCTCCGAAAGGAAGAACCTTTGAAAGGAAGAAGCTCTGAAAGGAAGAAGCTCCAAAAGGAAGAAGCTCCAAAAGGAAGAAGGTCCGAAAGGAAGAACCTCCGAAAGGAAGAAGCTCCAAAAGGAAGAAGCTCTGAAAGGATGAGGCTCCAAAAGGACAAAGCTCCAAAAGGACGAAGCTCCAAAAGGATGAAGCTCCAAAAGGAAGAAGCTCTGAAAGGACGAGGCTCCGAAAGGACGAAGCTCCAAAAGGAAGTGCTCTGAAAGGAAGAAGCTCCAAAAGGATGAAGCTCCAAAAGGACGAGAATCCGAAAGGAAGAACCTCCGAAAGGAAGAACCTCCGATAGGAAGAAGCTCTGAAAGGAAGAAGCTCCGAAAGGACGAGGCTCCAAAAGGACGAAGATCAAAAGGAAGAGGCTCCAAAAGGACGAAGCTCCAAAAGGACGAAGCTCCAAAAGGACGAGGCTCCAAAAGGACGAAGCACCAAAAGGACGAGGCTCCAAAAGGACGAAGCTCCAAAAGGACGAGAATCCGAAAGGAAGAACTTCCGAAAGGAAGAGCCTCCGAAAGGAAGGAGCTCCGAACGGAAGAACCTCCGATAGGAAGAAGCTCCGAAAGGAAGAAGCTCTGAAAGGAAGAACCTCCAAAAGGACGAGGCTCCAAAAGGACGAGGCTCCGAAAGGACGAAGCTCCAAAAGGACGAAGCTCCGACAGGAAGAAGCTCCAAAAGGAAGAAGCTCTGAAAGGAAGAAGCTCCAAAAGGAAGAAGCTCCAAAAGGACGAAGCTCCAAAAGGACGAAGCTCCGACAGGAAGAAGCTCCAAAAGGAAGAAGCTCCAAAAGGAAGAAGCTCCAAAAGGAAGAAGCTCCAAAAGGAAGTACCTCCAAAAGGACGAAGCTCCAAAAGGACGAAGCTCCGAAAGAAAGACGCTCCAAAAGGACGAAGCTCCAAAAGGACGAGGCTCCAAAAGGACGAAACTCCAAAAGGACGAGGCTCCAAAAGGAAGAACCTCCGAAAGGAAGAAGCTCTGAAAGAAAGAACCTCCAAAAGGACGAGGCTCCGAAAGGACGAAGCTCAAAAAGGACGAAGCTCCAAAAGGAAGAAGCTCCGAATGGACGAGGCTCCAAAAGGAAGAAGCTCTGAAAGGACGAGGCTCCGAAAGGACGAAGCTCCGAAAGGACGAGGCTGCAAAAGGAAGAACCTCCGAAAGGAAGAACCTCCGAAAGGAAGAACCTCTGAAAGGAAGAAGCTCTGAAAGGAAGAAGCTCCAAAAGGAAGAAGCTCCAAAAGGACGAGGCTCCAAAAGGACGAGGCTCCAAAAGGACGAGGCTCCGAAAGGACGAAGCTCCAAAAGGACGAAGCTCCAAAAGAACGAGGCTCCAAAAGGAAGAACCTCCGAAAGGAAGAAGCTCTGAAAGAAAGAAGCTCCAAAAGGAAGAAGCTCTGAAAGGAAGAGGCTCCAAAAGGACGAAGCTCCAAAAAGACGAAGCTCCAAAAGGAAGAAGCTCCAAAAGGACGAGGCTCCAAAAGGACGAAGCTCCAAAAGGACGAAGCTCCAAAAGGACGAAGCTCCAAAAGGACGAGGCTCCAAAAGGAAGAACATCCGAAAGGAAGAAACTCTGAAAGAACCTCCAAAAGGACGAAGCTCCGAAAGGACGAGGCTCCAAAAGGACGAAGCTCTAAAAGGACGAGGCTCCAAAAGGACGAAGCTCCGAAAGGAAGAAGCTCCAGAAGGAAGAAGCTCTGAAAGGAAGAGGCTCCAAAAGGACAAAGCTCCAAAAGGACGAAGCTCCGAAAGGAAGAAGCTCCAAAAGGAAGAAGCTCCGAAAGGAAGAAGCTCCGAAAGGACGAAGCTCCAAAAGGACGAGAATCCGAAAGGAAGAACTTCCGAAAGGAAGAGCCTCCGAAAGGAAGAAGCTCCGAACGGAAGAACCTCCGATAGGAAGAAGCTCCGAAAGGAAGAAGCTCTGAAAGGAAGAAGCTCCGAAAGGAAGAAGCTCTGAAAGAAAGAACCTCCAAAAGGACGAGGCTCCAAAAGGACGAGGTTCCGAAAGGACGAAGCTCCAAAAGGACGAAGCTCCGAAAGGAAGAAGCTCCAAAAGGAAGAAGCTCTGAAAGGTAGAGGCTCCAAAAGGACGAAGCTCCAATAGGAAGAAGCTCTGAAAGGACGAAGCTCCAAAAGGAAGAAGCTCCGAAAGGAAGAACCTCCGAAAGGAAGAACCTTTGAAAGGAAGAAGCTCTGAAAGGAAGAAGCTCCAAAAGGAAGAAGCTCCAAAAGGAAGAAGCTCCGAAAGGAAGAACCTCCGAAAGGAAGAAGCTCCAAAAGGAAGAAGCTCTGAAAGGATGAGGCTCCAAAAGGACAAAGCTCCAAAAGGACGAAGCTCCAAAAGGATGAAGCTCCAAAAGGAAGAAGCTCTGAAAGGACGAGGCTCCGAAAGGACGAAGCTCCAAAAGGAAGTGCTCTAAAAGGAAGAAGCTCCAAAAGGATGAAGCTCCAAAAGGACGAGAATCCGAAAGGAAGAACTTCCGAAAGGAAGAACCTCCGAAAGGAAGAACCTCCGATAGGAAGAAGCTCTGAAAGGAAGAAGCTCCGAAAGGACGAGGCTCCAAAAGGACGAAGATCAAAAGGACGAGGCTCCAAAAGGACGAAGCTCCAAAAGGACGAAGCTCCGACAGGAAGAAGCTCCAAAAGGAAGAAGCTCCAAAAGGAAGAAGCTCTGAAAGGAAGAAGCTCCAAAAGGAAGAAGCTCCAAAAGGAAGAAGCTCCAAAAGGACGAAGCTCCAAAAGGACAAAGCTCCGACAGGAAGAAGCTCCAAAAGGAAGAAGCTCCAAAAGGAAGAAGCTCCAAAAGGAAGAAGCTCCAAAAGGAAGAACCTCCAAAAGGACGAAGCTCCAAAAGGACGAAGCTCCGAAAGAAAGACGCTCCAAAAGGACGAAGCTCCAAAAGGACGAGGCTCCAAAAGGACGAAACTCCAAAAGGACGAAGCTCCAAAAGGACGAGGCTCCAAAAGGAAGAACCTCCAAAAGGAAGAAGCTCTGAAAGAAAGAACCTCCAAAAGGACGAGGCTCCGAAAGGACGAAGCTCCAAAAGGACGATGCTCCAAAAGGAAGAGGCTCTGAAAGGACGAGGCTCCGAAAGGACGAAGCTCCAAAAGGACGAAGCTCCAAAAGGAAGAAGCTCCGAATGGACGAGGCTCCAAAAGGAAGAAGCTCTGAAAGGACGAGGCTCCGAAAGGACGAAGCTCCGAAAGGACGAGGCTGCAAAAGGAAGAACCTCCGAAAGGAAGAACCTCCGAAAGGAAGAACCTCTGAAAGGAAGAAGCTCTGAAAGGAAGAAGCTCCAAAAGGAAGAAGCTCCAAAAGGACGAGGCTCCAAAAGGACGAGGCTCCAAAAGGACGAGGCTCCGAAAGGACGAAGCTCCAAAAGGACGAAGCTCCAAAAGGACAAAGCTCCAAAAGGACGAAGCTCTAAAAGGAAGAAGCTCCGAAAGGAAGAAGTTCCAAAAGGAAGAAGCTACGAAAGGAAGAAGCTCCAAAAGGACGAAAATCCAAAAGGACGAAGCTCCGAAAGGAAGACGCTCCAAAAGGACGAAGCTCCAAAAGGACGAGGCTCCAAAAGGAAGAAGCTCTGAAAGGAAGAAGCTCTGAAAGAAAGAACATCCAAAAGGACGAGGCTCCAAAAGGACGAGGCTCCGAAAGGACGAAGCTCCAAAAGGACGAAGCTCCAAAAGGAAGAGGCTCTGAAAGGACGAGGCTCCGAAAGGACGAAGCTCCAAAAGGACGAAGCTCCAAAAGGAAGAAGCTCCGAATGGACGAGGCTCCAAAAGGAAGAAGCTCTGAAAGGACGAGAATCCGAAAGGAAGAACTTCCGAAAGGAAGAGCCTCCGAAAGGAAGAAGCTCCGAACGGAAGAACCTCCGATAGGAAGAAGCTCCGAAAGGAAGAAGCTCTGAAAGGAAGAGGCTCCAAAAGGACGAAGCTCCAAAAGGACAAAGCTCCAAAAGGACGAAGCTCCAAAAGGAAGAGCCTCCGAAAGGAAGAAGCTCCAAAAGGAAGAAGCTCCGAAAGGAAGAAGCTCTGAAAGGAAGAAGCTCCAAAAGGACGAAGCTCCAAAAGGACAAAGCTCCAAAAGGACGAAGCTCCAAAAGGACGAAGCTCCGAAGGGAAGAAGCTCCAAAAGGAAGAAGCTCCGAAAGGAAGAAGCTCTGAAAGGAAGAAGCTCCAAAAGGACGAAGCTCCAAAAGGACGAGGCTCCAAAAGGACGAGGCTCCGAAAGGACGAAGCTCCAAAAGGACGAAGCTCCGAAAGGAAGAAGCTCTAAAAGGAAGAAGCTCTGAAAGGAAGAAACTCTGAAAGGAAGAAGCTCCGAAAGGAAGAACCTCCGAAAGGACGAAGCTCCAAAAGGACGAAGCTCCAAAAGGAAGAAGCTCTGAAAGGAAGAAGCTCTGAAAGGAAGAAACTCTGAAAGGAAGAAGCTCCGAAAGGAAGAACCTCCGAAAGGACGAAGCTCCAAAAGGACGAAGCTCCAAAAGGACGAGGCTCCAAAAGGATGAAGCTCCGAAAGGAAGAAGCTCCAGAAGGAAGAAGCTCTGAAAGGAAGAGGCTCCAAAAGGACGAAGCTCCAAAAGGACGAAGCTCCGAAAGGAAGAAGCTCCAAAAGGAAGAAGCTCCGAAAGGAAGAAGCTCCGAAAGGACGAAGCACCAAAAGGACGAGAATACGAAAGGAAGAACTTCCGAAAGGAAGAGCCTCCGAAAGGAAGAAGCTCCGAACGGAAGAACCTCCGATAGGAAGAAGCTCCGAAAGGAAGAAGCTCTGAAAGGAAGAGGCTCCAAAAGGACGAAGCTCCAAAAGGACAAAGCTCCAAAAGGACGAAGCTCCAAAAGGAAGAGCCTCCGAAAGGAAGAAGCTCCGATAGGAAGAAGCTCCGAAAGGAAGAAGCTCTGAAAGGAAGAGGCTCCAAAAGGACGAAGCTCCAAAAGGACAAAGCTCCAAAAGGACGAAGCTCCAAAAGGAAGAGCCTCCGAAAGGAAGAAGCTCCGAACGGAAGAACCTCCGATAGGAAGAAGCTCCGAAAGGAAGAAGCTCCAAAAGGAAGAGCCTCCGAAAGGAAGAAGCTCCGAACGGAAGAACCTCCGATAGGAAGAAGCTCCGAAAGGAAGAAGCTCTGAAAGGAAGAACCTCCGAAAGGAAGAAGCTCTGAAAGAAAGAACCTCCAAAAGGACGAGGCTCCAAAAGGACGAGGCTCCGAAGGGACGAAGCTCCAAAAGGACGAAGCTCCGACAGGAAGAAGCTCCGAAAGGAAGAAGCTCTGAAAGGAAGAGGCTCCAAAAGGACGAAGCTCCAAAAGGACAAAGCTCCAAAAGGACGAAGCTCCAAAAGGACGAAGCTCTAAAAGGAAGAAGCTCTGAAAGGACGAGGCTCCGAAAGAAAGAAGCTCCAAAAGGAAGAACCTCCAAAAGGACGAAGCTCCAAATGGACGAAGCTCCAAAAGGAAGAAGCTCCGAAAGGACGAGGCTCCAAAAGGACGAAACTCCAAAAGGACGAAGCTCCAAAAGGACGAAGCTCCAAAAGGAAGAAGCTCCAAAAGGAAGAACCTCCGAAAGGACGAAGCTTCAAAAGGAAGAAGCTCCAAAAGTAAGAAGCTCCAAAAGGAAGAACCTCCGAAAGGAAGAAGCTCCAAAAGGACGAAGCTCCAAAAGGAAGAAGCTCCGAAAGGACGAGGCTCCGAAAGGAAGAAGCTCCAAAAGGAAGAACCTCCAAAAGGACGAAGCTCCAAATGGACGAAGCTCCAAAAGGAAGAAGCTCCGAAAGGACGAGGCTCCAAAAGGACGAAACTCCAAAAGGACGAAGCTCCAAAAGGACGAAGCTCCAAAAGGAAGAAGCTCCAAAAGGAAGAACCTCCGAAAGGACGAAGCTTCAAAAGGAAGAAGCTCCAAAAGTAAGAAGCTCCAAAAGGAAGAACCTCCGAAAGGAAGAAGCTCCAAAAGGACGAAGCTCCAAAAGGAAGAAGCTCTGAAAGGAAGAAGCTCTGAAAGGAAGAAACTCTGAAAGGAAGAAGCTCCGAAAGGAAGAACCTCCGAAAGGACGAAGCTCCAAAAGGACGAAGCTCCAAAAGGACGAAGCTCCAAAAGGACGAAGCTCCGAAAGGAAGAAGCTCCAAAAGGAAGAAGCTCCGAAAGGAAGAAGCTCCGAAAGGACGAAGCTCCAAAAGGACGAGAATACGAAAGGAAGAACTTCCGAAAGGAAGAGCCTCCGAAAGGAAGAAGCTCCGAACGGAAGAACCTCCGATAGGAAGAAGCTCCGAAAGGAAGAAGCTCTGAAAGGAAGAGGCTCCAAAAGGACGAAGCTCCAAAAGGACAAAGCTCCAAAAGGACGAAGCTCCAAAAGGAAGAGCCTCCGAAAGGAAGAAGCTCCGAACGGAAGAACCTCCGATAGGAAGAAGCTCCGAAAGGAAGAAGCTCTGAAAGGAAGAACCTCCGAAAGGAAGAAGCTCTGAAAGAAAGAACCTCCAAAAGGACGAGGCTCCAAAAGGACGAGGCTCCGAAGGGACGAAGCTCCAAAAGGACGAAGCTCCGACAGGAAGAAGCTCCAAAAGGAAGAAGCTCTGAAAGGAAGAGGCTCCAAAAGGACGAAGCTCCAAAAGGACAAAGCTCCAAAAGGACGAAGCTCCAAAAGGACGAAGCTCTAAAAGGAAGAAGCTCTGAAAGGACGAGGCTCCGAAAGGAAGAAGTTCCAAAAGGAAGAAGCTACGAAAGGACGAAGCTCCAAATGGACGAAGCTCCAAAAGGACGAAGCTCTAAAAGGAAGAAGCTCTGAAAGGACGAGGCTCCGAAAGGAAGAAGCTCCAAAAGAAAGAACCTCCAAAAGGACGAAGCTCTAAAAGGACGAGGCTCCAAAAGGACGAAGCTCCGAAAGGAAGAAGCTCCAGAAGGAAGAAGCTCTGAAAGGAAGAGGCTCCAAAAGGACGAAGCTCCAAAAGGACGAAGCTCCGAAAGGAAGAAGCTCCAAAAGGAAGAAGCTCCGAAAGGAAGAAGCTCCGAAAGGACGAAGCTCCAAAAGGACGAGAATCCGAAAGGAAGAACTTCCGAAAGGAAGAGCCTCCGAAAGGAAGAAGCTCCGAACGGAAGAACCTCCGATAGGAAGAAGCTCCGAAAGGAAGAAGCTCTGAAAGGAAGAACCTCCGAAAGGAAGAAGCTCTGAAAGAAAGAACCTCCAAAAGGACGAGGCTCCTAAAGGACGAGGTTCCGAAAGGACGAAGCTCCAAAAGGACGAAGCTCCGAAAGGAAGAAGCTCCAAAAGGAAGAAGCTCTGAAAGGAAGAGGCTCCAAAAGGACGAAGCTCCAATAGGAAGAAGCTCCGAAAGGACGAAGCTCCAAAAGGAAGAAGCTCTGAAAGGAAGAGGCTCCAAAAGGAAGAAGCTCTGAAAGGATGAGGCTCCAAAAGGACAAAGCTCCAAAAGGACGAAGCTCCAAAAGGACGAAGCTCCAAAAGGAAGAAGCTCTGAAAGGACGAGGCTCCGGAAGGACGAAGCTCCAAAAGGAAGTGCTCTGAAAGGAAGAAGCTCCAAAAGGAAGAAGCTCTGAAAGGACGAGGCTCCGAAAGGACGAAGCTCCAAAAGGAAGTGCTCTGAAAGGAAGAAGCTCCAAAAGGATGAAGCTCCAAAAGGACGAGAATCCGAAAGGAAGAACTTCCGAAAGGAAGAACCTCCGAAAGGAAGAACCTCCGATAGGAAGAAGCTCTGAAAGGAAGAAGCTCCGAAAGGACGAGGCTCCAAAAGGACGAAGATCCAAAAGGATGAAGCTCCAAAAGGACGAAGCTCCGAATGGACGAAGCTCCAAAAGGAAGAAGCTCCAAAAGGACGAGGCTCCAAAAGGACGAAACTCCAAAAGGACGAAGCTCCAAAAGGACGAGGCTCCAAAAGGAAGAACCTCCGAAAGGAAGAAGCTCTGAAAGAAAGAACCTCCAAAAGGACGAGGCTCCGAAAGGACGAAGCTCCAAAAGGACGAAGCTCCAAAAGGAAGAACTTCCGAAAGGAAGAGCCTCCGAAAGGAAGAAGCTCCGAACGGAAGAACCTCCGATAGGAAGAAGCTCCGAATGGACGAGGCTCCAAAAGGAAGAAGCTCTGAAAGGACGAGGCTCCGAAAGGACGAAGCTCCGAAAGGACGAGGCTGCAAAAGGAAGAACCTCCGAAAGGAAGAACCTCCGAAAGGAAGAACCTCTGAAAGGAAGAAGCTCTGAAAGGAAGAAGCTCCAAAAGGAAGAAGCTCCAAAAGGACGAGGCTCCAAAAGGACGAGGCTCCAAAAGGACGAGGCTCCGAAAGGACGAAGCTCCAAAAGGACGAAGCTCCAAAAGGACGAGGCTCCAAAAGGAAGAACCTCCGAAAGGAAGAAGCTCTGAAAGAAAGAAGCTCCAAAAGGAAGAAGCTCTGAAAGGAAGAGGCTCCAAAAGGACGAAGCTCCAAAAGGACGAAGCTCCAAAAGGAAGAAGCTCCAAAAGGACGAGGCTCCAAAAGGACGAAGCTCCAAAAGGACGAAGCTCCAAAAGGACGAAGCTCCAAAAGGACGAGGCTCCAAAAGGAAGAACATCCGAAAGGAAGAAACTCTGAAAGAACCTCCAAAAGGACGAAGCTCCAAAAGGACGAGGCTCCAAAAGGAAGAAGCTCCGATAGGAAGAAGCTCCGAAAGGAAGAAGCTCTGAAAGGAAGAGGCTCCAAAAGGACGAAGCTCCAAAAGGACAAAGCTCCAAAAGGACGAAGCTCCAAAAGGAAGAGCCTCCGAAAGGAAGAAGCTCCGAACGGAAGAACCTCCGATAGGAAGAAGCTCCGAAAGGAAGAAGCTCTGAAAGGAAGAACCTCCGAAAGGAAGAAGCTCTGAAAGAAAGAACCTCCAAAAGGACGAGGCTCCAAAAGGACGAGGCTCCGAAGGGACGAAGCTCCAAAAGGACGAAGCTCCGACAGGAAGAAGCTCCGAAAGGAAGAAGCTCTGAAAGGAAGAGGCTCCAAAGGACGAAGCTCCAAAAGGACAAAGCTCCAAAAGGACAAAGCTCCAAAAGGACGAAGCTCTAAAAGGAAGAAGCTCTGAAAGGACGAGGCTCCGAAAGAAAGAAGCTCCAAAAGGAAGAACCTCCAAAAGGACGAAGCTCCAAATGGACGAAGCTCCAAAAGGAAGAAGCTCCGAAAGGACGAGGCTCCAAAAGGACGAAACTCCAAAAGGACGAAGCTCCAAAAGGACGAAGCTCCAAAAGGAAGAAGCTCCAAAAGGAAGAACCTCCGAAAGGACGAAGCTTCAAAAGGAAGAAGCTCCAAAAGTAAGAAGCTCCAAAAGGAAGAACCTCCGAAAGGAAGAAGCTCCAAAAGGACGAAGCTCCAAAAGGAAGAAGCTCCGAAAGGACGAGGCTCCGAAAGGAAGAAGCTCCAAAAGGAAGAACCTCCAAAAGGACGAAGCTCCAAATGGACGAAGCTCCAAAAGGAAGAAGCTCCGAAAGGACGAGGCTCCAAAAGGACGAAACTCCAAAAGGACGAAGCTCCAAAAGGACGAAGCTCCAAAAGGAAGAAGCTCCAAAAGGAAGAACCTCCGAAAGGACGAAGCTTCAAAAGGAAGAAGCTCCAAAAGTAAGAAGCTCCAAAAGGAAGAACCTCCGAAAGGAAGAAGCTCCAAAAGGACGAAGCTCCAAAAGGAAGAAGCTCTGAAAGGAAAAAGCTCTGAAAGGAAGAAACTCTGAAAGGAAGAAGCTCCGAAAGGAAGAACCTCCGAAAGGACGAAGCTCCAAAAGGACGAAGCTCCAAAAGGACGAAGCTCCAAAAGGACGAAGCTCCGAAAGGAAGAAGCTCCAAAAGGAAGAAGCTCCGAAAGGAAGAAGCTCCGAAAGGACGAAGCTCCAAAAGGACGAGAATACGAAAGGAAGAACTTCCGAAAGGAAGAGCCTCCGAAAGGACGAAGCTCCGAACGGAAGAACCTCCGATAGGAAGAAGCTCCGAAAGGAAGAAGCTCTGAAAGGAAGAACCTCCGAAAGGAAGAAGCTCTGAAAGAAAGAACCTCCAAAAGGACGAGGCTCCAAAAGGACGAGGCTCCGAAGGGACGAAGCTCCAAAAGGACGAAGCTCCGACAGGAAGAAGCTCCAAAAGGAAGAAGCTCTGAAAGGAAGAGGCTCCAAAAGGACGAAGCTCCAAAAGGACGACGCTCCAAAAGGACGAAGCTCTAAAAGGAAGAAGCTCTGAAAGGACGAGGCTCCGAAAGGAAGAAGTTCCAAAAGGAAGAAGCTACGAAAGGACGAAGCTCCAAATGGACGAAGCTCTAAAAGGACGAGGCTCCAAAAGGACGAAGCTCCGAAAGGAAGAAGCTCCAGAAGGAAGAAGCTCTGAAAGGAAGAGGCTCCAAAAGGACGAAGCTCCAAAAGGACGAAGCTCCGAAAGGAAGAAGCTCCAAAAGGAAGAAGCTCCGAAAGGAAGAAGCTCCGAAAGGACGAAGCTCCAAAAGGACGAGAATCCGAAAGGAAGAACTTCCGAAAGGAAGAGCCTCCGAAAGGAAGAAGCTCCGAACGGAAGAACCTCCGATAGGAAGAAGCTCCGAAAGGAAGAAGCTCTGAAAGGAAGAACCTCCGAAAGGAAGAAGCTCTGAAAGAAAGAACCTCCAAAAGGACGAGGCTCCTAAAGGACGAGGTTCCGAAAGGACGAAGCTCCAAAAGGACGAAGCTCCGAAAGGAAGAAGCTCCAAAAGGAAGAAGCTCTGAAAGGAAGAGGCTCCAAAAGGACGAAGCTCCAATAGGAAGAAGCTCCGAAAGGACGAAGCTCCAAAAGGAAGAAGCTCTGAAAGGAAGAGGCTCCAAAAGGACGAAGCTCCAATAGGAAGAAGCTCCGAAAGGACGAAGCTCCAAAAGGAAGAAGCTCTGAAAGGACGAAGCTCCAAAAGGATGAAGCTCCAAAAGGACGAGAATCCGAAAGGAAGAACTTCCGAAAGGAAGAACCTCCGAAAGGAAGAACCTCCGATAGGAAGAAGCTCTGAAAGGAAGAAGCTCCGAAAGGACGAGGCTCCAAAAGGACGAAGATCCAAAAGGATGAAGCTCCAAAAGGACGAAGCTCCGAATGGACGAAGCTCCAAAAGGAAGAAGCTCCAAAAGGACGAGGCTCCAAAAGGACGAGGCTCCAAAAGGACGAGGCTCCAAAAGGACGAGGCTCCGAAAGGACGAAGCTCCAAAAGGAAGAAGCTCCGAACGGAAGAACCTCCGATAGGAAGAAGCTCCGAAAGGAAGAAGCTCTGAAAGGAAGAACCTCCGAAAGGAAGAAGCTCTGAAAGAAAGAACCTCCAAAAGGACGAGGCTCCAAAAGGACGAGGCTCCGAAGGGACGAAGCTCCAAAAGGACGAAGCTCCGACAGGAAGAAGCTCCGAAAGGAAGAAGCTCTGAAAGGAAGAGGCTCCAAAAGGACGAAGCTCCAAAAGGACAAAGCTCCAAAAGGACGAAGCTCCAAAAGGACGAAGCTCTAAAAGGAAGAAGCTCTGAAAGGACGAGGCTCCGAAAGAAAGAAGCTCCAAAAGGAAGAACCTCCAAAAGGACGAAGCTCCAAATGGACGAAGCTCCAAAAGGAAGAAGCTCCGAAAGGACGAGGCTCCAAAAGGACGAAACTCCAAAAGGACGAAGCTCCAAAAGGACGAAGCTCCAAAAGGAAGAAGCTCCAAAAGGAAGAACCTCCGAAAGGACGAAGCTTCAAAAGGAAGAAGCTCCAAAAGTAAGAAGCTCCAAAAGGAAGAACCTCCGAAAGGAAGAAGCTCCAAAAGGACGAAGCTCCAAAAGGAAGAAGCTCCGAAAGGACGAGGCTCCGAAAGGAAGAAGCTCCAAAAGGAAGAACCTCCAAAAGGACGAAGCTCCAAATGGACGAAGCTCCAAAAGGAAGAAGCTCCGAAAGGACGAGGCTCCAAAAGGACGAAACTCCAAAAGGACGAAGCTCCAAAAGGACGAAGCTCCAAAAGGAAGAAGCTCCAAAAGGAAGAACCTCCGAAAGGACGAAGCTTCAAAAGGAAGAAGCTCCAAAAGTAAGAAGCTCCAAAAGGAAGAACCTCCGAAAGGAAGAAGCTCCAAAAGGACGAAGCTCCAAAAGGAAGAAGCTCTGAAAGGAAGAAGCTCCAAAAGGAAGAAGCTCCGAAAGGAAGAAGCTCCGAAAGGACGAAGCTCCAAAAGGACGAGAATACGAAAGGAAGAACTTCCGAAAGGAAGAGCCTCCGAAAGGAAGAAGCTCCGAACGGAAGAACCTCCGAAAGGACGAAGCTCCAAAAGGACGAAGCTCCAAAAGGACGAAGCTCCAAAAGGACGAAGCTCCAAAAGGAAGAAGCTCCAAAAGGAAGAACCTCCGAAAGGACGAAGCTTCAAAAGGAAGAAGCTCCAAAAGTAAGAAGCTCCAAAAGGAAGAACCTCCGAAAGGAAGAAGCTCCAAAAGGACGAAGCTCCAAAAGGAAGAAGCTCTGAAAGGACGAAGCTCCAAAAGGACGAAGCTCCGAAAGGAAGAAGCTCCAAAAGGAAGAAGCTCCGAAAGGAAGAAGCTCCGAAAGGACGAAGCTCCAAAAGGACGAGAATACGAAAGGAAGAACTTCCGAAAGGAAGAGCCTCCGAAAGGAAGAAGCTCCGAACGGAAGAACCTCCGATAGGAAGAAGCTCCGAAAGGAAGAAGCTCTGAAAGGAAGAGGCTCCAAAAGGACGAAGCTCCAAAAGGACAAAGCTCCAAAAGGACGAAGCTCCAAAAGGAAGAGCCTCCGAAAGGAAGAAGCTCCGAACGGAAGAACCTCCGATAGGAAGAAGCTCCGAAAGGAAGAAGCTCTGAAAGAAAGAACCTCCAAAAGGACGAGGCTCCAAAAGGACGAGGCTCCGAAGGGACGAAGCTCCAAAAGGACGAAGCTCCGACAGGAAGAAGCTCCAAAAGGAAGAAGCTCTGAAAGGAAGAGGCTCCAAAAGGACGAAGCTCCAAAAGGACGAAGCTCCAAAAGGACGAAGCTCTAAAAGGAAGAAGCTCTGAAAGGACGAGGCTCCGAAAGGAAGAAGTTCCAAAAGGAAGAAGCTACGAAAGGACGAAGCTCCAAATGGACGAAGCTCTAAAAGGACGAGGCTCCAAAAGGACGAAGCTCCGAAAGGAAGAAGCTCCAGAAGGAAGAAGCTCTGAAAGGAAGAGGCTCCAAAAGGACGAAGCTCCAAAAGGACGAAGCTCCGAAAGGAAGAAGCTCCAAAAGGAAGAAGCTCCGAAAGGAAGAAGCTCCGAAAGGACGAAGCTCCAAAAGGACGAGAATCCGAAAGGAAGAACTTCCGAAAGGAAGAGCCTCCGAAAGGAAGAAGCTCTGAACGGAAGAACCTCCGATAGGAAGAAGCTCCGAAAGGAAGAAGCTCTGAAAGGAAGAACCTCCGAAAGGAAGAAGCTCTGAAAGAAAGAACCTCCAAAAGGACGAGGCTCCTAAAGGACGAGGTTCCGAAAGGACGAAGCTCCAAAAGGACGAAGCTCCGAAAGGAAGAAGCTCCAAAAGGAAGAAGCTCTGAAAGGAAGAGGCTCCAAAAGGACGAAGCTCCAATAGGAAGAAGCTCCGAAAGGACGAAGCTCCAAAAGGAAGAAGCTCTGAAAGGAAGAGGCTCCAAAAGGACGAAGCTCCAATAGGAAGAAGCTCCGAAAGGACGAAGCTCCAAAAGGAAGAAGCTCTGAAAGGACGAAGCTCCAAAAGGATGAAGCTCCAAAAGGACGAGAATCCGAAAGGAAGAACTTCCGAAAGGAAGAACCTCCGAAAGGAAGAACCTCCGATAGGAAGAAGCTCTGAAAGGAAGAAGCTCCGAAAGGACGAGGCTCCAAAAGGACGAAGATCCAAAAGGATGAAGCTCCAAAAGGACGAAGCTCCGAATGGACGAAGCTCCAAAAGGAAGAAGCTCCAAAAGGACGAGGCTCCAAAAGGACGAGGCTCCAAAAGGACGAGGCTCCAAAAGGACGAGGCTCCGAAAGGACGAAGCTCCAAAAGGACGAAGCTCCAAAAGGACGAGGCTCCAAAAGGAAGAACCTCCGAAAGGAAGAAGCTCTGAAAGAAAGAAGCTCCAAAAGGAAGAAGCTCTGAAAGGAAGAGGCTCCAAAAGGACGAAGCTCCAAAAGGAAGAAGCTCCAAAAGGACGAGGCTCCAAAAGGACGAAGCTCCAAAAGGACGAAGCTCCAAAAGGACGAAGCTCCAAAAGGACGAGGCTCCAAAAGGAAGAACATCCGAAAGGAAGAAACTCTGAAATAACCTCCAAAAGGACGAAGCTCCAAAAGGACGAGGCTCCAAAAGGACGAGGCTCCGAAAGGACGAAGCTCCAAAAGGACGAAGCTCCGAAAGGAAGAAGCTCTAAAAGGAAGAAGCTCCGAAAGGACGAAGCTTCAAAAGGAAGAAGATCCAAAAGTAAGAAGCTCCAAAAGGAAGAACCTCCGAAAGGAAGAAGCTCCGAAAGGAAGAACCTCCGAAAGGAAGAAGCTCCAAAAGGACGAAGCTCCAAAAGGAAGAAGCTCTGAAAGGAAGAAGATCTGAAAGGAAGAAACTCTGAAAGGAAGAAGCTCCGAAAGGAAGAACCTCCGAAAGGACGAAGCTCCAAAAGGACGAAGCTCCAAAAGGACGAGGCTCAAAAGGACGAAGCTCCAAAAGGACGAAGCTCCGAAAGGAAGAAGCTCCAAAAGGAAGAAGCTCCTAAAGGAAGAAGCTCCGAAAGGACGAAGCTCCAAAAGTACGAGAATCCGAAAGGAAGAACTTCCGAAAGGAAGAGCCTCCGAAAGGAAGAAGCTCCGAACGGAAGAACCTCCGATAGGAAGAAGCTCCGAAAGGAAGAAGCTCTGAAAGGAAGAACCTCCGAAAGGAAGAAGCTCTGAAAGAAAGAACCTCCAAAAGGACGAGGCTCCAAAAGGACGAGGCTCCGAAGGGACGAAGCTCCAAAAGGACGAAGCTCCGACAGGAAGAAGCTCCAAAAGGAAGAAGCTCTGAAAGGAAGAGGCTCCAAAAGGACGAAGCTCCAAAAGGACGACGCTCCAAAAGGACGAAGCTCTAAAAGGAAGAAGCTCTGAAAGGACGAGGCTCCGAAAGGAAGAAGTTCCAAAAGGAAGAAGCTACGAAAGGACGAAGCTCCAAATGGACGAAGCTCTAAAAGGACGAGGCTCCAAAAGGACGAAGCTCCGAAAGGAAGAAGCTCCAGAAGGAAGAAGCTCTGAAAGGAAGAGGCTCCAAAAGGACGAAGCTCCAAAAGGACGAAGCTCCGAAAGGAAGAAGCTCCAAAAGGAAGAAGCTCCGAAAGGAAGAAGCTCCGAAAGGACGAAGCTCCAAAAGGACGAGAATCCGAAAGGAAGAACTTCCGAAAGGAAGAGCCTCCGAAAGGAAGAAGCTCCGAACGGAAGAACCTCCGATAGGAAGAAGCTCCGAAAGGAAGAAGCTCTGAAAGGAAGAACCTCCGAAAGGAAGAAGCTCTGAAAGAAAGAACCTCCAAAAGGACGAGGCTCCTAAAGGACGAGGTTCCGAAAGGACGAAGCTCCAAAAGGACGAAGCTCCGAAAGGAAGAAGCTCCAAAAGGAAGAAGCTCTGAAAGGAAGAGGCTCCAAAAGGACGAAGCTCCAATAGGAAGAAGCTCCGAAAGGACGAAGCTCCAAAAGGAAGAAGCTCTGAAAGGAAGAGGCTCCAAAAGGACGAAGCTCCAATAGGAAGAAGCTCCGAAAGGACGAAGCTCCAAAAGGAAGAAGCTCTGAAAGGACGAAGCTCCAAAAGGATGAAGCTCCAAAAGGACGAGAATCCGAAAGGAAGAACTTCCGAAAGGAAGAACCTCCGAAAGGAAGAACCTCCGATAGGAAGAAGCTCTGAAAGGAAGAAGCTCCGAAAGGACGAGGCTCCAAAAGGACGAAGATCCAAAAGGATGAAGCTCCAAAAGGACGAAGCTCCGAATGGACGAAGCTCCAAAAGGAAGAAGCTCCAAAAGGACGAGGCTCCAAAAGGACGAGGCTCCAAAAGGACGAGGCTCCAAAAGGACGAGGCTCCGAAAGGACGAAGCTCCAAAAGGAAGAAGCTCCGAACGGAAGAACCTCCGATAGGAAGAAGCTCCGAAAGGAAGAAGCTCTGAAAGGAAGAACCTCCGAAAGGAAGAAGCTCTGAAAGAAAGAACCTCCAAAAGGACGAGGCTCCAAAAGGACGAGGCTCCGAAGGGACGAAGCTCCAAAAGGACGAAGCTCCGACAGGAAGAAGCTCCGAAAGGAAGAAGCTCTGAAAGGAAGAGGCTCCAAAAGGACGAAGCTCCAAAAGGACAAAGCTCCAAAAGGACGAAGCTCCAAAAGGACGAAGCTCTAAAAGGAAGAAGCTCTGAAAGGACGAGGCTCCGAAAGAAAGAAGCTCCAAAAGGAAGAACCTCCAAAAGGACGAAGCTCCAAATGGACGAAGCTCCAAAAGGAAGAAGCTCCGAAAGGACGAGGCTCCAAAAGGACGAAACTCCAAAAGGACGAAGCTCCAAAAGGACGAAGCTCCAAAAGGAAGAAGCTCCAAAAGGAAGAACCTCCGAAAGGACGAAGCTTCAAAAGGAAGAAGCTCCAAAAGTAAGAAGCTCCAAAAGGAAGAACCTCCGAAAGGAAGAAGCTCCAAAAGGACGAAGCTCCAAAAGGAAGAAGCTCCGAAAGGACGAGGCTCCGAAAGGAAGAAGCTCCAAAAGGAAGAACCTCCAAAAGGACGAAGCTCCAAATGGACGAAGCTCCAAAAGGAAGAAGCTCCGAAAGGACGAGGCTCCAAAAGGACGAAACTCCAAAAGGACGAAGCTCCAAAAGGACGAAGCTCCAAAAGGAAGAAGCTCCACAAGGAAGAACCTCCGAAAGGACGAAGCTTCAAAAGGAAGAAGCTCCAAAAGTAAGAAGCTCCAAAAGGAAGAACCTCCGAAAGGAAGAAGCTCCAAAAGGACGAGGCTCCGAAAGGAAGAAGTTCCAAAAGGAAGAAGCTACGAAAGGACGAAGCTCCAAATGGACGAAGCTCTAAAAGGACGAGGCTCCAAAAGGACGAAGCTCCGAAAGGAAGAAGCTCCAGAAGGAAGAAGCTCTGAAAGGAAGAGGCTCCAAAAGGACGAAGCTCCAAAAGGACGAAGCTCCGAAAGGAAGAAGCTCCAAAAGGAAGAAGCTCCGAAAGGAAGAAGCTCCGAAAGGACGAAGCTCCAAAAGGACGAGAATCCGAAAGGAAGAACTTCCGAAAGGAAGAGCCTCCGAAAGGAAGAAGCTCCGAACGGAAGAACCTCCGATAGGAAGAAGCTCCGAAAGGAAGAAGCTCTGAAAGGAAGAACCTCCGAAAGGAAGAAGCTCTGAAAGAAAGAACCTCCAAAAGGACGAGGCTCCTAAAGGACGAGGTTCCGAAAGGACGAAGCTCCAAAAGGACGAAGCTCCGAAAGGAAGAAGCTCCAAAAGGAAGAAGCTCTGAAAGGAAGAGGCTCCAAAAGGACGAAGCTCCAATAGGAAGAAGCTCCGAAAGGACGAAGCTCCAAAAGGAAGAAGCTCTGAAAGGAAGAGGCTCCAAAAGGACGAAGCTCCAATAGGAAGAAGCTCCGAAAGGACGAAGCTCCAAAAGGAAGAAGCTCTGAAAGGACGAAGCTCCAAAAGGATGAAGCTCCAAAAGGACGAGAATCCGAAAGGAAGAACTTCCGAAAGGAAGAACCTCCGAAAGGAAGAACCTCCGATAGGAAGAAGCTCTGAAAGGAAGAAGCTCCGAAAGGACGAGGCTCCAAAAGGACGAAGATCCAAAAGGATGAAGCTCCAAAAGGACGAAGCTCCGAATGGACGAAGCTCCAAAAGGAAGAAGCTCCAAAAGGACGAGGCTCCAAAAGGACGAGGCTCCAAAAGGACGAGGCTCCAAAAGGACGAGGCTCCGAAAGGACGAAGCTCCAAAAGGAAGAAGCTCCGAACGGAAGAACCTCCGATAGGAAGAAGCTCCGAAAGGAAGAAGCTCTGAAAGGAAGAACCTCCGAAAGGAAGAAGCTCTGAAAGAAAGAACCTCCAAAAGGACGAGGCTCCAAAAGGACGAGGCTCCGAAGGGACGAAGCTCCAAAAGGACGAAGCTCCGACAGGAAGAAGCTCCGAAAGGAAGAAGCTCTGAAAGGAAGAGGCTCCAAAAGGACGAAGCTCCAAAAGGACAAAGCTCCAAAAGGACGAAGCTCCAAAAGGACGAAGCTCTAAAAGGAAGAAGCTCTGAAAGGACGAGGCTCCGAAAGAAAGAAGCTCCAAAAGGAAGAACCTCCAAAAGGACGAAGCTCCAAATGGACGAAGCTCCAAAAGGAAGAAGCTCCGAAAGGACGAGGCTCCAAAAGGACGAAACTCCAAAAGGACGAAGCTCCAAAAGGACGAAGCTCCAAAAGGAAGAAGCTCCAAAAGGAAGAACCTCCGAAAGGACGAAGCTTCAAAAGGAAGAAGCTCCAAAAGTAAGAAGCTCCAAAAGGAAGAACCTCCGAAAGGAAGAAGCTCCAAAAGGACGAAGCTCCAAAAGGAAGAAGCTCCGAAAGGACGAGGCTCCGAAAGGAAGAAGCTCCAAAAGGAAGAACCTCCAAAAGGACGAAGCTCCAAATGGACGAAGCTCCAAAAGGAAGAAGCTCCGAAAGGACGAGGCTCCAAAAGGACGAAACTCCAAAAGGACGAAGCTCCAAAAGGACGAAGCTCCAAAAGGAAGAAGCTCCAAAAGGAAGAACCTCCGAAAGGACGAAGCTTCAAAAGGAAGAAGCTCCAAAAGTAAGAAGCTCCAAAAGGAAGAACCTCCGAAAGGAAGAAGCTCCAAAAGGACGAAGCTCCAAAAGGAAGAAGCTCTGAAAGGAAGAAGCTCCAAAAGGAAGAAGCTCCGAAAGGAAGAAGCTCCGAAAGGACGAAGCTCCAAAAGGACGAGAATACGAAAGGAAGAACTTCCGAAAGGAAGAGCCTCCGAAAGGAAGAAGCTCCGAACGGAAGAACCTCCGAATGGACGAAGCTCCAAAAGGACGAAGCTCCAAAAGGACGAAGCTCCAAAAGGACGAAGCTCCAAAAGGAAGAAGCTCCAAAAGGAAGAACCTCCGAAAGGACGAAGCTTCAAAAGGAAGAAGCTCCAAAAGTAAGAAGCTCCAAAAGGAAGAACCTCCGAAAGGAAGAAGCTCCAAAAGGACGAAGCTCCAAAAGGAAGAAGCTCTGAAAGGAAGAAGCTCTGAAAGGAAGAAACTCTGAAAGGAAGAAGCTCCGAAAGGAAGAACCTCCGAAAGGACGAAGCTCCAAAAGGACGAAGCTCCAAAAGGACGAAGCTCCAAAAGGACGAAGCTCCGAAAGGAAGAAGCTCCAAAAGGAAGAAGCTCCGAAAGGAAGAAGCTCCGAAAGGACGAAGCTCCAAAAGGACGAGAATACGAAAGGAAGAACTTCCGAAAGGAAGAGCCTCCGAAAGGAAGAAGCTCCGAACGGAAGAACCTCCGATAGGAAGAAGCTCCGAAAGGAAGAAGCTCTGAAAGGAAGAGGCTCCAAAAGGACGAAGCTCCAAAAGGACAAAGCTCCAAAAGGACGAAGCTCCAAAAGGAAGAGCCTCCGAAAGGAAGAAGCTCCGAACGGAAGAACCTCCGATAGGAAGAAGCTCCGAAAGGAAGAAGCTCTGAAAGAAAGAACCTCCAAAAGGACGAGGCTCCAAAAGGACGAGGCTCCGAAGGGACGAAGCTCCAAAAGGACGAAGCTCCGACAGGAAGAAGCTCCAAAAGGAAGAAGCTCTGAAAGGAAGAGGCTCCAAAAGGACGAAGCTCCAAAAGGACGAAGCTCCAAAAGGACGAAGCTCTAAAAGGAAGAAGCTCTGAAAGGACGAGGCTCCGAAAGGAAGAAGTTCCAAAAGGAAGAAGCTACGAAAGGACGAAGCTCCAAATGGACGAAGCTCTAAAAGGACGAGGCTCCAAAAGGACGAAGCTCCGAAAGGAAGAAGCTCCAGAAGGAAGAAGCTCTGAAAGGAAGAGGCTCCAAAAGGACGAAGCTCCAAAAGGACGAAGCTCCGAAAGGAAGAAGCTCCAAAAGGAAGAAGCTCCGAAAGGAAGAAGCTCCGAAAGGACGAAGCTCCAAAAGGACGAGAATCCGAAAGGAAGAACTTCCGAAAGGAAGAGCCTCCGAAAGGAAGAAGCTCTGAACGGAAGAACCTCCGATAGGAAGAAGCTCCGAAAGGAAGAAGCTCTGAAAGGAAGAACCTCCGAAAGGAAGAAGCTCTGAAAGAAAGAACCTCCAAAAGGACGAGGCTCCTAAAGGACGAGGTTCCGAAAGGACGAAGCTCCAAAAGGACGAAGCTCCGAAAGGAAGAAGCTCCAAAAGGAAGAAGCTCTGAAAGGAAGAGGCTCCAAAAGGACGAAGCTCCAATAGGAAGAAGCTCCGAAAGGACGAAGCTCCAAAAGGAAGAAGCTCTGAAAGGAAGAGGCTCCAAAAGGACGAAGCTCCAATAGGAAGAAGCTCCGAAAGGACGAAGCTCCAAAAGGAAGAAGCTCTGAAAGGACGAAGCTCCAAAAGGATGAAGCTCCAAAAGGACGAGAATCTGAAAGGAAGAACTTCCGAAAGGAAGAACCTCCGAAAGGAAGAACCTCCGATAGGAAGAAGCTCTGAAAGGAAGAAGCTCCGAAAGGACGAGGCTCCAAAAGGACGAAGATCCAAAAGGATGAAGCTCCAAAAGGACGAAGCTCCGAATGGACGAAGCTCCAAAAGGAAGAAGCTCCAAAAGGACGAGGCTCCAAAAGGACGAGGCTCCAAAAGGACGAGGCTCCAAAAGGACGAGGCTCCGAAAGGACGAAGCTCCAAAAGGACGAAGCTCCAAAAGGACGAGGCTCCAAAAGGAAGAACCTCCGAAAGGAAGAAGCTCTGAAAGAAAGAAGCTCCAAAAGGAAGAAGCTCTGAAAGGAAGAGGCTCCAAAAGGACGAAGCTCCAAAAGGAAGAAGCTCCAAAAGGACGAGGCTCCAAAAGGACGAAGCTCCAAAAGGACGAAGCTCCAAAAGGACGAAGCTCCAAAAGGACGAGGCTCCAAAAGGAAGAACATCCGAAAGGAAGAAACTCTGAAATAACCTCCAAAAGGACGAAGCTCCAAAAGGACGAGGCTCCAAAAGGACGAGGCTCCGAAAGGACGAAGCTCCAAAAGGACGAAGCTCCGAAAGGAAGAAGCTCTAAAAGGAAGAAGCTCCGAAAGGACGAAGCTTCAAAAGGAAGAAGATCCAAAAGTAAGAAGCTCCAAAAGGAAGAACCTCCGAAAGGAAGAAGCTCCGAAAGGAAGAACCTCCGAAAGGAAGAAGCTCCAAAAGGACGAAGCTCCAAAAGGAAGAAGCTCTGAAAGGAAGAAGATCTGAAAGGAAGAAACTCTGAAAGGAAGAAGCTCCGAAAGGAAGAACCTCCGAAAGGACGAAGCTCCAAAAGGACGAAGCTCCAAAAGGACGAGGCTCAAAAGGACGAAGCTCCAAAAGGACGAAGCTCCGAAAGGAAGAAGCTCCAAAAGGAAGAAGCTCCTAAAGGAAGAAGCTCCGAAAGGACGAAGCTCCAAAAGTACGAGAATCCGAAAGGAAGAACTTCCGAAAGGAAGAGCCTCCGAAAGGAAGAAGCTCCGAACGGAAGAACCTCCGATAGGAAGAAACTCCGAAAGGAAGAAGCTCTGAAAGGAAGAACCTCCGAAAGGAAGAAGCTCTGAAAGAAAGAACCTCCAAAAGGACGAGGCTCCAAAAGGACGAGGCTCCGAAAGGACGAAGCTCCAAAAGGACGAAGCTCCGAAAGGAAGAAGCTCCAAAAGGAAGAAGCTCTGAAAGGAAGAGGCTCCAAAAAGACGAAGCTCCAAAAGGACAAAGCTCCAAAAGGACGAAGCTCCAAAAGGACGAAGCTCTAAAAGTAAGAAGCTCTGAAAGGAAGAAGCTCTGAAAGGAAGAAGTTCCAAAAGGAAGAAGCTACGAAAGGAAGAAGCTCCGAAAGGACGAGGCTCCGAAAGGAAGAAGCTCCAAAAGGACGAAGCTCTAAAAGGAAGAAGCTCTGAAAGGACGAGGTTCCGAAAGGAAGAAGTTCCAAAAGGAAGAAGCTACGAAAGGAAGAAGCTCCAAAAGGACGAAAATCCAAAAGGACGAAGCTCCGAAAGGAAGACGCTCCAAAAGGACGAAGCTCCAAAAGGACGAGGCTCCAAAAGGAAGAAGCTCTGAAAGGAAGAAGCTCTGAAAGGAATAAACTCTGAAAGGAAGAAGCTCCAAAAGGAAGAAAATCCAAAAGGACGAAGATCCAAAAGGACGAAGCTGCAAAAGGACGAAGCTCCAAATGGACGAAGTTCCAAAAGGAAGAACCTGTGAAAGAAAGAACCTCCAAAAGTACGAAGCTCCAAAAGGACGAGGCTCCAAAAGGAAGAACCTCCGAAAGGAAGAAGCTCTGAAAGAAAGAACCTCCAAAAGGACGAGGCTCCAAAAGGACGAGGCTCCGAAAGGACGAAGCTCCAAAAGGACGAGGCTCCAAAAGGACGAGGCTCCGAAAGGACGAAGCTCCAAAACGACGAAGCTCCGAAAGGAAGAAGCTCCAAAAGGAAGAAGCTCCAAAAGGAAGAAGCTTTGAAAGGAAGAAGCTCCGAAAGGACGAGGCTCCGAAAGGAAGAAGCTCCAAAAGGAAGAACCTCCAAAATGACGAAGCTCCAAAAGGACGAGGCTCCGAAAGGACGAAACTCCAAAAGGACGAAGCTCCGAAAGGAAGAAGCTCCAAAAGGAAGAAGCTCCGAAAGGAAGAAGCTCTGAAAGGAAGAAGCTCCAAAAGGACGAAGCTCCAAAAGGACGAGGTTCCAAAAGGACGAGGTTCCGAAAGGAAGAACCTCCGAAAGGAAGAAGCTCCAAAAGGACGAAGCTCCAAAAGGAAGAAGCTCTGAAAGGAAGAAGCTCTGAAAGGAAGAAACTCTGAAAGGAAGAAGCTCCGAAAGGAAGAACCTCCGAAAGGACGAAGCTCCAAAAGGACGAGGCTCCAAAAGGACGAGGCTCCAAAAGGATGAAGCTCCGAAAGGAAGAAGCTCCAAAAGGACGAAGCTCCAAAAGGACGAGAATCCGAAAGGAAGAGCCTCCGAAAGGAAGAAGCTCCGAACGGAAGAACCTCCGATAGGAAGAAGCTCCGAAAGGAAGAAGCTCTGAAAGGAAGAACCTCCGAAAGGAAGAAGCTCTGAAAGAAAGAACCTCCAAAAGGACGAGGCTCCAAAAGGACGAGGCTCCGAAGGGACGAAGCTCCAAAAGGACGAAGCTCCGACAGGAAGAAGCTCCAAAAGGAAGAAGCTCTGAAAGGAAGAAGTTCCAAAAGGAAGAAGCTACGAAAGGAAGAAGCTCCAAAAGGAAGAAGCTCTGAAAGGAAGAAGTTCCAAAAGGAAGAAGCTACGAAAGGAAGAAGCTCCAAAAGGAAGAAGCTCTGAAAGGAAGAAGCTCTGAAAGGAATAAACTCTGCAAGGAAGAAGCTCCAAAAGGAAGAAAATCCAAAAGGACGAAGATCCAAAAGGACGAAGCTGCAAAAGGACGAAGCTCCAAATGGACGAAGCTCCAAAAGGAAGAAGCTGTGAAAGAAAGAACCTCCAAAAGGACGAAGCTCCAAAAGGACGAGGCTCCAAAAGGAAGAACCTCCGAAAGGAAGAAGCTCTCAAAGAAAGAACCTCCAAAAGGACGAGGCTCCAAAAGGACGAGGCTCCGAAAGGACGAAGCTCCAAAAGGACGAAGCTCCAAAAGGAAGAGGCTCTGAAAGGACGAGGCTCCGAAAGGACGAAGCTCCAAAGGGACGAAGCTCCAAAAGGAAGAAGCTCCAAAAGGACGAAGCTCCGAAAGGAAGAACCTCCGAAAGGAAGAAACTCTGAAAGGAAGAAACTCTGAAAGGAAGAAGCTCCGAAAGGAAGAACCTCCGAAAGGACGAAGCTCCAAAAGGACGAAGCTCCAAAAGGACGAGGCTCCAAAAGGATGACGCTCCGAAAGGAAGAAGCTCCAGAAGGAAGAAGCTCTGAAAGGAAGAGGCTCCAAAAGGACGAAGCTCCAAAAGGACGAAGCTCCGAAAGGAAGAAGCTCCAAAAGGAAGAAGCTCCGAAAGGAAGAAGCTCCGAAAGGACGAAGCACCAAAAGGACGAGAATACGAAAGGAAGAACTTCCGAAAGGAAGAGCCTCCGAAAGGAAGAAGCTCCGAACGGAAGAACCTCCGATAGGAAGAAGCTCCGAAAGGACGAGGCTCCGAAAGGAAGAAGCTCCAAAAGGAAGAACCTCCAAAAGGACGAAGCTCCAAATGGACGAAGCTCCAAAAGGAAGAAGCTCCGAAAGGACGAGGCTCCAAAAGGACGAAACTCCAAAAGGACGAAGCTCCGAAAGGACGAAGCTCCAAAAGGAAGAAGCTCCAAAAGGAAGAACCTCCGAAAGGACGAAGCTTCAAAAGGAAGAAGCTCCAAAAGTAAGAAGCTCCAAAAGGAAGAACCTCCGAAAGGAAGAAGCTCCAAAAGGACGAAGCTCCAAAAGGAAGAAGCTCTGAAAGGAAGAAGCTCTGAAAGGAAGAAACTCTGAAAGGAAGAAGCTCCGAAAGGAAGAACCTCCGAAAGGACGAAGCTCCAAAAGGACGAAGCTCCAAAAGGACGAGGCTCCAAAAGGATGAAGCTCCGAAAGGAAGAAGCTCCAGAAGGAAGAAGCTCTGAAAGGAAGAGGCTCCAAAAGGACGAAGCTCCAAAAGGACGAAGCTCCGAAAGGAAGAAGCTCCAAAAGGAAGAAGCTCCGAAAGGAAGAAGCTCTGAAAGGAAGAGGCTCCAAAAGGACGAAGCTCCAAAAGGAAGAGCCTCCGAAAGGAAGAAGCTCCGATAGGAAGAAGCTCCGAAAGGAAGAAGCTCCAAAAGGACGAAGCTCCAAAAGGACGAGGCTCCAAAAGGACGAAGCTCCAAAAGGACGAAGCTCCGAAAGGAAGAAGCTCCGATAGGAAGAAGCTCTGAAAGGAAGAAGCTCTGAAAGGAAGAAACTCTGAAAGGAAGAAGCTCCGAAAGGAAGAACCTCCGAAAGGACGAAGCTCCAAAAGGACGAAGCTCCAAAAGGACGAGGCTCCAAATGACGAAGCTCCAAAAGGACGAAGCTCCGAAAGGAAGAAGCTCTGAAAGGAAGAACCTCCGAAAGGAAGAAGCTCTGAAAGAAAGAACCTCCAAAAGGACGAGGCTCCAAAAGGACGAGGCTCCGAAAGGACGAAGCTCC
Organism: Gobius niger; assembly: GCF_951799975.1. Classification (NCBI taxonomy): domain Eukaryota; kingdom Metazoa; phylum Chordata; class Actinopteri; order Gobiiformes; family Gobiidae; genus Gobius; species Gobius niger. Next base: position 4,775,183 of record NC_136853.1, on the reverse strand, counting down.
AAAAGGACGAAGCTCCGAAAGGAAGAAGCTCCAAAAGGAAGAAGCTCTGAAAGGAAGAGGCTCCAAAAGGACGAAGCTCCAAAAGGACAAAGCTCCAAAAGGACGAAGCTCCAAAAGGACGAAGCTCTAAAAGGAAGAAGCTCTGAAAGGAAGAAGCTCTGAAAGGAAGAAGTTCCAAAAGGAAGAAGCTACGAAAGGAAGAAGCTCCGAAAGGACGAGGCTCCGAAAGGAAGAAGCTCCAAAAGGACGAAGCTCTAAAAGGAAGAAGCTCTGAAAGGACGAGGCTCCAAAAGGACGAAAATCCAAAAGGACGAAGATCCAAAAGGACGAAGCTGCAAAAGGACGAAGCTCCAAATGGACGATGCTCCAAAAGGAAGAAGCTGTGAAAGAAAGAACCTCCAAAAGGACGAAGCTCCAAAAGGACGAGGCTCCAAAAGGAAGAACCTCCGAAAGGAAGAAGCTCTGAAAGAAAGAACTTCCAAAAGGACGAGACTCCAAAAGGACGAAGCTCCAAAAGGAAGAGGCTCTGAAAGGACGAGGATCCGAAAGGACGAAGCTCCAAAAGGACGAAGCTCCAAAAGGAAGAAGCTCCGAATGGACGAGGCTCCAAAAGGAAGAAGCTCTGAAAGGACGAGGCTCCGAAAGGACGAGGCTCCGAAAGGAAGAAGCTCCAAAAGGAAGAACCTCCAAAATGACGAAGCTCCAAAAGGACGAGGCTCCGAAAGGACGAAACTCCAAAAGGACGAAGCTCTGAAAGGAAGAAGCTCTGAAAGGAAGAAACTCTGAAAGGAAGAAGCTCCGAAAGGAAGAACCTCCGAAAGGACGAAGCTCCAAAAGGACGAAGCTCCAAAAGGACGAGGCTCCAAAAGGATGAAGCTCCGAAAGGACGAAGCTCCAAAAGGACGAAGCTCCAAAAGGAAGAGGCTCCGAAAGGACGAAGCTCCAAAAGGACGAAGCTCCAAAAGGAAGAGGCTCTGAAAGGACGAGGCTCCGAAAGGACGAAGCTCCAAAAGGACGAAGCTCCAAAAGGAAGAAGCTCCGAATGGACGAGGCTCCAAAAGGAAGAAGCTCTGAAAGGACGAGGCTCCGAAAGGACGAAGCTCCAAAAGGACGAAGCTCCGAAAGGAAGAACCTCCGAAAGGAAGAACCTCTGAAAGGAAGAAGCTCTGAAAGGAAGAAGCTCCAAAAGGAAGAAGCTCCGAAAGGAAGAAGCTCTGAAAGGAAGAAGCTCCAAAAGGACGAAGCTCCAAAAGGACGAGGCCCCAAAAGGACGAGGCTCCGAAAGGACGAAGCTCCAAAAGGACGAAGCTCCGAAAGGAAGAAGCTCTAAAAGGAAGAAGCTCCGAAAGGACGAAGCTTCAAAAGGAAGAAGCTCCAAAAGTAAGAAGCTCCAAAAGGAAGAACCTCCGAAAGGAAGAAGCTCCGAAAGGAAGAACCTCCGAAAGGAAGAAGCTCCAAAAGGACGAAGCTCCAAAAGGACGAAGCTCCGACAGGAAGAAGCTCCAAAAGGAAGAAGCTCTGAAAGGAAGAAGTTCCAAAAGGAAGAAGCTACGAAAGGAAGAAGCTCCAAAAGGAAGAAGCTCTGAAAGGAAGAAGCTCTGAAAGGAAGAAGCTCTGAAAGGAAGAAGCTCCAAAAGGACGAGGCTCCGAAAGGACGAAGCTCCAAAAGGACGAAGCTCCAAAAGGAAGAGGCTCTGAAAGGAAGAAACTCTGAAAGGAAGAAGCTCCGAAAGGAAGAACCTCCGAAAGGACGAAGCTCCAAAAGGACGAAGCTCCAAAAGGACGAGGCTCCAAAAGGATGAAGCTCCGAAAGGAAGAAGCTCCAGAAGGAAGAAGCTCTGAAAAGAAGAGGCTCCAAAAGGACGAAGCTCCAAAAGGACGAAGCTCCGAAAGGAAGAAGCTCCAAAAGGAAGAAGCTCCGAAAGGAAGAAGCTCCGAAAGGACGAAGCTCCAAAAGGACGAGAATCCGAAAGGAAGAACTTCCGAAAGGAAGAGCCTCCGAAAGGAAGAAGCTCCGAACGGAAGAACCTCCGATAGGAAGAAGCTCCGAAAGGAAGAAGCTCTTAAAGGAAGAGGCTCCAAAAGGAAGAAGCTCCGAAAGGAAGAACCTCCGAAAGGAAGAACCTCCGAAAGGAAGAACCTTTGAAAGGAAGAATCTCTGAAAGGAAGAAGCTCCAAAAGGAAGAAGCTCCAAAAGGAAGAAGCTCCAAATGGACGAAGCTCCAAAAGGAAGAAGCTCCAAAAGGACGAGGCTCCAAAAGGACGAAACTCCAAATGGACGAAGCTCCAAAAGGAAGAAGCTCCAAAAGGACGAGGCTCCAAAAGGACGAAGCTTCAAAAGGAAGAAGCTCCAAAAGTAAGAGCCTCCGAAAGGAAGAAGCTCCAAAAGTAAGAGCCTCCGAAAGGAAGAAGCTCCGAACGGAAGAACCTCCGATAGGAAGAAGCTCCGAAAGGAAGAAGCTCTGAAAGGAAGAACCTCCGAAAGGAAGAAGCTCTGAAAGAAAGAACCTCCAAAAGGAAGAAAATCCAAAAGGACGAAGATCCAAAAGGACGAAGCTGCAAAAGGACGAAGCTCCAAAAGGACGAAGCTCCAAAAGGAAGAGGCTCTGAAAGGACGAGGCTCCGAAAGGACGAAGCTCCAAAAGGAAGAAGCTCTGAAAGGAAGAGGCTCCAAAAGGACGAAGCTCCAATAGGAAGAAGCTCCGAAAGGACGAAGCTCCAAAAGGAAGAAGCTCTGAAAGGACGAAGCTCCAAAAGGAAGGAGCTCCGAACGGAAGAACCTCCGAAAGGAAGAAGCTCCGAAAGGAAGAAGCTCTGAAAGGAAGAACCTCCGAAAGGAAGAAGCTCTGAAAGAAAGAACCTCCAAAAGGACGAGGCTCCAAAAGGACGAGGCTCCGAAAGGACGAAGCTCCAAAAGGACGAAGCTCCGACAGGAAGAAGCTCCAAAAGGAAGAAGCTCTGAAAGGAAGAAGCTCAAAAAGGAAGAACCTCCAAAAGGACGAAGCTCCAAAAGGACGAAGCTCCGAAAGAAAGACGCTCCAAAAGGACGAAGCTCCAAAAGGACGAGGCTCCAAAAGGAAGAAGCTCTGAAAGGAAGAAGCTCTGAAAGGAATAAACTCTGAAAGGAAGAAGCTCCAAAAGGAAGAAAATCCAAAAGGACGAAGATCCAAAAGGATGAAGCTCCAAAAGGACGAAGCTCCAAATGGACGAAGCTCCAAAAGGAAGAAGCTCCAAAAGGACGAGGCTCCAAAAGGACGAAACTCCAAAAGGACGAAGCTCCAAAAGGACGAAGCTCCAAAAGGACGAGGCTCCGAAAGGAAGAAGCTCTAAAAGGAAGAAGCTCCGAAAGGACGAAGCTTCAAAAGGAAGAAGCTCCAAAAGTAAGAAGCTCCAAAAGGAAGAACCTCCGAAAGGAAGAAGCTCCGAAAGGAAGAACCTCCGAAAGGAAGAAGCTCCAAAAGGACGAAGCTCCAAAAGGAAGAAGCTCTGAAAGGAAGAAGCTCTGAAAGGAAGAAACTCTGAAAGGAAGAAGCTCCGAAAGGAAGAACCTCCGAAAGGACGAAGCTCCAAAAGGACGAAGCTCCAAAAGGACGAGGCTCCAAAAGGAAGAAGCTCCGAAAGGAAGAACCTCCGAAAGGAAGAAGCTCTGAAAGAAAGAACCTCCAAAAGGACGAGGCTCCAAAAGGACGAGGCTCCGAAAGGACGAAGCTCCAAAAGGACGAAGCTCCGACAGGAAGAAGCTCCAAAAGGAAGAAGCTCTGAAAGGAAGAAGCTCCAAAAGGAAGAACCTCCAAACGGACGAAGCTCCAAAAGGACGAAGCTCCGAAAGAAAGACGCTCCAAAAGGACGAAGCTCCAAAAGGACGAGGCTCCAAAAGGAAGAAGCTCTGAAAGGAAGAAGCTCTGAAAGGAATAAACTCTGAAAGGAAGAAGCTCCAAAAGGAAGAAAATCCAAAAGGACGAAGATCCAAAAGGATGAAGCTCCAAAAGGACGAAGCTCCAAATGGACGAAGCTCCAAAAGGAAGAAGCTCCAAAAGGACGAGGCTCCAAAAGGACGAAACTCCAAAAGGACGAAGCTCCAAAAGGACGAAGCTCCAAAAGGACGAGGCTCCGAAAGGAAGAAGCTCTAAAAGGAAGAAGCTCCGAAAGGACGAAGCTTCAAAAGGAAGAAGCTCCAAAAGTAAGAAGCTCCAAAAGGAAGAACCTCCGAAAGGAAGAAGCTCCGAAAGGAAGAACCTCCGAAAGGAAGAAGCTCCAAAAGGACGAAGCTCCAAAAGGAAGAAGCTCTGAAAGGAAGAAGCTCTGAAAGGAAGAAACTCTGAAAGGAAGAAGCTCCGAAAGGAAGAACCTCCGAAAGGACGAAGCTCCAAAAGGACGAAGCTCCAAAAGGACGAGGCTCCAAAAGGAAGAAGCTCCGAAAGGAAGAACCTCCGAAAGGAAGAAGCTCCAGAAGGAAGAAGCTCTGAAAGGAAGAGGCTCCAAAAGGACGAAGCTCCAAAAGGACGAAGCTCCGAAAGGAAGAAGCTCCAAAAGGAAGAAGCTCCGAAAGGAAGAAGCTCCGAAAGGACGAAGCTCCAAAAGGACGAGAATCCGAAAGGAAGAACTTCCGAAAGGAAGAGCCTCCGAAAGGAAGAAGCTCCGAACGGAAGAACCTCCGATAGGAAGAAGCTCCGAAAGGAAGAAGCTCTGAAAGGAAGAGGCTCCGAACGGAAGAACCTCCGATAGGAAGAAGCTCCGAAAGGAAGAAGCTCTGAAAGGAAGAACCTCCGAAAGGAAGAAGCTCTGAAAGAAAGAACCTCCAAAAGGACGAGGCTCCAAAAGGACGAGGCTCCGAAGGGACGAAGCTCCAAAAGGACGAAGCTCCGACAGGAAGAAGCTCCAAAAGGAAGAAGCTCTGAAAGGAAGAAGTTCCAAAAGGAAGAAGCTACGAAAGGAAGAAGCTCCAAAAGGAAGAAGCTCTGAAAGGAAGAAGTTCCAAAAGGAAGAAGCTACGAAAGGAAGAAGCTCCAAAAGGAAGAAGCTCTGAAAGGAAGAAGCTCTGAAAGGAAGAAGCTCTGAAAGGAAGAAGCTCCAAAAGGACGAGGCTCCGAAAGGACGAAGCTCCAAAAGGACGAAGCTCCAAAAGGAAGAGGCTCTGAAAGGAAGAAACTCTGAAAGGAAGAAGCTCCGAAAGGAAGAACCTCCGAAAGGACAAAGCTCCAAAAGGACGAAGCTCCAAAAGGACGAGGCTCCAAAAGGATGAAGCTCCGAAAGGAAGAAGCTCCAGAAGGAAGAAGCTCTGAAAAGAAGAGGCTCCAAAAGGACGAAGCTCCAAAAGGACGAAGCTCCGAAAGGAAGAAGCTCCAAAAGGAAGAAGCTCCGAAAGGAAGAAGCTCCGAAAGGACGAAGCTCCAAAAGGACGAGAATCCGAAAGGAAGAACTTCCGAAAGGAAGAGCCTCCGAAAGGAAGAAGCTCCGAACGGAAGAACCTCCGATAGGAAGAAGCTCCGAAAGGAAGAAGCTCTTAAAGGAAGAGGCTCCAAAAGGACGAAGCTCCAATAGGAAGAAGCTCCGAAAGGACGAAGCTCAAAAAGGAAGAAGATCTGAAAGGACGAAGCTCCAAAAGGAAGAAGCTCCGAAAGGAAGAAGCTCCGAAAGGACGAAGCTCAAAAAGGAAGAAGATCTGAAAGGAAGAGGCTCCAAAAGGACGAAGCTCCAATAGGAAGAAGCTCCGAAAGGACGAAGCTCAAAAAGGAAGAAGCTCCGAAAGGACGAAGCTCAAAAAGGAAGAAGCTCCAAATGGACGAAGCTCCAAAAGGGAGAAGCTCCAAAAGGACGAGGCTCCAAAAGGACGAAACTCCAAAAGGACGAAACTCCAAAAGGACGAAGCTCCAAAAGGACGAGGCTCCGAAAGGAAGAAGCTCTAAAAGGAAGAAGCTCCGAAAGGACGAAGCTTCAAAAGGAAGAAGCTCCAAAAGTAAGAGCCTCCGAAAGGAAGAAGCTCCGAACGGAAGAACCTCCGATAGGAAGAAGCTCCGAAAGGAAGAAGCTCTGAAAGGAAAAACCTCCGAAAGGAAGAAGCTCTGAAAGAAAGAACCTCCAAAAGGAAGAAAATCCAAAAGGACGAAGATCCAAAAGGACGAAGCTGCAAAAGGACGAAGCTCCAAAAGGACGAAGCTCCAAAAGGAAGAGGCTCTGAAAGGACGAGGCTCCGAAAGGACGAAGCTCCAAAAGGAAGAAGCTCTGAAAGGAAGAGGCTCCAAAAGGACGAAGCTCCAATAGGAAGAAGCTCCGAAAGGACGAAGCTCCAAAAGGAAGAAGCTCTGAAAGGACGAAGCTCCAAAAGGAAGAAGCTCCGAAAGGAAGAACCTCCGAAAGGAAGAACCTCCGAAAGGAAGAACCTTTGAAAGGAAGAATCTCTGAAAGGAAGAAGCTCCAAAAGGAAGAAGCTCCAAAAGGAAGAAGCTCCGAAAGGAAGAACCTCCGAAAGGAAGAAGCTCTGAAAGAAAGAACCTCCAAAAGGACGAGGCTCCAAAAGGACGAGGCTCCAAAAGGACGAAACTCCAAAAGGACGAAGCTCCGAAAGAAAGACGCTCCAAAAGGACGAAGCTCCAAAAGGACGAGGCTCCAAAAGGAAGAAGCTCTGAAAGGAAGAAGCTCTGAAAGGAATAAACTCTGAAAGGAAGAAGCTCCAAAAGGAAGAAAATCCAAAAGGACGAAGATCCAAAAGGATGAAGCTCCAAAAGGACGAAGCTCCAAATGGACGAAGCTCCAAAAGGAAGAAGCTCCAAAAGGACGAGGCTCCAAAAGGACGAAACTCCAAAAGGACGAAGCTCCAAAAGGACGAAGCTCCAAAAGGACGAGGCTCCGAAAGGAAGAAGCTCTAAAAGGAAGAAGCTCCGAAAGGACGAAGCTTCAAAAGGAAGAAGCTCCAAAAGTAAGAAGCTCCGAAAGGAAGAAGCTCCAAAAGGAAGAAGCTCCGAAAGGAAGAAGCTCCGAAAGGACGAAGCTCCAAAAGGACGAGAATCCGAAAGGAAGAACTTCCGAAAGGAAGAGCCTCCGAAAGGAAGAAGCTCCGAACGGAAGAACCTCCGATAGGAAGAAGCTCCGAAAGGAAGAAGCTCTGAAAGGAAGAGGCTCCAAAAGGACGAATCTCCAAAAGGACAAAGCTCCAAAAGGACGAAGCTCCAAAAGGAAGAGCCTCCGAAAGGAAGAAGCTCCGAACGGAAGAACCTCCGATAGGAAGAAGCTCCGAAAGGAAGAAGCTCTGAAAGGAAGAACCTCCGAAAGGAAGAAGCTCTGAAAGAAAGAACCTCCAAAAGGACGAGGCTCCAAAAGGACGAGGCTCCGAAGGGACGAAGCTCCAAAAGGACGAAGCTCCGACAGGAAGAAGCTCCAAAAGGAAGAAGCTCTGAAAGGAAGAAGTTCCAAAAGGAAGAAGCTACGAAAGGAAGAAGCTCCAAAAGGAAGAAGCTCTGAAAGGAAGAAGCTCTGAAAGGAATAAACTCTGCAAGGAAGAAGCTCCAAAAGGAAGAAAATCCAAAAGGACGAAGATCCAAAAGGACGAAGCTGCAAAAGGACGAAGCTCCAAAAGGACGAGGCTCCAAAAGGAAGAAGCTCTGAAAGGACGAGGCTCCGAAAGGACGAAGCTCCAAAAGGACGAAGCTCCGAAAGGAAGAACCTCCGAAAGGAAGAACCTCTGAAAGGAAGAAGCTCTGAAAGGAAGAAGCTCCAAAAGGAAGAAGCTCCGAAAGGAAGAACCTCCGAAAGGACGAAGCTCCAAAAGGACGAGGCTCCAAAAGGACGAGGCTCCGAAAGGACGAAGCTCCAAAACGAAGAAGCTCCGAAAGGAAGAAGCTCCGAAAGGACGAAACTCCAAAAGGACGAAGCTTTGAAAGAAAGAAGCTCCGAAAGGACGAGGCTCCGAAAGGAAGAAGCTCCAAAAGGAAGAACCTCCAAAATGACGAAGCTCCAAAAGGACGAGGCTCCGAAAGGACGAAACTCCAAAAGGACGAAGCTCCGAAAGGAAGAAGCTCCAAAAGGAAGAAGCTCCGAAAGGAAGAAGCTCTGAAAGGAAGAAGCTCCAAAAGGACAAAGCTCCAAAAGGACGAGGCTCCAAAAGGACGAGGCTCCGAAAGGACGAAGCTCCAAAAGGACGAAGCTCCGAAAGGAAGAAGCTCTAAAAGGAAGAAGCTCCGAAAGGACGAAGCTTCAAAAGGAAGAAGCTCCAAAAGTAAGAAGCTCCAAAAGGAAGAACCTCCGAAAGGAAGAAGCTCCGAAAGGAAGAACCTCCGAAAGGAAGAACCTCCGAAAGGAAGAACCTTTGAAAGGAAGAAGCTCTGAAAGGAAGAAGCTCCAAAAGGAAGAAGCTCCAAAAGGAAGAAGCTCCGAAAGGAAGAAGCTCCAAAAGGACGAAGCTCCAAATGGACGAAGCTCCAAAAGGAAGAAGCTCCGAAAGGACGAGGCTCCAAAAGGACGAAACTCCAAAAGGACGAAGCTCCAAAAGGACGAAGCTCCAAAAGGAAAAAGCTCCAAAAGGAAGAACCTCCGAAAGGAAGAAGCTCCAAAAGGACGAAGCTCCAAAAGGAAGAAGCTCTGAAAGGAAGAAGCTCTGAAAGGAAGAAACTCTGAAAGGAAGAAGCTCCGAAAGGAAGAACCTCCGAAAGGACGAGGCTCCAAAAGGACGAAGCTCTAAAAGGACGAGGCTCCAAAAGGACGAAGCTCCGAAAGGAAGAAGCTCCAGAAGGAAGAAGCTCTGAAAGGAAGAGGCTCCAAAAGGACGAAGCTCCAAAAGGACGAAGCTCCGAAAGGACGAAGCTCCAAAAGGAAGAACCTCCGAAAGGAAGAAGCTCCAAAAGGACGAAGCTCCAAAAGGAAGAAGCTCTGAAAGGAAGAAGCTCTGAAAGGAAGAAACTCTGAAAGGAAGAGCCTCCGAAAGGAAGAAGCTCCGAACGGAAGAACCTCCGATAGGAAGAAGCTCCGAAAGGAAGAAGCTCTGAAAGGAAGAACCTCCGAAAGGAAGAAGCTCTGAAAGAAAGAACCTCCAAAAGGACGAGGCTCCAAAAGGACGAGGTTCCGAAAGGACGAAGCTCCAAAAGGACGAAGCTCCGAAAGGAAGAAGCTCCAAAAGGAAGAAGCTCTGAAAGGAAGAGGCTCTGAAAGGAAGAGGCTCCAAAAGGACGAAGCTCCAATAGGAAGAAGCTCCGAAAGGACGAAGCTCCAAAAGGAAGAAGCTCCGAAAGGAAGAACCTCCGAAAGGAAGAAGCTCCAAAAGGAAGAAGCTCTGAAAGGATGAGGCTCCAAAAGGACAAAGCTCCAAAAGGACGAAGCTCCAAAAGGACGAAGCTCCAAAAGGAAGAAGCTCTGAAAGGACGAGGCTCCAAAAGGACGAAGCTCCAAAAGGACGAGAATCCGAAAGGAAGAACTTCCGAAAGGAAGAGCCTCCGAAAGGAAGGAGCTCCGAACGGAAGAACCTCCGATAGGAAGAAGCTCCGAAAGGAAGAAGCTCTGAAAGGAAGAACCTCCGAAAGGAAGAAGCTCTGAAAGAAAGAACCTCCAAAAGGACGAGGCTCCAAAAGGACGAGGCTCCGAAAGGACAAAGCTCCGACAGGAAGAAGCTCCAAAAGGAAGAAGCTCCAAAAGGAAGAAGCTCCAAAAGGAAGAACCTCCAAAAGGACGAAGCTCCAAAAGGACGAAGCTCCGAAAGAAAGACGCTCCAAAAGGAAGAAAATCCAAAAGGACGAAGATCCAAAAGGATGAAGCTCCAAAAGGACGAAGCTCCAAATGGACGAAGCTCCAAAAGGAAGAAGCTCCAAAAGGACGAGGCTCCAAAAGGACGAAGCTCCAAAAGGACGAAGCTCCAAAAGGACGAGGCTCCAAAAGGATGAAGCTCCGAAAGGAAGAAGCTCCAGAAGGAAGAAGCTCTGAAAGGAAGAGGCTCCAAAAGGACGAAGCTCCAAAAGGACGAAGCTCCGAAAGGAAGAAGCTCCAAAAGGAAGAAGCTCCGAAAGGAAGAAGCTCCGAAAGGACGAAGCTCCAAAAGGACGAGAATCCGAAAGGAAGAACTTCCGAAAGGAAGAGCCTCTGAAAGGAAGAAGCTCCGAACGGAAGAACCTCCGATAGGAAGAAGCTCCGAAAGGAAGAAGCTCTGAAAGGAAGAGGCTCCAAAAGGACGAAGCTCCAAAAGGACAAAGCTCCAAAAGGACGAAGCTCCAAAAGGAAGAGCCTCCGAAAGGAAGAAGCTCCGAACGGAAGAACCTCCGATAGGAAGAAGCTCTGAAAGAAAGAACCTCCAAAAGGACGAGGCTCCAAAAGGACGAGGCTCCGAAGGGACGAAGCTCCAAAAGGACGAAGCTCCGACAGGAAGAAGCTCCAAAAGGAAGAAGCTCTGAAAGGAAGAAGTTCCAAAAGGAAGAAGCTACGAAAGGAAGAAGCTCCAAAAGGAAGAAGCTCTGAAAGGAAGAAGCTCTGAAAGGAATAAACTCTGCAAGGAAGAAGCTCCAAAAGGAAGAAAATCCAAAAGGACGAAGATCCAAAAGGACGAAGCTGCAAAAGGACGAAGCTCCAAATGGACGAAGCTCCAAAAGGAAGAAGCTGTGAAAGAAAGAACCTCCAAAAGGACGAAGCTCCAAAAGGACGAGGCTCCAAAAGGAAGAACCTCCGAAAGGAAGAAGCTCTGAAAGAAAGAACCTCCAAACGGACGAGGCTCCAAAAGGACGAGGCTCCGAAAGGACGAAGCTCCAAAAGGACAAAGCTCCAAAAGGAAGAGGCTCTGAAAGGACGAGGCTCCGAAAGGACGAAGCTCCAAAAGGACGAAGCTCCAAAAGGAAGAAGCTCCGAATGGACGAGGCTCCAAAAGGAAGAAGCTCTGAAAGGATGAGGCTCCGAGAGGACGAAGCTCCAAAAGGACGAAGCTCCGAAAGGAAGAACCTCCGAAAGGACGAAGCTCCAAAAGGACGAGGCTCCAAAAGGACGAGGCTCCGAAAGGATGAAGCTCCGAAAGGAAGAAGCTCCAGAAGGAAGAAGCTCTGAAAGGAAGAGGCTCCAAAAGGAAGAACCTCCGAAAGGAAGAAGCTCTGAAAGGAAGAAACTCTGAAAGGAAGAAGCTCCGAAAGGAAGAACCTCCGAAAGGACGAAGCTCCAAAAGGACGAGGCTCCAAAAGGACGAGGCTCCGAAAGGATGAAGCTCCGAAAGGAAGAAGCTCCAGAAGGAAGAAGCTCCAAAAGTAAGAAGCTCCAAAAGGAAGAACCTCCGAAAGGAAGAAGCCCTGAAAGGAAGAAACTCTGAAAGGAAGAAGCTCCGAAAGGAAGAACCTCCGAAAGGAAGAGGCTCCAAAAGGACGAAGCTCCAAAAGGACGAAGCTCCGAAAGGAAGAAGCTCCAAAAGGAAGAAGCTCCGAAAGGAAGAAGCTCCGAAAGGACGAAGCTCCAAAAGGACGAGAATACGAAAGGAAGAACTTCCGAAAGGAAGAGCCTCCGAAAGGAAGAAGCTCCGAACGGAAGAACCTCCGATAAGAAGAAGCTCCGAAAGGAAGAAGCTCTGAAAGGAAGAGGCTCCAAAAGGACGAAGCTCCAAAAGGACAAAGCTCCAAAAGGACGAAGCTCCAAAAGGAAGAGCCTCCGAAAGGATGAAGCTCCGAAAGGAAGAAGCTCAAGAAGGAAGAAGCTCTGAAAGGAAGAGGCTCCGAAAGGACGAAGCTCCAAAAGGACGAGAATACGAAAGGAAGAACTTCCGAAAGGAAGAGCCTCCGAAAGGAAGAAGCTCCGAACGGAAGAACCTCCGATAGGAAGAAGCTCCGAAAGGAAGAAGCTCTGAAAGGAAGAGGCTCCAAAAGGACGAAACTCCAAAAGGACAAAGCTCCAAAAGGACGAAGCTCCAAAAGGAAGAGCCTCCGAAAGGAAGAAGCTCCGATAGGAAGAAGCTCCGAAAGGAAGAAGCTCTGAAAGGAAGAGGCTCCAAAAGGACGAAGCTCCAAAAGGACAAAGCTCCAAAAGGACGAGGCTCCAAAAGGACGAGGCTCCGAAGGGACGAAGCTCCAAAAGGACGAAGCTCCGACAGGAAGAAGCTCCGAAAGGAAGAAGCTCCAAAAGGACAAAGCTCCAAAAGGACGAAGCTCCAAAAGGACGAAGCTCTAAAAGGAAGAAGCTCTGAAAGGAAGAAATTCCAAAAGGAAGAAGCTACGAAAGGAAGAAGCTCCGAAAGGACGAGGCTCCGAAAGGAAGAAGCTCCAAAAGGAAGAACCTCCAAAAGGACGAAGCTCCAAATGGACGAAGCTCCAAAAGGAAGAAGCTCCAAAAGGAAGAACCTCCGAAAGGAAGAAGCTCCAAAAGGACGAAGCTCCAAAAGGAAGAAGCTCTGAAAGGAAGAAGCTCTGAAAGGAAGAAACTCTGAAAGGAAGAAGCTCCGAAAGGAAGAACCTCCGAAAGGACGAGGCTCCAAAAGGACGAAGCTCTAAAAGGACGAGGCTCCAAAAGGACGAAGCTCCGAAAGGAAGAAGCTCCAGAAGGAAGAAGTTCTGAAAGGAAGAGGCTCCAAAAGGACGAAGCTCCAAAAGGACGAAGCTCCGAAAGGAAGAAGCTCCAAAAGGAAGAAGCTCCGAAAGGAAGAAGCTCCGAAAGGACGAAGCTCCAAAAGGACGAGAATCCGAAAGGAAGAACTTCCGAAAGGAAGAGCCTCCGAAAGGAAGAAGCTCCGAACGGAAGAACCTCCGATAGGAAGAAGCTCCGAAAGGAAGAAGCTCTGAAAGGAAGAACCTCCGAAAGGAAGAAGCTCTGAAAGGAAGAGGCTCCAAAAGGACGAAGCTCCAATAGGAAGAAGCTCCGAAAGGACGAAGCTCCAAAAGGAAGAAGCTCTGAAAGGAAGAGGCTCCAAAAGGACGAAGCTCCAATAGGAAGAAGCTCCGAAAGGACGAAGCTCCAAAAGGAAGAAGCTCTGAAAGGACAAAGCTCCAAAAGGAAGAAGCTCCGAAAGGAAGAACCTCCGAAAGGAAGAACCTCCGAAAGGAAGAACCTTTGAAAGGAAGAAGCTCTGAAAGGAAGAAGCTCCAAAAGGAAGAAGCTCCAAAAGGAAGAAGCTCCGAAAGGAAGAACCTCCGAAAGGAAGAACCTTTGAAAGGAAGAAGCTCTGAAAGGAAGAAGCTCCAAAAGGAAGAAGCTCCAATAGGAAGAAGCTCCGAAAGGACGAAGCTCCAAAAGGAAGAAGCTCTGAAAGGAAGAGGCTCCAAAAGGACGAAGCTCCAATAGGAAGAAGCTCCAAAAGGAAGAAGCTCTGAAAGGATGAGGCTCCAAAAGGACAAAGCTCCAAAAGGACGAAGCTCCAAAAGGACGAAGCTCCAAAAGGAAGAAGCTCTGAAAGGACGAGGCTCCAAAAGGACGAAGCTCCAAAAGGACGAGAATCCGAAAGGAAGAACTTCCGAAAGGAAGAGCCTCCGAAAGGAAGGAGCTCCGAACGGAAGAACCTCCGATAGGAAGAAGCTCCGAAAGGAAGAAGCTCTGAAAGGAAGAACCTCCGAAAGGAAGAAGCTCTGAAAGAAAGAACCTCCAAAAGGACGAGGCTCCAAAAGGACGAGGCTCCGAAAGGACGAAGCTCCAAAAGGACGAAGCTCCGACAGGAAGAAGCTCCAAAAGGAAGAAGCTCTGAAAGGAAGAAGCTCCAAAAGGAAGAACCTCCAAAAGGACGTGGCTCCGAAAGGACGAAGCTCCAAAAGGACGAAGCTCCGACAGGAAGAAGCTCCAAAAGGAAGAAGCTCCAAAAGGACGAAGCTCCAAAAGGACGAAGCTCCGACAGGAAGAAGCTCCAAAAGGAAGAAGCTCCAAAAGGAAGAAGCTCCAAAAGGAAGAACCTCCAAAAGGAAGAACCTCCAAAAGGACGAAGCTCCAAAAGGACGAAGCTCCGAAAGAAAGACGCTCCAAAAGGACGAAGCTCCAAAAGGACGAGGCTCCAAAAGGAAGAAGCTCTGAAAGGAATAAACTCTGAAAGGAAGAAGCTCCAAAAGGAAGAAAATCCAAAAGGACGAAGATCCAAAAGGATGAAGCTCCAAAAGGACGAAGCTCCAAATGGACGAAGCTCCAAAAGGAAGAAGCTCTGAAAGGAAGAAGCTCCAAAAGGAAGAAGCTCCAAAAGGACGAAGCTCCAAAAGGAAGAAGCTCCAAAAGGAAGAAGCTTTGAAAGGAAGAAGCTCCGAAAGGACGAGGCTCCGAAAGGAAGAAGCTCCAAAAGGAAGAACCTCCAAAATGACGAAGCTCCAAAAGGACGAGGCTCCAAAAGGACGAGGCTCCGAAAGGACGAAACTCCAAAAGGACGAAGCTCCGAAAGGAAGAAGCTCCAAAAGGAAGAAGCTCCGAAAGGAAGAAGCTCTGAAAGGAAGAAGCTCCAAAAGGAAGAAGCTCCAAAAGGACGAAGCTCCAAAAGGAAGAAGCTCCGAAAGGAAGAAGCTCTGAAAGGAAGAAGCTCTAAAAGGAAGAAGCTCCAAAAGGATGAAGCTCCAAAAGGACGAAGCTCCAAAAGGATGTAGCTCTGAAAGGAAGAAGCTCTGAAAGGACGAGGCTCCAAAAGGAAGAACCTCCAAAAGGACGAGGCTCCGAAAGGACGAAGCTCCAAAACGACGAAGCTCCGAAAGGAAGAAGCTCCAAAAGGAAGAGCTCTGAAAGGAAAAACCTCCAAAAGGACGAAGCTCCAAAAGGACGAGAATACGAAAGGAAGAACTTCCGAAAGGAAGAGCCTCCGAAAGGAAGAAGCTCTGAAAGGAATAAACTCTGAAAGGAAGAAGCTCCAAAAGGAAGAAAATCCAAAAGGACGAAGATCCAAAAGGATGAAGCTCCAAAAGGACGAAGCTCCAAATGGACGAAGCTCCAAAAGGAAGAAGCTCCAAAAGGACGAGGCTCCAAAAGGACGAAGCTCCAAAAGGACGAAGCTCCAAAAGGACGAGGCTCCAAAAGGATGAAGCTCCGAAAGGAAGAAGCTCCAGAAGGAAGAAGCTCTGAAAGGAAGAGGCTCCAAAAGGACGAAGCTCCAAAAGGACGAAGCTCCGAAAGGAAGAAGCTCCAAAAGGAAGAAGCTCCGAAAGGAAGAAGCTCCGAAAGGACGAAGCTCCAAAAGGACGAGAATCCGAAAGGAAGAACTTCCGAAAGGAAGAGCCTCTGAAAGGAAGAAGCTCCGAACGGAAGAACCTCCGATAGGAAGAAGCTCCGAAAGGAAGAAGCTCTGAAAGGAAGAGGCTCCAAAAGGACGAAGCTCCAAAAGGACAAAGCTCCAAAAGGACGAAGCTCCAAAAGGAAGAGCCTCCGAAAGGAAGAAGCTCCGAACGGAAGAACCTCCGATAGGAAGAAGCTCTGAAAGAAAGAACCTCCAAAAGGACGAGGCTCCAAAAGGACGAGGCTCCGAAGGGACGAAGCTCCAAAAGGACGAAGCTCCGACAGGAAGAAGCTCCAAAAGGAAGAAGCTCCAAAAGGAAGAGCTCTGAAAGGAAAAACCTCCAAAAGGACGAAGCTCCAAAAGGACGAGAATACGAAAGGAAGAACTTCCGAAAGGAAGAGCCTCCGAAAGGAAGAAGCTCTGAAAGGAATAAACTCTGAAAGGAAGAAGCTCCAAAAGGAAGAAAATCCAAAAGGACGAAGATCCAAAAGGATGAAGCTCCAAAAGGACGAAGCTCCAAATGGACGAAGCTCCAAAAGGAAGAAGCTCCAAAAGGACGAGGCTCCAAAAGGACGAAGCTCCAAAAGGACGAAGCTCCAAAAGGACGAGGCTCCAAAAGGATGAAGCTCCGAAAGGAAGAAGCTCCAGAAGGAAGAAGCTCTGAAAGGAAGAGGCTCCAAAAGGACGAAGCTCCAAAAGGACGAAGCTCCGAAAGGAAGAAGCTCCAAAAGGAAGAAGCTCCGAAAGGAAGAAGCTCCGAAAGGACGAAGCTCCAAAAGGACGAGAATCCGAAAGGAAGAACTTCCGAAAGGAAGAGCCTCTGAAAGGAAGAAGCTCCGAACGGAAGAACCTCCGATAGGAAGAAGCTCCGAAAGGAAGAAGCTCTGAAAGGAAGAGGCTCCAAAAGGACGAAGCTCCAAAAGGACAAAGCTCCAAAAGGACGAAGCTCCAAAAGGAAGAGCCTCCGAAAGGAAGAAGCTCCGAACGGAAGAACCTCCGATAGGAAGAAGCTCTGAAAGAAAGAACCTCCAAAAGGACGAGGCTCCAAAAGGACGAGGCTCCGAAGGGACGAAGCTCCAAAAGGACGAAGCTCCGACAGGAAGAAGCTCCAAAAGGAAGAAGCTCTGAAAGGAAGAAGTTCCAAAAGGAAGAAGCTACGAAAGGAAGAAGCTCCAAAAGGAAGAAGCTCTGAAAGGAAGAAGCTCTGAAAGGAATAAACTCTGCAAGGAAGAAGCTCCAAAAGGAAGAAAATCCAAAAGGACGAAGATCCAAAAGGACGAAGCTGCAAAAGGACGAAGCTCCAAATGGACGAAGCTCCAAAAGGAAGAAGCTGTGAAAGAAAGAACCTCCAAAAGGACGAAGCTCCAAAAGGACGAGGCTCCAAAAGGAAGAACCTCCGAAAGGAAGAAGCTCTGAAAGAAAGAACCTCCAAACGGACGAGGCTCCAAAAGGACGAGGCTCCGAAAGGACGAAGCTCCAAAAGGACAAAGCTCCAAAAGGAAGAGGCTCTGAAAGGACGAGGCTCCGAAAGGACGAAGCTCCAAAAGGACGAAGCTCCAAAAGGAAGAAGCTCCGAATGGACGAGGCTCCAAAAGGAAGAAGCTCTGAAAGGATGAGGCTCCGAGAGGACGAAGCTCCAAAAGGACGAAGCTCCGAAAGGAAGAACCTCCGAAAGGACGAAGCTCCAAAAGGACGAGGCTCCAAAAGGACGAGGCTCCGAAAGGATGAAGCTCCGAAAGGAAGAAGCTCCAGAAGGAAGAAGCTCTGAAAGGAAGAGGCTCCAAAAGGAAGAACCTCCGAAAGGAAGAAGCTCTGAAAGGAAGAAACTCTGAAAGGAAGAAGCTCCGAAAGGAAGAACCTCCGAAAGGACGAAGCTCCAAAAGGACGAGGCTCCAAAAGGACGAGGCTCCGAAAGGATGAAGCTCCGAAAGGAAGAAGCTCCAGAAGGAAGAAGCTCCAAAAGTAAGAAGCTCCAAAAGGAAGAACCTCCGAAAGGAAGAAGCCCTGAAAGGAAGAAACTCTGAAAGGAAGAAGCTCCGAAAGGAAGAACCTCCGAAAGGACGAAGCTCCAAAAGGACGAGGCTCCAAAAGGATGAAGCTCCGAAAGGAAGAAGCTCCAGAAGGAAGAAGCTCTGAAAGGAAGAGGCTCCAAAAGGACGAAGCTCCAAAAGGACGAAGCTCCGAAAGGAAGAAGCTCCAAAAGGAAGAAGCTCCGAAAGGAAGAAGCTCCGAAAGGACGAAGCTCCAAAAGGACGAGAATACGAAAGGAAGAACTTCCGAAAGGAAGAGCCTCCGAAAGGAAGAAGCTCCGAACGGAAGAACCTCCGATAAGAAGAAGCTCCGAAAGGAAGAAGCTCTGAAAGGAAGAGGCTCCAAAAGGACGAAGCTCCAAAAGGACAAAGCTCCAAAAGGACGAAGCTCCAAAAGGAAGAGCCTCCGAAAGGATGAAGCTCCGAAAGGAAGAAGCTCAAGAAGGAAGAAGCTCTGAAAGGAAGAGGCTCCGAAAGGACGAAGCTCCAAAAGGACGAGAATACGAAAGGAAGAACTTCCGAAAGGAAGAGCCTCCGAAAGGAAGAAGCTCCGAACGGAAGAACCTCCGATAGGAAGAAGCTCCGAAAGGAAGAAGCTCTGAAAGGAAGAGGCTCCAAAAGGACGAAACTCCAAAAGGACAAAGCTCCAAAAGGACGAAGCTCCAAAAGGAAGAGCCTCCGAAAGGAAGAAGCTCCGATAGGAAGAAGCTCCGAAAGGAAGAAGCTCTGAAAGGAAGAGGCTCCAAAAGGACGAAGCTCCAAAAGGACAAAGCTCCAAAAGGACGAGGCTCCAAAAGGACGAGGCTCCGAAGGGACGAAGCTCCAAAAGGACGAAGCTCCGACAGGAAGAAGCTCCGAAAGGAAGAAGCTCCAAAAGGACAAAGCTCCAAAAGGACGAAGCTCCAAAAGGACGAAGCTCTAAAAGGAAGAAGCTCTGAAAGGAAGAAATTCCAAAAGGAAGAAGCTACGAAAGGAAGAAGCTCCGAAAGGAAGAAGCTCCAAAAGGAAGAACCTCCAAAAGGACGAAGCTCCAAAAGGAAGAAGCTCCAAAAGGAAGAAGCTCCGAAAGGAAGAAGCTCCAAAAGGACGAAGCTCCAAAAGGACGAAGCTCCAAAAGGAAGAAGCTCCAAAAGGAAGAACCTCCGAAAGGAAGAAGCTCCAAAAGGACGAAGCTCCAAAAGGAAGAAGCTCTGAAAGGAAGAAGCTCTGAAAGGAAGAAACTCTGAAAGGAAGAAGCTCCGAAAGGAAGAACCTCCGAAAGGACGAGGCTCCAAAAGGACGAAGCTCTAAAAGGACGAGGCTCCAAAAGGACGAAGCTCCGAAAGGAAGAAGCTCCAGAAGGAAGAAGTTCTGAAAGGAAGAGGCTCCAAAAGGACGAAGCTCCAAAAGGACGAAGCTCCGAAAGGAAGAAGCTCCAAAAGGAAGAAGCTCCGAAAGGAAGAAGCTCCGAAAGGACGAAGCTCCAAAAGGACGAGAATCCGAAAGGAAGAACTTCCGAAAGGAAGAGCCTCCGAAAGGAAGAAGCTCCGAACGGAAGAACCTCCGATAGGAAGAAGCTCCGAAAGGAAGAAGCTCTGAAAGGAAGAACCTCCGAAAGGAAGAAGCTCTGAAAGGAAGAGGCTCCAAAAGGACGAAGCTCCAATAGGAAGAAGCTCCGAAAGGACGAAGCTCCAAAAGGAAGAAGCTCTGAAAGGAAGAGGCTCCAAAAGGACGAAGCTCCAATAGGAAGAAGCTCCGAAAGGACGAAGCTCCAAAAGGAAGAAGCTCTGAAAGGACAAAGCTCCAAAAGGAAGAAGCTCCGAAAGGAAGAACCTCCGAAAGGAAGAAGCTCTGAAAGGAAGAGGCTCCAAAAGGACGAAGCTCCAATAGGAAGAAGCTCCAAAAGGAAGAAGCTCTGAAAGGATGAGGCTCCAAAAGGACAAAGCTCCAAAAGGACGAAGCTCCAAAAGGACGAAGCTCCAAAAGGAAGAAGCTCTGAAAGGACGAGGCTCCAAAAGGACGAAGCTCCAAAAGGACGAGAATCCGAAAGGAAGAACTTCCGAAAGGAAGAGCCTCCGAAAGGAAGGAGCTCCGAACGGAAGAACCTCCGATAGGAAGAAGCTCCGAAAGGAAGAAGCTCTGAAAGGAAGAACCTCCGAAAGGAAGAAGCTCTGAAAGAAAGAACCTCCAAAAGGACGAGGCTCCAAAAGGACGAGGCTCCGAAAGGACGAAGCTCCAAAAGGACGAAGCTCCGACAGGAAGAAGCTCCAAAAGGAAGAAGCTCTGAAAGGAAGAAGCTCCAAAAGGAAGAACCTCCAAAAGGACGTGGCTCCGAAAGGACGAAGCTCCAAAAGGACGAAGCTCCGACAGGAAGAAGCTCCAAAAGGAAGAAGCTCCAAAAGGACGAAGCTCCAAAAGGACGAAGCTCCGACAGGAAGAAGCTCCAAAAGGAAGAAGCTCCAAAAGGAAGAAGCTCCAAAAGGAAGAACCTCCAAAAGGAAGAACCTCCAAAAGGACGAAGCTCCAAAAGGACGAAGCTCCGAAAGAAAGACGCTCCAAAAGGACGAAGCTCCAAAAGGACGAGGCTCCAAAAGGAAGAAGCTCTGAAAGGAAGAAGCTCTGAAAGGAATAAACTCTGAAAGGAAGAAGCTCCAAAAGGAAGAAAATCCAAAAGGACGAAGATCCAAAAGGATGAAGCTCCAAAAGGACGAAGCTCCAAATGGACGAAGCTCCAAAAGGAAGAAGCTCTGAAAGGAAGAAGCTCCAAAAGGAAGAAGCTCCAAAAGGACGAAGCTCCAAAAGGAAGAAGCTCCAAAAGGAAGAAGCTTTGAAAGGAAGAAGCTCCGAAAGGACGAGGCTCCGAAAGGAAGAAGCTCCAAAAGGAAGAACCTCCAAAATGACGAAGCTCCAAAAGGACGAGGCTCCGAAAGGAAGAAGCTCCAAAAGGAAGAGCTCTGAAAGGAAAAACCTCCAAAAGGACGAAGCTCCAAAAGGACGAGAGTCCGAAAGGAAGAACTTCCGAAAGGAAGAACCTCCGAAAGGAAGAAGCTCCGAAAGGAAGAACCTCCGATAGGAAGAAGCTCCGAAAGGACGAGGCTCCGAAAGGACGAAGCTCCAAAAGGACGAAGCTCCAATAGGAAGAAGCTCCAAAAGGAAGACGCTCTGAAAGGAAGAAGCTCTGAAAGGAAGACGCTCTGAAAGGAAGAAACTCTGAAAGGAAGAAGCTCCAAAAGGAAGAAAATCCAAAAGGACGAAGATCCAAAAGGACGAAGCTCCAAAAGGACGAAGCTCCAAAAGGACGAAGCTCCAAAAGGAAGAAGCTCCGAAAGCACGAAGCTCCAAAAGGACGAGAATCCGAAAGGAAGAACTTCCGAAAGGAAGAGCCTCCGAAAGTAAGAAGCTTCGAACGGAAGAACCTCCGATAGGAAGAAGCTCCGAAAGGAAGAAGCTCTGAAAGGAAGAACCTCCGAAAGGAAGAAGCTCTGAAAGAAAAAACCTCCAAAAGGACGAGGCTCCAAAAGGACGAGGTTCCGAAAGGACGAAGCTCCAAAAGGACGAAGCTCCGAAATGAAGAAGCTCCAAAAGGAAGAAGCTCTGAAAGGAAGAGGCTCCAAAAGGACGAAGCTCCAAAAGGAAGAAGCTCTGAAAGGACGAAGCTCCAAAAGGAAGAAGCTCCGAAAGGACGAGGCTCCAAAAGGAAGAACCTCCGAAAGGAAGAACCTCCGAAAGGAAGAACCTTTGAAAGGAAGAAGCTCTGAAAGGAAGAAGCTCCAAAAGGACGAAGCTCCGAAAGGAAGAAGCTCCAAAAGGAAGAAGCTCTGAAAGGAAGAGGCTCCAAAAGGACGAAGCTCCAATAGGAAGAAGCTCCGAAAGGACGAAGCTCCAAAAGGAAGAAGCTCTGAAAGGAAGAGGCTCCAAAAGGACGAAGCTCCAATAGGAAGAAGCTCCGAAAGGACGAAGCTCCAAAAGGAAGAAGCTCTGAAAGGACAAAGCTCCAAAAGGAAGAAGCTCCGAAAGGAAGAACCTCCGAAAGGAAGAACCTCCGAAAGGAAGAACCTTTGAAAGGAAGAAGCTCTGAAAGGAAGAAGCTCCAAAAGGAAGAAGCTCCAAAAGGAAGAAGCTCCGAAAGGAAGAACCTCCGAAAGGAAGAAGCTCCAAAAGGAAGAAGCTCTGAAAGGATGAGGCTCCAAAAGGACAAAGCTCCAAAAGGACGAAGCTCCAAAAGGACGAAGCTCCAAAAGGAAGAAGCTCTGAAAGGACGAGGCTCCAAAAGGACGAAGCTCCAAAAGGACGAGAATCCGAAAGGAAGAACTTCCGAAAGGAAGAGCCTCCGAAAGGAAGGAGCTCCGAACGGAAGAACCTCCGATAGGAAGAAGCTCCGAAAGGAAGAAGCTCTGAAAGGAAGAACCTCCGAAAGGAAGAAGCTCTGAAAGAAAGAACCTCCAAAAGGAAGAAGCTCCAAAAGGACGAAGCTCCAAAAGGACGAAGCTCCGACAGGAAGAAGCTCCAAAAGGAAGAAGCTCCAAAAGGAAGAAGCTCCAAAAGGAAGAACCTCCAAAAGGAAGAACCTCCAAAAGGACGAAGCTCCAAAAGGACGAAGCTCCGAAAGAAAGACGCTCCAAAAGGACGAAGCTCCAAAAGGACGAGGCTCCAAAAGGAAGAAGCTCTGAAAGGAAGAAGCTCTGAAAGGAATAAACTCTGAAAGGAAGAAGCTCCAAAAGGAAGAAAATCCAAAAGGACGAAGATCCAAAAGGATGAAGCTCCAAAAGGACGAAGCTCCAAATGGACGAAGCTCCAAAAGGAAGAAGCTCTGAAAGGAAGAAGCTCCAAAAGGAAGAAGCTCCAAAAGGACGAAGCTCCAAAAGGAAGAAGCTCCAAAAGGAAGAAGCTTTGAAAGGAAGAAGCTCCGAAAGGACGAGGCTCCGAAAGGAAGAAGCTCCAAAAGGAAGAACCTCCAAAATGACGAAGCTCCAAAAGGACGAGGCTCCGAAAGGAAGAACCTCCAAAAGGAAGAGCTCTGAAAGGAAAAACCTCCAAAAGGACGAAGCTCCAAAAGGACGAGAGTCCGAAAGGAAGAACTTCCGAAAGGAAGAACCTCCGAAAGGAAGAAGCTCCGAAAGGAAGAACCTCCGATAGGAAGAAGCTCCGAAAGGACGAGGCTCCGAAAGGACGAAGCTCCAAAAGGACGAAGCTCCAATAGGAAGAAGCTCCAAAAGGAAGACGCTCTGAAAGGAAGAAGCTCTGAAAGGAAGACGCTCTGAAAGGAAGAAACTCTGAAAGGAAGAAGCTCCAAAAGGAAGAAAATCCAAAAGGACGAAGATCCAAAAGGACGAAGCTCCAAAAGGACGAAGCTCCAAAAGGACGAAGCTCCAAAAGGAAGAAGCTCCGAAAGCACGAAGCTCCAAAAGGACGAGAATCCGAAAGGAAGAACTTCCGAAAGGAAGAGCCTCCGAAAGTAAGAAGCTTCGAACGGAAGAACCTCCGATAGGAAGAAGCTCCGAAAGGAAGAAGCTCTGAAAGGAAGAACCTCCGAAAGGAAGAAGCTCTGAAAGAAAAAACCTCCAAAAGGACGAGGCTCCAAAAGGACGAGGTTCCGAAAGGACGAAGCTCCAAAAGGACGAAGCTCCGAAATGAAGAAGCTCCAAAAGGAAGAAGCTCTGAAAGGAAGAGGCTCCAAAAGGACGAAGCTCCAAAAGGAAGAAGCTCTGAAAGGACGAAGCTCCAAAAGGAAGAAGCTCCGAAAGGACGAGGCTCCAAAAGGAAGAACCTCCGAAAGGAAGAACCTCCGAAAGGAAGAACCTTTGAAAGGAAGAAGCTCTGAAAGGAAGAAGCTCCAAAAGGACGAAGCTCCGAAAGGAAGAAGCTCCAAAAGGAAGAAGCTCTGAAAGGAAGAGGCTCCAAAAGGACGAAGCTCCAATAGGAAGAAGCTCCGAAAGGACGAAGCTCCAAAAGGAAGAAGCTCTGAAAGGAAGAGGCTCCAAAAGGACGAAGCTCCAATAGGAAGAAGCTCCGAAAGGACGAAGCTCCAAAAGGAAGAAGCTCTGAAAGGACAAAGCTCCAAAAGGAAGAAGCTCCGAAAGGAAGAACCTCCGAAAGGAAGAACCTCCGAAAGGAAGAACCTTTGAAAGGAAGAAGCTCTGAAAGGAAGAAGCTCCAAAAGGAAGAAGCTCCAAAAGGAAGAAGCTCCGAAAGGAAGAACCTCCGAAAGGAAGAAGCTCCAAAAGGAAGAAGCTCTGAAAGGATGAGGCTCCAAAAGGACAAAGCTCCAAAAGGACGAAGCTCCAAAAGGACGAAGCTCCAAAAGGAAGAAGCTCTGAAAGGACGAGGCTCCAAAAGGACGAAGCTCCAAAAGGACGAGAATCCGAAAGGAAGAACTTCCGAAAGGAAGAGCCTCCGAAAGGAAGGAGCTCCGAACGGAAGAACCTCCGATAGGAAGAAGCTCCGAAAGGAAGAAGCTCTGAAAGGAAGAACCTCCGAAAGGAAGAAGCTCTGAAAGAAAGAACCTCCAAAAGGACGAGGCTCCAAAAGGACGAGGCTCCGAAAGGACGAAGCTCCAAAAGGACGAAGCTCCGACAGGAAGAAGCTCCAAAAGGAAGAAGCTCCAAAAGGAAGAACCTCCAAAAGGAAGAACCTCCAAAAGGAAGAACCTCCAAAAGGACGAAGCTCCGAAAGAAAGACGCTCCAAAAGGACGAAGCTCCAAAAGGACGAGGCTCCAAAAGGAAGAAGCTCTGAAAGGAAGAAGCTCTGAAAGGAATAAACTCTGAAAGGAAGAAGCTCCAAAAGGAAGAAAATCCAAAAGGACGAAGATCCAAAAGGATGAAGCTCCAAAAGGACGAAGCTCCAAATGGACGAAGCTCCAAAAGGAAGAAGCTCCAAAAGGACGAGGCTCCAAAAGGACGAAACTCCAAAAGGACGAAGCTCCAAAAGGACGAGGCTCCAAAAGGAAGAACCTCCGAAAGGAAGAAGCTCTGAAAGAAAGAACCTCCAAAAGGACGAGGCTCCGAAAGGACGAAGCTCCAAAAGGACGAAGCTCCAAAAGGAAGAACCTCCGAAAGGAAGAAGCTCTGAAAGGAAGAGGCTCCAAAAGGACGAAGCTCCAAAAGGACGAAGCTCCGAAAGGAAGAAGCTCCAAAAGGAAGAAACTCCGAAAGGAAGAAGCTCCGAAAGGACGAAGCTCCAAAAGGACGAGAATACGAAAGGAAGAACTTCCGAAAGGAAGAAGCTCCAAAAGGACGAAGCTCCAAAAGGACGAAGCTCCAAAAGGAAGAAGCTCCAAAAGGAAGAACCTCCGAAAGGAAGAAGCTCCAAAAGGACGAAGCTCCAAAAGGACGAAGCTCCAAAAGGAAGAAGCTCTAAAAGGAAGAAGCTCTGAAAGGAAGAAATTCCAAAAGGAAGAAGCTACGAAAGGAAGAAGCTCCGAAAGGACGAGGCTCCGAAAGGAAGAAGCTCCAAAAGGAAGAACCTCCAAAAGGACGAAGCTCCAAATGGACGAAGCTCCAAAAGGAAGAAGCTCCAAAAGGAAGAACCTCCGAAAGGAAGAAGCTCCAAAAGGACGAAGCTCCAAAAGGACGAAGCTCCAAAAGGAAGAAGCTCCAAAAGGAAGAACCTCCGAAAGGAAGAAGCTCCAAAAGGACGAAGCTCCAAAAGGAAGAAGCTCTGAAAGGAAGAAGCTCTGAAAGGAAGAAACTCTGAAAGGAAGAAGCTCCGAAAGGAAGAACCTCCGAAAGGACGAGGCTCCAAAAGGACGAAGCTCCAAAAGGACGAAGCTCCAAAAGGACGAAGCTCCGAAAGGAAGAAGCTCCAAAAGGAAGAAGCTCCGAAAGGAAGAAGCTCCGAAAGGACGAAGCTCCAAAAGGACGAAGCTCCAAAAGGACGAAGCTCCGAAAGGAAGAAGCTCCAAAAGGAAGAAGCTCTGAAAGGAAGAGGCTCCAAAAGGACGAAGCTCCAATAGGAAGAAGCTCCGAAAGGACGAAGCTCCAAAAGGAAGAAGCTCTGAAAGGAAGAGGCTCCAAAAGGACGAAGCTCCAATAGGAAGAAGCTCCGAAAGGACGAAGCTCCAAAAGGAAGAAGCTCTGAAAGGACAAAGCTCCAAAAGGAAGAAGCTCCGAAAGGAAGAACCTCCGAAAGGAAGAACCTCCGAAAGGAAGAACCTTTGAAAGGAAGAAGCTCTGAAAGGAAGAAGCTCCAAAAGGAAGAAGCTCCAAAAGGAAGAAGCTCCGAAAGGAAGAACCTCCGAAAGGAAGAACCTTTGAAAGGAAGAAGCTCTGAAAGGAAGAAGCTCCAAAAGGAAGAAGCTCCAATAGGAAGAAGCTCCGAAAGGACGAAGCTCCAAAAGGAAGAAGCTCTGAAAGGAAGAGGCTCCAAAAGGACGAAGCTCCAATAGGAAGAAGCTCCAAAAGGAAGAAGCTCTGAAAGGATGAGGCTCCAAAAGGACAAAGCTCCAAAAGGACGAAGCTCCAAAAGGACGAAGCTCCAAAAGGAAGAAGCTCTGAAAGGACGAGGCTCCAAAAGGACGAAGCTCCAAAAGGACGAGAATCCGAAAGGAAGAACTTCCGAAAGGAAGAGCCTCCGAAAGGAAGGAGCTCCGAACGGAAGAACCTCCGATAGGAAGAAGCTCCGAAAGGAAGAAGCTCTGAAAGGAAGAACCTCCGAAAGGAAGAAGCTCTGAAAGAAAGAACCTCCAAAAGGACGAGGCTCCAAAAGGACGAGGCTCCGAAAGGACGAAGCTCCAAAAGGACGAAGCTCCGACAGGAAGAAGCTCCAAAAGGAAGAAGCTCTGAAAGGAAGAAGCTCCAAAAGGAAGAACCTCCAAAAGGACGTGGCTCCGAAAGAACGAAGCTCCAAAAGGACGAAGCTCCGACAGGAAGAAGCTCCAAAAGGAAGAAGCTCCAAAAGGAAGAACCTCCAAAAGGACGAAGCTCCAAAAGGACGAAGCTCCGAAAGAAAGACGCTCCAAAAGGACGAAGCTCCAAAAGGACAAGGCTCCAAAAGGACGAAGATCCAAAAGGATGAAGCTCCAAAAGGACGAAGCTCCAAATGGACGAAGCTCCAAAAGGAAGAAGCTCTGAAAGGAAGAAGCTCCAAAAGGAAGAAGCTCCAAAAGGACGAAGCTCCAAAAGGAAGAAGCTCCAAAAGGAAGAAGCTTTGAAAGGAAGAAGCTCCGAAAGGACGAGGCTCCGAAAGGAAGAAGCTCCAAAAGGAAGAACCTCCAAAATGACGAAGCTCCAAAAGGACGAGGCTCCAAAAGGACGAGGCTCCGAAAGGACGAAACTCCAAAAGGACGAAGCTCCGAAAGGAAGAAGCTCCAAAAGGAAGAAGCTCCGAAAGGAAGAAGCTCTGAAAGGAAGAAGCTCCAAAAGGAAGAAGCTCCAAAAGGACGAAGCTCCAAAAGGAAGAAGCTCCGAAAGGAAGAAGCTCTGAAAGGAAGAAGCTCTAAAAGGAAGAAGCTCCGAAAGGAAGAAGCTCTGAAAGGAAGAACCTCCGAAAGGAAGAAGCTCTGAAAGAAAGAACCTCCAAAAGGACGAGGCTCCAAAAGGACGAGGCTCTGAAAGGACGAAGCTCCAAAAGGACGAAGCTCCAAAAGGACGAAGCTCCGAAAGAAAGACGCTCCAAAAGGACGAAGCTCCAAAAGGACGAGGCTCCAAAAGGAAGAAGCTCTGAAAGGAAGAAGCTCTGAAAGGAATAAACTCTGAAAGGAAGAAGCTCCAAAAGGAAGAAAATCCAAAAGGACGAAGCTCCAAAAGGATGAAGCTCCAAAAGGAAGAACCTCCGAAAGGAAGAAGCTCTGAAAGGAAGAGGCTCCAAAAGGACGAAGCTCCAAAAGGACGAAGCTCCGAAAGGAAGAAGCTCCAAAAGGAAGAAACTCCGAAAGGAAGAAGCTCCGAAAGGACGAAGCTCCAAAAGGACGAGAATACGAAAGGAAGAACTTCCGAAAGGAAGAGCCTCCGAAAGGAAGAAGCTCCGAACGGAAGAACCTCCGATAGGAAGAAGCTCCGAAAGGAAGAAGCTCTGAAAGGAAGAGGCTCCAAAAGGACGAAACTCCAAAAGGACAAAGCTCCAAAAGGACGAAGCTCCAAAAGGAAGAGCCTCCGAAAGGAAGAAGCTCCGATAGGAAGAAGCTCCGAAAGGAAGAAGCTCTGAAAGGAAGAGGCTCCAAAAGGACGAAGCTCCAAAAGGACAAAGCTCCAAAAGGACGAGGCTCCAAAAGGACGAGGCTCCGAAGGGACGAAGCTCCAAAAGGACGAAGCTCCGACAGGAAGAAGCTCCGAAAGGAAGAAGCTCCAAAAGGACAAAGCTCCAAAAGGACGAAGCTCCAAAAGGACGAAGCTCTAAAAGGAAGAAGCTCTGAAAGGAAGAAATTCCAAAAGGAAGAAGCTACGAAAGGAAGAAGCTCCGAAAGGACGAGGCTCCGAAAGGAAGAAGCTCCAAAAGGAAGAACCTCCAAAAGGACGAAGCTCCAAATGGACGAAGCTCCAAAAGGAAGAAGCTCCAAAAGGAAGAACCTCCGAAAGGAAGAAGCTCCAAAAGGACGAAGCTCCAAAAGGACGAAGCTCCAAAAGGAAGAAGCTCCAAAAGGAAGAACCTCCGAAAGGAAGAAGCTCCAAAAGGACGAAGCTCCAAAAGGAAGAAGCTCTGAAAGGAAGAAGCTCTGAAAGGAAGAAACTCTGAAAGGAAGAAGCTCCGAAAGGAAGAACCTCCGAAAGGACGAGGCTCCAAAAGGACGAAGCTCTAAAAGGACGAGGCTCCAAAAGGACGAAGCTCCGAAAGGAAGAAGCTCCAGAAGGAAGAAGTTCTGAAAGGAAGAGGCTCCAAAAGGACGAAGCTCCAAAAGGACGAAGCTCCGAAAGGAAGAAGCTCCAAAAGGAAGAAGCTCCGGAAGGAAGAAGCTCCGAAAGGACGAAGCTCCAAAAGGACGAAGCTCCAAAAGGACGAAGCTCCGAAAGGAAGAAGCTCCAAAAGGAAGAAGCTCTGAAAGGAAGAGGCTCCAAAAGGACGAAGCTCCAATAGGAAGAAGCTCCGAAAGGACGAAGCTCCAAAAGGAAGAAGCTCTGAAAGGAAGAGGCTCCAAAAGGACGAAGCTCCAATAGGAAGAAGCTCCGAAAGGACGAAGCTCCAAAAGGAAGAAGCTCTGAAAGGACAAAGCTCCAAAAGGAAGAAGCTCCGAAAGGAAGAACCTCCGAAAGGAAGAACCTCCGAAAGGAAGAACCTTTGAAAGGAAGAAGCTCTGAAAGGAAGAAGCTCCAAAAGGAAGAAGCTCCAAAAGGAAGAAGCTCCGAAAGGAAGAACCTCCGAAAGGAAGAACCTTTGAAAGGAAGAAGCTCTGAAAGGAAGAAGCTCCAAAAGGAAGAAGCTCCAATAGGAAGAAGCTCCGAAAGGACGAAGCTCCAAAAGGAAGAAGCTCTGAAAGGAAGAGGCTCCAAAAGGACGAAGCTCCAATAGGAAGAAGCTCCAAAAGGAAGAAGCTCTGAAAGGATGAGGCTCCAAAAGGACAAAGCTCCAAAAGGACGAAGCTCCAAAAGGACGAAGCTCCAAAAGGAAGAAGCTCTGAAAGGACGAGGCTCCAAAAGGACGAAGCTCCAAAAGGACGAGAATCCGAAAGGAAGAACTTCCGAAAGGAAGAGCCTCCGAAAGGAAGGAGCTCCGAACGGAAGAACCTCCGATAGGAAGAAGCTCCGAAAGGAAGAAGCTCTGAAAGGAAGAACCTCCGAAAGGAAGAAGCTCTGAAAGAAAGAACCTCCAAAAGGACGAGGCTCCAAAAGGACGAGGCTCCGAAAGGACGAAGCTCCAAAAGGACGAAGCTCCGACAGGAAGAAGCTCCAAAAGGAAGAAGCTCTGAAAGGAAGAAGCTCCAAAAGGAAGAACCTCCAAAAGGACGTGGCTCCGAAAGGACGAAGCTCCAAAAGGACGAAGCTCCGACAGGAAGAAGCTCCAAAAGGAAGAAGCTCCAAAAGGAAGAACCTCCAAAAGGACGAAGCTCCAAAAGGACGAAGCTCCGAAAGAAAGACGCTCCAAAAGGACGAAGCTCCAAAAGGACGAGGCTCCAAAAGGAAGAAGCTCTGAAAGGAAGAAGCTCTGAAAGGAATAAACTCTGAAAGGAAGAAGCTCCAAAAGGAAGAAAATCCAAAAGGACGAAGATCCAAAAGGATGAAGCTCCAAAAGGACGAAGCTCCAAATGGACGAAGCTCCAAAAGGAAGAAGCTCTGAAAGGAAGAAGCTCCAAAAGGAAGAAGCTCCAAAAGGACGAAGCTCCAAAAGGAAGAAGCTCCAAAAGGAAGAAGCTTTGAAAGGAAGAAGCTCCGAAAGGACGAGGCTCCGAAAGGAAGAAGCTCCAAAAGGAAGAACCTCCAAAAGGACGAAGCTCCAAATGGACGAAGCTCCAAAAGGAAGAAGCTCTGAAAGGAAGAAGCTCCAAAAGGAAGAAGCTCCAAAAGGACGAAGCTCCAAAAGGAAGAAGCTCCAAAAGGAAGAAGCTTTGAAAGGAAGAAGCTCCGAAAGGACGAGGCTCCGAAAGGAAGAAGCTCCAAAAGGAAGAAGCTCCAAAAGGACGAAGCTCCAAAAGGAAGAAGCTCCGAAAGGAAGAAGCTCTGAAAGGAAGAAGCTCTAAAAGGAAGAAGCTCCAAAAGGAAGAAGCTCCAAAAGGACGAAGCTCCAAAAGGAAGAAGCTCCGAAAGGAAGAAGCTCTGAAAGGAAGAAGCTCCAAAAGGAAGAAGCTCCAAAAGGAAGAAGCTCCGAAAGGAAGAACCTCCGAAAGGAAGAACCTTTGAAAGGAAGAAGCTCTGAAAGGAAGAAGCTCCAAAAGGAAGAAGCTCCAAAAGGAAGAAGCTCCGAAAGGAAGAACCTCCGAAAGGAAGAAGCTCTGAAAGGAAGAGGCTCCAAAAGGACGAAGCTCCAATAGGAAGAAGCTCCAAAAGGAAGAAGCTCTGAAAGGATGAGGCTCCAAAAGGACAAAGCTCCAAAAGGACGAAGCTCCAAAAGGAAGAAGCTCTGAAAGGACGAGGCTCCAAAAGGACGAAGCTCCAAAAGGACGAGAATCCGAAAGGAAGAACTTCCGAAAGGAAGAGCCTCCGAAAGGAAGGAGCTCCGAACGGAAGAACCTCCGATAGGAAGAAGCTCCGAAAGGAAGAAGCTCCAAAAGGAAGAAGCTCTGAAAGGAAGAAGCTCCAAAAGGAAGAACCTCCAAAAGGACGTGGCTCTGAAAGGACGAAGCTCCAAAAGGACGAAGCTCCGACAGGAAGAAGCTCCAAAAGGAAGAAGCTCCAAAAGGACGAAGCTCCAAAAGGACGAAGCTCCGACAGGAAGAAGCTCCAAAAGGAAGAAGCTCCAAAAGGAAGAAGCTCCAAAAGGAAGAACCTCCAAAAGGACGAAGCTCCAAAAGGACGAAGCTCCGAAAGAAAGACGCTCCAAAAGGACGAAGCTCCAAAAGGACGAGGCTCCAAAAGGAAGAAGCTCTGAAAGGAAGAAGCTCTGAAAGGAATAAACTCTGAAAGGAAGAAGCTCCAAAAGGAAGAAAATCCAAAAGGACGAAGATCCAAAAGGATGAAGCTCCAAAAGGACGAAGCTCCAAATGGACGAAGCTCCAAAAGGAAGAAGCTCTGAAAGGAAGAAGCTCCAAAAGGAAGAAGCTCCAAAAGGACGAAGCTCCAAAAGGAAGAAGCTCCAAAAGGAAGAAGCTTTGAAAGGAAGAAGCTCCGAAAGGACGAGGCTCCGAAAGGAAGAAGCTCCAAAAGGAAGAACCTCCAAAATGACGAAGCTCCAAAAGGACGAGGCTCCAAAAGGACGAGGCTCCGAAAGGACGAAACTCCAAAAGGACGAAGCTCCGAAAGGAAGAAGCTCCAAAAGGAAGAAGCTCCGAAAGGAAGAAGCTCTGAAAGGAAGAAGCTCCAAAAGGAAGAAGCTCCAAAAGGACGAAGCTCCAAAAGGAAGAAGCTCCGAAAGGAAGAAGCTCTGAAAGGAAGAAGCTCTAAAAGGAAGAAGCTCCAAAAGGACGAAGCTCCAAAAGGACGAAGCTCCAAAAGGATGTAGCTCTGAAAGGAAGAAGCTCTGAAAGGACGAGGCTCCAAAAGGAAGAACCTCCAAAAGGACGAGGCTCCGAAAGGACGAAGCTCCAAAACGACGAAGCTCCGAAAGGAAGAAGCTCCAAAAGGAAGAGCTCTGAAAGGAAAAACCTCCAAAAGGACGAAGCTCCAAAAGGACGAGAGTCCGAAAGGAAGAACTTCCGAAAGGAAGAACCTCCGAAAGGAAGAAGCTCCGAAAGGAAGAACCTCCGATAGGAAGAAGCTCCGAAAGGACGAGGCTCCGAAAGGACGAAGCTCCAAAAGGACGAAGCTCCAATAGGAAGAAGCTCCAAAAGGAAGACGCTCTGAAAGGAAGAAGCTCTGAAAGGAAGACGCTCTGAAAGGAAGAAACTCTGAAAGGAAGAAGCTCCAAAAGGAAGAAAATCCAAAAGGACGAAGATCCAAAAGGACGAAGCTCCAAAAGGACGAAGCTCCAAAAGGACGAAGCTCCAAAAGGAAGAAGCTCCGAAAGCACGAAGCTCCAAAAGGACGAGAATCCGAAAGGAAGAACTTCCGAAAGGAAGAGCCTCCGAAAGTAAGAAGCTTCGAACGGAAGAACCTCCGATAGGAAGAAGCTCCGAAAGGAAGAAGCTCTGAAAGGAAGAACCTCCGAAAGGAAGAAGCTCTGAAAGAAAAAACCTCCAAAAGGACGAGGCTCCAAAAGGACGAGGTTCCGAAAGGACGAAGCTCCAAAAGGACGAAGCTCCGAAATGAAGAAGCTCCAAAAGGAAGAAGCTCTGAAAGGAAGAGGCTCCAAAAGGACGAAGCTCCAAAAGGAAGAAGCTCTGAAAGGACGAAGCTCCAAAAGGAAGAAGCTCCGAAAGGACGAGGCTCCAAAAGGAAGAACCTCCGAAAGGAAGAACCTCCGAAAGGAAGAACCTTTGAAAGGAAGAAGGTCTGAAAGGAAGAAGCTCCAAAAGGACGAAGCTCCGAAAGGAAGAAGCTCCAAAAGGAAGAAGCTCTGAAAGGAAGATGCTCCAAAAGGACGAAGCTCCAATAGGAAGAAGCTCCGAAAGGACGAAGCTCCAAAAGGAAGAAGCTCTGAAAGGACAAAGCTCCAAAAGGAAGAAGCTCCGAAAGGAAGAACCTTTGAAAGGAAGAAGCTCTGAAAGGAAGAAGCTCCAAAAGGAAGAAGCTCCAAAAGGAAGAAGCTCCGAAAGGAAGAACCTCAGAAAGGAAGAAGCTCCAAAAGAAAGAAGCTCTGAAAGGATGAGGCTCCAAAAGGACAAAGCTCCAAAAGGACGAAGCTCCAAAAGGACGAAGCTCCAAAAGGAAGAAGCTCTGAAAGGACGAGGCTCCAAAAGGACAAAGCTCCAAAAGGACGAAGCTCCAAAAGGACGAAGCTCCAAAAGGAAGAAGCTCTGAAAGGACGAGGCTCCAAAAGGACGAGAATCCGAAAGGAAGAACTTCCGAAAGGAAGAGCCTCCGAAAGGAAGGAGCTCCGAACGGAAGAACCTCCGATAGGAAGAAGCTCCGAAAGGAAGAAGCTCTGAAAGGAAGAACCTCCGAAAGGAAGAAGCTCTGAAAGAAAGAACCTCCAAAAGGACGAGGCTCCAAAAGGACGAGGCTCCGAAAGGACGAAGCTCCAAAAGGACGAAGCTCCGACAGGAAGAAGCTCCAAAAGGAAGAAGCTCTGAAAGGAAGAAGCTCCAAAAGGAAGAACCTCCAAAAGGACGTGGCTCCGAAAGGACGAAGCTCCAAAAGGACGAAGCTCCGACAGGAAGAAGCTCCAAAAGGAAGAAGCTCCAAAAGGACGAAGCTCCAAAAGGACGAAGCTCCGACAGGAAGAAGCTCCAAAAGGAAGAAGCTCCAAAAGGAAGAACCTCCAAAAGGAAGAACCTCCAAAAGGACGAAGCTCCAAAAGGACGAAGCTCCGAAAGAAAGACGCTCCAAAAGGACGAAGCTCCAAAAGGACGAGGCTCCAAAAGGAAGAAGCTCTGAAAGGAAGAAGCTCTGAAAGGAATAAACTCTGAAAGGAAGAAGCTCCAAAAGGAAGAAAATCCAAAAGGACGAAGATCCAAAAGGATGAAGCTCCAAAAGGACGAAGCTCCAAATGGACGAAGCTCCAAAAGGAAGAAGCTCCAAAAGAACGAGGCTCCAAAAGGACGAAACTCCAAAAGGACGAAGCTCCAAAAGGACGAGGCTCCAAAAGGAAGAACCTCCGAAAGGAAGAAGCTCTGAAAGAAAGAACCTCCAAAAGGACGAGGCTCCGAAAGGACGAAGCTCCAAAAGGACGAAGCTCCAAAAGGAAGAGGCTCTGAAAGGACGAGGCTCCGAAAGGACGAAGCTCCAAAAGGACGAAGCTCCAAAAGGAAGAAGCTCCGAATGGACGAGGCTCCAAAAGGAAGAAGCTCTGAAAGGAAGAGCTCTGAAAGGAAAAACCTCCAAAAGGACGAAGCTCCAAAAGGACGAGAGTCCGAAAGGAAGAACTTCCGAAAGGAAGAACCTCCGAAAGGAAGAAGCTCCGAAAGGAAGAACCTCCGATAGGAAGAAGCTCCGAAAGGACGAGGCTCCGAAAGGACGAAGCTCCAAAAGGACGAAGCTCCAATAGGAAGAAGCTCCAAAAGGAAGATGCTCTGAAAGGAAGAAGCTCTGAAAGGAAGACGCTCTGAAAGGAAGAAACTCTGAAAGGAAGAAGCTCCAAAAGGAAGAAAATCCAAAAGGACGAAGATCCAAAAGGACGAAGCTCCAAAAGGACGAAGCTCCAAAAGGACGAAGCTCCAAAAGGAAGAAGCTCCGAAAGCACGAAGCTCCAAAAGGACGAGAATCCGAAAGGAAGAACTTCCGAAAGGAAGAGCCTCCGAAAGTAAGAAGCTTCGAACGGAAGAACCTCCGATAGGAAGAAGCTCCGAAAGGAAGAAGCTCTGAAAGGAAGAACCTCCGAAAGGAAGAAGCTCTGAAAGAAAAAACTTCCAAAAGGACGAGGCTCCAAAAGGACGAGGTTCCGAAAGGACGAAGCTCCAAAAGGACGAAGCTCCGAAATGAAGAAGCTCCAAAAGGAAGAAGCTCTGAAAGGAAGAGGCTCCAAAAGGACGAAGCTCCAAAAGGAAGAAGCTCTGAAAGGACGAAGCTCCAAAAGGAAGAAGCTCCGAAAGGACGAGGCTCCAAAAGGAAGAACCTCCGAAAGGAAGAACCTCCGAAAGGAAGAACCTTTGAAAGGAAGAAGGTCTGAAAGGAAGAAGCTCCAAAAGGACGAAGCTCCGAAAGGAAGAAGCTCCAAAAGGAAGAAGCTCTGAAAGGAAGAGGCTCCAAAAGGACGAAGCTCCAATAGGAAGAAGCTCCGAAAGGACGAAGCTCCAAAAGGAAGAAGCTCTGAAAGGACAAAGCTCCAAAAGGAAGAAGCTCCGAAAGGAAGAACCTTTGAAAGGAAGAAGCTCTGAAAGGAAGAAGCTCCAAAAGGAAGAAGCTCCAAAAGGAAGAAGCTCCGAAAGGAAGAACCTCCGAAAGGAAGAAGCTCCAAAAGGAAGAAGCTCTGAAAGGATGAGGCTCCAAAAGGACAAAGCTCCAAAAGGACGAAGCTCCAAAAGGACGAAGCTCCAAAAGGAAGAAGCTCTGAAAGGACGAGGCTCCAAAAGGACAAAGCTCCAAAAGGACGAAGCTCCAAAAGGACGAAGCTCCAAAAGGAAGAAGCTCTGAAAGGACGAGGCTCCAAAAGGACGAAGCTCCAAAAGGACGAGAATCCGAAAGGAAGAACTTCCGAAAGGAAGAGCCTCCGAAAGGAAGGAGCTCCGAACGGAAGAACCTCCGATAGGAAGAAGCTTTGAAAGAAAGAACCTCCAAAAGGACGAGGCTCCAAAAGGACGAGGCTCCGAAAGGACGAAGCTCCAAAAGGACGAAGCTCCGACAGGAAGAAGCTCCAAAAGGAAGAAGCTCTGAAAGGAAGAAGCTCCAAAAGGAAGAACCTCCAAAAGGACGTGGCTCCGAAAGGACGAAGCTCCAAAAGGACGAAGCTCCGACAGGAAGAAGCTCCAAAAGGAAGAAGCTCCAAAAGGACGAAGCTCCAAAAGGACGAAGCTCCGACAGGAAGAAGCTCCAAAAGGAAGAAGCTCCAAAAGGAAGAACCTCCAAAAGGAAGAACCTCCAAAAGGACGAAGCTCCAAAAGGACGAAGCTCCGAAAGAAAGACGCTCCAAAAGGACGAAGCTCCAAAAGGACGAGGCTGCAAAAGGAAGAACCTCCGAAAGGAAGAACCTCCGAAAGGAAGAACCTCTGAAAGGAAGAAGCTCTGAAAGGAAGAAGCTCCAAAAGGAAGAAGCTCCAAAAGGACGAAGCTCCAAAAGGAAGAAGCTCCGAAAGGAAGAAGCTCTGAAAGGAAGAAGCTCCAAAAGGAAGAAGCTCCAAAAGGACGAAGCTCCAAAAGGAAGAAGCTCCAAAAGGAAGAAGCTTTGAAAGGAAGAAGCTCCGAAAGGACGAGGCTCCAAAAGGAAGAACCTCCAAAAGGACGAGGCTCCGAAATGCCGAAGCTCCAAAACGACGAAGCTCCGAAAGGAAGAAGCTCCAAAAGGAAGAGCTCTGAAAGGAAAAACCTCCAAAAGGACGAAGCTCCAAAAGGACGAGAGTCCGAAAGGAAGAACTTCCGAAAGGAAGAACCTCCGAAAGGAAGAAGCTCCGAAAGGAAGAACCTCCGATAGGAAGAAGCTCCGAAAGGACGAGGCTCCGAAAGGACGAAGCTCCAAAAGGACGAAGCTCCAATAGGAAGAAGCTCCAAAAGGAAGACGCTCTGAAAGGAAGAAGCTCTGAAAGGAAGACGCTCTGAAAGGAAGAAACTCTGAAAGTAAGAAGCTCCAAAAGGAATAAATCCAAAAGGACGAAGATCCAAAAGGACGAAGCTCCAAAAGGACGAAGCTCCAAAAGGAAGAAGCTCCGAAAGGAAGAAGCTCCGAAAGCACGAAGCTCCAAAAGGACGAGAATCCGAAAGGAAGAACTTCCGAAAGGAAGAGCCTCCGAAAGTAAGAAGCTTCGAACGGAAGAACCTCCGATAGGAAGAAGCTCCGAAAGGAAGAGGCTCTGAAAGGAAGAACCTCCGAAAGGAAGAAGCTCTGAAAGAAAAAACCTCCAAAAGGACGAGGCTCCAAAAGGACGAGGTTCCGAAAGGACGAAGCTCCAAAAGGACGAAGCTCCGAAATGAAGAAGCTCCAAAAGGAAGAAGCTCTGAAAGGACGAGGCTCCAAAAGGAAGAACCTCCGAAAGGAAGAACCTTTGAAAGGAAGAAGCTCTGAAAGGAAGAAGCTCCAAAAGGAAGAAGCTCTGAAAGGAACAGGCTCCAAAAGGACAAAGCTCCAAAAGGACGAAGCTCCAAAAGGACGAAGCTCCAAAAGGAAGAAGCTCTGAAAGGACGAGGCTCCGAAAGGACGAAGCTCCAAAAGGACGAAGCTCCAAAAGGAAGTGCTCTGAAAGGAAGAAGCTCCAAAAGGATGAAGCTCCAAAAGGACGAGAATCCGAAAGGAAGAACTTCCGAAAGGAAGAACCTCCGGAAGGAAGAACCTCCGATAGGAAGAAGCTCTGAAAGGAAGAAGCTCCGAAAGGACGAGGCTCCAAAAGGACGAAGATCAAAAGGACGAGGCTCCAAAAGGACGAAGCTCCAAAAGGACGAAGCTCCAAAAGGACGAAGCTCCAAAAGGACGAGGCTCCAAAAGGAAGAATCTCCGAAAGGAAGAAGCTCTGAAAGAAAGAAGCTCCAAAAGGACGAGGCTCCAAAAGGAAGAATCTCCGAAAGGAAGAAGCTCTGAAAGAAAGAACCTCCAAAAGGACGAGGCTCCAAAAGGACGAGGCTCAGAAAGGACGAAGCTCTAAAATGACGAAGCTCCGAAAGGACGAAGCTCCAAAAGGAAGAAGCTCTGAAAGGACGAGGCTCCAAAAGGAAGGAGCTCTGACAGGACGAGGCTCCAAAAGGACGAAGCTCCAAAAGGACGAAGCTCCAAAAGGACGAAGCTCCGAAAGGACGAAGCTCCAAAAGGAAGAAGCTCTGAAAGGACGAGGCTCCAAAAGGAAGGAGCTCTGACAGGACGAGGCTCCAAAAGGACGAAGCTCCAAAAGGACGAAGCTCCAAAAGGACGAAGCTCCGAAAGGAAGAACCTCCGAAAGGACGAAGCTCCAAAAGGAAGGAGCTCTGACAGGACGAGGCTCCAAAAGGACGAAGCTCCGAAAGGACGAAGCTCCAAAAGGACGAAGCTCCGAAAGGAAGAAGCTCCAAAAGGAAGAAGCTCTGAAAGGAAGAGGCTCCAAAAGGACGAAGCTCCAATAGGAAGAAGCTCCAAAAGGACGAAGCTCCAAAAGGAAGAAGCTCTGAAAGGACGAAGCTCCAAAAGGAAGAAGCTCCGAAAGGACGAGGCTCCAAAAGGAAGAACCTCCGAAAGGAAGAACCTCCGAAAGGAAGAACCTTTGAAAGGAAGAAGCTCTGAAAGGAAGAAGCTCCAAAAGGAAGAAGCTCCAAAAGGAAGAAGCTCCGAAAGGAAGAACCTCCGAAAGGAAGAAGCTCCAAAAGGAAGAAGCTCTGAAAGGAAGAGGCTCCAAAAGGACATAGCTCCAAAAGGACGAAGCTCCAAAAGGACGAAGCTCCAAAAGGAAGAAGCTCTGAAAGGACGAGGCTCCAAAAGGAAGAAGCTCTGAAAGGAAGAAGCTCTGAAAAGACGAAGCTCCAAAAGGACGAGGCTCCGAAAGGAAGAACCTCCGGAAGGAAGAACCTCCGATAGGAAGAAGCTCCGAAAGGAAGAAGCTCTGAAAGGAAGAGGCTCCAAAAGGACGAAGCTCCAAAAGGACAAAGCTCCAAAAGGACGAAGCTCCAAAAGGAAGAGCCTCCGAAAGGAAGAAGCTCCGAACGGAAGAACCTCCGATAGGAAGAAGCTCCGAAAGGAAGAAGCTCTGAAAGGAAGAACCTCCGAAAGGAAGAAGCTCTGAAAGAAAGAACCTCCAAAAGGACGAGGTTCCAAAAGGACGAAGCTCCAAAAGGACGAGGCTCCGAAAGGACGAAACTCCAAAAGGACGAAGCTCCGAAAGGAAGAAGCTCTGAAAGGAAGAAGCTCCAAAAGGACGAAGCTCCAAAAGGAAGAACCTCCGAAAGGAAGAAGCTCCGAAAGGAAGAAGCTCCGAAAGGACGAAGCTCCAAAAGGACGAGAATACGAAAGGAAGAACTTCCGAAAGGAAGAGCCTCCGAAAGGAAGAAGCTCCGAACGGAAGAACCTCCTATAGGAAGAAGCTCCGAAAGGAAGAAGCTCTGAAAGGAAGAACCTCCGAAAGGAAGAAGCTCTGAAAGAAAGAACCTCCAAAAGGACGAGGCTCCAAAAGGACGAGGTTCCGAAAG
Organism: Gobius niger; assembly: GCF_951799975.1. Lineage (NCBI taxonomy): Eukaryota > Metazoa > Chordata > Actinopteri > Gobiiformes > Gobiidae > Gobius > Gobius niger. The sequence goes on along the minus strand of NC_136853.1, from coordinate 4,736,708 downwards.
GACGAAGCTCCAAAAGGACGAAGCTCCGAAAGGAAGAAGCTCTGAAAGGAAGAAGCTCCAAAATGACGAAGCTCCAAAAGGACGAGGCTCCGAAAGGACGAAACTCCAAAAGGACGAAGCTCCGAAAGGAAGAAGCTCTGAAAGGAAGAAGCTCCAAAAGGACGAAGCTCCGAAAGGACAAAGCTTCAAAAGGAAGAAGCTCCAAAAGTAAGAAGCTCCAAAAGGAAGAACCTCCGAAAGGAAGAAGCTCCGAAAGGAAGAAGCTCCGAAAGGACGAAGCTCCAAAAGGACGAGAATACGAAAGGAAGAACTTCCGAAAGGAAGAGCCTCCGAAAGGAAGAAGCTCCGAACGGAAGAACCTCCTATAGGAAGAAGCTCCGAAAGGAAGAAGCTCTGAAAGGAAGAACCTCCGAAAGGAAGAAGCTCTGAAAGAAAGAACCTCCAAAAGGACGAGGCTCCAAAAGGACGAGGTTCCGAAAGGACGAAGCTCCAAAAGGACGAAGCTCCGAAAGGAAGAAGCTCCAAAAGGAAGAAGCTCTGAAAGGAAGAGGCTCCAAAAGGACGAAGCTCCAATAGGAAGAAGCTCCGAAAGGACGAAGCTCCAAAAGGACGAAGCTCCAAAAGGAAGAAGCTCCGAAAGGAAGAACCTCCGAAAGGAAGAAGCTCCAAAAGGAAGAAGCTCTGAAAGGATGAGGCTCCAAAAGGACAAAGCTCCAAAAGGACGAAGCTCCGAAGGGACGAAGCTCCAAAAGGACGAAGCTCCGACAGGAAGAAGCTCCAAAAGGAAGAAGCTCTGAAAGGAAGAAGTTCCAAAAGGAAGAAGCTTTGAAAGAAAGAAGCTCCGAAAGGACGAGGCTCCGAAAGGAAGAAGCTCCAAAAGGAAGAACCTCCAAAATGACGAAGCTCCAAAAGGACGAGGCTCCGAAAGGACGAAACTCCAAAAGGACGAAGCTCCGAAAGGAAGAAGCTCTGAAAGGAAGAAGCTCCAAAAGGACGAAGCTCCGAAAGGAAGAAGCTCTGAAAGGAAGAAGCTCCAAAATGACGAAGCTCCAAAAGGACGAGGCTCCGAAAGGACGAAACTCCAAAAGGACGAAGCTCCGAAAGGAAGAAGCTCTGAAAGGAAGAAGCTCCAAAAGGACGAAGCTCCAAAAGGACGAGGCTCCAAAAGGAAGAAGCTCCGAAAGGAAGAAGCTCCGAAAGGACGAAGCTCCAAAAGGACAAAGCTCCAAAAGGACGAAGCTCCAAAAGGAAGAGCCTCCGAAAGGAAGAAGCTCCGATAGGACGAAGCTCCAAAAGGACGAAGCTCCAATAGGAAGAAGCTCCAAAAGGAAGATGCTCTGAAAGGAAGAAGCTCTGAAAGGAAGACGCTCTGAAAGGAAGAAACTCTGAAAGGAAGAAGCTCCAAAAGGAAGAAAATCCAAAAGGACGAAGATCCAAAAGGACGAAGCTCCAAAAGGACGAAGCTCCAAAAGGACGAAGCTCCAAAAGGAAGAAGCTCCGAAAGCACGAAGCTCCAAAAGGACGAGAATCCGAAAGGAAGAACTTCCGAAAGGAAGAGCCTCCGAAAGTAAGAAGCTTCGAACGGAAGAACCTCCGATAGGAAGAAGCTCCGAAAGGAAGAAGCTCTGAAAGGAAGAACCTCCGAAAGGAAGAAGCTCTGAAAGAAAAAACTTCCAAAAGGACGAGGCTCCAAAAGGACGAGGTTCCGAAAGGACGAAGCTCCAAAAGGACGAAGCTCCGAAATGAAGAAGCTCCAAAAGGAAGAAGCTCTGAAAGGAAGAGGCTCCAAAAGGACGAAGCTCCAAAAGGAAGAAGCTCTGAAAGGACGAAGCTCCAAAAGGAAGAAGCTCCGAAAGGACGAGGCTCCAAAAGGAAGAACCTCCGAAAGGAAGAACCTCCGAAAGGAAGAACCTTTGAAAGGAAGAAGGTCTGAAAGGAAGAAGCTCCAAAAGGACGAAGCTCCGAAAGGAAGAAGCTCCAAAAGGAAGAAGCTCTGAAAGGAAGAGGCTCCAAAAGGACGAAGCTCCAATAGGAAGAAGCTCCGAAAGGACGAAGCTCCAAAAGGAAGAAGCTCTGAAAGGACAAAGCTCCAAAAGGAAGAAGCTCCGAAAGGAAGAACCTTTGAAAGGAAGAAGCTCTGAAAGGAAGAAGCTCCAAAAGGAAGAAGCTCCAAAAGGAAGAAGCTCCGAAAGGAAGAACCTCCGAAAGGAAGAAGCTCCAAAAGGAAGAAGCTCTGAAAGGATGAGGCTCCAAAAGGACAAAGCTCCAAAAGGACGAAGCTCCAAAAGGACGAAGCTCCAAAAGGAAGAAGCTCTGAAAGGACGAGGCTCCAAAAGGACAAAGCTCCAAAAGGACGAAGCTCCAAAAGGACGAAGCTCCAAAAGGAAGAAGCTCTGAAAGGACGAGGCTCCAAAAGGACGAAGCTCCAAAAGGACGAGAATCCGAAAGGAAGAACTTCCGAAAGGAAGAGCCTCCGAAAGGAAGGAGCTCCGAACGGAAGAACCTCCGATAGGAAGAAGCTTTGAAAGAAAGAACCTCCAAAAGGACGAGGCTCCAAAAGGACGAGGCTCCGAAAGGACGAAGCTCCAAAAGGACGAAGCTCCGACAGGAAGAAGCTCCAAAAGGAAGAAGCTCTGAAAGGAAGAAGCTCCAAAAGGAAGAACCTCCAAAAGGACGTGGCTCCGAAAGGACGAAGCTCCAAAAGGACGAAGCTCCGACAGGAAGAAGCTCCAAAAGGAAGAAGCTCCAAAAGGACGAAGCTCCAAAAGGACGAAGCTCCGACAGGAAGAAGCTCCAAAAGGAAGAAGCTCCAAAAGGAAGAACCTCCAAAAGGAAGAACCTCCAAAAGGACGAAGCTCCAAAAGGACGAAGCTCCGAAAGAAAGACGCTCCAAAAGGACGAAGCTCCAAAAGGACGAGGCTGCAAAAGGAAGAACCTCCGAAAGGAAGAACCTCCGAAAGGAAGAACCTCTGAAAGGAAGAAGCTCTGAAAGGAAGAAGCTCCAAAAGGAAGAAGCTCCAAAAGGACGAAGCTCCAAAAGGAAGAAGCTCCGAAAGGAAGAAGCTCTGAAAGGAAGAAGCTCCAAAAGGAAGAAGCTCCAAAAGGACGAAGCTCCAAAAGGAAGAAGCTCCAAAAGGAAGAAGCTTTGAAAGGAAGAAGCTCCGAAAGGACGAGGCTCCAAAAGGAAGAACCTCCAAAAGGACGAGGCTCCGAAATGCCGAAGCTCCAAAACGACGAAGCTCCGAAAGGAAGAAGCTCCAAAAGGAAGAGCTCTGAAAGGAAAAACCTCCAAAAGGACGAAGCTCCAAAAGGACGAGAGTCCGAAAGGAAGAACTTCCGAAAGGAAGAACCTCCGAAAGGAAGAAGCTCCGAAAGGAAGAACCTCCGATAGGAAGAAGCTCCGAAAGGACGAGGCTCCGAAAGGACGAAGCTCCAAAAGGACGAAGCTCCAATAGGAAGAAGCTCCAAAAGGAAGACGCTCTGAAAGGAAGAAGCTCTGAAAGGAAGACGCTCTGAAAGGAAGAAACTCTGAAAGTAAGAAGCTCCAAAAGGAATAAATCCAAAAGGACGAAGATCCAAAAGGACGAAGCTCCAAAAGGACGAAGCTCCAAAAGGAAGAAGCTCCGAAAGGAAGAAGCTCCGAAAGCACGAAGCTCCAAAAGGACGAGAATCCGAAAGGAAGAACTTCCGAAAGGAAGAGCCTCCGAAAGTAAGAAGCTTCGAACGGAAGAACCTCCGATAGGAAGAAGCTCCGAAAGGAAGAGGCTCTGAAAGGAAGAACCTCCGAAAGGAAGAAGCTCTGAAAGAAAAAACCTCCAAAAGGACGAGGCTCCAAAAGGACGAGGTTCCGAAAGGACGAAGCTCCAAAAGGACGAAGCTCCGAAATGAAGAAGCTCCAAAAGGAAGAAGCTCTGAAAGGACGAGGCTCCAAAAGGAAGAACCTCCGAAAGGAAGAACCTTTGAAAGGAAGAAGCTCTGAAAGGAAGAAGCTCCAAAAGGAAGAAGCTCTGAAAGGAACAGGCTCCAAAAGGACAAAGCTCCAAAAGGACGAAGCTCCAAAAGGACGAAGCTCCAAAAGGAAGAAGCTCTGAAAGGACGAGGCTCCGAAAGGACGAAGCTCCAAAAGGACGAAGCTCCAAAAGGAAGTGCTCTGAAAGGAAGAAGCTCCAAAAGGATGAAGCTCCAAAAGGACGAGAATCCGAAAGGAAGAACTTCCGAAAGGAAGAACCTCCGGAAGGAAGAACCTCCGATAGGAAGAAGCTCTGAAAGGAAGAAGCTCCGAAAGGACGAGGCTCCAAAAGGACGAAGATCAAAAGGACGAGGCTCCAAAAGGACGAAGCTCCAAAAGGACGAAGCTCCAAAAGGACGAAGCTCCAAAAGGACGAGGCTCCAAAAGGAAGAATCTCCGAAAGGAAGAAGCTCTGAAAGAAAGAAGCTCCAAAAGGACGAGGCTCCAAAAGGAAGAATCTCCGAAAGGAAGAAGCTCTGAAAGAAAGAACCTCCAAAAGGACGAGGCTCCAAAAGGACGAGGCTCAGAAAGGACGAAGCTCTAAAATGACGAAGCTCCGAAAGGACGAAGCTCCAAAAGGAAGAAGCTCTGAAAGGACGAGGCTCCAAAAGGAAGGAGCTCTGACAGGACGAGGCTCCAAAAGGACGAAGCTCCAAAAGGACGAAGCTCCAAAAGGACGAAGCTCCGAAAGGACGAAGCTCCAAAAGGAAGAAGCTCTGAAAGGACGAGGCTCCAAAAGGAAGGAGCTCTGACAGGACGAGGCTCCAAAAGGACGAAGCTCCAAAAGGACGAAGCTCCAAAAGGACGAAGCTCCGAAAGGAAGAACCTCCGAAAGGACGAAGCTCCAAAAGGAAGGAGCTCTGACAGGACGAGGCTCCAAAAGGACGAAGCTCCGAAAGGACGAAGCTCCAAAAGGACGAAGCTCCGAAAGGAAGAAGCTCCAAAAGGAAGAAGCTCTGAAAGGAAGAGGCTCCAAAAGGACGAAGCTCCAATAGGAAGAAGCTCCAAAAGGACGAAGCTCCAAAAGGAAGAAGCTCTGAAAGGACGAAGCTCCAAAAGGAAGAAGCTCCGAAAGGACGAGGCTCCAAAAGGAAGAACCTCCGAAAGGAAGAACCTCCGAAAGGAAGAACCTTTGAAAGGAAGAAGCTCTGAAAGGAAGAAGCTCCAAAAGGAAGAAGCTCCAAAAGGAAGAAGCTCCGAAAGGAAGAACCTCCGAAAGGAAGAAGCTCCAAAAGGAAGAAGCTCTGAAAGGAAGAGGCTCCAAAAGGACATAGCTCCAAAAGGACGAAGCTCCAAAAGGACGAAGCTCCAAAAGGAAGAAGCTCTGAAAGGACGAGGCTCCAAAAGGAAGAAGCTCTGAAAGGAAGAAGCTCTGAAAAGACGAAGCTCCAAAAGGACGAGGCTCCGAAAGGAAGAACCTCCGGAAGGAAGAACCTCCGATAGGAAGAAGCTCCGAAAGGAAGAAGCTCTGAAAGGAAGAGGCTCCAAAAGGACGAAGCTCCAAAAGGACAAAGCTCCAAAAGGACGAAGCTCCAAAAGGAAGAGCCTCCGAAAGGAAGAAGCTCCGAACGGAAGAACCTCCGATAGGAAGAAGCTCCGAAAGGAAGAAGCTCTGAAAGGAAGAACCTCCGAAAGGAAGAAGCTCTGAAAGAAAGAACCTCCAAAAGGACGAGGTTCCAAAAGGACGAAGCTCCAAAAGGACGAGGCTCCGAAAGGACGAAACTCCAAAAGGACGAAGCTCCGAAAGGAAGAAGCTCTGAAAGGAAGAAGCTCCAAAAGGACGAAGCTCCAAAAGGAAGAACCTCCGAAAGGAAGAAGCTCCGAAAGGAAGAAGCTCCGAAAGGACGAAGCTCCAAAAGGACGAGAATACGAAAGGAAGAACTTCCGAAAGGAAGAGCCTCCGAAAGGAAGAAGCTCCGAACGGAAGAACCTCCTATAGGAAGAAGCTCCGAAAGGAAGAAGCTCTGAAAGGAAGAACCTCCGAAAGGAAGAAGCTCTGAAAGAAAGAACCTCCAAAAGGACGAGGCTCCAAAAGGACGAGGTTCCGAAAGGACGAAGCTCCAAAAGGACGAAGCTCCGAAAGGAAGAAGCTCTGAAAGGAAGAAGCTCCAAAATGACGAAGCTCCAAAAGGACGAGGCTCCGAAAGGACGAAACTCCAAAAGGACGAAGCTCCGAAAGGAAGAAGCTCTGAAAGGAAGAAGCTCCAAAAGGACGAAGCTCCGAAAGGACAAAGCTTCAAAAGGAAGAAGCTCCAAAAGTAAGAAGCTCCAAAAGGAAGAACCTCCGAAAGGAAGAAGCTCCGAAAGGAAGAAGCTCCGAAAGGACGAAGCTCCAAAAGGACGAGAATACGAAAGGAAGAACTTCCGAAAGGAAGAGCCTCCGAAAGGAAGAAGCTCCGAACGGAAGAACCTCCTATAGGAAGAAGCTCCGAAAGGAAGAAGCTCTGAAAGGAAGAACCTCCGAAAGGAAGAAGCTCTGAAAGAAAGAACCTCCAAAAGGACGAGGCTCCAAAAGGACGAGGTTCCGAAAGGACGAAGCTCCAAAAGGACGAAGCTCCGAAAGGAAGAAGCTCCAAAAGGAAGAAGCTCTGAAAGGAAGAGGCTCCAAAAGGACGAAGCTCCAATAGGAAGAAGCTCCGAAAGGACGAAGCTCCAAAAGGACGAAGCTCCAAAAGGAAGAAGCTCCGAAAGGAAGAACCTCCGAAAGGAAGAAGCTCCAAAAGGAAGAAGCTCTGAAAGGATGAGGCTCCAAAAGGACAAAGCTCCAAAAGGACGAAGCTCCGAAGGGACGAAGCTCCAAAAGGACGAAGCTCCGACAGGAAGAAGCTCCAAAAGGAAGAAGCTCTGAAAGGAAGAAGTTCCAAAAGGAAGAAGCTTTGAAAGAAAGAAGCTCCGAAAGGACGAGGCTCCGAAAGGAAGAAGCTCCAAAAGGAAGAACCTCCAAAATGACGAAGCTCCAAAAGGACGAGGCTCCGAAAGGACGAAACTCCAAAAGGACGAAGCTCCGAAAGGAAGAAGCTCTGAAAGGAAGAAGCTCCAAAAGGACGAAGCTCCGAAAGGAAGAAGCTCTGAAAGGAAGAAGCTCCAAAATGACGAAGCTCCAAAAGGACGAGGCTCCGAAAGGACGAAACTCCAAAAGGACGAAGCTCCGAAAGGAAGAAGCTCTGAAAGGAAGAAGCTCCAAAAGGACGAAGCTCCAAAAGGACGAGGCTCCAAAAGGAAGAAGCTCCGAAAGGAAGAAGCTCCGAAAGGACGAAGCTCCAAAAGGACAAAGCTCCAAAAGGACGAAGCTCCAAAAGGAAGAGCCTCCGAAAGGAAGAAGCTCCGATAGGAAGAAGCTCCGAAAGGAAGAAGCTCTGAAAGGAAGAGGCTCCAAAAGGACGAAGCTCCAAAAGGACAAAGCTCCAAAAGGACGAAGCTCTGAAAGGACGAGGCTCCGAAAGGAAGAAGTTCCAAAAGGAAGAAGCTACGAAAGGAAGAAGCTCCGAAAGGACGAGGCTCCGAAAGGAAGAAGCTCCAAAAGGAAGAACCTCCAAAAGGACGAAGCTCCAAATGGACGAAGCTCCAAAAGGAAGAAGCTCCGAAAGGACGAGGCTCTGAAAGGAAGAAACTCTGAAAGGAAGAAGCTCCGAAAGGAAGAACCTCCGAAAGGACGAGGCTCCAAAAGGACGAAGCTCTAAAAGGACGAGGCTCCAAAAGGACGAAGCTCCGAAAGGAAGAAGCTCCAGAAGGAAGAAGCTCTGAAAGGAAGAAACTCTGAAAGGAAGAACCTCCGAAAGGACGAGGCTCCAAAAGGACGAAGCTCTAAAAGGACGAGGCTCCAAAAGGACGAAGCTCCGAAAGGAAGAAGCTCCAGAAGGACGAGAATCCGAAAGGAAGAACTTCCGAAAGGAAGAGCCTCCGAAAGGAAGAAGCTCCGAACGGAAGAACCTCCGATAGGAAGAAGCTCCGAAAGGAAGAAGCTCTGAAAGGAAGAACCTCCGAAAGGAAGAAGCTCTGAAAGAAAGAACCTCCAAAAGGACGAGGCTCCAAAAGGACGAGGTTCCGAAAGGACGAAGCTCCAAAAGGAAGAAGCTCTGAAAGGAAGAGGCTCCAAAAGGACGAAGCTCCAATAGGAAGAAGCTCCGAAAGGACGAAGCTCCAAAAGGAAGAAGCTCTGAAAGGAAGAGGCTCCAAAAGGACGAAGCTCCAATAGGAAGAAGCTCCGAAAGGACGAAGCTCCAAAAGGAAGAAGCTCTGAAAGGACGAAGCTCCAAAAGGAAGAAGCTCCGAAAGGAAGAACCTCCGAAAGGAAGAACCTCCGAAAGGAAGAACCTTTGAAAGGAAGAAGCTCTGAAAGGAAGAAGCTCCAAAAGGAAGAAGCTCCAAAAGGAAGAAGCTCCGAAAGAAAGAACCTCCGAAAGGAAGAAGCTCCAAAAGGAAGAAGCTCTGAAAGGATGAGGCTCCAAAAGGACAAAGCTCCAAAAGGACGAAGCTCCAAAAGGACGAAGCTCCAAAAGGAAGAAGCTCTGAAAGGACGAGGCTCCAAAAGGACGAAGCTCCAAAAGGACGAGAATCCGAAAGGAAGAACTTCCGAAAGGAAGAGCCTCCGAAAGGAAGGAGCTCCGAACGGAAGAACCTCCGATAGGAAGAAGCTCCGAAAGGAAGAAGCTCTGAAAGGAAGAACCTCCGAAAGGAAGAAGCTCTGAAAGAAAGAACCTCCAAAAGGACGAGGCTCCAAAAGGACGAGGCTCCGAAAGGACGAAGCTCCAAAAGGACGAAGCTCCAAAAGGAAGAGGCTCTGAAAGGACGAGGCTCCGAAAGGACGAAGCTCCAAAAGGACGAAGCTCCAAAAGGAAGAAGCTCCGAATGGACGAGGCTCCAAAAGGAAGAAGCTCTGAAAGGACGAGGCTCCGAAAGGACGAAGCTCCGAAAGGACGAGGCTGCAAAAGGAAGAACCTCCGAAAGGAAGAACCTCCGAAAGGAAGAACCTCTGAAAGGAAGAAGCTCTGAAAGGAAGAAGCTCCAAAAGGAAGAAGCTCCAAAAGGACGAAGCTCCAAAAGGAAGAAGCTCCGAAAGGAAGAAGCTCTGAAAGGAAGAATCTCCAAAAGGAAGAAGCTCCAAAAGGACGAAGCTCCAAAAGGAAGAAGCTTTGAAAGGAAGAAGCTCCGAAAGGACGAGGCTCCGAAAGGAAGAAGCTCCAAAAGGAAGAACCTCCAAAATGACGAAGCTCCAAAAGGACGAGGCTCCAAAAGGACGAGGCTCCGAAAGGACGAAACTCCAAAAGGACGAAGCTCCGAAAGGAAGAAGCTCCAAAAGGAAGAAGCTCCGAAAGGAAGAAGCTCTGAAAGGAAGAAGCTCCAAAAGGAAGAAGCTCCAAAAGGACGAAGCTCCAAAAGGAAGAAGCTCCGAAAAGAAGAAGCTCTGAAAGGAAGAAGCTCCAAAAGGAAGAAGCTCCAAAAGGACGAAGCTCCAAAAGGACGAAGCTCCAAAAGGATGTAGCTCTGAAAGGAAGAAGCTCTGAAAGGACGAGGCTCCAAAAGGAAGAACCTCCAAAAGGACGAGGCTCCGAAAGGACGAAGCTCCAAAACGACGAAGCTCCGAAAGGAAGAAGCTCCAAAAGGAAGAGCTCTGAAAGGAAAAACCTCCAAAAGGACGAAGCTCCAAAAGGACGAGAGTCCGAAAGGAAGAACTTCCGAAAGGAAGAACCTCCGAAAGGAAGAAGCTCCGAAAGGAAGAACCTCCGATAGGAAGAAGCTCCGAAATGACGAGGCTCCGAAAGGACGAAGCTCCAAAAGGACGAAGCTCCAATAGGAAGAAGCTCCAAAAGGAAGACGCTCTGAAAGGAAGAACCTCCAAAAGGAAGAAGCTCCGAAAGGACGAGGCTCCAAAAGGAAGAACCTCCGAAAGGAAGAACCTCCGAAAGGAAGAACCTTTGAAAGGAAGAAGCTCTGAAAGGAAGAAGCTCCAAAAGGAAGAAGCTCCAAAAGGAAGAAGCTCCGAAAGGAAGAGGCTCCAAAAGGACAAAGCTCCAAAAGGACGAAGCTCCAAAAGGACGAAGCTCCAAAAGGAAGAAGCTCTGAAAGGACGAGGCTCCGAAAGGACGAAGCTCCAAAAGGACGAAGCTCCAAAAGGAAGTGCTCTGAAAGGAAGAAGCTCCAAAAGGACGAGGCTCCAAAAGGACAGAGATCAAAAGGACGAGGCTCCAAAAGGACGAAGCTCCAAAAGGACGAAGCTCCAAAAGGACGAAGCTCCAAAAGGACGAGGCTCCAAAAGGAAGAATCTCCGAAAGGAAGAAGCTCTGAAAGAAAGAACCTCCAAAAGGACGAGGCTCCAAAAGGACGAGGCTCCGAAAGGACGAAGCTCTAAAATGACGAAGCTCCGAAAGGACGAAGCTCCAAAAGGACGAAGCTCCGAAAGGAAGAAGCTCCAAAAGGAAGAAGCTCCGAAAGGAAGAACCTCCGAAAGGAAGAAGCTCCAAAAGGAAGAAGCTCTGAAAGGAAGAGGCTCCAAAAGGACATAGCTCCAAAAGGACGAAGCTCCAAAAGGACGAAGCTCCAAAAGGACGAAGCTCCAAAAGGAAGAAGCTCTGAAAGGACGAGGCTCCAAAAGGAAGAAGCTCTGAAAGGAATAAACTCTGAAAGGAAGAAGCTCCAAAAGGAAGAAAATCCAAAAGGACGAAGATCCAAAAGGATGAAGCTCCAAAAGGACGAAGCTCCAAAAGGACGAAGCTCCAAAAAGACGATGCTCCAAAAGGACGAGGCTCCGAAAGGAAGAAGCTCTAAAAGGAAGAAGCTCCGAAAGGACGAAGCTTCAAAAGGAAGAAGCTCCAAAAGTAAGAAGCTCCAAAAGGAAGAACCTCCGAAAGGAAGAAGCTCCGAAAGGACGAGGCTCCAAAAGGACAAAACTCCAAAAGGATGAAGCTCCGAAAGGAAGAAGCTCCAGAAGGAAGAAACTCTGAAAGGAAGAAGCTCTGAAAGGAAGAAACTCTGAAAAGAAGAAGCTCCGAAAGGAAGAACCTCCGAAAGGACGAAGCTCCAAAAGGACGAAGCTCCAAAAGGACGAGGCTCCAAAAGGACAAAACTCCAAAAGGATGAAGCTCCGAAAGGAAGAAGCTCCAGAAGGAAGAAGCTCTGAAAGGAAGAGGCTCCAAAAGGACGAAGCTCCAAAAGGACGAAGCTCCGAAAGGAAGAAGCTCCAAAAGGAAGAAGCTCCGAAAGGAAGAAGCTCCGAAAGGAAGAAGCTCCAAAAGGACGAGAATCCGAAAGGAAGAACTTCCGAAAGGAAGAGCCTCCGAAAGGAAGAAGCTCCGAACGGAAGAACCTCCGATAGGAAGAAGCTCCGAAAGGAAGAAGCTCTGAAAGGAAGAGGCTCCAAAAGGACGAAGCTCCAAAAGGACAAAGCTCCAAAAGGACGAAGCTCCAAAAGGAAGAGCCTCCGAAAGGAAGAAGCTCCGAACGGAAGAACCTCCGATAGGAAGAAGCTCCGAAAGGAAGAAGCTCTGAAAGGAAGAACCTCCGAAAGGAAGAAGCTCTGAAAGAAAGAACCTCCAAAAGGACGAGGTTCCAAAAGGACGAGGCTCCGAAGGGACGAAGCTCCAAAAGGACGAAGCTCCGACAGGAAGAAGCTCCAAAAGGAAGAAGCTCTGAAAGGAAGAAGTTCCAAAAGGACAAAGCTCCGAAAGGAAGAACCTCCGAAAGGAAGAAGCTCCAAAAGGAAGAAGCTCTGAAAGGATGAGGCTCCAAAAGGACAAAGCTCCAAAAGGACGAAGCTCCGAAGGGACGAAGCTCCAAAAGGACGAAGCTCCGACAGGAAGAAGCTCCAAAAGGAAGAAGCTCTGAAAGGAAGAAGTTCCAAAAGGAAGAAGCTTTGAAAGAAAGAAGCTCCGAAAGGACGAGGCTCCGAAAGGAAGAAGCTCCAAAAGGAAGAACCTCCAAAATGACGAAGCTCCAAAAGGACGAGGCTCCGAAAGGACGAAACTCCAAAAGGACGAAGCTCCGAAAGGAAGAAGCTCTGAAAGGAAGAAGCTCCAAAAGGACGAAGCTCCGAAAGGAAGAAGCTCTGAAAGGAAGAAGCTCCAAAATGACGAAGCTCCAAAAGGACGAGGCTCCGAAAGGACGAAACTCCAAAAGGACGAAGCTCCGAAAGGAAGAAGCTCTGAAAGGAAGAAGCTCCAAAAGGACGAAGCTCCAAAAGGACGAGGCTCCAAAAGGAAGAAGCTCCGAAAGGAAGAAGCTCCGAAAGGACGAAGCTCCAAAAGGACAAAGCTCCAAAAGGACGAAGCTCCAAAAGGAAGAGCCTCCGAAAGGAAGAAGCTCCGATAGGAAGAAGCTCCGAAAGGAAGAAGCTCTGAAAGGAAGAGGCTCCAAAAGGACGAAGCTCCAAAAGGACAAAGCTCCAAAAGGACGAAGCTCTGAAAGGACGAGGCTCCGAAAGGAAGAAGTTCCAAAAGGAAGAAGCTACGAAAGGAAGAAGCTCCGAAAGGACGAGGCTCCGAAAGGAAGAAGCTCCAAAAGGAAGAACCTCCAAAAGGACGAAGCTCCAAATGGACGAAGCTCCAAAAGGAAGAAGCTCCGAAAGGACGAGGCTCTGAAAGGAAGAAACTCTGAAAGGAAGAAGCTCCGAAAGGAAGAACCTCCGAAAGGACGAGGCTCCAAAAGGACGAAGCTCTAAAAGGACGAGGCTCCAAAAGGACGAAGCTCCGAAAGGAAGAAGCTCCAGAAGGAAGAAGCTCTGAAAGGAAGAAACTCTGAAAGGAAGAACCTCCGAAAGGACGAGGCTCCAAAAGGACGAAGCTCTAAAAGGACGAGGCTCCAAAAGGACGAAGCTCCGAAAGGAAGAAGCTCCAGAAGGACGAGAATCCGAAAGGAAGAACTTCCGAAAGGAAGAGCCTCCGAAAGGAAGAAGCTCCGAACGGAAGAACCTCCGATAGGAAGAAGCTCCGAAAGGAAGAAGCTCTGAAAGGAAGAACCTCCGAAAGGAAGAAGCTCTGAAAGAAAGAACCTCCAAAAGGACGAGGCTCCAAAAGGACGAGGTTCCGAAAGGACGAAGCTCCAAAAGGAAGAAGCTCTGAAAGGAAGAGGCTCCAAAAGGACGAAGCTCCAATAGGAAGAAGCTCCGAAAGGACGAAGCTCCAAAAGGAAGAAGCTCTGAAAGGAAGAGGCTCCAAAAGGACGAAGCTCCAATAGGAAGAAGCTCCGAAAGGACGAAGCTCCAAAAGGAAGAAGCTCTGAAAGGACGAAGCTCCAAAAGGAAGAAGCTCCGAAAGGAAGAACCTCCGAAAGGAAGAACCTCCGAAAGGAAGAACCTTTGAAAGGAAGAAGCTCTGAAAGGAAGAAGCTCCAAAAGGAAGAAGCTCCAAAAGGAAGAAGCTCCGAAAGAAAGAACCTCCGAAAGGAAGAAGCTCCAAAAGGAAGAAGCTCTGAAAGGATGAGGCTCCAAAAGGACAAAGCTCCAAAAGGACGAAGCTCCAAAAGGACGAAGCTCCAAAAGGAAGAAGCTCTGAAAGGACGAGGCTCCAAAAGGACGAAGCTCCAAAAGGACGAGAATCCGAAAGGAAGAACTTCCGAAAGGAAGAGCCTCCGAAAGGAAGGAGCTCCGAACGGAAGAACCTCCGATAGGAAGAAGCTCCGAAAGGAAGAAGCTCTGAAAGGAAGAACCTCCGAAAGGAAGAAGCTCTGAAAGAAAGAACCTCCAAAAGGACGAGGCTCCAAAAGGACGAGGCTCCGAAAGGACGAAGCTCCAAAAGGACGAAGCTCCAAAAGGAAGAGGCTCTGAAAGGACGAGGCTCCGAAAGGACGAAGCTCCAAAAGGACGAAGCTCCAAAAGGAAGAAGCTCCGAATGGACGAGGCTCCAAAAGGAAGAAGCTCTGAAAGGACGAGGCTCCGAAAGGACGAAGCTCCGAAAGGACGAGGCTGCAAAAGGAAGAACCTCCGAAAGGAAGAACCTCCGAAAGGAAGAACCTCTGAAAGGAAGAAGCTCTGAAAGGAAGAAGCTCCAAAAGGAAGAAGCTCCAAAAGGACGAAGCTCCAAAAGGAAGAAGCTCCGAAAGGAAGAAGCTCTGAAAGGAAGAATCTCCAAAAGGAAGAAGCTCCAAAAGGACGAAGCTCCAAAAGGAAGAAGCTTTGAAAGGAAGAAGCTCCGAAAGGACGAGGCTCCGAAAGGAAGAAGCTCCAAAAGGAAGAACCTCCAAAATGACGAAGCTCCAAAAGGACGAGGCTCCAAAAGGACGAGGCTCCGAAAGGACGAAACTCCAAAAGGACGAAGCTCCGAAAGGAAGAAGCTCCAAAAGGAAGAAGCTCCGAAAGGAAGAAGCTCTGAAAGGAAGAAGCTCCAAAAGGAAGAAGCTCCAAAAGGACGAAGCTCCAAAAGGAAGAAGCTCCGAAAAGAAGAAGCTCTGAAAGGAAGAAGCTCCAAAAGGAAGAAGCTCCAAAAGGACGAAGCTCCAAAAGGACGAAGCTCCAAAAGGATGTAGCTCTGAAAGGAAGAAGCTCTGAAAGGACGAGGCTCCAAAAGGAAGAACCTCCAAAAGGACGAGGCTCCGAAAGGACGAAGCTCCAAAACGACGAAGCTCCGAAAGGAAGAAGCTCCAAAAGGAAGAGCTCTGAAAGGAAAAACCTCCAAAAGGACGAAGCTCCAAAAGGACGAGAGTCCGAAAGGAAGAACTTCCGAAAGGAAGAACCTCCGAAAGGAAGAAGCTCCGAAAGGAAGAACCTCCGATAGGAAGAAGCTCCGAAATGACGAGGCTCCGAAAGGACGAAGCTCCAAAAGGACGAAGCTCCAATAGGAAGAAGCTCCAAAAGGAAGACGCTCTGAAAGGAAGAACCTCCAAAAGGAAGAAGCTCCGAAAGGACGAGGCTCCAAAAGGAAGAACCTCCGAAAGGAAGAACCTCCGAAAGGAAGAACCTTTGAAAGGAAGAAGCTCTGAAAGGAAGAAGCTCCAAAAGGAAGAAGCTCCAAAAGGAAGAAGCTCCGAAAGGAAGAGGCTCCAAAAGGACAAAGCTCCAAAAGGACGAAGCTCCAAAAGGACGAAGCTCCAAAAGGAAGAAGCTCTGAAAGGACGAGGCTCCGAAAGGACGAAGCTCCAAAAGGACGAAGCTCCAAAAGGAAGTGCTCTGAAAGGAAGAAGCTCCAAAAGGACGAGGCTCCAAAAGGACAGAGATCAAAAGGACGAGGCTCCAAAAGGACGAAGCTCCAAAAGGACGAAGCTCCAAAAGGACGAAGCTCCAAAAGGACGAGGCTCCAAAAGGAAGAATCTCCGAAAGGAAGAAGCTCTGAAAGAAAGAACCTCCAAAAGGACGAGGCTCCAAAAGGACGAGGCTCCGAAAGGACGAAGCTCTAAAATGACGAAGCTCCGAAAGGACGAAGCTCCAAAAGGACGAAGCTCCGAAAGGAAGAAGCTCCAAAAGGAAGAAGCTCCGAAAGGAAGAACCTCCGAAAGGAAGAAGCTCCAAAAGGAAGAAGCTCTGAAAGGAAGAGGCTCCAAAAGGACATAGCTCCAAAAGGACGAAGCTCCAAAAGGACGAAGCTCCAAAAGGAAGAAGCTCTGAAAGGACGAGGCTCCAAAAGGAAGAAGCTCTGAAAGGAATAAACTCTGAAAGGAAGAAGCTCCAAAAGGAAGAAAATCCAAAAGGACGAAGATCCAAAAGGATGAAGCTCCAAAAGGACGAAGCTCCAAAAGGACGAAGCTCCAAAAAGACGATGCTCCAAAAGGACGAGGCTCCGAAAGGAAGAAGCTCTAAAAGGAAGAAGCTCCGAAAGGACGAAGCTTCAAAAGGAAGAAGCTCCAAAAGTAAGAAGCTCCAAAAGGAAGAACCTCCGAAAGGAAGAAGCTCCGAAAGGACGAGGCTCCAAAAGGACAAAACTCCAAAAGGATGAAGCTCCGAAAGGAAGAAGCTCCAGAAGGAAGAAACTCTGAAAGGAAGAAGCTCTGAAAGGAAGAAACTCTGAAAAGAAGAAGCTCCGAAAGGAAGAACCTCCGAAAGGACGAAGCTCCAAAAGGACGAAGCTCCAAAAGGACGAGGCTCCAAAAGGACAAAACTCCAAAAGGATGAAGCTCCGAAAGGAAGAAGCTCCAGAAGGAAGAAGCTCTGAAAGGAAGAGGCTCCAAAAGGACGAAGCTCCAAAAGGACGAAGCTCCGAAAGGAAGAAGCTCCAAAAGGAAGAAGCTCCGAAAGGAAGAAGCTCCGAAAGGAAGAAGCTCCAAAAGGACGAGAATCCGAAAGGAAGAACTTCCGAAAGGAAGAGCCTCCGAAAGGAAGAAGCTCCGAACGGAAGAACCTCCGATAGGAAGAAGCTCCGAAAGGAAGAAGCTCTGAAAGGAAGAGGCTCCAAAAGGACGAAGCTCCAAAAGGACAAAGCTCCAAAAGGACGAAGCTCCAAAAGGAAGAGCCTCCGAAAGGAAGAAGCTCCGAACGGAAGAACCTCCGATAGGAAGAAGCTCCGAAAGGAAGAAGCTCTGAAAGGAAGAACCTCCGAAAGGAAGAAGCTCTGAAAGAAAGAACCTCCAAAAGGACGAGGTTCCAA
Organism: Gobius niger; assembly: GCF_951799975.1. NCBI lineage: Eukaryota > Metazoa > Chordata > Actinopteri > Gobiiformes > Gobiidae > Gobius > Gobius niger. The sequence continues at coordinate 4,720,193 of NC_136853.1, read as the reverse complement.
AAGGACGAGGCTCCGAAGGGACGAAGCTCCAAAAGGACGAAGCTCCGACAGGAAGAAGCTCCAAAAGGAAGAAGCTCTGAAAGGAAGAAGTTCCAAAAGGAAGAAGCTTTGAAAAAAAGAAGCTCCGAAAGGACGAGGCTCCGAAAGGAAGAAGCTCCAAAAGGAAGAACCTCCAAAATGACGAAGCTCCAAAAGGACGAGGCTCCGAAAGGACGAAACTCCAAAAGGACGAAGCTCCGAAAGGAAGAAGCTCTGAAAGGAAGAAGCTCCAAAAGGACGAAGCTCCGAAAGGAAGAAGCTCTGAAAGGAAGAAGCTCCAAAATGACGAAGCTCCAAAAGGACGAGGCTCCGAAAGGACGAAACTCCAAAAGGACGAAGCTCCGAAAGGAAGAAGCTCTGAAAGGAAGAAGCTCCAAAAGGACGAAGCTCCAAAAGGACGAGGCTCCAAAAGGACGAGGCTCCGAAAGGACGAAGCTCCAAAAGGACGAAGCTCCGAAAGGACAAAGCTTCAAAAGGAAGAAGCTCCAAAAGTAAGAAGCTCCAAAAGGAAGAACCTCCGAAAGGAAGAAGCTCCGAAAGGAAGAAGCTCCGAAAGGACGAAGCTCCAAAAGGACGAGAATACGAAAGGAAGAACTTCCGAAAGGAAGAGCCTCCGAAACGAAGAAGCTCCGAACGGAAGAACCTCCGATAGGAAGAAGCTCCGAAAGGAAGAAGCTCTGAAAGGAAGAACCTCCGAAAGGAAGAAGCTCTGAAAGAAAGAACCTCCAAAAGGACGAGGCTCCAAAAGGACGAGGTTCCGAAAGGACGAAGCTCCAAAAGGACGAAGCTCCGAAAGGAAGAAGCTCCAAAAGGAAGAAGCTCTGAAAGGAAGAGGCTCCAAAAGGACGAAGCTCCAATAGGAAGAAGCTCCGAAAGGACGAAGCTCCAAAAGGAAGAAGCTCTGAAAGGAAGAGGCTCCAAAAGGACGAAGCTCCAATAGGAAGAAGCTCCGAAAGGACGAAGCTCCAAAAGGAAGAAGCTCTGAAAGGACGAAGCTCCAAAAGGAAGAAGCTCCGAAAGGAAGAACCTCCGAAAGGAAGAACTTCCGAAAGGAAGAACCTTTGAAAGGAAGAAGCTCTGAAAGGAAGAAGCTCCAAAAGGAAGAAGCTCCAAAAGGAAGAAGCTCCGAAAGGAAGAACCTCCGAAAGGAAGAAGCTCCAAAAGGAAGAAGCTCTGAAAGGATGAGGCTCCAAAAGGACAAAGCTCCAAAAGGACGAAGCTCCGAAGGGACGAAGCTCCAAAAGGACGAAGCTCCGACAGGAAGAAGCTCCAAAAGGAAGAAGCTCTGAAAGGAAGAAGTTCCAAAAGGAAGAAGCTTTGAAAGAAAGAAGCTCCGAAAGGACGAGGCTCCGAAAGGAAGAAGCTCCAAAAGGAAGAACCTCCAAAATGACGAAGCTCCAAAAGGACGAGGCTCCGAAAGGACGAAACTCCAAAAGGACGAAGCTCCGAAAGGAAGAAGCTCTGAAAGGAAGAAGCTCCAAAAGGACGAAGCTCCGAAAGGAAGAAGCTCTGAAAGGAAGAAGCTCCAAAATGACGAAGCTCCAAAAGGACGAGGCTCCGAAAGGACGAAACTCCAAAAGGACGAAGCTCCGAAAGGAAGAAGCTCTGAAAGGAAGAAGCTCCAAAAGGACGAAGCTCCAAAAGGACGAGGCTCCAAAAGGAAGAAGCTCCGAAAGGAAGAAGCTCCAAAAGGACGAAGCTCCAAAAGGACGAGAATACGAAAGGAAGAACTTCCGAAAGGAAGAGCCTCCGAAAGGAAGAAGCTCCGAACGGAAGAACCTCCGATAGGAAGAAGCTCCGAAAGGAAGAAGCTCTGAAAGGAAGAGGCTCCAAAAGGACGAAGCTCCAAAAGGACAAAGCTCCAAAAGGACGAAGCTCCAAAAGGAAGAGCCTCCGAAAGGAAGAAGCTCCGATAGGAAGAAGCTCCGAAAGGAAGAAGCTCTGAAAGGAAGAGGCTCCAAAAGGACGAAGCTCCAAAAGGACAAAGCTCCAAAAGGACGAAGCTCTGAAAGGACGAGGCTCCGAAAGGAAGAAGTTCCAAAAGGAAGAAGCTACGAAAGGAAGAAGCTCCAAATGGACGAAGCTCCAAAAGGAAGAAGCTCCGAAAGGACGAGGCTCTGAAAGGAAGAAACTCTGAAAGGAAGAAGCTCCGAAAGGAAGAACCTCCGAAAGGACGAGGCTCCAAAAGGACGAAGCTCTAAAAGGACGAGGCTCCAAAAGGACGAAGCTCCGAAAGGAAGAAGCTCCAGAAGGAAGAAGCTCTGAAAGGAAGAAACTCTGAAAGGAAGAGGCTCCGAAAGGAAGAACCTCCGAAAGGACGAGGCTCCAAAAGGACGAAGCTCTAAAAGGACGAGGCTCCAAAAGGACGAAGCTCCGAAAGGAAGAAGCTCCAGAAGGAAGAAGCTCTGAAAGGAAGAGGCTCCAAAAGGACGAAGCTCCAAAAGGACGAAGCTCCGAAAGGAAGAAGCTCCAAAAGGAAGAAGCTCCGAAAGGAAGAAGCTCCGAAAGGACGAAGCTCCAAAAGGACGAGAATCCGAAAGGAAGAACTTCCGAAAGGAAGAGCCTCCGAAAGGAAGAAGCTCCGAACGGAAGAACCTCCGATAGGAAGAAGCTCCGAAAGGAAGAAGCTCTGAAAGGAAGAACCTCCGAAAGGAAGAAGCTCTGAAAGAAAGAACCTCCAAAAGGACGAGGCTCCAAAAGGACGAGGTTCCGAAAGGACGAAGCTCCAAAAGGACGAAGCTCCGAAAGGAAGAAGCTCCAAAAGGAAGAAGCTCTGAAAGGAAGAGGCTCCAAAAGGACGAAGCTCCAATAGGAAGAAGCTCCGAAAGGACGAAGCTCCAAAAGGAAGAAGCTCTGAAAGGAAGAGGCTCCAAAAGGACGAAGCTCCAATAGGAAGAAGCTCCGAAAGGACGAAGCTCCAAAAGGAAGAAGCTCTGAAAGGACGAAGCTCCAAAAGGAAGAAGCTCCGAAAGGAAGAACCTCCGAAAGGAAGAACCTCCGAAAGGAAGAACCTTTGAAAGGAAGAAGCTCTGAAAGGAAGAAGCTCCAAAAGGAAGAAGCTCCAAAAGGAAGAAGCTCCGAAAGAAAGAACCTCCGAAAGGAAGAAGCTCCAAAAGGAAGAAGCTCTGAAAGGATGAGGCTCCAAAAGGACAAAGCTCCAAAAGGACGAAGCTCGAAAAAGGACAAAGCTCCAAAAGGAAGAAGCTCTGAAAGGACGAGGCTCCAAAAGGACGAAGCTCCAAAAGGACGAGAATCCGAAAGGAAGAACTTCCGAAAGGAAGAGCCTCCGAAAGGAAGGAGCTCCGAACGGAAGAACCTCCGATAGGAAGAAGCTCCGAAAGGAAGAAGCTCTGAAAGAAAGAACCTCCAAAAGGACGAGGCTCCAAAAGGACGAGGCTCCGAAAGGACGAAGCTCCAAAAGGACGAAGCTCCAAAAGGAAGAGGCTCTGAAAGGACGAGGCTCCGAAAGGACGAAGCTCCAAAAGGACGAAGCTCCAAAAGGAAGAAGCTCCGAATGGACGAGGCTCCAAAAGGAAGAAGCTCTGAAAGGACGAGGCTCCGAAAGGACGAAGCTCCGAAAGGACGAGGCTGCAAAAGGAAGAACCTCCGAAAGGAAGAACCTCCGAAAGGAAGAACCTCTGAAAGGAAGAAGCTCTGAAAGGAAGAAGCTCCAAAAGGAAGAAGCTCCAAAAGGACGAAGCTCCAAAAGGAAGAAGCTCCGAAAGGAAGAAGCTCTGAAAGGAAGAAGCTCCAAAAGGAAGAAGCTCCAAAAGGACGAAGCTCCAAAAGGACGAAGCTCCAAAAGGAAGAAGCTTTGAAAGGAAGAAGCTCCGAAAGGACGAGGCGCCGAAAGGAAGAAGCTCCAAAAGGAAGAACCTCCAAAATGACGAAGCTCCAAAAGGACGAGGCTCCAAAAGGACGAGGCTCCGAAAGGACGAAACTCCAAAAGGACGAAGCTCCGAAAGGAAGAAGCTCCAAAAGGAAGAAGCTCCGAAAGGAAGAAGCTCTGAAAGGAAGAAGCTCCAAAAGGAAGAAGCTCCAAAAGGACGAAGCTCCAAAAGGAAGAAGCTCCGAAAGGAAGAAGCTCTGAAAGGAAGAAGCTCCAAAAGGAAGAAGCTCCAAAAGGACGAAGCTCCAAAAGGACGAAGCTCCAAAAGGATGTAGCTCTGAAAGGAAGAAGCTCTGAAAGGACGAGGCTCCAAAAGGAAGAACCTCCAAAAGGACGAGGCTCCGAAAGGACGAAGCTCCAAAAGGACGAAGCTCCAATAGAAAGAAGCTCCAAAAGGAAGAAAATCCAAAAGGACGAAGATCCAAAAGGACGAAGCTCCAAAAGGACGAAGCTCCAAAAGGACGAAGCTCCAAAAGGAAGAAGCTCCGAAAGGAAGAAGCTCCGAAAGCACGAAGCTCCAAAAGGACGAGAATCCGAAAGGAAGAACTTCCGAAAGGAAGAGCCTCCGAAAGTAAGAAGCTTCGAACGGAAGAACCTCCGATAGGAAGAAGCTCCGAAAGGAAGAAGCTCTGAAAGGAAGAACCTCCGAAAGGAAGAAGCTCTGAAAGAAAAAACCTCCAAAAGGACGAGGCTCCAAAAGGACGAGGTTCCGAAAGGACGAAGCTCCAAAAGGACGAAGCAACGAAAGGAAGAAGCTCCAAAAGGAAGAAGCTCTGAAAGGAAGAGGCTCCAAAAGGACTAAGCTCCAATAGGAAGAAGCTCCAAAAGGACGAAGCTCCAAAAGGAAGAAGCTCCAAAAGGAAGAACCTCCGAAAGGACGAAGCTCCAAAAGGACGAGGCTCCAAAAGGACGAGGCTCCAAAAGGATGAAGATCAAAAGGACGAGGCTCCAAAAGGACGAAGCTCCAAAAGGACGAAGCTCCAAAAAGACGAGGCTCCAAAAGGACGAAGCTCCAAAAGGACGAGGCTCCTAAAGGACGAAGCTCCAAAAGGACGAGGCTCCAAAAGGACGAAGCTCCAAAAGGACGAAGCTCCAAAAGGACGAAGCACCAAAAGGAAGAACCTCCGAAAGGAAGAACCTTTGAAAGGAAGAAGCTCTGAAAGGAAGAAGCTCCAAAAGGAAGAAGCTCCAAAAGGAAGAAGCTCCGAAAGGAAGAACCTCCGAAAGGAAGAAGCTCCAAAAGGAAGAAGCTCTGAAAGGAATAGGCTCCAAAAGGACAAAGCTCCAAAAGGACGAAGCTCCAAAAGGACGAAGCTCCAAAAGGAAGAAGCTCTGAAAGGACGAGGCTCCGAAAGGACGAAGCTCCAAAAGGACGAAGCTCCAAAAGGAAGTGCTCTGAAAGGAAGAAGCTCCAAAAGGACGAGGCTCCAAAAGGAAGAATCTCCGAAAGGAAGAAGCTCTGAAAGAAAGAACCTCCAAAAGGACGAGGCTCCAAAAGGACGAGAATCCGAAAGGAAGAACTTCCGAAAGGAAGAACCTCCGAAAGGAAGAACCTCCGATAGGAAGAAGCTCTGAAAGGAAGAAGCTCCGAAAGGACGAGGCTCCAAAAGGACGAAGATCAAAAGGACGAGGCTCCAAAAGGACGAAGCTCCAAAAGGACGAAGCTCCAAAAGGACGAGGCTCCAAAAGGAAGAATCTCCGAAAGGAAGAAGCTCTGAAAGAAAGAACCTCCAAAAGGACGAGGCTCCAAAAGGACGAGGCTCCGAAAGGACGAAGCCCTAAAATGACGAAGCTCCGAAAGGACGAAGCTCCAAAAGGAAGAAGCTCTGAAAGGACGAGGCTCCAAAAGGAAGGAGCTCTGACAGGACGAGGCTCCAAAAGGACGAGGCTCCAAAAGGACGAAGCTCCAAAAGGACGAAGCTCCAAAAGGAAGAACCTCCGAAAGGACGAAGCTCTGAAAGGACGAGGCTCCAAAAGGAAGGAGCTCTGACAGGACGAGGCTCCAAAAGGACGAAGCTCCGAAAGGACGAAGCTCCAAAAGGACGAAGCTCCGAAAGGAAGAAGCTCCAAAAGGAAGAAGCTCTGAAAGGAAGAGGCTCCAAAAGGACGAAGCTCCAATAGGAAGAAGCTCCAAAAGGACGAAGCTCCAAAAGGAAGAAGCTCTGAAAGGACGAAGCTCCAATAGGAAGAAGCTCTGAAAGGACGAAGCTCCAAAAGGAAGAAGCTCCGAAAGGACGAAGCTCCAAAAGGACGAGAATCCGAAAGGAAGAACTTCCGAAAGGAAGAACCTCCGAAAGGAAGAACCTCCGATAGGAAGAAGCTCTGAAAGGAAGAAGCTCCGAAAGGACGAGGCTCCAAAAGGACGAAGATCAAAAGGACGAGGCTCCAAAAGGACGAAGCTCCAAAAGGACGAAGCTCCAAAAGGACGAGGCTCCAAAAGGAAGAATCTCCGAAAGGAAGAAGCTCTGAAAGAAAGAACCTCCAAAAGGACGAGGCTCCAAAAGGACGAGGCTCCGAAAGGACGAAGCTCTAAAATGACGAAGCTCCGAAAGGACGAAACTCCAAAAGGAAGAAGCTCTGACAGGACGAGGCTCCAAAAGGACGAAGCTCCAAAAGGACGAAGCTCCAAAAGGACGAAGCTCCAAAAGGAAGAACCTCCGAAAGGACGAAGCTCCAAAAGGAAGGAGCTCTGACAGGACGAGGCTCCAAAAGGACGAAGCTCCAAAAGGACGAAGCTCCAAAAGGAAGAAGCTCTGAAAGGACGAGGCTCCGAAAGGACGAAGCTCCAAAAGGACGAACCTCCAAAAGGAATAAGCTCCAAAAGGAAGAAGCTCTGAAAGGAAGAACCTCCGAAAGGAAGAACCTCCGAAAGAAGAACCTCCGAAAGGAAGAAGCTCCGAAAGGACGAGGCTCCGAAAGGAATAAGCTCCAAAAGGAAGAAGCTCTGAAAGGAAGAACCTCCGAAAGGAAGAAGCTCTGAAAGAAAGAACTTCCAAAAGGAAGACGCTCCAAAAGGAAGAAGCTCTGAAAGGATGAGGCTCCGAAAGGAAGAAGCTCTGAAAGGACGAGGCTCCGAAAGGACGTAGCTCCAAAAGGACGAAGCTCAAAAGGATGAAGCTCCGAAAGGACGAGGCTCCAAAAGGACGAAGCTCCAAAAGGACGAGGCTCCAAAAGGAAGAAGCTCTGAAAGGAAGAGGCTCCAAAAGGACGAAGCTCCAAAAGGACAAAGCTACAAAAGGACGAAGCTTCAAAAGGACGAAGCTCTAAAAGGAAGAAGCTCTGAAAGGACGAGGCTCCGAAAGGAAGAAGTTCCAAAAGGAAGAAGCTATGAAAGGAAGAAGCTCCGAAAGGACGAGGCTCCAAAAGGAAGAAGTTCCAAAAGGAAGAAGCTATGAAAGGACGAAGCTCCAAATGGACGAAGCTCCAAAAGGAAGAAGCTCCAAAAGGACGAGGCTCCAAAAGGACGAAACTCCAAAAGGACGAAGCTCCAAAAGGACGAGGCTCCGAAAGGACGAAGCTCCAAAAGGACGAAGCTCCAAAAGGACGAAGCTCCGAAAGGACGAAGCTCCAAAACGACGAAGCTCCGAAAGGAAGAAGCTCCAAAAGGAAGAAGCTCCAAAAGGAAGAAGCTTCAAAAGGAAGAAGCTCCGAAAGGAAGAAGCTCCGAAAGGACGAAGCTCCAAAAGGACGAGAATCCGAAAGGAAGAACTTCTGAAAGGAAGAGCCTCCGAAAGGAAGAAGCTCCGAACGGAAGAACCTCCGATAGGAAGAAGCTCTGAAAGGACGAGGCTCCAAAAGGAAGGAGCTCTGACAGGACGAGGCTCCAAAAGGACGAAGCTCCAAAAGGACGAAGCTCCAAAAGGACGAAGCTCCAAAAGGAAGAACCTCCGAAAGGACGAAGCTCCAAAAGGAAGGAGCTCTGACAGGACGAGGCTGCAAAAGGACGAAGCTCCAAAAGGACGAAGCTCCAAAAGGAAGAAGCTCTGAAAGGACGAGGCTCCGAAAGGACGAAGCTCCAAAAGGACGAACCTCCAAAAGGAATAAGCTCCAAAAGGAAGAAGCTCTGAAAGGAAGAACCTCCGAAAGGAAGAACCTCCGAAAGGAAGAACCTCCGAAAGGAAGAAGCTCCGAAAGGACGAGGCTCCGAAAGGAATAAGCTCCAAAAGGAAGAAGCTCTGAAAGGAAGAACCTCCGAAAGGAAGAAGCTCTGAAAGAAAGAACTTCCAAAAGGAAGACGCTCCAAAAGGAAGAAGCTCTGAAAGGATGAGGCTCCGAAAGGAAGAAGCTCTGAAAGGACGAGGCTCCGAAAGGACGTAGCTCCAAAAGGACGAAGCTCAAAAGGATGAAGCTCCGAAAGGACGAGGCTCCAAAAGGACGAAGCTCCAAAAGGACGAGGCTCCAAAAGGAAGAAGCTCTGAAAGGAAGAGGCTCCAAAAGGACGAAGCTCCAAAAGGACAAAGCTCCAAAAGGACGAAGCTCCAAAAGGACGAAGCTCTAAAAGGAAGAAGCTCTGAAAGGACGAGGCTCCGAAAGGAAGAAGTTCCAAAAGGAAGAAGCTATGAAAGGAAGAAGCTCCGAAAGGACGAGGCTCCAAAAGGAAGAAGTTCCAAAAGGAAGAAGCTATGAAAGGACGAAGCTCCAAATGGACGAAGCTCCAAAAGGAAGAAGCTCCAAAAGGACGAGGCTCCAAAAGGACGAAACTCCAAAAGGACGAAGCTCCAAAAGGACGAGGCTCCGAAAGGACGAAGCTCCAAAAGGACGAAGCTCCGAAAGGATGAAGCTCTAAAAGGAAGAAGCTCTGAAAGGAAGAAACTCTGAAAGGAAGAAGCTCCAGAAGGAAGAAGCTCTGAAAGGAAGAGGCTCCAAAAGGACGAAGCTCCAAAAGGACGAAGCTCCGAAAGGAAGAAGCTCCAAAAGGAAGAAGCTCCGAAAGGAAGAAGCTCCGAAAGGACGAAGCTCCAAAAGGACGAGAATCCGAAAGGAAGAACTTCCGAAAGGAAGAGCCTCCGAAAGGAAGAAGCTCCGAACGGAAGAACCTCCGATAGGAAGAAGCTCCGAAAGGAAGAAGCTCTGAAAGGAAGAGGCTCCAAAAGGACGAAGCTCCAAAAGGACAAAGCTCCAAAAGGAAGAAGCTCCAAAAGGAAGAAGCTCCGAAAGGAAGAAGCTCCGAAAGGACGAAGCTCCAAAAGGACGAGAATCCGAAAGGAAGAACTTCCGAAAGGAAGAGCCTCCGAAAGGAAGAAGCTCCGAACGGAAGAACCTCCGATAGGAAGAAGCTCCCATAGGAAGAAGCTCCGAAAGGAAGAAGCTCTGAAAGGAAGAGGCTCCAAAAGGACGAAGCTCCAAAAGGACAAAGCTCCAAAAGGACGAAGCTCCAAAAGGACGAAGCTCTAAAAGGAAGAAGCTCTGAAAGGACGAGGCTCCGAAAGGAAGAAGCTCCAAAAGGAAGAAGCTACGAAAGGAAGAAGCTCCGAAAGGACGAGGCTCCGAAAGGAAGAAGCTCCAAAAGGAAGAACCTCCAAAATGACGAAGCTCCAAAAGGACGAGGCTCCAAAAGGAAGAAGCTCCAAAAGGACGAAGCTCCGAAAGGAAGAAGCTCCAAAAGGACGAAGCTCTGAAAGGAAGAGGCTCCAAAAGGACGAAGCTCCAAAAGGACGAAGCTCCAAAAGGACGAAGCTCCAAAAGGACGAGGCTCCAAAAGGAAGAAGCTCTGAAAGGAAGAAGCTCTGAAAGGAAGAAACTCTGAAAGGAAGAAGCTCCAAAAGGAAGAACCTCCAAAAGGACGAAGCTCCAAAAGGACGAGGCTCCGAAAGGACGAAGCTCCAAAAGGACGAAGCTCCGAAAGGAAGAAGCTCCAAAAGGACGAAGCTCCAAAAGGACGAGGCTCCAAAAGGAAGAAGCTCTGAAAGGAAGAAGCTCTGAAAGGAATAAACTCTGAAAGGAAGAAGCTCCAAAAGGAAGAAAATCCAAAAGGACGAAGATCCAAAAGGACGAAGCTCCAAAAGGACGAAGCTCCAAATGGACGAAGCTCCAAAAGGACGAATCTCCAAAAGGAAGAGGCTTTGAAAGGACGAGGCTCCGAAAGGACGAAGCTCCAAAAGGACGAAGCTCCAAAAGGAAGAAGCTCCGAATGGACGAGGATCCAAAAGGAAGAAGCTCTGAAAGGACGAGGCTCCGAAAGGACGAAGCTCCGAAAGGACGAGGCTGCAAAAGGAAGAAGCTCCGAAAGGACGAGGCTCCGAAAGGAAGAAGCTCCAAAAGGAAGAACCTCCAAAATGACGAAGCTCCAAAAGGACGAAGCTCCAAAAGGATGTAGCTCTGAAAGGAAGAAGCTCTGAAAGGACGAGGCTCCAAAAGGACGAGAATCCGAAAGGAAGAACTTCCGAAAGGAAGAACCTCCGAAAGGAAGAAGCTCCGAAAGGAAGAACCTCCGATAGGAAGAAGCTCCGAAAGGACGAGGCTCCGAAAGGACGAAGCTCCTAAAGGACGAAGCTCCAATAGGAAGAAGCTCCGAAAGGACGAAGCTCCAAAAGGAAGAAGCTCTAAAAGGAAGAAGCTCCGAAAGGACGAAGCTTCGAAAGGAAGAAGCTCCAAATGTAAGAAGCTCCAAAAGGAAGAACCTCCGAAAGGAAGAAGCTCCGAAAGGAAGAACCTCCGAAAGGAAGAAGCTCCAAAAGGACGAAGCTCCAAAAGGAAGAAGCTCTGAAAGGAAGAAGCTCTGAAAGGAAGAAACTCTGAAAGGAAGAAGATCCAAAAGGAAGAACCTCCAAAAGGACGAAGCTCCAAAAGGAAGAAGCTCCAGAAGGAAGAAGCTCTGAAAGGAAGAAACTCTGAAAGGAAGAAGCTCCAAAAGGAAGAACCTCCAAAAGGACGAAGCTCCAAAAGGACGAGGCTCCGAAAGGACGAAGCTCCAAAAGGACGAAGCTCCGACAGGAAGAAGCTCCAAAAGGAAGAAGCTCCAAAAGGAAGAACCTCCAAAAGGACGAAGCTCCAAAAGGACGAAGCTCCGAAAGGAAGAAGCTCCAAAAGGACGAAGCTCCAAAAGGACGAGGCTCCAAAAGGAAGAAGCTCTGAAAGGAAGAAGCTCTGAAAGGAATAAACTCTGAAAGGAAGAAGCTCCAAAAGGAAGAAAATCCAAAAGGACGAAGATCCAAAAGGACGAAGCTCCAAAAGGACGAAGCTCCAAATGGACGAAGCTCCAAAAGGACGAATCTCCAAAAGGACGAGAATCCGAAAGGAAGAACTTCCGAAAGGAAGAACCTCCGAAAGGAAGAAGCTCCGAAAGGAAGAACCTCCGATAGGAAGAAGCTCCGAAAGGACGAGGCTCCGAAAGGACGAAGCTCCTAAAGGACGAAGCTCCAATAGGAAGAAGCTCCGAAAGGACGAAGCTCCAAAAGGAAGACGCTCTGAAAGGAAGAAGCTCTGAAAGGAAGACGCTCTGAAAGGAAGAAACTCTGAAAGGAAGAAGCTCCAAAAGGAAGAAAATCCAAAAGGACGAAGATCCAAAAGGACGAAGCTCCAAAAGGACGATGCTCCAAAAGGACAAAGCTCCAAAAGGAAGAAGCTCCAAAAGGAAGAAGCTCCGAAAGGAAGAAGCTCCGAAAGGACGAAGCTCCAAAAGGACGAGAATCCGAAAGGAAGAACTTCCGAAAGGAAGAGCCTCCGAAAGGAAGAAGCTCCGAACGGAAGAACCTCCGATAGGAAGAAGCTCTGAAAGGACGAGGCTCCAAAAGGAAGGAGCTCTGACAGGACGAGGCTCCAAAAGGACGAAGCTCCAAAAGGACGAAGCTCCAAAAGGACGAAGCTCCAAAAGGAAGAACCTCCGAAAGGACGAAGCTCCAAAAGGAAGGAGCTCTGACAGGACGAGGCTCCAAAAGGACGAAGCTCCAAAAGGACGAAGCTCCAAAAGGAAGAAGCTCTGAAAGGACGAGGCTCCGAAAGGACGAAGCTCCAAAAGGACGAACCTCCAAAAGGAATAAGCTCCAAAAGGAAGAAGCTCTGAAAGGAAGAACCTCCGAAAGGAAGAACCTCCGAAAGGAAGAACCTCCGAAAGGAAGAAGCTCTGAAAGGAAGAACCTCCGAAAGGAAGAAGCTCTGAAAGAAAGAACTTCCAAAAGGAAGACGCTCCAAAAGGAAGAAGCTCTGAAAGGATGAGGCTCCGAAAGGAAGAAGCTCTGAAAGGACGAGGCTCCGAAAGGACGTAGCTCCGAAAGGACGTAGCTCCAAAAGGACGAATCTCAAAAGGATGAAGCTCCGAAAGGACGAGGCTCCAAAAGGACAAAGCTCCAAAAGGACGAAGCTCCAAAAGGACGAAGCTCTAAAAGGAAGAAGCTCTGAAAGGACGAGGCTCCGAAAGGAAGAAGTTCCAAAAGGAAGAAGCTATGAAAGGAAGAAGCTCCGAAAGGACGAGGCTCCAAAAGGAAGAAGTTCCAAAAGGAAGAAGCTATGAAAGGACGAAGCTCCAAATGGACGAAGCTCCAAAAGGAAGAAGCTCCAAAAGGACGAGGCTCCAAAAGGACGAAACTCCAAAAGGACGAAGCTCCAAAAGGACGAGGCTCCGAAAGGACGAAGCTCCAAAAGGACGAAGCTCCAAAAGGAAGAAGCTCCGAAAGGACGAGGCTGCAAAAGGAAGAACCTCCGAAAGGAAGAACATCCGAAAGGACGAAGCTCCAAAAGGACGAGGCTCCAAAAGGACGAGGCTCCGAAAGGACGAAGCTCCAAAACGACGAAGCTCCGAAAGGAAGAAGCTCCAAAAGGAAGAACCTCCAAAAGGACGAAGCTCCAAAAGGACGAAGCTCCAAAAGGACGAGGCTCCAAAAGGAAGAAGCTCTGAAAGGAAGAAGCTCTGAAAGGAATAAACTCTGAAAGGAAGAAGCTCCAAAAGGAAGAAAATCCAAAAGGACGAAGATCCAAAAGGACGAAGCTCCAAAAGGACGAAGCTCCAAATGGACGAAGCTCCAAAAGGACGAATCTCCAAAAGGACGAGAATCCGAAAGGAAGAACTTCCGAAAGGAAGAACCTCCGAAAGGAAGAAGCTCCGAAAGGAAGAACCTCCGATAGGAAGAAGCTCCGAAAGGACGAGGCTCCGAAAGGACGAAGCTCCTAAAGGACGAAGCTCCAATAGGAAGAAGCTCCGAAAGGACGAAGCTCCAAAAGGAAGACGCTCTGAAAGGAAGAAGCTCTGAAAGGAAGACGCTCTGAAAGGAAGAAACTCTGAAAGGAAGAAGCTCCAAAAGGAAGAAAATCCAAAAGGACGAAGATCCAAAAGGACGAAGCTCCAAAAGGACGAAGCTCCAAAAGGACAAAGCTCCAAAAGGAAGAAGCTCCAAAAGGAAGAAGCTCCGAAAGGAAGAAGCTCCGAAAGGACGAAGCTCCAAAAGGACGAGAATCCGAAAGGAAGAACTTCCGAAAGGAAGAGCCTCCGAAAGGAAGAAGCTCCGAACGGAAGAACCTCCGATAGGAAGAAGCTCTGAAAGGACGAGGCTCCAAAAGGAAGGAGCTCTGACAGGACGAGGCTCCAAAAGGACGAAGCTCCAAAAGGACGAAGCTCCAAAAGGACGAAGCTCCAAAAGGAAGAACCTCCGAAAGGACGAAGCTCCAAAAGGAAGGAGCTCTGACAGGACGAGGCTCCAAAAGGACGAAGCTCCAAAAGGACGAAGCTCCAAAAGGAAGAAGCTCTGAAAGGACGAGGCTCCGAAAGGACGAAGCTCCAAAAGGACGAACCTCCAAAAGGAATAAGCTCCAAAAGGAAGAAGCTCTGAAAGGAAGAACCTCCGAAAGGAAGAACCTCCGAAAGGAAGAACCTCCGAAAGGAAGAAGCTCCGAAAGGACGAGGCTCCGAAAGGAATAAGCTCCAAAAGGAAGAAGCTCTGAAAGGAAGAACCTCCGAAAGGAAGAAGCTCTGAAAGAAAGAACTTCCAAAAGGAAGACGCTCCAAAAGGAAGAAGCTCTGAAAGGATGAGGCTCCGAAAGGAAGAAGCTCTGAAAGGACGAGGCTCCGAAAGGACGTAGCTCCGAAAGGACGAAGCTCCAAAAGGAAGAAGCTCCGAAAGGACGAGGCTGCAAAAGGAAGAACCTCCGAAAGGAAGAACATCCGAAAGGACGAAGCTCCAAAAGGACGAGGCTCCAAAAGGACGAGGCTCCGAAAGGACGAAGCTCCAAAACGACGAAGCTCCGAAAGGAAGAAGCTCCAAAAGGAAGAAGCTCCAAAAGGAAGAAGCTTTGAAAGGAAGAAGCTCCGAAAGGACGAGGCTCCGAAAGGAAGAAGCTCCAAAAGGAAGAACCTCCAAAAGGACGAAGCTCCAAAAGGACGAGGCTCCAAAAGGACGAGGCTCCGAAAGGACGAAGCTCCAAAAGGACGAAGCTCCGAAAGGATGAAGCTCTAAAAGGAAGAAGCTCCGAAAGGACGAAGCTCCGAAAGGAAGAACCTCCGAAAGGAAGAAGCTCCGAAAGGAAGTACCTCCGAAAGGAAGAAGCTCCAAAAGGACGAAGCTCCAAAAGGAAGAAGCTCTGAAAGGAAGAAGCTCTGAAAGGAAGAAACTCTGAAAGGAAGAAGCTCCAGAAGGAAGAAGCTCTGAAAGGAAGAGGCTCCAAAAGGACGAAGCTCCAAAAGGACGAAGCTCCGAAAGGAAGAAGCTCCAAAAGGAAGAAGCTCCGAAAGGAAGAAGCTCCGAAAGGACGAAGCTCCAAAAGGACGAGAATCCGAAAGGAAGAACTTCCGAAAGGAAGAGCCTCCGAAAGGAAGAAGCTCCGAACGGAAGAACCTCCGATAGGAAGAAGCTCCGAAAGGAAGAAGCTCTGAAAGGAAGAGGCTCCAAAAGGACGAAGCTCCAAAAGGACAAAGCTCCAAAAGGAAGAAGCTCCAAAAGGAAGAAGCTCCGAAAGGAAGAAGCTCCGAAAGGACGAAGCTCCAAAAGGACGAGAATCCGAAAGGAAGAACTTCCGAAAGGAAGAGCCTCCGAAAGGAAGAAGCTCCGAACGGAAGAACCTCCGATAGGAAGAAGCTCCCATAGGAAGAAGCTCCGAAAGGAAGAAGCTCTGAAAGGAAGAGGCTCCAAAAGGACGAAGCTCCAAATGGACAAAGCTCCAAAAGGACGAAGCTCCAAAAGGACAAAGCTCTAAAAGGAAGAAGCTCCAAAAGGACGAGAATCCGAAAGGAAGAACTTCCGAAAGGAAGAGCCTCCGAAAGGAAGAAGCTCCGAACGGAAGAACCTCCGATAGGAAGAAGCTCCCATAGGAAGAAGCTCCGAAAGGAAGAAGTTCTGAAAGGAAGAGGCTCCAAAAGGAAGAACCTCCAAAATGACGAAGCTCCAAAAGGACGAGGCTCCAAAAGGAAGAAGCTCCAAAAGGACGAAGCTCCGAAAGGAAGAAGCTCCAAAAGGACGAAGCTCTGAAAGGAAGAGGCTCCAAAAGGACGAAGCTCCAAAAGGACGAAGCTCCAAAAGGACGAAGCTCCAAAAGGACGAGGCTCCAAAAGGAAGAAGCTCTGAAAGGAAGAAGCTCCGAAAGGACGAAGCTTCGAAAGGAAGAAGCTCCAAATGTAAGAAGCTCCAAAAGGAAAAACCTCCGAAAGGAAGAAGCTCCGAAAGGAAGAACCTCCGAAAGGAAGAAGCTCCAAAAGGACGAAGCTCCAAAAGGAAGAACCTCCAAAAGGACGAAGCTCCAAAAGGACGAGGCTCCGAAAGGACGAAGCTCCAAAAGGACGAAGCTCCGACAAGAAGAAGCTCCAAAAGGAAGAAGCTCCAAAAGGAAGAACCTCCAAAAGGACGAAGCTCCAAAAGGACGAAGCTCCGAAAGGAAGAAGCTCCAAAAGGACGAAGCTCCAAAAGGACGAGGCTCCAAAAGGAAGAAGCTCTGAAAGGAAGAAGCTCTGAAAGGAAGAAGCTCTAAAAGGAAGAAGCTCCAAAAGGACGAAGCTCCGACAAGAAGAAGCTCCAAAAGGAAGAAGCTCCGAAAGGAAGAAGCTCTAAAAGGAAGAAGCTCCGAAAGGACGAAGCTTCGAAAGGAAGAAGCTCCAAATGTAAGAAGCTCCAAAAGGAAGAACCTCCGAAAGGAAGAAGCTCCGAAAGGAAGAACCTCCGAAAGGAAGAAGCTCCAAAAGGACGAAGCTCCAAAAGGAAGAAGCTCTGAAAGGAAGAAGCTCTGAAAGGAAGAAACTCTGAAAGGAAGAAGCTCCGAAAGGAAGAACCTCCGAAAGGACGAAGCTCCAAAAGGACGAAGCTCCGAAAGGAAGAAGCTCCAGAAGGAAGAAGCTCTGAAAGGAAGAGGCTCCAAAAGGACGAAGCTCCAAAAGGACGAAGCTCCAAAAGGACGAAGCTCCAAAAGGACGAAGCTCCAAAAGGACGAGGCTCCAAAAGGAAGAAGCTCTGAAAGGAAGAAGCTCTGAAAGGAAGAAACTCTGAAAGGAAGAAGCTCCAAAAGGAAGAACCTCCAAAAGGACGAAGCTCCAAAAGGACGAGGCTCCGAAAGGACGAAGCTCCAAAAGGACGAAGCTCCGACAAGAAGAAGCTCCAAAAGGAAGAAGCTCCAAAAGGAAGAACCTCCAAAAGGACGAAGCTCCAAAAGGACGAAGCTCCGAAAGGAAGAAGCTCCAAAAGGACGAAGCTCCAAAAGGACGAGGCTCCAAAAGGAAGAAGCTCTGAAAGGAAGAAGCTCTGAAAGGAATAAACTCTGAAAGGAAGAAGCTCCAAAAGGAAGAAAATCCAAAAGGACGAAGATCCAAAAGGACGAAGCTCCAAAAGGACGAAGCTCCAAATGGACGAAGCTCCAAAAGGACGAATCTCCAAAAGGACGAGAATCCGAAAGGAAGAACTTCCGAAAGGAAGAAGCTCCGAAAGGAAGAACCTCCGATAGGAAGAAGCTCCGAAAGGACGAGGCTCCGAAAGGACGAAGCTCCTAAAGGACGAAGCTCCAATAGGAAGAAGCTCCGAAAGGACGAAGCTCCAAAAGGAAGACGCTCTGAAAGGACGAAGCTCCAAAAGGAAGACGCTCCAAAAGGAAGAAGCTCCGAAAGGAAGAAGCTCCGAAAGCACGAAGCTCCAAAAGGATGAGAATCCAAAAGGAAGAACTTCCAAAAGGAAGAGCCTCCGAAAGTAAGAAGCTTCGAAAGGAAGAACCTCCGAAAGGAAGAAGCTCTGAAAGAAAAAACCTCCAAAAGGACGAGGCTCCAAAAGGACGAGGTTCCGAAAGGACGAAGCTCCAAAAGGACGAAGCTCCGAAAGGACGAAGCTCCAAAAAGACGAGGCTCCAAAAGGACGGAGCTCCAAAAGGACGAGGCTCCAAAAGGACGAAGCTCCAAAAGGACGAGGCTCCAAAAGGACGAAGCTCCAAAAGGACGAAGCTCCAAAAGGACAAAGCACCAAAAGGAAGAACCTCCGAAAGGAAGAAGCTCTGAAAGAAAGAACCTCCAAAAGGAAGAAGCTCTGAAAGGACGAGGTTCCGAAAGGACGATGCTCCAAAAGGACGAAGCTCCAAAAAGAAGAAGCTCTGAAAGGACGAGGCTCCGAAGGGACGAAGCTCCAAAAGGACGAAGCCCAAAAGGATGAAGCTCCGAAAGGACAAGGCTCCAAAAGGACGAAGCTCCAAAAGGACGAGGCTCCAAAAGGACGAAGCTCCAAAAGGACGAAGCTCCAAAAGGACGAGGCTCCAAAAGGAAGAACCTCCGAAAGGAAGAAGCTCTGAAAGAAAGAACCTCCAAAAGGACGAGGCTCCAAAAGGACGAGGCTCCGAAAGGAAGAAGCTCTGACAGGACGAGGCTCCAAAAGGACGAAGCTCCAAAAGGAAGTAGCTCTGAAAGGAAGAAGCTCTGAAAGGACGAGGCTCCAAAAGGACGAAGCTCCAAAAGGACGAGTCTCCAAAAGGACGAAGCTCCAAAAGGAAGAACCTCCGAAAGGAAGAAGCTCCAAAAGGAAGAAACTCCAAAAGGAAGAAGCTCCAAAAGGACGGAGCTCCAAAAGGAAGTAGCTCTGAAAGGAAGAGGCTCCAAAAGGACGAAGCTCCAAAAGGACGAAGCTCCAAAAGGACGAAGCTCCAAAAGGACGAGGCTCCAAAAGGAAGAAGCTCTGAAAGGAAGAAGCTCTGAAAGGAAGAAACTCTGAAAGGAAGAAGCTCCAAAAGGAAGAACCTCCAAAAGGACGAAGCTCCAAAAGGACGAGGCTCCGAAAGGACGAAGCTCCAAAAGGACGAAGCTCCGACAGGAAGAAGCTCCAAAAGGAAGAAGCTCTGAAAGGAAGAAGCTCCAAAAGGAAGAACCTCCAAAAGGACGAAGCTCCAAAAGGACGAAGCTCCGAAAGGAAGAAGCTCCAAAAGGACGAAGCTCCAAAAGGACGAAGCTCCAAAAGGACGAAGCTCCAAAAGGAAGAACCTCCGAAAGGACGAAGCTCCAAAAGGACGAGGCTCCAAAAGGACGAGGCTCCAAAAGGATGAAGATCAAAAGGACGAGGCTCCAAAAGGACGAAGCTCCAAAAGGACGAAGCTCCAAAAAGACGAGGCTCCAAAAGGACGAAGCTCCAAAAGGACGAGGCTCCAAAAGGACGAAGCTCCAAAAGGACGAGGCTCCAAAAGGACGAAGCTCCAAAAGGACGAAGCTCCAAAAGGACGAAGCACCAAAAGGAAGAACCTCCGAAAGGAAGAAGCTCTGAAAGAAAGAACCTCCAAAAGGAAGAAGCTCTGAAAGGACGAGGTTCCGAAAGGACGATGCTCCAAAAGGACGAAGCTCCAAAAAGAAGAAGCTCTGAAAGGACGAGGCTCCGAAGGGACGAAGCTCCAAAAGGACGAAGCCCAAAAGGATGAAGCTCCGAAAGGACAAGGCTCCAAAAGGACAAAGCTCCAAAAGGACGAGGCTCCAAAAGGACGAAGCTCCAAAAGGACGAAGCTCCAAAAGGACGAGGCTCCAAAAGGAAGAACCTCCGAAAGGAAGAAGCTCTGAAAGAAAGAACCTCCAAAAGGACGAGGCTCCAAAAGGACGAGGCTCCGAAAGGAAGAAGCTCTGACAGGACGAGGCTCCAAAAGGACGACGCTCCAAAAGGAAGTAGCTCTGAAAGGAAGAAGCTCTGAAAGGACGAGGCTCCAAAAGGACGAAGCTCCAAAAGGACGAGTCTCCAAAAGGACGAAGCTCCAAAAGGACGAAGCTCCAAAAGGACGAGTCTCCAAAAGGACGAAGATCCAAAAGGACGAAGCTCCAAAAGGACGAAGCTCCAAATGGACGAAGCTCCAAAAGGACGAATCTCCAAAAGGACGAGAATCCGAAAGGAAGAACTTCCGAAAGGAAGAACCTCCGAAAGGAAGAAGCTCCGAAAGGAAGAACCTCCGATAGGAAGAAGCTCCGAAAGGACGAGGCTCCGAAAGGACGAAGCTCCTAAAGGACGAAGCTCCAATAGGAAGAAGCTCCGAAAGGACGAAGCTCCAAAAGGAAGACGCTCCAAAAGGAAGACGCTCTGAAAGGAAGAAGCTCTGAAAGGAAGAAGCTCTGAAAGGAAGACGCTCTGAAAGGAAGAAACTCTGAAAGGAAGAAGCTCCAAAAGGAAGAAAATCCAAAAGGACGAAGATCCAAAAGGACGAAGCTCCAAAAGGACGAAGCTCCAAAAGGACGAAGCTCCAAAAGGAAGAAGCTCCGAAAGGAAGAAGCTCCGAAAGCACGAAGCTCCAAAAGGACGAGAATCCAAAAGGAAGAACTTCCAAAAGGAAGAGCCTCCGAAAGTAAGAAGCTTCGAAAGGAAGAACCTCCGATAGGAAGAAGCTCCGAAAGGAAGAAGCTCTGAAAGGAAGAACCTCCGAAAGGAAGAAGCTCTGAAAGAAAAAACCTCCAAAAGGACGAGGCTCCAAAAGGACGAGGTTCCGAAAGGACGAAGCTCCAAAAGGACGAAACTCCGATAGGAAGAAGCTCCAAAAGGAAGAAGCTCTGAAAGGAAGAACCTCCGAAAGGAAGAAGCTCTGAAAGAAAAAACCTCCAAAAGGACGAGGCTCCAAAAGGACGAGGTTCCGAAAGGACGAAGCTCCAAAAGGACGAAGCTCCGAAAGGAAGAAGCTCCAAAAGGAAGAAGCTCTGAAAGGAAGAGGCTCCAAAAAGACGAAGCTCCAATAGGAAGAAGCTCCGAAAGGACGAAGCTCCAAAAGGAAGAAGCTCTGAAAGGAAGAGGCTCCAAAAGGACGAAGCTCCAATAGGAAGAAGCTCCGAAAGGACGAAGCTCCAAAAGGAAGAAGCTCTGAAAGGACGAAGCTCCAAAAGGAAGAAGCTCCAAAAGGACGGAGCTCCAAAAGGAAGTAGCTCTGAAAGGAAGAGGCTCCAAAAGGACGAAGCTCCAAAAGGACGAAGCTCCAAAAGGACGAGGCTCCAAAAGGAAGAAGCTCTGAAAGGAAGAAGCTCCAAAAGGAAGAACCTCCAAAAGGACGAAGCTCCAAAAGGACGAAGCTCCGAAAGGAAGAAGCTCCAAAAGGACGAAGCTCCAAAAGGACGAGGCTCCAAAAGGAAGAAGCTCTGAAAGGAAGAAGCTCTGAAAGGAATAAACTCTGAAAGGAAGAAGCTCCAAAAGGAAGAAAATCCAAAAGGACGAAGATCCAAAAGGACGAAGCTCCAAAAGGAAGAAGCTCCGAAAGGAAGAAGCTCCGAAAGCACGAAGCTCCAAAAGGACGAGAATCCAAAAGGAAGAACTTCCAAAAGGAAGAGCCTCCGAAAGTAAGTAGCTTCGAAAGGAAGAACCTCCGATAGGAAGAAGCTCCGAAAGGAAGAAGCTCTGAAAGGAAGAACCTCCGAAAGGAAGAAGCTCTGAAAGAAAAAACCTCCAAAAGGACGAGGCTCCAAAAGGACGAGGTTCCGAAAGGACGAAGCTCCAAAAGGACGAAGCTCCGATAGGAAGAAGCTCCGAAAGGAAGAAGCTCTGAAAGGAAGAACCTCCGAAAGGAAGAAGCTCTGAAAGAAAAAACCTCCAAAAGGACGAGGCTCCAAAAGGACGAGGTTCCGAAAGGACGAAGCTCCAAAAGGACGAAGCTCCGAAAGGAAGAAGCTCCAAAAGGAAGAAGCTCTGAAAGGAAGAGGCTCCAAAAAGACGAAGCTCCAATAGGAAGAAGCTCCGAAAGGACGAAGCTCCAAAAGGAAGAAGCTCTGAAAGGAAGAGGCTCCAAAAGGACGAAGCTCCAATAGGAAGAAGCTCCGAAAGGACGAAGCTCCAAAAGGAAGAAGCTCTGAAAGGACGAAGCTCCAAAAGGAAGAAGCTCCGAAAGGACGAGGCTCCAAAAGGAAGAACCTCCGAAAGGAAGAACCTCCGAAAGGAAGAACCTTTGAAAGGAAGAAGCTCTGAAAGGAAGAAGCTCCAAAAGGAAGAAGCTCTGAAAGGACGAGGCTCCGAAAGGATGAAGCTCCAAAAGGACGAAGCTCCAAAAGGACGAAGCTCCAAAAGGACGAAGCTCCAAAAGGACGAAGCACCAAAAGGAAGAACCTCCGAAAGGAAGAAGCTCTGAAAGAAAGAACCTCCAAAAGGAAGAAGCTCTGAAAGGACGAGGTTCCGAAAGAACGATGCTCCAAAAGGACGAAGCTCCAAAAAGAAGAAGCTCTGAAAGGAAGAAGCTCTGAAAGAAAGAACCTCCAAAAGGACGAGGCTCCAAAAGGACGAGGCTCCGAAAGGAAGAAGCTCTGACAGGACGAGGCTCCAAAAGGACGAAGCTCCAAAAGGAAGTAGCTCTGAAAGGAAGAAGCTCTGAAAGGACGAGGCTCCAAAAGGACGAAGCTCCAAAAGGACGAGTCTCCAAAAGGACGAAGCTCCAAAAGGAAGAACCTCCGAAAGGAAGAAGCTCCAAAAGGACGAGGCTCCAAAAGGAAGAACCTCCGAAAGGAAGAAGCTCTGAAAGAAAGAACCTCCAAAAGGACGAGGCTCCAAAAGGACGAGGCTCCGAAAGGAAGAAGCTCTGACAGGACGAGGCTCCAAAAGGACGAAGCTCCAAAAGGAAGTAGCTCTGAAAGGAAGAAGCTCTGAAAGGACGAGGCTCCAAAAGGACGAAGCTCCAAAAGGACGAGTCTCCAAAAGGACGAAGCTCCAAAAGGAAGAACCTCCGAAAGGAAGAAGCTCCAAAAGGAAGAAACTCCAAAAGGAAGAAGCTCCAAAAGGACGGAGCTCCAAAAGGAAGTAGCTCTGAAAGGAAGAAGCTCTGACAGGACGAGGCTCCAAAAGGACGAAGCTCCAAAAGGACGAAGCTCCAAAAGGACGAAGCTCCAAAAGGACGAAGCTCCAAAAGGACGAAGCTCCAAAAGGAAGTAGCTCTGAAAGGACGAGGCTCCAAAAGGACGAAGCTCCAAAAGGACGAAGCTCCAAAAGGAAGAAGCTCTGAAAGAAAGAACCTCCAAATGGACGAAGCTCCAAAAGGACGAGGCTCCAAATGGACGAAGCTCCAAAAGGGCGAAGCTCCAAAAGGAAGAAGCTCTAAAAGGACGAGGCTCCAAAAGGAAGAAGCTCTGAAAGGACGAGGCTCCGAAAGGACGAAGCTCCAAAAGGACGAAGCTCAAAAGGATGAAGCTTCTTCCTTTCGGAGCTTCGTCCTTTTGGAGCTTCGTCCTTTCGGAGCCTCGTCCTTTTGGAGCCTCGTCCTTTTGGAGGTTCTTTATTTCAGAGCTTCTTCCTTTCGGAGGTTCTTCCTTTCGGAGCTTCTTCCTATCGGAGGTTCTTCCGTTCGGAGCTTCTTCCTTTCGGAGGCTCTTCCTTTCGGAAGTTCTTCCTTTCGGATTCTCGTCCTTTTGGATCTTCGTCCTTTTGGATCTTCGTCCTTTCGGAGCTTCTTCCTTTCGGAGCTTCTTCCTTTTGGAGCCTCGTCCTTTTGGAGCTTCGTCCTTTTGGAGTTTCTTCAACCACATTGGAGCAGGACAGCAGCGACCATGACATCGGAGCGGGACCACAGCGACAACCACATCGGAGCGTGACCGCAGCGACCCTCACATCGGAGCAGGACAGCAGCGACAAATGCATCCGAGCAAGACGGCAGCGACCAACACATCGGAGCAGGACAGCAGCGAAAACCACTCGGAGCAGGACGGCAGAGACTAACACATAAGAGCAGGGCGGTGCTAAAAACCACATCGGAGCAGGACATCAGCGACCAACACATCAGAGCAGGACAGCAGCGACAAACACATCGGAGCAGGACGGCTGCGACCAACACATCGGAGCAGGACGGCAGCGAAAACCACATCGGAGCCGGACGGCAGAGACTAACACATAAGAGCAGGACGGCAGCGAAAACCGCATCGGAGCAGGACAGCAGCGACCAACATATCAGAGCAGGACAGCAGCGACAAACACATCGGAGCAGGACGGCTGCGACCAACACGTCGGAGCAGGCACATCGGAGCGTGACCGCAGCGACCATCACATCGGAGCAGGACGGCGGTGAAAACCACATCAGAGCAGGACAGCAGCAACCAAAACATCGGAGCGGGACCACAGCAACAACCACATCGGAGCAGGACAGCAGCAACCAAAACATCGGAGCGGGACCACAGCGACAACCACATCGGAGCAGGATAGCAGCGACCAACGCATCAGAGCAGGATAGCAGCGACCATCACATCGGAGCGTGACCGCAGCGAAAACCACATCTGAGCAGGACGGCAGCGACCAACACATCGGAGCAGGGCAGCAGCGAAAACCACATTGGAGCAAGACGGCAGCGACCAACACATCGGAGTCAGACGGCGGCGAAAACCACAACAGAGCAGGACGGCAGCGACCAACACATCGGAGCAGGGCAGCAGCGAAAACCACATTGGAGCAAGACGGCAGCGACCAACACATCGGAGTCAGACGGCGGCGAAAACCACATCAGAGCAGGACGGCAGCGACCAACACATCGGAGGAGGACGGCAGCGACCAACACATCGCAGCAGGCACATCGGAGCAGGACGGCGGCGAAAACCACATCAGAGGAGGACGGCAGCAACCAACACAACGCAGCAGGCACATCGGAGCAGAAGGGCAGGGACAACCACATCGGAGCAGGACGGCAGCGACCAACACATGGGAGGAGGACGGCAGTGCCAACCACATCGGAGCAGGACAGCAGCGACCAACGCAACTGAGCGGGACGGCAGCGAAAACCACATCGGAGTAGGACAGCAGCGAACATCACATCGGAGCAGGACAGCAGCGACCAACACATCGGAGCAGGACAGCAGCGACCAAAAAATCGGAGGAGGATGGCAGCGACCAACACATCGGAGTAGGCACATCGGAGCAGGACAGCTGCGACCAACACATCGTTGCAGGCACATCGGAGCAGGACAGCAGCGCCCAACGCATCTGAGCGGGAGGGCAGCGACCATCACATCGGAGCAGAACGGCGGCGAAAACCACATCAGATTAGGACGGCAGCAACCAACACATCGGAGGAGGCACATCGGAGCAGGATGGCAGCGAAAACCAGATCGGAGCAGGACGGCAGCGACTAACACATCGGAGCGGGACCGCAGCGACAATCACATCGGAGCAGGAAAGCAGCGACCATGACATCGGAGCAGGACAGCAGCGACCATGACATCGGAGCGGGACCGCAGTGACAACCACATCGGAGCAGGACAGCAGCGACCAACACATCAGAGCAGGGTGGCAGGGAAAACCACATCGGAGCGGGACGGCAGAGACAACCACATCGGAGCAGGACAGCAGCGACCAACACATCAGAGCAGGCACATCGGAGCAGAAGCGCAGCGACAACCATATCGGAGCAGGACAGCAGCGACCAACACATCGGAGCAGGACGGCTGCGACCAATACATCGGAGCAGACACATCGGAGCAGGACAGCAGCGACCAACACATCGGAGTAGGCACATCGGAGCAGGACAGCTGCGACCAACACATCGTTGCAGGCACATCGGAGCAGGACAGCAGCGACCAACGCATCTGAGCAGGACGGCAGCGACCATCATATCGGAGCAGGGCGGCAGCGAAAACCACATCAGAGCAGGGCGGCAGCGAAAACCACACTGGAGCAGGACGGCAGCGACCATCACATTGGAGCAGGACAGCAGCGACCAACACATCGGAGCAGGAAGGCGGCGAAAACCACATCAGAGCAGGACAGCAGCGACCAACACATCGGAGCAGGACGGCAGCGACTATCACATCGGAGCAGGAAAGCAGCGACCATGACATCGGAGCGGGACCACAGCGACAACCACATCGGAGCAGGATAGCAGCGACCAACGCATCAGAGCAGGACAGCAGCGACCAACGCATCTGAGCGGGACGGCAGCGACCATCACATCGGAGCAGGGCGGCAGCGAAAACCACATCAGAGCAGGACGGCAGCGACCATCACATTGGAGCAGGACAGCAGCGACCAACACATCGGAGGAGGACGGCAGTGACCAACACATCGAAGCACGACGGCAGCGACAACCACATCGGAGCAGGACGGCAGCAACCATCACATCGGAGCAACAGCAGCGACAAACGCATCTGAGCAGGACGGCAGCGACCAACACATCGGAGCAGGACTGCAGCGAAAATCACATCGGAGCAGGACGGCAGCGACCAACACATCGGAGCAGGACGGCAGCAACCAACACATCGGAGCAGGACGGCAGCGAAAACCACATCGGAGCAGGACGGCAGCGACCAACACATCTGAGCAGGACGGCAGCGACCAACACATCTTAGCAGGACGGCAGAGACTAACACATAAGAGCAGGACGGCAGCGAAAACCGCATCGGAGCAGGACAGCAGCAATCAACACATCAGAGCAGGACAGCAGCGACAAACACATCGGAGCAGGACGGCTGCGACCAACACATCGGAGCAGGCACATCGGAGCGTGACCGCAGCGACCATCACATCGGAGCAGGACAGCAGCGACAAACGCATCCGAGCAGGACGGCTGCGACCAATACATCGGAGCAGGCACATCGGAGCGTGACCGCAGCGACCATCACATCGGAGCAGGACAGCAGCGACAAACGCATCCGAGCAGGACGGCTGCGACCAATACATCGGAGCAGACACATCGGAGCAGGACAGCAGCGACCAACACATCGGAGTAGGCACATCGGAGCAGGACAGCTGCGACCAACACATCGTTGCAGGCACATAGGAGCAGGACAGCAGCGACCAACGCATCTGAGCGGGAGGGCAGCGACCATCACATCGGAGCTGGACGGCAGCGAAAACCACATCGGAGCAGGACGGCAGCGACCATCACATCGGAGCTGGACGGCAGCGAAAACCACATCGGAGCAGGACGGCAGCGACCATCACATCGGAGCAGGGCGGCAGCGAAAACCACATCAGAGCAGGGCGGCAGCGAAAACCACACCGGAGCAGGACGGCAGCGACCATCACATTGGAGCAGGACAGCAGCGACCAACACATCGGAGCAGGAAGGCGGCGAAAACCACATCAGAGCAGGACAGCAACGACCAACACATCGGAGCAGGACGGCAGCGACTATCACATCGGAGCAGGAAAGCAGCGACCATGACATCGGAGCGGGACCACAGCGACAACCACATCGGAGCAGGATAGCAGCGACCAACGCATCAGAGCAGGACAGCAGCGACCAACGCATCTGAGCGGGACGGCAGCGACCATCACATCGGAGCAGGGCGGCAGCGAAAACCACATCAGAGCAGGGCGGCAGCGAAAACCACACCGGAGCAGGACGGCAGCGACCATCACATTGGAGCAGGACAGCAGCGACCAACGCATCAGAGCAGGACAGCAGCGACCCACGCATCTGAGCGTGACCGCAGCGAAAACCACATCTGAGCAGGACGGCAGCGACCAACACATCGGAGCAGGGCAGCAGCGACCAACACATCGGAGTCAGACGGCGGCGAAAACCACATCAGAGCAGGACGGCAGCGACCAACATATCGGAGGAGGATGGCAGCGACCAACACATCGCAGCAGGCACATCGGAGAAGAAGGGCAGCGACAACCACATCGGAGCAGGACAGCAGCGACCAACACATCGGAGCAGGACGGCAGCGAAAACCACATCGGAGCAGGACGGCTGCGACCAACACATCAGAGCAGGACAGCAGCGACAAACACATCGGAGCAGGACGGCTGCGACCAACACATCAGAGCAGGACAGCAGCGACAAACACATCGGAGCAGGACGGCTGCGACGAACACATCGGAGCAGACACATCGGAGAAGGACGGCGGCGAAAACCACATCAGAGGAGGACGGCAGCAACCAACACATCGCAGCAGGCACATCGGAGCAGAAGGGCAGGGACAACCACATCGGAGCAGGACAGCAGCAACCAATACATTGGAGCAGGACAATAGCGACCAACACATCGGAGCAGGACCGCAGCGACCACCACATGGGAGGAGGACGGCAGTGACAACCACATCGGAGCAGGACAGCAGCGACCAACGCAACTGAGCGTGACGGCAGCGAAAACCACATCGGAGCAGGACAACAGCGACCATGACATCGGAGCGGGACCGCAGCGACAACCACATCGGAGCAGGACAGCAGCGAACATCACATCGGAGCAGGACAGCAGCGACCAACACATCGGAGCAGGACAGCAGCGACCAACACATCAGAGCAGGGCGGCAGCGAAAACCACATCGGAGCGGGACGCCAGAGACCAACACATTGGAGCAGGACGGCAGCGACCATCACATCGGTGCAGGACAGCAGCGACCAACACATCGGAGAAGGATAGCAGCGACCATCACATCGGAGCAGGACGGCAGCAACCGACACATCGGAGCAGGACAGCAGCGACCATGACATCGGAGCGGGACCGCAGCGAAAACCACATCGGAGCAGGACAGC
The DNA here is from genome assembly GCF_951799975.1 of Gobius niger. Classification (NCBI taxonomy): domain Eukaryota; kingdom Metazoa; phylum Chordata; class Actinopteri; order Gobiiformes; family Gobiidae; genus Gobius; species Gobius niger. The sequence goes on along the minus strand of NC_136853.1, from coordinate 4,692,488 downwards.
AGCGACCAACGCATCAGAGCAGGACGGCATCGACCAACACATCGCAGCAGCCACATCGGAGCAGAAGGGCAGCGACAACCACATCGGAGCGGGACGGCATCGACCAATACATCGCAGCAGCCACATCGGAGCAGAAGGGCAGCGACAATCACATCAGAGCAGGAAAGCAGCGAACACCACATCGGAGGAGGACGGCAGTGACAACCACATCGGAGCAGGACGGCAGCGACCAACACATCGGAGCAGGACGGCTGCGGCCAACACATTGGAGCAGGACAGCAGCGACCATGACACCGGAGCGGGACCGCAGCGACAACCACATCGGAGCAGGACAGCAGCGACCATGACATCGGAGCGGGACCACAGCGACCAACACATCAGAGCAGGCACATCGGAGCAGGACGGTAGCGACCAATACATCGGAGCAGGGCGGCAGCGAAAACCACATCGGAGCAGGACGGCAGCGACCATCATATCGGAGCAGGGCGGCAGCGAAAACCACATCAGAGCAGGACGGCAGCGAAAACCACACCGGAGCAGGACGGCAGCGACCATCACATTGGAGCAGGACAGCAGCGACCAACACATCGGAGCAGGAAGGCGGCGAAAACCACATCAGAGCAGGACAGCAGCGACCAACACATCGGAGCAGGACGGCAGCGACTATCACATCGGAGCAGGAAAGCAGCGACCATGACATCGGAGCGGGACCACAGCGACAACCACATCGGAGCAGGATAGCAGCGACCAACGCATCAGAGCAGGACAGCAGCGACCAACGCATCTGAGCGGGACGGCAGCGACCATCACATCGGAGCAGGACAGCAGCGACCAACGCATCTGAGCGGGAGGGCAGCGACCATCACATCGGAGCTGGACGGCAGCGAAAACCACATCGGAGCAGGACGGCAGCGACCATCATATCGGAGCAGGGCGGCAGCGAAAACCACATCAGAGCAGGGCGGCAGCGAAAACCACACCGGAGCAGGACGGCAGCGACCATCACATTGGAGCAGGACAGCAGCGACCAACACATCGGAGCAGGAAGGCGGCGAAAACCACATCAGAGCAGGACAGCAACGACCAACACATCGGAGCAGGACGGCAGCGACTATCACATCGGAGCAGGAAAGCAGCGACCATGACATCGGAGCGGGACCACAGCGACAACCACATCGGAGACAGGATAGCAGCGACCGACGCATCAGAGCAGGACAGCAGCGACCAACGCATCTGAGCGGGACGGCAGCGACCAACACATCGGAGCAGGACGGCTGCGGCCAACACATTGGAGCAGGACAGCAGCGACCATGACACCGGAGCGGGACCGCAGCGACAACCACATCGGAGCAGGACAGCAGCGCCCATGACATCGGAGCGGGATCACAGCGACCAACACATCAGAGCAGGCACATCGGAGCAGGACGGTAGCGACCAATACATCGGAGCAGGGCGGCAGCGAAAACCACATCGGAGCAGGACGGCAGAGTCTAACATATCAGAGCAGGGCGGCAGCAAAAACCACATCGGAGCAGGAAAGCAAAGAACACCACATCGGAGAAAGACGGCAATGACAACCACATTGGAGCAGGACGGCAGCGACCAACTCATCGGAGGAGGACGGCATCGACCAACACGTCGGAGCAGGACGGTGGTAAAAACCGCATCGGAGAAGGACAGCAGCGACCAACACATCGGAGCAGGACGGCTGCGACCAACACATCAGAGCAGGACGGCAGCGACCATCACATCGGAGCAGGACGGCAGCGACCATCACATCGGAGCAGGACGGCAGCTACCAACACATCGGAGCAGGACAGCAGCGACCAACACATCAGAGCAGGACGGCAGCGACCATAACATCTGATGAGGACGGCAGCGACTAACACATCGGAGCAGGACGGCAGCGAAAACCACATCGGAGCAGGACGGCAGCGACCAACACATCGGAGCAGCCACATCTGAGCAGAAGGGCAGCGACAACCACATCGGAGCAGGACAGCAGCGACCAACACATCGGAGCAGGAAAGCAGCGACCAACACATCGTAGCAGGACGGCAGCGACCATCACATCGGAGCGGGACCGCAGCAACAACCACATCGGAGCAGGACAGCAGCGACCATGACATCGGAGCGGGACCGCAGCGAAAACCACATCGGAGCAGGACAGCAGCGACCAACGCATCAGAGCAGGACGGCATCGACCAACACATCGCAGCAGCCACATCGGAGCAGAAGGGCAGCGACCAACACATCAGAGCAGGACGGCAGCGACAACCACATCGGAGCGGGACGGCAGCGACCAACACATCGAAGCAGGACCGCAGCGACAATTACATCAGAGCAGGAAAGCAGCGAACACCACATCGGAGGAGGACGGCAGTGACAACCACATCGGAGCAGGACGGCAGCGACCAACATGTCGGAGCAGGACGGTGGTAAAAACCACATCGGAGCAGGACAGCAGCGACCAACACATTGGAGCAGGGCGGCAGCGAAAACCACATCGGAGCGGGACGGCAGAGACCAACACATCAGAGGAGGATGGCAGCGACCATCACATCATATCAGGACAGCAGCGACCAACACATCGGAGCAGGACGGCAGCGACCATCACATCGGAGCAGGACAGCAGCGACCATCACATCGGAGCAGGACGGCGGAGAAAACCACATCAGAGCAGGACGGCAGCGACCATCATATCGGACCAGGACAGCAGCGACCAACAAATCGGAACAGGACGGCTTCGGCCAACACATCGGAGCAGGACAGCAGCGACCATGACACCGGAGCGGGACCGCAGCGACAACCACATCGGAGCAGGACAGCAGCGACCATGACATCGGAGCGGGACCACAGCGACAACCACATCGGAGCAGGACAGCAGCGACCAACGCATCAGAGCAGGACGGCAGCGACCAACACATCAGAGCAGGCACATCGGAGCAGAAGCGCAGCGACAACCACATCGGAGCAGGACAGCAGAAACCAACACATCGGAGCACGACGGCTGCGACCAAGAAAACAAGAACACAAACTGTCAGAACATTTAAGTTCTGACTTGTTGATCTAATGATTCTTTAAAAGCCTCAGCTGCAAGACAACACAGAAACACACAACACAAGACAACATGAACACAAGAACACAACCTGTCAGAACATTTAAGTTCTGACTTGTTGATCTAATGATTATTTAAAAGCCTCAGCTGCAACACAACACAGAAACACACAACACAAGACAACAAAAACACAAGAACACAACCTGTCAGAACATTTAACTTCTGACTTGTTGATCTAATGCTTCTTTAAAAGGCTCAGCTGCAAGACAACAGAGAAACACACAAGACAACAAGAACACAAGAACACAACCTGTCAGAACATTTAACTTCTGACTTTTTGATCTAATGCTCCTTTAAAAGCCTCAGCTGCAAGACAACACAGAAACACACAACACAAGACAACAAGAACACAACCTGTCAGAACATTTAAGTTCTGACATGTTGATCTAATGCTCCTTTAAAAGCCTCAGCTGCCAAGCCTCAGCTGGAACCAAGATGGCGACAGCGTGAGAGTGTGCAGCACAGGTCTGTCTGAAATAGTCTGCTACATCCCTTACAACTGCAAATCTTGACACTGAAACTGCTTCAAATTGTTCACTACAATGGCAAATGAATATCTACCAAACCAACACTTTATGCAAGTCCTGCTGGACCGCTTAAATCAACTAAAGACGGAAATGCTGTCCCACATGGGACCGGCGTCAAGCCAGCCTCCACTTGCGAGCTTCTGTTATGCTAACGTTAGCGCCGGAGCTGCGGGTGCGCTTGTTTCGGAGACCTTGATCATGCCCTACATATTGACCGCCTTCAAATGTCAGCTGCCCACGGCTAACATCTCATCATATTGTAAACATGTCAAGTCTTGTATCAACATTGAAAATGTATCAATTAACTGTAGCATCAACTCCATAATAAAAAGAAAACAAAAAGGAACTGCACTGATCATTGCATTGCAATTACCCCATCAATCCTGTAGAGGTCTCTTGCTATGTCTATATCTTGCAACACAAGCCACTTCCATGCTTACAAATACATGTCATTTTTATTTTCCACTGAATACTTTGCATTCTGGCACAGACTACACTTGACCAGGCATGTGTGTACTAAATATCACAAGTCTGTAATGTGGGGTTTTAGAGAAAATGTACTTGAAAAGTGGTTCTAAAGTTACTGCGCATGCTGCACATAGTACCAGAAAGCCTCCACAAGCCACTTCCAGGCCTCAATATGCACATCATTTTCATTTTCCACTGTATATTTTGCATTCTGGTACAGACTATACAAGTATATGTATGTGTGTTCTAAATATCACAAGTCTTTAATGTGGGGTTTTGGAGAAAATGTACTTGTAAAGTGGTTACGGCAAACACACATGAAGCTTCAGCACTGGACAGCAACATTAGATGTCACTTAGAGAGAAAAAAAACACCCTTCTCTTAAAATGCAGTGAAAATATAGATTATAGATAGACGAAAGAGCAGCATCGGGGATCCTTTTCAGACGACGACAAAGCAGCATCTGGGGATCCTTCTCAGAAGAAAGAGAAGCATCGGGGATCCTTCTCAGACGGCGACAGTGCAGAATCGGGGGATCCTTCTCAGACGAAAGAGCAGCATCGGGGATTCTTCTCAGACGAAATAGCAGCATCGGGGATTCTTCTCAGACGAAAGAGCAGCATCCGGGATTCTTCTCAGACGAAAGAGCAGCATCGGGGATTCTTCTCAGAAGAAAGAGCTGCATCGGGGATCCTTCTCAGAAGAAAGAGCAGCATCGGGGATTCTTCTCAGACGAAAGAGCAGCATCGGGGATCCTTCTCAGACAAAAGAGTAGCATCGGGGATTCTTCTCAGACGAAAGAGCAGCATCGGGGATCCTTTTCAGACGACGACAAAGCAGCATCTGGGGATCCTTCTCAGAAGAAAGAGAAGCATCGGGGATCCTTCTCAGACGGCGACAGTGCAGAAGCGGGGGATCCTTCTCAGACGAAAGAGCAGCATCGGGGATTCTTCTCAGACGAAATAGCAGCATCGGGGATTCTTCTCAGACAAAAGAGCAGCATCGGGGATTCTTCTCAGACGAAAGAGCAGCATCGGGGATTCTTCTCAGAAGAAAGAGCTTTATCGGGGATCCTTCTCAGACGAAAGAGCAGCATCGGCGATCCTTCTAAGACAAAAGAGCAGCATCGGGGATTCTTCTCAGACGAAAGAGCAGCATCGGGGATCCTTCTCAGACGAAAGAGCAGCATCGGGGATCCTTCTCAGACGAAAGAGCAGCATTGGGGATTCTTTTCAGACGAAAGAGCAGAATCGGGGATCCTTCTCAGACGGCGACAGTGCAGAATCGGGGGATCCTTCTCAGACGAAAGAGCAGCATCGGGGATTCTTCTCAGACGAAATAGCAGCATCGGGGATTCTTCTCAGACGAAAGAGCAGCATCGGGAATCTTCTCAGACGAAAGAGCAGCATCGGCGATCCTTCTCAGACGAAAAAGCAGAATCGGGGATCCTTCTCAGAAAAAAGAGCAGCATCGGGGATCCTTCTCAGACGAAAGAGCACCATTGGGGATTCTTTTCAGACGAAAGAGCAGAATCGGGGATCATTCTCAGACGGCGACAGTGCAGAATCGGGGGATCCTTCTCAGACGAAAGAGCAGCATCGGGGATTCTTCTCAGACGAAATAGCAGCATCGGGGATTCTTCTCAGACGATAAAGCAGCATCTGGGATTCTTCTCAGACGAAAGATCAGCATCGGGGATTCTTCTCAGACGAAAGAGCAGCATCGGGGATTCTTCTCAGACGAAATAGCAGCATCGGGGATTCTTCTCAGACGAAAGAGCAGCATCCGGGATTCTTCTCAGACGAAAGAGCAGCATCGGGGATTCTTCTCAGAAGAAAGAGCTGCATCGGGGATCATTCTCAGAAGAAAGAGCAGCATCGGGGATTCTTCTCAGACGAAAGAGCAGCATCGGGGATCCTTCTCAGACAAAAGAGTAGCATCGGGGATTCTTCTCAGACGAAAGAGCAGCATCGGGGATCCTTTTCAGACGACGACAAAGCAGCATCTGGGGATCCTTCTCAGAAGAAAGAGAAGCATCGGGGATCCTTCTCAGACGGCGACAGTGCAGAAGCGGGGGATCCTTCTCAGACGAAAGAGCAGCATCTGGGATTCTTCTCAGACGAAATAGCAGCATCGGGGATTCTTCTCAGACAAAAGAGCAGCATCGGGGATTCTTCTCAGACGAAAGAGCAGCATCGGCGATCCTTCTCAGACGACAGAGCAGCATCGGGGATCCTTCTCAGATGATAGAGCAGCATCGGGGATCCTTCTCAGACGAAAGAGCAGCATCGGGGATTCTTCTCAGACGAAAGAGCAGCATCGGCGATCCTTCTCAGACAAAAGAGCAGCATCGGGGATTCTTCTCAGACGAAAGAGCAGCATCGGGGATCCTTCTCAGACGAAAGAGCAGCATCGGGGATTCTTTTCAGACGAAAAAGCAGAATCGGGGATCCTTCTCACACGAAAGAGCAGCATCGGGGATCCTTCTCAGACGAAAGAGCAGCATTGGGGATTCTTTTCAGACGAAAGAGCAGAATCGGGGATCCTTCTCAGACGGCGACAGTGCAGAATCGAGGGATCCTTCTCAGACGAAAGAGCAGCATCGGGGATTCTTCTCAGACGAAATAGCAGCATCTGGGATTCTTCTCAGACGATAAAGCAGCATCTGGGATTCTTCTCAGACGAAAGATCAGCATCGGGGATTCTTCTCAGACGAAAGAGCAGCATCGGGGATTCTTCTCGGACGAAAGAGCAGCATCGGCGATCCTTCTCAGACAAAAGAGCAGCATCGGGGATCCTTCTCAGACGACAGAGCAGCATCGGGGATCCTTCTCAGATGATAGAGCAGCATCGGGGATTCTTCTCAGACGAAAGAGCAGCATCGGGGATTCTTCTCAGACGAAAGAGCAGCATCGGGGATTCTTCTCAGAAGAAAGAGCTTTATCAGGGATCCTTCTCAGAAGAAAGAGCAGCATCGGGGATTCTTCTCAGACGAAAGAGCAGCATCGGGGATCCTTCTCAGACAAAAGAGTAGCATCGGGGATCCTTCTCAGTTGAAAGAGCAGCATCGGGGGATCCTTTTCAGATAAAAGAGCAGCATCGGGGATCCTTCTCAGACAACAGAGCAGCATCGGGGATCCTTCTCAGACGACAAAAGAGCAACATCGGGGATCCATCTCAGACGACAGAACAGCATCGGGGATCCTTCTCAGACGAAAGAGCAGCATCGGGGTTTCTTTTCAGACGAAAGAGCAGCATCGGGGATCCTTCTCAGACGAAAGAGCAGAATCGGGTATTCTTCTCAGCAGAAAGAGCAGCATCGGGGATCCTTCTCAGACGAAAGAGCAGCATCGGGGATTCTTCTCGGACGAAAGAGCAGCATCGGCGATCCTTCTCAGTTGAAAGAGCAGCATCGGGGGATCCTTTTCAGATAAAAGAGTAGCATCGGGGATCCTTCTCAGTTGAAAGAGCAGCATCGGGGGATCCTTTTCAGATAAAAGAGCAGCATCGGGGATCCTTCTCAGACAACAGAGCAGCATCGGGGATCCTTCTCAGACGACAAAAGAGCAACATCGGGGATCCATCTCAGACGACAGAACAGCATCGGGGGATCCTTCTCAGACGATAGAGCAGCATCCGGGATTCTTCTCAGACGAAAGAGCAGCATCGGGGATTCTTCTCAGAAGAAAGAGTTGCAGAGGGGATTCTTCTCAGACGAAAGAGCAGCATTGGGGATCCTTCTCAGATGATAGAGCAGCATCGGGGATTCTTCTCAGACGAAAGAGCAGCATCGGGGATTCTTCTCAGACGAAAGAGCAGCATCGGGGATTCTTCTCAGAAGAAAGAGCTTTATCAGGGATCCTTCTCAGAAGAAAGAGCAGCATCGGGGATTCTTCTCAGACGAAAGAGCAGCATCGGGGATCCTTCTCAGACAAAAGAGTAGCATCGGGGATCCTTCTCAGTTGAAAGAGCAGCATCGGGGGATCCTTTTCAGATAAAAGAGCAGCATCGGGGATCCTTCTGAGACAACAGAGCAGCATCGGGGATCCTTCTCAGACGACAAAAGAGCAACATCGGGGATCCATCTCAGACGACAGAACAGCATCGGGGATCCTTCTCAGACGAAAGAGCAGCATCGGGGATTCTTCTCAGACGAAAGAGCAGCATCGGGGATCCTTCTCAGACGAAAGAGCAGCATCGGGGATTCTTTTCAGACGAAAAAGCAGAATCGGGGATCCTTCTCAGACGAAAGAGCAGCATCGGGGATCCTTCTCAGACGAAAGAGCAGCATCGGGGATTCTTTTCAGACGAAAGAGCAGAATCGGGGATCCTTCTCAGACGGCGACAGTGCAGAATCGGGGGATCCTTCTCAGACGAAAGAGCAGCATCGGGGATTCTTCTCAGACGAAATAGCAGCATTGGGGATTCTTCTCAGACGATAAAGCAGCATCTGGGATTCTTCTCAGACAAAAGAGCAGCATCGGGGATTCTTCTCAGACGAAAGATCAGCATCGGGGATTCTTCTCGGACGAAAGAGCAGCATCGGCAATCCTTCTCAGACAAAAGAGCAGCATCGGGGATCCTTCCCAGACGACAGAGCAGCATCGGGGATCCTTCTCAGATGATAGAGCAGCATCGCGGATCCTTCTCAGACGAAAGAGCAGCATCGGGGATTCTTCTCAGACGAAAGAGCAGCATCGGGGATTCTTCTCAGACGAAAGAGCAGCATCGGGGATCCTTTTCAGACGACGACAAAGCAGCATCTGGGGATCCTTCTCAGAAGAAAGAGCAGCATCGGGGATCCTTCTCAGATGAAAGAGCAGCATCGGGGATTCTTCTCAGACGAAAGAGCAGCATCGGGGATCCTTCTCAGACAAAAGAGTAGCATCGGGGATTCTTCTCAGACGAAAGAGCAGCATCGGGGATCCTTTTCAGACGACGACAAAGCAGCATCTGGGGATCCTTCTCAGAAGAAAGAGCAGCATCGGGGATCCTTCTCAGACGGCGACAGTGCAGAATCGGGGGATCCTTCTCAGACGAAAGAGCAGCATCGGGGATTCTTCTCAGACGAAATAGCAGCATCGGGGATTCTTCTCAGACGAAAGAGCAGCATCGGGGATTCTTCTCAGACGAAAGAGCAGCATCGGCGATCCTTCTCAGACGACAGAGCAGCATCGGGGATCCTTCTCAGACGACAGAGCAGCATCGGGGATCCTTCTCAGATGATAGAGCAGCATCGGGGATCCTTCTCAGACGAAAGAGCAGCATCGGCGATCCTTCTCAGACGACAGAGCAGCATCGGGGATCCTTCTCAGACGACAGAGCAGCATCGGGGATCCTTCTCAGATGATAGAGCAGCATCGGGGATCCTTCTCAGACGAAAGAGCAGCATCGGGGATTCTTCTCAGACGAAAGAGCAGCATCGGCGATCCTTCTCAGACAAAAGAGCAGCATCGGGGATTCTTCTCAGACGAAAGATCAGCATCGGGGATTCTTCTCAGACGAAAGAGCAGCATCGGGGATTCTTCTCGGACGAAAGAGCAGCATCGGCGATCCTTCTCAGACAAAAGAGCAGAATCGGGGATCCTTCTCAGACGACAGAGCAGCATTGGGGATCCTTCTCAGATGATAGAGCAGCATCGGGGATTCTTCTCAGACGAAAGAGCAGCATCGGGGATTCTTCTCAGACGAAAGAGCAGCATCGGGGATTCTTCTCAGAAGAAAGAGCTTTATCAGGGATCCTTCTCAGAAGAAAGAGCAGCATCGGGGATTCTTCTCAGACGAAAGAGCAGCATCGGGGATCCTTCTCAGACAAAAGAGTAGCATCGGGGATCCTTCTCAGTTGAAAGAGCAGCATCGGGGGATCCTTTTCAGATAAAAGAGTAGCATCGGGGATCCTTCTCAGACAACAGAGCAGCATCGGGGATCCTTCTCAGACGACAAAAGAGCAACATCGGGGATCCATCTCAGACGACAGAACAGCATCGGGGATCCTTCTCAGACGAAAGAGCAGCATCGGGGATTCTTCTCAGACGAAAGAGCAGCATCGGGGATCCTTCTCAGACGAAAGAGCAGCATTGGGGATTCTTTTCAGACGAAAAAGCAGAATCGGGGATCCTTCTCAGACGAAAGAGCAGCATCGGGGATCCTTCTCAGACGAAAGAGCAGCATCAGGGATTCTTTTCAGACGAAAGAGCAGAATCGGGGATCCTTCTCAGACGGCGACAGTGCAGAATCGGGGGATCCTTCTCAGACGAAAGAGCAGCATCGGGGATTCTTCTCAGACGAAATAGCAGCATTGGGGATTCTTCTCAGACGATAAAGCAGCATCTGGGATTCTTCTCAGACAAAAGAGCAGCATCGGGGATTCTTCTCAGACGAAAGATCAGCATCGGGGATTCTTCTCGGACGAAAGAGCAGCATCGGCAATCCTTCTCAGACAAAAGAGCAGCATCGGGGATCCTTCCCAGACGACAGAGCAGCATCGGGGATCCTTCTCAGATGATAGAGCAGCATCGGGGATCCTTCTCAGACGAAAGAGCAGCATCGGGGATTCTTCTCAGACGAAAGAGCAGCATCGGGGATCCTTTTCAGACGAAAGAGCAGCATCCGGGATCCTTTTCAGACGACGACAAAGCAGCATCTGGGGATCCTTCTCAGAAGAAAGAGCAGCATCGGGGATCCTTCTCAGACGGCGACAGTAAAGAATCGGGGGATCCTTCTCAGACGAAAGAGCAGCATCGGGGATTCTTCTCAGACGAAATAGCAGCATCGGGGATTCTTCTCAGACGAAAGAGCAGCATCGGGGATCCTTTTCAGACGACGACAAAGCAGCATCTGGGGATCCTTCTCAGAAGAAAGAGCAGCATCGGGGATCCTTCTCAGACGGCGACAGTGCAGAATCGGGGGATCCTTCTCAGACGAAAGAGCAGCATCGGGGATTCTTCTCAGACGAAATAGCAGCATCGGGGATTCTTCTCAGACGAAAGAGCAGCATCGGGAATCTTCTCAGACGAAAGAGCAGCATCGGCGATCCTTCTCAGACGAAAAAGCAGAATCGGGGATCCTTCTCAGAAAAAAGAGCAGCATCGGGGATCCTTCTCAGACGAAAGAGCACCATTGGGGATTCTTTTCAGACGAAAGAGCAGAATCGGGGATCATTCTCAGACGGCGACAGTGCAGAATCGGGGGATCCTTCTCAGACGAAAGAGCAGCATCGGGGATTCTTCTCAGACGAAATAGCAGCATCGGGGATTCTTCTCAGACGATAAAGCAGCATCTGGGATTCTTCTCAGACAAAAGAGCAGCATCGGGGATTCTTCTCAGACGAAAGATCAGCATCGGGGATTCTTCTCAGACGAAAGAGCAGCATCGGGGATTCTTCTGTGACGAAAGAGCAGCATCGGCGATCCTTCTCAGACAAAAGAGCAGCATCGGGGATCCTTCTCAGACGACAGAGCAGCATCGGGGATTCTTCTCAGACGAAAGAGCAGCATCGGGGATTCTTCTGGGACGAAAGAGCAGCATCGGCGATCCTTCTCAGACAAAAGAGCAGCATCGGGGATCCTTCTCAGACGACAGAGCAGCATCGGGGATCCTTCTCAGATGATAGAGCAGCATCGGGGATCCTTCTCAGACGAAAGAGCAGCATCGGGGATTCTTCTCAGACGAAAGAGCAGCATCGGGGATTCTTCTCAGAAGAAAGAGCTTTATCGGGGATCCTTCTCAGAAGAAAGAGCAGCATCGGGGATTCTTTTCAGACGAAAAAGCAGAATCGGGGATCCTTCTCAGACGAAAGAGCAGCATCGGGGATCCTTCTCAGACGAAAGAGCAGCATCGGGGATTCTTTTCAGACGAAAGAGCACAATCGGGGATCCTTCTCAGACGGCGACAGTGCAGAATCGGGGGATCCTTCTCAGATAAAAGAGCAGCATCGGGGATCCTTCTCAGACAACAGAGCAGCATCGGGGATCCTTCTCAGACGACAAAAGAGCAACATCGGGGATCCATCTCAGACGACAGAACAGCATCGGGGGATCCTTCTCAGACGATAGAGCACCATCGGGGATTCTTCTCAGAAGAAAGAGCAGCATCCGGGATTCTTTTCAGACGAAAGAGCAGCATCGGGGATTCTTCTCAGACGAAAGAGCAGCATCGGGGATCCTTCTCAGACAAAAGAGTAGCATCGGGGATTCTTCTCAGACGAAAGAGCAGCATCGGGGATCCTTTTCAGACGACGACAAAGCAGCATCTGGGGATCCTTCTCAGAAGAAAGAGCAGCATCGGGGATCCTTCTCAGACGGCGACAGTGCAGAATCGGGGGATCCTTCTCAGACGAAATAGCAGCATCGGGGATTCTTCTCAGACGAAAGAGCAGCATCGGGGATTCTTCTCAGACGAAAGAGCAGCATCGGCGATCCTTCTCAGACGAAAAAGCAGAATCGGGGATCCTTCTCAGACGAAAGAGCAGCATTTGGGATTCTTTTCAGACGAAAGAGCAGAATCGGGGATCCTTCTCAGACGGCGAAAGTGCAGAATCGGGGGATCCTTCTCAGACGAAAGAGCAGCATCGGGGATTCTTCTCAGACGAAATAGCAGCATCGGGGATTCTTCTCAGACGATAAAGCAGCATCTGGGATTCTTCTCAGACAAAAGAGCAGCATCGGGGATTCTTCTCAGACGAAAGATCAGCATCGGGGATTCTTCTCAGACGAAAGAGCAGCATCGGGGATTCTTCTGGGACGAAAGAGCAGCATCGGCGATCCTTCTCAGACAAAAGAGCAGCATCGGGGATCCTTCTCAGATGATAGAGCAGCATCGGGGATCCTTCTCAGACGAAAGAGCAGCATCGGGGATTCTTCTCAGAAGAAAGAGCTTTATCGGGGATTCTTCTCAGACGAAAGAGCAGCATCGGGGATTCTTCTCAGACGAAAGAGCAGCATCGGGGATCCTTTTCAGACGAAAGAGCAGCATCGGGGATCCTTTTCAGACGACGACAAAGCAGCATCTGGGGATCCTTCTCAGAAGAAAGAGCAGCATCGGGGATCCTTCTCAGACGGCGACAGTGCAGAATCGGGGGATCCTTCTCAGACGAAAGAGCAGCATCGGGGATTCTTCTCAGACGAAATAGCAGCATCGGGGATTCTTCTCAGACGAAAGAGCAGCATCGGGGATTCTTCTCAGACGAAATAGCAGCATCGGGGATCCTTCTCAGTTGAAAGAGCAGCATCGGGGGATCCTTTTCAGACGAAAAAGCAGAATCGGGGATCCTTCTCAGACGAAAGAGCAGCATCTGGGATTCTTCTCAGACGAAATAGCAGCATCGGGGATTCTTCTCAGACGATAAAGCAGCATCTGGGATTCTTCTCAGACGAAAGATCAGCATCGGGGATTCTTCTCAGACGAAAGAGGAGCATCGGGGATTCTTCTCGGACGAAAGAGCAGCATCGGCGATCCTTCTCAGACAAAAGAGCAGCATCGGGGATCCTTCTCAGACGACAGAGCAGTATCGGGGATCCTTCTCAGATGATAGAGCAGCATCGGGGATCCTTCTCAGACGAAAGAGCAGCATCGGGGATTCTTCTCAGACGAAAGAGCAGCATCGGGGATTCTTCTCAGAAGAAAGAGCTTTATCAGGGATCCTTCTCAGAAGAAAGAGCAGCATCGGGGATTCTTCTCAGACGAAAGAGCAGCATCGGGGATCCTTCTCAGACAAAAGAGTAGCATCGGGGATCCTTTTCAGATAAAAGAGCAGCATCGGGGATCCTTCTCAGACAACAGAGCAGCATCGGGGATCCTTCTCAGACGACAAAAGAGCAACATCGGGGATCCATCTCAGACGACAGAACAGCATCGGGGATCCTTCTCAGACGAAAGAGCAGCATCGGGGTTTCTTTTCAGACGAAAGAGCAGCATCGGGGATCCTTCTCAGACGAAAGAGCAGAATCGGGGATTCTTCTCAGCAGAAAGAGCAGCATCGGGGATCCTTCTCAGACGAAAGAGCAGCATCGGGGATTCTTCTCAGACGAAAGAGCAGCATCGGGGATCCTTCTCAGACGAAAGAGCAGCATCGGGGATTCTTTTCAGACGAAAAAGCAGAATCGGGGATCCTTCTCAGACGAAAGAGCAGCATCGGGGATCCTTCTCAGACGAAAGAGCAGCATCGGGGATTCTTTTCAGACGAAAGAGCAGAATCGGGGATCCTTCTCAGACGGCGACAGTGCAGAATCGGGGGATCCTTCTCAGACGAAAGAGCAGCATCGGGGATTCTTCTCAGACGAAATAGCAGCATCGGGGATTCTTCTCAGACGATAAAGCAGCATCTGGGATTCTTCTCAGACAAAAGAGCAGCATCGGGGATTCTTCTCAGACGAAAGATCAGCATCGGGGATTTTTCTCAGACGAAAGAGCAGCATCGGGGATTCTTCTCGGACGAAAGAGCAGCATCGGCGATCCTTCTCAGACAAAAGAGCAGCATCGGGGATCCTTCCCAGACGACAGAGCAGCATCGGGGATCCTTCTCAGACGAAAGAGCAGCATCGAGGATTCTTCTCAGACGAAAGAGCAGCATCGGGGATCCTTCTCAGAAGAAAGAGCAGCATCGGGGATTCTTCTCAGACGAAAGAGCAGCATCGGGGATCCTTCTCAGACAAAAGAGTAGCATCGGGGATCCTTCTCAGTTGAAAGAGCAGCATCGGGGGATCCTTTTCAGATAAAAGAGCAGCATCGGGGATCCTTCTCAGACAACAGAGCAGCATCGGGGATCCTTCTCAGACGACAAAAGAGCAACATCGGGGATCCATCTCAGACGACAGAACAGCATCGGGGGATCCTTCTCAGACGACGACAAAGCAGCATCTGGGGATCCTTCTCAGAAGAAAGAGCAGCATCGGGGATCTTTCTCAGACGGGACAGTGCAGAATCGGGGGATTCTTCTCAGACAAAAGAGCAGCATCGGGGATTCTTCTCAGACGAAAGAGCAGCATCGGCGATCCTTCTCAGACAAAAGAGCAGCATCGGGGATCCTTCTCAGACGACAGAGCAGCATCGGGGATCCTTCTCAGATGATAGAGCAGCATCGGGGATCCTTCTCAGACGAAAGAGCAGCATCGGGGATTCTTCTCAGACGAAAGAGCAGCATCGGCGATCCTTCTCAGACAAAAGAGCAGCATCGGGGATTCTTCTCAGACGAAAGAGCAGCATCGGGGATCCTTCTCAGACGAAAGAGCAGCATCGGGGATTCTTTTCAGACGAAAAAGCAGAATCGGGGATCCTTCTCAGACGGCGACAGTGCAGAATCGGGGGATCCTTCTCAGACGAAAGAGCAGCATCGGGGATTCTTCTCAGACGAAATAGCAGCATCGGGGATTCTTCTCAGACGAAAGAGCAGCATCGGGGATTCTTCTCAGACGAAAGAGCAGCATCGGGGATCCTTTTCAGACGACGACA
This sequence comes from Gobius niger, assembly GCF_951799975.1. Taxonomy (NCBI): domain Eukaryota; kingdom Metazoa; phylum Chordata; class Actinopteri; order Gobiiformes; family Gobiidae; genus Gobius; species Gobius niger. The sequence goes on along the minus strand of NC_136853.1, from coordinate 4,676,927 downwards.
AAGCAGCATCTGGGGATCCTTCTCAGATGAAAGAGCAGCATCGGGGATCCTTCTCAGACGGCGACAGTGCAGAATCGGGGGATCCTTCTCAGACGAAAGAGCAGCATCGGGGATTCTTCTCAGACGAAATAGCAGCATCGGGGATTCTTCTCAGACGAAAGAGCAGCATCGGGGATTCTTCTCAGACGAAAGAGCAGCATCGGCGATCCTTCTCAGACAAAAGAGCAGCATCGGGGATCCTTCTCAGACGACAGAGCAGCATCGGGGATCCTTCTCAGATGATAGAGCAGCATCGGGGATTCTTCTCAGACGAAAGAGCAGCATCGGGGATTCTTCTCAGACGAAAGAGCAGCATCGGGGATTCTTCTCAGACGACAGAGCAGCATCGGGGATTCTTTTCAGACGAAAGAGCAGCATCGGGGATTCTTCTGGGACGAAAGAGCAGCATCGGCGATCCTTCTCAGACAAAAGAGCAGCATCGGGGATTCTTTTCAGACGAAAAAGCAGAATCGGGGATCCTTCTCAGACGAAAGAGCAGCATCGGGGATCCTTCTCAGACGAAAGAGCAGCATTGGGGATTCTTTTCAGACGAAAGAGCAGAATCGGGGATCCTTCTCAGACGGCGACAGTGCAGAATCGGGGGATCCTTCTCAGACGAAAGAGCAGCATCGGGGATTCTTCTCAGACGAAATAGCAGCATCGGGGATTCTTCTCAGACGATAAAGCAGCATCTGGGATTCTTCTCAGACGAAAGATCAGCATCGGGGATTCTTCTCAGACGAAAGAGCAGCATCGGGGATTCTTCTCAGACGAAAGAGCAGCATCGGGGATTCTTCTCAGACGAAAGAGCAGCATCGGGGATTCTTCTCAGAAGAAAGAGCTTTATCAGGGATCCTTCTCAGAAGAAAGAGCAGCATCGGGGATTCTTCTCAGACGAAAGAGCAGCATCGGGGATTCTTCTCAGACGAAAGAGCAGCATCGGGGATTCTTCTCAGACGAAAGAGCAGCATCGGGGATCCTTCTCAGACGAAAGAGCAGCATCGGGGATTCTTTTCAGACGAAAAAGCAGAATCGGGGATCCTTCTCAGACGAAAGAGCAGCATCGGGGATCCTTCTCAGACGAAAGAGCAGCATCGGGGATTCTTTTCAGACGAAAGAGCAGAATCGGGGATCCTTCTCAGACGGCGACAGTGCAGAATCGGGGGATCCTTCTCAGACGAAAGAGCAGAATCGGGGATTCTTCTCAGACGAAATAGCAGCATCGGGGATTCTTCTCAGACGATAAAGCAGCATCTGGGATTCTTCTCAGACAAAAGAGCAGCATCGGGGATTCTTCTCAGACGAAAGAGCAGCATCGGGGATCCTTCTCAGACAAAAGAGTAGCATCGGGGATCCTTCTCAGTTGAAAGAGCAGCATCGGGGGATCCTTTTCAGATAAAAGAGCAGCATCGGGGATCCTTCTCAGACAACAGAGCAGCATCGGGGATCCTTCTCAGACGACAAAAGAGCAACATCGGGGATCCATCTCAGACGACAGAACAGCATCGGGGGATCCTTCTCAGACGATAGAGCACCATCGGGGATTCTTCTCAGACAAAAGAGCAGCATCCGGGATTCTTCTCAGACGAAAGAGCAGCATCGGGGATTCTTCTCAGAAGAAAGAGCTGCATCGGGGATCCTTCTCAGAAGAAAAAGCAGCATCGGGGATTCTTCTCAGACGAAAGAGCAACATCGGGGATCCTTCTCAGACAAAAGAGTAGCATCGGGGATTCTTCTCAGACGAAAAAGAGCAGCATCGGGGATCCTTTTCAGACGACGACAAAGCAGCATCTGGGGATCCTTCTCAGAAGACAGAGCAGCATCGGGGATCCTTCTCAGACGGCGACAGTGCAGAATCAGGGGATCCTTCTCAGACGAAAGAGCAGCATCGGGGATTCTTCTCAGACGAAATAGCAGCATCGGGGATTCTTCTCAGACGAAAGAGCAGCATCGGGGATTCTTCTCAGACGAAAGAGCAGCATCGGCGATCCTTCTCAGACGAAAAAGCAGAATCGGGGATCCTTCTCAGACGAAAGAGCAGCATCGGGGATCCTTCTCAGACGAAAGAGCAGCATTGGGGATTCTTTTCAGACGAAAGAGCAGAATCGGGGATCCTTCTCAGACGGCGACAGTGCAGAATCGGGGGATCCTTCTAAGACGAAAGAGCAGCATCGGGGATTCTTCTCATACGAAATAGCAGCATCGGGGATTCTTCTCAGACGATAAAGCAGCATCTGGGATTCTTCTCAGACAAAAGAGCAGCATCGGGGATTCTTCTCAGACGAAATAGCAGCATCGGGGATCCTTCTCAGATGATAGAGCAGCATCGGGGATCCTTCTCAGACGAAAGAGCAGCATCGGGGATTCTTCTCAGACAAAAGAGTAGCATCGGGGATCCTTCTCAGTTAAAAGAGCAGTATCGGGGGATCCTTTTCAGATAAAAGAGCAGCATCGGGGATCCTTCTCAGACAACAGATCAGCATCGGGGATCCTTCTCAGACGACAAAAGAGCAACATCGGGGATCCGTCTCAGACAACAGAGCAGCATCGGGGATCCTTCTCAGATGATAGAGCAGCATCGGGGATCCTTCTCAGACGAAAGAGCAGCATCGGGGATTCTTCTCAGACGAAAGAGCAGCATCGGGGATTCTTCTCAGAAGAAAGAGCTGCATAGGGGATCCTTCTCAGAAGAAAGAGCAGCATCGGGGATTCTTCTCAGACGAAAGAGCAGCATCCGGGATTCTTCTCAGACGAAAGAGCAGCATCGGGGATTCTTCTCAGAAGAAAGAGCCGCATCGGGGATTCTTCTCAGACGAAAGAGCAGCATCGGGGATCCTTCTCAGACAAAAGAGTAGCATCGGGGATTCTTCTCAGACGAAAGAGCAGCATCGGGGATCCTTTTCAGACGACGACAAAGCAGCATCTGGGGATCCTTCTCAGAAGAAAGAGCAGCATCGGGGATCCTTCTCAGACGGCGACAGTGCAGAATCGGGGGATCCTTCTCAGACGAAAGAGCAGCATCGGGGATTCTTCTCAGACGAAATAGCAGCATCGGGGATTCTTCTCAGACGAAAGAGCAGCATCGGGGATTCTTCTCAGACGAAAGAGCAGCATCGGCGATCCTTCTCAGACAAAAGAGCAGCATCGGGGATCCTTCTCAGACGAAAGAGCAGCATCGGGGATTCTTCTCAGACGAAAGAGCAGCATCGGCGATCCTTCTCAGACAAAAGAGCAGCATCGGGGATTCTTCTCAGACGAAAGAGCAGCATCGGGGATTCTTTTCAGACGAAAAAGCAGAATCGGGGATCCTTCTCAGACGAAAGAGCAGCATCTGGGATTCTTCTCAGACGAAATAGCAGCATCGGGGATTCTTCTCAGACGATAAAGCAGCATCTGGGATTCTTCTCAGACGAAAGATCAGCATCGGGGATTCTTCTCAGACGAAAGAGGAGCATCGGGGATTCTTCTCGGACGAAAGAGCAGCATCGGGGATCCTTCTCAGACGAAAGAGCAGAATCGGGGATTCTTCTCAGCAGAAAGAGCAGCATCGGGGATCCTTCTCAGACGAAAGAGCAGCATCGGGGATTCTTCTCAGACGAAAGAGCAGCATCGGGGATCCTTCTCAGACGAAAGAGCAGCATCGGGGATTCTTTTCAGACGAAAAAGCAGAATCGGGGATCCTTCTCAGACGAAAGAGCAGCATCGGGGATCCTTCTCAGACGAAAGAGCAGCATCGGGGATTCTTTTCAGACGAAAGAGCAGAATCGGGGATCCTTCTCAGACGGCGACAGTGCAGAATCGGGGGATCCTTCTCAGACGAAAGAGCAGCATCGGGGATTCTTCTCAGACGAAATAGCAGCATCGGGGATTCTTCTCAGACGATAAAGCAGCATCTGGGATTCTTCTCAGACAAAAGAGCAGCATCGGGGATTCTTCTCAGACGAAAGATCAGCATCGGGGATTTTTCTCAGACGAAAGAGCAGCATCGGGGATTCTTCTCGGACGAAAGAGCAGCATCGGCGATCCTTCTCAGACAAAAGAGCAGCATCGGGGATCCTTCCCAGACGACAGAGCAGCATCGGGGATCCTTCTCAGACGAAAGAGCAGCATCGAGGATTCTTCTCAGACGAAAGAGCAGCATCGGGGATCCTTCTCAGAAGAAAGAGCAGCATCGGGGATTCTTCTCAGACGAAAGAGCAGCATCGGGGATCCTTCTCAGTTGAAAGAGCAGCATCGGGGGATCCTTTTCAGATAAAAGAGCAGCATCGGGGATCCTTCTCAGACAACAGAGCAGCATCGGGGATCCTTCTCAGACGACAAAAGAGCAACATCGGGGATCCATCTCAGACGACAGAACAGCATCGGGGGATCCTTCTCAGACGACGACAAAGCAGCATCTGGGGATCCTTCTCAGAAGAAAGAGCAGCATCGGGGATCTTTCTCAGACGGGACAGTGCAGAATCGGGGGATTCTTCTCAGACAAAAGAGCAGCATCGGGGATTCTTCTCAGACGAAAGAGCAGCATCGGCGATCCTTCTCAGACAAAAAAGCAGAATCGGGGATCCTTCTCAGACGGCGACAGTGCAGAATCGGGGGATCCTTCTCAGACGAAAGAGCAGCATCGGGGATTCTTCTCAGACGAAATAGCAGCATCGGGGATTCTTCTCAGACGAAAGAGCAGCATCGGGGATTCTTCTCAGACGAAAGAGCAGCATCGGGGATCCTTTTCAGACGACGACAAAGCAGCATCTGGGGATCCTTCTCAGATGAAAGAGCAGCATCGGGGATCCTTCTCAGACGGCGACAGTGCAGAATCGGGGGATCCTTCTCAGACGAAAGAGCAGCATCGGGGATTCTTCTCAGACGAAATAGCAGCATCGGGGATTCTTCTCAGACGAAAGAGCAGCATCGGGGATTCTTCTCAGACGAAAGAGCAGCATCGGCGATCCTTCTCAGACAAAAGAGCAGCATCGGGGATCCTTCTCAGACGACAGAGCAGCATCGGGGATCCTTCTCAGATGATAGAGCAGCATCGGGGATTCTTCTCAGACGAAAGAGCAGCATCGGGGATTCTTCTCAGACGAAAGAGCAGCATCGGGGATTCTTCTCAGACGACAGAGCAGCATCGGGGATTCTTTTCAGACGAAAGAGCAGCATCGGGGATTCTTCTGGGACGAAAGAGCAGCATCGGCGATCCTTCTCAGACAAAAGAGCAGCATCGGGGATTCTTTTCAGACGAAAAAGCAGAATCGGGGATCCTTCTCAGACGAAAGAGCAGCATCGGGGATCCTTCTCAGACGAAAGAGCAGCATTGGGGATTCTTTTCAGACGAAAGAGCAGAATCGGGGATCCTTCTCAGACGGCGACAGTGCAGAATCGGGGGATCCTTCTCAGACGAAAGAGCAGCATCGGGGATTCTTCTCAGACGAAATAGCAGCATCGGGGATTCTTCTCAGACGATAAAGCAGCATCTGGGATTCTTCTCAGACGAAAGATCAGCATCGGGGATTCTTCTCAGACGAAAGAGCAGCATCGGGGATTCTTCTCAGACGAAAGAGCAGCATCGGGGATTCTTCTCAGACGAAAGAGCAGCATCGGGGATTCTTCTCAGAAGAAAGAGCTTTATCAGGGATCCTTCTCAGAAGAAAGAGCAGCATCGGGGATTCTTCTCAGACGAAAGAGCAGCATCGGGGATCCTTCTCAGACAAAAGAGTAGCATCGGGGATCCTTTTCAGATAAAAGAGCAGCATCGGGGATCCTTCTCAGACGACAAAAGAGCAACATCGGGGATCCATCTCAGACGACAGAACAGCATCGGGGATCCTTCTCAGACGACAAAAGAGCAACATCGGGGATCCATCTAAGACGACAGAACAGCATCGGGGATCCTTCTCAGACGAAAGAGCAGCATCGGGGTTTCTTTTCAGACGAAAGAGCAGCATCGGGGATCCTTCTCAGACGACAAAAGAGTAGCATCGGGGATCCTTCTCAAACAACAGAGCAGCATCGGGGATCCTTCTCAGACGACAAAAGAGCAACATCGGGGATCCATCTCAGACGACAGAACAGCATCGGGGATCCTTCTCAGACGAAAGAGCAGCATCGGGGTTTCTTTTCAGACGAAAGAGCAGCATCGGGGATCCTTCTCAGACGAAAGAGCAGAATCGGGGATTCTTCTCAGCAGATAGAGCAGAAACGGGGATCCTTCTCAGACGAAAGAGCAGCATCGGGGATTCTTCTCAGACGAAAGAGCAGCATCGGGGATCCTTCTCAGACGAAAGAGCAGCATCGGGGATTCTTTTCAGACGAAAAAGCAGAATCGGGGATCCTTCTCAGACGAAAGAGCAGCATCGGGGATCCTTCTCAGACGAAAGAGCAGCATCGGGGATTCTTTTCAGACGAAAGAGCAGAATCGGGGATCCTTCTCAGACGGCGACAGTGCAGAATCGGGGGATCCTTCTCAGACGAAAGAGCAGAATCGGGGATTCTTCTCAGACGAAATAGCAGCATCGGGGATTCTTCTCAGACGATAAAGAAGCATCTGGGATTCTTCTCAGACAAAAGAGCAGCATCGGGGATTCTTCTCAGACGAAAGAGCAGCATCGGGGATCCTTCTCAGACAAAAGAGTAGCATCGGGGATCCTTCTCAGTTGAAAGAGCAGCATCGGGGGATCCTTTTCAGATAAAAGAGCAGCATCGGGGATCCTTCTCAGACAACAGAGCAGCATCGGGGATCCTTCTCAGACGACAAAAGAGCAACATCGGGGATCCATCTCAGACGACAGAACAGCATCGGGGGATCCTTCTCAGACGATAGAGCACAATCGGGGATTCTTCTCAGACAAAAGAGCAGCATCCGGGATTCTTCTCAGACGAAAGAGCAGCATCGGGGATTCTTCTCAGAAGAAAGAGCTGCATCGGGGATCCTTCTCAGAAGAAAGAGCAGCATCGGGGATTCTTCTCAGACGAAAGAGCAACATCGGGGATCCTTCTCAGACAAAAGAGTAGCATCGGGGATTCTTCTCAGACGAAAGAGCAGCATCGGGGATCCTTTTCAGACGACGACAAAGCAGCATCTGGGGATCCTTCTCAGAAGACAGAGCAGCATCGGGGATCCTTCTCAGACGGCGACAGTGCAGAATCAGGGGATCCTTCTCAGACGAAAGAGCAGCATCGGGGATTCTTCTCAGACGAAATAGCAGCATCGGGGATTCTTCTCAGACGAAAGAGCAGCATCGGGGATTCTTCTCAGACGAAAGAGCAGCATCGGGGATCCATCTCAGACGACAGAACAGCATCGGGGGATCCTTCTCAGACGATAGAGCACAATCGGGGATTCTTCTCAGACAAAAGAGCAGCATCCGGGATTCTTCTGGGACGAAAGAGCAGCATCGGCGATCCTTCTCAGACAAAAGAGCAGCATCGGGGATCCTTCTCAGATGATAGAGCAGCATCGGGGATCCTTCTCAGACGAAAGAGCAGCATCGGGGATTCTTCTCAGAAGAAAGAGCTTTATCGGGGATTCTTCTCAGACGAAAGAGCAGCATCGGGGATTCTTCTCAGACGAAAGAGCAGCATCGGGGATCCTTTTCAGACGAAAGAGCAGCATCGGGGATCCTTTTCAGACGACGACAAAGCAGCATCTGGGGATCCTTCTCAGAAGAAAGAGCAGCATCGGGGATCCTTCTCAGACGGCGACAGTGCAGAATCGGGGGATCCTTCTCAGACGAAAGAGCAGCATCGGGGATTCTTCTCAGACGAAATAGCAGCATCGGGGATTCTTCTCAGACGAAAGAGCAGCATCGGGGATTCTTCTCAGACGAAATAGCAGCATCGGGGATCCTTCTCAGTTGAAAGAGCAGCATCGGGGGATCCTTTTCAGACGAAAAAGCAGAATCGGGGATCCTTCTCAGACGAAAGAGCAGCATCTGGGATTCTTCTCAGACGAAATAGCAGCATCGGGGATTCTTCTCAGACGATAAAGCAGCATCTGGGATTCTTCTCAGACGAAAGATCAGCATCGGGGATTCTTCTCAGACGAAAGAGGAGCATCGGGGATTCTTCTCGGACGAAAGAGCAGCATCGGCGATCCTTCTCAGACAAAAGAGCAGCATCGGGGATCCTTCTCAGACGACAGAGCAGTATCGGGGATCCTTCTCAGATGATAGAGCAGCATCGGGGATCCTTCTCAGACGAAAGAGCAGCATCGGGGATTCTTCTCAGACGAAAGAGCAGCATCGGGGATTCTTCTCAGAAGAAAGAGCTTTATCAGGGATCCTTCTCAGAAGAAAGAGCAGCATCGGGGATTCTTCTCAGACGAAAGAGCAGCATCGGGGATCCTTCTCAGACAAAAGAGTAGCATCGGGGATCCTTTTCAGATAAAAGAGCAGCATCGGGGATCCTTCTCAGACAACAGAGCAGCATCGGGGATCCTTCTCAGACGACAAAAGAGCAACATCGGGGATCCATCTCAGACGACAGAACAGCATCGGGGATCCTTCTCAGACGAAAGAGCAGCATCGGGGTTTCTTTTCAGACGAAAGAGCAGCATCGGGGATCCTTCTCAGACGAAAGAGCAGAATCGGGGATTCTTCTCAGCAGAAAGAGCAGCATCGGGGATCCTTCTCAGACGAAAGAGCAGCATCGGGGATTCTTCTCAGACGAAAGAGCAGCATCGGGGATCCTTCTCAGACGAAAGAGCAGCATCGGGGATTCTTTTCAGACGAAAAAGCAGAATCGGGGATCCTTCTCAGACGAAAGAGCAGCATCGGGGATCCTTCTCAGACGAAAGAGCAGCATCGGGGATTCTTTTCAGACGAAAGAGCAGAATCGGGGATCCTTCTCAGACGGCGACAGTGCAGAATCGGGGGATCCTTCTCAGACGAAAGAGCAGCATCGGGGATTCTTCTCAGACGAAATAGCAGCATCGGGGATTCTTCTCAGACGATAAAGCAGCATCTGGGATTCTTCTCAGACAAAAGAGCAGCATCGGGGATTCTTCTCAGACGAAAGATCAGCATCGGGGATTTTTCTCAGACGAAAGAGCAGCATCGGGGATTCTTCTCGGACGAAAGAGCAGCATCGGCGATCCTTCTCAGACAAAAGAGCAGCATCGGGGATCCTTCCCAGACGACAGAGCAGCATCGGGGATCCTTCTCAGACGAAAGAGCAGCATCGAGGATTCTTCTCAGACGAAAGAGCAGCATCGGGGATCCTTCTCAGAAGAAAGAGCAGCATCGGGGATTCTTCTCAGACGAAAGAGCAGCATCGGGGATCCTTCTCAGACAAAAGAGTAGCATCGGGGATCCTTCTCAGTTGAAAGAGCAGCATCGGGGGATCCTTTTCAGATAAAAGAGCAGCATCGGGGATCCTTCTCAGACAACAGAGCAGCATCGGGGATCCTTCTCAGACGACAAAAGAGCAACATCGGGGATCCATCTCAGACGACAGAACAGCATCGGGGGATCCTTCTCAGACGACGACAAAGCAGCATCTGGGGATCCTTCTCAGAAGAAAGAGCAGCATCGGGGATCTTTCTCAGACGGGACAGTGCAGAATCGGGGGATTCTTCTCAGACAAAAGAGCAGCATCGGGGATTCTTCTCAGACGAAAGAGCAGCATCGGCGATCCTTCTCAGACAAAAGAGCAGCATCGGGGATCCTTCTCAGACGACAGAGCAGCATCGGGGATCCTTCTCAGATGATAGAGCAGCATCGGGGATCCTTCTCAGACGAAAGAGCAGCATCGGGGATTCTTCTCAGACGAAAGAGCAGCATCGGCGATCCTTCTCAGACAAAAGAGCAGCATCGGGGATTCTTCTCAGACGAAAGAGCAGCATCGGGGATCCTTCTCAGACGAAAGAGCAGCATCGGGGATTCTTTTCAGACGAAAAAGCAGAATCGGGGATCCTTCTCAGACGGCGACAGTGCAGAATCGGGGGATCCTTCTCAGACGAAAGAGCAGCATCGGGGATTCTTCTCAGACGAAATAGCAGCATCGGGGATTCTTCTCAGACGAAAGAGCAGCATCGGGGATTCTTCTCAGACGAAAGAGCAGCATCGGGGATCCTTTTCAGACGACGACAAAGCAGCATCTGGGGATCCTTCTCAGATGAAAGAGCAGCATCGGGGATCCTTCTCAGACGGCGACAGTGCAGAATCGGGGGATCCTTCTCAGACGAAAGAGCAGCATCGGGGATTCTTCTCAGACGAAATAGCAGCATCGGGGATTCTTCTCAGACGAAAGAGCAGCATCGGGGATTCTTCTCAGACGAAAGAGCAGCATCGGCGATCCTTCTCAGACAAAAGAGCAGCATCGGGGATCCTTCTCAGACGACAGAGCAGCATCGGGGATCCTTCTCAGATGATAGAGCAGCATCGGGGATTCTTCTCAGACGAAAGAGCAGCATCGGGGATTCTTCTCAGACGAAAGAGCAGCATCGGGGATTCTTCTCAGACGACAGAGCAGCATCGGGGATTCTTTTCAGACGAAAGAGCAGCATCGGGGATTCTTCTGGGACGAAAGAGCAGCATCGGCGATCCTTCTCAGACAAAAGAGCAGCATCGGGGATTCTTTTCAGACGAAAAAGCAGAATCGGGGATCCTTCTCAGACGAAAGAGCAGCATCGGGGATCCTTCTCAGACGAAAGAGCAGCATTGGGGATTCTTTTCAGACGAAAGAGCAGAATCGGGGATCCTTCTCAGACGGCGACAGTGCAGAATCGGGGGATCCTTCTCAGACGAAAGAGCAGCATCGGGGATTCTTCTCAGACGAAATAGCAGCATCGGGGATTCTTCTCAGACGATAAAGCAGCATCTGGGATTCTTCTCAGACGAAAGATCAGCATCGGGGATTCTTCTCAGACGAAAGAGCAGCATCGGGGATTCTTCTCAGACGAAAGAGCAGCATCGGGGATTCTTCTCAGACGAAAGAGCAGCATCGGGGATTCTTCTCAGAAGAAAGAGCTTTATCAGGGATCCTTCTCAGAAGAAAGAGCAGCATCGGGGATTCTTCTCAGACGAAAGAGCAGCATCGGGGATTCTTCTCAGACGAAAGAGCAGCATCGGGGATTCTTCTCAGACGAAAGAGCAGCATCGGGGATCCTTCTCAGACGAAAGAGCAGCATCGGGGATTCTTTTCAGACGAAAAAGCAGAATCGGGGATCCTTCTCAGACGAAAGAGCAGCATCGGGGATCCTTCTCAGACGAAAGAGCAGCATCGGGGATTCTTTTCAGACGAAAGAGCAGAATCGGGGATCCTTCTCAGACGGCGACAGTGCAGAATCGGGGGATCCTTCTCAGACGAAAGAGCAGAATCGGGGATTCTTCTCAGACGAAATAGCAGCATCGGGGATTCTTCTCAGACGATAAAGCAGCATCTGGGATTCTTCTCAGACAAAAGAGCAGCATCGGGGATTCTTCTCAGACGAAAGAGCAGCATCGGGGATCCTTCTCAGACAAAAGAGTAGCATCGGGGATCCTTCTCAGTTGAAAGAGCAGCATCGGGGGATCCTTTTCAGATAAAAGAGCAGCATCGGGGATCCTTCTCAGACAACAGAGCAGCATCGGGGATCCTTCTCAGACGACAAAAGAGCAACATCGGGGATCCATCTCAGACGACAGAACAGCATCGGGGGATCCTTCTCAGACGATAGAGCACCATCGGGGATTCTTCTCAGACAAAAGAGCAGCATCCGGGATTCTTCTCAGACGAAAGAGCAGCATCGGGGATTCTTCTCAGAAGAAAGAGCTGCATCGGGGATCCTTCTCAGAAGAAAAAGCAGCATCGGGGATTCTTCTCAGACGAAAGAGCAACATCGGGGATCCTTCTCAGACAAAAGAGTAGCATCGGGGATTCTTCTCAGACGAAAAAGAGCAGCATCGGGGATCCTTTTCAGACGACGACAAAGCAGCATCTGGGGATCCTTCTCAGAAGACAGAGCAGCATCGGGGATCCTTCTCAGACGGCGACAGTGCAGAATCAGGGGATCCTTCTCAGACGAAAGAGCAGCATCGGGGATTCTTCTCAGACGAAATAGCAGCATCGGGGATTCTTCTCAGACGAAAGAGCAGCATCGGGGATTCTTCTCAGACGAAAGAGCAGCATCGGCGATCCTTCTCAGACGAAAAAGCAGAATCGGGGATCCTTCTCAGACGAAAGAGCAGCATCGGGGATCCTTCTCAGACGAAAGAGCAGCATTGGGGATTCTTTTCAGACGAAAGAGCAGAATCGGGGATCCTTCTCAGACGGCGACAGTGCAGAATCGGGGGATCCTTCTAAGACGAAAGAGCAGCATCGGGGATTCTTCTCATACGAAATAGCAGCATCGGGGATTCTTCTCAGACGATAAAGCAGCATCTGGGATTCTTCTCAGACAAAAGAGCAGCATCGGGGATTCTTCTCAGACGAAATAGCAGCATCGGGGATCCTTCTCAGATGATAGAGCAGCATCGGGGATCCTTCTCAGACGAAAGAGCAGCATCGGGGATTCTTCTCAGACAAAAGAGTAGCATCGGGGATCCTTCTCAGTTAAAAGAGCAGTATCGGGGGATCCTTTTCAGATAAAAGAGCAGCATCGGGGATCCTTCTCAGACAACAGATCAGCATCGGGGATCCTTCTCAGACGACAAAAGAGCAACATCGGGGATCCGTCTCAGACAACAGAGCAGCATCGGGGATCCTTCTCAGATGATAGAGCAGCATCGGGGATCCTTCTCAGACGAAAGAGCAGCATCGGGGATTCTTCTCAGACGAAAGAGCAGCATCGGGGATTCTTCTCAGAAGAAAGAGCTGCATAGGGGATCCTTCTCAGAAGAAAGAGCAGCATCGGGGATTCTTCTCAGACGAAAGAGCAGCATCCGGGATTCTTCTCAGACGAAAGAGCAGCATCGGGGATTCTTCTCAGAAGAAAGAGCCGCATCGGGGATTCTTCTCAGACGAAAGAGCAGCATCGGGGATCCTTCTCAGACAAAAGAGTAGCATCGGGGATTCTTCTCAGACGAAAGAGCAGCATCGGGGATCCTTTTCAGACGACGACAAAGCAGCATCTGGGGATCCTTCTCAGAAGAAAGAGCAGCATCGGGGATCCTTCTCAGACGGCGACAGTGCAGAATCGGGGGATCCTTCTCAGACGAAAGAGCAGCATCGGGGATTCTTCTCAGACGAAATAGCAGCATCGGGGATTCTTCTCAGACGAAAGAGCAGCATCGGGGATTCTTCTCAGACGAAAGAGCAGCATCGGCGATCCTTCTCAGACAAAAGAGCAGCATCGGGGATCCTTCTCAGACGAAAGAGCAGCATCGGGGATTCTTCTCAGACGAAAGAGCAGCATCGGCGATCCTTCTCAGACAAAAGAGCAGCATCGGGGATTCTTCTCAGACGAAAGAGCAGCATCGGGGATTCTTTTCAGACGAAAAAGCAGAATCGGGGATCCTTCTCAGACGAAAGAGCAGCATCTGGGATTCTTCTCAGACGAAATAGCAGCATCGGGGATTCTTCTCAGACGATAAAGCAGCATCTGGGATTCTTCTCAGACGAAAGATCAGCATCGGGGATTCTTCTCAGACGAAAGAGGAGCATCGGGGATTCTTCTCGGACGAAAGAGCAGCATCGGGGATCCTTCTCAGACGAAAGAGCAGAATCGGGGATTCTTCTCAGCAGAAAGAGCAGCATCGGGGATCCTTCTCAGACGAAAGAGCAGCATCGGGGATTCTTCTCAGACGAAAGAGCAGCATCGGGGATCCTTCTCAGACGAAAGAGCAGCATCGGGGATTCTTTTCAGACGAAAAAGCAGAATCGGGGATCCTTCTCAGACGAAAGAGCAGCATCGGGGATCCTTCTCAGACGAAAGAGCAGCATCGGGGATTCTTTTCAGACGAAAGAGCAGAATCGGGGATCCTTCTCAGACGGCGACAGTGCAGAATCGGGGGATCCTTCTCAGACGAAAGAGCAGCATCGGGGATTCTTCTCAGACGAAATAGCAGCATCGGGGATTCTTCTCAGACGATAAAGCAGCATCTGGGATTCTTCTCAGACAAAAGAGCAGCATCGGGGATTCTTCTCAGACGAAAGATCAGCATCGGGGATTTTTCTCAGACGAAAGAGCAGCATCGGGGATTCTTCTCGGACGAAAGAGCAGCATCGGCGATCCTTCTCAGACAAAAGAGCAGCATCGGGGATCCTTCCCAGACGACAGAGCAGCATCGGGGATCCTTCTCAGACGAAAGAGCAGCATCGAGGATTCTTCTCAGACGAAAGAGCAGCATCGGGGATCCTTCTCAGAAGAAAGAGCAGCATCGGGGATTCTTCTCAGACGAAAGAGCAGCATCGGGGATCCTTCTCAGACAAAAGAGTAGCATCGGGGATCCTTCTCAGTTGAAAGAGCAGCATCGGGGGATCCTTTTCAGATAAAAGAGCAGCATCGGGGATCCTTCTCAGACAACAGAGCAGCATCGGGGATCCTTCTCAGACGACAAAAGAGCAACATCGGGGATCCATCTCAGACGACAGAACAGCATCGGGGGATCCTTCTCAGACGACGACAAAGCAGCATCTGGGGATCCTTCTCAGAAGAAAGAGCAGCATCGGGGATCTTTCTCAGACGGGACAGTGCAGAATCGGGGGATTCTTCTCAGACAAAAGAGCAGCATCGGGGATTCTTCTCAGACGAAAGAGCAGCATCGGCGATCCTTCTCAGACAAAAAAGCAGAATCGGGGATCCTTCTCAGACGGCGACAGTGCAGAATCGGGGGATCCTTCTCAGACGAAAGAGCAGCATCGGGGATTCTTCTCAGACGAAATAGCAGCATCGGGGATTCTTCTCAGACGAAAGAGCAGCATCGGGGATTCTTCTCAGACGAAAGAGCAGCATCGGGGATCCTTTTCAGACGACGACAAAGCAGCATCTGGGGATCCTTCTCAGATGAAAGAGCAGCATCGGGGATCCTTCTCAGACGGCGACAGTGCAGAATCGGGGGATCCTTCTCAGACGAAAGAGCAGCATCGGGGATTCTTCTCAGACGAAATAGCAGCATCGGGGATTCTTCTCAGACGAAAGAGCAGCATCGGGGATTCTTCTCAGACGAAAGAGCAGCATCGGCGATCCTTCTCAGACAAAAGAGCAGCATCGGGGATCCTTCTCAGACGACAGAGCAGCATCGGGGATCCTTCTCAGATGATAGAGCAGCATCGGGGATTCTTCTCAGACGAAAGAGCAGCATCGGGGATTCTTCTCAGACGAAAGAGCAGCATCGGGGATTCTTCTCAGACGACAGAGCAGCATCGGGGATTCTTTTCAGACGAAAGAGCAGCATCGGGGATTCTTCTGGGACGAAAGAGCAGCATCGGCGATCCTTCTCAGACAAAAGAGCAGCATCGGGGATTCTTTTCAGACGAAAAAGCAGAATCGGGGATCCTTCTCAGACGAAAGAGCAGCATCGGGGATCCTTCTCAGACGAAAGAGCAGCATTGGGGATTCTTTTCAGACGAAAGAGCAGAATCGGGGATCCTTCTCAGACGGCGACAGTGCAGAATCGGGGGATCCTTCTCAGACGAAAGAGCAGCATCGGGGATTCTTCTCAGACGAAATAGCAGCATCGGGGATTCTTCTCAGACGATAAAGCAGCATCTGGGATTCTTCTCAGACGAAAGATCAGCATCGGGGATTCTTCTCAGACGAAAGAGCAGCATCGGGGATTCTTCTCAGACGAAAGAGCAGCATCGGGGATTCTTCTCAGACGAAAGAGCAGCATCGGGGATTCTTCTCAGAAGAAAGAGCTTTATCAGGGATCCTTCTCAGAAGAAAGAGCAGCATCGGGGATTCTTCTCAGACGAAAGAGCAGCATCGGGGATCCTTCTCAGACAAAAGAGTAGCATCGGGGATCCTTTTCAGATAAAAGAGCAGCATCGGGGATCCTTCTCAGACGACAAAAGAGCAACATCGGGGATCCATCTCAGACGACAGAACAGCATCGGGGATCCTTCTCAGACGACAAAAGAGCAACATCGGGGATCCATCTAAGACGACAGAACAGCATCGGGGATCCTTCTCAGACGAAAGAGCAGCATCGGGGTTTCTTTTCAGACGAAAGAGCAGCATCGGGGATCCTTCTCAGACGACAAAAGAGTAGCATCGGGGATCCTTCTCAAACAACAGAGCAGCATCGGGGATCCTTCTCAGACGACAAAAGAGCAACATCGGGGATCCATCTCAGACGACAGAACAGCATCGGGGATCCTTCTCAGACGAAAGAGCAGCATCGGGGTTTCTTTTCAGACGAAAGAGCAGCATCGGGGATCCTTCTCAGACGAAAGAGCAGAATCGGGGATTCTTCTCAGCAGATAGAGCAGAAACGGGGATCCTTCTCAGACGAAAGAGCAGCATCGGGGATTCTTCTCAGACGAAAGAGCAGCATCGGGGATCCTTCTCAGACGAAAGAGCAGCATCGGGGATTCTTTTCAGACGAAAAAGCAGAATCGGGGATCCTTCTCAGACGAAAGAGCAGCATCGGGGATCCTTCTCAGACGAAAGAGCAGCATCGGGGATTCTTTTCAGACGAAAGAGCAGAATCGGGGATCCTTCTCAGACGGCGACAGTGCAGAATCGGGGGATCCTTCTCAGACGAAAGAGCAGAATCGGGGATTCTTCTCAGACGAAATAGCAGCATCGGGGATTCTTCTCAGACGATAAAGAAGCATCTGGGATTCTTCTCAGACAAAAGAGCAGCATCGGGGATTCTTCTCAGACGAAAGAGCAGCATCGGGGATCCTTCTCAGACAAAAGAGTAGCATCGGGGATCCTTCTCAGTTGAAAGAGCAGCATCGGGGGATCCTTTTCAGATAAAAGAGCAGCATCGGGGATCCTTCTCAGACAACAGAGCAGCATCGGGGATCCTTCTCAGACGACAAAAGAGCAACATCGGGGATCCATCTCAGACGACAGAACAGCATCGGGGGATCCTTCTCAGACGATAGAGCACAATCGGGGATTCTTCTCAGACAAAAGAGCAGCATCCGGGATTCTTCTCAGACGAAAGAGCAGCATCGGGGATTCTTCTCAGAAGAAAGAGCTGCATCGGGGATCCTTCTCAGAAGAAAGAGCAGCATCGGGGATTCTTCTCAGACGAAAGAGCAACATCGGGGATCCTTCTCAGACAAAAGAGTAGCATCGGGGATTCTTCTCAGACGAAAGAGCAGCATCGGGGATCCTTTTCAGACGACGACAAAGCAGCATCTGGGGATCCTTCTCAGAAGACAGAGCAGCATCGGGGATCCTTCTCAGACGGCGACAGTGCAGAATCAGGGGATCCTTCTCAGACGAAAGAGCAGCATCGGGGATTCTTCTCAGACGAAATAGCAGCATCGGGGATTCTTCTCAGACGAAAGAGCAGCATCGGGGATTCTTCTCAGACGAAAGAGCAGCATCGGCGATCCTTCTCAGACGAAAAAGCAGAATCGGGGATCCTTCTCAGACGAAAGAGCAGCATCGGGGATCCTTCTCAGACGAAAGAGCAGCATTGGGGATTCTTTTCAGACGAAAGAGCAGAATCGGGGATCCTTCTCAGACGGCGACAGTGCAGAATCGGGGGATCCTTCTAAGACGAAAGAGCAGCATCGGGGATTCTTCTCATACGAAATAGCAGCATCGGGGATTCTTCTCAGACGATAAAGCAGCATCTGGGATTCTTCTCAGACAAAAGAGCAGCATCGGGGATTCTTCTCAGACGAAATAGCAGCATCGGGGATCCTTCTCAGATGATAGAGCAGCATCGGGGATCCTTCTCAGACGAAAGAGCAGCATCGGGGATTCTTCTCAGACAAAAGAGTAGCATCGGGGATCCTTCTCAGTTAAAAGAGCAGTATCGGGGGATCCTTTTCAGATAAAAGAGCAACATCGGGGATCCGTCTCAGACAACAGAGCAGCATCGGGGATCCTTCTCAGATGATAGAGCAGCATCGGGGATCCTTCTCAGACGAAAGAGCAGCATCGGGGATTCTTCTCAGACGAAAGAGCAGCATCGGGGATTCTTCTCAGAAGAAAGAGCTGCATCGGGGATCCTTCTCAGAAGAAAGAGCAGCATCGGGGATTCTTCTCAGACGAAAGAGCAGCATCCGGGATTCTTCTCAGACGAAAGAGCAGCATCGGGGATTCTTCTCAGAAGAAAGAGCCGCATCGGGGATTCTTCTCAGACGAAAGAGCAGCATCGGGGATCCTTCTCAGACAAAAGAGTAGCATCGGGGATTCTTCTCAGACGAAAGAGCAGCATCGGGGATCCTTTTCAGACGACGACAAAGCAGCATCTGGGGATCCTTCTCAGAAGAAAGAGCAGCATCGGGGATCCTTCTCAGACGGCGACAGTGCAGAATCGGGGGATCCTTCTCAGACGAAAGAGCAGCATCGGGGATTCTTCTCAGACGAAATAGCAGCATCGGGGATTCTTCTCAGACGAAAGAGCAGCATCGGGGATTCTTCTCAGACGAAAGAGCAGCATCGGCGATCCTACTCAGACAAAAGAGCAGCATCGGGGATCCTTCTCAGATGATAGAGCAGCATCGGGGATCCTTCTCAGACGAAAGAGCAGCATCGGGGATTCTTCTCAGACGAAAGAGCAGCATCGGGGATCCTTCTCAGACGACAGAGCAGCATCGGGGATCCTTCACAGACGAAAGAGCAGCATCGGCGATCCTTCTCAGACAAAAGAGCAGCATCGAGGATTCTTCTCAGACGAAAGAGCAGCATCAGGGATTCTTCTCAGATGACAGAGCAGAATTTGGGGATCCTTCTCAGAAGAAAGAGCAGCATCGGGGATCCTTCTCAGACGGCGACATTGCAGAATCGGGGTATCCTTCTCAGACGGCGACAGAGCAGAATCAGGGGATCCTTCTCAGAAGAAAGAGCAGCATCGGGGATCCTTCTCAGAAGAAAGAGCAGCATCGGGGTTTCTTTTCAGACGAAAGAGAAGAATCGGGGATCCTTCTCAGACGAAAGAGCAGCATCGGGGATCCTTCTCAGACGGCGACATTGCAGAATCGGGGTATCCTTCTCAGACGGCGACAGAGCAGAATCGGGGGATCCTTCTCAGAAGAAAGAGCAGCATCGGGGATCCTTCTCAGACGAAAGAGCAGCATCGGGGATTCTTCTCAGACGAGAGAGCAGCATCGGGGATTCTTCTTGGACAAAAGAGCAGCATCGGGGATTCTTCTCAGACGAAAGAGCAGCATCGGGGTTTCTTCTCAGACGAGAGAGCAGCATCGGGGATTCTTCTCAGATGAAAGAGCAGCATCGGGGATTCTTCTCAGACGAAAGAGCAGCATCGGGGATCCTTCTCAGACAAAAGAGTAGGATCGGGGATTCTTCTCAGACGAAAGAGCAGCATCGGGGATCCTTTTCAGACCACGACAAAGCAGCATCTGGGGATCCTTCTCAGAAGAAAGAGCAGCATCGGGGATCCTTCTCAGACGGCGACAGGGCAGAATCGGGGGATCCTTCTCAGACGAAAGAGCAGCATCGGGGATTCTTCTCAGATGAAATAGCAGCATCGGGGATTCTTCTCAGACGAAAGAGCAGCATCGGGGATTCTTCTCAGACGAAAGAGCAGCATCGGCAATCCTTCTCAGACAAAAGAGCAGCATCGGGGATCCTTCTCAGACGACAGAGCAGCATCGGGGATCCTTCTCAGACGAAAGAGCAGCATCGGCGATCCTTCTCAGACAAAAGAGCAGCATCGGGGATTCTTCTCAGACGAAAGAGCAGCATCGGGGATCCTTCTCAGACAACAGAGCAGCATCGGGGATCCTTCTCAGACGACAAAAGAGCAACATCGGGGATCCATCTCAGACGACAGAACAGCATCGGGGATCCTTCTCAGACGAAAGAGCAGCATCGGGGTTTCTTTTCAGACGAAAGAGCAGCATCGGGGTTTCTTTTCAGACGAAAGAGCAGAATCGGGGATTCTTCTCAGCAGAAAGAGCAGCATCGGGGATCCTTCTCAGACGAAAGAGCAGCATCGGGGATTCTTCTCAGACGAAAGAGCAGCATCGGGGATCCTTCTCAGACGAAAGAGCAGCATCGGGGATTCTTTTCAGACGAAAAAGCAGAATCGGGGATTCTTTTCAGACGAAAGAGCAGAATCGGGGATCCTTCTCAGACGGCGACAGTGCAGAATCGGGGGATCCTTCTCAGACGAAAGAGCAGCATCGGGGATTCTTCTCAGACGAAATAGCAGCATCGGGGATTCTTCTCAGACGATAAAGCAGCATCTGGGATTCTTCTCAGGCAAAAGAGCAGCATCGGGGATTCTTCTCAGACGAAAGATCAGCATCAGGGATTCTTCTCAGACGAAAAAGCAGCATCGGGGATTCTTCTCGGACGAAAGAGCAGCATCGGCGATCCTTCTCAGACAAAAGAGCAGCATCGGGGATCCTTCTCAGACGACAGAGCAGCATCGGGGATCCTTCTCAGATGATAGAGCAGCATCGGGGATCCTTCTCAGACGAAAGAGCAGCATCGGGGATTCTTCTCAGACGAAAGAGCAGCATCGTGGATTCTTCTCAGAAGAAAGAGCTTTATCGGGGATCCTTCTCAGATGATAGAGCAGCATCGGGGATCCTTCTCAGACGAAAGAGCAGCATCGGGGATTCTTCTCAGACGAAAGAGCAGCATCGTGGATTCTTCTCAGAAGAAAGAGCTTTATCGGGGATCCTTCTCAGAAGAAAGAGCAGCATCGGGGATTCTTCTCAGACGAAAGACCAGCATCGGGGATCCTTCTCAGACAAAAGAGTAGCATCGGGGATCCTTCTCAGTTGAAAGAGCAGCATCGGGGGATCCTTTTCAGATAAAAGAGCAGCATCGGGGATCCTTCTCAGACAACAGAGCAGCATCGGGGATCCTTCTCAGACGAAAGAGCAGCATCGGGGTTTCTTTTCAGACGAAAGAGCAGCATCGGGGTTTCTTTTCAGACGAAAGAGCAGAATCGGGGATTCTTCTCAGCAGAAAGAGCAGCATCGGGGATCCTTCTCAGACGAAAGAGCAGCATCGGGGATTCTTCTCAGACGAAAGAGCAGCATCGGGGATCCTTCTCAGACGAAAGAGCAGCATCGGGGATTCTTTTCAGACGAAAAAGCAGAATCGGGGATTCTTTTCAGACGAAAGAGCAGAATCGGGGATCCTTCTCAGACGGCGACAGTGCAGAATCGGGGGATCCTTCTCAGACGAAAGAGCAGCATCGGGGATTCTTCTCAGACGAAATAGCAGCATCGGGGATTCTTCTCAGACGATAAAGAAGCATCTGGGATTCTTCTCAGACAAAAGAGCAGCATCGGGGATTCTTCTCAGACGAAATAGCAGCATCGGGGATCCTTCTCAGATGATAGAGCAGCATCGGGGATCCTTCTCAGACGAAAGAGCAGCATCGGGGATTCTTCTCAGACAAAAGAGTAGCATCGGGGATCCTTCTCAGTTAAAAGAGCAGTATCGGGGGATCCTTTTCAGATAAAAGAGCAGCATCGGGGATCCTTCTCAGACAACAGATCAGCATCGGGGATCCTTCTCAGACGACAAAAGAGCAACATCGGGGATCCGTCTCAGACAACAGAGCAGCATCGGGGATCCTTCTCAGATGATAGAGCAGCATCGGGGATCCTTCTCAGACGAAAGAGCAGCATCGGGGATTCTTCTCAGACGAAAGAGCAGCATCGGGGATTCTTCTCAGAAGAAAGAGCTGCATCGGGGATCCTTCTCAGAAGAAAGAGCAGCATCGGGGATTCTTCTCAGACGAAAGAGCAGCATCCGGGATTCTTCTCAGACGAAAGAGCAGCATCGGGGATTCTTCTCAGAAGAAAGAGCCGCATCGGGGATTCTTCTCAGACGAAAGAGCAGCATCGGGGATCCTTCTCAGACAAAAGAGTAGCATCGGGGATTCTTCTCAGACGAAAGAGCAGCATCGGGGATCCTTTTCAGACGACGACAAAGCAGCATCTGGGGATCCTTCTCAGAAGAAAGAGCAGCATCGGGGATCCTTCTCAGACGGCGACAGTGCAGAATCGGGGGATCCTTCTCAGACGAAAGAGCAGCATCGGGGATTCTTCTCAGACGAAATAGCAGCATCGGGGATTCTTCTCAGACGAAAGAGCAGCATCGGGGATTCTTCTCAGACGAAAGAGCAGCATCGGCGATCCTACTCAGACAAAAGAGCAGCATCGGGGATCCTTCTCAGACGACAGAGCAGCATCGGGGATCCTTCTCAGATGATAGAGCAGCATCGGGGATCCTTCTCAGACGAAAGAGCAGCATCGGGGATTCTTCTCAGACGAAAGAGCAGCATCGGGGATCCTTCTCAGACGACAGAGCAGCATCGGGGATCCTTCACAGACGAAAGAGCAGCATCGGCGATCCTTCTCAGACAAAAGAGCAGCATCGAGGATTCTTCTCAGACGAAAGAGCAGCATCAGGGATTCTTCTCAGATGACAGAGCAGAATTTGGGGATCCTTCTCAGAAGAAAGAGCAGCATCGGGGATCCTTCTCAGACGGCGACATTGCAGAATCGGGGTATCCTTCTCAGACGGCGACAGAGCAGAATCAGGGGATCCTTCTCAGAAGAAAGAGCAGCATCGGGGATCCTTCTCAGAAGAAAGAGCAGCATCGGGGTTTCTTTTCAGACGAAAGAGAAGAATCGGGGATCCTTCTCAGACGAAAGAGCAGCATCGGGGATCCTTCTCAGACGGCGACATTGCAGAATCGGGGTATCCTTCTCAGACGGCGACAGAGCAGAATCGGGGGATCCTTCTCAGAAGAAAGAGCAGCATCGGGGATCCTTCTCAGACGAAAGAGCAGCATCGGGGATTCTTCTCAGACGAGAGAGCAGCATCGGGGATTCTTCTCAGACAAAAGAGCAGCATCGGGGATTCTTCTCAGACGACAGATCAGCATCGGGGATTCTTCTCAGACGAAAGAGCAGCATCGGGGATTCTTCTCGGACGAATGAGCAGCATCGGCGATCCTTCTCAGACAAAAGAGCAGCATCGGGGATCCTTCTCAGACGACAGACCAGCATCGGGGATCCTTCTCAGATGATAAAGCAGCATCGGGGATCCTTCTCAGACGAAAGAGCAGCATCGGGGATTCTTCTCAGACGAAAGAGCAGCATCGGGGATTCTTCTCAGAAGAAAGAGCTTTATCGGGGATCCTTCTCAGAAAAAAGAGCAGCATCGGGGATCCTTCTCAGACGACAAAAGAGCAACATCGGGGATCCATCTCAGACGACAGAACAGCATCGGGGATCCTTCTCAGACGAAGGAGCAGCATCGGGGTTTCTTTTCAGACGAAAGAGCAGCATCGGGGTTTCTTTTCAGACGAAAGAGCAGAATCGGGGATTCTTCTCAGCAGAAAGAGCAGCATCGGGGATCCTTCTCAGACGAAAGAGCAGCATCGGGGATTCTTCTCAGACGAAAGAGCAGCATCGGGGATCCTTCTCAGACGAAAGAGCAGCATCGGGGATTCTTTTCAGACGAAAAAGCAGAATCGGGGATCCTTCTCAGACGAAAGAGCAGCATCGGGGATCCTTCTCAGACGAAAGAGCAGCATCGGGGATTCTTCTCAGACGAAAGAGCAGCATCGGGGATCCTTCTCAGACAAAAGAGTAGCATCGGGGATTCTTCTCAGACGAAAGAGCAGCATCGGGGATCCTTTTCAGACGACGACAAAGCAGCATCTGGGGATCCTTCTCAGAAGAAAGAGCAGCATCGGGGATCCTTCTCAGACGGCGACAGTGCAGAATCGGGGGATCCTTCTCAGACGAAAGAGCAGCATCGGGGATTCTTCTCAGACGAAATAGCAGCATCGGGGATTCTTCTCAGATGAAAGAGCAGCATCGGGGATTCTTCTCAGACGAAAGAGCAGCATCGGCGATCCTTCTCAGACAAAAGAGCAGCATCGGGGATCCTTCTCAGATGATAGAGCAGCATCGGG
Source organism: Gobius niger (assembly GCF_951799975.1). Lineage (NCBI taxonomy): Eukaryota > Metazoa > Chordata > Actinopteri > Gobiiformes > Gobiidae > Gobius > Gobius niger. The sequence continues at coordinate 4,652,925 of NC_136853.1, read as the reverse complement.
GATCCTTCTCAGACGAAAGAGCAGCATCAGGGATTCTTCTCAGACGAAAGAGCAGCATCGGCGATCCTTCTCAGACAAAAGAGCAGCATCGGGGATCCTTCTCAGACGACAGAGCAGCATCGGGGATCCTTCACAGACGAAAGAGCAGCATCGGCGATCCTTCTCAGACAAAAGAGCAGCATCGAGGATTCTTCTCAGACGAAAGAGCAGCATCAGGTATTCTTCTCAGACGACAGAGGAGAATTTGAGGATCCTTCTCAGAAGAAAGAGCAGCATCGGGGATCCTTCTCAGACGGCGACATTGCAGAATCGGGGTATCCTTCTCAGACGGCGACAGAGCAGAATCGGGGGATCCTTCTCAGAAGAAAGAGCAGCATCGGGGATCCTTCTCAGAAGAAAGAGCAGCATCGGGGTTTCTTTTCAGACGAAAGAGCAGAATCGGGGAAAATTCTCAGACGAAAGAGCAGCATCGGGGATCCTTCTCAGACGACGACATTGCAGAATCGGGGTATCCTTCTCAGACGGCGACAGAGCAGAATCGGGGGATCCTTCTCAGAAGAAAGAGCAGCATCGGGGATCCTTCTCAGACGAAAGAGCAGCATCGGGGATTCTTCTCAGACGAGAGAGCAGCATCGGGGATTCTTCTCGGACAAAAGAGCAGCATCGGGGATTCTTCTCAGACGAAAGAGCAGCATCGGGGATTCTTCTCAGAAGAAAGAGCAGCATCGGGGATCCTTCTCAGACAAAAGAGTAGCATCGGGGATTCTTCTCAGACGAAAGAGCAGCATCGGGTATCCTTTTCAGACGACGACAAAGCAGCATCTGGGGATCCTTCTCAGAAGAAAGAGCAGCATCGGCGATCCTTCTCAGACAAAAGAGCAGCATCGGGGATTCTTCTCAGACGAAAGAGCAGCATCGGGGATCCTTCTCAGACGAAAGAGCAGCATCGGGGATCCTTCTCAGACGAAAGAGCAGCATTGGGGATTCTTTTCAGACGAAAGAGCAGAATCGGGGATCCTTCTCAGACGGCGACAGTGCAGAATCGGGGGATCCTTCTCAGACGAAAGAGCAGCATCGGGGATTCTTCTCAGACGAAATAGCAGCATCGGGGATTCTTCTCAGACGATAAAGCAGCATCTGGGATTCTTCTCAGACAAAAGAGCAGCATCGGGGATTCTTCTCAGACGAAAGATCAGCATCGGGGATTCTTCTCAGACGAAAGAGCAGCATCGGGGATTCTTCTCGGACGAAAGAGCAGCATCGGCGATCCTTCTCAGACGAAATAGCAGCATCGGGGATTCTTCTCAGACGATAAAGCAGCATCTGGGATTCTTCTCATACAAAAGAGCAGCATCGGGGATCCTTCTCAGACAAAAGAGTAGCATCGGGGATCCTTCTCAGTTGAAAGAGCAGCATCGGGGGATCCTTTTCAGATAAAAGAGCAGCATCGGGGATTCTTCTCGGACAAAAGAGCAGCATCGGGGATTCTTCTCAGACGAAAGAGCAGCATCGGGGATTCTTCTCAGACGAAAGAGCAGCATCGGGGTGTCCTTCTCAAACGAAAGAACAGCATCGGGGATCCTTCTCAAACGAAAGAGCAGCATCGGGGATCCATCTCAGACGAAAGAGCAGCATCGGGGATTCTTCTCAGACAAAAGAGCAGCATCGGGGATCCTTCTCAGACGACAGAGCAGCATCAGGGATCCTTCTCAGATGATAGAGCAGCATCGGGGGATCTTTCTCAGACGACGACAGAGCAGAGTCGTGGGAACATCTAACACGGCGTGAGAGCAGAGTTGTGGGACCTTCTCAGACGAAAGAGCAGCATCGGGGGTTCTTAGACGGCGACGGAACAGCATCGGGGATTCTTCTCAGAAGACTACAGAGCAGAGTCGTGGGACCTTCTAAGACGGCGATAGAGCAGCATCGAGGATTCTTCTCAGCCAAAAGAGCAGCATCAGGGATTCTTCTCAGACGACAGAGCAGAATTTGGGGATCCTTCTCAGAAGAAAGAGCAGCATCGGGGATCCTTCTCAGACGGCGACAGTGCAGAATCGGGGGATCCTTCTCAGAAGAAAGAGCAGCATCGGGGATCCTTCTCAGACGAAAGAGCAGCATCGGGGTTTCTTTTCAGACGAAAGAGCAGAATCGGGGATTCTTCTCAGCAGAAAGAGCAGCATCGGGGATCCTACTCAGACGAAAGAGCAGCATCGGGGATTCTTCTCAGACGAAAGAGCAGCATCGGGGATCCTTCTCAGACGAAAGAGCAGCATCGGGGATTCTTCTCAGACGAAAGAGCAGCATCGGCGATCCTTCTCAGACAAAAGAGCAGCATCGGGGATCCTTCTCAGACGACAGAGCAGCATCGGGGATCCTTCACAGACGAAAGAGCAGCATCGGCGATCCTTCTCAGACAAAGGAGCAGCATCGAGGATTCTTCTCAGACGAAAGAGCAGCATCAGGGATTCTTCTCAGACGACAGAGCAGAATTTGGGGATCCTTCTCAGAAGAAAGAGCAGCATCGGGGATCCTTCTCAGACGGCGACATTGCAGAATCGGGGTATCCTTCTCAGACGAAAGAGCAGCATCGGGGACTCTTCTCAGACGACGACAGAGCAGCATCGGGGGTTCTTAGACGGCGACGGAACAGCATCGGGGATTCTTCTCAGAAGACGACAGAGCAGAGTCGTGGGACCTTCTAAGACGGCGACAGAGCAGCATCGAGGATTCTTCTCAGCCGAAAGAGCAGCATCAGGGATTCTTCTCAGACGACAGAGCAGAATTTGGGGATCCTTCTCAGAAGAAAGAGCAGCATCGGGGATCCTTCTCAGACGGCGACAGTGCAGAATCGGGGGATCCTTCTCAGAAGAAAGAGCAGCATCGGGGATCCTTCTCAGACGAAAGAGCAGCATCGGGGTTTTTTTTCAGACGAAAGAGCAGAATCGGGGATTCTTCTCAGCAGAAAGAGCAGCATCGGGGATCCTTCTCAGACGAAAGAGCAGCATCGGGGATTCTTCTCAGACGAAAGAGCAGCATCGGGGATCCTTCTCAGACGAAAGAGCAGCATCGGGGATTCTTTTCAGACGAAAGAGCAGAATCGGGGATCCTTCTCAGACGAAAGAGCAGCATCGGGGATCCTTCTCAGACGAAAGAGCAGCATCGGGGATTCTTTTCAGACGAAAGAGCAGAATCGGGGATCCTTCTCAGACGGCTACAGTGCAGAATCGGGGGATCCTTCTCAGACGAAAGAGCAGCATCGGGGATTCTTCTCAGACGAAATAGCAGCATCGGGGATTCTTCTCAGACGATAAAGCAGCATCTGGGATTCTTCTCAGACAAAAGAGCAGCATCGGGGATTCTTCTCAGACAACAGATCAGCATCGGGGATTCTTCTCAGACGAAAGAGCAGCATCGGGGATTCTTCTCGGACGAAAGAGCAGCATCGGCGATCCTTCTCAGACAAAAGAGCAGCATCGGGGATCCTTCTCAGACGACAGACCAGCATCGGGGATCCTTCTCAGATGATAGAGCAGCATCGGGGATCCTTCTCAGACGAAAGAGTAGCATCGGGGATTCTTCTCAGACGAAAGAGCAGCATCGGGGATTCTTCTCAGAAGAAAGAGCTTTATCGGGGATCCTTCTCAGAAGAAAGAGCAGCATCGGGGATTCTTCTCAGACGAAAGAGCAGCATCGTGGATCCTTCTCAGACAAAAGAGTAGCATCGGGGATTCTTCTCAGACGAAAGAGCAGCATCGGGGATCCTTTTCAGACGATGACAAAGCAGCATCTGGGGATCCTTCTCAGAAGAAGGAGCAGCATCGGGGATCCTTCTCAGACGGCGACAGTGCAGAATCGGGGGATCCTTCTCAGACGAAAGAGCAGCATCGGGGATTCTTCTCAGACGAAATAGCAGCATCGGGGATTCTTCTCAGACGATAAAGCAGCATCGGGGATTCTTCTCAGACAAAAGAGCAGCATCGGGGATTCTTCTCAGACGAAAGAGCAGCATCGGCGATCCTTCTCAGACGATAGAGCAGCATCGGGGATCCTTCTCAGACGAAAGAGCAGCATCGGGGATTCTTCTCAGACGAAAGAGCAGCATCTGCGATCCTTCTCAGACAAAAGAGCAGCATCGGGGATCCTTCACAGACGAAAGAGCAGCATCGGCGATCCTTCTCAGACAAAAGAGCAGCATCAGGGATTCTTCTCAGACGACAGAGCAGAATTTGGGGATCCTTCTTAGAAGAAAGAGCAGCATTGGGGATCCTTCTCAGACGGCGACATTGCAGAATCGGGGTATCCTTCTCAGACGGCGACAGAGCAGAATCGGGGGATCCTTCTCAGAAGAAAGAGCAGCATCGGGGATCCTTCTCAGACGAAAAAGCAGCATCGGGGATTATTTTCAGACGAAAGAGCAGAATCTGGGATCCTTCTCAGACGAAAGAGCAGCATCGGGGATCCTTCTCAGACGAAAGAGCAGCATCGGGGATTCTTTTCAGACGAAAGAGCAGAATCAGGGATCCTTCTCAGACGGCGACAGTGCAGAATCGGGGGATCCTTCTCAGACGAAATAGCAGCATCGGGGATTCTTCTCAGACGATAACGCAGCATCTGGGATTCTTCTCAGACAAAAGAGCAGCATCGGGATTCTTCTCAGACGAAAGATCAGCATCGGGGATTCTTCTCAGACGAAAGAGCAGCATCGGGGATTCTTCTCGGACGAAAGAGCAGCATCGGCGATCCTTCTCAGACAAAAGAGCAGCATCGGTTATCCTTCTCAGACGACAGAGCAGCATCGGGGATCCTTCTCAGAAGAAAGAGCAGCATCGGGGATCCTTCTCAGAAGAAAGAGCAGCATCGGGGATTCTTCTCAGACGAAAGAGCAGCATCGGGGATCCTTCTCAGACAAAAGAGCAGCATCGGGGATCCTTCTCAGATGATAGAGCAGCATCGGGGGATCTTTCTCAGACGACGACAGAGCAGAGTCGTGGGAACATCTAAGACGGCGTGAGAGCAGAGTTGTGGGACTCTTCTCAGACGGGGACGGAAAAGCATCGGGGATTCTTCTCAGAAGACGACAGAGCAGAGTCGTGGGACCTTTTAAGACGGCGACAGAGCAGCACCGAGGATTCTTCTCAGCCGAAAGAGCAGCATCAGGGATTCTTCTCAGACGACAGACCAGAATTTGGGGATCCTTCTTAGAAGAAAGAGCAGCATTGGGGATCCTTCTCAGACGGCGACATTGCAGAATCGGGGTATCCTTCTCAGACGGCGACAGAGCAGAATCGGGGGATCCTTCTCAGAAGAAAGAGCAGCATCGGGGATCCTTCTCAGACGAAAAAGCAGCATCGGGGATTCTTTTCAGACGAAAGAGCAGAATCGGGGATCCTTCTCAGACGAAAGAGCAGCATCGGGGATCCTGCTCAGACGAAAGAGCAGCATCGGGGATTCTTTTCAGACGAAAGAGCAGAATCGGGGATCCTTCTCAGACGGCGACAGTGCAGAATCGGGGGATCCTTCTCAGACGAAATAGCAGCATCTGGGATTCTTCTCAGACAAAAGAGCAGCATCGGGATTCTTCTCAGACGAAAGATCAGCATCGGGGATTCTTCTCAGACGAAAGAGCAGCATCGGGGATTCTTCTCGGACGAAAGAGCAGCATCGGCGATCCTTCTCAGACAAAAGAGCAGCATCGGGATTCTTCTCAGACGAAAGATCAGCATCGGGGATTCTTCTCAGACGAAAGAGCAGCATCGGGGATTCTTCTCGGACGAAAGAGCAGCATCGGCGATCCTTCTCAGACAAAAGAGCAGCATCGGGGATCCTTCTCAGACGACAGAGCAGCATCGGGGATCCTTCTCAGACGACAGAGCAGCATCGGGGATCCTTCTCAGAAGAAAGAGCAGCATCGGGGATCCTTCTCAGACAAAAGAGTAGCATCGGGGATTCTTCTCAGACGAAAGAGCAGCATCGGGGATCCTTCTCAGACGAAAGAGAAGCATCGGGGTGTCCTTCTCAAATGAAAGAACAGCATCGGGGATCCTTCTCAGATGAATGAGCAGCATCGGGGATCCTTCTCAGACGAAAGAGCAGCATCAGGGATTCTTCTCAGACGAAAGAGCAGCATCGGGGATTCTTCTCAGACGAAAGAGCAGCATCGGGGATCCTTCTCAGACGAAAGAGCAGCATCGGGGATCCTTCTCAGACGAAAGAGCATCATCGGGGATTCTTCTCAGACGAAAGAGCAGCATCGGCGATCCTTCTCAAACAAAAGAGCAGCATCGGGGATCCTTCTCAGACGACAGAGCAGCATCGGGGATCCTTCTCAGATGATAGAGCAGCATCGGGGGATCTTTCTCAGACGACGACAGAGCAGAGTCGTGGGAACATCTAAGACGGCGTGAGAGCAGAGTCGTGGGAACTTCTCAGACGAAAGAGCAGCATCGGGGATTCTTCTCAGATGAAAGAGCAGCATCGGGGATTCTTCTCAGACGAAAGAGCAGCATCGGGGTGTCCTTCTCAAACGAAAGAACAGCATCGGGGATCCTTCTCAGACGAAAGAGCAGCATCGGGGATTCTTCTCAGATGAAAGAGCAGCATCGGGGATTCTTCTCAGACGAAAGAGCAGCATCGGGGTGTCCTTCTCAAACGAAAGAACAGCATCGGGGATCCTTCTCAGACGATAAAGCAGCATTGGGGATTCTTCTCGGACAAAAGAGCAGCATCGGGGATTCCCTCAGACGAAAGAGCAGCATCGGGGATTCTTCTCAGACGAAAGAGCAGCATCGGGGTATCCTTCTCAAACGAAAGAACAGCATCGGGGATCCTTCTCAGACGAATGAGCAGCATCGGGGATCCTTCTCAGACGAAAGAGCAGCATCAGGGATTCTTCTCAGAAGAAAGAGCAGCATCGGGGATCCTTGTCAGACGGCGACAGTGCAGAATCGGGGGATCCTTCTCAGACGAAAGATCAGCACCGGGGATTCTTCTCAGACGAAAGAGCAGCATCGGGGATTCTTCTCGGACGAAAGAGCAGCATCGGCGATTCTTCTCAGACGAAAGAGCAGCATCGGGGATTCTTCTTGGACGAAAGAGCAGCATCGGCGATCCTTCTCAGACAAAAGAGCAGCATCGGGGATCCATCTCAGACGACAGAGCAGCATCGGGGATCCTTCTCAGATGATAGAGCAGCATCGGGGATCCTTCTCAGACGAAAGAGCAGCATCGGGGATTCTTCTCAGACGAAAGAGCAGCATCGGGGATTCTTCTCAGAAGAAAGAGCTTTATTGGGGATCCTTCTCAGAAGAAAGAGCAGCATCGGGGATTCTTCTCAGACGAAAAAGCAGCATCGGGGATCCTTCTCAGACAAAAGAGTAGCATCGGGGATTCTTCTCAGACGACAGAGCAGAATTTGGGGATCCTTCTCAGAAGAAAGAGCAGCACCGGGGATCCTTCTCAGACGGCGACAGTGCAGAATCGGGGGATCCTTCTCAGACGAAAGAGCAGAATGTGAGGATCCTTCTCAGAAGAAAGAGCAGCATCGGGGATCCTTCTCAGACGGCGACATTGCAGAATCGGGGAATCCTTCTCAGACGGCGACAGAGCAGAATCGGGGGATCCTTCTCAGAAGAAAGAGCAGCATCGGGGATCCTTCTCAGACGAAAGAGCAGCATCGGGGATTCTTCTCAGACGAAAGAGCAGCATCGGGGTGTCCTTCTCAAACGAAAGAACAGCATCGGGGATCCTTCTCAGACGATAAAGCAGCATCGGGGATTCTTCTCGGACAAAAGAGCAGCATCGGGGATTCTTCTCAGACGAAAGAGCAGCATCGGGGATTCTTCTCAGACGAAAGAGCAGCATCGGGGTGTCCTTCTCAAACGAAAGAACAGCATCGGGGATCCTTCTCAGACGAATGAGCAGCATCGGGGATCCTTCTCAGACGAAAGAGCAGCATCAGGGATTCTTCTCAGACGAAAGAGCAGCATCGGGGATTCTTCTCAGACGACGACAGAGCAGCATCGGGGGTTCTTAGACGGCGACGGAACAGCATCGGGGATTCTTCTCAGAAGACGACAGAGCAGAGTCGTGGGACCTTCTAAGACGGCGACAGAGCAGCATCGAGGATTCTTCTCAGCCGAAAGAGCAGCATCAGGGATTCTTCTCAGACGACAGAGAAGAATTTGGGGATCCTTCTCAGAAGAAAGAGCAGCATCGGGGATCCTTCTCAGACGGCGACAGTGCAGAATCGGGGGATCCTTCTCAGAAGAAAGAGCAGCATCGGGGATCCTTCTCAGACGAAAGAGCAGCATCGGGGTTTCTTTTCAGACGAAAGAGCAGAATCGGGGATTCTTCTCAGCAGAAAGAGCAGCATCGGGGATCCTTCTCAGACGAAAGAGCAGCATCGGGGATTCTTCTCAGACGAAAGAGCAGCATCGGGGATCCTTCTCAGACGAAAGAGCAGCATCTGGGATTCTTTTCAGACGAAAGAGCAGAATCGGGGATCCTTCTCAGACGAAAGAGCAGCATCGGGGATCCTTCTCAGACGAAAGAGCAGCATCGGGGATTCTTTTCAGACGAAAGAGCAGAATCGGGGATCCTTCTCAGACGGCTACAGTGCAGAATCGGGGGATCCTTCTCAGACGAAAGAGCAGCATCGGGGATTCTTCTCAGACGAAATAGCAGCATCGGGGATTCTTCTCAGACGATAAAGCAGCATCTGGGATTCTTCTCAGACAAAAGAGCAGCATCGGGGATTCTTCTCGGACGAAAGAGCAGCATCGGCGATCCTTCTCAGACAAAAGAGCAGCATCGGGGATCCTTCTCAGACGACAGACCAGCATCGGGGATCCTTCTCAGATGATAGAGCAGCATCGGGGATCCTTCTCAGACGAAAGAGCAGCATCGGGGATTCTTCTCAGACGAAAGAGCAGCATCGGGGATTCTTCTCAGAAGAAAGAGCTTTATCGGGGATCCTTCTCAGAAGAAAGAGCAGCATCGGGGATTCTTCTCAGACGAAAGAGCAGCATCGTGGATCCTTCTCAGACAAAAGAGTAGCATCGGGGATTCTTCTCAGACGAAAGAGCAGCATCGGGGATCCTTTTCAGACGATGACAAAGCAGCATCTGGGGATCCTTCTCAGAAGAAGGAGCAGCATCGGGGATCCTTCTCAGACGGCGACAGTGCAGAATCGGGGGATCCTTCTCAGACGAAAGAGCAGCATCGGGGATTCTTCTCAGACGAAATAGCAGCATCGGGGATTCTTCTCAGACGATAAAGCAGCATCGGGGATTCTTCTCAGACAAAAGAGCAGCATCGGGGATTCTTCTCAGACGAAAGAGCAGCATCGGGGATTCTTCTCAGACGAAAGAGCAGCATCGGCGATCCTTCTCAGACAAAAGAGCAGCATCGGGGATCCTTCTCAGACAAAAGAGCAGCATCGGGGATCCTTCTCAGATGATAGAGCAGCATCGGGGATCCTTCTCAGACGAAAGAGCAGCATCGGGGATTCTTCTCAGACGAAAGAGCAGCATCGGGGATTCTTCTCAGAAGAAAGAGCTTTATTGGGGATCCTTCTCAGAAGAAAGAGCAGCATCGGGGATTCTTCTCAGACGAAAAAGCAGCATCGGGGATTCTTCTCGGACGAAAGAGCAGCATCGGCGATCCTTCTCAGACAAAAGAGCAGCATCGGGGATCCTTCTCAGACGACAGAGCAGCATCGGGGATCCTTCTCAGATGATAGAGCAGCATCGGGGATCCTTCTCAGACGAAAGAGCAGCATCGGGGATTCTTCTCAGACGAAAGAGCAGCATCGTGGATTCTTCTCAGAAGAAAGAGCTTTATCGGGGATCCTTCTCAGACAAAAGAGTAGCATCGGGGATCCTTCTCAGTTGAAAGAGCAGCATCGGGGGATCCTTTTCAGATAAAAGAGCAGCATCGGGGATCCTTCTCAGACAACAGAGCAGCATCGGGGATCCTTCTCAGACGACAAAAGAGCAACATCGGGGATCCATCTCAGACGACAGAACAGCATCGGGGATTCTTCTCAGACGAAATAGAAGCATCGGGGATTCTTCTCAGACGATAAAGCAGCATCTGGGATTCTTCTCAGACAAAAGAGCAGCATCGGGGATTCTTCTCAGACGATAAAGCAGCATCTGGGATTCTTCTCAGACGAAATAGAAGCATCGGGGATTCTTCTCAGACGATAAAGCAGCATCTGGGATTCTTCTCAGACAAAAGAGCAGCATCGGGGATTCTTCTCAGACGATAAAGCAGCATCTGGGATTCTTCTCAGACAAAAGAGCAGCATCGGGGATTCTTCTCGGACGAAAGAGCAGCATCGGCGATCCTTCTCAGACAAAAGAGCAGCATCGGGGATCCTTCTCAGACGACAGACCAGCATCGGGGATCCTTCTCAGATGATAGAGCAGCATCGGGGATCCTTCTCAGACGAAAGAGCAGCATCGGGGATTCTTCTCAGACGAAAGAGCAGCATCGGGGATTCTTCTCAGAAGAAAGAGCTTTATCGGGGATCCTTCTCAGAAGAAAGAGCAGCATCGGGGATTCTTCTCAGACGAAAGAGCAGCATCGTGGATCCTTCTCAGACAAAAGAGTAGCATCGGGGATTCTTCTCAGACGAAAGAGCAGCATCGGGGATCCTTTTCAGACGATGACAAAGCAGCATCTGGGGATCCTTCTCAGAAGAAGGAGCAGCATCGGGGATCCTTCTCAGACGGCGACAGTGCAGAATCGGGGGATCCTTCTCAGACGAAAGAGCAGCATCGGTGATTCTTCTCAGACGAAATAGCAGCATCGGGGATTCTTCTCAGACGATAAAGCAGCATCGGGGATTCTTCTCAGACAAAAGAGCAGCATCGGGGATTCTTCTCAGACGAAAGAGCAGCATCGGGGATTCTTCTCAGACGAAAGAGCAGCATCGGCGATCCTTCTCAGACAAAAGAGCAGCATCGGGGATCCTTCTCAGACAAAAGAGCAGCATCGGGGATCCTTCTCAGATGATAGAGCAGCATCGGGGATCCTTCTCAGACGAAAGAGCAGCATCGGGGATTCTTCTCAGACGAAAGAGCAGCATCGGGGATTCTTCTCAGAAGAAAGAGCTTTATTGGGGATCCTTCTCAGAAGAAAGAGCAGCATCGGGGATTCTTCTCAGACGAAAAAGCAGCATCGGGGATTCTTCTCGGACGAAAGAGCAGCATCGGCGATCCTTCTCAGACAAAAGAGCAGCATCGGGGATCCTTCTCAGACGACAGAGCAGCATCGGGGATCCTTCTCAGATGATAGAGCAGCATCGGGGATCCTTCTCAGACGAAAGAGCAGCATCGGGGATTCTTCTCAGACGAAAGAGCAGCATCGTGGATTCTTCTCAGAAGAAAGAGCTTTATCGGGGATCCTTCTCAGACAAAAGAGTAGCATCGGGGATCCTTCTCAGTTGAAAGAGCAGCATCGGGGGATCCTTTTCAGATAAAAGAGCAGCATCGGGGATCCTTCTCAGACAACAGAGCAGCATCGGGGATCCTTCTCAGACGACAAAAGAGCAACATCGGGGATCCATCTCAGACGACAGAACAGCATCGGGGATCCTTCTCAGACGAAAGAGAAGCATCGGGGTTTCTTTTCAGACGAAAGAGCAGCATCGGGGATCCTTCTCAGACGGCTACAGTGCAGAATCGGGGGATCCTTCTCAGACGAAAGAGCAGCATCGGGGATTCTTCTTAGACGAAATAGCAGCATCGGGGATTCTTCTCAGACGAAAAAGCAGCATCTGGGATTCTTCTCAGACAAAAGAGCAGCATCGGGGATTCTTCTCAGACGACAGATCAGCATCGGGGATTCTTCTCAGACGAAAGAGCAGCATCGGGGATTCTTCTCAGACGAAAGAGCAGCATCGGGGATCCTTCTCAGACAAAAGAGTAGCATCGGGGATTCTTCTCAGACGAAAGAGCAGCATCGGGGATCCTTTTCAGACGACGACAAAGCAGCATCTGGGGATCCTTCTCAGAAGAAAGAGCAGCATCGGGGATCCTTCTCAGACGGCGACAGTGCAGAATCGGGGGATCCTTCTCAGACGAAAGAGCAGCATCGGGGATTCTTCTCAGACGAAATAGCAGCATCGGGGATTCTTCTCAGATGAAAGAGCAGCATCGGGGATTCTTCTCAGACGAAAGAGCAGCATCGGCGATCCTTCTCAGACAAAAGAGCAGCATCGGGGATCCTTCTCAGATGATAGAGCAGCATCGGGGATCCTTCTCAGACGAAAGAGCAGCATCGGGGATTCTTCTCAGACGAAAGAGCAGCATCGGCGATCCTTCTCAGACAAAAGAGCAGCATCGGGGATTCTTCTCAGACGAAAGAGCAGCATCGGGGATCCTTCTCAGACGAAAGAGCAGCATCAGGGATTCTTCTCAGACGAAAGAGCAGCATCGGGGATTCTTCTCAGACGACGACAGAGCAGCATCGGGGGTTCTTAGACGGCGACGGAACAGCATCGGGGATTCTTCTCAGAAGACGACAGAGCAGAGTCGTGGGACCTTCTAAGACGGCGACAGAGCAGCATCGAGGATTCTTCTCAGCCGAAAGAGCAGCATCAGGGATTCTTCTCAGACGACAGAGCAGAATTTGGGGATCCTTCTCAGAAGAAAGAGCAGCATCGGGGATCCTTCTCAGACGGCGACAGTGCAGAATCGGGGGATCCTTCTCAGAAGAAAGAGCAGCATCGGGGATCCTTCTCAGACGAAAGAGCAGCATCTGGGATTCTTTTCAGACGAAAGAGCAGAATCGGGGATCCTTCTCAGCAGAAAGAGCAGCATCGGGGATCCTTCTCAGATGAAAGAGCAGCATCGGGGATTCTTTTCAGACGAAAGAGCAGAATCGGGGATCCTTCTCAGACGGCTACAGTGCAGAATCGGGGGATCCTTCTCAGACGAAAGAGCAGCATCGGGGATTCTTCTCAGACGAAATAGCAGCATCGGGGATTCTTCTCAGACGATAAAGCAGCATCGGGGATTCTTCTCAGACGAAAAAGCAGCATCTGGGATTCTTCTCAGACAAAAGAGCAGCATCGGGGATCCTTCTCAGACGGCGACAGTGCAGAATCGGGGGATCCTTCTCAGACGAAAGAGCAGCATCGGGGATTCTTCTCAGACGAAATAGCAGCATCGGGGATTCTTCTCAGATGAAAGAGCAGCATCGGGGATTCTTCTCAGACGAAAGAGCAGCATCGGCGATCCTTCTCAGACAAAAGAGCAGCATCGGGGATCCTTCTCAGATGATAGAGCAGCATCGGGGATCCTTCTCAGACGAAAGAGCAGCATCGGGGATTCTTCTCAGACGAAAGAGCAGCATCGGCGATCCTTCTCAGACAAAAGAGCAGCATCGGGGATTCTTCTCAGACGAAAGAGCAGCATCGGGGATCCTTCTCAGACGAAAGAGCAGCATCAGGGATTCTTCTCAGACGAAAGAGCAGCATCGGGGATTCTTCTCAGACGACGACAGAGCAGCATCGGGGGTTCTTAGACGGCGACGGAACAGCATCGGGGATTCTTCTCAGAAGACGACAGAGCAGAGTCGTGGGACCTTCTAAGACGGCGACAGAGCAGCATCGAGGATTCTTCTCAGCCGAAAGAGCAGCATCAGGGATTCTTCTCAGACGACAGAGCAGAATTTGGGGATCCTTCTCAGAAGAAAGAGCAGCATCGGGGATCCTTCTCAGACGGCGACAGTGCAGAATCGGGGGATCCTTCTCAGAAGAAAGAGCAGCATCGGGGATCCTTCTCAGACGAAAGAGCAGCATCGGGGTTTCTTTTCAGACGAAAGAGCAGAATCGGGGATTCTTCTCAGCAGAAAGAGCAGCATCGGGGATCCTTCTCAGATGAAAGAGCAGCATCGGGGATTCTTCTCAGACGAAAGAGCAGCATCGGGGATCCTTCTCAGACGAAAGAGCAGCATCTGGGATTCTTTTCAGACGAAAGAGCAGAATCGGGGATCCTTCTCAGACGAAAGAGCAGCATCGGGGATCCTTCTCAGACGAAAGAGCAGCATCGGGGATTCTTTTCAGACGAAAGAGCAGAATCGGGGATCCTTCTCAGACGGCTACAGTGCAGAATCGGGGGATCCTTCTCAGACGAAAGAGCAGCATCGGGGATTCTTCTCAGACGAAATAGCAGCATCGGGGATTCTTCTCAGACGATAAAGCAGCATCGGGGATTCTTCTCAGACGAAAAAGCAGCATCTGGGATTCTTCTCAGACAAAAGAGCAGCATCGGGGATTCTTCTCAGACGACAGATCAGCATCGGGGATTCTTCTCAGACGAAAGAGCAGCATCGGGGATTCTTCTCAGACGAAAGAGCAGCATCGGGGATCCTTCTCAGACAAAAGAGTAGCATCGGGGATTCTTCTCAGACGAAAGAGCAGCATCGGGGATCCTTTTCAGACGACGACAAAGCAGCATCTGGGGATCCTTCTCAGAAGAAAGAGCAGCATCGGGGATCCTTCTCAGACGGCGACAGTGCAGAATCGGGGGATCCTTCTCAGACGAAAGAGCAGCATCGGGGATTCTTCTCAGACGAAATAGCAGCATCGGGGATTCTTCTCAGATGAAAGAGCAGCATCGGGGATTCTTCTCAGACGAAAGAGCAGCATCGGCGATCCTTCTCAGACAAAAGAGCAGCATCGGGGATCCTTCTCAGATGATAGAGCAGCATCGGGGATCCTTCTCAGACGAAAGAGCAGCATCGGGGATTCTTCTCAGACGAAAGAGCAGCATCGGCGATCCTTCTCAGACAAAAGAGCAGCATCGGGGATTCTTCTCAGACGAAAGAGCAACATCGGGGATCCTTCTCAGACGAAAGAGCAGCATCAGGGATTCTTCTCAGACGAAAGAGCAGCATCGGGGATTCTTCTCAGACGACGACAGAGCAGCATCGGGGGTTCTTAGACGGCGACGGAACAGCATCGGGGATTCTTCTCAGAAGACGACAGAGCAGAGTCGTGGGACCTTCTAAGACGGCGACAGAGCAGCATCGAGGATTCTTCTCAGCCGAAAGAGCAGCATCAGGGATTCTTCTCAGACGACAGAGCAGAATTTGGGGATCCTTCTCAGAAGAAAGAGCAGCATCGGGGATCCTTCTCAGACGGCGACAGTGCAGAATCGGGGGATCCTTCTCAGAAGAAAGAGCAGCATCGGGGATCCTTCTCAGACGAAAGAGCAGCATCGGGGTTTCTTTTCAGACGAAAGAGCAGAATCGGGGATTCTTCTCAGCAGAAAGAGCAGCATCGGGGATCCTTCTCAGATGAAAGAGCAGCATCGGGGATTCTTCTCAGACGAAAGAGCAGCATCGGGGATCCTTCTCAGACGAAAGAGCAGCATCTGGGATTCTTTTCAGACGAAAGAGCAGAATCGGGGATCCTTCTCAGACGAAGGAGCAGCATCGGGGATCCTTCTCAGACGAAAGAGCAGCATCGGGGATTCTTTTCAGACGAAAGAGCAGAATCGGGGATCCTTCTCAGACGGCTACAGTGCAGAATCGGGGGATCCTTCTCAGACGAAAGAGCAGCATCGGGGATTCTTCTCAGACGAAATAGAAGCATCGGGGATTCTTCTCAGACGATAAAGCAGCATCTGGGATTCTTCTCAGACAAAAGAGCAGCATCGGGGATTCTTCTCGGACGAAAGAGCAGCATCGGCGATCCTTCTCAGACAAAAGAGCAGCATCGGGGATCCTTCTCAGACGACAGACCAGCATCGGGGATCCTTCTCAGATGATAGAGCAGCATCGGGGATCCTTCTCAGACGAAAGAGCAGCATCGGGGATTCTTCTCAGACGAAAGAGCAGCATCGGGGATTCTTCTCAGAAGAAAGAGCTTTATCGGGGATCCTTCTCAGAAGAAAGAGCAGCATCGGGGATTCTTCTCAGACGAAAGAGCAGCATCGTGGATCCTTCTCAGACAAAAGAGTAGCATCGGGGATTCTTCTCAGACGAAAGAGCAGCATCGGGGATCCTTTTCAGACGACGACAAAGCAGCATCTGGGGATCCTTCTCAGAAGAAGGAGCAGCATCGGGGATCCTTCTCAGACGGCGACAGTGCAGAATCGGGGGATCCTTCTCAGACGAAAGAGCAGCATCGGGGATTCTTCTCAGACGAAATAGCAGCATCGGGGATTCTTCTCAGACGATAAAGCAGCATCGGGGATTCTTCTCAGACAAAAGAGCAGCATCGGGGATTCTTCTCAGACGAAAGAGCAGCATCGGGGATTCTTCTCAGACGAAAGAGCAGCATCGGCGATCCTTCTCAGACAAAAGAGCAGCATCGGGGATCCTTCTCAGACAAAAGAGCAGCATCGGGGATCCTTCTCAGATGATAGAGCAGCATCGGGGATCCTTCTCAGACGAAAGAGCAGCATCGGGGATTCTTCTCAGACGAAAGAGCAGCATCGGGGATTCTTCTCAGAAGAAAGAGCTTTATTGGGGATCCTTCTCAGAAGAAAGAGCAGCATCGGGGATTCTTCTCAGACGAAAAAGCAGCATCGGGGATTCTTCTCGGACGAAAGAGCAGCATCGGCGATCCTTCTCAGACAAAAGAGCAGCATCGGGGATCCTTCTCAGACGACAGAGCAGCATCGGGGATCCTTCTCAGATGATAGAGCAGCATCGGGGATCCTTCTCAGACGAAAGAGCAGCATCGGGGATTCTTCTCAGACGAAAGAGCAGCATCGTGGATTCTTCTCAGAAGAAAGAGCTTTATCGGGGATCCTTCTCAGACAAAAGAGTAGCATCGGGGATCCTTCTCAGTTGAAAGAGCAGCATCGGGGGATCCTTTTCAGATAAAAGAGCAGCATCGGGGATCCTTCTCAGACAACAGAGCAGCATCGGGGATCCTTCTCAGACGACAAAAGAGCAACATCGGGGATCCATCTCAGACGACAGAACAGCATCGGGGATCCTTCTCAGACGAAAGAGCAGCATCGGGGTTTCTTTTCAGACGAAAGAGCAGCATCGGGGATCCTTCTCAGACGGCTACAGTGCAGAATCGGGGGATCCTTCTCAGACGAAAGAGCAGCATCGGGGATTCTTCTTAGACGAAATAGCAGCATCGGGGATTCTTCTCAGACGAAAAAGCAGCATCTGGGATTCTTCTCAGACAAAAGAGCAGCATCGGGGATTCTTCTCAGACGACAGATCAGCATCGGGGATTCTTCTCAGACGAAAGAGCAGCATCGGGGATTCTTCTCAGACGAAAGAGCAGCATCGGGGATCCTTCTCAGACAAAAGAGTAGCATCGGGGATTCTTCTCAGACGAAAGAGCAGCATCGGGGATCCTTTTCAGACGACGACAAAGCAGCATCTGGGGATCCTTCTCAGAAGAAAGAGCAGCATCGGGGATCCTTCTCAGACGGCGACAGTGCAGAATCGGGGGATCCTTCTCAGACGAAAGAGCAGCATCGGGGATTCTTCTCAGACGAAATAGCAGCATCGGGGATTCTTCTCAGATGAAAGAGCAGCATCGGGGATTCTTCTCAGACGAAAGAGCAGCATCGGCGATCCTTCTCAGACAAAAGAGCAGCATCGGGGATCCTTCTCAGATGATAGAGCAGCATCGGGGATCCTTCTCAGACGAAAGAGCAGCATCGGGGATTCTTCTCAGACGAAAGAGCAGCATCGGCGATCCTTCTCAGACAAAAGAGCAGCATCGGGGATCCTTCTCAGACGACAGAGCAGCATCGGGGATCCTTCACAGACGAAAGAGCAGCATCGGCGATCCTTCTCAGAAAAAAGAGCAGCATCGAGGATTCTTCTCAGACGAAAGAGCAGCATCAGGTATTCTTCTCAAACGACAGAGCAGAATTTGGGGATCCTTCTCAGAAGAAAGAGCAGCATCGGGGATCCTTCTCAGACGGCGACATTGCAGAATCGGGGCATCCTTCTCAGACGGCGACAGAGCAGAATCGGGGGATCCTTCTCAGAAGAAAGAGCAGCATCGGGGATCCTTCTCAGAAGAAAGAGCAGCATCGGGGTTTCTTTTCAGACGAAAGAGCAGAATCGGGGATCCTTCTCAGACGAAAGAGCAGCATCGGGGATCCTTCTCAGACGGCTACAGTGCAGAATCGGGGGATCCTTCTCAGACGAAAGAGCAGCATCGGGGATTCTTCTCAGACGAAATAGAAGCATCGGGGATTCTTCTCAGACGATAAAGCAGCATCTGGGATTCTTCTCAGACAAAAGAGCAGCATCGGGGATTCTTCTCGGACGAAAGAGCAGCATCGGCGATCCTTCTCAGACAAAAGAGCAGCATCGGGGATCCTTCTCAGACGACAGACCAGCATCGGGGATCCTTCTCAGATGATAGAGCAGCATCGGGGATCCTTCTCAGACGAAAGAGCAGCATCGGGGATTCTTCTCAGACGAAAGAGCAGCATCGGGGATTCTTCTCAGAAGAAAGAGCTTTATCGGGGATCCTTCTCAGAAGAAAGAGCAGCATCGGGGATTCTTCTCAGACGAAAGAGCAGCATCGTGGATCCTTCTCAGACAAAAGAGTAGCATCGGGGATTCTTCTCAGACGAAAGAGCAGCATCGGGGATCCTTTTCAGACGACGACAAAGCAGCATCTGGGGATCCTTCTCAGAAGAAGGAGCAGCATCGGGGATCCTTCTCAGACGGCGACAGTGCAGAATCGGGGGATCCTTCTCAGACGAAAGAGCAGCATCGGGGATTCTTCTCAGACGAAATAGCAGCATCGGGGATTCTTCTCAGACGATAAAGCAGCATCGGGGATTCTTCTCAGAAAAAAGAGCAGCATCGGGGATTCTTCTCAGACGAAAGAGCAGCATCGGGGATTCTTCTCAGACGAAAGAGCAGCATCGGCGATCCTTCTCAGACAAAAGAGCAGCATCGGGGATCCTTCTCAGACAAAAGAGCAGCATCGGGGATCCTTCTCAGATGATAGAGCAGCATCGGGGATCCTTCTCAGACGAAAGAGCAGCATCGGGGATTCTTCTCAGACGAAAGAGCAGCATCGGGGATTCTTCTCAGAAGAAAGAGCTTTATTGGGGATCCTTCTCAGAAGAAAGAGCAGCATCGGGGATTCTTCTCAGACGAAAAAGCAGCATCGGGGATTCTTCTCGGACGAAAGAGCAGCATCGGCGATCCTTCTCAGACAAAAGAGCAGCATCGGGGATCCTTCTCAGACGACAGAGCAGCATCGGGGATCCTTCTCAGATGATAGAGCAGCATCGGGGATCCTTCTCAGACGAAAGAGCAGCATCGGGGATTCTTCTCAGACGAAAGAGCAGCATCGTGGATTCTTCTCAGAAGAAAGAGCTTTATCGGGGATCCTTCTCAGACAAAAGAGTAGCATCGGGGATCCTTCTCAGTTGAAAGAGCAGCATCGGGGGATCCTTTTCAGATAAAAGAGCAGCATCGGGGATCCTTCTCAGACAACAGAGCAGCATCGGGGATCCTTCTCAGACGACAAAAGAGCAACATCGGGGATCCATCTCAGACGACAGAACAGCATCGGGGATCCTTCTCAGACGAAAGAGCAGCATCGGGGTTTCTTTTCAGACGAAAGAGCAGCATCGGGGATCCTTCTCAGACGGCTACAGTGCAGAATCGGGGGATCCTTCTCAGACGAAAGAGCAGCATCGGGGATTCTTCTTAGACGAAATAGCAGCATCGGGGATTCTTCTCAGACGAAAAAGCAGCATCTGGGATTCTTCTCAGACAAAAGAGCAGCATCGGGGATTCTTCTCAGACGACAGATCAGCATCGGGGATTCTTCTCAGACGAAAGAGCAGCATCGGGGATTCTTCTCAGACGAAAGAGCAGCATCGGGGATCCTTCTCAGACAAAAGAGTAGCATCGGGGATTCTTCTCAGACGAAAGAGCAGCATCGGGGATCCTTTTCAGACGACGACAAAGCAGCATCTGGGGATCCTTCTCAGAAGAAAGAGCAGCATCGGGGATCCTTCTCAGACGGCGACAGTGCAGAATCGGGGGATCCTTCTCAGACGAAAGAGCAGCATCGGGGATTCTTCTCAGACGAAATAGCAGCATCGGGGATTCTTCTCAGATGAAAGAGCAGCATCGGGGATTCTTCTCAGACGAAAGAGCAGCATCGGCGATCCTTCTCAGACAAAATAGCAGCATCGGGGATCCTTCTCAGATGATAGAGCAGCATCGGGGATCCTTCTCAGACGAAAGAGCAGCATCGGGGATTCTTCTCAGACGAAAGAGCAGCATCGGCGATCCTTCTCAGACAAAAGAGCAGCATCGGGGATCCTTCTCAGACGACAGAGCAGCATCGGGGATCCTTCACAGACGAAAGAGCAGCATCGGCGATCCTTCTCAGAAAAAAGAGCAGCATCGAGGATTCTTCTCAGACGAAAGAGCAGCATCAGGTATTCTTCTCAAACGACAGAGCAGAATTTGGGGATCCTTCTCAGAAGAAAGAGCAGCATCGGGGATCCTTCTCAGACGGCGACATTGCAGAATCGGGGTATCCTTCTCAGACGGCGACAGAGCAGAATCGGGGGATCCTTCTCAGAAGAAAGAGCAGCATCGGGGATCCTTCTCAGAAGAAAGAGCAGCATCGGGGTTTCTTTTCAGACGAAAGAGCAGAATCGGGGATCCTTCTCAGACGAAAGAGCAGCATCGGGGATCCTTCTCAGACGGCGACATTGCAGAATCGGGGTATCCTTCTCAGACGGCGACAGAGCAGAATCGGGGGATCCTTCTCAGAAGAAAGAGCAGCATCGGGGATCCTTCTCAGACGAAAGAGCAGCATCGGGTATCCTTTTCAGACGACGACAAAGCAGCATCTGGGGATCCTTCTCAGAAGAAAGAGCAGCATCGGCGATCCTTCTCAGACAAAAGAGCAGCATCGGGGATTCTTCTCAGACGAAAGAGCAGCATCGGGGATTCTTCTCAGACGATAAAGCAGCATCTGGGATCCTTCTCAGACGGCGACAGTGCAGAATCGGGGGATCCTTCTCAGACGAAAGAGCAGCATCGGGGATTCTTCTCAGACGAAATAGCAGCATCGGGGATTCTTCTCAGACGATAAAGCAGCATCTGGGATTCTTCTCAGACAAAAGAGCAGCATCGGGGATTCTTCTCAGACGAAAGATCAGCATCGGGGATTCTTCTCAGACGAAAGAGCAGCATCGGGGATTCTTCTCGGACGAAAGAGCAGCATCGGCGATCCTTCTCAGACGAAATAGCAGCATCGGGGATTCTTCTCAGACGATAAAGCAGCATCTGGGATTCTTCTCATACAAAAGAGCAGCATCGGGGATCCTTCTCAGACAAAAGAGTAGCATCGGGGATCCTTCTCAGTTGAAAGAGCAGCATCGGGGGATCCTTTTCAGATAAAAGAGCAGCATCGGGGATTCTTCTCGGACAAAAGAGCAGCATCGGGGATTCTTCTCAGACGAAAGAGCAGCATCGGGGATTCTTCTCAGACGAAAGAGCAGCATCGGGGTGTCCTTCTCAAACGAAAGAACAGCATCGGGGATCCTTCTCAAACGAAAGAGCAGCATCGGGGATCCATCTCAGACGAAAGAGCAGCATCGGGGATTCTTCTCAGACGAAAGAGCAGCATCGGCGATCCTTCTCAGACAAAAGAGCAGCATCGGGGATCCTTCTCAGACGACAGAGCAGCATCAGGGATCCTTCTCAGATGATAGAGCAGCATCGGGGGATCTTTCTCAGACGACGACAGAGCAGAGTCGTGGGAACATCTAACACGGCGTGAGAGCAGAGTTGTGGGACCTTCTCAGACGAAAGAGCAGCATCGGGGACTCTTCTCAGACGACGACAGAGCAGCATCGGGGGTTCTTAGACGGCGACGGAACAGCATCGGGGATTCTTCTCAGAAGACGACAGAGCAGAGTCGTGGGACCTTCTAAGACGGCGACAGAGCAGCATCGAGGATTCTTCTCAGCCGAAAGAGCAGCATCAGGGATTCTTCTCAGACGACAGAGCAGAATTTGGGGATCCTTCTCAGAAGAAAGAGCAGCATCGGGGATCCTTCTCAGACGGCGACAGTGCATAATCGGGGGATCCTTCTCAGAAGAAAGAGCAGCATCGGGGATCCTTCTCAGACGAAAGAGCAGCATCGGGGTTTTTTTTCAGACGAAAGAGCAGAATCGGGGATTCTTCTCAGCAGAAAGAGCAGCATCGGGGATCCTTCTCAGACGAAAGAGCAGCATCGGGGATTCTTTTCAGACGAAAGAGCAGAATCGGGGATCCTTCTCAGACGAAAGAGCAGCATCGGGGATCCTTCTCAGACGAAAGAGCAGCATCGGGGATTCTTTTCAGACGAAATAGCAGCATCGGGGATTCTTCTCAGACGATAAAGCAGCATCTGGGATTCTTCTCAGACAAAAGAGCAGCATCGGGGATTCTTCTCGGACGAAAGAGCAGCATCGGCGATCCTTCTCAGACAAAAGAGCAGCATCGGGGATCCTTCTCAGACGACAGACCAGCATCGGGGATCCTTCTCAGATGATAGAGCAGCATCGGGGATCCTTCTCAGACGAAAGAGCAGCATCGGGGATTCTTCTCAGACGAAAGAGCAGCATCGGGGATTCTTCTCAGAAGAAAGAGCTTTATCGGGGATCCTTCTCAGAAGAAAGAGCAGCATCGGGGATTCTTCTCAGACGAAAGAGCAGCATCGTGGATCCTTCTCAGACAAAAGAGTAGCATCGGGGATTCTTCTCAGACGAAAGAGCAGCATCGGGGATCCTTTTCAGACGACGACAAAGCAGCATCTGGGGATCCTTCTCAGAAGAAGGAGCAGCATCGGGGATCCTTCTCAGACGGCGACAGTGCAGAATCGGGGGATCCTTCTCAGACGAAAGAGCAGCATCGGGGATTCTTCTCAGACGAAATAGCAGCATCGGGGATTCTTCTCAGACGATAAAGCAGCATCGGGGATTCTTCTCAGACAAAAGAGCAGCATCGGGGATTCTTCTCAGACGAAAGAGCAGCATCGGGGATTCTTCTCAGACGAAAGAGCAGCATCGGCGATCCTTCTCAGACAAAAGAGCAGCATCGGGGATCCTTCTCAGACAAAAGAGCAGCATCGGGGATCCTTCTCAGATGATAGAGCAGCATCGGGGATCCTTCTCAGACGAAAGAGCAGCATCGGGGATTCTTCTCAGACGAAAGAGCAGCATCGGGGATTCTTCTCAGAAGAAAGAGCTTTATTGGGGATCCTTCTCAGAAGAAAGAGCAGCATCGGGGATTCTTCTCAGACGAAAAAGCAGCATCGGGGATTCTTCTCGGACGAAAGAGCAGCATCGGCGATCCTTCTCAGACAAAAGAGCAGCATCGGGGATCCTTCTCAGACGACAGAGCAGCATCGGGGATCCTTCTCAGATGATAGAGCAGCATCGGGGATCTTTCTCAGACGAAAGAGCAGCATCGGGGATTCTTCTCAGACGAAAGAGCAGCATCGTGGATTCTTCTCAGAAGAAAGAGCTTTATCGGGGATCCTTCTCAGACAAAAGAGTAGCATCGGGGATCCTTCTCAGTTGAAAGAGCAGCATCGGGGGATCCTTTTCAGATAAAAGAGCAGCATCGGGGATCCTTCTCAGACAACAGAGCAGCATCGGGGATCCTTCTCAGACGACAAAAGAGCAACATCGGGGATCCATCTCAGACGACAGAACAGCATCGGGGATCCTTCTCAGACGAAAGAGCAGCATCGGGGATCCTTCTCAGACGAAAGAGCAGCATCGGGGATTCTTTTCAGACGAAATAGCAGCATCGGGGATTCTTCTCAGACGAAAAAGCAGCATCTGGGATTCTTCTCAGACAAAAGAGCAGCATCGGGGATTCTTCTCGGACGAAAGAGCAGCATCGGCGATCCTTCTCAGACAAAAGAGCAGCATCGGGGATCCTTCTCAGACGACAGACCAGCATCGGGGATCCTTCTCAGATGATAGAGCAGCATCGGGGATTCTTCTCAGACGAAAGAGCAGCATCGGGGATTCTTCTCAGACGAAAGAGCAGCATCGGGGATTCTTCTCAGAAGAAAGAGCTTTATCGGGGATCCTTCTCAGAAGAAAGAGCAGCATCGGGGATTCTTCTCAGACGAAAGAGCAGCATCGTG
Organism: Gobius niger; assembly: GCF_951799975.1. Lineage (NCBI taxonomy): Eukaryota > Metazoa > Chordata > Actinopteri > Gobiiformes > Gobiidae > Gobius > Gobius niger. The sequence continues at coordinate 4,628,792 of NC_136853.1, read as the reverse complement.
GATCCTTCTCAGACAAAAGAGTAGCATCGGGGATTCTTCTCAGACGAAAGAGCAGCATCGGGGATCCTTTTCAGACGACGACAAAGCAGCATCTGGGGATCCTTCTCAGAAGAAGGAGCAGCATCGGGGATCCTTCTCAGACGGCGACAGTGCAGAATCGGGGGATCCTTCTCAGACGAAGGAGCAGCATCGGGGATTCTTCTCAGACGAAATAGCAGCATCGGGGATTCTTCTCAGACGATAAAGCAGCATCGGGGATTCTTCTCAGACAAAAGAGCAGCATCGGGGATTCTTCTCAGACGAAAGAGCAGCATCGGGGATTCTTCTCAGACGAAAGAGCAGCATCGGCGATCCTTCTCAGACAAAAGAGCAGCATCGGGGATCCTTCTCAGACAAAAGAGCAGCATCGGGGATCCTTCTCAGATGATAGAGCAGCATCGGGGATCCTTCTCAGACGAAAGAGCAGCATCGGGGATTCTTCTCAGACGAAAGAGCAGCATCGGGGATTCTTCTCAGAAGAAAGAGCTTTATTGGGGATCCTTCTCAGAAGAAAGAGCAGCATCGGGGATTCTTCTCAGACGAAAAAGCAGCATCGGGGATTCTTCTCGGACGAAAGAGCAGCATCGGCGATCCTTCTCAGACAAAAGAGCAGCATCGGGGATCCTTCTCAGACGACAGAGCAGCATCGGGGATCCTTCTCAGATGATAGAGCAGCATCGGGGATCCTTCTCAGACGAAAGAGCAGCATCGGGGATTCTTCTCAGACGAAAGAGCAGCATCGTGGATTCTTCTCAGAAGAAAGAGCTTTATCGGGGATCCTTCTCAGACAAAAGAGTAGCATCGGGGATCCTTCTCAGTTGAAAGAGCAGCATCGGGGGATCCTTTTCAGATAAAAGAGCAGCATCGGGGATCCTTCTCAGACAACAGAGCAGCATCGGGGATCCTTCTCAGACGACAAAAGAGCAACATCGGGGATCCATCTCAGACGACAAAACAGCATCGGGGATCCTTCTCAGACGAAAGAGCAGCATCGGGGATCCTTCTCAGACGGCTACAGTGCAGAATCGGGGGATCCTTCTCAGACGAAAGAGCAGCATCGGGGATTCTTCTTAGACGAAATAGCAGCATCGAGGATTCTTCTCAGACGAAAAAGCAGCATCTGGGATTCTTCTCAGACAAAAGAGCAGCATCGGGGATTCTTCTCAGACGACAGATCAGCATCGGGGATTCTTCTCAGACGAAAGAGCAGCATCGGGGATTCTTCTCGGACGAAAGAGCAGCATCGGCGATCCTTCTCAGACAAAAGAGCAGCATCGGGGATCCTTCTCAGACGACAGACCAGCATCGGGGATCCTTCTCAGATGATAAAGCAGCATCGGGGATCCTTCTCAGACGAAAGAGCAGCATCGGGGATTCTTCTCAGACGAAAGAGCAGCATCGGGGATTCTTCTCAGAAGAAAGAGCTTTATCGGGGATCCTTCTCAGAAGAAAGAGCAGCATCGGGGATCCTTCTCAGACGACAAAAGAGCAACATCGGGGATCCATCTCAGACGACAGAACAGCATCGGGGATCCTTCTCAGACGAAAGAGCAGCATCGGGGTTTCTTTTCAGACGAAAGAGCAGCATCGGGGTTTCTTTTCAGACGAAAGAGCAGAATCGGGGATTCTTCTCAGCAGAAAGAGCAGCATCGGGGATCCTTCTCAGACGAAAGAGCAGCATCGGGGATTCTTCTCAGACGAAAGAGCAGCATCGGGGATCCTTCTCAGACGAAAGAGCAGCATCGGGGATTCTTTTCAGACGAAAAAGCAGAATCGGGGATCCTTCTCAGACGAAAGAGCAGCATCGGGGATCCTTCTCAGACGAAAGAGCAGCATCGGGGATTCTTCTCAGACGAAAGAGCAGCATCGGGGATCCTTCTCAGACAAAAGAGTAGCATCGGGGATTCTTCTCAGACGAAAGAGCAGCATCGGGGATCCTTTTCAGACGACGACAAAGCAGCATCTGGGGATCCTTCTCAGAAGAAAGAGCAGCATCGGGGATCCTTCTCAGACGGCGACAGTGCAGAATCGGGGGATCCTTCTCAGACGAAAGAGCAGCATCGGGGATTCTTCTCAGACGAAATAGCAGCATCGGGGATTCTTCTCAGATGAAAGAGCAGCATCGGGGATTCTTCTCAGACGAAAGAGCAGCATCGGCGATCCTTCTCAGACAAAAGAGCAGCATCGGGGATCCTTCTCAGATGATAGAGCAGCATCGGGGATCCTTCTCAGACGAAAGAGCAGCATCGGGGATTCTTCTCAGACGAAAGAGCAGCATCGGCGATCCTTCTCAGACAAAAGAGCAGCATCGGGGATCCTTCTCAGACGACAGAGCAGCATCGGGGATCCTTCACAGACGAAAGAGCAGCATCGGCGATCCTTCTCAGACAAAAGAGCAGCATCGAGGATTCTTCTCAGACGAAAGAGCAGCATCAGGTATTCTTCTCAGACGACAGAGCAGAATTTGGGGATCCTTCTCAGAAGAAAGAGCAGCATCGGGGATCCTTCTCAGACGGCGACATTGCAGAATCGGGGTATCCTTCTCAGACGGCGACAGAGCAGAATCGGGGGATCCTTCTCAGAAGAAAGAGCAGCATCGGGGATCCTTCTCAGAAGAAAGAGCAGCATCGGGGTTTCTTTTCAGACGAAAGAGCAGAATCGGGGATCCTTCTCAGACGAAAGAGCAGCATCGGGGATCCTTCTCAGACGGCGACATTGCAGAATCGGGGTATCCTTCTCAGACGGCGACAGAGCAGAATCGGGGGATCCTTCTCAGAAGAAAGAGCAGCATCGGGGATCCTTCTCAGACGAAAGAGCAGCATCGGGGATTCTTCTCAGACGAGAGAGCAGCATCGGGGATTCTTCTCGGACAAAAGAGCAGCATCGGGGATTCTTCTCAGACGAAAGAGCAGCATCGGGGATTCTTCTCAGACGAAAGAGCAGCATCGGGGATCCTTCTCAGACAAAAGAGTAGCATCGGGGATTCTTCTCAGACGAAAGAGCAGCATCGGGTATCCTTTTCAGACGACGACAAAGCAGCATCTGGGGATCCTTCTCAGAAGAAAGAGCAGCATCGGCGATCCTTCTCAGACAAAAGAGCAGCATCGGGGATCCTTCTCAGACGAAAGACCAGCATCGGGGATTCTTCTCAGACGAAAGAGCAGCATCGTGGATTCTTCTCAGAAGAAAGAGCTTTATCGGGGATCCTTCTCAGACAAAGGGTAGCATCGGGGATCCTTCTCAGTTGAAAGAGCAGCATCGGGGGATCCTTTTCAGATAAAAGAGCAGCATCGGGGATCCTTCTCAGACAACAGAGCAGCATCGGGGATCCTTCTCAGACGACAAAAGAGCAACATCGGGGATCCATCTCAGACGACAGAACAGCATCGGGGATCCTTCTCAGACGAAAGAGCAGCATCGGGGTTTCTTTTCAGACGAAAGAGCAGCATCGGGGATCCTTCTCAGACGGCTACAGTGCAGAATCGGGGGATCCTTCTCAGACGAAAGAGCAGCATCGGGGATTCTTCTTAGACGAAATAGCAGCATCGGGGATTCTTCTCAGACGAAAAAGCAGCATCTGGGATTCTTCTCAGACAAAAGAGCAGCATCGGGGATCCTTCTCAGACGACAGACCAGCATCGGGGATCCTTCTCAGATGATAAAGCAGCATCGGGGATCCTTCTCAGACGAAAGAGCAGCATCGGGGATTCTTCTCAGACGAAAGAGCAGCATCGGGGATTCTTCTCAGAAGAAAGAGCTTTATCGGGGATCCTTCTCAGAAGAAAGAGCAGCATCGGGGATCCTTCTCAGACGACAAAAGAGCAACATCGGGGATCCATCTCAGACGACAGAACAGCATCGGGGATCCTTCTCAGACGAAAGAGCAGCATCGGGGTTTCTTTTCAGACGAAAGAGCAGCATCGGGGTTTCTTTTCAGACGAAAGAGCAGAATCGGGGATTCTTCTCAGCAGAAAGAGCAGCATCGGGGATCCTTCTCAGACGAAAGAGCGGCATCGGGGATTCTTCTCAGACGAAAGAGCAGCATCGGGGATCCTTCTCAGACGAAAGAGCAGCATAGGGGATTCTTTTCAGACGAAAAAGCAGAATCGGGGATCCTTCTCAGACGAAAGAGCAGCATCGGGGATCCTTCTCAGACGAAAGAGCAGCATCGGGGATTCTTCTCAGACGAAAGAGCAGCATCGGGGATCCTTCTCAGACAAAAGAGTAGCATCGGGGATTCTTCTCAGACGAAAGAGCAGCATCGGGGATCCTTTTCAGACGACGACAAAGCAGCATCTGGGGATCCTTCTCAGAAGAAAGAGCAGCATCGGGGATCCTTCTCAGACGGCGACAGTGCAGAATCGGGGGATCCTTCTCAGACGAAAGAGCAGCATCGGGGATTCTTCTCAGACGAAATAGCAGCATCGGGGATTCTTCTCAGATGAAAGAGCAGCATCGGGGATTCTTCTCAGACGAAAGAGCAGCATCGGCGATCCTTCTCAGACAAAAGAGCAGCATCGGGGATCCTTCTCAGATGATAGAGCAGCATCGGGGATCCTTCTCAGACGAAAGAGCAGCATCGGGGATTCTTCTCAGACGAAAGAGCAGCATCGGCGATCCTTCTCAGACAAAAGAGCAGCATCGGGGATCCTTCTCAGACGACAGAGCAGCATCGGGGATCCTTCACAGACGAAAGAGCAGCATCGGCGATCCTTCTCAGACAAAAGAGCAGCATCGAGGATTCTTCTCAGACGAAAGAGCAGCATCAGGTATTCTTCTCAGACGACAGAGCAGAATTTGGGGATCCTTCTCAGAAGAAAGAGCAGCATCGGGGATCCTTCTCAGACGGCGACATTGCAGAATCGGGGTATCCTTCTCAGACGGCGACAGAGCAGAATCGGGGGATCCTTCTCAGAAGAAAGAGCAGCATCGGGGATCCTTCTCAGAAGAAAGAGCAGCATTGGGGTTTCTTTTCAGACGAAAGAGCAGAATCGGGGATCCTTCTCAGACGAAAGAGCAGCATCGGGGATCCTTCTCAGACGGCGACATTGCAGAATCGGGGTATCCTTCTCAGACGGCGACAGAGCAGAATCGGGGGATCCTTCTCAGAAGAAAGAGCAGCATCGGGGATCCTTCTCAGACGAAAGAGCAGCATCGGGGATTCTTCTCAGACGAGAGAGCAGCATCGGGGATTCTTCTCGGACAAAAGAGCAGCATCGGGGATTCTTCTCAGACGAAAGAGCAGCATCGGGGATTCTTCTCAGACGAAAGAGCAGCATCGGGGATCCTTCTCAGACAAAAGAGCAGCATTGGGGATTCTTTTCAGACGAAAGAGCAGAATCGGGGATCCTTCTCAGACGGCGACAGTGCAGAATCGGGGGATCCTTCTCAGACGAAAGAGCAGCATCGGGGATTCTTCTCAGACGAAATAGCAGCATCGGGGATTCTTCTCAGACGATAAAGCAGCATCTGGGATTCTTCTCAGACAAAAGAGCAGCATCGGGGATTCTTCTCAGACGAAAGATCAGCATCGGGGATTCTTCTCAGACGAAAGAGCAGCATCGGGGATTCTTCTCGGACGAAAGAGCAGCATCGGCGATCCTTCTCAGACGAAATAGCAGCATCGGGGATTCTTCTCAGACGATAAAGCAGCATCTGGGATTCTTCTCATACAAAAGAGCAGCATCGGGGATCCTTCTCAGACAAAAGAGTAGCATCGGGGATCCTTCTCAGTTGAAAGAGCAGCATCGGGGGATCCTTTTCAGATAAAAGAGCAGCATCGGGGATTCTTCTCGGACAAAAGAGCAGCATCGGGGATTCTTCTCAGACGAAAGAGCAGCATCGGGGATTCTTCTCAGACGAAAGAGCAGCATCGGGGTGTCCTTCTCAAACGAAAGAACAGCATCGGGGATCCTTCTCAAACGAAAGAGCAGCATCGGGGATCCATCTCAGACGAAAGAGCAGCATCGGGGATTCTTCTCAGACGAAAGAGCAGCATCGGCGATCCTTCTCAGACAAAAGAGCAGCATCGGGGATCCTTCTCAGACGACAGAGCAGCATCAGGGATCCTTCTCAGATGATAGAGCAGCATCGGGGGATCTTTCTCAGACGACGACAGAGCAGAGTCGTGGGAACATCTAACACGGCGTGAGAGCAGAGTTGTGGGACCTTTTCAGACGAAAGAGCAGCATCGGGGACTCTTCTCAGACGACGACAGAGCAGCATCGGGGGTTCTTAGACGGCGACGGAACAGCATCGGGGATTCTTCTCAGAAGACGACAGAGCAGAGTCGTGGGACCTTCTAAGACGGCGACAGAGCAGCATCGAGGATTCTTCTCAGCCGAAAGAGCAGCATCAGGGATTCTTCTCAGACGACAGAGCAGAATTTGGGGATCCTTCTCAGAAGAAAGAGCAGCATCGGGGATCCTTCTCAGACGGCGACAGTGCATAATCGGGGGATCCTTCTCAGAAGAAAGAGAAGCATCGGGGATCCTTCTCAGACGAAAGAGCAGCATCGGGGTTTTTTTTCAGACGAAAGAGCAGAATCGGGGATTCTTCTCAGCAGAAAGAGCAGCATCGGGGATCCTTCTCAGACGAAAGAGCAGCATCGGGGATTCTTCTCAGACGAAAGAGCAGCATCGGGGATCCTTCTCAGACGAAAGAGCAGCATCGGGGATTCTTTTCAGACGAAAGAGCAGAATCGGGGATCCTTCTCAGATGAAAGAGCAGCATCGGGGATCCTTCTCAGACGAAAGAGCAGAATCTGGGATCCTTCTCAGACGAAAGAGCAGCATCGGGGATCCTTCTCAGACGAAAGAGCAGCATCGGGGATTCTTTTCAGACGAAAGAGCAGAATCGGGGATCCTTCTCAGACGGCGACAGTGCAGAATCGGGGGATCCTTCTCATACGAAATAGCAGCATCGGGGATTCTTCTCAGACGATAACGCAGCATCTGGGATTCTTCTCAGACAAAAGAGCAGCATCGGGATTCTTCTCAGACGAAAGATCAGCATCGGGGATTCTTCTCAGACGAAAGAGCAGCATCGGGGATTCTTCTCGGACAAAAGAGCAGCATCGGCGATCCTTCTCAGACAAAAGAGCAGCATCGGTTATCCTTCTCAGACGACAGAGCAGCATCGGGGATCCTTCTCAGACGACAGAGCAGCATCGGGGATCCTTCTCAGAAGAAAGAGCAGCATCGGGGATCCTTCTCAGATGATAGAGCAGCATCGGGGATCCTTCTCAGATGATAGAGCAGCATCGGGGGATCTTTCTCAGACGACGACAGAGCAGAGTCGTGGGAACATCTAAGACGGCGTGAGAGCAGAGTTGTGGGACTCTTCTCAGACGGGGACGGAAAAGCTTCGGGGATTCTTCTCAGAAGACGACAGAGCAGAGTCGTGGGACCTTCTAAGACGGCGACAGAGCAGCACCGAGGATTCTTCTCAGCCGAAAGAGCAGCATCAGGGATTCTTCTCAGACGACAGACCAGAATTTGGGGATCCTTCTTAGAAGAAAGAGCAGCATTGGGGATCCTTCTCAGACGGCGACATTGCAGAATCGGGGTATCCTTCTCAGACGGCGACAGAGCAGAATCGGGGGATCCTTCTCAGAAGAAAGAGCAGCATCGGGGATCCTTCTCAGACGAAAAAGCAGCATCGGGGATTCTTTTCAGACGACAGAGCAGAATTTGGGGATCCTTCTTAGAAGAAAGAGCAGCATTGGGGATCCTTCTCAGACGGCGACATTGCAGAATCGGGGTATCCTTCTCAGACGGCGACAGAGCAGAATCGGGGGATCCTTCTCAGAAGAAAGAGCAGCATCGGGGATCCTTCTCAGACGAAAAAGCAGCATCGGGGATTCTTTTCAGACGAAAGAGCAGAATCTGGGATCCTTCTCAGACGAAAGAGCAGCATCGGGGATCCTTCTCAGACGAAAGAGCAGCATCGGGGATTCTTTTCAGACGAAAGAGCAGAATCGGGGATCCTTCTCAGACGGCGACAGTGCAGAATCGGGGGATCCTTCTCATACGAAATAGCAGCATCGGGGATTCTTCTCAGACGATAACGCAGCATCTGGGATTCTTCTCAGACGAAAGAGCAGAATCGGGGATCCTTCTCAGACGAAAGAGCAGCATCGGGGATCCTGCTCAGACGAAAGAGCAGCATCGGGGATTCTTTTCAGACGAAAGAGCAGAATCGGGGATCCTTCTCAGACGGCGACAGTGCAGAATCGGGGGATCCTTCTCAGACGAAAGAGCAGCATCGGGGATTCTTCTCAGACGAAAGAGCAGCATCGGCGATCCTTCTCAGACAAAAGAGCAGCATCGGGGATCCTTCTCAGACAAAAGAGCAGCATCGGGGATCCTTCTCAGACGATAGAGCCGCATCGGGGATCCTTCTCAGACGAAAGAGCAGCATCGGGGATTCTTCTCAGACGATAAAGCAGCATCGGGGATTCTTCTCAGACAAAAGAGCAGCATCGGGGATTCTTCTCAGACGAAAGAGCAGCATCGGGGACTCTTCTCAGACGAAAGAGCAGCATCGGCGATCCTTCTCAGACAAAAGAGCAGCATCGGGGATCCTTCTCAGACAAAAGAGCAGCATCGGGGATCCTTCTCAGACGATAGAGCAGCATCGGGGATCCTTCTCAGACGAAAGAGCAGCATCGGGGATTCTTCTCAGACGAAAGAGCAGCATCTGCGATCCTTCTCAGACAAAAGAGCAGCATCGGGGATCCTTCACAGACGAAAGAGCAGCATCGGCGATCCTTCTCAGACAAAAGAGCAGCATCGAGGATTCTTCTCAGACGACAGAGCAGAATTTGGGGATCCTTCTCAGAAGAAAGAGCAGCATCGGGGATTCTTCTCAGACGAAATAGCAGCATCGGGGATTCTTCTCAGACGATAAAGCAGCATCGGGGATTCTTCTCAGACAAAAGAGCAGCATCGGGGATTCTTCTCAGACGAAAGAGCAGCATCGGGGATTCTTCTCAGACGAAAGAGCAGCATCGGCGATCCTTCTCAGACAAAAGAGCAGCATCGGGGATCCTTCTCAGACAAAAGAGCAGCATCGGGGATCCTTCTCAGACGATAGAGCAGCATCGGGGATCCTTCTCAGACGAAAGAGCAGCATCGGGGATTCTTCTCAGACGATAAAGCAGCATCGGGGATTCTTCTCAGACAAAAGAGCAGCATCGGGGATTCTTCTCAGACGAAAGAGCAGCATCGGGGATTCTTCTCAGACGAAAGAGCAGCATCGGCGATCCTTCTCAGACAAAAGAGCAGCATCGGGGATCCTTCTCAGACAAAAGAGCAGCATCGGGGATCCTTCTCAGACGATAGAGCAGCATCGGGGATCCTTCTCAGACGAAAGAGCAGCATCGGGGATTCTTCTCAGACGAAAGAGCAGCATCTGCGATCCTTCTCAGACAAAAGAGCAGCATCGGGGATCCTTCACAGACGAAAGAGCAGCATCGGCGATCCTTCTCAGACAAAAGAGCAGCATCGGGGATCCTTCTCAGACGACAGACCAGCATCGGGGATCCTTCTCAGATGATAGAGCAGCATCGGGGATCCTTCTCAGACGAAAGAGTAGCATCGGGGATTCTTCTCAGACGAAAGAGCAGCATCGGGGATTCTTCTCAGAAGAAAGAGCTTTATCGGGGATCCTTCTCAGAAGAAAGAGCAGCATCGGGGATTCTTCTCAGAAGAAAGAGCTTTATCGGGGATCCTTCTCAGAAGAAAGAGCAGCATCGGGGATTCTTCTCAGACAAAAGAGTAGCATCGGGGATTCTTCTCAGACGAAAGAGCAGCATCGGGGATCCTTTTCAGACGATGACAAAGCAGCATCTGGGGATCCTTCTCAGAAGAAGGAGCAGCATCGGGGATCCTTCTCAGACGGCGACAGTGCAGAATCGGGGGATCCTTCTCAGACGAAAGAGCAGCATCGGGGATTCTTCTCAGACGAAATAGCAGCATCGGGGATTCTTCTCAGACGATTAAGCAGCATCGGGGATTCTTCTCAGACAAAAGAGCAGCATCGGGGATTCTTCTCAGACGAAAGAGCAGCATCGGGGATTCTTCTGAGACGAAAGAGCAGCATCGGCGATCCTTCTCAGACAAAAGAGCAGCATCGGGGATCCTTCTCAGACAAAAGAGCAGCATCGGGGATCCTTCTCAGACGATAGAGCAGCATCGGGGATCCTTCTCAGACGAAAGAGCAGCATCGGGGATTCTTCTCAGACGATAAAGCAGCATCGGGGATTCTTCTCAGACAAAAGAGCAGCATCGGGGATTCTTCTCAGACGAAAGAGCAGCATCGGGGATTCTTCTCAGACGAAAGAGCAGCATCGGCGATCCTTCTCAGACAAAAGAGCAGCATCGGGGATCCTTCTCAGACAAAAGAGCAGCATCGGGGATCCTTCTCAGACGATAGAGCAGCATCGGGGATCCTTCTCAGACGAAAGAGCAGCATCGGGGATTCTTCTCAGACGAAAGAGCAGCATCTGCGATCCTTCTCAGACAAAAGAGCAGCATCGGGGATCCTTCACAGACGAAAGAGCAGCATCGGCGATCCTTCTCAGACAAAAGAGCAGCATCGAGGATTCTTCTCAGACGACAGAGCAGAATTTGGGGATCCTTCTCAGAAGAAAGAGCAGCATCGGGGATCCTTCTCAGACGGCGACATTGCAGAATCGGGGGATCTTTCTCAGACGACGACAGAGCAGAGTCGTGGGAACATATAAGACGGCGTGAGAGCAGAGTCGTGGGACTCTTCTCAGACGGCGACGGAAAAGCATCGGGGATTCTTCTCAGAAGACGACAGAGCAGAGTCGTGGGACCTTCTAAGACGGCGACAGAGCAGCACCGAGGATTCTTCTCAGCCGAAAGAGCAGCATCAGGGATTCTTCTCAGACGACAGAGCAGAATTTGGGGATCCTTCTTAGAAGAAAGAGCAGCATTGGGGATCCTTCTCAGACGGCGACATTGCAGAATCGGGGTATCCTTCTCAGACGGCGACAGAGCAGAATCGGGGGATCCTTCTCAGAAGAAAGAGCAGCATCGGGGATCCTTCTCAGACGAAAAAGCAGCATCGGGGATTCTTTTCAGACGAAAGAGCAGAATCTGGGATCCTTCTCAGACGAAAGAGCAGCATCGGGGATCCTTCTCAGACGAAAGAGCAGCATCGGGGATTCTTTTCAGACGAAAGAGCAGAATCGGGGATCCTTCTCAGACGGCGACAGTGCAGAATCGGGGGATCCTTCTCATACGAAATAGCAGCATCGGGGATTCTTCTCAGACGATAACGCAGCATCTGGGATTCTTCTCAGACAAAAGAGCAGCATCGGGATTCTTCTCAGACGAAAGATCAGCATCGGGGATTCTTCTCAGACGAAAGAGCAGCATCGGGGATTCTTCTCGGACAAAAGAGCAGCATCGGCGATCCTTCTCAGACAAAAGAGCAGCATCGGTTATCCTTCTCAGACGACAGAGCAGCATCGGGGATCCTTCTCAGACGACAGAGCAGCATCGGGGATCCTTCTCAGAAGAAAGAGCAGCATCGGGGATCCTTCTCAGATGATAGAGCAGCATCGGGGATCCTTCTCAGATGATAGAGCAGCATCGGGGGATCTTTCTCAGACGACGACAGAGCAGAGTCGTGGGAACATCTAAGACGGCGTGAGAGCAGAGTTGTGGGACTCTTCTCAGACGGGGACGGAAAAGCTTCGGGGATTCTTCTCAGAAGACGACAGAGCAGAGTCGTGGGACCTTCTAAGACGGCGACAGAGCAGCACCGAGGATTCTTCTCAGCCGAAAGAGCAGCATCAGGGATTCTTCTCAGACGACAGACCAGAATTTGGGGATCCTTCTTAGAAGAAAGAGCAGCATCGGGGATTCTTCTCAGACGAAAGAGCAGCATCGGGGATTCTTCTGAGACGAAAGAGCAGCATCGGCGATCCTTCTCAGACAAAAGAGCAGCATCGGGGATCCTTCTCAGACGAAAGAGCAGCATCGGGGATTCTTCTCAGACGAAAGAGCAGCATCGGGGATTCTTCTCAGACGAAAGAGCAGCATCGGCGATCCTTCTCAGACAAAAGAGCAGCATCGGGGATCCTTCTCAGACAAAAGAGCAGCATCGGGGATCCTTCTCAGACGATAGAGCAGCATCGGGGATCCTTCTCAGACGAAAGAGCAGCATCGGGGATTCTTCTCAGACGAAAGAGCAGCATCTGCGATCCTTCTCAGACAAAAGAGCAGCATCGGGGATCCTTCACAGACGAAAGAGCAGCATCGGCGATCCTTCTCAGACAAAAGAGCAGCATCGAGGATTCTTCTCAGACGACAGAGCAGAATTTGGGGATCCTTCTCAGAAGAAAGAGCAGCATCGGGGATCCTTCTCAGACGGCGACATTGCAGAATCGGGGGATCTTTCTCAGACGACGACAGAGCAGAGTCGTGGGAACATATAAGACGGCGTGAGAGCAGAGTCGTGGGACTCTTCTCAGACGGCGACGGAAAAGCATCGGGGATTCTTCTCAGAAGACGACAGAGCAGAGTCGTGGGACCTTCTAAGACGGCGACAGAGCAGCACCGAGGATTCTTCTCAGCCGAAAGAGCAGCATCAGGGATTCTTCTCAGACGACAGAGCAGAATTTGGGGATCCTTCTTAGAAGAAAGAGCAGCATTGGGGATCCTTCTCAGACGGCGACATTGCAGAATCGGGGTATCCTTCTCAGACGGCGACAGAGCAGAATCGGGGGATCCTTCTCAGAAGAAAGAGCAGCATCGGGGATCCTTCTCAGACGAAAAAGCAGCATCGGGGATTCTTTTCAGACGAAAGAGCAGAATCTGGGATCCTTCTCAGACGAAAGAGCAGCATCGGGGATCCTTCTCAGACGAAAGAGCAGCATCGGGGATTCTTTTCAGACGAAAGAGCAGAATCGGGGATCCTTCTCAGACGGCGACAGTGCAGAATCGGGGGATCCTTCTCATACGAAATAGCAGCATCGGGGATTCTTCTCAGACGATAACGCAGCATCTGGGATTCTTCTCAGACAAAAGAGCAGCATCGGGATTCTTCTCAGACGAAAGATCAGCATCGGGGATTCTTCTCAGACGAAAGAGCAGCATCGGGGATTCTTCTCGGACAAAAGAGCAGCATCGGCGATCCTTCTCAGACAAAAGAGCAGCATCGGTTATCCTTCTCAGACGACAGAGCAGCATCGGGGATCCTTCTCAGACGACAGAGCAGCATCGGGGATCCTTCTCAGAAGAAAGAGCAGCATCGGGGATCCTTCTCAGATGATAGAGCAGCATCGGGGATCCTTCTCAGATGATAGAGCAGCATCGGGGGATCTTTCTCAGACGACGACAGAGCAGAGTCGTGGGAACATCTAAGACGGCGTGAGAGCAGAGTTGTGGGACTCTTCTCAGACGGGGACGGAAAAGCTTCGGGGATTCTTCTCAGAAGACGACAGAGCAGAGTCGTGGGACCTTCTAAGACGGCGACAGAGCAGCACCGAGGATTCTTCTCAGCCGAAAGAGCAGCATCAGGGATTCTTCTCAGACGACAGACCAGAATTTGGGGATCCTTCTTAGAAGAAAGAGCAGCATTGGGGATCCTTCTCAGACGGCGACATTGCAGAATCGGGGTATCCTTCTCAGACGGCGACAGAGCAGAATCGGGGGATCCTTCTCAGAAGAAAGAGCAGCATCGGGGATCCTTCTCAGACGAAAAAGCAGCATCGGGGATTCTTTTCAGACGACAGAGCAGAATTTGGGGATCCTTCTTAGAAGAAAGAGCAGCATTGGGGATCCTTCTCAGACGGCGACATTGCAGAATCGGGGTATCCTTCTCAGACGGCGACAGAGCAGAATCGGGGGATCCTTCTCAGAAGAAAGAGCAGCATCGGGGATCCTTCTCAGACGAAAAAGCAGCATCGGGGATTCTTTTCAGACGAAAGAGCAGAATCTGGGATCCTTCTCAGACGAAAGAGCAGCATCGGGGATCCTTCTCAGACGAAAGAGCAGCATCGGGGATTCTTTTCAGACGAAAGAGCAGAATCGGGGATCCTTCTCAGACGGCGACAGTGCAGAATCGGGGGATCCTTCTCATACGAAATAGCAGCATCGGGGATTCTTCTCAGACGATAACGCAGCATCTGGGATTCTTCTCAGACGAAAGAGCAGAATCGGGGATCCTTCTCAGACGAAAGAGCAGCATCGGGGATCCTGCTCAGACGAAAGAGCAGCATCGGGGATTCTTTTCAGACGAAAGAGCAGAATCGGGGATCCTTCTCAGACGGCGACAGTGCAGAATCGGGGGATCCTTCTCAGACGAAATAGCAGCATCTGGGATTCTTCTCAGACAAAAGAGCAGCATCGGGATTCTTCTCAGACGAAAGATCAGCATCGGGGATTCTTCTCAGACGAAAGAGCAGCATCGGGGATTCTTCTCGGACGAAAGAGCAGCATCGGCGATCCTTCTCAGACAAAAGAGCAGCATCGGGGATCCTTCTCAGACGACAGAGCAGCATCGGGGATCCTTCTCAGACGACAGAGCAGCATCGGGGATCCTTCTCAGAAGAAAGAGCAGCATCGGGGATCCTTCTCAGAAGAAAGAGCAGCATCGGGGATTCTTCTCAGACGAAAGAGCAGCATCGGGGATCCTTCTCAGACAAAAGAGTAGCATCGGGGATTCTTCTCAGACGAAAGAGCAGCATCGGGGATCCTTTTCAGACGACGACAAAGCAGCATCTGGTGATCCTTCTCAGAAGAAAGAGCAGCATTGGGGATCCTTCTCAGACGGCGACAGTGCAGAATCGGGGGATCCTTCTCAGACGAAAGAGCAGCATCGGGGATTCTTCTCAGACGAAATAGCAGCATCGGGGATTCTTCTCAGACGATAGAGCAGCATCGGGGGATCTTTCTCAGACGACGACAGAGCAGAGTCGTGGGAACATCTAAGACGGCGTGAGAGCAGAGTTGTGGGACTCTTCTCAGACGGGGACGGAAAAGCATCGGGGATTCTTCTCAGAAGACGACAGAGCAGAGTCGTGGGACCTTCTAAGACGGCGACAGAGCAGCACCGAGGATTCTTCTCAGCCGAAAGAGCAGCATCAGGGATTCTTCTCAGACGACAGACCAGAATTTGGGGATCCTTCTTAGAAGAAAGAGCAGCATTGGGGATCCTTCTCAGACGGCGACATTGCAGAATCGGGGTATCCTTCTCAGACGGCGACAGAGCAGAATCGGGGGATCCTTCTCAGAAGAAAGAGCAGCATCGGGGATCCTTCTCAGACGAAAAAGCAGCATCGGGGATTCTTTTCAGACGACAGAGCAGAATTTGGGGATCCTTCTTAGAAGAAAGAGCAGCATTGGGGATCCTTCTCAGACGGCGACATTGCAGAATCGGGGTATCCTTCTCAGACGGCGACAGAGCAGAATCGGGGGATCCTTCTCAGAAGAAAGAGCAGCATCGGGGATCCTTCTCAGACGAAAAAGCAGCATCGGGGATTCTTTTCAGACGAAAGAGCAGAATCTGGGATCCTTCTCAGACGAAAGAGCAGCATCGGGGATCCTTCTCAGACGAAAGAGCAGCATCGGGGATTCTTTTCAGACGAAAGAGCAGAATCGGGGATCCTTCTCAGACGGCGACAGTGCAGAATCGGGGGATCCTTCTCATACGAAATAGCAGCATCGGGGATTCTTCTCAGACGATAACGCAGCATCTGGGATTCTTCTCAGACGAAAGAGCAGAATCGGGGATCCTTCTCAGACGAAAGAGCAGCATCGGGGATCCTGCTCAGACGAAAGAGCAGCATCGGGGATTCTTTTCAGACGAAAGAGCAGAATCGGGGATCCTTCTCAGACGGCGACAGTGCAGAATCGGGGGATCCTTCTCAGACGAAATAGCAGCATCTGGGATTCTTCTCAGACAAAAGAGCAGCATCGGGATTCTTCTCAGACGAAAGATCAGCATCGGGGATTCTTCTCAGACGAAAGAGCAGCATCGGGGATTCTTCTCGGACGAAAGAGCAGCATCGGCGATCCTTCTCAGACAAAAGAGCAGCATCGGGGATCCTTCTCAGACGACAGAGCAGCATCGGGGATCCTTCTCAGACGACAGAGCAGCATCGGGGATCCTTCTCAGAAGAAAGAGCAGCATCGGGGATCCTTCTCAGAAGAAAGAGCAGCATCGGGGATTCTTCTCAGACGAAAGAGCAGCATCGGGGATCCTTCTCAGACAAAAGAGTAGCATCGGGGATTCTTCTCAGACGAAAGAGCAGCATCGGGGATCCTTTTCAGACGACGACAAAGCAGCATCTGGTGATCCTTCTCAGAAGAAAGAGCAGCATCGGGGATCCTTCTCAGACGGCGACAGTGCAGAATCGGGGGATCCTTCTCAGACGAAAGAGCAGCATCGGGGATTCTTCTCAGACGAAATAGCAGCATCGGGGATTCTTCTCAGACGATAAAGCAGCATCGGGGATTCTTCTCAGACGACGACAGAGCAGCATCGGGGGTTCTTAGACGGCGACGGAACAGCATCGGGGATTCTTCTCAGAAGACGACAGAGCAGAGTCTTGGGACCTTCTAAGACGGCGACAGAGCAGCATCGGGGATTCTTCTCAGACGAAAGAGCAGCATCGGGGATTCTTCTCAGACGAAAGAGAAGCATCGGGGTGTCCTTCTCAAATGAAAGAACAGCATCGGGGATCCTTCTCAGACGAATGAGCAGCATCGGGGATCCTTCTCAGACGAAAGAGCAGCATCAGGGATTCTTCTCAGACAAAAGAGCAGCATCGGGGATTCTTCTCAGACGAAAGAGCAGCATCGGGGATCCTTCTCAGACGAAAGAGCAGCATCGGGGATCCTTCTCAGACGAAAGAGCAGCATCGGGGATTCTTCTCAGACGAAAGAGCAGCATCGGCGATCCTTCTCAGACAAAAGAGCAGCATCGGGGATCCTTCTCAGACGACAGAGCAGCATCGGGGATCCTTCTCAGATGATAGAGCAGCATCGGGGGATCTTTCTCAGACGACGACAGAGCAGAGTCGTGGGAACATCTAAGACGGCGTGAGAGCAGAGTCGTGGGAACTTCTCAGACGAAAGAGCAGCATCGGGGATTCTTCTCAGATGAAAGAGCAGCATCGGGGATTCTTCTCAGACGAAAGAGCAGCATCGGGGTGTCCTTCTCAAACGAAAGAACAGCATCGGGGATCCTTCTCAGACGAAAGAGCAGCATCGGGGATTCTTCTCAGATGAAAGAGCAGCATCGGGGATTCTTCTCAGACGAAAGAGCAGCATCGGGGTGTCCTTCTCAAACGAAAGAACAGCATCGGGGATCCTTCTCAGACGATAAAGCAGCATTGGGGATTCTTCTCGGACAAAAGAGCAGCATCGGGGATTCCCTCAGACGAAAGAGCAGCATCAGGGATTCTTCTCAGACGAAAGAGCAGCATCGGGGTATCCTTCTCAAACGAAAGAACAGCATCGGGGATCCTTCTCAGACGAATGAGCAGCATCGGGGATCCTTCTCAGACGAAAGAGCAGCATCAGGGATTCTTCTCAGAAGAAAGAGCAGCATCGGGGATCCTTGTCAGACGGCGACAGTGCAGAATCGGGGGATCCTTCTCAGACGAAAGATCAGCACCGGGGATTCTTCTCAGACGAAAGAGCAGCATCGGGGATTCTTCTCGGACGAAAGAGCAGCATCGGCGATTCTTCTCAGACGAAAGAGCAGCATCGGGGATTCTTCTTGGACGAAAGAGCAGCATCGGCGATCCTTCTCAGACAAAAGAGCAGCATCGGGGATCCATCTCAGACGACAGAGCAGCATCGGGGATCCTTCTCAGATGATAGAGCAGCATCGGGGATCCTTCTCAGACGAAAGAGCAGCATCGGGGATTCTTCTCAGACGAAAGAGCAGCATCGGGGATTCTTCTCAGACGATAAAGCAGCATCGGGGATTCTTCTCAGACAAAAGAGCAGCATCGGGGATTCTTCTCAGACGAAAGAGCAGCATCGGGGATTCTTCTCAGACGAAAGAGCAGCATCGGCGATCCTTCTCAGACAAAAGAGCAGCATCGGGGATCCTTCTCAGACAAAAGAGCAGCATCGGGGATCCTTCTCAGACGATAGAGCAGCATCGGGGATCCTTCTCAGACGAAAGAGCAGCATCGGGGATTCTTCTCAGACGAAAGAGCAGCATCTGCGATCCTTCTCAGACAAAAGAGCAGCATCGGGGATCCTTCACAGACGAAAGAGCAGCATCGGCGATCCTTCTCAGACAAAAGAGCAGCATCGGGGATCCTTCTCAGACGACAGACCAGCATCGGGGATCCTTCTCAGATGATAGAGCAGCATCGGGGATCCTTCTCAGACGAAAGAGTAGCATCGGGGATTCTTCTCAGACGAAAGAGCAGCATCGGGGATTCTTCTCAGAAGAAAGAGCTTTATCGGGGATCCTTCTCAGAAGAAAGAGCAGCATCGGGGATTCTTCTCAGACGAAAGAGCAGCATCGTGGATCCTTCTCAGACAAAAGAGTAGCATCGGGGATTCTTCTCAGACGAAAGAGCAGCATCGGGGATCCTTTTCAGACGATGACAAAGCAGCATCTGGGGATCCTTCTCAGAAGAAGGAGCAGCATCGGGGATCCTTCTCAGACGGCGACAGTGCAGAATCGGGGGATCCTTCTCAGACGAAAGAGCAGCATCGGGGATTCTTCTCAGACGAAATAGCAGCATCGGGGATTCTTCTCAGACGATAAAGCAGCATCGGGGATTCTTCTCAGACAAAAGAGCAGCATCGGGGATTCTTCTCAGACGAAAGAGCAGCATCGGGGATTCTTCTCAGACGAAAGAGCAGCATCGGCGATCCTTCTCAGACAAAAGAGCAGCATCGGGGATCCTTCTCAGACAAAAGAGCAGCATCGGGGATCCTTCTCAGACGATAGAGCAGCATCGGGGATCCTTCTCAGATGAAAGAGCAGCATCGGGGATTCTTCTCAGACGATAAAGCAGCATCGGGGATTCTTCTCAGACAAAAGAGCAGCATCGGGGATTCTTCTCAGACGAAAGAGCAGCATCGGGGACTCTTCTCAGACGAAAGAGCAGCATCGGCGATCCTTCTCAGACAAAAGAGCAGCATCGGGGATCCTTCTCAGACAAAAGAGCAGCATCGGGGATCCTTCTCAGACGATAGAGCAGCATCGGGGATCCTTCTCAGACGAAAGAGCAGCATCGGGGATTCTTCTCAGACGAAAGAGCAGCATCTGCGATCCTTCTCAGACAAAAGAGCAGCATCGGGGATCCTTCACAGACGAAAGAGCAGCATCGGCGATCCTTCTCAGACAAAAGAGCAGCATCGAGGATTCTTCTCAGACGACAGAGCAGAATTTGGGGATCCTTCTCAGAAGAAAGAGCAGCATCGGGGATCCTTCTCAGACGGCGACATTGCAGAATCGGGGGATCTTTCTCAGACGACGACAGAGCAGAGTCGTGGGAACATATAAGACGGCGTGAGAGCAGAGTCGTGGGACTCTTCTCAGACGGCGACGGAAAAGCATCGGGGATTCTTCTCAGAAGACGACAGAGCAGAGTCGTGGGACCTTCTAAGACGGCGACAGAGCAGCACCGAGGATTCTTCTCAGCCGAAAGAGCAGCATCAGGGATTCTTCTCAGACGACAGAGCAGAATTTGGGGATCCTTCTTAGAAGAAAGAGCAGCATTGGGGATCCTTCTCAGACGGCGACATTGCAGAATCGGGGTATCCTTCTCAGACGGCGACAGAGCAGCATCGGGGATCCTTCTCAGACGAAAGAGCAGCATCGGGGATTCTTTTCAGACGAAAGAGCAGAATCGGGGATCCTTCTCAGACGGCGACAGTGCAGATTCGGGGGATCCTTCTCAGACGAAATAGCAGCATCGGGGATTCTTCTCAGACGATAACGCAGCATCTGGGATTCTTCTCAGACAAAAGAGCAGCATCGGGATTCTTCTCAGACGAAAGATCAGCATCGGGGATTCTTCTCAGACGAAAGAGCAGCATCGGGGATTCTTCTCGGACGAAAGAGCAGCATCGGCGATCCTTCTCAGACAAAAGAGCAGCATCGGTTATCCTTCTCAGACGACAGAGCAGCATCGGGGATCCTTCTCAGACGACAGAGCAGCATCGGGGATCCTTCTCAGAAGAAAGAGCAGCATCGGGGATCCTTCTCAGAAGAAAGAGCAGCATCGGGGATTCTTCTCAGACGAAAGAGCAGCATCGGGGATCCTTCTCAGACAAAAGAGCAGCATCGGGGATCCTTCTCAGATGATAGAGCAGCATCGGGGGATCTTTCTCAGACGACGACAGAGCAGAGTCGTGGGAACATCTAAGACGGCGTGAGAGCAGAGTTGTGGGACTCTTCTCAGACGGGGACGGAAAAGCATCGGGGATTCTTCTCAGAAGACGACAGAGCAGAGTCGTGGGACCTTCTAAGACGGCGACAGAGCAGCATCGGGGATTCTTCTCAGACGAAAGAGCAGCATCGGGGATTCTTCTCAGACGAAAGAGAAGCATCGGGGTGTCCTTCTCAAATGAAAGAACAGCATCGGGGATCCTTCTCAGACGAATGAGCAGCATCGGGGATCCTTCTCAGACGAAAGAGCAGCATCAGGGATTCTTCTCAGACGAAAGAGCAGCATCGGGGATTCTTCTCAGACGAAAGAGCAGCATCGGGGATCCTTCTCAGACGAAAGAGCAGCATCGGGGATCCTTCTCAGACGAAAGAGCAGCATCGGGGATTCTTCTCAGACGAAAGAGCAGCATCGGCGATCCTTCTCAGACAAAAGAGCAGCATCGGGGATCCTTCTCAGACGACAGAGCAGCATCGGGGATCCTTCTCAGATGATAGAGCAGCATCGGGGGATCTTTCTCAGACGACGACAGAGCAGAGTCGTGGGAACATCTAAGACGGCGTGAGAGCAGAGTCGTGGGAACTTCTCAGACGAAAGAGCAGCATCGGGGATTCTTCTCAGATGAAAGAGCAGCATCGGGGATTCTTCTCAGACGAAAGAGCAGCATCGGGGTGTCCTTCTCAAACGAAAGAACAGCATTGGGGATCCTTCTCAGACGAAAGAGCAGCATCGGGGATTCTTCTCAGATGAAAGAGCAGCATCGGGGATTCTTCTCAGACGAAAGAGCAGCATCGGGGTGTCCTTCTCAAACGAAAGAACAGCATCGGGGATCCTTCTCAGACGATAAAGCAGCATTGGGGATTCTTCTCGGACAAAAGAGCAGCATCGGGGATTCCCTCAGACGAAAGAGCAGCATCAGGGATTCTTCTCAGACGAAAGAGCAGCATCGGGGTATCCTTCTCAAACGAAAGAACAGCATCGGGGATCCTTCTCAGACGAATGAGCAGCATCGGGGATCCTTCTCAGACGAAAGAGCAGCATCAGGGATTCTTCTCAGAAGAAAGAGCAGCATCGGGGATCCTTGTCAGACGGCGACAGTGCAGAATCGGGGGATCCTTCTCAGACGAAAGAGCAGCATCGGGGATTCTTCTCGGACGAAAGAGCAGCATCGGCGATTCTTCTCAGACGAAAGAGCAGCATCGGGGATTCTTCTTGGACGAAAGAGCAGCATCGGCGATCCTTCTCAGACAAAAGAGCAGCATCGGGGATCCATCTCAGACGACAGAGCAGCATCGGGGATCCTTCTCAGATGATAGAGCAGCATCGGGGATCCTTCTCAGACGAAAGAGCAGCATCGGGGATTCTTCTCAGACGAAAGAGCAGCATCGGGGATTCTTCTCAGAAGAAAGAGCTTTATTGGGGATCCTTCTCAGACGAAAAAGCAGCATCGGGGATCCTTCTCAGACAAAAGAGTAGCATCGGGGATTCTTCTCAGACGACAGAGCAGAATTTGGGGATCCTTCTCAGAAGAAAGAGCAGCACCGGGGATCCTTCTCAGACGGCGACAGTGCAGAATCGGGGGATCCTTCTCAGACGAAAGAGCAGAATTTGAGGATCCTTCTCAGAAGAAAGAGCAGCATCGGGGATTCTTCTCAGACGAAAAAGCAGCATCGGGGATCCTTCTCAGACAAAAGAGTAGCATCGGGGATTCTTCTCAGACGACAGAGCAGAATTTGGGGATCCTTCTCAGAAGAAAGAGCAGCACCGGGGATCCTTCTCAGACGGCGACAGTGCAGAATCGGGGGATCCTTCTCAGACGAAAGAGCAGAATTTGAGGATCCTTCTCAGAAGAAAGAGCAGCATCGGGGATCCTTCTCAGACGGCGACATTGCAGAATCGGGGAATCCTTCTCAGACGGCGACAGAGCAGAATCGGGGGATCCTTCTCAGAAGAAAGAGCAGCATCGGGGATCCTTCTCAGACGAAAGAGCAGCATCGGGGTTTCTTTTCAGACGAAAGAGCAGAATCGGGGATCCTTCTCAGACGAAAGAGCAGCATCGGGGATTCTTCTCAGACGAAAGAGCAGCATCGGGGATTCTTCTCAGACGAAAGAGCAGCATCGGGGTGTCCTTCTCAAACGAAAGAACAGCATCGGGGATCCTTCTCAGACGATAAAGCAGCATCGGGGATTCTTCTCGGACAAAAGAGCAGCATCGGGGATTCTTCTCAGACGAAAGAGCAGCATCGGGGATTCTTCTCAGACGAAAGAGCAGCATCGGGGTGTCCTTCTCAAACGAAAGAACAGCATCGGGGATCCTTCTCAGACGAATGAGCAGCATCGGGGATCCTTCTCAGACGAAAGAGCAGCATCAGGGATTCTTCTCAGACGAAAGAGCAGCATCGGGGATTCTTCTCAGACGACGACAGAGCAGCATCGGGGGTTCTTAGACGGCGACGGAACAGCATCGGGGATTCTTCTCAGAAGACGACAGAGCAGAGTCGTGGGACCTTCTAAGACGGCGACAGAGCAGCATCGAGGATTCTTCTCAGCCGAAAGAGCAGCATCAGGGATTCTTCTCAGACGACAGAGCAGAATTTGGGGATCCTTCTCAGAAGAAAGAGCAGCATCGGGGATCCTTCTCAGACGGCGACAGTGCAGAATCGGGGGATCCTTCTCAGAAGAAAGAGCAGCATCGGGGATCCTTCTCAGACGAAAGAGCAGCATCGGGGTTTCTTTTCAGACGAAAGAGCAGAATCGGGGATTCTTCTCAGCAGATAGAGCAGCATCGGGGATCCTTCTCAGACGAAAGAGCAGCATCGGGGATTCTTCTCAGACGAAAGAGCAGCATCGGGGATCCTTCTCAGACGAAAGAGCAGCATCTGGGATTCTTTTCAGACGAAAGAGCAGAATCGGGGATCCTTCTCAGACGAAAGAGCAGCATCGGGGATCCTTCTCAGACGAAAGAGCAGCATCGGGGATTCTTTTCAGACGAAAGAGCAGAATCGGGGATCATTCTCAGACGGCTACAGTGCAGAATCGGGGGATCCTTCTCAGACGAAAGAGCAGCATCGGGGATTCTTCTCAGAAGAATCCCCGATGCTGCTATTTCGTCTCAGACGATAAAGCAGCATCTGGGATTCTTCTCAGACAAAAGAGCAGCATCGGGGATTCTTCTCGGACGAAAGAGCAGCATCGGCGATCCTTCTCAGACAAAAGAGCAGCATCGGGGATCCTTCTCAGACGACAGACCAGCATCGGGGATCCTTCTCAGATGATAGAGCAGCATCGTGGATCCTTCTCAGACGAAAGAGCAGCATCGGGGATTCTTCTCAGACGAAAGAGCAGCATCGGGGATTCTTCTCAGAAGAAAGAGCTTTATCGGGGATCCTTCTCAGAAGAAAGAGCAGCATCGGGGATTCTTCTCAGACGAAAGAGCAGCATCGTGGATCCTTCTCAGACAAAAGAGTAGCATTGGGGATTCTTCTCAGACGAAAGAGCAGCATCGGGGATCCTTTTCAGACGACGACAAAGCAGCATCTGGGGATCCTTCTCAGAAGAAGGAGCAGCATCGGGGATCCTTCTCAGACGGCGACAGTGCAGAATCGGGGGATCCTTCTCAGACGAAAGAGCAGCATCGGGGATTCTTCTCAGACGAAATAGCAGCATCGGGGATTCTTCTCAGACGATAAAGCAGCATCGGGGATTCTTCTCAGACAAAAGAGCAGCATCGAGGATTCTTCTCAGCCGAAAGAGCAGCATCAGGGATTCTTCTCAGACGACAGAGCAGAATTTGGGGATCCTTCTCAGAAGAAAGAGCAGCATCGGGGATCCTTCTCAGACGGCGACAGTGCAGAATCGGGGGATCCTTCTCAGAAGAAAGAGCAGCATCGGGGATCCTTCTCAGACGAAAGAGCAGCATCGGGGTTTCTTTTCAGACGAAAGAGCAGAATCGGGGATTCTTCTCAGCAGAAAGAGCAGCATCGGGGATCCTTCTCAGACGAAAGAGCAGCATCGGGGATTCTTCTCAGACGAAAGAGCAGCATCGGGGATCCTTCTCAGACGAAAGAGCAGCATCTGGGATTCTTTTCAGACGAAAGAGCAGAATCGGGGATCCTTCTCAGACGAAAGAGCAGCATCGGGGATCCTTCTCAGACGAAAGAGCAGCATCGGGGATTCTTTTCAGACGAAAGAGCAGCATCGGGGATCCTTCTCAGAAGAAAGAGCAGCATCGGGGATTCTTCTCAGACGAAAAAGCAGCATCGGGGATCCTTCTCAGACAAAAGAGTAGCATCGGGGATTCTTCTCAGACGACAGAGCAGAATTTGGGGATCCTTCTCAGAAGAAAGAGCAGCACCGGGGATCCTTCTCAGACGGCGACAGTGCAGAATCGGGGGATCCTTCTCAGACGAAAGAGCAGAATTTGAGGATCCTTCTCAGACGAAAAAGCAGCATCGGGGATTCTTTTCAGACGGCGACAGAGCAGAATCGGGGGATCCTTCTCAGAAGAAAGAGCAGCATCGGGGATCCTTCTCAGACGAAAAAGCAGCATCGGGGATTCTTTTCAGACGAAAGAGCAGAATCGGGGATCCTTCTCAGACGAAAGAGCAGCATCGGGGATCCTGCTCAGACGAAAGAGCAGCATCGGGGATTCTTTTCAGACGAAAGAGCAGAATCGGGGATCCTTCTCAGACGGCGACAGTGCAGAATCGGGGGATCCTTCTCAGACGAAATAGCAGCATCTGGGATTCTTCTCAGACAAAAGAGCAGCATCGGGATTCTTCTCAGACGAAAGATCAGCATCGGGGATTCTTCTCAGACGAAAGAGCAGCATCGGGGATTCTTCTCGGACGAAAGAGCAGCATCGGCGATCCTTCTCAGACAAAAGAGCAGCATCGGGGATCCTTCTCAGACGACAGAGCAGCATCGGGGATCCTTCTCAGACGACAGAGCAGCATCGGGGATCCTTCTCAGAAGAAAGAGCAGCATCGGGGATCCTTCTCAGAAGAAAGAGCAGCATCGGGGATTCTTCTCAGACGAAAGAGCAGCATCGGGGATCCTTCTCAGACAAAAGAGTAGCATCGGGGATTCTTCTCAGAGGAAAGAGCAGCATCGGGGATCCTTTTCAGACGACGACAAAGCAGCATCTGGTGATCCTTCTCAGAAGAAAGAGCAGCATCGGGGATCCTTCTCAGACGGCGACAGTGCAGAATCGGGGGATCCTTCTCAGACGAAAGAGCAGCATCGGGGATTCTTCTCAGACGAAATAGCAGCATCGGGGATTCTTCTCAGACGATAAAGCAGCATCGGGGATTCTTCTCAGACGACGACAGAGCAGCATCGGGGGTTCTTAGACGGCGACGGAACAGCATCGGGGATTCTTCTCAGAAGACGACAGAGCAGAGTCTTGGGACCTTCTAAGACGGCGACAGAGCAGCATCGGGGATTCTTCTCAGACGAAAGAGCAGCATCGGGGATTCTTCTCAGACGAAAGAGAAGCATCGGGGTGTCCTTCTCAAATGAAAGAACAGCATCGGGGATCCTTCTCAGACGAATGAGCAGCATCGGGGATCCTTCTCAGACGAAAGAGCAGCATCAGGGATTCTTCTCAGACGAAAGAGCAGCATCGGGGATTCTTCTCAGACGAAAGAGCAGCATCGGGGATCCTTCTCAGACGAAAGAGCAGCATCGGGGATCCTTCTCAGACGAAAGAGCAGCATCGGGGATTCTTCTCAGACGAAAGAGCAGCATCGGCGATCCTTCTCAGACAAAAGAGCAGCATCGGGGATCCTTCTCAGACGACAGAGCAGCATCGGGGATCCTTCTCAGATGATAGAGCAGCATCGGGGGATCTTTCTCAGACGACGACAGAGCAGAGTCGTGGGAACATCTAAGACGGCGTGAGAGCAGAGTCGTGGGAACTTCTCAGACGAAAGAGCAGCATCGGGGATTCTTCTCAGATGAAAGAGCAGCATCGGGGATTCTTCTCAGACGAAAGAGCAGCATCGGGGTGTCCTTCTCAAACGAAAGAACAGCATCGGGGATCCTTCTCAGACGAAAGAGCAGCATCGGGGATTCTTCTCAGATGAAAGAGCAGTATCGGGGATTCTTCTCAGACGAAAGAGCAGCATCGGGGTGTCCTTCTCAAACGAAAGAACAGCATCGGGGATCCTTCTCAGACGATAAAGCAGCATTGGGGATTCTTCTCGGATAAAAGAGCAGCATCGGGGATTCCCTCAGACGAAAGAGCAGCATCAGGGATTCTTCTCAGACGAAAGAGCAGCATCGGGGTATCCTTCTCAAACGAAAGAACAGCATCGGGGATCCTTCTCAGACGAATGAGCAGCATCGGGGATCCTTCTCAGACGAAAGAGCAGCATCAGGGATTCTTCTCAGAAGAAAGAGCAGCATCGGGGATCCTTGTCAGACGGCGACAGTGCAGAATCGGGGGATCCTTATCAGACGAAAGATCAGCACCGGGGATTCTTCTCAGACGAAAGAGCAGCATCGGGGATTCTTCTCGGACGAAAGAGCAGCATCGGCGATTCTTCTCAGACGAAAGAGCAGCATCGGGGATTCTTCTTGGACGAAAGAGCAGCATCGGCGATCCTTCTCAGACAAAAGAGCAGCATCGGGGATCCATCTCAGACGACAGAGCAGCATCGGGGATCCTTCTCAGATGATAGAGCAGCATCGGGGATCCTTCTCAGACGAAAGAGCAGCATCGGGGATTCTTCTCAGACGAAAGAGCAGCATCGGGGATTCTTCTCAGAAGAAAGAGCTTTATTGGGGATCCTTCTCAGAAGAAAGAGCAGCATCGGGGATTCTTCTCAGACGAAAAAGCAGCATCGGGGATCCTTCTCAGACAAAAGAGTAGCATCGGGGATTCTTCTCAGACGACAGAGCAGAATTTGGGGATCCTTCTCAGAAGAAAGAGCAGCACCGGGGATCCTTCTCAGACGGCGACAGTGCAGAATCGGGGGATCCTTCTCAGACGAAAGAGCAGAATTTGAGGATCCTTCTCAGAAGAAAGAGCAGCATCGGTGATCCTTCTCAGACGGCGACATTGCAGAATCGGGGAATCCTTCTCAGACGGCGACAGAGCAGAATCGGGGGATCCTTCTCAGAAGAAAGAGCAGCATCGGGGATCCTTCTCAGACGAAAGAGCAGCATCGGGGTTTCTTTTCAGACGAAAGAGCAGCATCGGGGATTCTTCTCAGACGAAAGAGCAGCATCGGGGTGTCCTTCTCAAACGAAAGAACAGCATCGGGGATCCTTCTCAGACGATAAAGCAGCATCGGGGATTCTTCTCGGACAAAAGAGCAGCATCGGGGATTCTTCTCAGACGAAAGAGCAGCATCGGGGATTCTTCTCGGACAAAAGAGCAGCATCGGGGATTCTTCTCAGACGAAAGAGCAGCATCGGGGATTCTTCTCAGACGAAAGAGCAGCATCGGGGTGTCCTTCTCAAACGAAAGAACAGCATCGGGGATCCTTCTCAGACGAATGAGCAGCATCGGGGATCCTTCTCAGACGAAAGAGCAGCATCGGGGATTCTTCTTGGACGAAAGAGCAGCATCGGCGATTCTTCTCAGACGAAAGAGCAGCATCGGGGATTCTTCTTGGACGAAAGAGCAGCATCGGCGATCCTTCTCAGACAAAAGAGCAGCATCGGGGATCCATCTCAGACAACAGAGCAGCATCGGGGATCCTTCTCAGATGATAGAGCAGCATCGGGGATCCTTCTCAGACGAAAGAGCAGCATCGGGGATTCTTCTCAGACGAAAGAGCAGCATCGGGGATTCTTCTAAGAAGAAAGAGCTTTATTGGGGATCCTTCTCAGAAGAAAGAGCAGCATCGGGGATTCTTCTCAGACGAAAAAGCAGCATCGGGGATCCTTCTCAGACAAAAGAGTAGCATCGGGGATTCTTCTCAGACGACAGAGCAGAATTTGGGGATCCTTCTCAGAAGAAAGAGCAGCACCGGGGATCCTTCTCAGACGGCGACAGTGCAGAATCGGGGGATCCTTCTCAGACGAAAGAGCAGAATTTGAGGATCCTTCTCAGAAGAAAGAGCAGCATCGGGGATCCTTCTCAGACGGCGACATTGCAGAATCGGGGAATCCTTCTCAGACGGCGACAGAGCAGAATCGGGGGATCCTTCTCAGAAGAAAGAGCAGCATCGGGGAACCTTCTCAGACGAAAGAGCAGCATCGGGGTTTCTTTTCAGACGAAAGAGCAGAATCGGGGATCCTTCTCAGACGAAAGAGCAGCATCGGGGATTCTTCTCAGACGAAAGAGCAGCATCGGGGTGTCCTTCTCAAACGAAAGAACAGCATCGGGGATCCTTCTCAGACGATAAAGCAGCATCGGGGATTCTTCTCGGACAAAAGAGCAGCATCGGGGATTCTTCTCAGACGAAAGAGCAGCATCGGGGATTCTTCTCAGACGAAAGAGCAGCATCGGGGTGTCCTTCTCAAACGAAAGAACAGCATCGGGGATCCTTCTCAGACGAATGAGCAGCATCGGGGATCCTTCTCAGACGAAAGAGCAGCATCAGGGATTCTTCTCAGACGAAAGAGCAGCATCGGGGATTCTTCTCAGACGACGACAGAGCAGCATCGGGGGTTCTTAGACGGCGACGGAACAGCATCGGGGATTCTTCTCAGAAGACGACAGAGCAGAGTCGTGGGACCTTCTAAGACGGCGACAGAGCAGCATCGAGGATTCTTCTCAGCCGAAAGAGCAGCATCAGGGATTCTTCTCAGACGACAGAGCAGAATTTGGGGATCCTTCTCAGAAGAAAGAGCAGCATCGGGGATCCTTCTCAGACGGCGACAGTGCAGAATCGGGGGATCCTTCTCAGAAGAAAGAGCAGCATCGGGGATCCTTCTCAGACGAAAGAGCAGCATCGGGGTTTCTTTTCAGACGAAAGAGCAGAATCGGGGATTCTTCTCAGCAGATAGAGCAGCATCGGGGATCCTTCTCAGACGAAAGAGCAGCATCGGGGATTCTTCTCAGACGAAAGAGCAGCATCGGGGATCCTTCTCAGACGAAAGAGCAGCATCTGGGATTCTTTTCAGACGAAAGAGCAGAATCGGGGATCCTTCTCAGACGAAAGAGCAGCATCGGGGATCCTTCTCAGACGAAAGAGCAGCATCGGGGATTCTTTTCAGACGAAAGAGCAGAATCGGGGATCCTTCTCAGACGGCTACAGTGCAGAATCGGGGGATCCTTCTCAGACGAAAGAGCAGCATCGGGGATTCTTCTCAGAAGAATCCCCGATGCTGCTATTTCGTCTCAGACGATAAAGCAGCATCTGGGATTCTTCTCAGACAAAAGAGCAGCATCGGGGATTCTTCTCGGACGAAAGAGCAGCATCGGCGATCCTTCTCAGACAAAAGAGCAGCATCGGGGATCCTTCTCAGACGACAGACCAGCATCGGGGATCCTTCTCAGATGATAGAGCAGCATCGGGGATCCTTCTCAGACGAAAGAGCAGCATCGGGGATTCTTCTCAGACGAAAGAGCAGCATCGGGGATTCTTCTCAGAAGAAAGAGCTTTATCGGGGATCCTTCTCAGAAGAAAGAGCAGCATCGGGGATTCTTCTCAGACGAAAGAGCAGCATCGTGGATCCTTCTCAGACAAAAGAGTAGCATCGGGGATTCTTCTCAGACGAAAGAGCAGCATCGGGGATCCTTTTCAGACGACGACAAAGCAGCATCTGGGGATCCTTTTCAGACGACGACAAAGCAGCATCTGGGGATCCTTCTCAGAAGAAGGAGCAGCATCGGGGATCCTTCTCAGACGGCGACAGTGCAGAATCGGGGGATCCTTCTCAGACGAAAGAGCAGCATCGGGGATTCTTCTCAGACGAAATAGCAGCATCGGGGATTCTTCTCAGACGATAAAGCAGCATCGGGGATTCTTCTCAGACAAAAGAGCAGCATCGAGGATTCTTCTCAGCCGAAAGAGCAGCATCAGGGATTCTTCTCAGACGACAGAGCAGAATTTGGGGATCCTTCTCAGAAGAAAGAGCAGCATCGGGGATCCTTCTCAGACGGCGACAGTGCAGAATCGGGGGATCCTTCTCAGAAGAAAGAGCAGCATCGGGGATCCTTCTCAGACGAAAGAGCAGCATCGGGGTTTCTTTTCAGACGAAAGAGCAGAATCAGGGATTCTTCTCAGCAGAAAGAGCAGCATCGGGGATCCTTCTCAGACGAAAGAGCAGCATCGGGGATTCTTCTCAGACGAAAGAGCAGCATCGGGGATCCTTCTCAGACGAAAGAGCAGCATCTGGGATTCTTTTCAGACGAAAGAGCAGCATCGGGGATTCTTTTCAGACGAAAGAGCAGAATCGGGGATCCTTCTCAGACGGCTATAGTGCAGAATCGGGTGATCCTTCTCAGACGAAAGAGCAGCATCGGGGATTCTTCTCAGACGAAATAGCAGCATCGGGGATTCTTCTCAGACGATAAAGCAGCATCTGGGATTCTTCTCAGACAAAAGAGCAGCATCGGGGATTCTTCTCGGACGAAAGAGCAGCATCGGCGATCCTTCTCAGACAAAAGAGCAGCATCGGGGATCCTTCTCAGACGACAGACCAGCATCGGGGATCCTTCTCAGATGATAGAGCAGCATCGGGGATCCTTCTCAGACGAAAGAGCAGCATCGGGGATTCTTCTCAGACGAAAGAGCAGCATCGGGGATTCTTCTCAGAAGAAAGAGCTTTATCGGGGATTCTTCTCAGAAGAAAGAGCAGCATCGGGGATTCTTCTCAGACGAAAAAGCAGCATCGTGGATCCTTCTCAGACAAAAGAGTAGCATCGGGGATTCTTCTCAGACGAAAGAGCAGCATCGGGGATCCTTTTCAGACGACGACAAAGCAGCATCTGGGGATCCTTCTCAGAAGAAGGAGCAGCATCGGGGATCCTTCTCAGACGGCGACAGTGCAGAATCGGGGGATCCTTCTCAGACGAAAGAGCAGCATCGGGGATTCTTCTCAGACGAAATAGCAGCATCGGGGATTCTTCTCAGACGATAAAGCAGCATCGGGGATTCTTCTCAGACAAAAGAGCAGCATCGGGGATTCTTCTCAGACGAAAGAGCAGCATCGGGGATTCTTCTCAGACGAAAGAGCAGCATCGGCGATCCTTCTCAGACAAAAGAGCAGCATCGGGGATCCTTCTCAGACAAAAGAGCAGCATCGGGGATCCTTCTCAGACAAAAGAGCAGCATCGGGGATCCTTCTCAGATGATAGAGCAGCATCGGGGATCCTTCTCAGACGAAAGAGCAGCATCGGGGATTCTTCTCAGACGAAAGAGCAGCATCGGGGATTCTTCTCAGAAGAAAGAGCTTTATTGGGGATCCTTCTCAGAAGAAAGAGCAGCATCGGGGATTCTTCTCAGACGAAAAAGCAGCATCGGGGATCCTTCTCAGACAAAAGAGTAGCATCGGGGATTCTTCTCAGACGACAGAGCAGAATTTGGGGATCCTTCTCAGAAGAAAGAGCAGCACCGGGGATCCTTCTCAGACGGCGACAGTGCAGAATCGGGGGATCCTTCTCAGACGAAAGAGCAGAATTTGAGGATCCTTCTCAGACGAAAAAGCAGCATCGGGGATTCTTTTCAGACGGCGACAGAGCAGAATCGGGGGATCCTTCTCAGAAGAAAGAGCAGCATCGGGGATCCTTCTCAGACGAAAAAGCAGCATCGGGGATTCTTTTCAGACGAAAGAGCAGAATCGGGGATCCTTCTCAGACGAAAGAGCAGCATCGGGGATCCTGCTCAGACGAAAGAGCAGCATCGGGGATTCTTTTCAGACGAAAGAGCAGAATCGGGGATCCTTCTCAGACGGCGACAGTGCAGAATCGGGGGATCCTTCTCAGACGAAATAGCAGCATCTGGGATTCTTCTCAGACAAAAGAGCAGCATCGGGATTCTTCTCAGACGAAAGATCAGCATCGGGGATTCTTCTCAGACGAAAGAGCAGCATCGGGGATTCTTCTCAGACGAAAGAGCAGCATCGGCGATCCTTCTCAGACAAAAGAGCAGCATCGGGGATCCTTCTCAGACGACAGAGCAGCATCGGGGATCCTTCTCAGACGACAGAGCAGCATCGGGGATCCTTCTCAGAAGAAAGAGCAGCATCGGGGATCCTTCTCAGAAGAAAGAGCAGCATCGGGGATCCTTCTCAGACAAAAGAGTAGCATCGGGGATTCTTCTCAGAGGAAAGAGCAGCATCGGGGATCCTTTTCAGACGACGACAAAGCAGCATCTGGTGATCCTTCTCAGAAGAAAGAGCAGCATCGGGGATCCTTCTCAGACGGCGACAGTGCAGAATCGGGGGATCCTTCTCAGACGAAAGAGCAGCATCGGGGATTCTTCTCAGACGAAATAGCAGCATCGGGGATTCTTCTCAGACGACGACAGAGCAGCATCGGGGGTTCTTAGACGGCGACGGAACAGCATCGGGGATTCTTCTCAGAAGACGACAGAGCAGAGTCTTGGGACCTTCTAAGACGGCGACAGAGCAGCATCGGGGATTCTTCTCAGACGAAAGAGCAGCATCGGGGATTCTTCTCAGACGAAAGAGAAGCATCGGGGTGTCCTTCTCAAATGAAAGAACAGCATCGGGGATCCTTCTCAGA
Source organism: Gobius niger (assembly GCF_951799975.1). Lineage (NCBI taxonomy): Eukaryota > Metazoa > Chordata > Actinopteri > Gobiiformes > Gobiidae > Gobius > Gobius niger. The sequence continues at coordinate 4,595,703 of NC_136853.1, read as the reverse complement.
CGAATGAGCAGCATCGGGGATCCTTCTCAGACGAAAGAGCAGCATCAGGGATTCTTCTCAGACGAAAGAGCAGCATCGGGGATTCTTCTCAGACGAAAGAGCAGCATCGGGGATCCTTCTCAGACGAAAGAGCAGCATCGGGGATCCTTCTCAGACGAAAGAGCAGCATCGGGGATTCTTCTCAGACGAAAGAGCAGCATCGGCGATCCTTCTCAGACAAAAGAGCAGCATCGGGGATCCTTCTCAGACGACAGAGCAGCATCGGGGATCCTTCTCAGATGATAGAGCAGCATCGGGGGATCTTTCTCAGACGACGACAGAGCAGAGTCGTGGGAACATCTAAGACGGCGTGAGAGCAGAGTCGTGGGAACTTCTCAGACGAAAGAGCAGCATCGGGGATTCTTCTCAGATGAAAGAGCAGCATCGGGGATTCTTCTCAGACGAAAGAGCAGCATCGGGGTGTCCTTCTCAAACGAAAGAACAGCATCGGGGATCCTTCTCAGACGAAAGAGCAGCATCGGGGATTCTTCTCAGATGAAAGAGCAGCATCGGGGATTCTTCTCAGACGAAAGAGCAGCATCGGGGTGTCCTTCTCAAACGAAAGAACAGCATCGGGGATCCTTCTCAGACGATAAAGCAGCATTGGGGATTCTTCTCGGACAAAAGAGCAGCATCGGGGATTCCCTCAGACGAAAGAGCAGCATCAGGGATTCTTCTCAGACGAAAGAGCAGCATCGGGGTATCCTTCTCAAACGAAAGAACAGCATCGGGGATCCTTCTCAGACGAATGAGCAGCATCGGGGATCCTTCTCAGACGAAAGAGCAGCATCAGGGATTCTTCTCAGAAGAAAGAGCAGCATCGGGGATCCTTGTCAGACGGCGACAGTGCAGAATCGGGGGATCCTTCTCAGACGAAAGATCAGCACCGGGGATTCTTCTCAGACGAAAGAGCAGCATCGGGGATTCTTCTCGGACGAAAGAGCAGCATCGGCGATTCTTCTCAGACGAAAGAGCAGCATCGGGGATTCTTCTTGGACGAAAGAGCAGCATCGGCGATCCTTCTCAGACAAAAGAGCAGCATCGGGGATTCTTCTCAGACGAAAGAGCAGCATCGGGGATTCTTCTCAGAAGAAAGAGCTTTATTGGGGATCCTTCTCAGAAGAAAGAGCAGCATCGGGGATTCTTCTCAGACGAAAAAGCAGCATCGGGGATCCTTCTCAGACAAAAGAGTAGCATCGGGGATTCTTCTCAGACGACAGAGCAGAATTTGGGGATCCTTCTCAGAAGAAAGAGCAGCACCGGGGATCCTTCTCAGACGGCGACAGTGCAGAATCGGGGGATCCTTCTCAGACGAAAGAGCAGAATTTGAGGATCCTTCTCAGACGAAAAAGCAGCATCGGGGATTCTTTTCAGACGGCGACAGAGCAGAATCGGGGGATCCTTCTCAGAAGAAAGAGCAGCATCGGGGATCCTTCTCAGACGAAAAAGCAGCATCGGGGATTCTTTTCAGACGAAAGAGCAGAATCGGGGATCCTTCTCAGACGAAAGAGCAGCATCGGGGATCCTGCTCAGACGAAAGAGCAGCATCGGGGATTCTTTTCAGACGAAAGAGCAGAATCGGGGATCCTTCTCAGACGGCGACAGTGCAGAATCGGGGGATCCTTCTCAGACGAAATAGCAGCATCTGGGATTCTTCTCAGACAAAAGAGCAGCATCGGGATTCTTCTCAGACGAAAGATCAGCATCGGGGATTCTTCTCAGACGAAAGAGCAGCATCGGGGATTCTTCTCAGACGAAAGAGCAGCATCGGCGATCCTTCTCAGACAAAAGAGCAGCATCGGGGATCCTTCTCAGACGACAGAGCAGCATCGGGGATCCTTCTCAGACGACAGAGCAGCATCGGGGATCCTTCTCAGAAGAAAGAGCAGCATCGGGGATCCTTCTCAGAAGAAAGAGCAGCATCGGGGATCCTTCTCAGACAAAAGAGTAGCATCGGGGATTCTTCTCAGAGGAAAGAGCAGCATCGGGGATCCTTTTCAGACGACGACAAAGCAGCATCTGGTGATCCTTCTCAGAAGAAAGAGCAGCATCGGGGATCCTTCTCAGACGGCGACAGTGCAGAATCGGGGGATCCTTCTCAGACGAAAGAGCAGCATCGGGGATTCTTCTCAGACGAAATAGCAGCATCGGGGATTCTTCTCAGACGATAAAGCAGCATCGGGGATTCTTCTCAGACGACGACAGAGCAGCATCGGGGGTTCTTAGACGGCGACGGAACAGCATCGGGGATTCTTCTCAGAAGACGACAGAGCAGAGTCTTGGGACCTTCTAAGACGGCGACAGAGCAGCATCGGGGATTCTTCTCAGACGAAAGAGCAGCATCGGGGATTCTTCTCAGACGAAAGAGAAGCATCGGGGTGTCCTTCTCAAATGAAAGAACAGCATCGGGGATCCTTCTCAGACGAATGAGCAGCATCGGGGATCCTTCTCAGACGAAAGAGCAGCATCAGGGATTCTTCTCAGACGAAAGAGCAGCATCGGGGATTCTTCTCAGACGAAAGAGCAGCATCGGGGATCCTTCTCAGACGAAAGAGCAGCATCGGGGATCCTTCTCAGACGAAAGAGCAGCATCGGGGATTCTTCTCAGACGAAAGAGCAGCATCGGCGATCCTTCTCAGACAAAAGAGCAGCATCGGGGATCCTTCTCAGACGACAGAGCAGCATCGGGGATCCTTCTCAGATGATAGAGCAGCATCGGGGGATCTTTCTCAGACGACGACAGAGCAGAGTCGTGGGAACATCTAAGACGGCGTGAGAGCAGAGTCGTGGGAACTTCTCAGACGAAAGAGCAGCATCGGGGATTCTTCTCAGATGAAAGAGCAGCATCGGGGATTCTTCTCAGACGAAAGAGCAGCATCGGGGTGTCCTTCTCAAACGAAAGAACAGCATCGGGGATCCTTCTCAGACGAAAGAGCAGCATCGGGGATTCTTCTCAGATGAAAGAGCAGCATCGGGGATTCTTCTCAGACGAAAGAGCAGCATCGGGGTGTCCTTCTCAAACGAAAGAACAGCATCGGGGATCCTTCTCAGACGATAAAGCAGCATTGGGGATTCTTCTCGGACAAAAGAGCAGCATCGGGGATTCCCTCAGACGAAAGAGCAGCATCAGGGATTCTTCTCAGACGAAAGAGCAGCATCGGGGTATCCTTCTCAAACGAAAGAACAGCATCGGGGATCCTTCTCAGACGAATGAGCAGCATCGGGGATCCTTCTCAGACGAAAGAGCAGCATCAGGGATTCTTCTCAGAAGAAAGAGCAGCATCGGGGATCCTTGTCAGACGGCGACAGTGCAGAATCGGGGGATCCTTCTCAGACGAAAGATCAGCACCGGGGATTCTTCTCAGACGAAAGAGCAGCATCGGGGATTCTTCTCGGACGAAAGAGCAGCATCGGCGATTCTTCTCAGACGAAAGAGCAGCATCGGGGATTCTTCTTGGACGAAAGAGCAGCATCGGCGATCCTTCTCAGACAAAAGAGCAGCATCGGGGATCCATCTCAGACGACAGAGCAGCATCGGGGATCCTTCTCAGATGATAGAGCAGCATCGGGGATCCTTCTCAGACGAAAGAGCAGCATCGGGGATTCTTCTCAGACGAAAGAGCAGCATCGGGGATTCTTCTCAGAAGAAAGAGCTTTATTGGGGATCCTTCTCAGAAGAAAGAGCAGCATCGGGGATCCTTCTCAGACAAAAGAGTAGCATCGGGGATTCTTCTCAGACGACAGAGCAGAATTTGGGGATCCTTCTCAGAAGAAAGAGCAGCACCGGGGATCCTTCTCAGACGGCGACAGTGCAGAATCGGGGGATCCTTCTCAGACGAAAGAGCAGAATTTGAGGATCCTTCTCAGAAGAAAGAGCAGCATCGGTGATCCTTCTCAGACGGCGACATTGCAGAATCGGGGAATCCTTCTCAGACGGCGACAGAGCAGAATCGGGGGATCCTTCTCAGAAGAAAGAGCAGCATCGGGGATCCTTCTCAGACGAAAGAGCAGCATCGGGGTTTCTTTTCAGACGAAAGAGCAGCATCGGGGATTCTTCTCAGACGAAAGAGCAGCATCGGGGTGTCCTTCTCAAACGAAAGAACAGCATCGGGGATCCTTCTCAGACGATAAAGCAGCATCGGGGATTCTTCTCGGACAAAAGAGCAGCATCGGGGATTCTTCTCAGACGAAAGAGCAGCATCGGGGATTCTTCTCAGACGAAAGAGCAGCATCGGGGTGTCCTTCTCAAACGAAAGAACAGCATCGGGGATCCTTCTCAGACGAATGAGCAGCATCGGGGATCCTTCTCAGACGAAAGAGCAGCATCAGGGATTCTTCTCAGACGAAAGAGCAGCATCGGGGATTCTTCTCAGACGACGACAGAGCAGCATCGGGGGTTCTTAGACGGCGACGGAACAGCATCGGGGATTCTTCTCAGAAGACGACAGAGCAGAGTCGTGGGACCTTCTAAGACGGCGACAGAGCAGCATCGAGGATTCTTCTCAGCCGAAAGAGCAGCATCAGGGATTCTTCTCAGACGACAGAGCAGAATTTGGGGATCCTTCTCAGAAGAAAGAGCAGCATCGGGGATCCTTCTCAGACGGCGACAGTGCAGAATCGGGGGATCCTTCTCAGAAGAAAGAGCAGCATCGGGGATCCTTCTCAGACGAAAGAGCAGCATCGGGGTTTCTTTTCAGACGAAAGAGCAGAATCGGGGATTCTTCTCAGCAGAAAGAGCAGCATCGGGGATCCTTCTCAGACGAAAGAGCAGCATCGGGGATTCTTCTCAGACGAAAGAGCAGCATCGGGGATCCTTCTCAGACGAAAGAGCAGCATCTGGGATTCTTTTCAGACGAAAGAGCAGAATCGGGGATCCTTCTCAGACGAAAGAGCAGCATCGGGGATCCTTCTCAGACGAAAGAGCAGCATCGGGGATTCTTTTCAGACGAAAGAGCAGAATCGGGGATCCTTCTCAGACGGCTACAGTGCAGAATCGGGGGATCCTTCTCAGACGAAAGAGCAGCATCGGGGATTCTTCTCAGAAGAATCCCCGATGCTGCTATTTCGTCTCAGACGATAAAGCAGCATCTGGGATTCTTCTCAGACAAAAGAGCAGCATCGGGGATTCTTCTCGGACGAAAGAGCAGCATCGGCGATCCTTCTCAGACAAAAGAGCAGCATCGGGGATCCTTCTCAGACGACAGACCAGCATCGGGGATCCTTCTCAGATGATAGAGCAGCATCGGGGATCCTTCTCAGACGAAAGAGCAGCATCGGGGATTCTTCTCAGACGAAAGAGCAGCATCGGGGATTCTTCTCAGAAGAAAGAGCTTTATCGGGGATCCTTCTCAGAAGAAAGAGCAGCATCGGGGATTCTTCTCAGACGAAAGAGCAGCATCGTGGATCCTTCTCAGATAAAAGAGTAGCATCGGGGATTCTTCTCAGACGAAAGAGCAGCATCGGGGATCCTTTTCAGACGACGACAAAGCAGCATCTGGGGATCCTTCTCAGAAGAAGGAGCAGCATCGGGGATCCTTCTCAGACGGCGACAGTGCAGAATCGGGGGATCCTTCTCAGACGAAAGAGCAGCATCGGGGATTCTTCTCAGACGAAATAGCAGCATCGGGGATTCTTCTCAGACGATAAAGCAGCATCGGGGATTCTTCTCAGACAAAAGAGCAGCATCGAGGATTCTTCTCAGCCGAAAGAGCAGCATCAGGGATTCTTCTCAGACGACAGAGCAGAATTTGGGGATCCTTCTCAGAAGAAAGAGCAGCATCGGGGATCCTTCTCAGACGGCGACAGTGCAGAATCGGGGGATCCTTCTCAGAAGAAAGAGCAGCATCGGGGATCCTTCTCAGACGAAAGAGCAGCATCGGGGTTTCTTTTCAGACGAAAGAGCAGAATCGGGGATTCTTCTCAGCAGAAAGAGCAGCATCGGGGATCCTTCTCAGACGAAAGAGCAGCATCGGGGATTCTTCTCAGACGAAAGAGCAGCATCGGGGATCCTTCTCAGACGAAAGAGCAGCATCTGGGATTCTTTTCAGACGAAAGAGCAGAATCGGGGATCCTTCTCAGACGAAAGAGCAGCATCGGGGATCCTTCTCAGACGAAAGAGCAGCATCGGGGATTCTTTTCAGACGAAAGAGCAGAATCGGGGATCCTTCTCAGACGGCTACAGTGCAGAATCGGGTGATCCTTCTCAGACGAAAGAGCAGCATCGGGGATTCTTCTCAGACGAAATAGCAGCATCGGGGATTCTTCTCAGACGATAAAGCAGCATCTGGGATTCTTCTCAGACAAAAGAGCAGCATCGGGGATTCTTCTCGGACGAAAGAGCAGCATCGGCGATCCTTCTCAGACAAAAGAGCAGCATCGAGGATTCTTCTCAGCCGAAAGAGCAGCATCAGGGATTCTTCTCAGACGACAGAGCAGAATTTGGGGATCCTTCTCAGAAGAAAGAGCAGCATCGGGGATCCTTCTCAGACGGCGACAGTGCAGAATCGGGGGATCCTTCTCAGAAGAAAGAGCAGCATCGGGGATCCTTCTCAGACGAAAGAGCAGCATCGGGGTTTCTTTTCAGACGAAAGAGCAGAATCGGGGATTCTTCTCAGCAGAAAGAGCAGCATCGGGGATCCTTCTCAGACGAAAGAGCAGCATCGGGGATTCTTCTCAGACGAAAGAGCAGCATCGGGGATCCTTCTCAGACGAAAGAGCAGCATCTGGGATTCTTTTCAGACGAAAGAGCAGAATCGGGGATCCTTCTCAGACGAAAGAGCAGCATCGGGGATCCTTCTCAGACGAAAGAGCAGCATCGGGGATTCTTTTCAGACGAAAGAGCAGAATCGGGGATCCTTCTCAGACGGCTACAGTGCAGAATCGGGTGATCCTTCTCAGACGAAAGAGCAGCATCGGGGATTCTTCTCAGACGAAATAGCAGCATCGGGGATTCTTCTCAGACGATAAAGCAGCATCTGGGATTCTTCTCAGACAAAAGAGCAGCATCGGGGATTCTTCTCGGACGAAAGAGCAGCATCGGCGATCCTTCTCAGACAAAAGAGCAGCATCGGGGATCCTTCTCAGACGACAGACCAGCATCGGGGATCCTTCTCAGATGATAGAGCAGCATCGGGGATCCTTTTCAGACGAAAGAGCAGCATCGGGGATTCTTCTCAGACGAAAGAGCAGCATCGGGGATTCTTCTCAGAAGAAAGAGCTTTATCGGGGATTCTTCTCAGAAGAAAGAGCAGCATCGGGGATTCTTCTCAGACGAAAAAGCAGCATCGTGGATCCTTCTCAGACAAAAGAGTAGCATCGGGGATTCTTCTCAGACGAAAGAGCAGCATCGGGGATCCTTTTCAGACGACGACAAAGCAGCATCTGGGGATCCTTCTCAGAAGAAGGAGCAGCATCGGGGATCCTTCTCAGACGGCGACAGTGCAGAATCGGGGGATCCTTCTCAGACGAAAGAGCAGCATCGGGGATTCTTCTCAGACGAAATAGCAGCATCGGGGATTCTTCTCAGACGATAAAGCAGCATCGGGGATTCTTCTCAGACAAAAGAGCAGCATCGGGGATTCTTCTCAGACGAAAGAGCAGCATCGGGGATTCTTCTCAGACGAAAGAGCAGCATCGGCGATCCTTCTCAGACAAAAGAGCAGCATCGGGGATCCTTCTCAGACAAAAGAGCAGCATCGGGGATCCTTCTCAGATGATAGAGCAGCATCGGGGATCCTTCTCAGACGAAAGAGCAGCATCGGGGATTCTTCTCAGACGAAAGAGCAGCATCGGGGATTCTTCTCAGAAGAAAGAGCTTTATTGGGGATCCTTCTCAGAAGAAAGAGCAGCATCGGGGATTCTTCTCAGACGAAAAAGCAGCATCGGGGATCCTTCTCAGACAAAAGAGTAGCATCGGGGATTCTTCTCAGACGACAGAGCAGAATTTGGGGATCCTTCTCAGAAGAAAGAGCAGCACCGGGGATCCTTCTCAGACGGCGACAGTGCAGAATCGGGGGATCCTTCTCAGACGAAAGAGCAGAATTTGAGGATCCTTCTCAGAAGAAAGAGCAGCATCGGGGATCCTTCTCAGACGGCGACATTGCAGAATCGGGGAATCCTTCTCAGACGGCGACAGAGCAGAATCGGGGGATCCTTCTCAGAAGAAAGAGCAGCATCGGGGATCCTTCTCAGACGAAAGAGCAGCATCGGGGTTTCTTTTCAGACGAAAGAGCAGAATCGGGGATCCTTCTCAGACGAAAGAGCAGCATCGGGGATTCTTCTCAGACGAAAGAGCAGCATCGGGGTGTCCTTCTCAAACGAAAGAACAGCATCGGGGATCCTTCTCAGACGATAAAGCAGCATCGGGGATTCTTCTCGGACAAAAGAGCAGCATCGGGGATTCTTCTCAGACGAAAGAGCAGCATCGGGGATTCTTCTCAGACGAAAGAGCAGCATCGGGGTGTCCTTCTCAAACGAAAGAACAGCATCGGGGATCCTTCTCAGACGAATGAGCAGCATCGGGGATCCTTCTCAGACGAAAGAGCAGCATCAGGGATTCTTCTCAGACGAAAGAGCAGCATCGGGGATTCTTCTCAGACGACGACAGAGCAGCATCGGGGGTTCTTAGACGGCGACGGAACAGCATCGGGGATTCTTCTCAGAAGACGAGAGAGCAGAGTCGTGGGACCTTCTAAGATGGCGACAGAGCAGCATCGAGGATTCTTCTCAGCCGAAAGAGCAGCATCAGGGATTCTTCTCAGACGACAGAGCAGAATTTGGGGATCCTTCTCAGAAGAAAGAGCAGCATCGGGGATCCTTCTCAGACGAAAGAGCAGCATCGGGGTTTCTTTTCAGACGAAAGAGCAGAATCGGGGATTCTTCTCAGCAGAAAGAGCAGCATCGGGGATCCTTCTCAGACGAAAGAGCAGCATCGGGGATTCTTCTCAGACGAAAGAGCAGCATCGGGGATCCTTCTCAGACGAAAGAGCAGCATCTGGGATTCTTTTCAGACGAAAGAGCAGAATCGGGGATCCTTCTCAGACGAAAGAGCAGCATCGGGGATCCTTCTCAGACGAAAGAGCAGCATCGGGGATTCTTTTCAGACGAAAGAGCAGAATCGGGGATCCTTCTCAGACGGCTACAGTGCAGAATCGGGGGATCCTTCTCAGAAGAAAGAGCAGCATCGTGGATCCTTCTCAGACAAAAGAGTAGCATCGGGGATTCTTCTCAGACGAAAGAGCAGCATCGGGGATTCTTCTCAGAAGAAAGAGCTTTATCGGGGATCCTTCTCAGAAGAAAGAGCAGCATCGGGGATTCTTCTCAGACGAAAGAGCAGCATCGTGGATCCTTCTCAAACAAAAGAGTAGCATCGGGGATTCTTCTCAGACGAAAGAGCAGCATCGGGGATCCTTTTCAGACGACGACAAAGCAGCATCTGGGGATCCTTCTCAGAAGAAGGAGCAGCATCGGGGATCCTTCTCAGACGGCGACAGTGCAGAATCGGGGGATCCTTCTCAGACGAAAGAGCAGCATCGGGGATTCTTCTCAGACGAAATAGCAGCATCGGGGATTCTTCTCAGACGATAAAGCAGCATCGGGGATTCTTCTCGGACAAAAGAACAGCATCGGGGATCCTTCTCAGACGATAAAGCAGCATCGGGGATCCTTCTCAGACGAAAGAGCAGCATCAGGGATTCTTCTCAGACGAAAGAGCAGCATCGGGGATTCTTCTCAGACGACGACAGAGCAGCATCGGGGGTTCTTAGACGGCGACGGAACAGCATCGGGGATTCTTCTCAGAAGACGACAGAGCAGAGTCGTGGGACCTTCTAAGACGGCGACAGAGCAGCATCGAGGATTCTTCTCAGCCGAAAGAGCAGCATCAGGGATTCTTCTCAGACGACAGAGCAGAATTTGGGGATCCTTCTCAGAAGAAAGAGCAGCATCGGGGATCCTTCTCAGACGGCGACAGTGCAGAATCGGGGGATCCTTCTCAGACGAAAGAGCAGCATCTGGGATTCTTTTCAGACGAAAGAGCAGCATCGGGGATTCTTTTCAGACGAAAGAGCAGAATCGGGGATCCTTCTCAGACGGCTACAGTGCAGAATCGGGGGATCCTTCTCAGACGAAAGAGCAGCATCGGGGATTCTTCTCAGACGAAATAGCAGCATCGGGGATTCTTCTCAGACGATAAAGCAGCATCTGGGATTCTTCTCAGACAAAAGAGCAGAATTTGGGGATCCTTCTCAGAAGAAAGAGCAGCATCGGGGATCCTTCTCAGACAAAAGAGCAGCATCAAGGATTCTTCTCAGACGACAGAGCAGAATTTGGGGATCCTTCTCAGAAGAAAGAGCAGCATCGGGGATCCTTCTCAGACGGCGACATTGCAGAATCGGGGTATCCTTCTCAGACGGCGACAGAGCAGAATCAGGGGATCGTTCTCACTAGAAAGAGCAGCATCGGGGATCCTTCTCAGACGAAAGAGCAGCATCGGGGTTTCTTTTCAGACGAAAGAGCAGAATCGGGGATCCTTCTCAGACGAAAGAGCAGAATCGGGGGATCCTTCTCAGACGAAATAGCAGCATCCGGGATTCTTCTCAGACGATAAAGCAGCATCGGGGATTCTTCTCAGACAAAAGAGCAGCATCGGGGTTCTTCTCAGACGAAAGATATGCATCGGGTATTCTTCTCAGACGAAAGAGCAGCATCGGGGATTCTTCTCGGACGAAAGAGCAGCATCGGCGATCCTTCTCAGACAAAAGAGCAGCATCGGGGATCCTTCTCAGACGACAGAGCAGCATCGGGGATCCTTCTCAGATGATAGAGCAGCATCGGGGATCCTTCTCAGAAGACAAAGCAGCATCGGGGATCCTTCTCAGAAGAAAGAGCAGCATCGGGGATCCTTCTCAGAAGAAAGAGCAGCATCGGGGATTCTTCTCAGACGAAAGAGCAGCATCGGGGATCCTTCTCAGACAAAAGAGTAGCATCGGGGATTCTTCTCAGAAGAAAGAGCAGCATCGGGGATCCTTCTCAGACGGCGACAGTGCAGAATCGGGGGATCCTTCTCAGACGAAAGAGCAGCATCGGGGATTCTTCTCAGACGAAATAGCAGCATCGGGGATTCTTCTCAGACGATAAAGCAGCATCGGGGATTCTTCTCAGACAAAAGAGCAGCATCGGGGATTCTTCTCAGACGAAAGAGCAGCATCGGGGATTCTTCTCAGACGAAAGAGCAGCATCGGCGATCCTTCTCAGACAAAAGAGCAGCATCGGGGATCCTTCTCAGACGAAAGAGCAGCATCGGGGATTCTTCTCAGACGAAAGAGCAGCATCGGCGATCCTTCTCAGACAAAAGAGCAGCATCGGGGATCCTTCTCAGACGACAGAGCAGCATCGGGGATCCTTCACAGACGAAAGAGCAGCATCGGCGATCCTTCTCAGACGAAAGAGCAGCATCGGGGATTCTTCTCAGACGAAAGAGCAGCATCGGCGATCCTTCTCAGACAAAAGAGCAGCATTGGGGATCCTTCTCAGACAAAAGAGCAGCATCGGGGATCCTTCTCAGATGATAGAGCAGCATCGGGGATCCTTCTCAGACGAAAGAGCAGCATCGGGGATCCTTCTCAGATGATAGAGCAGCATCGGGGATCCTTCTCAGACGAAAGAGCAGCATCGGGGATCCTTCTCAGACGAAAGAGCAGCATCGGGGATCCTTCTCAGACGAAAGAGCAGCATCGGGGTTTCTTTTCAGACGAAAGAGCAGAATCGGGGATCCTTCTCAGACGAAAGAGCAGCATCGGGGATCCTTCTCAGACGGCGACATTGCAGAATCGGGGTATCCTTCTCAGACGGCGACAGAGCAGGATCGGGGGATACTTCTCAGAAGAAAGAGCAGCATCGGGGATCCTTCTCAGACGAAAGAGCAGCATCGGGGATTCTTCTCAGACGAGAGAGCAGCATCGGGGATTCTTCTCGGACAAAAGAGCAGCATCGGGGATTCTTCTCAGACGAAAGAGCAGCATCGGGGATTCTTCTCAGACGAAAGAGCAGCATCGGGGTGTCCTTCTCAAACGAAAGAACAGCATCGGGGATCCGTCTCAGACGAAAGAGCAGCATCGGGGATCCTTCTCAGACGAAAGAGCAGCATCGGGGATTCTTCTCAGACGAAAGAGCAGCATCGGCGATCCTTCTCAGACAAAAGAGCAGCATCGGGGATCCTTCTCAGACGACAGAGCAGCATCGGGGATCCTTCTCAGATGATAGAGCAGCATCGGGGGATCTTTCTCAGACGACATAAGAGCAGAGTCGTGGGAACATCTAAGACGGCGTGAGAGCAGAGTCGTGGGACCTTCTCAGACGAAAGAGCAGCATCGGGGACTCTTCTCAGACGACGACAGAGCAGCATCGGGGGTTCTTAGACGGCGACGGAACAGCATCGGGGATTCTTCTCAGAAGACGACAGAGCAGCATCGGGGGTTCTTAGACGGCGACGGAACAGCATCGGGGATTCTTCTCAGAAGAAAGAGCAGCATCGGGGATCCTTCTCAGACGAAAGAGCAGCATCGGGGTTTCTTTTCAGACGAAAGAGCAGAATCGGGGATTCTTCTCAGCAGAAAGAGCAGCATCGGGGATCCTGCTCAGACGAAAGAGCAGCATCGGGGATTCTTTTCAGACGAAAGAGCAGAATCGGGGATCCTTCTCAGACGGCGACAGTGCAGAATCGGGGGATCCTTCTCAGACGAAATAGCAGCATCGGGGATTCTTCTCAGACGATAAAGCAGCATCTGGGATTCTTCTCAGACAAAAGAGCAGCATCGGGATTCTTCTCAGACGAAAGATCAGCATCGGGGATTCTTCTCAGACGAAAGAGCAGCATCGGGGATTCTTCTCGGACGAAAGAGCAGCATCGGCGATCCTTCTCAGACAAAAGAGCAGCATCGGGGATCCTTCTCAGACAACAGAGCAGCATCGGGGATCCTTCTCAGACGACAGAGCAGCATCGGGGGATCCTTCTCAGAAGAAAGAGCAGCATCGGGGATCCTTCTCAGAAGAAAGAGCAGCATCGGGGATTCTTCTCAGACGAAAGAGCAGCATCGGGGATCCTTCTCAGACAAAAGAGTAGCATCGGGGATTCTTCTCAGACGAAAGAGCAGCATCGGGGATCCTTTTCAGACGACGACAAAGCAGCATCTGGTGATCCTTCTCAGAAGAAAGAGCAGCATCGGGGATCCTTCTCAGACGGCGACAGTGCAGAATCGGGGGATCCTTCTCAGACGAAAGAGCAGCATCGGGGATTCTTCTCAGACGAAATAGCAGCATCGGGGATTCTTCTCAGACGATAAAGCAGCATCGGGGATTCTTCTCAGACAAAAGAGCAGCATCGGGGATTCTTCTCAGACGAAAGAGCAGCATCAGGGATTCTTCTCAGACCAAAGAGCAGCATCGGGGATTCTTCTCAGACGACGACAGAGCAGCATCGGGGGTTCTTCTCAGAAGACGACAGAGCAGAGTCGTGGGACCTTCTAAGACGGCGACAGAGCAGCATCGAGGATTCTTCTCAGCCGAAAGAGCAGCATCAGGGATTCTTCTCAGACGACAGAGCAGAATTTGGGGATCCTTCTCAGAAGAAAGAGCAGCATCGGGGATCCTTCTCAGACGGCGACATCGCAGAATCGGGGTATCCTTCTCAGACGGCGACAGAGCAGAATCGGGGGATCCTTCTCAGAAGAAAGAGCAGCATCGGGGATCCTTCTCAGACGGCAACAGTGCAGAATCGGGGGATCCTTCTCAGAAGAAAGAGCAGCATCGGGGATCCTTCTCAGACGAAAGAGCAGCATCGGGGTTTCTTTTCAGACGAAAGAGCAGAATCGGGGATTCTTCTCAGCAGAAAGAGCAGCATCGGGGATCCTGCTCAGACGAAAGAGCAGCATCGGGGATTCTTTTCAGACGAAAGAGCAGAATCGGGGATCCTTCTCAGACGGCGACAGTGCAGAATCGGGGGATCCTTCTCAGACGAAATAGCAGCATCGGGGATTCTTCTCAGACGATAAAGCAGCATCTGGGATTCTTCTCAGACAAAAGAGCAGCATCGGGATTCTTCTCAGACGAAAGATCAGCATCGGGGATTCTTCTCAGACGAAAGAGCAGCATCGGGGATTCTTCTCGGACGAAAGAGCAGCATCGGCGATCCTTCTCAGACAAAAGAGCAGCATCGGGGATCCTTCTCAGACGACAGAGCAGCATCGGGGATCCTTCTCAGACGACAGAGCAGCATCGGGGATCCTTCTCAGAAGAAAGAGCAGCATCGGGGATCCTTCTCAGAAGAAAGAGCAGCATCGGGGATTCTTCTCAGAAGAAAGAGCAGCATCGGGGATTCTTCTCAGACGAAAGAGCAGCATCGGGGATCCTTCTCAGACAAAAGAGTAGCATCGGGGATTCTTCTCAGACGAAAGAGCAGCATCGGGGATCCTTTTCAGACGACGACAAAGCAGCATCTGGTGATCCTTCTCAGAAGAAAGAGCAGCATCGGGGATCCTTCTCAGACGGCGACAGTGCAGAATCGGGGGATCCTTCTCAGACGAAAGAGCAGCATCGGGGATTCTTCTCAGACGAAATAGCAGCATCGGGGATTCTTCTCAGACGATAAAGCAGCATCGGGGATTCTTCTCAGACAAAAGAGCAGCATCGGGGATTCTTCTCAGACGAAAGAGCAGCATCAGGGATTCTTCTCAGACGAAAGAGCAGCATCGGGAATTCTTCTCAGACGACGACAGAGCAGCATCGGGGGTTCTTCTCAGAAGACGACAGAGCAGAGTCGTGGGACCTTCTAAGACGGCGACAGAGCAGCATCGGGGATTCTTCTCAGACGAAAGAGCAGCATCGGGGATTCTTCTCAGACGAAAGAGAAGCATCGGGGTGTCCTTCTCAAATGAAAGAACAGCATCGGGGATCCTTCTCAGACGAATGAGCAGCATCGGGGATCCTTCTCAGACGAAAGAGCAGCATCAGGGATTCTTCTCAGACGAAAGAGCAGCATCGGGGATTCTTCTCAGACGAAAGAGCAGCATCGGGGATCCTTCTCAGACGAAAGAGCAGCATCGGGGATCCTTCTCAGACGAAAGAGCAGCATCGGGGATTCTTCTCAGACGAAAGAGCAGCATCGGCGATCCTTCTCAGACAAAAGAGCAGCATCGGGGATCCTTCTCAGACGACAGAGCAGCATCGGGGATCCTTCTCAGATGATAGAGCAGCATCGGGGGATCTTTCTCAGACGACGACAGAGCAGAGTCTTGGGAACATCTAAGACGGCGTGAGAGCAGAGTCGTGGGAACTTCTCAGACGAAAGAGCAGCATCGGGGATTCTTCTCAGATGAAAGAGCAGCATCGGGGATTCTTCTCAGACGAAAGAGCAGCATCGGGGTGTCCTTCTCAAACGAAAGAACAGCATCGGGGATCCTTCTCAGACGAAAGAGCAGCATCGGGGATTCTTCTCAGATGAAAGAGCAGCATCGGGGATTCTTCTCAGACGAAAGAGCAGCATCCGGGTGTCCTTCTCAAACGAAAGAACAGCATCGGGTATCCTTCTCAGACGATAAAGCAGCATTGGGGATTCTTCTCGGACAAAAGAGCAGCATCGGGGATTCCCTCAGACGAAAGAGCAGCATCGGGGATTCTTCTCAGACGAAAGAGCAGCATCGGGGTATCCTTCTCAAACGAAAGAACAGCATCGGGGATCCTTCTCAGACGAATGAGCAGCATCGGGGATCCTTCTCAGACGAAAGAGCAGCATCAGGGATTCTTCTCAGAAGAAAGAGCAGCATCGGGGATCCTTGTCAGACGGCGACAGTGCAGAATCGGGGGATCCTTCTCAGACGAAAGATCAGCACCGGGGATTCTTCTCAGACGAAAGAGCAGCATCGGGGATTCTTCTCGGACGAAAGAGCAGCATCGGCGATTCTTCTCAGACGAAAGAGCAGCATCGGGGATTCTTCTTGGACGAAAGAGCAGCATCGGCGATCCTTCTCAGACAAAAGAGCAGCATCGGGGATCCATCTCAGACGACAGAGCAGCATCGGGGATCCTTCTCAGATGATAGAGCAGCATCGGGGATCCTTCTCAGACGAAAGAGCAGCATCGGGGATCCTTCTCAGACGAAAGAGCAGCATCGGGGATTCTTCTCAGACGAAAGAGCAGCATCGGCGATCCTTCTCAGACAAAAGAGCAGCATCGGGGATCCTTCTCAGACGACAGAGCAGCATCGGGGATCCTTCACAGATGAAAGAGCAGCATCGGCGATCCTTCTCAGACAAAAGAGCAGCATCGAGGATCCTTCTCAGACGGCGACATTGCAGAATCGGGGTATCCTTCTCAGACGACAGAGCAGCATCGGGGATCCTTCTCAGACGACAGAGCAGAATTTGGGGATCCTTCTCAGAAGAAAGAGCAGCATCGGGGATCCTTCTCAGATGGCGACATTGCAGAATCGGGGTATCCTTCTCAGACGGCGACAGAGCAGAATCAGGGGATCCTTCTCAGAAGAAAGAGCAGCATCGGGGATCCTTCTCAGACGAAAGAGCAGCATCGGGGTTTCTTTTCAGACGAAAGAGCAGAATCGGGGATCCTTCTCAGACGAAATAGCAGCATCCGGGATTCTTCTCAGACGATAAAGCAGCATCGGGGATTCTTCTCAGACAAAAGAGCAGCATCGGGGTTCTTCTCAGACGAAAGATCAGCATCGGGGATTCTTCTCAGACGAAAGAGCAGCATCGGGGATTCTTCTCGGACGAAAGAGCAGCATCGGCGATCCTTCTCAGACAAAAGACCAGCATCGGGGATCCTTCTCAGACGACAGACCAGCATCGGGGATCCTTCTCAGATGATAGAGCAGCATCGGGGATCCTTCTCAGACGACAGAGCAGCATCGGGGATCCTTCTCAGATGATAGAGCAGCATCGGGGATCCTTCTCAGAAGAAAGAGCAGCATCGGGGATCCTTCTCAGAAGAAAGAGCAGCATCGGGGATTCTTCTCAGACGAAAGAGCAGCATCGGGGATCCTTCTCAGACAAAAGAGTAGCATCGGGGATTCTTCTCAGACGAAAGAGCAGCATCGGGGATCCTTTTCAGACGACGACAAAGCAGCATCTGGGGATCCTTCTCAGAAGAAAGAGCAGCATCGGGGATCCTTCTCAGACGGCGACAGTGCAGAATCGGGGGATCCTTCTCAGACGAAAGAGCAGCATCGGGGATTCTTCTCAGACGAAATAGCAGCATCGGGGATTCTTCTCAGACGATAAAGCAGCATCGGGGATTCTTCTCAGACAAAAGAGCAGCATCGGGGATTCTTCTCAGACGAAAGAGCAGCATCGGGGATTCTTCTCAGACGAAAGAGCAGCATCGGCGATCCTTCTCAGACAAAAGAGCAGCATCGGGGATCCTTCTCAGATGATAGAGCAGCATCGGGGATCCTTCTCAGACGAAAGAGCAGCATCGGGGATTCTTCTCAGACGAAAGAGCAGCATCGGCGATCCTTCTCAGACAAAAGAGCAGCATCGGGGATCCTTCTCAGACGACAGAGCAGCATCGGGGATCCTTCACAGACGAAAGAGCAGCATCGGCGATCCTTCTCAGACGAAAGAGCAGCATCGGGGATTCTTCTCAGACGAAAGAGCAGCATCGGCGATCCTTCTCAGACAAAAGAGCAGCATTGGGGATCCTTCTCAGACAAAAGAGCAGCATCGGGGATCCTTCTCAGATGATAGAGCAGCATCGGAGATCCTTCTCAGACGAAAGAGCAGCATCGGGGATTCTTCTCAGACGAAAGAGCAGCATCGGCGATCCTTCTCAGACGACAGAGCAGAATTTGGGGATCCTTCTCAGAAGAAAGAGCAGCATCGGGGATCCTTCTCAGATGATAGAGCAGCATCGGGGATCCTTCTCAGACGAAAGAGCAGCATTGGGGATCCTTCTCAGACGAAAGAGCAGCATCGGGGTTTCTTTTCAGACGAAAGAGCAGAATCGGGGATCCTTCTCAGACGAAAGAGCAGCATCGGGGATCCTTCTCAGACGGCGACATTGCAGAATCGGGGTATCCTTCTCAGACGGCGACAGAGCAGAATCGGGGGATACTTCTCAGACGAAAGAGCAGCATCGGGGATCCTTCTCAGACGAAAGAGCAGCATCGGGGATTCTTCTCAGACGAGAGAGCAGCATCGGGGATTCTTCTCGGACAAAAGAGCAGCATCGGGGATTCTTCTCAGACGAAAGAGCAGCATCGGGGATTCTTCTCAGACGAAAGAGCAGCATCGGGGTGTCCTTCTCAAACGAAAGAACAGCATCGGGGATCCGTCTCAGACGAAAGAGCAGCATCGGGGATCCTTCTCAGACGAAAGAGCAGCATCGGGGATTCTTCTCAGACGAAAGAGCAGCATCGGCGATCCTTCTCAGACAAAAGAGCAGCATCGGGGATCCTTCTCAGACGACAGAGCAGCATCGGGGATCCTTCTCAGATGATAGAGCAGCATCGGGGGATCTTTCTCAGACGACAACAGAGCAGAGTCGTGGGAACATCTAAGACGGCGTGAGAGCAGAGTCGTGGGACCTTCTCAGACGAAAGAGCAGCATCGGGGACTCTTCTCAGACGACGACAGAGCAGCATCGGGGGTTCTTAGACGGCGACGGAACAGCATCGGGGATTCTTCTCAGAAGACGACAGAGCAGAGTCGTGGGACCTTCTCAGACGAAAGAGCAGCATCGGGGACTCTTCTCAGACGACGACAGAGCAGCATAGGGGGTTCTTAGACGGCGACGGAACAGCTTCGGGGATTCTTCTCAGAAGACGACAGAGCAGAGTCGTGGGACCTTCTAAGACGGCGACAGAGCAGCATCGAGGATTCTTCTCAGCCGAAAGAGCAGCATCAGGGATTCTTCTCAGACGACAGAGCAGAATTTGGGGATCCTTCTCAGAAGAAAGAGCAGCATCGGGGATCCTTCTCAGACGGCGACATCGCAGAATCGGGGTATCCTTCTCAGACGGCGACAGAGCAGAATCGGGGGATCCTTCTCAGAAGAAAGAGCAGCATCGGGGATCCTTCTCAGACGGCGACAGTGCAGAATCGGGGGATCCTTCTCAGAAGAAAGAGCAGCATCGGGGATCCTTCTCAGACGAAAGAGCAGCATCGGGGTTTCTTTTCAGACGAAAGAGCAGAATCGGGGATTCTTCTCAGCAGAAAGAGCAGCATCGGGGATCCTTCTCAGACGAAAGAGCAGCATCGGGGATTCTTCTCAGACGAAAGAGCAGCATCGGGGATCCTTCTCAGACGGCGACAGTGCAGAATCGGGGGATCCTTCTCAGACGAAAGAGCAGCATCGGGGATTCTTCTCAGACGAAATAGCAGCATCGGGGATTCTTCTCAGACGATAAAGCAGCATCTGGGATTCTTCTCAGACAAAAGAGCAGCATCGGGGATTCTTCTCAGACGATAAAGCAGCATCGGGGATCCATCTCAGACGACAGAGCAGCATCGGGGATCCTTCTCAGATGATAGAGCAGCATCGGGGATCCTTCTCAGACGAAAGAGCAGCATCGGGGATTTTTCTCAGACGAAAGAGCAGCATCGGGGATTCTTCTCAGACGAAAGAGCAGCATCGGGGATCCTTCTCAGACAAAAGAGTAGCATCGGGGATTCTTCTCAGACGACAGAGCAGAATTTGGGGATCCTTCTCAGAAGAAAGAGCAGCACCGGGGATCCTTCTCAGACGGCGACAGTGCAGAATCGGGGGATCCTTCTCAGACGAAAGAGCAGAATTTGGGGATCCTTCTCAGAAGAAAGAGCAGCATCGGGGATCCTTCTCAGACGGCGACATTGCAGAATCGGGGAATCCTTCTCAGACGGCGACAGAGCAGAATCGGGGGATCCTTCTCAGAAGAAAGAGCAGCATCGGGGTGTCCTTCTCAAACGAAAGAACAGCATCGGGGATCCTTCTCAGAGGAATGAGCAGCATCGGGGATCCTTCTCAGACGAAAGTGCAGCATCGGGGATTCTTCTCAGACGAAAGAGCAGCATCGGGGATTCTTCTCAGACGAAAGAACAGCATCGGGGATCCTTCTCAGACGAAAGAGCAGCATCGGGGATCCTTCTCAGACGAAAGAGCAGCATCGGGGATTCTTCTCAGACGAAAGAGCAGCATCGGCGATCCTTCTCAGACAAAAGAGCAGCATCGGGGTTCCTTCTCAGACGACAGAGCAGCATCGGGGATCCTTCTCAGATGATAGAGCAGCATCGGGGGATCTTTCTCAGACGACGACAGAGCAGAGTCGTGGGAACATCTAAGACGGCGTGAGAGCAGAGTCGTGGGAACTTCTCAGACGAAAGAGCAGCATCGGGGATTCATCTCAGATGAAAGAGCAGCATCGGGGATTCTTCTCAGACGAAAGAGCAGCATCGGGGTGTCCTTCTCAAACGAAAGAACAGCATCGGGGATCCTTCTCAGACGAAAGAGCAGCATCGGGGATTCTTTTCAGATGAAAGAGCAGCATCGGGGATTCTTCTCAGACGAAAGAGCAGCATCGGGGTGTCCTTCTCAAACAAAAGAACAGCATCGGGGATCCTTCTCAGACGATAAAGCAGCATTGGGGATTCTTCTCGGACAAAAGAGCAGCATCGGGGTTTCCCTCAGACGAAAGAGCAGCATCGGGGATTCTTCTCAGACGAAAGAGCAGCATCGGGGTGTCCTTCTCAAACGAAAGAACAGGATCGGGGATCCTTCTCAGACGAATGAGCAGCATCGGGGATCCTTCTCAGACGAAAGAGCAGCATCAGGGATTCTTCTCGGAAGAAAGATCAGCACCGGGGATTCTTCTCAGACGAAAGAGCAGCATCGGGGATTCTTCTCGGACGAAAGAGCAGCATCGGCGATTCTTCTCAGACGAAAGAGCAGCATCGGGGATTCTTCTTGGACGAAAGAGCAGCATCGGCGATCCTTCTCAGACAAAAGAGCAGCATCGGGGATCCATCTCAGACGACAGAGCAGCATCGGGGATCCTTCTCAGATGATAGAGCAGCATCGGGGATCCTTCTCAGACGAAAGAGCAGCATCGGGGATTCTTCTCAGACGAAAGAGCAGCATCGGGGATTCTTCACAGAAGAAAGAGCTTTATCGGGGATCCTTCTCAGAAGAAAGAGCAGCATCGGGGATTCTTCTCAGACGAAAGAGCAGCATCGGGGATCCTTCTCAGACAAAAGAGTAGCATCGGGGATTCTTCTCAGACGAAAGAGCAACATCGGGGATTCTTCTCAGACGAAAGAGCAGCATCGGGGTGTCCTTCTCAAACGAAAGAACAGCATCGGGGATCCTTCTCAGACGATAAAGCAGCATCGGGGATTCTTCTCGGACAAAAGAGCAGCATCGGGGATTCTTCTCAGACGAAAGAGCAGCATCGGGGATTCTTCTCAGACGAAAGAGCAGCATCGGGGTGTCCTTCTCAAACGAAAGAACAGCATCGGGGATCCTTCTCAGACGAGTGAGCAGCATCGGGGATCCTTTTCAGACGAATGAGCAGCAGCGGGGATCCTTCTCAGACGAAAGAGCAGCATCGGCGATCCTTCTCAGACGAAAGAGCAGCATCGGGGATCCTTCTCAGACGACAGAGCAGCATCGGGGATCCTTCTCAGATGATAGAGCAGCATCGGGGGATCTTTCTCAGACGACGACAGAGCAGAGTCGTGGGAACATCTAAGACGGCGTGAGAGCTGAGTCGTGGGAACTTCTCAGACGAAAGAGCAGCATCGGGGATTCTTCTCAGATGAAAGAGCAGCATCGGGGATTCTTCTCAGACGAAAGAGCAGCACCGGGGTGTCCTTCTCAAACGAAAGAACAGCATCGGGGATCCTTCAGAGACGAAAGAGCAGCATCGGGGATTCTTCTCAGATGAAAGAGCAGCATCGGGGATTCTTCTCAGACGAAAGAGCAGCATCGGGGTGTCCTTCTCAAACGAAAGAACAGCATCGGGGATCCTTCTCAGACGATAAAGCAGCATCGGGGATTCTTCTCGGACAAAAGAGCAGCATCGGAGATTCCCTCAGACGAAAGAGCAGCATCGGGGATTCTTCTCAGACGAAAGAGCAGCATCGGGGTGTCCTTCTCAAACGAAAGAACAGCATCGGGGATCCTTCTCAGACGAATGAGCAGCATCGGGGATTCTTCTCAGACGAAAGAGCAGCACCGGGGTGTCCTTCTCAAACGAAAGAACAGCATCGGGGATCCTTCAGAGACGAAAGAGCAGCATCGGGGATTCTTCTCAGATGAAAGAGCAGCATCGGGGATTCTTCTCGGACAAAAGAGCAGCATCGGAGATTCCCTCAAACGAAAGAGCAGCATCGGGGATTCTTCTCAGACGAAAGAGCAGCATCGGGGTGTCCTTCTCAAACGAAAGAACAGCATCGGGGATCCTTCTCAGACGAATGAGCAGCATCGGGGATTCTTCTCAGACGAAAGAGCAGCACCGGGGTGTCCTTCTCAAACGAAAGAACAGCATCGGGGATCCTTCAGAGACGAAAGAGCAGCATCGGGGATTCTTCTCAGATGAAAGAGCAGCATCGGGGATTCTTCTCAGACGAAAGAGCAGCATCGGGGTGTCCTTCTCAAACGAAAGAACAGCATCGGGGATCCTTCTCAGACGATAAAGCAGCATCGGGGATTCTTCTCGGACAAAAGAGCAGCATCGGAGATTCCCTCAGACGAAAGAGCAGCATCGGGGATTCTTCTCAGACGAAAGAGCAGCATCGGGGTGTCCTTCTCAAACGAAAGAACAGCATCGGGGATCCTTCTCAGACGAATGAGCAGCATCGGGGATTCTTCTCAGACGAAAGAGCAGCACCGGGGTGTCCTTCTCAAACGAAAGAACAGCATCGGGGATCCTTCAGAGACGAAAGAGCAGCATCGGGGATTCTTCTCAGATGAAAGAGCAGCATCGGGGATTCTTCTCAGACGAAAGAGCAGCATCGGGGATTCTTCTCAGACGATAAAGCAGCATCGGGGATTCTTCTCGGACAAAAGAGCAGCATCGGAGATTCCCTCAGACGAAAGAGCAGCATCGGGGATTCTTCTCAGACGAAAGAGCAGCATCGGGGTGTCCTTCTCAAACGAAAGAACAGCATCGGGGATCCTTCTCAGACGAATGAGCAGCATCGGGGATTCTTCTCAGACGAAAGAGCAGCATCGGGGATTCTTCTCAGACGAAAGAGCAGCATCAGGGATTCTTCTCAGACGAAAGAGCAGCATCGGGGATTCTTCTCAGACGAAAGAGCAGCATCGGGGATCCTTCTCAGACGAAAGAGCAGCATCGGGGATCCTTCTCAGACGAAAGAGCAGCATCGGGGATTCTTCTCAGACGAAAGAGCAGCATCGGCGATCCTTCTCAGACAAAAGAGCAGCATCGGGGATCCTTCTCAGACGACAGAGCAGCATCGGGGATCCTTCTCAGATGATAGAGCAGCATCGGGGGATCTTTCTCAGACGACGACAGAGCAGAGTCGTGGGAACATCTAAGACGGCGTGAGAGCAGAGTCGTGGGAACTTCTCAGACGAAAGAGCAGCATCGGGGACTCTTCTCAGACGACGACAGAGCAGCATCGGGGGTTCTTAGACGGCGACGGAACAGCATCGGGGATTCTTCTCAGCCGAAAGAGCAGCATCAGGGATTCTTCTCAGATGACAGAGCAGAATTTGGGGATCTTTCTCAGAAGAAAGAGCAGCATCGGGGTATCCTTCTCAAACGAAAGAACAGCATCGGGGATCCTTCTCAGACGAATGAGCAGCATCGGGGATTCTTCTCAGACGAAAGAGCAGCATCGGGGATTCTTCTCAGACGAAAGAGCAGCATCAGGGATTCTTCTCAGATGACAGAGCAGAATTTGGGGATCCTTCTCAGAAGAAAGAGCAGCATCGGGGTATCCTTCTCAGACGGCGACAGAGCAGAATCGGGGGATCCTTCTCTGAAGAAAGTGCAGCATCGGGGATCCTTCTCAGATGGCGACAGTGCAGAATCGGGGGATCTTTCTCAGAAGAAAGAGCAGCATCGGGGATCCTTCTCAGACGAAAGAGCAGCATCGGGGATCCTTCTCAGACGAAAGAGCAGCATCGGGGATTCTTCTCAGACGAAAGAGCAGCATCGGGGATTCTTCTCAGCAGAAAGAGCCGCATCGGGGATCCTTCTCAGACGAAAGAGCAGCATCGGGGATTCTTCTCAGACGAAAGAGCAGCATCGGGGATCCTTCTCAGACGAAAGAGCAGCATCGGGGATTCTTTTCAGACGAAAGAGCAGAATCGGGGATCCTTCTCAGACGAAAGAGCAGCATCGGGGATCCTTCTCAGACGAAAGAGCAGCATCGGGGATTCTTTTCAGACGAAAGAGCAGAATCGGGGATCCTTCTCAGACGGCGACAGTGCAGAATCGGGGGATCCTTCTCAGACGAAAGCATCGGGGATTCTTCTCAGACGAAATCGCAGCATCGGGGATTCTTCTCAGACGATAAAGATTCTTCTCAGACGATAAAGCAGCATCTGGGATTCTTCTCAGACGAAAGAGCAGCATCGGGGATTCTTCTCAGACGAAAGAGCAGCATCGGGGATTCTTCTCAGATGAAAGGGCAGCATCGGCGATCCTTCTCAGACAAAAGAGCAGCATCGGGGATCCTTCTCAGACGAAAGAGCAGCATCGGGGATCCTTCTCAGATGAAAGAGCAGCATCGGGGATTCTTCTCAGAAGAAAGAGCAGCATCGGGGATCCTTCTCAGACGGCGACAGTGCAGAATCGGGGGATCCTTCTCAGACGAAAGAGCAGCATCGGGGATTCTTCTCAGACGAAATAGCAGCATCGGGGATTCTTCTCAGACGATAAAGCAGCATCGGGGATTCTTCTCAGACAAAAGAGCAGCATCGGGGATTCTTCTCAGACGACAGAGCAGAATTTGGGGATCTTTCTCAGAAGAAAGAGCAGCATCGGGGATCCTTCTCAGACGGCGACATTGCAGAATCGGGGTATCCTTCTCAGACGGCGACAGAGCAGAATCGGGGGATCCTTCTCAGAAGAAAGAGCAGCATCGGGGATCCTTCTCAGACGGCGACAGTGCAGAATCGTGGGATCCTGCTCAGACGAAAGAGCAGCATCGGCGATCCTTCTCAGACAAAAGAGCAGCATCGGGGATCCTTCTCAGACAAAAGAGCAGCATCGGGGATTCTTCTCAGACGAAAGAGCAGCATCGGGGATTCTTCTCAGACGACAGAGCAGAATTTGGGGATCTTTCTCAGAAGAAAGAGCAGCATCGGGGATTCTTCTCGGACGAAAGAGCAGAATCGGGCATCCTTCTCAGACAAAAGAGCAGCATCGGGGATCCTTCTCTGACGAAAGAGCAGCATCGGGGATTCTTTTCAGACAAAAGAGCAGAATCGGGGATCCTTCTCAGACGGCGACAGTGCAGAATCGGGGGATCCTTCTCAGACGAAAGAGCAGCATCGGCGATCCTTCTCAGACAAAAGAGCAGCATCGGGGTTTCTTTTCAGACGAAAGAGTAGCATCGGGGATTCTTCTCAGCAGAAAGAGCAGCATCGGGGATCCTTCTCAGACGAAAGAGCAGCATCGGGGATCCTTTTCAGACGACGACAAAGCAGCATCTGGGGATCCTTCTCAGAAGAAAGAGCAGCATCGGGGATCCTTCTCAGAGGGCGACAGTGCAGAATCGGGGGATCCTTCTCAGACGAAAGAGCAGCATCGGGGATTCTTCTCAGACGAAATAGCAGCATCGGGGATTCTTCTCAGACGATAAAGCAGCATCGGGGATTCTTCTCAGACAAAAGAGCAGCATCGGGGATTCTTCTCAGACGAAAGAGCAGCATCGGGGATTCTTCTCAGACGAAAGTGCAGCATCGGCGATCCTTCTCAGACAAAAGAGCAGCATCGGGGATCCTTCTCAGACGACAGAGCAGCATCGGGGATCCTTCTCAGATGATAGAGCAGCATCGGGGATCCTTCTCAGACGAAAGAGCAGCATCGGGGATTCTTCTCAGACGAAAGAGCAGCATCGGCGATCCTTCTCAGACAAAAGAGCAGCATCGGGGATCCTTCTCAGACGACAGAGCAGCATTGGGGATCCTTCACAGACGAAAGAGCAGCATCGGCGATCCTTCTCAGACGGCGACATTGCAGAATCGGGGTATCCTTCTCAGACGGCGACAGAGCAGAATCGGGGGATCCTTCTCAGAAGAAAGAGCAGCATCGGGGATCCTTCTCAGACGGCGACAGTGCAGAATCGGGGGGATCCTTCTCAGAAGAAAGAGCAGCATCGGGGATCCTTCTCAGACGAAAAAGCAGCATCGGGGTTTCTTTTCAGACGAAAGAGCAGCATCGGGGATTCTTCTCAGCAGAAAGAGCAGCATCGGGGATCCTTCTCAGACGAAAGAGCAGCATCAGGGATTCTTCTCAGACGAAAGAGCAGCATCGGGGATCCTTCTCAGACGAAAGAGCAGCATCGGGGATTCTTCTCAGACGAAAGAGCAGAATCGGGCATCCTTCTCAGATGAAAGAGCAGCATCGGGGATCCTTCTCTGACGAAAGAGCAGCATCGGGGATTCTTTTCAGACAAAAGAGCAGAATCGGGGATCCTTCTCAGACGGCGACAGTGCAGAATCGGGGGATCCTTCTCAGACGAAAGAGCAGCATCGGCGATCCTTCTCAGACAAAAGAGCAGCATCGGGGATCCTTCTCAGACAAAAGAGCAGCATCGGGGATCCTTCTCAGATGATAGAGCAGCATCGGGGATCCTTCTCAGACGAAAGAGCAGCATCGGGGATCCTTCTCAGACGAAAGAGCAGCATCGGGGATCCTTCTCAGACGAAAGAGCAGCATCGGGGATTCTTCTCAGACGAAAGAGCAGCATCGGGGATTCTTCTCAGCAGAAAGAGCCGCATCGGGGATCCTTCTCAGACGAAAGAGCAGCATCGGGGATTCTTCTCAGACGAAAGAGCAGCATCGGGGATCCTTCTCAGACGAAAGAGCAGCATCGGGGATTCTTTTCAGACGAAAGAGCAGAATCGGGGATCCTTCTCAGACGAAAGAGCAGCATCGGGGATCCTTCTCAGACGAAAGAGCAGCATCGGGGATTCTTTTCAGACGAAAGAGCAGAATCGGGGATCCTTCTCAGACGGCGACAGTGCAGAATCGGGGGATCCTTCTCAGACGAAAGCATCGGGGATTCTTCTCAGACGAAATCGCAGCATCGGGGATTCTTCTCAGACGATAAAGATTCTTCTCAGACGATAAAGCAGCATCTGGGATTCTTCTCAGACGAAAGAGCAGCATCGGGGATTCTTCTCAGACGAAAGAGCAGCATCGGGGATTCTTCTCAGATGAAAGGGCAGCATCGGCGATCCTTCTCAGACAAAAGAGCAGCATCGGGGATCCTTCTCAGACGAAAGAGCAGCATCGGGGATCCTTCTCAGATGAAAGAGCAGCATCGGGGATTCTTCTCAGAAGAAAGAGCAGCATCGGGGATCCTTCTCAGACGGCGACAGTGCAGAATCGGGGGATCCTTCTCAGACGAAAGAGCAGCATCGGGGATTCTTCTCAGACGAAATAGCAGCATCGGGGATTCTTCTCAGACGATAAAGCAGCATCGGGGATTCTTCTCAGACAAAAGAGCAGCATCGGGGATTCTTCTCAGACGACAGAGCAGAATTTGGGGATCTTTCTCAGAAGAAAGAGCAGCATCGGGGATCCTTCTCAGACGGCGACATTGCAGAATCGGGGTATCCTTCTCAGACGGCGACAGAGCAGAATCGGGGGATCCTTCTCAGAAGAAAGAGCAGCATCGGGGATCCTTCTCAGACGGCGACAGTGCAGAATCGTGGGATCCTGCTCAGACGAAAGAGCAGCATCGGCGATCCTTCTCAGACAAAAGAGCAGCATCGGGGATCCTTCTCAGACAAAAGAGCAGCATCGGGGATTCTTCTCAGACGAAAGAGCAGCATCGGGGATTCTTCTCAGACGACAGAGCAGAATTTGGGGATCTTTCTCAGAAGAAAGAGCAGCATCGGGGATTCTTCTCGGACGAAAGAGCAGAATCGGGCATCCTTCTCAGACAAAAGAGCAGCATCGGGGATCCTTCTCTGACGAAAGAGCAGCATCGGGGATTCTTTTCAGACAAAAGAGCAGAATCGGGGATCCTTCTCAGACGGCGACAGTGCAGAATCGGGGGATCCTTCTCAGACGAAAGAGCAGCATCGGCGATCCTTCTCAGACAAAAGAGCAGCATCGGGGTTTCTTTTCAGACGAAAGAGTAGCATCGGGGATTCTTCTCAGCAGAAAGAGCAGCATCGGGGATCCTTCTCAGACGAAAGAGCAGCATCGGGGATCCTTTTCAGACGACGACAAAGCAGCATCTGGGGATCCTTCTCAGAAGAAAGAGCAGCATCGGGGATCCTTCTCAGAGGGCGACAGTGCAGAATCGGGGGATCCTTCTCAGACGAAAGAGCAGCATCGGGGATTCTTCTCAGACGAAATAGCAGCATCGGGGATTCTTCTCAGACGATAAAGCAGCATCGGGGATTCTTCTCAGACAAAAGAGCAGCATCGGGGATTCTTCTCAGACGAAAGAGCAGCATCGGGGATTCTTCTCAGACGAAAGTGCAGCATCGGCGATCCTTCTCAGACAAAAGAGCAGCATCGGGGATCCTTCTCAGACGACAGAGCAGCATCGGGGATCCTTCTCAGATGATAGAGCAGCATCGGGGATCCTTCTCAGACGAAAGAGCAGCATCGGGGATTCTTCTCAGACGAAAGAGCAGCATCGGCGATCCTTCTCAGACAAAAGAGCAGCATCGGGGATCCTTCTCAGACGACAGAGCAGCATTGGGGATCCTTCACAGACGAAAGAGCAGCATCGGCGATCCTTCTCAGACGGCGACATTGCAGAATCGGGGTATCCTTCTCAGACGGCGACAGAGCAGAATCGGGGGATCCTTCTCAGAAGAAAGAGCAGCATCGGGGATCCTTCTCAGACGGCGACAGTGCAGAATCGGGGGGATCCTTCTCAGAAGAAAGAGCAGCATCGGGGATCCTTCTCAGACGAAAGAGCAGCATCGGGGTTTCTTTTCAGACGAAAGAGCAGCATCGGGGATTCTTCTCAGCAGAAAGAGCAGCATCGGGGATCCTTCTCAGACGAAAGAGCAGCATCAGGGATTCTTCTCAGACGAAAGAGCAGCATCGGGGATCCTTCTCAGACGAAAGAGCAGCATCGGGGATTCTTCTCAGACGAAAGAGCAGAATCGGGCATCCTTCTCAGATGAAAGAGCAGCATCGGGGATCCTTCTCTGACGAAAGAGTAGCATCGGGGATTCTTTTCAGACAAAAGAGCAGAATCGGGGATCCTTCTCAGACGGCGACAGTGCAGAATCGGGGGATCCTTCTCAGACGAAAGAGCAGCATCGGCGATCCTTCTCAGACAAAAGAGCAGCATCGGGGATCCTTCTCAGACAAAAGAGCAGCATCGGGGATCCTTCTCAGATGATAGAGCAGCATCGGGGATCCTTCTCAGACGAAAGAGCAGCATCGGGGATTCTTCTCAGACGAAAGAGCAGCATCAGGGATTCTTCTCAGAAGAAAGAGCTGCATCGGGGATCCTTCTCAGAAGAAAGAGCAGCATCGGGGATTCTTCTCAGACGAAAGAGCAGCATCGGGGATCCTTCCCAGACAAAAGAGTAGCATCGGGGATTCTTCTCAGACGAAAGAGCAGCATCGGGGATCCTTTTCAGACGACGACAAAGCAGCATCTGGGGATCCTTCTCAGAAGAAAGAGCAGCATCGGGGATCCTTCTCAGAGGGCGACAGTGCAGAATCGGGGGATCCTTCTCAGACGAAAGAGCAGCATCGGGGATTCTTCTCAGACGAAATAGCAGCATCGGGGATTCTTCTCAGACGATAAAGCAGCATCGGGGATTCTTCTCAGACAAAAGAGCAGCATCGGGGATTCTTCTCAGACGAAAGAGCAGCATCGGGGATTCTTCTCAGACGAAAGAGCAGCATCGGCGATCCTTCTCAGACAAAAGAGCAGCATCGGGGATCCTTCTCAGACGACAGAGCAGCATCGGGGATCCTTCTCAGATGATAGAGCAGCATCGGGGATCCTTCTCAGATGATAGAGCGGCATCGGGGATCCTTCTCAGACGAAAGAGCAGCATCGGGGATTCTTCTCAGACGAAAGAGCAGCATCGGCGATCCTTCTCAGACAAAAGAGCAGCATCGGGGATCCTTCTCAGACGACAGAGCAGCATTGGGGATCCTTCACAGACGAAAGAGCAGCATCGGCGATCCTTCTCAGACAAAAGAGCAGCATCGAGGATTCTTCTCAGAAGAAAGAGCAGCATCGGGGATCCTTCTCAGACGGCGTTATTGCAGAATCGGGGTATCCTTCTCAGACGGCGACAGAGCAGAATCGGGGGATCCTTCTCAGAAGAAAGAGCAGCATCGGGGATTCTTCTCAGACGAAAGAGCAGCATCGGGGTTTCTTTTCAGACGAAAGAGCAGAATCGGGGATCCTTCTCAGACGAAAGAGCAGCATCGGGGATTCTTCTCAGACGAGAGAGCAGCATCTGGGGATCCTTCTCAGAAGAAAGAGCAGAATCGGGGATCCTTCTCAGACGAAAGAGCAGCATCGGGGATTCTTCTCAGACGAAAGAGCAGAATCGGGCATCCTTCTCAGACGAAAGAGCAGCATCGGGGATCCTTCTCTGACGAAAGAGCAGCATCGGGGATTCTTTTCAGACAAAAGAGCAGAATCGGGGATCCTTCTCAGACGGCGACAGTGCAGAATCGGGGGATCCTTCTCAGACGAAAGAGCAGCATCGGCGATCCTTCTCAGACAAAAGAGCAGCATCGGGGATCCTTCTCAGACAAAAGAGCAGCATCGGGGATCCTTCTCAGATGATAGAGCAGCATCGGGGATCCTTCTCAGACGAAAGAGCAGCATCGGGGATTCTTCTCAGACGAAAGAGCAGCATCAGGGATTCTTCTCAGAAGAAAGAGCTGCATCGGGGATCCTTCTCAGAAGAAAGAGCAGCATCGGGGATTCTTCTCAGACGAAAGAGCAGCATCGGGGATCCTTCTCAGACAAAAGAGTAGCATCGGGGATTCTTCTCAGACGAAAGAGCAGCATCGGGGATCCTTTTCAGACGACGACAAAGCAGCATCTGGGGATCCTTCTCAGAAGAAAGAGCAGCATCGGGGATCCTTCTCAGAGGGCGACAGTGCAGAATCGGGGGATCCTTCTCAGACGAAAGAGCAGCATCGGGGATTCTTCTCAGACGAAATAGCAGCATCGGGGATTCTTCTCAGACGATAAAGCAGCATCGGGGATTCTTCTCAGACAAAAGAGCAGCATCGGGGATTCTTCTCAGACGAAAGAGCAGCATCGGGGATTCTTCTCAGACGAAAGAGCAGCATCGGCGATCCTTCTCAGACAAAAGAGCAGCATCGGGGATCCTTCTCAGACGACAGAGCAGCATCGGGGATCCTTCTCAGATGATAGAGCAGCATCGGGGATCCTTCTCAGACGACAGAGCAGCATCGGGGATCCTTCTCAGATGATAGAGCAGCATCGGGGATCCTTCTCAGACGAAAGAGCAGCATCGGGGATTCTTCTCAGACGAAAGAGCAGCATCGGCGATCCTTCTCAGACAAAAGAGCAGCATCGGGGATCCTTCTCAGACGACAGAGCAGCATTGGGGATCCTTCACAGACGAAAGAGCAGCATCGGCGATCCTTCTCAGACAAAAGAGCAGCATCAAGGATTCTTCTCAGAAGAAAGAGCAGCATCGGGGATCCTTCTCAGACGGCGTTATTGCAGAATCGGGGTATCCTTCTCAGACGGCGACAGAGCAGAATCGGGGGATCCTTCTCAGAAGAAAGAGCAGCATCGGGGATTCTTCTCAGACGAAAGAGCAGCATCGGGGTTTCTTTTCAGACGAAAGAGCAGAATCGGGGATCCTTCTCAGACGAAAGAGCAGCATCGGGGATTCTTCTCAGACGAGAGAGCAGCATCTGGGGATCCTTCTCAGAAGAAAGAGCAGAATCGGGGATCCTTCTCAGACGAAAGAGCAGCATCGGGGATCCTTCTCAGACGAAAGAGCAGCATCGGGGATTCTTCTCAGACAAAAGAGCAGCATCGGGGATTCTTCTCAGACGAAAGAGCAGCATCGGGGATTCTTCTCAGACGAAAGAGCAGCATTGGGATGTCCTTCTCAAACGAAAGAACAGCATCGGGGATCCTTCTAAGACGAAAGAGCAGCATCGGGGATCCTTCTCAGACGAAAGAGCAGCATCGGGGATTCTTCTCAGACGAAAGAGCAGCATCGGCGATCCTTCTCAGACAAAAGAGCAGCATCGGGGATCCTTCTCAGACGACAGAGCAGCATCGGGGATCCTTCTCAGATGATAGAGCAGCATCGGGGGATCTTTCTCAGACGACGACAGAGCAGAGTCGTGGGAACATCTAAGACGGCGTGAGAGCAGAGTCGTGGGAATTTCTCAGACGAAAGAGCAGCATCGGGGATTCTTCTCAGATGAAAGAGCAGCATCGGGGATTCTTCTCAGACGAAAGAGCAGCATCGGGGTGTCCTTCTCAAACGAAAGAACAGCATCGGGGATCCTTCTCAGACGAAAGAGCAGCATCGGGGATTCTTCTCAGATGAAAGAGCAGCATCGGGGATTCTTCTCAGACGAAAGAGCAGCATCGGGGTGTCCTTCTCAAACGAAAGAACAGCATCGGGGATCCTTCTCAAACGATAAAGCAGCATCGGGGATTCTTCTCGGACAAAAGAGCAGCATCGGGGATTCCCTCAGACGAAAGAGCAGCATCGGGGATTCTTCTCAGACGAAAGAGCAGCATCGGGGATCCTTCTCAGACGAATGAGCAGCATCGGGGATCCTTCTCAGACGAAAGAGCAGCATCAGGGATTCTTCTCAGACGAAAGAGCAGCATCGGGGATTCTTCTCAGACGAAAGAGCAGCATCGGGGATCCTTCTCAGACGAAAGAGCAGCATCGGGGATCCTTCTCAGACGAAAGAGCAGCATCGGGGATTCTTCTCAGACGAAAGAGCAGCATCGGCGATCCTTCTCAGACAAAAGAGCAGCATCGGGGATCCTTCTCAGACGACAGAGCAGCATCGGGGATCCTTCTCAGATGATAGAGCAGCATCGGGGGATCTTTCTCAGACGACGACAGAGGAGAGTCGTGGGAACATCTAAGACGGCGTGAGAGCAGAGTCGTGGGAACTTCTCAGACGAAAGAGCAGCATCGGGGACTCTTCTCAGACGACGACAGAGCAGCATCGGGGGTTCTTAGACGGCGACGGAACAGCATCGGGGATTCTTCTCAGAAGACGACAGAGCAGAGTCGTGGGACCATCTAAGACGGCGACAGAGCAGCATCGAGGATTCTTCTCAGCCGAAAGAGCAGCATCAGGGATTCTTCTCAGACGACAGAGCAGAATTTGGGGATCCTTCTCAGAAGAAAGAGCAGCATCGGGGTATCCTTCTCAGACGGCGACAGAGCAGAATCGGGGGATCCTTCTCAGAAGAAAGAGCAGCATCGGGGATCCTTCTCAGATGGCGACAGTGCAGAATCGGGGGATCTTTCTCAGAAGAAAGAGCAGCATCGGGGATCCTTCTCAGACGAAAAAGCAGCATCGGAGATTCTTCTCAGACGAAAGAGCAGCATCGGGGATTCTTCTCAGCAGAAAGAGCAGCATCGGGGATCCTTCTCAGACGAAAGAGCAGCATCGGGGATTCTTCTCAGACGAAAGAGCAGCATCGGGGATCCTTCTCAGACGAAAGAGCAGCATCGGGGATTCTTTTCAGACGAAAGAGCAGAATCGGGGATCCTTCTCAGACGAAAGAGCAGCATCGGGGATCCTTCTCAGACGAAAGAGCAGCATCGGGGATTCTTTTCAGACGAAAGAGCAGAATCGGGGATCCTTCTCAGACGGCGACAGTGCAGAATCGGGGGATCCTTCTCAGACGAAAGCATCGGGGATTCTTCTCAGACGAAATAGCAGCATCGGGGATTCTTCTTAGACGATAAAGATTCTTCTCAGACGATAAAGCAGCATCTGGGATTCTTCTCAGACGAAAGAGCAGCATCGGGGATTCTTCTCAGACGAAAGAGCAGCATCGGGGATTCTTCTCAGATGAAAGAGCAGCATCGGCGATCCTTCTCAGACAAAAGAGCAGCATCGGGGATCCTTCTCAGACGAAAGAGCAGCATCGGGGATCCTTCTCAGATGAAAGAGCAGCATCGGGGATTCTTCTCAGACGAAAGAGCAGCATTGGGGATCCTTTTCAGACGACGACAAAGCAGCATCTGGGGATCCTTCTCAGAAGAAAGAGCAGCATCGGGGATCCTTCTCAGACGGCGACAGTGCAGAATCGGGGGATCCTTCTCAGACGAAAGAGCAGCATCGGGGATTCTTCTCAGACGATAAAGCAGCATCGGGGATTCTTCTCAGACAAAAGAGCAGCATCGGGGATTCTTCTCAGACGACAGAGCAGAATTTGGGGATCTTTCTCAGAAGAAAGAGCAGCATCGGGGATCCTTCTCAGACGGCGACATTGCAGAATCGGGGTATCCTTCTCAGACGGCGACAGTGCAGAATCGGGGGATCCTTCTCAGACGAAAGAGCAGCATCGGCGATCCTTCTCAGACAAAAGAGCAGCATCGGGGATCCTTCTCAGACAAAAGAGCAGCATCGGGGATCCTTCTCAGATGATAGAGCAGCATCGGTGGATCTTTCTCAGACGACGACAGAGCAGAGTCGTGGGAACATCTAAGACGGTGTGAGAGCAGAGTCGTGGGAACTTCTCAGACGAAAGAGCAGCATCGGGGATTCTTCTCAGATGAAAGAGCAGCATCGGGGATTCTTCTCAGACGAAAGAGCAGCATCGGGGTGTCCTTCTCAAACGAAAGAACAGCATCGGGGATCCTTCTCAGACGAAAGAGCAGCATCGGGGATTCTTCTCAGATGAAAGAGCAGCATCGGGGATTCTTCTCAGACGAAAGAGCAGCATCGGGGTGTCCTTCTCAAACGAAAGAACAGCATCGGGGATTCTTCTCAGACGAATGACCAGCATCGGGGATCCTTCTCAGACGAAAGAGCAGCATCGGGGATTCTTCTCAGACAAAAGAGCAGCATCGGGGATCCTTCTCAGACGACAGAGAAGCATCGGGGATCCTTCTCAGAGAATAGAGCAGCATCGGGGGATCTTTCTCAGACGACGACAGAGCAGAGTCGTGGGAACATCTAAGACGGCGTGAGAGCAGAGTCGTGGGAACTTCTCAGACGAAAGAGCAGCATCGGGGACTCTTCTCAGACGACGACAGAGCAGCATGGGGGGTTCTTAGACGGCGACGGAACAGCATCGGGGATTCTTCTCAGAAGACGACAGAGCAGAGTCGTGGGACCTTCTAAGACGGCGACAGAGCAGCATCGAGGATTCTTCTCAGCCGAAAGAGCAGCATCAGGGATTCTTCTCAGACGACAGAGCAGAATTTGGGGATCCTTCTCAGAAGAAAGAGCAGCATCGGGGTATCCTTCTCAGACGGCGACAGAGCAGAATCGGGGGATCCTTCTCAGAAGAAAGAGCAGCATCGGGGATCCTTCTCAGATGGCGACAATGCAGAATCGGGGGATCTTTCTCAGAAGAAAGAGCAGCATCGGGGATCCTTCTCAGACGAAAGAGCAGCATCGGGGTTTCTTTTCAGACGAAAGAGCAACATCGGGGATTCTTCTCAGACAAAAGAGCAGCATCGGGGATCCTTCTCAGATGATAGAGCAGCATCGGGGATCCTTCTCAGACAAAAGAGCAGCATCGGGGATCCTTCTCAGACGATAGAGCAGCATCGGGGATCCTTCTCAGACGAAAGAGCAGCATCGGCGATCCTTCTCAGACAAAAGAGCAGCATCGGGGATCCTTCTCAGACAAAAGAGCAGCATCGGGGATCCTTCTCAGATGATAGAGCAGCATCGGGGATCCTTCTCAGACGAAAGAGCAGCATCGGGGATTCTTCTCAGACGAAAGAGCAGCATCAGGGATTCTTTTCAGAAGAAAGAGCTGCATCGGGGATCCTTCTCAGAAGAAAGAGCAGCATCGGGGATTCTTCTCAGACGAAAGAGCAGCATCGGGGATCCTTCTCAGACAAAAGAGTAGCATCGGGGATTCTTCTCAGACGAAAGAGCAGCATCGGGGATCGTTTTCAGACGACGACAAAGCAGCATCTGGGGATCCTTCTCAGAAGAAAGAGCAGCATCGGGGATCCTTCTCAGAGGGCGACAGTGCAGAATCGGGGGATCCTTCTCAGACGAAAGAGCAGCATCGGGGATTCTTCTCAGACGAAATAGCAGCATCGGGGATTCTTCTCAGACGATAAAGCAGCATCGGGGATTCTTCTCAGACAAAAGAGCAGCATCGGGGATTCTTCTCAGATGAAAGAGCAGCATCGGGGATTCTTCTCAGACGAAAGAGCAGCATCGGCGATCCTTCTCAGACAAAAGAGCAGCATCGGGGATCCTTCTCAGACGACAGAGCAGCATCGGGGATCCTTCTCAGATGATAGAGCAGCATCGGGGATCCTTCTCAGATGATAGAGCAGCATCGGGGATCCTTCTCAGACGAAAGAGCAGCATCGGGGATTCTTCTCAGACGAAAGAGCAGCATCGGCGATCCTTCTCAGACAAAAGAGCAGCATCGGGGATCCTTCTCAGACGACAGAGCAGCATTGGGGATCCTTCACAGACGAAAGAGCAGCATCGGCGATCCTTCTCAGACAAAAGAGCAGCATCGAGGATTCTTCTCAGAAGAAAGAGCAGCATCGGGGATCCTTCTCAGACGGCGACATTGCAGAATCGGGGTATCCTTCTCAGACGGCGACAGAGCAGAATCGGGGGATCCTTCTCAGAAGAAAGAGCAGCATCGGGGATTCTTCTCAGACGAAAGAGCAGCATCGGGGTTTCTTTTCAGACGAGAGAGCAGCATCTGGGGATCCTTCTCAGAAGAAAGAGCAGAATCGGGGATCCTTCTCAGACGAAAGAGCAGCATCGGGGATTCTTCTCGGACAAAAGAGCAGCATCGGGGATTCTTCTCAGACGAAAGAGCAGCATCGGGGATTCTTCTCAGACGAAAGAGCAGCATTGGGGTGTCCTTCTCAAACGAAAGAACAGCATCGGGGATCCTTCTCAGACGAAAGAGCAGCATCGGGGATCCTTCTCAGACGAAAGAGCAGCATCAGGGATTCTTCTCTGACGAAAGAGCAGCATCGGGGATTCTTTTCAGACAAAAGAGCAGAATCGGGGATCCTTCTCAGACGGCGACAGTGCAGAATCGGGGGATCCTTCTCAGACGAAAGAGCAGCATCGGCGATCCTTCTCAGACAAAAGAGCAGCATCGGGGATCCTTCTCAGACAAAAGAGCAGCATCGGGGATCCTTCTCAGATGATAGAGCAGCATCGGGGATCCTTCTCAGACGAAAGAGCAGCATCGGGGATTCTTCTCAGACGAAAGAGCAGCATCAGGGATTCTTTTCAGAAGAAAGAGCTGCATCGGGGATCCTTCTCAGAAGAAAGAGCAGCATCGGGGATTCTTCTCAGACGAAAGAGCAGCATCGGGGATCCTTCTCAGACAAAAGAGTAGCATCGGGGATTCTTCTCAGACGAAAGAGCAGCATCGGGGATCCTTCTCAGAGGGCGACAGTGCAGAATCGGGGGATCCTTCTCAGACGAAAGAGCAGCATCGGGGATTCTTCTCAGACGAAAGAGCAGCATCGGGGATTCTTCTCAGACGAAAGAGCAGCATCGGCGATCCTTCTCAGACAAAAGAGCAGCATCGGGGATCCTTCTCAGACGACAGAGCAGCATCGGGGATCCTTCTCAGATGATAGAGCAGCATTGGGGATCCTTCTCAGATGATAGAGCAGCATTGGGGATCCTTCTCAGATGATAGAGCAGCATCGGGGATCCTTCTCAGACGAAAGAGCAGCATCGGGGATTCTTCTCAGACGAAAGAGCAGCATCGGCGATCCTTCTCAGACAAAAGAGCAGCATCGGGGATCCTTCTCAGACAAAAGAGCAGCATCGGGGATCCTTCTCAGATGATAGAGCAGCATCGGTGGATCTTTCTCAGACGACGACAGAGCAGAGTCGTGGGAACATCTAAGACGGTGTGAGAGCAGAGTCGTGGGAACTTCTCAGACGAAAGAGCAGCATCGGGGATTCTTCTCAGATGAAAGAGCAGCATCGGGGATTCTTCTCAGACGAAAGAGCAGCATCGGCGATCCTTCTCAGACAAAAGAGCAGCATCGGGGATCCTTCTCAGACAAAAGAGCAGCATCGGGGATCCTTCTCAGATGATAGAGCAGCATCGGTGGATCTTTCTCAGACGACGACAGAGCAGAGTCGTGGGAACATCTAAGACGGTGTGAGAGCAGAGTCGTGGGAACTTCTCAGACGAAAGAGCAGCATCGGGGATTCTTCTCAGATGAAAGAGCAGCATCGGGGATTCTTCTCAGATGAAAGAGCAGCATCGGGGATTCTTCTCAGACGAAAGAGCAGCATCGGGGTGTCCTTCTCAAACGAAAGAACAGCATCGGGGATTCTTCTCAGACGAATGACCAGCATCGGGGATCCTTCTCAGACGAAAGAGCAGCATCGGGGATTCTTCTCAGACAAAAGAGCAGCATCGGGGATCCTTCTCAGACGACAGAGCAGCATCGGGGATCCTTCTCAGAGAATAGAGCAGCATCGGGGGATCTTTCTCAGACGACGACAGAGCAGAGTCGTGGGAACATCTAAGACGGCGTGAGAGCAGAGTCGTGGGAACTTCTCAGACGAAAGAGCAGCATCGGGGACTCTTCTCAGACGACGACAGAGCAGCATCGGGGGTTCTTAGACGGCGACGGAACAGCATCGGGGATTCTTCTCAGAAGACGACAGAGCAGAGTCGTGGGACCTTCTAAGACGGCGACAGAGCAGCATCGAGGATTCTTCTCAGCCGAAAGAGCAGCATCAGGGATTCTTCTCAGACGACAGAGCAGAATTTGGGGATCCTTCTCAGAAGAAAGAGCAGCATCGGGGTATCCTTCTCAGACGGCGACAGAGCAGAATCGGGGGATCCTTCTCAGAAGAAAGAGCAGCATCGGGGATCCTTCTCAGATGGCGACAGTGCAGAATCGGGGGATCTTTCTCAGAAGAAAGAGCAGCATCGGGGATCCTTCTCAGACGAAAGAGCAGCATCGGGGTTTCTTTTCAGACGAAAGAGCAACATCGGGGATTCTTCTCAGCAGAAAGAGCAACATCGGGGATCCTTCTCAGACGAAAGAGCAGCATCGGGGATTCTTCTCAGACGAAAGAGCAGCATCGGGGATCCTTCTCAGACGAAAGAGCAGCATCGGGGATTCTTCTCAGACGAAAGAGCAGAATCGGGCATCCTTCTCAGACGAAAGAGCAGCATCGGGGATCCTTCTCTGACGAAAGAGCAGCATCGGGGATTCTTTTCAGACAAAAGAGCAGAATCGGGGATCCTTCTCAGACGGCGACAGTGCAGAATCGGGGGATCCTTCTCAGACGAAAGAGCAGCATCGGCGATCCTTCTCAGACAAAAGAGCAGCATCGGGGATCCTTCTCAGACAAAAGAGCAGCATCGGGGATCCTTCTCAGATGATAGAGCAGCATCGGGGATCCTTCTCAGACGAAAGAGCAGCATCGGGGATTCTTCTCAGACGAAAGAGCAGCATCAGGGATTCTTTTCAGAAGAAAGAGCTGCATCGGGGATCCTTCTCAGAAGAAAGAGCAGCATCGGGGATTCTTCTCAGACGAAAGAGCAGCATCGGGGATCCTTCTCAGACAAAAGAGTAGCATCGGGGATTCTTCTCAGACGAAAGAGCAGCATCGGGGATCGTTTTCAGACGACGACAAAGCAGCATCTGGGGATCCTTCTCAGAAGAAAGAGCAGCATCGGGGATCCTTCTCAGAGGGCGACAGTGCAGAATCGGGGGATCCTTCTCAGACGAAAGAGCAGCATCGGGGATTCTTCTCAGACGAAATAGCAGCATCGGGGATTCTTCTCAGACGATAAAGCAGCATCGGGGATTCTTCTCAGACAAAAGAGCAGCATCGGGGATTCTTCTCAGATGAAAGAGCAGCATCGGGGATTCTTCTCAGACAAAAGAGCAGCATCGGGGATCCTTTTCAGACGACAGAGCAGCATTGGGGATCCTTCACAGACGAAAGAGCAGCATCGGCGATCCTTCTCAGACAAAAGAGCAGCATCGAGGATTCTTCTCAGAAGAAAGAGCAGCATCGGGGATCCTTCTCAGACTGCGACATTGCAGAATCGGGGTATCCTTCTCAGACGGCGACAGAGCAGAATCGGGGGATCCTTCTCAGAAGAAAGAGCAGCATCGGGGATTCTTCTCAGACGAAAGAGCAGCATCGGGGTTTCTTTTCAGACGAAAGAGCAGAATCGGGGATCCTTCTCAGACGAAAGAGCAGCATCGGGGATTCTTCTCAGACGAGAGAGCAGCATCTGGGGATCCTTCTCAGAAGAAAGAGCAGAATCGGGGATCCTTCTCAGACGAAAGAGCAGCATCGGGGATTCTTCTCGGACAAAAGAGCAGCATCGGGGATTCTTCTCAGACGAAAGAGCAGCATCGGGGATTCTTCTCAGACGAAAGAGCAGCATTGGGGTGTCCTTCTCAAACGAAAGAACAGCATCGGGGATCCTTCTCAGACGAAAGAGCAGCATCGGGGATCCTTCTCAGACGAAAGAGCAGCATCGGGGATTCTTCTCAGACGGCGACAGTGCAGAATCGGGGGATCCTTCTCAGACGAAAGAGCAGCATCGGCGATCCTTCTCAGACAAAAGAGCAGCATCGGGGATCCTTCTCAGACAAAAGAGCAGCATCGGGGATCCTTCTCAGATGATAGAGCAGCATCGGGGATTCTTCTCAGACGAAAGAGCAGCATCGGGGATTCTTCTCAGACGAAAGAGCAGCATCAGGGATTCTTTTCAGAAGAAAGAGCTGCATCGGGGATCCTTCTCAGAAGAAAGAGCAGCATCGGGGATTCTTCTCAGACGAAAGAGCAGCATCGGGGATCCTTCTCAGACAAAAGAGTAGCATCGGGGATTCTTCTCAGACGAAAGAGCAGCATCGGGGATCCTTCTCAGAGGGCGACAGTGCAGAATCGGGGGATCCTTCTCAGACGAAAGAGCAGCATCGGGGATTCTTCTCAGACGAAAGAGCAGCATCGGGGATTCTTCTCAGACGAAAGAGCAGCATCGGCGATCCTTCTCAGACAAAAGAGCAGCATCGGGGATCCTTCTCAGACGACAGAGCAGCATCGGGGATCCTTCTCAGATGATAGAGCAGCATTGGGGATCCTTCTCAGATGATAGAGCAGCATTGGGGATCCTTCTCAGATGATAGAGCAGCATCGGGGATCCTTCTCAGACGAAAGAGCAGCATCGGGGATTCTTCTCAGATGAAAGAGCAGCATCGGGGATTCTTCTCAGACGAAAGAGCAGCATCGGCGATCCTTCTCAGACAAAAGAGCAGCATCGGGGATCCTTCTCAGACGACAGAGCAGCATCGGGGATCCTTCTCAGATGATAGAGCAGCATTGGGGATCCTTCTCAGATGATAGAGCAGCATTGGGGATCCTTCTCAGATGATAGAGCAGCATCGGGGATCCTTCTCAGACGAAAGAGCAGCATCGGGGATTCTTCTCAGACGAAAGAGCAGCATCGGCGATCCTTCTCAGACAAAAGAGCAGCATCGGGGATCCTTCTCAGACGACAGAGCAGCATTGGGGATCCTTCACAGACGAAAGAGCAGCATCGGCGATCCTTCTCAGACAAAAGAGCAGCATCGAGGATTCTTCTCAGAAGAAAGAGCAGCATCGGGGATCCTTCTCAGACGGCGACATTGCAGAATCGGGGTATCCTTCTCAGACGGCGACAGAGCAGAATCGGGGGATCCTTCTCAGAAGAAAGAGCAGCATCGGGGATTCTTCTCAGACGAAAGAGCAGCATCGGGGTTTCTTTTCAGACGAAAGAGCAGAATCGGGGATCCTTCTCAGACGAAAGAGCAGCATCGGGGATTCTTCTCAGACGAGAGAGCAGCATCTGGGGATCCTTCTCAGAAGAAAGAGCAGAATCGGGGATCCTTCTCAGACGAAAGAGCAGCATCGGGGATTCTTCTCGGACAAAAGAGCAGCATCGGGGATTCTTCTCAGACGAAAGAGCAGCATCGGGGATTCTTCTCAGACGAAAGAGCAGCATTGGGGTGTCCTTCTCAAACGAAAGAACAGCATCGGGGATCCTTCTCAGACGAAAGAGCAGCATCGGGGATCCTTCTCAGACGAAAGAGCAGCATCGGGGATTCTTCTCAGACGAAAGAGCAGCATCGGCGATCCTTCTCAGACAAAAGAGCAGCATCGGGGATCCTTCTCAGACGATAAAGCAGCATCGGGGATTCTTCTCAGACAAAAGAGCAGCATCGGGGATTCTTCTCAGACGACAGAGCAGAATTTGGGGATCTTTCTCAGAAGAAAGAGCAGCATCGGGGATCCTTCTCAGACGGCGACATTGCAGAATCGGGGTATCCTTCTCAGACGGCGACAGTGCAGAATCGGGGGATCCTTCTCAGACGAAAGAGCAGCATCGGCGATCCTTCTCAGACAAAAGAGCAGCATCGGGGATCCTTCTCAGACAAAAGAGCAGCATCGGGGATCCTTCTCAGATGATAGAGCAGCATCGGGGGATCTTTCTCAGACGACGACAGAGCAGAGTCGTGGGAACATCTAAGACGGTGTGAGAGCAGAGTCGTGGGAACTTCTCAGACGAAAGAGCAGCATCGGGGATTCTTCTCAGATGAAAGAGCAGCATCGGGGATTCTTCTCAGACGAAAGAGCAGCATCGGGGTGTCCTTCTCAAACGAAAGAATAGCATCGGGGATCCTTCTCAGACGAAAGAGCAGCATCGGGGATTCTTCTCAGATGAAAGAGCAGCATCGGGGATTCTTCTCAGACGAAAGAGCAGCATCGGGGTGTCCTTCTCAAACGAAAGAACAGCATCGGGGATTCTTCTCAGACGAATGACCAGCATCGGGGATCCTTCTCAGACGAAAGAGCAGCATCGGGGATTCTTCTCAGACAAAAGAGCAGCATCGGGGATCCTTCTCAGACGACAGAGCAGCATCGGGGATCCTTCTCAGATGATAGAGCAGCATCGGGGGATCTTTCTCAGACGACGACAGAGCAGAGTCGTGGGAACATCTAAGACGGCGTGAGAGCAGAGTCGTGGGAACTTCTCAGACGAAAGAGCAGCATCGGGGACTCTTCTCAGACGACGACAGAGCAGCATCGGGGGTTCTTAGACGGCGACGGAACAGCATCGGGGATTCTTCTCAGAAGACGACAGAGCAGAGTCGTGGGACCTTCTAAGACGGCGACAGAGCAGCATCGAGGATTCTTCTCAGCCGAAAGAGCAGCATCAGGGATTCTTCTCAGACGACAGAGCAGAATTTGGGGATCCTTCTCAGAAGAAAGAGCAGCATCGGGGATCCTTCTCAGATGGCGACAGTGCAGAATCGGGGGATCTTTCTCAGAAGAAAGAGCAGCATTGGGGATCCTTCTCAGACGAAAGAGCAGCATCGGGGTTTCTTTTCAGACGAAAGAGCAACATCGGGGATTCTTCTCAGCAGAAAGAGCAGCATCGGGGATCCTTCTCAGACGAAAGAGCAGCATCGGGGATTCTTCTCAGACGAAAGAGCAGCATCGGGGATCCTTCTCAGACGAAAGAGCAGCATCGGGGATTCTTCTCAGACGAAAGAGCAGAATCGGGCATCCTTCTCAGACGAAAGAGCAGCATCGGGGATCCTTCTCTGACGAAAGAGCAGCATCGGGGATTCTTTTCAGACAAAAGAGCAGAATCGGGGATCCTTCTCAGACGGCGACAGTGCAAAATCGGGGGATCCTTCTCAGACGAAAGAGCAGCATCGGGGATTCTTCTCAGACGAAAGAGCAGCATCGGCGATCCTTCTCAGACAAAAGAGCAGCATCGGGGATCCTTCTCAGACGATAAAGCAGCATCGGGGATTCTTCTCAGACAAAAGAGCAGCATCGGGGATTCTTCTCAGACGACAGAGCAGAATTTGGGGATCTTTCTCAGAAGAAAGAGCAGCATCGGGGATCCTTCTCAGACGGCGACATTGCAGAATCGGGGTATCCTTCTCAGACGGCGACAGTGCAGAATCGGGGGATCCTTCTCAGACGAAAGAGCAGCATCGGCGATCCTTCTCAGACAAAAGAGCAGCATCGGGGATCATTCTCAAACAAAAGAGCAGCATCGGGGATCCTTCTCAGATGATAGAGCAGCATTGGGGGATCTTTCTCAGACGACGACAGAGCAGAGTCGTGGGAACATCTAAGACGGTGTGAGAGCAGAGTCGTGGGAACTTCTCAGACGAAAGAGCAGCATCGGGGATTCTTCTCAGATGAAAGAGCAGCATCGGGGATTCTTCTCAGACGAAAGAGCAGCATCGGGGTGTCCTTCTCAAACGAAAGAACAGCATCGGGGATCCTTCTCAGACGAAAGAGCAGCATCGGGGATTCTTCTCAGATGAAAGAGCAGCATCGGGGATTCTTCTCAGACGAAAGAGCAGCATCGGGGTGTCC
This sequence comes from Gobius niger, assembly GCF_951799975.1. Lineage (NCBI taxonomy): Eukaryota > Metazoa > Chordata > Actinopteri > Gobiiformes > Gobiidae > Gobius > Gobius niger. The sequence continues at coordinate 4,550,894 of NC_136853.1, read as the reverse complement.
TTCTCAAACGAAAGAACAGCATCGGGGATTCTTCTCAGACGAATGACCAGCATCGGGGATCCTTCTCAGACGAAAGAGCAGCATCGGGGATTCTTCTCAGACAAAAGAGCAGCATCGGGGATCCTTCTCAGACGACAGAGCAGCATCGGGGATCCTTCTCAGATGATAGAGCAGCATCGGGGGATCTTTCTCAGACGACGACAGAGCAGAGTCGTGGGAACATCTAAGACGGCGTGAGAGCAGAGTCGTGGGAACTTCTCAGACGAAAGAGCAGCATCGGGGACTCTTCTCAGACGACGACAGAGCAGCATCGGGGGTTCTTAGACGGCGACGGAACAGCATCGGGGATTCTTCTCAGAAGACGACAGAGCAGAGTCGTGGGACCTTCTAAGACGGCGACAGAGCAGCATCGAGGATTCTTCTCAGCCGAAAGAGCAGCATCAGGGATTCTTCTCAGACGACAGAGCAGAATTTGGGGATCCTTCTCAGAAGAAAGAGCAGCATCGGGGTATCCTTCTCAGACGGCGACAGAGCAGAATCGGGGGATCCTTCTCAGAAGAAAGAGCAGCATCGGGGATCCTTCTCAGATGGCGACAGTGCAGAATCGGGGGATCTTTCTCAGAAGAAAGAGCAGCATCGGGGATCCTTCTCAGACGAAAGAGCAGCATCGGGGTTTCTTTTCAGACGAAAGAGCAACATCGGGGATTCTTCTCAGCAGAAAGAGCAGCATCGGGGATCCTTCTCAGACGAAAGAGCAGCATCGGGGATTCTTCTCAGACGAAAGAGCAGCATCGGGGATCCTTCTCAGACGAAAGAGCAGCATCGGGGATCCTTCTCTGACGAAAGAGCAGCATCGGGGATTATTTTCAGACAAAAGAGCAGAATCGGGGATCCTTCTCAGACGGCGACAGTGCAGAATCGGGGGATCCTTCTCAGACGAAAGAGCAGCATCGGCGATCCTTCTCAGACAAAAGAGCAGCATCGGGGATCCTTCTCAGACAAAAGAGCAGCATCGGGGATCCTTCTCAGATGATAGAGCAGCATCGGGGATCCTTCTCAGACGAAAGAGCAGCATCGGGGATTCTTCTCAGACGAAAGAGCAGCATCAGGGATTCTTTTCAGAAGAAAGAGCTGCATCGGGGATCCTTCTCAGAAGAAAGAGCAGCATCGGGGATTCTTCTCAGACGAAAGAGCAGCATCGGGGATCCTTCTCAGACAAAAGAGTAGCATCGGGGATTCTTCTCAGACGAAAGAGCAGCATCGGGGATCGTTTTCAGACGACGACAAAGCAGCATCTGGGGATCCTTCTCAGAAGAAAGAGCAGCATCGGGGATCCTTCTCAGAGGGCGACAGTGCAGAATCGGGGGATCCTTCTCAGACGAAAGAGCAGCATCGGGGATTCTTCTCAGACGAAATAGCAGCATCGGGGATTCTTCTCAGACGATAAAGCAGCATCGGGGATTCTTCTCAGACAAAAGAGCAGCATCGGGGATTCTTCTCAGATGAAAGAGCAGCATTGGGGATTTTTCTCAGACGAAAGAGCAGCATCGGCGATCCTTCTCAGACAAAAGAGCAGCATCGGGGATCCTTCTCAGACGACAGAGCAGCATCGGGGATCCTTCTCAGATGATAGAGCAGCATCGGGGATCCTTCTCAGATGATAGAGCAGCATCGGGGATCCTTCTCAGACGAAAGAGCAGCATTGGGGATTCTTCTCAGACGAAAGAGCAGCATCGGCGATCCTTCTCAGACAAAAGAGCAGCATCGGGGATCCTTCTCAGACGACAGAGCAGCATTGGGGATCCTTCACAGACGAAAGAGCAGCATCGGCGATCCTTCTCAGACAAAAGAGCAGCATCGAGGATTCTTCTCAGAAGAAAGAGCAGCATCGGGGATCCTTCTCAGACGGCGACATTGCAGAATCGGGGTATCCTTCTCAGACGGCGACAGAGCAGAATCGGGGGATCCTTCTCAGAAGAAAGAGCAGCATCGGGGATTCTTCTCAGACGAAAGAGCAGCATCGGGGTTTCTTTTCAGACGAAAGAGCAGAATCGGGGATCCTTCTCAGACGAAAGAGCAGCATCGGGGATTCTTCTCAGACGAGAGAGCAGCATCTGGGGATCCTTCTCAGAAGAAAGAGCAGAATCGGGGATCCTTCTCAGACGAAAGAGCAGCATCGGGGATTCTTCTCGGACAAAAGAGCAGCATCGGGGATTCTTCTCAGACGAAAGAGCAGCATCGGGGATTCTTCTCAGACGAAAGAGCAGCATTGGGGTGTCCTTCTCAAACGAAAGAACAGCATCGGGGATCCTTCTCAGACGAAAGAGCAGCATCGGGGATCCTTCTCAGACGAAAGAGCAGCATCGGGGATTCTTCTCAGACGAAAGAGCAGCATCGGCGATCCTTCTCAGACAAAAGAGCAGCATCGGGGATCCTTCTCAGACGATAAAGCAGCATCGGGGATTCTTCTCAGACAAAAGAGCAGCATCGGGGATTCTTCTCAGACGACAGAGCAGAATTTGGGGATCTTTCTCAGAAGAAAGAGCAGCATCGGGGATCCTTCTCAGACGGCGACATTGCAGAATCGGGGTATCCTTCTCAGACGGCGACAGTGCAGAATCGGGGGATCCTTCTCAGACGAAAGAGCAGCATCGGCGATCCTTCTCAGACAAAAGAGCAGCATCGGGGATCCTTCTCAGACAAAAGAGCAGCATCGGGGATCCTTCTCAGATGATAGAGCAGCATCGGGGGATCTTTCTCAGACGACGACAGAGCAGAGTCGTGGGAACATCTAAGACGGTGTGAGAGCAGAGTCGTGGGAACTTCTCAGACGAAAGAGCAGCATCGGGGATTCTTCTCAGATGAAAGAGCAGCATCGGGGATTCTTCTCAGACGAAAGAGCAGCATCGGGGTGTCCTTCTCAAACGAAAGAATAGCATCGGGGATCCTTCTCAGACGAAAGAGCAGCATCGGGGATTCTTCTCAGATGAAAGAGCAGCATCGGGGATTCTTCTCAGACGAAAGAGCAGCATCGGGGTGTCCTTCTCAAACGAAAGAACAGCATCGGGGATTCTTCTCAGACGAATGACCAGCATCGGGGATCCTTCTCAGACGAAAGAGCAGCATCGGGGATTCTTCTCAGACAAAAGAGCAGCATCGGGGATCCTTCTCAGACGACAGAGCAGCATCGGGGATCCTTCTCAGATGATAGAGCAGCATCGGGGGATCTTTCTCAGACGACGACAGAGCAGAGTCGTGGGAACATCTAAGACGGCGTGAGAGCAGAGTCGTGGGAACTTCTCAGACGAAAGAGCAGCATCGGGGACTCTTCTCAGACGACGACAGAGCAGCATCGGGGGTTCTTAGACGGCGACGGAACAGCATCGGGGATTCTTCTCAGAAGACGACAGAGCAGAGTCGTGGGACCTTCTAAGACGGCGACAGAGCAGCATCGAGGATTCTTCTCTGCCGAAAGAGCAGCATCAGGGATTCTTCTCAGACGACAGAGCAGAATTTGGGGATCCTTCTCAGAAGAAAGAGCAGCATCGGGGTATCCTTCTCAGACGGCGACAGAGCAGAATCGGGGGATCCTTCTCAGAAGAAAGAGCAGCATCGGGGATCCTTCTCAGATGGCGACAGTGCAGAATCGGGGGATCTTTCTCAGAAGAAAGAGCAGCATTGGGGATCCTTCTCAGACGAAAGAGCAGCATCGGGGTTTCTTTTCAGACGAAAGAGCAACATCGGGGATTCTTCTCAGCAGAAAGAGCAGCATCGGGGATCCTTCTCAGACGAAAGAGCAGCATCGGGGATTCTTCTCAGACGAAAGAGCAGCATCGGGGATCCTTCTCAGACGAAAGAGCAGCATCGGGGATTCTTCTCAGACGAAAGAGCAGAATCGGGCATCCTTCTCAGACGAAAGAGCAGCATCGGGGATCCTTCTCTGACGAAAGAGCAGCATCGGGGATTCTTTTCAGACAAAAGAGCAGAATCAGGGATCCTTCTCAGACGGCGACAGTGCAAAATCGGGGGATCCTTCTCAGACGAAAGAGCAGCATCGGGGATTCTTCTCAGACGAAAGAGCAGCATCGGCGATCCTTCTCAGACAAAAGAGCAGCATCGGGGATCCTTCTCAGACGATAAAGCAGCATCGGGGATTCTTCTCAGACAAAAGAGCAGCATCGGGGATTCTTCTCAGACGACAGAGCAGAATTTGGGGATCTTTCTCAGAAGAAAGAGCAGCATCGGGGATCCTTCTCAGACGGCGACATTGCAGAATCGGGGTATCCTTCTCAGACGGCGACAGTGCAGAATCGGGGGATCCTTCTCAGACGAAAGAGCAGCATCGGCGATCCTTCTCAGACAAAAGAGCAGCATCGGGGATCATTCTCAAACAAAAGAGCAGCATCGGGGATCCTTCTCAGATGATAGAGCAGCATTGGGGGATCTTTCTCAGATGATAGAGCAGCATCGGGGGATCTTTCTCAGACGACGACAGAGCAGAGTCGTGGGAACATCTAAGACGGCGTGAGAGCAGAGTCGTGGGAACTTCTCAGACGAAAGAGCAGCATCGGGGACTCTTCTCAGACGACGACAGAGCAGCATCGGGGGTTCTTAGACGGCGACGGAACAGCATCGGGGATTCTTCTCAGAAGACGACAGAGCAGAGTCGTGGGACCTTCTAAGACGGCGACAGAGCAGCATCGAGGATTCTTCTCAGCCGAAAGAGCAGCATCAGGGATTCTTCTCAGACGACAGAGCAGAATTTGGGGATCCTTCTCAGAAGAAAGAGCAGCATCGGGGTATCCTTCTCAGACGGCGACAGAGCAGAATCGGGGGATCCTTCTCAGAAGAAAGAGCAGCATCGGGGATCCTTCTCAGATGGCGACAGTGCAGAATCGGGGGATCTTTCTCAGAAGAAAGAGCACCATTGGGGATCCTTCTCAGACGAAAGAGCAGCATCGGGGTTTCTTTTCAGACGAAAGAGCAACATCGGGGATTCTTCTCAGCAGAAAGAGCAGCATCGGGGATCCTTCTCAGACGAAAGAGCAGCATCGGGGATTCTTCTCAGACGAAAGAGCAGCATCGGGGATCCTTCTCAGACGAAAGAGCAGCATCGGGGATTCTTCTCAGACGAAAGAGCAGAATCGGGCATCCTTCTCAGACGAAAGAGCAGCATCGGGGATCCTTCTCTGACGAAAGAGCAGCATCGGGGATTCTTTTCAGACAAAAGAGCAGAATCAGGGATCCTTCTCAGACGGCGACAGTGCAAAATCGGGGGATCCTTCTCAGACGAAAGAGCAGCATCGGGGATTCTTCTCAGACGAAAGAGCAGCATCGGCGATCCTTCTCAGACAAAAGAGCAGCATCGGGGATCCTTCTCAGACGATAAAGCAGCATCGGGGATTCTTCTCAGACAAAAGAGCAGCATCGGGGATTCTTCTCAGACGACAGAGCAGAATTTGGGGATCTTTCTCAGAAGAAAGAGCAGCATCGGGGATCCTTCTCAGACGGCGACATTGCAGAATCGGGGTATCCTTCTCAGACGGCGACAGTGCAGAATCGGGGGATCCTTCTCAGACGAAAGAGCAGCATCGGCGATCCTTCTCAGACAAAAGAGCAGCATCGGGGATCATTCTCAAACAAAAGAGCAGCATCGGGGATCCTTCTCAGATGATAGAGCAGCATTGGGGGATCTTTCTCAGACGACGACAGAGCAGAGTCGTGGGAACATCTAAGACGGTGTGAGAGCAGAGTCGTGGGAACTTCTCAGACGAAAGAGCAGCATCGGGGATTCTTCTCAGATGAAAGAGCAGCATCGGGGATTCTTCTCAGACGAAAGAGCAGCATCGGGGTGTCCTTCTCAAACGAAAGAACAGCATCGGGGATCCTTCTCAGACGAAAGAGCAGCATCGGGGATTCTTCTCAGATGAAAGAGCAGCATCGGGGATTCTTCTCAGACGAAAGAGCAGCATCGGGGTGTCCTTCTCAAACGAAAGAACAGCATCGGGGATTCTTCTCAGACGAATGACCAGCATCGGGGATCCTTCTCAGACGAAAGAGCAGCATCGGGGATTCTTCTCAGACAAAAGAGCAGCATCGGGGATCCTTCTCAGACGACAGAGCAGCATCGGGGATCCTTCTCAGATGATAGAGCAGCATCGGGGGATCTTTCTCAGACGACGACAGAGCAGAGTCGTGGGAACATCTAAGACGGCGTGAGAGCAGAGTCGTGGGAACTTCTCAGACGAAAGAGCAGCATCGGGGACTCTTCTCAGACGACGATAGAGCAGCATCGGGGGTTCTTAGACGGCGACGGAACAGCATCGGGGATTCTTCTCAGAAGACGACAGAGCAGAGTCGTGGGACCTTCTAAGACGGCGACAGAGCAGCATCGAGGATTCTTCTCAGCCGAAAGAGCAGCATCAGGGATTCTTCTCAGACGACAGAGCAGAATTTGGGGATCCTTCTCAGAAGAAAGAGCAGCATCGGGGTATCCTTCTCAGACGGCGACAGAGCAGAATCGGGGGATCCTTCTCAGAAGAAAGAGCAGCATCGGGGATCCTTCTCAGATGGCGACAGTGCAGAATCGGGGGATCTTTCTCAGAAGAAAGAGCAGCATCGGGGATCCTTCTCAGACGAAAGAGCAGCATCGGGGTTTCTTTTCAGACGAAAGAGCAACATCGGGGATTCTTCTCAGCAGAAAGAGCAGCATCGGGGATCCTTCTCAGACGAAAGAGCAGCATCGGGGATTCTTCTCAGACGAAAGAGCAGCATCGGGGATCCTTCTCAGACGAAAGAGCAGCATCGGGGATTCTTCTCAGACGAAAGAGCAGAATTGGGCATCCTTCTCAGACGAAAGAGCAGCATCGGGGATCCTTCTCTGACGAAAGAGCAGCATCGGGGATTATTTTCAGACAAAAGAGCAGAATCGGGGATCCTTCTCAGACGGCGACAGTGCAGAATCGGGGGATCCTTCTCAGACGAAAGAGCAGCATCGGCGATCCTTCTCAGACAAAAGAGCAGCATCGGGGATCCTTCTCAGACAAAAGAGCAGCATCGGGGATCCTTCTCAGATGATAGAGCAGCATCGGGGATCCTTCTCAGACGAAAGAGCAGCATCGGGGATTCTTCTCAGACGAAAGAGCAGCATCGGGGATTCTTTTCAGAAGAAAGAGCTGCATCGGGGATCCTTCTCAGAAGAAAGAGCAGCATCGGGGATTCTTCTCAGACGAAAGAGCAGCATCGGGTATCCTTCTCAGACAAAAGAGTAGCATCGGGGATTCTTCTCAGACGAAAGAGCAGCATCGGGGATCGTTTTCAGACGACGACAAAGCAGCATCTGGGGATCCTTCTCAGAAGAAAGAGCAGCATCGGGGATCCTTCTCAGAGGGCGACAGTGCAGAATCGGGGGATCCTTCTCAGACGAAAGAGCAGCATCGGGGATTCTTCTCAGACGAAATAGCAGCATCGGGGATTCTTCTCAGACGATAAAGCAGCATCGGGGATTCTTCTCAGACAAAAGAGCAGCATCGGGGATTCTTCTCAGATGAAAGAGCAGCATCGGGGATTTTTCTCAGACGAAAGAGCAGCATCGGCGATCCTTCTCAGACAAAAGAGCAGCATCGGGGATCCTTCTCAGACGACAGAGCAGCATCGGGGATCCTTCTCAGATGATAGAGCAGCATCGGGGATCCTTCTCAGATGATAGAGCAGCATCGGGGATCCTTCTCAGACGAAAGAGCAGCATTGGGGATTCTTCTCAGACGAAAGAGCAGCATCGGCGATCCTTCTCAGACAAAAGAGCAGCATCGGGGATCCTTCTCAGACGACAGAGCAGCATTGGGGATCCTTCACAGACGAAAGAGCAGCATCGGCGATCCTTCTCAGACAAAAGAGCAGCATCGAGGATTCTTCTCAGAAGAAAGAGCAGCATCGGGGATCCTTCTCAGACGGCGACATTGCAGAATCGGGGTATCCTTCTCAGACGGCGACAGAGCAGAATCGGGGGATCCTTCTCAGAAGAAAGAGCAGCATCGGGGATTCTTCTCAGACGAAAGAGCAGCATTGGGGTTTCTTTTCAGACGAAAGAGCAGAATCGGGGATCCTTCTCAGACGAAAGAGCAGCATCGGGGATTCTTCTCAGACGAGAGAGCAGCATCTGGGGATCCTTCTCAGAAGAAAGAGCAGAATCGGGGATCCTTCTCAGACGAAAGAGCAGCATCGGGGATTCTTCTCGGACAAAAGAGCAGCATCGGGGATTCTTCTCAGACGAAAGAGCAGCATCGGGGATTCTTCTCAGACGAAAGAGCAGCATTGGGGTGTCCTTCTCAAACGAAAGAACAGCATCGGGGATCCTTCTCAGACGAAAGAGCAGCATCGGGGATCCTTCTCAGACGAAAGAGCAGCATCGGGGATTCTTCTCTGACGAAAGAGCAGCATCGGGGATTCTTTTCAGACAAAAGAGCAGAATCGGGGATCCTTCTCAGACGGCGACAGTGCAGAATCGGGGGATCCTTCTCAGACGAAAGAGCAGCATCGGCGATCCTTCTCAGACAAAAGAGCAGCATCGGGGATCTTTCTCAGACAAAAGAGCAGCATCGGGGATTATTTTCAGAAGAAAGAGCTGCATCGGGGATCCTTCTCAGAAGAAAGAGCAGCATCGGGGATTCTTCTCAGACGAAAGAGCAGCATCGGGGATCCTTCTCAGACAAAAGAGTAGCATCGGGGATTCTTCTCAGACGAAAGAGCAGCATCGGGGATCCTTCTCAGAGGGCGACAGTGCAGAATCGGGGGATCCTTCTCAGACGAAAGAGCAGCATCGGGGATTCTTCTCAGACGAAAGAGCAGCATCGGGGATTCTTCTCAGACGAAAGAGCAGCATCGGCGATCCTTCTCAGACAAAAGAGCAGCATCGGGGATCCTTCTCAGACGACAGAGCAGCATCGGGGATCCTTCTCAGATGATAGAGCAGCATTGGGGATCCTTCTCAGATGATAGAGCAGCATTGGGGATCCTTCTCAGATGATAGAGCAGCATTGGGGATCCTTCTCAGATGATAGAGCAGCATTGGGGATCCTTCTCAGATGATAGAGCAGCATCGGGGATCCTTCTCAGACGAAAGAGCAGCATTGGGGATCCTTCTCAGACGACAGAGCAGCATCGGGGATCCTTCTCAGATGATAGAGCAGCATTGGGGATCCTTCTCAGATGATAGAGCAGCATTGGGGATCCTTCTCAGATGATAGAGCAGCATCGGGGATCCTTCTCAGACGAAAGAGCAGCATCGGGGATTCTTCTCAGACGAAAGAGCAGCATCGGCGATCCTTCACAGACGAAAGAGCAGCATCGGCGATCCTTCTCAGACAAAAGAGCAGCATCGGGGATCCTTCTCAGACGACAGAGCAGCATTGGGGATCCTTCACAGACGAAAGAGCAGCATCGGCGATCCTTCTCAGACAAAAGAGCAGCATCGAGGATTCTTCTCAGAAGAAAGAGCAGCATCGGGGATCCTTCTCAGACGGCGACATTGCAGAATCGGGGTATCCTTCTCAGACGGCGACAGAGCAGAATCGGGGGATCCTTCTCAGAAGAAAGAGCAGCATCGGGGATTCTTCTCAGACGAAAGAGCAGCATCGGGGTTTCTTTTCAGACGAAAGAGCAGAATCGGGGATCCTTCTCAGACGAAAGAGCAGCATCGGGGATTCTTCTCAGACGAGAGAGCAGCATCTGGGGATCCTTCTCAGAAGAAAGAGCAGAATCGGGGATCCTTCTCAGACGAAACAGCAGCATCGGGGATTCTTCTCGGACAAAAGAGCAGCATCGGGGATTCTTCTCAGACGAAAGAGCAGCATCGGGGATTCTTCTCAGACGAAAGAGCAGCATTGGGGTGTCCTTCTCAAACGAAAGAACAGCATCGGGGATCCTTCTCAGACGAAAGAGCAGCATCGGGGATCCTTCTCAGACGAAAGAGCAGCATCGGGGATTCTTCTCAGACGAAAGAGCAGCATCGGCGATCCTTCTCAGACAAAAGAGCAGCATCGGGGATCCTTCTCAGACGACAGAGCAGCATCGGGGATCCTTCTCAGATGATAGAGCAGCATCGGGGGATCTTTCTCAGACGACGACAGAGCAGAGTCGTGGGAACATCTAAGACGGCGTGAGAGCAGAGTCGTGGGAACTTCTCAGACGAAAGAGCAGCATCGGGGACTCTTCTCAGACGACGACAGAGCAGCATCGGGGGTTCTTAGACGGCGACGGAACAGCATCGGGGATTCTTCTCAGAAGACGACAGAGCAGAGTCGTGGGACCATCTAAGACGGCGACAGAGCAGCATCGAGGATTCTTCTCAGCCGAAAGAGCAGCATCAGGGATTCTTCTCAGACGACAGAGCAGAATTTGGGGATCCTTCTCAGAAGAAAGAGCAGCATCGGGGTATCCTTCTCAGACGGCGACAGAGCAGAATCGGGGGATCCTTCTCAGAAGAAAGAGCAGCATCGGGGATCCTTCTCAGATGGCGACAGTGCAGAATCGGGGGATCTTTCTCAGAAGAAAGAGCAGCATCGGGGATCCTTCTCAGACGAAAGAGCAGCATCGGGGATCGTTTTCAGACGACGACAAAGCAGCATCTGGGGATCCTTCTCAGAAGAAAGAGCAGCATCGGGGATCCTTCTCAGAGGACGACAGTGCAGAATCGGGGGATCCTTCTCAGACGAAAGAGCAGCATCGGGGATTCTTCTCAGACGAAATAGCAGCATCGGGGATTCTTCTCAGACGATAAAGCAGCATCGGGGATTCTTCTCAGACGACAGAGCAGAATTTGGGGATCTTTCTCAGAAGAAAGAGCAGCATCGGGGATCCTTCTCAGACAAAAGAGTAGCATCGGGGATTCTTCTCAGACGAAAGAGCAGCATCGGGGATCGTTTTCAGACGACGACAAAGCAGCATCTGGGGATCCTTCTCAGAAGAAAGAGCAGCATCGGGGATCCTTCTCAGAGGACGACAGTGCAGAATCGGGGGATCCTTCTCAGACGAAAGAGCAGCATCGGGGATTCTTCTCAGACGAAATAGCAGCATCGGGGATTCTTCTCAGACGATAAAGCAGCATCGGGGATTCTTCTCAGACGACAGAGCAGAATTTGGGGATCTTTCTCAGAAGAAAGAGCAGCATCGGGGATCCTTCTCAGACGGCGACATTGCAGAATCGGGGTATCCTTCTCAGACGGCGACAGTGCAGAATCGGGGGATCCTTCTCAGACGAAAGAGCAGCATCGGCGATCCTTCTCAGACAAAAGAGCAGCATCGGGGATCCTTCTCAGACAAAAGAGCAGCATCGGGGATCCTTCTCAGATGATAGAGCAGCATCGGGGGATCTTTCTCAGACGACGACAGAGCAGAGTCGTGGGAACATCTAAGACGGTGTGAGAGCAGAGTCGTGGGAACTTCTCAGACGAAAGAGCAGCATCGGGGATTCTTCTCAGATGAAAGAGCAGCATCGGGGATTCTTCTCAGACGAAAGAGCAGCATCGGGGTGTCCTTCTCAAACGAAAGAATAGCATCGGGGATCCTTCTCAGACGAAAGAGCAGCATCGGGGAATCTTCTCAGATGAAAGAGCAGCATCGGGGATTCTTCTCAGACGAAAGAGCAGCATCGGGGTGTCCTTCTCAAACGAAAGAACAGCATCGGGGATTCTTCTCAGACGAATGACCAGCATCGGGGATCCTTCTCAGACGAAAGAGCAGCATCGGGGATTCTTCTCAGACAAAAGAGCAGCATCGGGGATCCTTCTCAGACGACAGAGCAGCATCGGGGATCCTTCTCAGATGATAGAGCAGCATCGGGGGATCTTTCTCAGACGACGACAGAGCAGAGTCGTGGGAACATCTAAGACGGCGTGAGAGCAGAGTCGTGGGAACTTCTCAGACGAAAGAGCAGCATCGGGGACTCTTCTCAGACGACGACAGAGCAGCATCGGGGGTTCTTAGACGGCGACGGAACAGCATCGGGGATTCTTCTCAGAAGACGACAGAGCAGAGTCGTGGGACCTTCTAAGACGGCGACAGAGCAGCATCGAGGATTCTTCTCAGCCGAAAGAGCAGCATCAGGGATTCTTCTCAGACGACAGAGCAGAATTTGGGGATCCTTCTCAGAAGAAAGAGCAGCATCGGGGTATCCTTCTCAGACGGCGACAGAGCAGAATCGGGGGATCCTTCTCAGAAGAAAGAGCAGCATCGGGGATCCTTCTCAGATGGCGACAGTGCAGAATCGGGGGATCTTTCTCAGAAGAAAGAGCAGCATCGGGGATCCTTCTCAGACGAAAGAGCAGCATCGGGGTTTCTTTTCAGACGAAAGAGCAACATCGGGGATTCTTCTCAGCAGAAAGAGCAGCATCGGGGATCCTTCTCAGACGAAAGAGCAGCATCGGGGATTCTTCTCAGACGAAAGAGCAGCATCGGGGATTCTTCTCAGACGAAAGAGCAGCATCGGCGATCCTTCTCAGACAAAAGAGCAGCATCGGGGATCCTTCTCAGACGATAAAGCAGCATCGGGGATTCTTCTCAGACAAAAGAGCAGCATCGGGGATTCTTCTCAGACGACAGAGCAGAATTTGGGGATCTTTCTCAGAAGAAAGAGCAGCATCGGGGATCCTTCTCAGACGGCGACATTGCAGAATCGGGGTATCCTTCTCAGACGGCGACAGTGCAGAATCGGGGGATCCTTCTCAGACGAAAGAGCAGCATCGGCGATCCTTCTCAGACAAAAGAGCAGCATCGGGGATCCTTCTCAGACAAAAGAGCAGCATCGGGGATCCTTCTCAGATGATAGAGCAGCATTGGGGGATCTTTCTCAGACGACGACAGAGCAGAGTCGTGGGAACATCTAAGACGGTGTGAGAGCAGAGTCGTGGGAACTTCTCAGACGAAAGAGCAGCATCGGGGATTCTTCTCAGATGAAAGAGCAGCATCGGGGATTCTTCTCAGACGAAAGAGCAGCATCGGGGTGTCCTTCTCAAACGAAAGAACAGCATCGGGGATCCTTCTCAGACGAAAGAGCAGCATCGGGGATTCTTCTCAGATGAAAGAGCAGCATCGGGGATCCTTCTCAGACGAAAGAGCAGCATCGGCGATCCTTCTCAGACAAAAGAGCAGCATCGGGGATCCTTCTCAGACAAAAGAGCAGCATCGGGGATCCTTCTCAGATGATAGAGCAGCATCGGGGATCCTTCTCAGACGAAAGAGCAGCATCGGGGATTCTTCTCAGACGAAAGAGCAGCATCAGGGATTCTTTTCAGAAGAAAGAGCTGCATCGGGGATCCTTCTCAGAAGAAAGAGCAGCATCGGGGATTCTTCTCAGACGAAAGAGCAGCATCGGGGATCCTTCTCAGACAAAAGAGTAGCATCGGGGATTCTTCTCAGACGAAAGAGCAGCATCGGGGATCGTTTTCAGACGACGACAAAGCAGCATCTGGGGATCCTTCTCAGAAGAAAGAGCAGCATCGGGGATCCTTCTCAGAGGGCGACAGTGCAGAATCGGGGGATCCTTCTCAGACGAAAGAGCAGCATCGGGGATTCTTCTCAGACGAAATAGCAGCATCGGGGATTCTTCTCAGACGATAAAGCAGCATCGGGGATTCTTCTCAGACAAAAGAGCAGCATCGGGGATTCTTCTCAGATGAAAGAGCAGCATCGGGGATTTTTCTCAGACGAAAGAGCAGCATCGGCGATCCTTCTCAGACAAAAGAGCAGCATCGGGGATCCTTCTCAGACGACAGAGCAGCATCGGGGATCCTTCTCAGATGATAGAGCAGCATCGGGGATCCTTCTCAGATGATAGAGCAGCATCGGGGATCCTTCTCAGACGAAAGAGCAGCATCGGGGATTCTTCTCAGAGGAAAGAGCAGCATCGGCGATCCTTCTCAGACAAAAGAGCAGCATCGGGGATCCTTCTCAGACGACAGAGCAGCATTGGGGATCCTTCACAGACGAAAGAGCAGCATCGGCGATCCTTCTCAGACAAAAGAGCAGCATCGAGGATTCTTCTCAGAAGAAAGAGCAGCATCGGGGATCCTTCTCAGACGGCGACATTGCAGAATCGGGGTATCCTTCTCAGACGGCGACAGAGCAGAATCGGGGGATCCTTCTCAGAAGAAAGAGCAGCATCGGGGATTCTTCTCAGACGAAAGAGCAGCATCGGGGTTTCTTTTCAGACGAAAGAGCAGAATCGGGGATCCTTCTCAGACGAAAGAGCAGCATCGGGGATTCTTCTCAGACGAAAGAGCAGCATTGGGGTGTCCTTCTCAAACGAAAGAACAGCATCGGGGATCCTTCTCAGACGAAAGAGCAGCATCGGGGATCCTTCTCAGACGAAAGAGCAGCATCGGGGATTCTTCTCTGACGAAAGAGCAGCATCGGGGATTCTTTTCAGACAAAAGAGCAGAATCGGGGATCCTTCTCAGACGGCGACAGTGCAGAATCGGGGGATCCTTCTCAGACGAAAGAGCAGCATCGGCGATCCTTCTCAGACAAAAGAGCAGCATCGGGGATCCTTCTCAGACAAAAGAGCAGCATCGGGGATCCTTCTCAGATGATAGAGCAGCATCGGGGATCCTTCTCAGACGAAAGAGCAGCATCGGGGATTCTTCTCAGACGAAAGAGCAGCATCAGGGATTCTTTTCAGAAGAAAGAGCTGCATCGGGGATCCTTCTCAGAAGAAAGAGCAGCATCGGGGATTCTTCTCAGACGAAAGAGCAGCATCGGGGATCCTTCTCAGACAAAAGAGTAGCATCGGGGATTCTTCTCAGACGAAAGAGCAGCATCGGGGATCCTTCTCAGAGGGCGACAGTGCAGAATCGGGGGATCCTTCTCAGAAGAAAGAGCAGCATCGGGGATCCTTCTCAGATGGCGACAGTGCAGAATCGGGGGATCTTTCTCAGAAGAAAGAGCAGCATCGGGGATCCTTCTCAGACGAAAGAGCAGCATCGGGGTTTCTTTTCAGACGAAAGAGCAACATCGGGGATTCTTCTCAGCAGAAAGAGCAGCATCGGGGATCCTTCTCAGACGAAAGAGCAGCATCGGGGATTCTTCTCAGACGAAAGAGCAGCATCGGGGATCCTTCTCAGACGAAAGAGCAGCATCGGGGATTCTTCTCAGACGAAAGAGCAGAATCGGGCATCCTTCTCAGACGAAAGAGCAGCATCGGGGATCCTTCTCTGACGAAAGAGCAGCATCGGGGATTCTTTTCAGACAAAAGAGCAGAATCGGGGATCCTTCTCAGACGGCGACAGTGCAGAATCGGGGGATCCTTCTCAGACGAAAGAGCAGCATCGGCGATCATTCTCAGACAAAAGAGCAGCATCGGGGATCCTTCTCAGACAAAAGAGCAGCATCGGGGATCCTTCTCAGATGATAGAGCAGCATCGGGGATCCTTCTCAGACGAAAGAGCAGCATCGGGGATTCTTCTCAGACGAAAGAGCAGCATCAGGGATTCTTTTCAGAAGAAAGAGCTGCATCGGGGATCCTTCTCAGAAGAAAGAGCAGCATCGGGGATTCTTCTCAGACGAAAGAGCAGCATCGGGGATCCTTCTCAGACAAAAGAGTAGCATCGGGGATTCTTCTCAGACGAAAGAGCAGCATCGGGGATCGTTTTCAGACGACGACAAAGCAGCATCTGGGGATCCTTCTCAGAAGAAAGAGCAGCATCGGGGATCCTTCTCAGAGGACGACAGTGCAGAATCGGGGGATCCTTCTCAGACGAAAGAGCAGCATCGGGGATTCTTCTCAGACGAAATAGCAGCATCGGGGATTCTTCTCAGACGATAAAGCAGCATCGGGGATTCTTCTCAGACGACAGAGCAGAATTTGGGGATCTTTCTCAGAAGAAAGAGCAGCATCGGGGATCCTTCTCAGACGGCGACATTGCAGAATCGGGGTATCCTTCTCAGACGGCGACAGTGCAGAATCGGGGGATCCTTCTCAGACGAAAGAGCAGCATCGGCGATCCTTCTCAGACAAAAGAGCAGCATCGGGGATCCTTCTCAGACAAAAGAGCAGCATCGGGGATCCTTCTCAGATGATAGAGCAGCATCGGGGGATCTTTCTCAGACGACGACAGAGCAGAGTCGTGGGAACATCTAAGACGGTGTGAGAGCAGAGTCGTGGGAACTTCTCAGACGAAAGAGCAGCATCGGGGATTCTTCTCAGATGAAAGAGCAGCATCGGGGATTCTTCTCAGACGAAAGAGCAGCATCGGGGTGTCCTTCTCAAACGAAAGAATAGCATCGGGGATCCTTCTCAGACGAAAGAGCAGCATCGGGGAATCTTCTCAGATGAAAGAGCAGCATCGGGGATTCTTCTCAGACGAAAGAGCAGCATCGGGGTGTCCTTCTCAAACGAAAGAACAGCATCGGGGATTCTTCTCAGACGAATGACCAGCATCGGGGATCCTTCTCAGACGAAAGAGCAGCATCGGGGATTCTTCTCAGACAAAAGAGCAGCATCGGGGATCCTTCTCAGACGACAGAGCAGCATCGGGGATCCTTCTCAGATGATAGAGCAGCATCGGGGGATCTTTCTCAGACGACGACAGAGCAGAGTCGTGGGAACATCTAAGACGGCGTGAGAGCAGAGTCGTGGGAACTTCTCAGACGAAAGAGCAGCATCGGGGACTCTTCTCAGACGACGACAGAGCAGCATCGGGGGTTCTTAGACGGCGACGGAACAGCATCGGGGATTCTTCTCAGAAGACGACAGAGCAGAGTCGTGGGACCTTCTAAGACGGCGACAGAGCAGCATCGAGGATTCTTCTCAGCCGAAAGAGCAGCATCAGGGATTCTTCTCAGACGACAGAGCAGAATTTGGGGATCCTTCTCAGAAGAAAGAGCAGCATCGGGGTATCCTTCTCAGACGGCGACAGAGCAGAATCGGGGGATCCTTCTCAGAAGAAAGAGCAGCATCGGGGATCCTTCTCAGATGGCGACAGTGCAGAATCGGGGGATCTTTCTCAGAAGAAAGAGCAGCATCGGGGATCCTTCTCAGACGAAAGAGCAGCATCGGGGTTTCTTTTCAGACGAAAGAGCAACATCGGGGATTCTTCTCAGCAGAAAGAGCAGCATCGGGGATCCTTCTCAGACGAAAGAGCAGCATCGGGGATTCTTCTCAGACGAAAGAGCAGCATCGGGGATTCTTCTCAGACGAAAGAGCAGCATCGGCGATCCTTCTCAGACAAAAGAGCAGCATCGGGGATCCTTCTCAGACGATAAAGCAGCATCGGGGATTCTTCTCAGACAAAAGAGCAGCATCGGGGATTCTTCTCAGACGACAGAGCAGAATTTGGGGATCTTTCTCAGAAGAAAGAGCAGCATCGGGGATCCTTCTCAGACGGCGACATTGCAGAATCGGGGTATCCTTCTCAGACGGCGACAGTGCAGAATCGGGGGATCCTTCTCAGACGAAAGAGCAGCATCGGCGATCCTTCTCAGACAAAAGAGCAGCATCGGGGATCCTTCTCAGACAAAAGAGCAGCATCGGGGATCCTTCTCAGATGATAGAGCAGCATTGGGGGATCTTTCTCAGACGACGACAGAGCAGAGTCGTGGGAACATCTAAGACGGTGTGAGAGCAGAGTCGTGGGAACTTCTCAGACGAAAGAGCAGCATCGGGGATTCTTCTCAGATGAAAGAGCAGCATCGGGGATTCTTCTCAGACGAAAGAGCAGCATCGGGGTGTCCTTCTCAAACGAAAGAACAGCATCGGGGATCCTTCTCAGACGAAAGAGCAGCATCGGGGATTCTTCTCAGATGAAAGAGCAGCATCGGGGATCCTTCTCAGACGAAAGAGCAGCATCGGCGATCCTTCTCAGACAAAAGAGCAGCATCGGGGATCCTTCTCAGACAAAAGAGCAGCATCGGGGATCCTTCTCAGATGATAGAGCAGCATCGGGGATCCTTCTCAGACGAAAGAGCAGCATCGGGGATTCTTCTCAGACGAAAGAGCAGCATCAGGGATTCTTTTCAGAAGAAAGAGCTGCATCGGGGATCCTTCTCAGAAGAAAGAGCAGCATCGGGGATTCTTCTCAGACGAAAGAGCAGCATCGGGGATCCTTCTCAGACAAAAGAGTAGCATCGGGGATTCTTCTCAGACGAAAGAGCAGCATCGGGGATCGTTTTCAGACGACGACAAAGCAGCATCTGGGGATCCTTCTCAGAAGAAAGAGCAGCATCGGGGATCCTTCTCAGAGGGCGACAGTGCAGAATCGGGGGATCCTTCTCAGACGAAAGAGCAGCATCGGGGATTCTTCTCAGACGAAATAGCAGCATCGGGGATTCTTCTCAGACGATAAAGCAGCATCGGGGATTCTTCTCAGACAAAAGAGCAGCATCGGGGATTCTTCTCAGATGAAAGAGCAGCATCGGGGATTTTTCTCAGACGAAAGAGCAGCATCGGCGATCCTTCTCAGACAAAAGAGCAGCATCGGGGATCCTTCTCAGACGACAGAGCAGCATCGGGGATCCTTCTCAGATGATAGAGCAGCATCGGGGATCCTTCTCAGATGATAGAGCAGCATCGGGGATCCTTCTCAGACGAAAGAGCAGCATCGGGGATTCTTCTCAGAGGAAAGAGCAGCATCGGCGATCCTTCTCAGACAAAAGAGCAGCATCGGGGATCCTTCTCAGACGACAGAGCAGCATTGGGGATCCTTCACAGACGAAAGAGCAGCATCGGCGATCCTTCTCAGACAAAAGAGCAGCATCGAGGATTCTTCTCAGAAGAAAGAGCAGCATCGGGGATCCTTCTCAGACGGCGACATTGCAGAATCGGGGTATCCTTCTCAGACGGCGACAGAGCAGAATCGGGGGATCCTTCTCAGAAGAAAGAGCAGCATCGGGGATTCTTCTCAGACGAAAGAGCAGCATCGGGGTTTCTTTTCAGACGAAAGAGCAGAATCGGGGATCCTTCTCAGACGAAAGAGCAGCATCGGGGATTCTTCTCAGACGAAAGAGCAGCATTGGGGTGTCCTTCTCAAACGAAAGAACAGCATCGGGGATCCTTCTCAGACGAAAGAGCAGCATCGGGGATCCTTCTCAGACGAAAGAGCAGCATCGGGGATTCTTCTCTGACGAAAGAGCAGCATCGGGGATTCTTTTCAGACAAAAGAGCAGAATCGGGGATCCTTCTCAGACGGCGACAGTGCAGAATCGGGGGATCCTTCTCAGACGAAAGAGCAGCATCGGCGATCCTTCTCAGACAAAAGAGCAGCATCGGGGATCCTTCTCAGACAAAAGAGCAGCATCGGGGATCCTTCTCAGATGATAGAGCAGCATCGGGGATCCTTCTCAGACGAAAGAGCAGCATCGGGGATTCTTCTCAGACGAAAGAGCAGCATCAGGGATTCTTTTCAGAAGAAAGAGCTGCATCGGGGATCCTTCTCAGAAGAAAGAGCAGCATCGGGGATTCTTCTCAGACGAAAGAGCAGCATCGGGGATCCTTCTCAGACAAAAGAGTAGCATCGGGGATTCTTCTCAGACGAAAGAGCAGCATCGGGGATCCTTCTCAGAGGGCGACAGTGCAGAATCGGGGGATCCTTCTCAGACGAAAGAGCAGCATCGGGGATTCTTCTCAGACGAAAGAGCAGCATCGGGGATTCTTCTCAGACGAAAGAGCAGCATCGGCGATCCTTCTCAGACAAAAGAGCAGCATCGGGGATCCTTCTCAGACGACAGAGCAGCATCGGGGATCCTTCTCAGATGATAGAGCAGCATTGGGGATCCTTCTCAGATGATAGAGCAGCATTGGGGATCCTTCTCAGATGATAGAGCAGCATCGGGGATCCTTCTCAGACGAAAGAGCAGCATCGGCGATCCTTCTCAGACAAAAGAGCAGCATCGGGGATCCTTCTCAGACGACAGAGCAGCATCGGGGATCCTTCTCAGATGATAGAGCAGCATTGGGGATCCTTCTCAGATGATAGAGCAGCATTGGGGATCCTTCTCAGATGATAGAGCAGCATCGGGGATCCTTCTCAGACGAAAGAGCAGCATCGGGGATTCTTCTCAGACGAAAGAGCAGCATCGGCGATCCTTCACAGACGAAAGAGCAGCATCGGCGATCCTTCTCAGACAAAAGAGCAGCATCGAGGATTCTTCTCAGAAGAAAGAGCAGCATCGGGGATCCTTCTCAGACGGCGACATTGCAGAATCGGGGTATCCTTCTCAGACGGCGACAGAGCAGAATCGGGGGATCCTTCTCAGAAGAAAGAGCAGCATCGGGGATTCTTCTCAGACGAAAGAGCAGCATCGGGGTTTCTTTTCAGACGAAAGAGCAGAATCGGGGATCCTTCTCAGACGAAAGAGCAGCATCGGGGATTCTTCTCAGACGAGAGAGCAGCATCTGGGGATCCTTCTCAGAAGAAAGAGCAGAATCGGGGATCCTTCTCAGACGAAAGAGCAGCATCGGGGATTCTTCTCGGACAAAAGAGCAGCATCGGGGATTCTTCTCAGACGAAAGAGCAGCATCGGGGATTCTTTTCAGACGAAAGAGCAGCATTGGGGTGTCCTTCTCAAACGAAAGAACAGCATCGGGGATCCTTCTCAGACGAAAGAGCAGCATCGGGGATCCTTCTCAGACGAAAGAGCAGCATCGGGGATTATTCTCAGACGAAAGAGCAGCATCGGCGATCCTTCTCAGACAAAAGAGCAGCATCGGGGATCCTTCTCAGACGACAGAGCAGCATCGGGGATCCTTCTCAGATGATAGAGCAGCATCGGGGGATCTTTCTCAGACGACGACAGAGCAGAGTCGTGGGAACATCTAAGACGGCGTGAGAGCAGAGTCGTGGGAACTTCTCAGACGAAAGAACAGCATCGGGGACTCTTCTCAGACGACGACAGAGCAGCATCGGGGGTTCTTAGACGGCGACGGAACAGCATCGGGGATTCTTCTCAGAAGACGACAGAGCAGAGTCGTGGGACCATCTAAGACGGCGACAGAGCAGCATCGAGGATTCTTCTCAGCCGAAAGAGCAGCATCAGGGATTCTTCTCAGACGACAGAGCAGAATTTGGGGATCCTTCTCAGAAGAAAGAGCAGCATCGGGGTATCCTTCTCAGACGGCGACAGAGCAGAATCGGGGGATCCTTCTCAGAAGAAAGAGCAGCATCGGGGATCCTTCTCAGATGGCGACAGTGCAGAATCGGGGGATCTTTCTCAGAAGAAAGAGCAGCATCGGGGATCCTTCTCAGACGAAAGAGCAGCATCGGGGTTTCTTTTCAGACGAAAGAGCAACATCGGGGATTCTTCTCAGCACAAAGAGCAGCATCGGGGATCCTTCTCAGACGAAAGAGCAGCATCGGGGATTCTTCTCAGACGAAAGAGCAGAATCGGGCATCCTTCTCAGACGAAAGAGCAGCATCGGGGATCCTTCTCTGACGAAAGAGCAGCATCGGGGATTCTTTTCAGACAAAAGAGCAGAATCGGGGATCCTTCTCAGACGGCGACAGTGCAGAATCGGGGGATCCTTCTCAGACGAAAGAGCAGCATCGGCGATCATTCTCAGACAAAAGAGCAGCATCGGGGATCCTTCTCAGACAAAAGAGCAGCATCGGGGATCCTTCTCAGATGATAGAGCAGCATCGGGGATCCTTCTCAGACGAAAGAGCAGCATCGGGGATTCTTCTCAGACGAAAGAGCAGCATCAGGGATTCTTTTCAGAAGAAAGAGCTGCATCGGGGATCCTTCTCAGAAGAAAGAGCAGCATCGGGGATTCTTCTCAGACGAAAGAGCAGCATCGGGGATCCTTCTCAGACAAAAGAGTAGCATCGGGGATTCTTCTCAGACGAAAGAGCAGCATCGGGGATCGTTTTCAGACGACGACAAAGCAGCATCTGGGGATCCTTCTCAGAAGAAAGAGCAGCATCGGGGATCCTTCTCAGAGGGCGACAGTGCAGAATCGGGGGATCCTTCTCAGACGAAAGAGCAGCATCGGGGATTCTTCTCAGACGAAATAGCAGCATCGGGGATTCTTCTCAGACGATAAAGCAGCATCGGGGATTCTTCTCAGACAAAAGAGCAGCATCGGGGATTCTTCTCAGATGAAAGAGCAGCATCGGGGATTCTTCTCAGACGAAAGAGCAGCATCGGCGATCCTTCTCAGACAAAAGAGCAGCATCGGGGATCCTTCTCAGACGACAGAGCAGCATCGGGGATCCTTCTCAGATGATAGAGCAGCATCGGGGATCCTTCTCAGATGATAGAGCAGCATCGGGGATCCTTCTCAGACGAAAGAGCAGCATCGGCGATCCTTCTCAGACAAAAGAGCAGCATCGGGGATCCTTCTCAGACGACAGAGCAGCATTGGGGATCCTTCACAGACGAAAGAGCAGCATCGGCGATCCTTCTCAGACGAAAGAGCAGCATCGGGGATTCTTCTCGGACAAAAGAGCAGCATCGGGGATTCTTCTCAGACGAAAGAGCAGCATCGGGGATTCTTCTCAGACGAAAGAGCAGCATTGGGGTGTCCTTCTCAAACGAAAGAACAGCATCGGGGATCCTTCTCAGACGAAAGAGCAGCATCGGGGATCCTTCTCAGACGAAAGAGCAGCATCGGGGATTCTTCTCTGACGAAAGAGCAGCATCGGGGATTCTTTTCAGACAAAAGAGCAGAATCGGGGATCCTTCTCAGACGGCGACAGTGCAGAATCGGGGGATCCTTCTCAGACGAAAGAGCAGCATCGGCGATCCTTCTCAGACAAAAGAGCAGCATCGGGGATCCTTCTCAGACAAAAGAGCAGCATCGGGGATTATTTTCAGAAGAAAGAGCTGCATCGGGGATCCTTCTCAGAAGAAAGAGCAGCATCGGGGATTCTTCTCAGACGAAAGAGCAGCATCGGGGATCCTTCTCAGACAAAAGAGTAGCATCGGGGATTCTTCTCAGACGAAAGAGCAGCATCGGGGATCCTTCTCAGAGGGCGACAGTGCAGAATCGGGGGATCCTTCTCAGACGAAAGAGCAGCATCGGGGATTCTTCTCAGACGAAAGAGCAGCATCGGGGATTCTTCTCAGACGAAAGAGCAGCATCGGCGATCCTTCTCAGACAAAAGAGCAGCATCGGGGATCCTTCTCAGACGACAGAGCAGCATCGGGGATCCTTCTCAGACAAAAGAGCAGCATCGAGGATTCTTCTCAGAAGAAAGAGCAGCATCGGGGATCCTTCTCAGACGGCGACATTGCAGAATCGGGGTATCCTTCTCAGACGGCGACAGAGCAGAATCGGGGGATCCTTCTCAGAAGAAAGAGCAGCATCGGGGATTCTTCTCAGACGAAAGAGCAGCATCGGGGTTTCTTTTCAGACGAAAGAGCAGAATCGGGGATCCTTCTCAGACGAAAGAGCAGCATCGGGGATTCTTCTCAGACGAGAGAGCAGCATCTGGGGATCCTTCTCAGAAGAAAGAGCAGAATCGGGGATCCTTCTCAGACGAAACAGCAGCATCGGGGATTCTTCTCGGACAAAAGAGCAGCATCGGGGATTCTTCTCAGACGAAAGAGCAGCATCGGGGATTCTTCTCAGACGAAAGAGCAGCATTGGGGTGTCCTTCTCAAACGAAAGAACAGCATCGGGGATCCTTCTCAGACGAAAGAGCAGCATCGGGGATCCTTCTCAGACGAAAGAGCAGCATCGGGGATTCTTCTCAGACGAAAGAGCAGCATCGGCGATCCTTCTCAGACAAAAGAGCAGCATCGGGGATCCTTCTCAGACGACAGAGCAGCATCGGGGATCCTTCTCAGATGATAGAGCAGCATCGGGGGATCTTTCTCAGACGACGACAGAGCAGAGTCGTGGGAACATCTAAGACGGCGTGAGAGCAGAGTCGTGGGAACTTCTCAGACGAAAGAGCAGCATCGGGGACTCTTCTCAGACGACGACAGAGCAGCATCGGGGGTTCTTAGACGGCGACGGAACAGCATCGGGGATTCTTCTCAGAAGACGACAGAGCAGAGTCGTGGGACCATCTAAGACGGCGACAGAGCAGCATCGAGGATTCTTCTCAGCCGAAAGAGCAGCATCAGGGATTCTTCTCAGACGACAGAGCAGAATTTGGGGATCCTTCTCAGAAGAAAGAGCAGCATCGGGGTATCCTTCTCAGACGGCGACAGAGCAGAATCGGGGGATCCTTCTCAGAAGAAAGAGCAGCATCGGGGATCCTTCTCAGATGGCGACAGTGCAGAATCGGGGGATCTTTCTCAGAAGAAAGAGCAGCATCGGGGATCCTTCTCAGACGAAAGAGCAGCATCGGGGTTTCTTTTCAGACGAAAGAGCAACATCGGGGATTCTTCTCAGCAGAAAGAGCAGCATCGGGGATCCTTCTCAGACGAAAGAGCAGCATCGGGGATTCTTCTCAGACGAAAGAGCAGCATCGGGGATCCTTCTCAGACGAAAGAGCAGCATCGGGGATTCTTCTCAGACGAAAGAGCAGAATCGGGCATCCTTCTCAGACGAAAGAGCAGCATCGGGGATCCTTCTCTGACGAAAGAGCAGCATCGGGGATTCTTTTCAGACAAAAGAGCAGAATCGGGGATCCTTCTCAGACGGCGACAGTGCAGAATCGGGGGATCCTTCTCAGACGAAAGAGCAGCATCGGCGATCATTCTCAGACAAAAGAGCAGCATCGGGGATCCTTCTCAGACAAAAGAGCAGCATCGGGGATCCTTCTCAGATGATAGAGCAGCATCGGGGATCCTTCTCAGACGAAAGAGCAGCATCGGGGATTCTTCTCAGACGAAAGAGCAGCATCAGGGATTCTTTTCAGAAGAAAGAGCTGCATCGGGGATCCTTCTCAGAAGAAAGAGCAGCATCGGGGATTCTTCTCAGACGAAAGAGCAGCATCGGGGATCCTTCTCAGACAAAAGAGTAGCATCGGGGATTCTTCTCAGACGAAAGAGCAGCATCGGGGATCGTTTTCAGACGACGACAAAGCAGCATCTGGGGATCCTTCTCAGAAGAAAGAGCAGCATCGGGGATCCTTCTCAGAGGACGACAGTGCAGAATCGGGGGATCCTTCTCAGACGAAAGAGCAGCATCGGGGATTCTTCTCAGACGAAATAGCAGCATCGGGGATTCTTCTCAGACGATAAAGCAGCATCGGGGATTCTTCTCAGACGACAGAGCAGAATTTGGGGATCTTTCTCAGAAGAAAGAGCAGCATCGGGGATCCTTCTCAGACGGCGACATTGCAGAATCGGGGTATCCTTCTCAGACGGCGACAGTGCAGAATCGGGGGATCCTTCTCAGACGAAAGAGCAGCATCGGCGATCCTTCTCAGACAAAAGAGCAGCATCGGGGATCCTTCTCAGACAAAAGAGCAGCATCGGGGATCCTTCTCAGATGATAGAGCAGCATCGGGGGATCTTTCTCAGACGACGACAGAGCAGAGTCGTGGGAACATCTAAGACGGTGTGAGAGCAGAGTCGTGGGAACTTCTCAGACGAAAGAGCAGCATCGGGGATTCTTCTCAGATGAAAGAGCAGCATCGGGGATTCTTCTCAGACGAAAGAGCAGCATCGGGGTGTCCTTCTCAAACGAAAGAATAGCATCGGGGATCCTTCTCAGACGAAAGAGCAGCATCGGGGAATCTTCTCAGATGAAAGAGCAGCATCGGGGATTCTTCTCAGACGAAAGAGCAGCATCGGGGTGTCCTTCTCAAACGAAAGAACAGCATCGGGGATTCTTCTCAGACGAATGACCAGCATCGGGGATCCTTCTCAGACGAAAGAGCAGCATCGGGGATTCTTCTCAGACAAAAGAGCAGCATCGGGGATCCTTCTCAGACGACAGAGCAGCATCGGGGATCCTTCTCAGATGATAGAGCAGCATCGGGGGATCTTTCTCAGACGACGACAGAGCAGAGTCGTGGGAACATCTAAGACGGCGTGAGAGCAGAGTCGTGGGAACTTCTCAGACGAAAGAGCAGCATCGGGGACTCTTCTCAGACGACGACAGAGCAGCATCGGGGGTTCTTAGACGGCGACGGAACAGCATCGGGGATTCTTCTCAGAAGACGACAGAGCAGAGTCGTGGGACCTTCTAAGACGGCGACAGAGCAGCATCGAGGATTCTTCTCAGCCGAAAGAGCAGCATCAGGGATTCTTCTCAGACGACAGAGCAGAATTTGGGGATCCTTCTCAGAAGAAAGAGCAGCATCGGGGTATCCTTCTCAGACGGCGACAGAGCAGAATCGGGGGATCCTTCTCAGAAGAAAGAGCAGCATCGGGGATCCTTCTCAGATGGCGACAGTGCAGAATCGGGGGATCTTTCTCAGAAGAAAGAGCAGCATCGGGGATCCTTCTCAGACGAAAGAGCAGCATCGGGGTTTCTTTTCAGACGAAAGAGCAACATCGGGGATTCTTCTCAGCAGAAAGAGCAGCATCGGGGATCCTTCTCAGACGAAAGAGCAGCATCGGGGATTCTTCTCAGACGAAAGAGCAGCATCGGGGATTCTTCTCAGACGAAAGAGCAGCATCGGCGATCCTTCTCAGACAAAAGAGCAGCATCGGGGATCCTTCTCAGACGATAAAGCAGCATCGGGGATTCTTCTCAGACAAAAGAGCAGCATCGGGGATTCTTCTCAGACGACAGAGCAGAATTTGGGGATCTTTCTCAGAAGAAAGAGCAGCATCGGGGATCCTTCTCAGACGGCGACATTGCAGAATCGGGGTATCCTTCTCAGACGGCGACAGTGCAGAATCGGGGGATCCTTCTCAGACGAAAGAGCAGCATCGGCGATCCTTCTCAGACAAAAGAGCAGCATCGGGGATCCTTCTCAGACAAAAGAGCAGCATCGGGGATCCTTCTCAGATGATAGAGCAGCATTGGGGGATCTTTCTCAGACGACGACAGAGCAGAGTCGTGGGAACATCTAAGACGGTGTGAGAGCAGAGTCGTGGGAACTTCTCAGACGAAAGAGCAGCATCGGGGATTCTTCTCAGATGAAAGAGCAGCATCGGGGATTCTTCTCAGACGAAAGAGCAGCATCGGGGTGTCCTTCTCAAACGAAAGAACAGCATCGGGGATCCTTCTCAGACGAAAGAGCAGCATCGGGGATTCTTCTCAGATGAAAGAGCAGCATCGGGGATCCTTCTCAGACGAAAGAGCAGCATCGGCGATCCTTCTCAGACAAAAGAGCAGCATCGGGGATCCTTCTCAGACAAAAGAGCAGCATCGGGGATCCTTCTCAGATGATAGAGCAGCATCGGGGATCCTTCTCAGACGAAAGAGCAGCATCGGGGATTCTTCTCAGACGAAAGAGCAGCATCAGGGATTCTTTTCAGAAGAAAGAGCTGCATCGGGGATCCTTCTCAGAAGAAAGAGCAGCATCGGGGATTCTTCTCAGACGAAAGAGCAGCATCGGGGATCCTTCTCAGACAAAAGAGTAGCATCGGGGATTCTTCTCAGACGAAAGAGCAGCATCGGGGATCGTTTTCAGACGACGACAAAGCAGCATCTGGGGATCCTTCTCAGAAGAAAGAGCAGCATCGGGGATCCTTCTCAGAGGGCGACAGTGCAGAATCGGGGGATCCTTCTCAGACGAAAGAGCAGCATCGGGGATTCTTCTCAGACGAAATAGCAGCATCGGGGATTCTTCTCAGACGATAAAGCAGCATCGGGGATTCTTCTCAGACAAAAGAGCAGCATCGGGGATTCTTCTCAGATGAAAGAGCAGCATCGGGGATTTTTCTCAGACGAAAGAGCAGCATCGGCGATCCTTCTCAGACAAAAGAGCAGCATCGGGGATCCTTCTCAGACGACAGAGCAGCATCGGGGATCCTTCTCAGATGATAGAGCAGCATCGGGGATCCTTCTCAGATGATAGAGCAGCATCGGGGATCCTTCTCAGACGAAAGAGCAGCATCGGGGATTCTTCTCAGACGAAAGAGCAGCATCGGCGATCCTTCTCAGACAAAAGAGCAGCATCGGGGATCCTTCTCAGACGACAGAGCAGCATTGGGGATCCTTCACAGACGAAAGAGCAGCATCGGCGATCCTTCTCAGACAAAAGAGCAGCATCGAGGATTCTTCTCAGAAGAAAGAGCAGCATCGGGGATCCTTCTCAGACGGCGACATTGCAGAATCGGGGTATCCTTCTCAGACGGCGACAGAGCAGAATCGGGGGATCCTTCTCAGAAGAAAGAGCAGCATCGGGGATTCTTCTCAGACGAAAGAGCAGCATCGGGGTTTCTTTTCAGACGAAAGAGCAGAATCGGGGATCCTTCTCAGACGAAAGAGCAGCATCGGGGATTCTTCTCAGACGAAAGAGCAGCATTGGGGTGTCCTTCTCAAACGAAAGAACAGCATCGGGGATCCTTCTCAGACGAAAGAGCAGCATCGGGGATCCTTCTCAGACGAAAGAGCAGCATCGGGGATTCTTCTCTGACGAAAGAGCAGCATCGGGGATTCTTTTCAGACAAAAGAGCAGAATCGGGGATCCTTCTCAGACGGCGACAGTGCAGAATCGGGGGATCCTTCTCAGACGAAAGAGCAGCATCGGCGATCCTTCTCAGACAAAAGAGCAGCATCGGGGATCCTTCTCAGACAAAAGAGCAGCATCGGGGATCCTTCTCAGATGATAGAGCAGCATCGGGGATCCTTCTCAGACGAAAGAGCAGCATCGGGGATTCTTCTCAGACGAAAGAGCAGCATCAGGGATTCTTTTCAGAAGAAAGAGCTGCATCGGGGATCCTTCTCAGAAGAAAGAGCAGCATCGGGGATTCTTCTCAGACGAAAGAGCAGCATCGGGGATCCTTCTCAGACAAAAGAGTAGCATCGGGGATTCTTCTCAGACGAAAGAGCAGCATCGGGGATCCTTCTCAGAGGGCGACAGTGCAGAATCGGGGGATCCTTCTCAGATGATAGAGCAGCATTGGGGATCCTTCTCAGATGATAGAGCAGCATTGGGGATCCTTCTCAGATGATAGAGCAGCATCGGGGATCCTTCTCAGACGAAAGAGCAGCATCGGGGATTCTTCTCAGACGAAAGAGCAGCATCGGCGATCCTTCACAGACGAAAGAGCAGCATCGGCGATCCTTCTCAGACAAAAGAGCAGCATCGAGGATTCTTCTCAGAAGAAAGAGCAGCATCGGGGATCCTTCTCAGACGGCGACATTGCAGAATCGGGGTATCCTTCTCAGACGGCGACAGAGCAGAATCGGGGGATCCTTCTCAGAAGAAAGAGCAGCATCGGGGATTCTTCTCAGACGAAAGAGCAGCATCGGGGTTTCTTTTCAGACGAAAGAGCAGAATCGGGGATCCTTCTCAGACGAAAGAGCAGCATCGGGGATTCTTCTCAGACGAGAGAGCAGCATCTGGGGATCCTTCTCAGAAGAAAGAGCAGAATCGGGGATCCTTCTCAGACGAAAGAGCAGCATCGGGGATTCTTCTCGGACAAAAGAGCAGCATCGGGGATTCTTCTCAGACGAAAGAGCAGCATCGGGGATTCTTTTCAGACGAAAGAGCAGCATTGGGGTGTCCTTCTCAAACGAAAGAACAGCATCGGGGATCCTTCTCAGACGAAAGAGCAGCATCGGGGATCCTTCTCAGACGAAAGAGCAGCATCGGGGATTATTCTCAGACGAAAGAGCAGCATCGGCGATCCTTCTCAGACAAAAGAGCAGCATCGGGGATCCTTCTCAGACGACAGAGCAGCATCGGGGATCCTTCTCAGATGATAGAGCAGCATCGGGGGATCTTTCTCAGACGACGACAGAGCAGAGTCGTGGGAACATCTAAGACGGCGTGAGAGCAGAGTCGTGGGAACTTCTCAGACGAAAGAGCAGCATCGGGGACTCTTCTCAGACGACGACAGAGCAGCATCGGGGGTTCTTAGACGGCGACGGAACAGCATCGGGGATTCTTCTCAGAAGACGACAGAGCAGAGTCGTGGGACCATCTAAGACGGCGACAGAGCAGCATCGAGGATTCTTCTCAGCCGAAAGAGCAGCATCAGGGATTCTTCTCAGACGACAGAGCAGAATTTGGGGATCCTTCTCAGAAGAAAGAGCAGCATCGGGGTATCCTTCTCAGACGGCGACAGAGCAGAATCGGGGGATCCTTCTCAGAAGAAAGAGCAGCATCGGGGATCCTTCTCAGATGGCGACAGTGCAGAATCGGGGGATCTTTCTCAGAAGAAAGAGCAGCATCGGGGATCCTTCTCAGACGAAAGAGCAGCATCGGGGTTTCTTTTCAGACGAAAGAGCAACATCGGGGATTCTTCTCAGCACAAAGAGCAGCATCGGGGATCCTTCTCAGACGAAAGAGCAGCATCGGGGATTCTTCTCAGACGAAAGAGCAGCATCGGGGATCCTTCTCAGACGAAAGAGCAGCATCGGGGATTCTTCTCAGACGAAAGAGCAGAATCGGGCATCCTTCTCAGACGAAAGAGCAGCATCGGGGATCCTTCTCTGACGAAAGAGCAGCATCGGGGATTCTTTTCAGACAAAAGAGCAGAATCGGGGATCCTTCTCAGACGGCGACAGTGCAGAATCGGGGGATCCTTCTCAGACGAAAGAGCAGCATCGGCGATCATTCTCAGACAAAAGAGCAGCATCGGGGATCCTTCTCAGACAAAAGAGCAGCATCGGGGATCCTTCTCAGATGATAGAGCAGCATCGGGGATCCTTCTCAGACGAAAGAGCAGCATCGGGGATTCTTCTCAGACGAAAGAGCAGCATCAGGGATTCTTTTCAGAAGAAAGAGCTGCATCGGGGATCCTTCTCAGAAGAAAGAGCAGCATCGGGGATTCTTCTCAGACGAAAGAGCAGCATCGGGGATCCTTCTCAGACAAAAGAGTAGCATCGGGGATTCTTCTCAGACGAAAGAGCAGCATCGGGGATCGTTTTCAGACGACGACAAAGCAGCATCTGGGGATCCTTCTCAGAAGAAAGAGCAGCATCGGGGATCCTTCTCAGAGGGCGACAGTGCAGAATCGGGGGATCCTTCTCAGACGAAAGAGCAGCATCGGGGATTCTTCTCAGACGAAATAGCAGCATCGGGGATTCTTCTCAGACGATAAAGCAGCATCGGGGATTCTTCTCAGACAAAAGAGCAGCATCGGGGATTCTTCTCAGATGAAAGAGCAGCATCGGGGATTCTTCTCAGACGAAAGAGCAGCATCGGCGATCCTTCTCAGACAAAAGAGCAGCATCGGGGATCCTTCTCAGACGACAGAGCAGCATCGGGGATCCTTCTCAGATGATAGAGCAGCATCGGGGATCCTTCTCAGATGATAGAGCAGCATCGGGGATCCTTCTCAGACGAAAGAGCAGCATCGGCGATCCTTCTCAGACAAAAGAGCAGCATCGGGGATCCTTCTCAGACGACAGAGCAGCATTGGGGATCCTTCACAGACGAAAGAGCAGCATCGGCGATCCTTCTCAGACAAAAGAGCAGCATCGAGGATTCTTCTCAGAAGAAAGAGCATCATCGGGGATCCTTCTCAGACGGCGACATTGCAGAATCGGGGTATCCTTCTCAGACGGCGACAGAGCAGAATCGGGGGATCCTTCTCAGAAGAAAGAGCAGCATCGGGGATTCTTCTCAGACGAAAGAGCAGCATCGGGGTTTCTTTTCAGACGAAAGAGCAGAATCGGGGATCCTTCTCAGACGAAAGAGCAGCATCGGGGATTCTTCTCAGACGAGAGAGCAGCATCTGGGGATCCTTCTCAGAAGAAAGAGCAGAATCGGGGATCCTTCTCAGACGAAAGAGCAGCATCGGGGATTCTTCTCGGACAAAAGAGCAGCATCGGGGATTCTTCTCAGACGAAAGAGCAGCATCGGGGATTCTTCTCAGACGAAAGAGCAGCATTGGGGTGTCCTTCTCAAACGAAAGAACAGCATCGGGGATCCTTCTCAGACGAAAGAGCAGCATCGGGGATCCTTCTCAGACGAAAGAGCAGCATCGGGGATTCTTCTCTGACGAAAGAGCAGCATCGGGGATTCTTTTCAGACAAAAGAGCAGAATCGGGGATCCTTCTCAGACGGCGACAGTGCAGAATCGGGGGATCCTTCTCAGACGAAAGAGCAGCATCGGCGATCCTTCTCAGACAAAAGAGCAGCATCGGGGATCCTTCTCAGACAAAAGAGCAGCATCGGGGATCCTTCTCAGATGATAGAGCAGCATTGGGGATTCTTTTCAGACGAAAGAGCAGAATCGGGGATCCTTCTCAGACGGCGACAGTGCAGAATCGGGGGATCCTTCTCAGACGAAAGCATCGGGGATTCTTCTCAGACGAAATAGCAGCATCGGGGATTCTTCTCAGACGATAAAGATTCTTCTCAGACGATAAAGCAGCATCTGGGATTCTTCTCAGACGAAAGAGCAGCATCGGGGATTCTTCTCAGACGAAAGAGCAGCATCGGGGATTCTTCTCAGATGAAAGAGCAGCATCGGCGATCCTTCTCAGACAAAAGAGCAGCATCGGGGATCCTTCTCAGACGAAAGAGCAGCATCGGGGATCCTTCTCAGATGAAAGAGCAGCATCGGGGATTCTTCTCAGACGAAAGAGCAGCATCGGGGATCCTTTTCAGACGACGACAAAGCAGCATCTGGGGATCCTTCTCAGAAGAAAGAGCAGCATCGGGGATCCTTCTCAGACGCCGACAGTGCAGAATCGGGGGATCCTTCTCAGACGAAAGAGCAGCATCGGGGATTCTTCTCAGACGATAAAGCAGCATCGGGGATTCTTCTCAGACAAAAGAGCAGCATCGGGGATTCTTCTCAGACGACAGAGCAGAATTTGGGGATCTTTCTCAGAAGAAAGAGCAGCATCGGGGATCCTTCTCAGACGGCGACATTGCAGAATCGGGGTATCCTTCTCAGACGGCGACAGAGCAGAATCGGGGGATCCTTCTCAGAAGAAAGAGCAGCATCGGGGATCCTTCTCAGACGGCGACAGTGCAGAATCGGGGGGATCCTTCTCAGAAGAAAGAGCAGCATCGGGCATCCTTCTCAGACGGCGACAGTGCAGAATCGGGGGATCCTTCTCAGACGAAAGAGCAGCATCGGCGATCCTTCTCAGACAAAAGAGCAGCATCGGGGATCCTTCTCAGAAAAAAGAGCAGCATCGGGGATCCTTCTCAGATGATAGAGCAGCATCGGGGGATCTTTCTCAGACGACGACAGAGCAGAGTCGTGGGAACATCTAAGACGGTGTGAGAGCAGAGTCGTGGGAACTTCTCAGACGAAAGAGCAGCATCGGGGATTCTTCTCAGATGAAAGAGCAGCATCGGGGATTCTTCTCAGACGAAAGAGCAGCATCGGGGTGTCCTTCTCAAACGAAAGAAAAGCATCGGGGATCCTTCTCAGACGAAAGAGCAGCATCGGGGATTCTTCTCAGATGAAAGAGCAGCATCGGGGATTCTTCTCAGACGAAAGAGCAGCATCGGGGTGTCCTTCTCAAACGAAAGAACAGCATCGGGGATTCTTCTCAGACGAATGACCAGCATCGGGGATCCTTCTCAGACGAAAGAGCGGCATCGGGGATTCTTCTCAGACGAAAGAGCAGCATCGGGGATTCTTCTCAGACGAAAGAGCAGCATCGGGGATCCTTCTCAGACGAAAGAGCAGCATCGGGGATCCTTCTCAGACGAAAGAGCAGCATCGGGGATTCTTCTCAGACGAAAGAGCAGCATCGGCGATCCTTCTCAGACAAAAGAGCAGCATCGGGGATCCTTCTCAGACGACAGAGCAGCATCGGGGATCCTTCTCAGATGATAGAGCAGCATCGGGGGATCTTTCTCAGACGACGACAGAGCAGAGTCGTGGGAACATCTAAGACGGCGTGAGAGCAGAGTCGTGGGAACTTCTCAGACGAAAGAGCAGCATCGGGGACTCTTCTCAGACGACGACAGAGCAGCATCGGGGGTTCTTAGACGGCGACGGAACAGCATCGGGGATTCTTCTCAGAAGACGACAGAGCAGAGTCGTGGGACCTTCTAAGACGGCGACAGAGCAGCATCGAGGATTCTTCTCAGCCGAAAGAGCAGCATCAGGGATTCTTCTCAGACGACAGAGCAGAATTTGGGGATCCTTCTCAGAAGAAAGAGCAGCATCGGGGTATCCTTCTCAGACGGCGACAGAGCAGAATCGGGGGATCCTTCTCAGAAGAAAGAGCAGCATCGGGGATCCTTCTCAGATGGCGACAGTGCAGAATCGGGGGATCTTTCTCAGAAGAAAGAGCAGCATCGGGGATCCTTCTCAGACGAAAGAGCAGCATCGGGGATTCTTCTCAGACGAAAGAGCAGCATCGGGGATTCTTCTCAGCAGAAAGAGCAGCATCGGGGATTCTTCTCAGCAGAAAGAGCAGCATCGGGGATCCTTCTCAGACGAAAGAGCAGCATCGGGGATTCTTTTCAAACGAAAGAGCAGAATCGGGGATCCTTCTCAGACGAAAGAGCAGCATCGGGGATCCTTCTCAGACGAAAGAGCAGCATCGGGGATTCTTTTCAGACGAAAGAGCAGAATCGGGGATCCTTCTCAGACGAAAGAGCAGCATCGGGGATTCTTCTCAGACGAAATAGCAGCATCGGGGATTCTTCTCAGACGATAAAGATTCTTCTCAGACGATAAAGCAGCATCTGGGATTCTTCTCAGACGAAAGAGCAGCATCGGGGATTCTTCTCAGACGAAAGAGCAGCATCGGGGATTCTTCTCAGATGAAAGAGCAGCATCGGCGATCCTTCTCAGACAAAAGAGCAGCATCGGGGATCCTTCTCAGACGAAAGAGCAGCATCGGGGATCCTTCTCAGATGAAAGAGCAGCATCGGGGATTCTTCTCAGACGAAAGAGCAGCATCGGGGATTCTTTTCAGACGAAAGAGCAGAATCGGGGATTCTTCTCAGACGGCGACAGTGCAGAATCGGGGGATCCTTCTCAGACGAAAGAGCAGCATCGGCGATCCTTCTCACACAAAAGAGCAGCATCGGGGATCCTTCTCAGACGACAGAGCAGCATCGGGGATCCTTCTCAGATGATAGAGCAGCATCAGGGATCCTTCTCAGACGAAAGAGCAGCATCGGGGATTCTTCTCAGACGAAAGAGCAGCATCAGGGGTTCTTCTCAGAAGAAAGAGCTGCATCGGGGATCCTTCTCAGAAGAAAGAGCAGCATCGGGGATTCTTCTCAGACGAAAGAGCAGCATCGGTGATCCTTTTCAGACGACGACAAAGCAGCGTCTGGGGATCCTTCTCAGAAGAAAGAGCAGCATCGGGGATCCTTCTCAGACGGCGACAGTGCAGAATCAGGGGATCCTTCTCAGACGAAAGAGCAGCATCGGGGATTCTTCTCAGACGAAAAAGCAGCATCGGGGATTCTTCTCAGACGATAAAGCAGCATCGGGGATTCTTCTCAGACAAAAGAGCAGCATCGGGGATTCTTCTCAGACGAAAGAGCAGCATCGGGGATTCTTCTCAGACGAAAGAGCAGCATCGGCGATCCTTCTCAGACAAAAGAGCAGCATCGGGGATCCTTCTCAGACGACAGAGCAGCATCGGGGATCCTTCTCAGACGAAAGAGCAGCATCGGGGATTCTTCTCAGACGAAAGAGCAGCATCGGCGATCCTTCTCAGACAAAAGAGCAGCATCGGGGATCCTTCTCAGACGACAGAGCAGCATTGGGGATCCTTCACAGACGAAAGAGCAGCATCGGCGATCCTTCTCAGACAAAAGAGCAGCATCGAGGATTCTTCTCAGACGAAAGAGCAGCATCGGGGATTCTTCTCAGACGAAAGAGCAGCATCGGGGATCCTTCTCAGACAAAAGAGCAGCATCGGGGATTCTTCTCAGACGAAAGAGCATTATCGGGGATTCTTCTCAGAAGAAAGAGCTGCATCGGGGATCCTTCTCAGAGGAAAGAGCAGCATCGGGGATTCTTCTCAGACGAAAGAGCAGCATCGGGGATCCTTCTCAGACGAAAGAGTAGCATCGGGGATTCTTCTCAGACGAAAGAGCAGCATCGGGGATCCTTTTCAGACGACGACAAAGCAGCATCTGGGGATCCTTCTCAGAAGAAAGAGCAGCATCGGGGATCCTTCTCAGACGGCGACAGTGCAGAATCGGGGGATCCTTCTCAGACGAAAGAGCAGCATCGGGGATTCTTCTCAGACGAAATAGCAGCATCGGGGATCCTTCTCAGATGATAGAGCAGCATCGGCGATCCTTCTCAGACGAAAGAGCAGCATCGGGGATTCTTCTTAGACGAAAGAGCAGCATCGGCGATCCTTCTCAGACAAAAGAGCAGCATCGGGGATCCTTCACAGACGAAAGAGCAGCATCGGCGATCCTTCTCAGACAAAAGAGCAGCATCGAGGATTCTTCTCAGACGAAAGAGCAGCATCAGGGATTCTTCTCAGACGACAGAGCAGAATTTGGGGATCTTTCTCAGAAGAAAGAGCAGCATCGGGGATCCTTCTCAGACGGCGACATTGCAGAATCGGGGTATCCTTCTCAGACGGCGATAGAGCAGAATCGGGGGATCCTTCTCAGAAGAAAGAGCAGCATCGGGGATCCTTCTCAGACGGCGACAGTGCAGAATCGGGGGGATCCTTCTCAGAAGAAAGAGCAGCATCGGGGATCCTTCTCAGACGAAAGAGCAGCATCGGGGGATCTTTCTCAGACGACGACAGAGCAGAGTCGTGGGAACATCTAAGACGGCGTGAGAGCAGAGTCGTGGGACCTTCTCAGACGAAAGTGCAGCATCGGGGACTCTTCTCAGACGACGACAGAGCAGCATCGGGGGATCCTTCTCAGAAGAAAGAGCAGCATCGGGGATCCTTCTCAGACGGCGACAGTGTAGAATCGGGGGGATCCTTCTCAGAAGAAAGAGCAGCATCGGGGATCCTTCTCAGACGGCGACAGTGTAGAATCGGGGGGATCCTTCTCAGAAGAAAGAGCAGCATCGGGGATCCTTCTCAGACGAAAGAGCAGCATCGGGGTTTCTTTTCAGACGAAAGAGCAGAATCGGGGATTCTTCTCAGCAGAAAGAGCAGCATCGGAGATCCTTCTCAGACGAAAGAGCAGCATCGGGGATTCTTCTCAGACGAAAGAGCAGCATCGGGGATCCTTCTCAGACGAAAGAGCAGCATCGGGGATTCTTTTCAGACGAAAGAGCAGAATCGGGGATCCTTCTCAGACGAAAGAGCAGCATCGGGGATCCTTCTCTGACGAAAGAGCAGCATCAGGGATTCTTTTCAGACGAAAGAGCAGAATCGGGGATTCTTCTCAGACGGCGACAGTGCAGAATCGGGGGATCCTTCTCAGACGAAAGAGCAGCATCGGCGATCCTTCTCAGACAAAAGAGCAGCATCGGGGATCCTTCTCAGACGACAGAGCAGCATCGGGGATCCTTCTCAGATGATAGAGCAGCATCGGGGATCCTTCTCAGACGAAAGAGCAGCATTGGGGATTCTTCTCAGAAGAAAGAGCTGCATCGGGGATTATTCTCAGAAGAAAGAGCAGCATCGGGGATTCTTCTCAGACGAAAGAGCAGCATCGGGGATCCTTCTCAGACAAAAGAGTAGCATCGGGGATTCTTCTCAGACGAAAGAGCAGCATCGGGGATCCTTTTCAGACAACGACAAAGCAGCATCTGGGGATCCTTCTCAGAAGAAAGAGCAGCATCGGGGATCCTTCTCAGACGGCGACAGTGCAGAATCGGGGGATCCTTCTCAGACGAAAGAGCAGCATCGGGGATTCTTCTCAGACGAAATAGCAGCATCGGGGATTCTTCTCAGACGATAAAGCAGCATCGGGGATTCTTCTCAGACAAAAGAGCAGCATCGGGGATTCTTCTCAGACGAAAGAGCAGCATCGGGGATCCTTCTCAGACGAAAGAGCAGCATCGGGGATTCTTCTCAGACGAAAGAGCAGCATCGGCGATCCTTCTCAGACAAAAGAGCAGCATCGGGGATCCTTCTCAGACGACAGAGCAGCATTGGGGATCCTTCACAGACGAAAGAGCAGCATCGGCGATCCTTCTCAGACGAAAGAGCAGCATCGAGGATTCTTCTCAGACGAAAGAGCAGCATCGGGGATTCTTCTCAGACGAAAGAGCAGCATCGGGGATCCTTCTCAGACGAAAGAGCAGCATCGGGGATTCTTCTCAGACGAAAGAGCATTATCGGGGATTCTTCTCAGAAGAAAGAGCTGCATCGGGGATCCTTCTCAGAGGAAAGAGCAGCATCGTGGATTCTTCTCAGACGAAAGAGCAGCATCGGGGATCCTTCTCAGACAAAAGAGTAGCATCGGGGATTCTTCTCAGACGAAAGAGCAGCATCGGGGATCCTTTTCAGACGACGACAAAGCAGCATCTGGGGATCCTTCTCAGAAGAAAGAGCAGCATCGGGGATCCTTCTCAGACGGCGACAGTGCAGAATCGGGGGATCCTTCTCAGACAAAAGAGCAGCATCGGGGATTCTTCTCAGACGAAATAGCAGCATCGGGGATTCTTCTCAGACGATAAAGCAGCATCGGGGATTCTTCTCAGACAAAAGAGCAGCATCGGGGATTCTTCTCAGACGAAAGAGCAGCATCGGGGATTCTTCTCAGATGATAGAGCAGCATCGGGGATCCTTTTCGGATGATAGAGCATCATCGTGGATCCTTCTCAGACGAAAGAGCAGCATCGGGGATTCTTCTTAGACGAAAGAGCAGCATCGGCGATCCTTCTCAGACAAAAGAGCAGCATCGGGGATCCTTCTCAGACTACAGAGCAGCATTGGGGATCCTTCACAGACGAAAGAGCAGCATCGGCGATCCTTCTCAGACAAAAGAGCAGCATCGAGGATTCTTCTCAGACGAAAGAGCAGCATCAGGGATTCTTCTCAGACGACAGAGCAGAATTTGGGGATCCTTCTCAGACGAAAGAGCAGCATCGGGGTTTCTTTTCAGACGAAAGAGCAGAATCGGGGATTCTTCTCAGCAGAAAGAGCAGCATCGGGGATCCTTCTCAGACGAAAGAGCAGCATCGGGGATTCTTTTCAGACGAAAGAGCAGAATCGGGGATCCTTCTCAGACGAAAGAGCAGCATCGGGGATCCTTCTCTGACGAAAGAGCAGCATCGGGGATTCTTTTCAGACGAAAGAGCAGCATCAGGGATTCTTTTCAGACGAAAGAGCAGAATCGGGGATTCTTCTCAGACGGCGACAGTGCAGAATCGGGGGATCCTTCTCAGACGAAAGAGCAGCATCGGCGATCCTTCTCAGACAAAAGAGCAGCATCGGGGATCCTTCTCAGACGACAGAGCAGCATCGGGGATCCTTCTCAGATGATAGAGCAGCATCGGGGATCCTTCTCAGACGAAAGAGCAGCATTGGGGATTCTTCTCAGAAGAAAGAGCTGCATCGGGGATTATTCTCAGAAGAAAGAGCAGCATCGGGGATTCTTCTCAGACGAAAGAGCAGCATCGGGGATCCTTCTCAGACAAAAGAGTAGCATCGGGGATTCTTCTCAGACGAAAGAGCAGCATCGGGGATCCTTTTCAGACAACGACAAAGCAGCATCTGGGGATCCTTCTCAGAAGAAAGAGCAGCATCGGGGATCCTTCTCAGACGGCGACAGTGCAGAATCGGGGGATCCTTCTCAGACGAAAGAGCAGCATCGGGGATTCTTCTCAGACGAAATAGCAGCATCGGGGATTCTTCTCAGACGATAAAGCAGCATCGGGGATTCTTCTCAGACAAAAGAGCAGCATCGGGGATTCTTCTCAGACGAAAGAGCAGCATCGGGGATCCTTCTCAGACGAAAGAGCAGCATCGGGGATTCTTCTCAGACGAAAGAGCAGCATCGGCGATCCTTCTCAGACAAAAGAGCAGCATCGGGGATCCTTCTCAGACGACAGAGCAGCATTGGGGATCCTTCACAGACGAAAGAGCAGCATCGGCGATCCTTCTCAGACGAAAGAGCAGCATCGAGGATTCTTCTCAGACGAAAGAGCAGCATCGGGGATTCTTCTCAGACGAAAGAGCAGCATCGGGGATCCTTCTCAGACGAAAGAGCAGCATCGGGGATTCTTCTCAGACGAAAGAGCATTATCGGGGATTCTTCTCAGAAGAAAGAGCTGCATCGGGGATCCTTCTCAGAGGAAAGAGCAGCATCGTGGATTCTTCTCAGACGAAAGAGCAGCATCGGGGATCCTTCTCAGACAAAAGAGTAGCATCGGGGATTCTTCTCAGACGAAAGAGCAGCATCGGGGATCCTTTTCAGACGACGACAAAGCAGCATCTGGGGATCCTTCTCAGAAGAAAGAGCAGCATCGGGGATCCTTCTCAGACGGCGACAGTGCAGAATCGGGGGATCCTTCTCAGACAAAAGAGCAGCATCGGGGATTCTTCTCAGACGAAATAGCAGCATCGGGGATTCTTCTCAGACGATAAAGCAGCATCGGGGATTCTTCTCAGACAAAAGAGCAGCATCGGGGATTCTTCTCAGACGAAAGAGCAGCATCGGGGATTCTTCTCAGATGATAGAGCAGCATCGGGGATCCTTTTCGGATGATAGAGCAGCATCGTGGATCCTTCTCAGACGAAAGAGCAGCATCGGGGATTCTTCTTAGACGAAAGAGCAGCATCGGCGATCCTTCTCAGACAAAAGAGCAGCATCGGGGATCCTTCTCAGACTACAGAGCAGCATTGGGGATCCTTCACAGACGAAAGAGCAGCATCGGCGATCCTTCTCAGACAAAAGAGCAGCATCGAGGATTCTTCTCAGACGAAAGAGCAGCATCAGGGATTCTTCTCAGACGACAGAGCAGAATTTGGGGATCCTTCTCAGACGAAAGAGCAGCATCGGGGTTTCTTTTCAGACGAAAGAGCAGAATCGGGGATTCTTCTCAGCAGAAAGAGCAGCATCGGGGATCCTTCTCAGACGAAAGAGCAGCATCGGGGATTCTTTTCAGACGAAAGAGCAGAATCGGGGATCCTTCTCAGACGAAAGAGCAGCATCGGGGATCCTTCTCTGACGAAAGAGCAGCATCGGGGATTCTTTTCAGACGAAAGAGCAGAATCGGGGATTCTTCTCAGACGGCGACAGTGCAGAATCGGGGGTTCCTTCTCAGACGAAAGAGCAGCATCGGCGATCCTTCTCAGACAAAAGAGCAGCATCGGGGATCCTTCTCAGACGACAGAGCAGCATCGGGGGATCCTTCTCAGACGAAAGAGCAGCATCGGGGATTCTTCTCAGACGAAACAGCAGCATCGGGGATTCTTCTCAGACGATAAAGCAGCATCGGGGATTCTTCTCAGACAAAAGAGCAGCATCGGGGATTCTTCTCAGACGAAAGAGCAGCATCGGGGATCCTTCTCTGACGAAAGAGCAGCATCGGGGATTCTTTTCAGACGAAAGAGCAGAATCGGGGATTCTTCTCAGACGGCGACAGTGCAGAATCGGGGGTTCCTTCTCAGACGAAAGAGCAGCATCGGCGATCCTTCTCAGACAAAAGAGCAGCATCGGGGATCCTTCTCAGACGACAGAGCAGCATCGGGGATCCTTCTCAGATGATAGAGCAGCATCGGGGATCCTTCTCAGACGAAAGAGCAGCATTGGGGATTCTTCTCAGACGAAAGAGCAGCATCAGGGATTCTTCTCAGAAGAAAGAGCTGCATCGGGGATCCTTCTCAGAAGAAAGAGCAGCATCGGGGATTCTTCTCAGACGAAAGAGCAGCATCGGGGATCCTTCTCAGACAAAAGAGCAGCATCAGGGATTCTTCTCAGAAGAAAGAGCTGCATCGGGGATCCTTCTCTGAAGAAAGAGCAGCATCGGGGATCCTTCTCAGACGGCGACAGTGCAGAATCGGGGGATCCTTCTCAGACGGCGACAGTGCAGAATCGGGGGATCCTTCTCAGACGAAAGAGCAGCATCGGGGATTCTTCTCAGACGAAACAGCAGCATCGGGGATTCTTCTCAGACGATAAAGCAGCATCTGGGATTCTTCTCAGACAAAAGAGCAGCATCGGGGATTCTTCTCAGACGAAATAGCAGCATCGGGGATTCTTCTCAGACGAAAGAGCAGCATCGGCGATCCTTCTCAGACAAAAGAGCAGCATCGGGGATCCTTCTTAGACAAAAGAGCAGCATCGGGGATCCTTCACAGACGAAAGAGCAGCATCGGCGATCCTTCTCAGACAAAAGAGCAGCATCGAGGATTCTTCTCAGACGAAAGAGCAGCATCGGGGATTCTTCTCAGACGAAAGAGCAGCATCGGGGATCCTTCTCAGACGAAAGAGCAGCATCGGGGATTCTTCTCAGACGAAAGAGCATTATCGGGGATTCTTCTCAGAAGAAAGAGCTGCATCGGGGATCCTTCTCAGAGGAAAGAGCAGCATCGGGGATTCTTCTCAGACGAAAGAGCAGCATCGGGGATCCTTCTCAGACAAAAGAGTAGCATCGGGGATTCTTCTCAGACGAAAGAGCAGCATCGGGGTTTCTTCTCAGACGAAAGAGCAGCATCGGGGATCCTTCTCTGACGAAAGAGCAGCATCGGGGATTCTTTTCAGACGAAAGAGCAGAATCGGGGATTCTTCTCAGACGGCGACAGTGCAGAATCGGGGGTTCCTTCTCAGACGAAAGAGCAGCATCGGCGATCCTTCTCAGACAAAAGAGCAGCATCGGGGATCCTTCTCAGACGACAGAGCAGCATCGGGGATTCTTCTCAGAAGAAAGAGCTGCATCGGGGATCCTTCTCAGACAAAAGAGCAGCATCGAGGATTCTTCTCAGCCGAAAGAGCAGCATCTGGGATTCTTCTCAGACGACAG
Organism: Gobius niger; assembly: GCF_951799975.1. Taxonomy (NCBI): domain Eukaryota; kingdom Metazoa; phylum Chordata; class Actinopteri; order Gobiiformes; family Gobiidae; genus Gobius; species Gobius niger. The sequence goes on along the minus strand of NC_136853.1, from coordinate 4,508,108 downwards.
AGCAGAATTTGGGGATCCTTCTCAGAAGAAAGAGCAGCATCGGGGATCCTTCTCAGACGGCGACAGTGCAGAATCGGGGGATCCTTCTCAGACGAAAGAGCAGCATCGGGGATTCTTCTCAGACGAAATAGCAGCATCGGGGATTCTTCTCAGACGATAAAGCAGCATCGGGGATTCTTCTCAGACAAAAGAGCAGCATCGGGGATTCTTCTCAGACGAAAGAGCAGCATCGGGGATTCTTCTCAGACGATAGAGCAGCATCGTGGATCCTTCTCAGACGAAAGAGCAGCATCGGGGATTCTTCTTAGACGAAAGAGCAGCATCGGCGATCCTTCTCAGACAAAAGAGCAGCATCGGGGATCCTTCTCAGACGGCAGAGCAGCATTGGGGATCCTTCACAGACGAAAGAGCAGCATCGGCGATCCTTCTCAGACAAAAGAGCAGCATCGAGGATTCTTCTCAGACGAAAGAGCAGCATCAGGGATTCTTCTCAGACGACAGAGCAGAATTTGGGGATCTTTCTCAGAAGAAAGAGCAGCATCGGGGATCCTTCTCAGACGGCGACATTGCAGAATCGGGGTATCCTTCTCAGACGGCGACAGAGCAGAATTTGGGGATCCTTCTCAGAAGAAAGAGCAGCATCGGGGATCCTTCTCAGACGAAAGAGCAGCATCGGGGTTTCTTTTCAGACGAAAGAGCAGCATCGGGGATTCTTCTCAGCAGAAAGAGCAGCATCGGGGATCCTTCTCAGACGAAAGAGCAGCATCGGGGATTCTTCTCAGACGAAAGAGCAGCATCGGGGATCCTTCTCAGACGAAAGAGCAGCATCGGGGATTCTTCTCAGACGAAAGAGCAGAATCGGGCATCCTTCTCAGACGAAAGAGCAGCATCGGGCATCCTTCTCAGATGAAAGAGCAGCATCGGGGATCCTTCTCTGACGAAAGAGCAGCATCGGGGATTCTTTTCAGACAAAAGAGCAGAATCGGGGATCCTTCTCAGACGGCGACAGTGCAGAATCGGGGGATCCTTCTCAGACGACAGAGCAGCATCGGGGATCCTTCTCAGATGATAGAGCAGCATCGGGGATTCTTCTCAGACGAAAGAGCAGAATCGGGCATCCTTCTCAGACGAAAGAGCAGCATCGGGGATCCTTCTCTGACGAAAGAGCAGCATCGGGGATTCTTTTCAGACAAAAGAGCAGAATCGGGGATCCTTCTCAGACGGCGACAGTGCAGAATCGGGGGATCCTTCTCAGACGACAGAGCAGCATCGGGGATCCTTCTCAGATGATAGAGCAGCATCGGGGATCCTTCTCAGACGAAAGAGCAGCATCGGGGATTCTTCTCAGACGAAAGAGCAGCATCAGGGATTCTTCTCAGAAGAAAGAGCTGCATCGGGGATCCTTCTCAGAAGAAAGAGCAGCATCGGGGATTCTTCTCAGACGAAAGAGCAGCATCAGGGATTCTTCTCAGAAGAAAGAGCTGCATCGGGGATCCTTCTCAGACGAAAGAGCAGCATCGGGGATCCTTCTCAGACGAAAGAGCAGCATCGGGGATTCTTCTCAGACGAAAGAGCAGCATCAGGGATTCTTCTCAGAAGAAAGAGCTGCATCGGGGATCCTTCTCAGAAGAAAGAGCAGCATCGGGGATTCTTCTCAGACGAAAGAGCAGCATCGGGGATCCTTCTCAGACAAAAGAGTAGCATTGGGGATTCTTCTCAGACGAAAGAGCAGCATCGGGGATCCTTTTCAGACGACGACAAAGCAGCATCTGGGGATCCTTCTCTGAAGAAAGAGCAGCATCGGGGATCCTTCTCAGACGGCGACAGTGCAGAATCGGGGGATCCTTCTCAGACGAAAGAGCAGCATCGGGGATTCTTCTCAGACGAAACAGCAGCATCGGGGATTCTTCTCAGACGATAAAGCAGCATCGGGGATTCTTCTCAGACAAAAGAGCAGCATCGGGGATCCTTCTCAGACGACAGAGCAGCATTGGGGATCCTTCACAGACGAAAGAGCAGCATCGGCGATCCTTCTCAGACAAAAGAGCAGCATCGAGGATTCTTCTCAGACGAAAGAGCAGCATCGGGGATCCTTCTCAGACGAAAGAGCAGCATCGGGGATTCTTCTCAGACGAAAGAGCATTATCGGGGATTCTTCTCAGAAGAAAGAGCTGCATCGGGGATCCTTCTCAGAGGAAAGAGCAGCATCGGGGATTCTTCTCAGACGAAAGAGCAGCATCGGGGATCCTTCTCAGACAAAAGAATAGCATCGGGGATTCTTCTCAGACGAAAGAGCAGCATCGGGGTTTCTTTTCAGACGAAAGAGCAGAATCGGGGATTCTTTTCAGCAGAAAGAGCAGCATCGGGGATCCTTCTCAGACGAAAGAGCAGCATCGGGGATTCTTCTCAGACGAAAGAGCAGCATCGGGGATCCTTCTCAGACGAAAGAGCAGCATCGGGGATTCTTTTCAGACGAAAGAGCAGAATCGGGGATCCTTCTCAGACGAAAGAGCAGCATCGGGGATCCTTCTCTGACGAAAGAGCAGCATCGGGGATTCTTTTCAGACGAAAGAGCAGAATCGGGGATTCTTCTCAGACGGCGACAGTGCAGAATCGGGGGTTCCTTCTCAGACGAAAGAGCAGCATCGGCGATCCTTCTCAGACAAAAGAGCAGCATCGGGGATCCTTCTCAGACGACAGAGCAGCATCGGGGATTCTTCTCAGAAGAAAGAGCTGCATCGGGGATCCTTCTCAGACAAAAGAGCAGCATCGAGGATTCTTCTCAGCCGAAAGAGCAGCATCAGGGATTCTTCTCAGACGACAGAGCAGAATTTGGGGATCCTTCTCAGAAGAAAGAGCAGCATCGGGGATCCTTCTCAGACGGCGACAGTGCAGAATCGGGGGATCCTTCTCAGACGAAAGAGCAGCATCGGGGATTCTTCTCAGACGAAATAGCAGCATCGGGGATTCTTCTCAGACGATAAAGCAGCATCGGGGATCCTTCTCAGATGATAGAGCAGCATCGGGGATCCTTCTCAGACGAAAGAGCAGCATCGTGGATTCTTCTCAGACGACAGAGCAGCATCGGCGATCCTTCTCAGACAAAAGAGCAGCATCGGGGATCCTTCTCAGACGACAGAGCAGCATTGGGGATCCTTCACAGACGAAAGAGCAGCATCGGCGATCCTTCTCAGACAAAAGAGCAGCATCGAGGATTCTTCTCAGATGAAAGAGCAGCATCGGGGATTCTTCTCAGACGAAAGAGCAGCATCGGGGATTCTTCTCAGATGATAGAGCAGCATCGTGGATCCTTCTCAGACGAAAGAGCAGCATCGGGGATTCTTCTTAGACGAAAGAGCAGCATCGGCGATCCTTCTCAGACAAAAGAGCAGCATCGGGGATCCTTCTCAGACGGCAGAGCAGCATTGGGGATCCTTCACAGACGAAAGAGCAGCATCGGCGATCCTTCTCAGACAAAAGAGCAGCATCGAGGATTCTTCTCAGACGAAAGAGCAGCATCAGGGATTCTTCTCAGACGACAGAGCAGAATTTGGGGATCTTTCTCAGAAGAAAGAGCAGCATCGGGGATCCTTCTCAGACGGCGACATTGCAGAATCGGGGTATCCTTCTCAGACGGCGACAGAGCAGAATTTGGGGATCCTTCTCAGAAGAAAGAGCAGCATCGGGGATCCTTCTCAGACGAAAGAGCAGCATCGGGGTTTCTTTTCAGACGAAAGAGCAGCATCGGGGATTCTTCTCAGCAGAAAGAGCAGCATCGGGGATCCTTCTCAGACGAAAGAGCAGCATCGGGGATTCTTCTCAGACGAAAGAGCAGCATCGGGGATCCTTCTCAGACGAAAGAGCAGCATCGGGGATTCTTCTCAGACGAAAGAGCAGAATCGGGCATCCTTCTCAGACGAAAGAGCAGCATCGGGCATCCTTCTCAGACGAAAGAGCAGCATCGGGGATCCTTCTCTGACGAAAGAGCAGCATCGGGGATTCTTTTCAGACAAAAGAGCAGAATCGGGGATCCTTCTCAGACGGCGACAGTGCAGAATCGGGGGATCCTTCTCAGACGACAGAGCAGCATCGGGGATCCTTCTCAGATGATAGAGCAGCATCGGGGATTCTTCTCAGACGAAAGAGCAGAATCGGGCATCCTTCTCAGACGAAAGAGCAGCATCGGGGATCCTTCTCTGACGAAAGAGCAGCATCGGGGATTCTTTTCAGACAAAAGAGCAGAATCGGGGATCCTTCTCAGACGGCGACAGTGCAGAATCGGGGGATCCTTCTCAGACGACAGAGCAGCATCGGGGATCCTTCTCAGATGATAGAGCAGCATCGGGGATCCTTCTCAGACGAAAGAGCAGCATCGGGGATTCTTCTCAGACGAAAGAGCAGCATCAGGGATTCTTCTCAGAAGAAAGAGCTGCATCGGGGATCCTTCTCAGAAGAAAGAGCAGCATCGGGGATTCTTCTCAGACGAAAGAGCAGCATCAGGGATTCTTCTCAGAAGAAAGAGCTGCATCGGGGATCCTTCTCAGAAGAAAGAGCAGCATCGGGGATTCTTCTCAGACGAAAGAGCAGCATCGGGGATCCTTCTCAGACGAAAGAGCAGCATCGGGGATTCTTCTCAGACGAAAGAGCAGCATCAGGGATTCTTCTCAGAAGAAAGAGCTGCATCGGGGATCCTTCTCAGAAGAAAGAGCAGCATCGGGGATTCTTCTCAGACGAAAGAGCAGCATCGGGGATCCTTCTCAGACAAAAGAGTAGCATTGGGGATTCTTCTCAGACGAAAGAGCAGCATCGGGGATCCTTTTCAGACGACGACAAAGCAGCATCTGGGGATCCTTCTCTGAAGAAAGAGCAGCATCGGGGATCCTTCTCAGACGGCGACAGTGCAGAATCGGGGGATCCTTCTCAGACGAAAGAGCAGCATCGGGGATTCTTCTCAGACGAAACAGCAGCATCGGGGATTCTTCTCAGACGATAAAGCAGCATCGGGGATTCTTCTCAGACAAAAGAGCAGCATCGGGGATCCTTCTCAGACGACAGAGCAGCATTGGGGATCCTTCACAGACGAAAGAGCAGCATCGGCGATCCTTCTCAGAAGAAAGAGCTGCATCGGGGATCCTTCTCAGAGGAAAGAGCAGCATCGGGGATTCTTCTCAGACGACAGAGCAGCATTGGGGATCCTTCACAGACGAAAGAGCAGCATCGGCGATCCTTCTCAGACAAAAGAGCAGCATCGAGGATTCTTCTCAGATGAAAGAGCAGCATCGGGGATTCTTCTCAGACGAAAGAGCAGCATCGGGGATCCTTCTCAGACGAAAGAGCAGCATCGGGGATTCTTCTCAGACGAAAGAGCATTATCGGGGATTCTTCTCAGACGAAAGAGCAGCATCGGGGATCCTTCTCAGACGAAAGAGCAGCATCGGGGATTCTTTTCAGACGAAAGAGCAGAATCGGGGATCCTTCTCAGACGAAAGAGCAGCATCGGGGATCCTTCTCTGACGAAAGAGCAGCATCGGGGATTCTTTTCAGACGAAAGAGCAGAATCGGGGATTCTTCTCAGACGGCGACAGTGCAGAATCGGGGGTTCCTTCTCAGACGAAAGAGCAGCATCGGCGATCCTTCTCAGACAAAAGAGCAGCATCGGGGATCCTTCTCAGACGACAGAGCAGCATCGGGGATTCTTCTCAGAAGAAAGAGCTGCATCGGGGATCCTTCTCAGACAAAAGAGCAGCATCGAGGATTCTTCTCAGCCGAAAGAGCAGCATCAGGGATTCTTCTCAGACGACAGAGCAGAATTTGGGGATCCTTCTCAGAAGAAAGAGCAGCATCGGGGATCCTTCTCAGACGGCGACAGTGCAGAATCGGGGGATCCTTCTCAGACGAAAGAGCAGCATCGGGGATTCTTCTCAGACGAAATAGCAGCATCGGGGATTCTTCTCAGACGATAAAGCAGCATCGGGGATCCTTCTCAGATGATAGAGCAGCATCGGGGATCCTTCTCAGACGAAAGAGCAGCATCGGGGATTCTTCTCAGACGACAGAGCAGCATCGGCGATCCTTCTCAGACAAAAGAGCAGCATCGGGGATCCTTCTCAGACGACAGAGCAGCATTGGGGATCCTTCACAGACGAAAGAGCAGCATCGGCGATCCTTCTCAGACAAAAGAGCAGCATCGAGGATTCTTCTCAGATGAAAGAGCAGCATCGGGGATTCTTCTCAGACGAAAGAGCAGCATCGGGGATCCTTCTCAGACGAAAGAGCAGCATCGGGGATTCTTCTCAGACGAAAGAGCATTATCGGGGATTCTTCTCAGAAGAAAGAGCAGCATCGGGGATCCTTTTCACACGACGACAAAGCAGCATCTGGGGATCCTTCTCAGAAGAAAGAGCAGCATCGGGGATCCTTCTCAGACGGCGACAGTGCAGAATCGGGGGATCCTTCCCAGACGAAAGAGCAGCATCGGGGATTCTTCTCAGACGAAATAGCAGCATCGGGGATTCTTCTCAGACGATAAAGCAGCATCGGGGATTCTTCTCAGACAAAAGAGCAGCATCGGGGATTCTTCTCAGACGAAAGAGCAGCATCGGGGATTCTTCTCAGATGATAGAGCAGCATCGTGGATCCTTCTCAGACGAAAGAGCAGCATCGGGGATTCTTCTTAGACGAAAGAGCAGCATCGGCGATCCTTCTCAGACAAAAGAGCAGCATCGGGGATCCTTCTCAGACGGCAGAGCAGCATTGGGGATCCTTCACAGACGAAAGAGCAGCATCGGCGATCCTTCTCAGACAAAAGAGCAGCATCGAGGATTCTTCTCAGACGAAAGAGCAGCATCAGGGATTCTTCTCAGACGACAGAGCAGAATTTGGGGATCTTTCTCAGAAGAAAGAGCAGCATCGGGGATCCTTCTCAGACGGCGACATTGCAGAATCGGGGTATCCTTCTCAGACGGCGACAGAGCAGAATTTGGGGATCCTTCTCAGAAGAAAGAGCAGCATCGGGGATCCTTCTCAGACGAAAGAGCAGCATCGGGGTTTCTTTTCAGACGAAAGAGCAGCATCGGGGATTCTTCTCAGCAGAAAGAGCAGCATCGGGGATCCTTCTCAGACGAAAGAGCAGCATCGGGGATTCTTCTCAGACGAAAGAGCAGCATCGGGGATCCTTCTCAGACGAAAGAGCAGCATCGGGGATTCTTCTCAGACGAAAGAGCAGCATCGGGGATCCTTCTCAGACGAAAGAGCAGCATCGGGGATTCTTTTCAGACGAAAGAGCAGAATCGGGGATTCTTCTCAGACGGCGACAGTGCAGAATCGGGGGTTCCTTCTCAGACGAAAGAGCAGCATCGGCGATCCTTCTCAGACAAAAGAGCAGCATCGGGGATCCTTCTCAGACGACAGAGCAGCATCGGGGATTCTTCTCAGAAGAAAGAGCTGCATCGGGGATCCTTCTCAGACAAAAGAGCAGCATCGAGGATTCTTCTCAGCCGAAAGAGCAGCATCAGGGATTCTTCTCAGACGACAGAGCAGAATTTGGGGATCCTTCTCAGAAGAAAGAGCAGCATCGGGGATCCTTCTCAGACGGCGACAGTGCAGAATCGGGGGATCCTTCTCAGACGAAAGAGCAGCATCGGGGATTCTTCTCAGACGAAATAGCAGCATCGGGGATTCTTCTCAGACGATAAAGCAGCATCGGGGATCCTTCTCAGATGATAGAGCAGCATCGGGGATCCTTCTCAGACGAAAGAGCAGCATCGGGGATTCTTCTCAGACGACAGAGCAGCATCGGCGATCCTTCTCAGACAAAAGAGCAGCATCGGGGATCCTTCTCAGACGACAGAGCAGCATTGGGGATCCTTCACAGACGAAAGAGCAGCATCGGCGATCCTTCTCAGACAAAAGAGCAGCATTGAGGATTCTTCTCAGACGAAAGAGCAGCATCGGGGATTCTTCTCAGATGAAAGAGCAGCATCGGGGATCCTTCTCAGACGAAAGAGCAGCATCGGGGATTCTTCTCAGACGAAATAGCAGCATCGGGGATTCTTCTTAGACGAAAGAGCAGCATCGGCGATCCTTCTCAGACAAAAGAGCAGCATCGGGGATCCTTCTCAGACGGCAGAGCAGCATTGGGGATCCTTCACAGACGAAAGAGCAGCATCGGCGATCCTTCTCAGACAAAAGAGCAGCATCGAGGATTCTTCTCAGACGAAAGAGCAGCATCAGGGATTCTTCTCAGACGACAGAGCAGAATTTGGGGATCTTTCTCAGAAGAAAGAGCAGCATCGGGGATCCTTCTCAGACGGCGACATTGCAGAATCGGGGTATCCTTCTCAGACGGCGACAGAGCAGAATTTGGGGATCCTTCTCAGAAGAAAGAGCAGCATCGGGGATCCTTCTCAGACGAAAGAGCAGCATCGGGGTTTCTTTTCAGACGAAAGAGCAGCATCGGGGATTCTTCTCAGCAGAAAGAGCAGCATCGGGGATCCTTCTCAGACGAAAGAGCAGCATCGGGGATTCTTCTCAGACGAAAGAGCAGCATCGGGGATCCTTCTCAGACGAAAGAGCAGCATCGGGGATTCTTCTCAGACGAAAGAGCAGAATCGGGCATCCTTCTCAGATGAAAGAGCAGCATCGGGCATCCTTCTCAGACGAAAGAGCAGCATCGGGGATCCTTCTCTGACGAAAGAGCAGCATCGGGGATTCTTTTCAGACAAAAGAGCAGAATCGGGGATCCTTCTCAGACGGCGACAGTGCAGAATCGGGGGATCCTTCTCAGACGACAGAGCAGCATCGGGGATCCTTCTCAGATGATAGAGCAGCATCGGGGATTCTTCTCAGACGAAAGAGCAGAATCGGGCATCCTTCTCAGACGAAAGAGCAGCATCGGGGATCCTTCTCTGACGAAAGAGCAGCATCGGGGATTCTTTTCAGACAAAAGAGCAGAATCGGGGATCCTTCTCAGACGACGACAGTGCAGAATCGGGGGATCCTTCTCAGACGACAGAGCAGCATCGGGGATCCTTCTCAGATGATAGAGCAGCATCGGGGATCCTTCTCAGACGAAAGAGCAGCATCGGGGATTCTTCTCAGACGAAAGAGCAGCATCAGGGATTCTTCTCAGAAGAAAGAGCTGCATCGGGGATCCTTCTCAGAAGAAAGAGCAGCATCGGGGATTCTTCTCAGACGAAAGAGCAGCATCAGGGATTCTTCTCAGAAGAAAGAGCTGCATCGGGGATCCTTTTCAGACGACGACAAAGCAGCATCTGGGGATCCTTCTCAGAAGAAAGAGCAGCATCGGGGATCCTTCTCAGAGGGCGACAGTGCAGAATCGGGGGATCCTTCTCAGACGAAAGAGCAGCATCGGGGATTCTTCTCAGACGAAAGAGCAGCATCGGGGATCCTTTTCAGACGACGACAAAGGAGCATCTGGGGATCCTTCTCAGACGAAATAGCAGCATCGGGGATTCTTCTCAGACGATAAAGCAGCATTGGGGATTCTTCTCAGACGAAATAGCAGCATCGGGGATTCTTCTCAGACGATAAAGCAGCATCGGGGATTCTTCTCAGACGAAAGAGCAGCATCGGGGATTCTTCTCAGCAGAAAGAGCAGCATTGGGGATCCTTCTCAGACGAAAGAGCAGCATCGGGGATTCTTCTCAGACGAAAGAGCAGCATCGGGGATCCTTCTCAGACGAAAGAGCAGCATCGGGGATTCTTCTCAGACGAAAGAGCAGAATCGGGCATCCTTCTCAGACGAAAGAGCAGCATCGGGGATCCTTCTCTGACGAAAGAGCAGCATCGGGGATTCTTTTCAGACAAAAGAGCAGAATCGGGGATCCTTCTCAGACGGCGACAGTGCAGAATCGGGGGATCCTTCTCAGACGACAGAGCAGCATCGGGGATCCTTCTCAGATGATAGAGCAGCATCGGGGATCCTTCTCAGGAGAAAGAGCAGCATCGGGGATTCTTCTCAGACGAAAGAGCAGCATCAGGGATTCTTCTCAGAAGAAAGAGCTGCATCGGGGATCCTTCTCAGAAGAAAGAGCAGCATCGGGGATTCTTCTCAGACGAAAGAGCAGCATCAGGGATTCTTCTCAGAAGAAAGAGCTGCATCGGGGATCCTTCTCAGAAGAAAGAGCAGCATCGGGGATTCTTCTCAGACGAAAGAGCAGCATCGGGGATCCTTCTCAGACAAAAGAGTAGCATCGGGGATTCTTCTCAGAAGAAAGAGCAGCATCGGGGATCCTTCTCAGAGGGCGACAGTGCAGAATCGGGGGATCCTTCTCAGACGAAAGAGCAGCATCGGGGATTCTTCTCAGACGAAAGAGCAGCATCGGGGATCCTTTTCAGACGACGACAAAGGAGCATCTGGGGATCCTTCTCAGACGAAATAGCAGCATCGGGGATTCTTCTCAGACGATAAAGCAGCATTGGGGATTCTTCTCAGACGAAATAGCAGCATCGGGGATTCTTCTCAGACGATAAAGCAGCATCGGGGATTCTTCTCAGACGAAAGAGCAGCATCGGGGATTCTTCTCAGATGATAGAGCAGCATCGTGGATCCTTCTCAGACGAAAGAGCAGCATCGGGGATTCTTCTTAGACGAAAGAGCAGCATCGGCGATCCTTCTCAGACAAAAGAGCAGCATCGGGGATCCTTCTCAGACGGCAGAGCAGCATTGGGGATCCTTCACAGACGAAAGAGCAGCATCGGCGATCCTTCTCAGACAAAAGAGCAGCATCGAGGATTCTTCTCAGACGAAAGAGCAGCATCAGGGATTCTTCTCAGACGACAGAGCAGAATTTGGGGATCTTTCTCAGAAGAAAGAGCAGCATCGGGGATCCTTCTCAGACGGCGACATTGCAGAATCGGGGTATCCTTCTCAGACGGCGACAGAGCAGAATTTGGGGATCCTTCTCAGAAGAAAGAGCAGCATCGGGGATCCTTCTCAGACGAAAGAGCAGCATCGGGGTTTCTTTTCAGACGAAAGAGCAGCATCGGGGATTCTTCTCAGCAGAAAGAGCAGCATCGGGGATCCTTCTCAGACGAAAGAGCAGCATCGGGGATTCTTCTCAGACGAAAGAGCAGCATCGGGGATCCTTCTCAGACGAAAGAGCAGCATCGGGGATTCTTCTCAGACGAAAGAGCAGAATCGGGCATCCTTCTCAGACGAAAGAGCAGCATCGGGCATCCTTCTCAGACGAAAGAGCAGCATCGGGGATCCTTCTCTGACGAAAGAGCAGCATCGGGGATTCTTTTCAGACAAAAGAGCAGAATCGGGGATCCTTCTCAGACGGCGACAGTGCAGAATCGGGGGATCCTTCTCAGACGACAGAGCAGCATCGGGGATCCTTCTCAGATGATAGAGCAGCATCGGGGATTCTTCTCAGACGAAAGAGCAGAATCGGGCATCCTTCTCAGACGAAAGAGCAGCATCGGGGATCCTTCTCTGACGAAAGAGCAGCATCGGGGATTCTTTTCAGACAAAAAAGCAGAATCGGGGATCCTTCTCAGACGGCGACAGTGCAGAATCGGGGGATCCTTCTCAGACGACAGAGCAGCATCGGGGATCCTTCTCAGATGATAGAGCAGCATCGGGGATCCTTCTCAGACGAAAGAGCAGCATCGGGGATTCTTCTCAGACGAAAGAGCAGCATCAGGGATTCTTCTCAGAAGAAAGAGCTGCATCGGGGATCCTTCTCAGAAGAAAGAGCAGCATCGGGGATTCTTCTCAGACGAAAGAGCAGCATCAGGGATTCTTCTCAGAAGAAAGAGCTGCATCGGGGATCCTTCTCAGAAGAAAGAGCAGCATCGGGGATTCTTCTCAGACGAAAGAGCAGCATCGGGGATCCTTCTCAGACGAAAGAGCAGCATCGGGGATTCTTCTCAGACGAAAGAGCAGCATCAGGGATTCTTCACAGAAGAAAGAGCTGCATCGGGGATCCTTCTCAGAAGAAAGAGCAGCATCGGGGATTCTTCTCAGACGAAAGAGCAGCATCGGGGATCCTTCTCAGACAAAAGAGTAGCATTGGGGATTCTTCTCAGACGAAAGAGCAGCATCGGGGATCCTTTTCAGACGACGACAAAGCAGCATCTGGGGATCCTTCTCTGAAGAAAGAGCAGCATCGGGGATCCTTCTCAGACGGCGACAGTGCAGAATCGGGGGATCCTTCTCAGACGAAAGAGCAGCATCGGGGATTCTTCTCAGACGAAACAGCAGCATCGGGGATTCTTCTCAGACGATAAAGCAGCATCGGGGATTCTTCTCAGACAAAAGAGCAGCATCGGGGATCCTTCTCAGACGACAGAGCAGCATTGGGGATCCTTCACAGACGAAAGAGCAGCATCGGCGATCCTTCTCAGACGAAAGAGCAGCATCGGGGATTCTTCTCAGACGAAAGAGCATTATCGGGGATTCTTCTCAGAAGAAAGAGCTGCATCGGGGATCCTTCTCAGAGGAAAGAGCAGCATCGGGGATTCTTCTCAGACGAAAGAGCAGCATCGGGGATCCTTCTCAGACAAAAGAATAGCATCGGGGATTCTTCTCAGACGAAAGAGCAGCATCGGGGTTTCTTTTCAGACGAAAGAGCAGAATCGGGGATTCTTTTCAGCAGAAAGAGCAGCATCGGGGATCCTTCTCAGACGAAAGAGCAGCATCGGGGATTCTTCTCAGACGAAAGAGCAGCATCGGGGATCCTTCTCAGACGAAAGAGCAGCATCGGGGATTCTTTTCAGACGAAAGAGCAGAATCGGGGATCCTTCTCAGACGAAAGAGCAGCATCGGGGATCCTTCTCTGACGAAAGAGCAGCATCGGGGATTCTTTTCAGACGAAAGAGCAGAATCGGGGATTCTTCTCAGACGGCGACAGTGCAGAATCGGGGGTTCCTTCTCAGACGAAAGAGCAGCATCGGCGATCCTTCTCAGACAAAAGAGCAGCATCGGGGATCCTTCTCAGACGACAGAGCAGCATCGGGGATTCTTCTCAGAAGAAAGAGCTGCATCGGGGATCCTTCTCAGACAAAAGAGCAGCATCGAGGATTCTTCTCAGCCGAAAGAGCAGCATCAGGGATTCTTCTCAGACGACAGAGCAGAATTTGGGGATCCTTCTCAGAAGAAAGAGCAGCATCGGGGATCCTTCTCAGACGGCGACAGTGCAGAATCGGGGGATCCTTCTCAGACGAAAGAGCAGCATCGGGGATTCTTCTCAGACGAAATAGCAGCATCGGGGATTCTTCTCAGACGATAAAGCAGCATCGGGGATCCTTCTCAGATGATAGAGCAGCATCGGGGATCCTTCTCAGACGAAAGAGCAGCATCGGGGATTCTTCTCAGACGACAGAGCAGCATCGGCGATCCTTCTCAGACAAAAGAGCAGCATCGGGGATCCTTCTCAGACGACAGAGCAGCATTGGGGATCCTTCACAGACGAAAGAGCAGCATCGGCGATCCTTCTCAGACAAAAGAGCAGCATCGAGGATTCTTCTCAGATGAAAGAGCAGCATCGGGGATTCTTCTCAGACGAAAGAGCAGCATCGGGGATCCTTCTCAGACGAAAGAGCAGCATCGGGGATTCTTCTCAGACGAAAGAGCATTATCGGGGATTCTTCTCAGACGAAAGAGCAGCATCGGGGATCCTTCTCAGACGAAAGAGCAGCATCGGGGATTCTTTTCAGACGAAAGAGCAGAATCGGGGATCCTTCTCAGACGAAAGAGCAGCATCGGGGATCCTTCTCTGACGAAAGAGCAGCATCGGGGATTCTTTTCAGACGAAAGAGCAGAATCGGGGATTCTTCTCAGACGGCGACAGTGCAGAATCGGGGGTTCCTTCTCAGACGAAAGAGCAGCATCGGCGATCCTTCTCAGACAAAAGAGCAGCATCGGGGATCCTTCTCAGACGACAGAGCAGCATCGGGGATTCTTCTCAGAAGAAAGAGCTGCATCGGGGATCCTTCTCAGACAAAAGAGCAGCATCGAGGATTCTTCTCAGCCGAAAGAGCAGCATCAGGGATTCTTCTCAGACGACAGAGCAGAATTTGGGGATCCTTCTCAGAAGAAAGAGCAGCATCGGGGATCCTTCTCAGACGGCGACAGTGCAGAATCGGGGGATCCTTCTCAGACGAAAGAGCAGCATCGGGGATTCTTCTCAGACGAAATAGCAGCATCGGGGATTCTTCTCAGACGATAAAGCAGCATCGGGGATCCTTCTCAGATGATAGAGCAGCATCGGGGATCCTTCTCAGACGAAAGAGCAGCATCGGGGATTCTTCTCAGACGACAGAGCAGCATCGGCGGTCCTTCTCAGACAAAAGAGCAGCATCGGGGATCCTTCTCAGACGACAGAGCAGCATTGGGGATCCTTCACAGACGAAAGAGCAGCATCGGCGATCCTTCTCAGACAAAAGAGCAGCATCGAGGATTCTTCTCAGATGAAAGAGCAGCATCGGGGATTCTTCTCAGACGAAAGAGCAGCATCGGGGATCCTTCTCAGACGAAAGAGCAGCATCGGGGATTCTTCTCAGACGAAAGAGCATTATCGGGGATTCTTCTCAGAAGAAAGAGCAGCATCGGGGATCCTTTTCACACGACGACAAAGCAGCATCTGGGGATCCTTCTCAGAGGAAAGAGCAGCATCGGGGATTCTTCTCAGACGAAAGAGCAGCATCGGGGATCCTTCTCAGACAAAAGAGTAGCATCGGGGATTCTTCTCAGACGAAAGAGCAGCATCGGGGATCCTTTTCACACGACGACAAAGCAGCATCTGGGGATCCTTCTCAGAAGAAAGAGCAGCATCGGGGATCCTTCTCAGACGGCGACAGTGCAGAATCTGGGGATCCTTCTCAGACGAAAGAGCAGCATCGGGGATTCTTCTCAGACGAAATAGCAGCATCGGGGATTCTTCTCAGACGATAAAGCAGCATCGGGGATTCTTCTCAGACAAAAGAGCAGCATCGGGGATTCTTCTCAGATGAAAGAGCAGCATCGGGGATCCTTCTCAGACGAAAGAGCAGCATCGGGGATTCTTCTCAGACGAAAGAGCATTATCGGGGATTCTTCTCAGAAGAAAGAGCTGCATCGGGGATCCTTCTCAGAGGAAAGAGCAGCATCGGGGATTCTTCTCAGACGAAAGAGCAGCATCGGGGATCCTTCTCAGACAAAAGAGTAGCATCGGGGATTCTTCTCAGACGAAAGAGCAGCATCGGGGATCCTTTTCACACGACGACAAAGCAGCATCTGGGGATCCTTCTCAGAAGAAAGAGCAGCATCGGGGATCCTTCTCAGACGGCGACAGTGCAGAATCGGGGGATCCTTCTCAGACGAAAGAGCAGCATCGGGGATTCTTCTCAGACGAAATAGCAGCATCGGGGATTCTTCTCAGACGATAAAGCAGCATCGGGGATTCTTCTCAGACAAAAGAGCAGCATCGGGGATTCTTCTCAGATGATAGAGCAGCATCGTGGATCCTTCTCAGACGAAAGAGCAGCATCGGGGATTCTTCTTAGACGAAAGAGCAGCATCGGCGATCCTTCTCAGACAAAAGAGCAGCATCGGGGATCCTTCTCAGACGGCAGAGCAGCATTGGGGATCCTTCACAGACGAAAGAGCAGCATCGGCGATCCTTCTCAGACAAAAGAGCAGCATCGAGGATTCTTCTCAGACGAAAGAGCAGCATCAGGGATTCTTCTCAGACGACAGAGCAGAATTTGGGGATCTTTCTCAGAAGAAAGAGCAGCATCGGGGATCCTTCTCAGACGGCGACATTGCAGAATCGGGGTATCCTTCTCAGACGGCGACAGAGCAGAATTTGGGGATCCTTCTCAGAAGAAAGAGCAGCATCGGGGATCCTTCTCAGACGAAAGAGCAGCATCGGGGTTTCTTTTCAGACGAAAGAGCAGCATCGGGGATTCTTCTCAGCAGAAAGAGCAGCATCGGGGATCCTTCTCAGACGAAAGAGCAGCATCGGGGATTCTTCTCAGACGAAAGAGCAGCATCGGGGATCCTTCTCAGACGAAAGAGCAGCATCGGGGATTCTTCTCAGACGAAAGAGCAGAATCGGGCATCCTTCTCAGACGAAAGAGCAGCATTGGGCATCCTTCTCAGACGAAAGAGCAGCATCGGGGATCCTTCTCTGACGAAAGAGCAGCATCGGGGATTCTTTTCAGACAAAAGAGCAGAATCGGGGATCCTTCTCAGACGGCGACAGTGCAGAATCGGGGGATCCTTCTCAGACGACAGAGCAGCATCGGGGATCCTTCTCAGATGATAGAGCAGCATCGGGGATTCTTCTCAGACGAAAGAGCAGAATCGGGCATCCTTCTCAGACGAAAGAGCAGCATCGGGGATCCTTCTCTGACGAAAGAGCAGCATCGGGGATTCTTTTCAGACAAAAGAGCAGAATCGGGGATCCTTCTCAGACGACGACAGTGCAGAATCGGGGGATCCTTCTCAGACGACAGAGCAGCATCGGGGATCCTTCTCAGATGATAGAGCAGCATCGGGGATCCTTCTCAGACGAAAGAGCAGCATCGGGGATTCTTCTCAGACGAAAGAGCAGCATCAGGGATTCTTCTCAGAAGAAAGAGCTGCATCGGGGATCCTTCTCAGAAGAAAGAGCAGCATCGGGGATTCTTCTCAGACGAAAGAGCAGCATCAGGGATTCTTCTCAGAAGAAAGAGCTGCATCGGGGATCCTTTTCAGACGACGACAAAGCAGCATCTGGGGATCCTTCTCAGAAGAAAGAGCAGCATCGGGGATCCTTCTCAGAGGGCGACAGTGCAGAATCGGGGGATCCTTCTCAGACGAAAGAGCAGCATCGGGGATTCTTCTCAGACGAAAGAGCAGCATCGGGGATCCTTTTCAGACGACGACAAAGGAGCATCTGGGGATCCTTCTCAGACGAAATAGCAGCATCGGGGATTCTTCTCAGACGATAAAGCAGCATTGGGGATTCTTCTCAGACGAAATAGCAGCATGGGGGATTCTTCTCAGACGATAAAGCAGCATCGGGGATTCTTCTCAGACGAAAGAGCAGCATCGGGGATTCTTCTCAGCAGAAAGAGCAGCATTGGGGATCCTTCTCAGACGAAAGAGCAGCATCGGGGATTCTTCTCAGACGAAAGAGCAGCATCTGGGATCCTTCTCAGACGAAAGAGCAGCATCGGGGATTCTTCTCAGACGAAAGAGCAGAATCGGGCATCCTTCTCAGACGAAAGAGCAGCATCGGGGATCCTTCTCTGACGAAAGAGCAGCATCGGGGATTCTTTTCAGACAAAAGAGCAGAATCGGGGATCCTTCTCAGACGGCGACAGTGCAGAATCGGGGCATCCTTCTCAGACGAAAGAGCAGCATCGGGGATCCTTCTCTGACGAAAGAGCAGCATCGGGGATTCTTTTCAGACAAAAGAGCAGAATCGGGGATCCTTCTCAGACGGCGACAGTGCAGAATCGGGGGATCCTTCTCAGACGACAGAGCAGCATCGGGGATCCTTCTCAGATGATAGAGCAGCATCGGGGATTCTTCTCAGACGAAAGAGCAGAATCGGGCATCCTTCTCAGACGAAAGAGCAGCATCGGGGATCCTTCTCTGACGAAAGAGCAGCATCGGGGATTCTTTTCAGACAAAAGAGCAGAATCGGGGATCCTTCTCAGACGACGACAGTGCAGAATCGGGGGATCCTTCTCAGACGACAGAGCAGCATCGGGGATCCTTCTCAGATGATAGAGCAGCATCGGGGATCCTTCTCAGACGAAAGAGCAGCATCGGGGATTCTTCTCAGACGAAAGAGCAGCATCAGGGATTCTTCTCAGAAGAAAGAGCTGCATCGGGGATCCTTCTCAGAAGAAAGAGCAGCATCGGGGATTCTTCTCAGACGAAAGAGCAGCATCAGGGATTCTTCTCAGAAGAAAGAGCTGCATCGGGGATCCTTTTCAGACGACGACAAAGCAGCATCTGGGGATCCTTCTCAGAAGAAAGAGCAGCATCGGGGATCCTTCTCAGAGGGCGACAGTGCAGAATCGGGGGATCCTTCTCAGACGAAAGAGCAGCATCGGGGATTCTTCTCAGACGAAAGAGCAGCATCGGGGATCCTTTTCAGACGACGACAAAGGAGCATCTGGGGATCCTTCTCAGACGAAATAGCAGCATCGGGGATTCTTCTCAGACGATAAAGCAGCATCGGGGATTCTTCTCAGACGAAAGAGCAGCATCGGGGATTCTTCTCAGCAGAAAGAGCAGCATTGGGGATCCTTCTCAGACGAAAGAGCAGCATCGGGGATTCTTCTCAGACGAAAGAGCAGCATCTGGGATCCTTCTCAGACGAAAGAGCAGCATCGGGGATTCTTCTCAGACGAAAGAGCAGAATCGGGCATCCTTCTCAGACGAAAGAGCAGCATCGGGGATCCTTCTCTGACGAAAGAGCAGCATCGGGGATTCTTTTCAGACAAAAGAGCAGAATCGGGGATCCTTCTCAGACGGCGACAGTGCAGAATCGGGGGATCCTTCTCAGACAACAGAGCAGCATCGGGGATCCTTCTCAGATGATAGAGCAGCATCGGGGATCCTTCTCAGGAGAAAGAGCAGCATCGGGGATTCTTCTCAGACGAAAGAGCAGCATCAGGGATTCTTCTCAGAAGAAAGAGCTGCATCGGGGATCCTTCTCAGAAGAAAGAGCAGCATCGGGGATTCTTCTCAGACGAAAGAGCAGCATCGGGGATTCTTCTCAGAAGAAAGAGCTGCATCGGGGATCCTTCTCAGAAGAAAGAGCAGCATCGGGGATTCTTCTCAGACGAAAGAGCAGCATCGGGGATCCTTCTCAGACAAAAGAGTAGCATCGGGGATTCTTCTCAGACGAAAGAGCAGCATCGGGGATCCTTTTCAGACGACGACAAAGCAGCATCTGGGGATCCTTCTCAGAAGAAAGAGCAGCATCGGGGATCCTTCTCAGAGGGCGACAGTGCAGAATCGGGGGATCCTTCTCAGACGAAAGAGCAGCATCGGGGATTCTTCTCAGACGAAAGAGCAGCATCGGGGATCCTTTTCAGACGACGACAAAGGAGCATCTGGGGATCCTTCTCAGACGAAATAGCAGCATCGGGGATTCTTCTCAGACGATAAAGCAGCATTGGGGATTCTTCTCAGACGAAATAGCAGCATCGGGGATTCTTCTCAGACGATAAAGCAGCATCGGGGATTCTTCTCAGACGAAAGAGCAGCATCGGGGATTCTTCTCAGACGAAAGAGCAGCATCGGCGATCCTTCTCAGACAAAAGAGCAGCATCGGGGATCCTTCTCAGACGACAGAGCAGCATCTGGGATCCTTCTCAGATGATAGAGCAGCATCGGGGATCCTTCTCAGATGATAGAGCAGCATCGGGGATCCTTCTCAGACGAAAGAGCAGCATCGGGGATTCTTCTCAGACGAAAGAGCAGCATCGGCGATCCTTCTCAGACAAAAGAGCAGCATCGGGGATCCTTCTCATACGACAGAGCAGCATTGGGGATCCTTCACAGACGAAAGAGCAGCATCGGGGATTCTTCTCAGACGAAAGAGCAGCATCAGGGATTCTTCTCAGACGACAGAGCAGAATTTGGGGATCCTTCTCAGAAGAAAGAGCAGCATCGGGGATCCTTCTCAGACGACAGAGCAGCATTGGGGATCCTTCACAGACGAAAGAGCAGCATCGGCGATCCTTCTCAGACAAAAGAGCAGCATCGAGGATTCTTCTCAGACGAAAGAGCAGCATCAGGGATTCTTCTCAGACGACAGAGCAGAATTTGGGGACCTTTCTCAGAAGAAAGAGCAGCATCGGGGATCCTTCTCAGACGGCGACAGAGCAGAATCGAGGGATCCTTCTCAGAAGAAAGAGCAGCATCGGGGATTCTTCTCAGACGAAAGAGCAGCATCGGGGTTTCTTTTCAGACGAAAGAGCAGCATCGGGGATCCTTCTCAGACGAAAGAGCAGCATCGGGGATTCTTCTCAGACGAGAGAGCAGCATCTGGGGATCCTTCTCAGAAGAAAGAGCAGAATCGGGGATCCTTCTCAGAAGAAAGAGCAGCATCGGGGATTCTTCTCAGACGAAAGAGCAGCATTGGGGTGTCCTTCTCAAACGAAAGAACAGCATCGGGGATCCTTCTCAGACGAAAGAGCAGCATCGGGGATCCTTCTCAGATGAAAGAGCAGCATCGGGGATTCTTCTCAGACGAAAGAGCAGCATCAGCGATCCTTCTCAGACAAAAGAGCAGCATCGGGGATCCTTCTCAGACGACAGAGCAGCATCGAGGATCCTTCTCAGATGATAGAGCAGCATCGGGGGATCTTTCTCAGACGACGACAGAGCAGAGTCGTGGGAACATCTAAGACGGCGTGAGAGCAGAGTCGTGGGACCTTCTCAGACGAAAGTGCAGCATCGGGGACTCTTCTCAGACGACGACAGAGCAGCATCGGGGGATCCTTCTCAGAAGAAAGAGCAGCATCGGGGATCCTTCTCAGACGGCGACATTGTAGAATCGGGGGGATCCTTCTCAGAAGAAAGAGCAGCATCGGAGATCCTTCTCAGACGGCGACAGTGTAGAATCGGGGGGATCCTTCTCAGAAGAAAGAGCAGCATCGGGGATCCTTCTCAGACGAAAGAGCAGCATCGGGGTTTCTTTTCAGACGAAAGAGCAGAATCGGGGATTCTTCTAAGCAGAAAGAGCAGCATCGGGGATCCTTCTCAGACGAAAGAGCAGCATCGGGGATTCTTCTTAGACGAAAGAGCAGCATCTGCGATCCTTCTCAGACAAAAGAGCAGCATCGGGGATCCTTCTCAGACGACAGAGCAGCATTGGGGATCCTTCTCAGACAAAAGAGCAGCATCGAGGATTCTTCTCAGACGAAAGAGCAGCATCAGGGATTCTTCTCAGACGACAGAGCAGAATTTGGGGATCCTTCTCAGACGAAAGAGCAGCATCGGGGTTTCTTTTCAGACGAAAGAGCAGAATCGAGGATTCTTCTCAGCAGAAAGAGCAGCATCGGGGATCCTTCTCAGACGAAAGAGCAGCATCGGGGATTCTTCTCAGACGAAAGAGCAGCATCGGGGATCCTTCTCAGACGAAAGAGCAGCATCGGGGATTCTTTTCAGACGAAAGAGCAGAATCGGGGATCCTTCTCAGACGAAAGAGCAGCATCGGGGATCCTTCTCTGACGAAAGAGCAGCATCGGGGATTCTTTTCAGACGAAAGAGCAGAATCGGGGATTCTTCTCAGACGGCGACAGTGCAGAATCGGGGGATCCTTCTCAGACGAAAGAGCAGCATCGGCGATCCTTCTCAGACAAAAGAGCAGCATCGAGGATCCTTCTCAGACGACAGAGCAGCATCGGGGATCCTTCTCAGATGATAGAGCAGCATCGGGGATCCTTCTCAGACGAAAGAGCAGTATCGGGGATTCTTCTCAGACGAAAGAGCAGCATCAGGGATTCTTCTCAGAAGAAAGAGCAGCATCGGGGATTCTTCTCAGACGACAGAGCAGCATCGGGGATCCTTCTCAGATGATAGAGCAGCATCGGGGATCCTTCTCAGACGACAGAGCAGCATTGGGGATCCTTCACAGACGAAAGAGCGGCATCGGCGATCCTTCTCAGACAAAAGAGCAGCATCGAGGATTCTTCTCAGACGAAAGAGCAGCATCGGGGATTCTTCTCAGACGAAAGAGCAGCATCGGGGATCCTTCTCAGACGAAAGAGCAGCATCGGGGATTCTTCTCAGACGAAAGAGCATTATCGGGGATTCTTCTCAGAAGAAAGAGCTGCATCGGGGATCCTTCTCAGAGGAAAGAGCAGCATCGGGGATTCTTCTCAGACGAAAGAGCAGCATCGGGGATCCTTCTCAGACAAAAGAGTAGCATCGGGGATTCTTCTCAGACGAAAGAGCAGCATCGGGGTTTCTTTTCAGACGAAAGAGCAGAATCGGGGATTCTTTTCAGCAGAAAGAGCAGCATCGGGGATCCTTCTCAGACGAAAGAGCAGCATCGGGGATTCTTCTCAGACGAAAGAGCAGCATCGGGGATCCTTCTCAGACGAAAGAGCAGCATCGGGGATTCTTTTCAGACGAAAGAGCAGAATCGGGGATCCTTTTCACACGACGACAAAGCAGCATCTGGGGATCCTTCTCAGAAGAAAGAGCAGCATCGGGGATCCTTCTCAGACGGCGACAGTGCAGAATCGGGGGATCCTTCTCAGACGAAAGAGCAGCATCGGGGATTCTTCTCAGACGAAATAGCAGCATCGGGGATTCTTCTCAGACGATAAAGCAGCATCGGGGATTCTTCTCAGACAAAAGAGCAGCATCGGGGATTCTTCTCAGACGAAAGAGCAGCATCGGGGATTCTTCTCAGATGATAGAGCAGCATCGTGGATCCTTCTCAGACGAAAGAGCAGCATCGGGGATTCTTCTTAGACGACAGAGCAGAATTTGGGGATCTTTCTCAGAAGAAAGAGCAGCATCGGGGATCCTTCTCAGACGGCGACATTGCAGAATCGGGGTATCCTTCTCAGACGGCGACAGAGCAGAATTTGGGGATCCTTCTCAGAAGAAAGAGCAGCATCGGGGATCCTTCTCAGACGAAAGAGCAGCATCGGGGATCCTTCTCTGACGAAAGAGCAGCATCGGGGATTCTTTTCAGACGAAAGAGCAGAATCGGGGATTTTTCTCAGACGGCGACAGTGCAGAATCGGGGGTTCCTTCTCAGACGAAAGAGCAGCATCGGCGATCCTTCTCAGACAAAAGAGCAGCATCGGGGATCCTTCTCAGACGACAGAGCAGCATCGGGGATTCTTCTCAGAAGAAAGAGCTGCATCGGGGATCCTTCTCAGACAAAAGAGCAGCATTGAGGATTCTTCTCAGCCGAAAGAGCAGCATCAGGGATTCTTCTCAGACGACAGAGCAGAATTTGGGGATCCTTCTCAGACGACAGAGCAGCATTGGGGATCCTTCACAGACGAAAGAGCAGCATCGGCGATCCTTCTCAGACAAAAGAGCAGCATCGAGGATTCTTCTCAGACGAAAGAGCAGCATCGGGGATTCTTCTCAGACGAAAGAGCAGCATCGGGGATCCTTCTCAGACGAAAGAGCAGCATCGGGGATTCTTCTCAGACGAAAGAGCATTATCGGGGATTCTTCTCAGAAGAAAGAGCTGCATCGGGGATCCTTCTCAGAGGAAAGAGCAGCATCGGGGATTCTTCTCAGACGAAAGAGCAGCATCGGGGATCCTTCTCAGACAAAAGAGTAGCATCGGGGATTCTTCTCAGACGAAAGAGCAGCATCGGGGATCCTTTTCACACGACGACAAAGCAGCATCTGGGGATCCTTCTCAGAAGAAAGAGCAGCATCGGGGATCCTTCTCAGACGGCGACAGTGCAGAATCGGGGGATCCTTCTCAGACGAAAGAGCAGCATCGGGGATTCTTCTCAGACGAAATAGCAGCATCGGGGATTCTTCTCAGACGATAAAGCAGCATCGGGGATTCTTCTCAGACAAAAGAGCAGCATCGGGGATTCTTCTCAGACGAAAGAGCAGCATCGGGGATTCTTCTCAGATGATAGAGCAGCATCGGGGATCCTTCTCAGACGAAAGAGCAGTATCGGGGATTCTTCTCAGACGAAAGAGCAGCATCAGGGATTCTTCTCAGAAGAAAGAGCAGCATCGGGGATTCTTCTCAGACGACAGAGCAGCATCGGGGATCCTTCTCAGATGATAGAGCAGCATCGGGGATCCTTCTCAGACGACAGAGCAGCATTGGGGATCCTTCACAGACGAAAGAGCAGAATCGGCGATCCTTCTCAGACAAAAGAGCAGCATCGAGGATTCTTCTCAGACGAAAGAGCAGCATCGGGGATTCTTCTCAGACGAAAGAGCAGCATCGGGGATCCTTCTCAGACGAAAGAGCAGCATCGGGGATTCTTCTCAGACGAAAGAGCATTATCGGGGATTCTTCTCAGAAGAAAGAGCTGCATCGGGGATCCTTCTCAGAGGAAAGAGCAGCATCGGGGATTCTTCTCAGACGAAAGAGCAGCATCGGGGATCCTTCTCAGACAAAAGAGTAGCATCGGGGATTCTTCTCAGACGAAAGAGCAGCATCGGGGTTTCTTTTCAGACGAAAGAGCAGAATCGGGGATTCTTTTCAGCAGAAAGAGCAGCATCGGGGATCCTTCTCAGACGAAAGAGCAGCATCGGGGATTCTTCTCAGACGAAAGAGCAGCATCGGGGATCCTTCTCAGACGAAAGAGCAGCATCGGGGATTCTTTTCAGACGAAAGAGCAGAATCAGGGATCCTTTTCACACGACGACAAAGCAGCATCTGGGGATCCTTCTCAGAAGAAAGAGCAGCATCGGGGATCCTTCTCAGACGGCGACAGTGCAGAATCGGGGGATCCTTCTCAGACGAAAGAGCAGCATCGGGGATTCTTCTCAGACGAAATAGCAGCATCGGGGATTCTTCTCAGACGATAAAGCAGCATCGGGGATTCTTCTCAGACAAAAGAGCAGCATCGGGGATTCTTCTCAGACGAAAGAGCAGCATCGGGGATTCTTCTCAGATGATAGAGCAGCATCGTGGATCCTTCTCAGACGAAAGAGCAGCATCGGGGATTCTTCTTAGACGACAGAGCAGAATTTGGGGATCTTTCTCAGAAGAAAGAGCAGCATCGGGGATCCTTCTCAGACGGCGACATTGCAGAATCGGGGTATCCTTCTCAGACGGCGACAGAGCAGAATTTGGGGATCCTTCTCAGAAGAAAGAGCAGCATCGGGGATCCTTCTCAGACGAAAGAGCAGCATCGGGGATCCTTCTCTGACGAAAGAGCAGCATCGGGGATTCTTTTCAGACGAAAGAGCAGAATCGGGGATTCTTCTCAGACGGCGACAGTGCAGAATCGGGGGTTCCTTCTCAGACGAAAGAGCAGCATCGGCGATCCTTCTCAGTCAAAAGAGCAGCATCGGGGATCCTTCTCAGACGACAGAGCAGCATCGGGGATTCTTCTCAGAAGAAAGAGCTGCATCGGGGATCCTTCTCAGACAAAAGAGCAGCATTGAGGATTCTTCTCAGCCGAAAGAGCAGCATCAGGGATTCTTCTCAGACGACAGAGCAGAATTTGGGGATCCTTCTCAGACGACAGAGCAGCATTGGGGATCCTTCACAGACGAAAGAGCAGCATCGGCGATCCTTCTCAGACAAAAGAGCAGCATCGAGGATTCTTCTCAGACGAAAGAGCAGCATCGGGGATTCTTCTCAGACGAAAGAGCAGCATCGGGGATCCTTCTCAGACGAAAGAGCAGCATCGGGGATTCTTGTCAGACGAAAGAGCATTATCGGGGATTCTTCTCAGAAGAAAGAGCTGCATCGGGGATCCTTCTCAGAGGAAAGAGCAGCATCGGGGATTCTTCTCAGACGAAAGAGCAGCATCGGGGATCCTTCTCAGACAAAAGAGTAGCATAGGGGATTCTTCTCAGACGAAAGAGCAGCATCGGGGATCCTTTTCACACGACGACAAAGCAGCATCTGGGGATCCTTCTCAGAAGAAAGAGCAGCATCGGGGATCCTTCTCAGACGGCGACAGTGCAGAATCGGGGGATCCTTCTCAGACGAAAGAGCAGCATCGGGGATTCTTCTCAGACGAAATAGCAGCATCGGGGATTCTTCTCAGACGATAAAGCAGCATCGGGGATTCTTCTCAGACAAAAGAGCAGCATCTGGGATTCTTCTCAGACGAAAGAGCAGCATCGGGGATTCTTCTCAGATGATAGAGCAGCATCGTGGATCCTTCTCAGACGAAAGAGCAGCATCGGGGATTCTTCTTAGACGAAAGAGCAGCATCGGCGATCCTTCTCAGACAAAAGAGCAGCATCGGGGATCCTTCTCAGACGGCAGAGCAGCATTGGGGATCCTTCACAGACGAAAGAGCAGCATCGGCGATCCTTCTCAGACAAAAGAGCAGCATCGAGGATTCTTCTCAGACGAAAGAGCAGCATCAGGGATTCTTCTCAGACGACAGAGCAGAATTTGGGGATCTTTCTCAGAAGAAAGAGCAGCATCGAGGATTCTTCTCAGACGAAAGAGCAGCATCGGGGATCCTTTTCAGACGACGACAAAGCAGCATCTGGGGATCCTTCTCTGAAGAAAGAGCAGCATCGGGGATCCTTCTCAGAGGAAAGAGCAGCATCGGGGATTCTTCTCAGACGAAAGAGCAGCATCGGGGATCCTTCTCAGACAAAAGAATAGCATCGGGGATTCTTCTCAGACGAAAGAGCAGCATCGGGGTTTCTTTTCAGACGAAAGAGCAGAATCGGGGATTCTTTTCAGCAGAAAGAGCAGCATCGGGGATCCTTCTCAGACGAAAGAGCAGCATCGGGGATTCTTCTCAGAAGAAAGAGCTGCATCGGGGATCCTTCTCAGAGGAAAGAGCAGCATCGGGGATTCTTCTCAGACGAAAGAGCAGCATCGGGGATCCTTCTCAGACAAAAGAATAGCATCGGGGATTCTTCTCAGACGAAAGAGCAGCATCGGGGTTTCTTTTCAGACGAAAGAGCAGAATCGGGGATTCTTTTCAGCAGAAAGAGCAGCATCGGGGATCCTTCTCAGACGAAAGAGCAGCATCGGGGATTCTTCTCAGACGAAAGAGCAGCATCGGGGATCCTTCTCAGACGAAAGAGCAGCATCGGGGATTCTTTTCAGACGAAAGAGCAGAATCGGGGATCCTTCTCAGACGAAAGAGCAGCATCGGGGATCCTTCTCTGACGAAAGAGCAGCATCGGGGATTCTTTTCAGACGAAAGAGCAGAATCGGGGATTCTTCTCAGACGGCGACAGTGCAGAATCGGGGGTTCCTTCTCAGACGAAAGAGCAGCATCGGCGATCCTTCTCAGACAAAAGAGCAGCATCGGGGATCCTTCTCAGACGACAGAGCAGCATCGGGGATTCTTCTCAGAAGAAAGAGCTGCATCGGGGATCCTTCTCAGACAAAAGAGCAGCATCGAGGATTCTTCTCAGCCGAAAGAGCAGCATCAGGGATTCTTCTCAGACGACAGAGCAGAATTTGGGGATCCTTCTCAGAAGAAAGAGCAGCATCGGGGATCCTTCTCAGACGGCGACAGTGCAGAATCGGGGGATCCTTCTCAGACGAAAGAGCAGCATCGGGGATTCTTCTCAGACGAAATAGCAGCATCGGGGATTCTTCTCAGACGATAAAGCAGCATCGGGGATCCTTCTCAGATGATAGAGCAGCATCGGGGATCCTTCTCAGACGAAAGAGCAGCATCGGGGATTCTTCTCAGATGACAGAGCAGCATCGGCGATCCTTCTCAGACAAAAGAGCAGCATCGGGGATCCTTCTCAGACGACAGAGCAGCATTGGGGATCCTTCACAGACGAAAGAGCAGCATCGGCGATCCTTCTCAGACAAAAGAGCAGCATCGAGGATTCTTCTCAGATGAAAGAGCAGCATCGGGGATTCTTCTCAGACGAAAGAGCAGCATCGGGGATCCTTCTCAGACGAAAGAGCAGCATCGGGGATTCTTCTCAGACGAAAGAGCATTATCGGGGATTCTTCTCAGAAGAAAGAGCAGCATCGGGGATCCTTTTCACACGACGACAAAGCAGCATCTGGGGATCCTTCTCAGAAGAAAGAGCAGCATCGGGGATCCTTCTCAGACGGCGACAGTGCAGAATCGGGGGATCCTTCTCAGACGAAAGAGCAGCATCAGGGATTCTTCTCAGACGAAATAGCAGCATCGGGGATTCTTCTCAGACGATAAAGCAGCATCGGGGATTCTTCTCAGACAAAAGAGCAGCATCGGGGATTCTTCTCAGACGAAAGAGCAGCATCGGGGATTCTTCTCAGATGATAGAGCAGCATCGTGGATCCTTCTCAGACGAAAGAGCAGCATCGGGGATTCTTCTTAGACGAAAGAGCAGCATCGGCGATCCTTCTCAGACAAAAGAGCAGCATCGGGGATCCTTCTCAGACGGCAGAGCAGCATTGGGGATCCTTCACAGACGAAAGAGCAGCATCGGCGATCCTTCTCAGACAAAAGAGCAGCATCGAGGATTCTTCTCAGACGAAAGAGCAGCATCAGGGATTCTTCTCAGACGACAGAGCAGAATTTGGGGATCTTTCTCAGAAGAAAGAGCAGCATCGGGGATCCTTCTCAGACGGCGACATTGCAGAATCGGGGTATCCTTCTCAGACGGCGACAGAGCAGAATTTGGGGATCCTTCTCAGAAGAAAGAGCAG
The DNA here is from genome assembly GCF_951799975.1 of Gobius niger. Lineage (NCBI taxonomy): Eukaryota > Metazoa > Chordata > Actinopteri > Gobiiformes > Gobiidae > Gobius > Gobius niger. Next base: position 4,479,837 of record NC_136853.1, on the reverse strand, counting down.
CATCGGGGATCCTTCTCAGACGAAAGAGCAGCATCGGGGTTTCTTTTCAGACGAAAGAGCAGCATCGGGGATTCTTCTCAGCAGAAAGAGCAGCATCGGGGATCCTTCTCAGACGAAAGAGCAGCATCGGGGATTCTTCTCAGACGAAAGAGCAGCATCGGGGATCCTTCTCAGACGAGAGAGCAGCATCGGGGATTCTTCTCAGACGAAAGAGCAGCATCGGGGATCCTTCTCAGACGAAAGAGCAGCATCGGGGATTCTTTTCAGACGAAAGAGCAGAATCGGGGATCCTTCTCAGACGAAAGAGCAGCATCGGGGATCCTTCTCTGACGAAAGAGCAGCATCGGGGATTCTTTTCAGACGAAAGAGCAGAATCGGGGATTCTTCTCAGACGGCGACAGTGCAGAATCGGGGGTTCCTTCTCAGACGAAAGAGCAGCATCGGCGATCCTTCTCAGACAAAAGAGCAGCATCGGGGATCCTTCTCAGACGACAGAGCAGCATCGGGGATTCTTCTCAGAAGAAAGAGCTGCATCGGGGATCCTTCTCAGACAAAAGAGCAGCATCGAGGATTCTTCTCAGCCGAAAGAGCAGCATCAGGGATTCTTCTCAGACGACAGAGCAGAATTTGGGGATCCTTCTCAGAAGAAAGAGCAGCATCGGCGATCCTTCTCAGACGGCGACAGTGCAGAATCGGGGGATCCTTCTCAGACGAAAGAGCAGCATCGGGGATTCTTCTCAGACGAAATAGCAGCATCGGGGATTCTTCTCAGACGATAAAGCAGCATCGGGGATCCTTCTCAGATGATAGAGCAGCATCGGGGATCCTTCTCAGACGAAAGAGCAGCATCGGGGATTCTTCTCAGACGACAGAGCAGCATCGGCGATCCTTCTCAGACAAAAGAGCAGCCTCGGGGATCCTTCTCAGACGACAGAGCAGCATTGGGGATCCTTCACAGACGAAAGAGCAGCATCGGCGATCCTTCTCAGACAAAAGAGCAGCATTGAGGATTCTTCTCAGACGAAAGAGCAGCATCGGGGATTCTTCTCAGACGAAAGAGCAGCATCGGGGATCCTTCTCAGACGAAAGAGCAGCATCGGGGATCCTTCTCAGACAAAAGAGTAGCATCGGGGATTCTTCTCAGACGAAAGAGCAGCATCGGGGATCCTTTTCACACGACGACAAAGCAGCATCTGGGGATCCTTCTCAGAAGAAAGAGCAGCATCGGGGATCCTTCTCAGACGGCGACAGTGCAGAATCGGGGGATCCTTCTCAGACGAAAGAGCAGCATCGGGGATTCTTCTCAGACGAAATAGCAGCATCGGGGATTCTTCTCAGACGATAAAGCAGCATCGGGGATTCTTCTCAGACAAAAGAGCAGCATCGGGGATTCTTCTCAGACGAAAGAGCAGCATCGGGGATTCTTCTCAGATGATAGAGCAGCATCGTGGATCCTTCTCAGACGAAAGAGCAGCATCGGGGATTCTTCTTAGACGAAAGAGCAGCATCGGCGATCCTTCTCAGACAAAAGAGCAGCATCGGGGATCCTTCTCAGACGGCAGAGCAGCATTGGGGATCCTTCACAGACGAAAGAGCAGCATCGGCGATCCTTCTCAGACAAAAGAGCAGCATCGAGGATTCTTCTCAGACGAAAGAGCAGCATCAGGGATTCTTCTCAGACGACAGAGCAGAATTTGGGGATCTTTCTCAGAAGAAAGAGCAGCATCGGGGATCCTTCTCAGACGGCGACATTGCAGAATCGGGGTATCCTTCTCAGACGGCGACAGAGCAGAATTTGGGGATCCTTCTCAGAAGAAAGAGCAGCATCGGGGATCCTTCTCAGACGAAAGAGCAGCATCGGGGTTTCTTTTCAGACGAAAGAGCAGCATCGGGGATTCTTCTCAGCAGAAAGAGCAGCATCGGGGATCCTTCTCAGACGAAAGAGCAGCATCGGGGATTCTTCTCAGACGAAAGAGCAGCATCGGGGATCCTTCTCAGACGAAAGAGCAGCATCGGGGATTCTTCTCAGACGAAAGAGCAGAATCGGGCATCCTTCTCAGACGAAAGAGCAGCATCGGGCATCCTTCTCAGACGAAAGAGCAGCATCGGGGATCCTTCTCTGACGAAAGAGCAGCATCGGGGATTCTTTTCAGACAAAAGAGCAGAATCGGGGATCCTTCTCAGACGGCGACAGTGCAGAATCGGGGGATCCTTCTCAGACGACAGAGCAGCATCGGGGATCCTTCTCAGATGATAGAGCAGCATCGGGGATTCTTCTCAGACGAAAGAGCAGAATCGGGCATCCTTCTCAGACGAAAGAGCAGCATCGGGGATCCTTCTCTGACGAAAGAGCAGCATCGGGGATTCTTTTCAGACAAAAGAGCAGAATCGGGGATCCTTCTCAGACGACGACAGTGCAGAATCGGGGGATCCTTCTCAGACGACAGAGCAGCATCGGGGATCCTTCTCAGATGATAGAGCAGCATCGGGGATCCTTCTCAGACGAAAGAGCAGCATCGGGGATTCTTCTCAGACGAAAGAGCAGCATCAGGGATTCTTCTCAGAAGAAAGAGCTGCATCGGGGATCCTTCTCAGAAGAAAGAGCAGCATCGGGGATTCTTCTCAGACGAAAGAGCAGCATCAGGGATTCTTCTCAGAAGAAAGAGCTGCATCGGGGATCCTTCTCAGAAGAAAGAGCAGCATCGGGGATTCTTCTCAGACGAAAGAGCAGCATCGGGGATCCTTCTCAGACAAAAGAGTAGCATCGGGGATTCTTCTCAGACGAAAGAGCAGCATCGGGGATCCTTTTCAGACGACGACAAAGCAGCATCTGGGGATCCTTCTCAGAAGAAAGAGCAGCATCGGGGATCCTTCTCAGAGGGCGACAGTGCAGAATCGGGGGATCCTTCTCAGACGAAAGAGCAGCATCGGGGATTCTTCTCAGACGAAAGAGCAGCATCGGGGATCCTTTTCAGACGACGACAAAGGAGCATCTGGGGATCCTTCTCAGACGAAATAGCAGCATCGGGGATTCTTCTCAGATGATAAAGCAGCATTGGGGATTCTTCTCAGACGAAATAGCAGCATCGGGGATTCTTCTCAGACGATAAAGCAGCATCGGGGATTCTTCTCAGACGAAAGAGCAGCATCGGGGATTCTTCTCAGACGAAAGAGCAGCATCGGCGATCCTTCTCAGACAAAAGAGCAGCATCGGGGATCCTTCTCAGACGACAGAGCAGCATCTGGGATCCTTCTCAGATGATAGAGCAGCATCGGGGATCCTTCTCAGATGATAGAGCAGCATCGGGGATCCTTCTCAGACGAAAGAGCAGCATCGGGGATTCTTCTCAGACGAAAGAGCAGCATCGGCGATCCTTCTCAGACAAAAGAGCAGCATCGGGGATCCTTCTCATACGACAGAGCAGCATTGGGGATCCTTCACAGACGAAAGAGCAGCATCGGGGATTCTTCTCAGACGAAAGAGCAGCATCAGGGATTCTTCTCAGACGACAGAGCAGAATTTGGGGATCCTTCTCAGAAGAAAGAGCAGCATCGGGGATCCTTCTCAGACGACAGAGCAGCATTGGGGATCCTTCACAGACGAAAGAGCAGCATCGGCGATCCTTCTCAGACAAAAGAGCAGCGTCGAGGATTCTTCTCAGACGAAAGAGCAGCATCAGGGATTCTTCTCAGACGACAGAGCAGAATTTGGGGACCTTTCTCAGAAGAAAGAGCAGCATCGGGGATCCTTCTCAGACGGCGACAGAGCAGAATCGAGGGATCCTTCTCAGAAGAAAGAGCAGCATCGGGGATTCTTCTCAGACGAAAGAGCAGCATCGGGGTTTCTTTTCAGACGAAAGAGCAGAATCGGGGATCCTTCTCAGACGAAAGAGCAGCATCGGGGATTCTTCTCAGACGAGAGAGCAGCATCTGGGGATCCTTCTCAGAAGAAAGAGCAGAATCGGGGATCCTTCTCAGAAGAAAGAGCAGCATCGGGGATTCTTCTCAGACGAAAGAGCAGCATTGGGGTGTCCTTCTCAAACGAAAGAACAGCATCGGGGATCCTTCTCAGACGAAAGAGCAGCATCGGGGATCCTTCTCAGACGAAAGAGCAGCATCGGGGATTCTTCTCAGACGAAAGAGCAGCATCAGCGATCCTTCTCAGACAAAAGAGCAGCATCGGGGATCCTTCTCAGACGACAGAGCAGCATCGAGGATCCTTCTCAGATGATAGAGCAGCATCGGGGGATCTTTCTCAGACGACGACAGAGCAGAGTCGTGGGAACATCTAAGACGGCGTGAGAGCAGAGTCGTGGGACCTTCTCAGACGAAAGTGCAGCATCGGGGACTCTTCTCAGACGACGACAGAGCAGCATCGGGGGATCCTTCTCAGAAGAAAGAGCAGCATCGGGGATCCTTCTCAGACGGCGACATTGTAGAATCGGGGGGATCCTTCTCAGAAGAAAGAGCAGCATCGGAGATCCTTCTCAGACGGCGACAGTGTAGAATCGGGGGGATCCTTCTCAGAAGAAAGAGCAGCATCGGGGATTCTTCTCAGACGAAAGAGCAGCATCGGGGTTTCTTTTCAGACGAAAGAGCAGAATCGGGGATTCTTCTAAGCAGAAAGAGCAGCATCGGGGATCCTTCTCAGACGAAAGAGCAGCATCGGGGATTCTTCTTAGACGAAAGAGCAGCATCGGCGATCCTTCTCAGACAAAAGAGCAGCATCGGGGATCCTTCTCAGACGACAGAGCAGCATTGGGGATCCTTCTCAGACAAAAGAGCAGCATCGAGGATTCTTCTCAGACGAAAGAGCAGCATCAGGGATTCTTCTCAGACGACAGAGCAGAATTTGGGGATCCTTCTCAGACGAAAGAGCAGCATCGGGGTTTCTTTTCAGACGAAAGAGCAGAATCGGGGATTCTTCTCAGCAGAAAGAGCAGCATCGGGGATCCTTCTCAGACGAAAGAGCAGCATCGGGGATTCTTCTCAGACGAAAGAGCAGCATCGGGGATCCTTCTCAGACGAAAGAGCAGCATCGGGGATTCTTTTCAGACGAAAGAGCAGAATCGGGGATCCTTCTCAGACGAAAGAGCAGCATCGGGGATCCTTCTCTGACGAAAGAGCAGCATCGGGGATTCTTTTCAGACGAAAGAGCAGAATCGGGGATTCTTCTCAGACGGCGACAGTGCAGAATCGGGGGATCCTTCTCAGACGAAAGAGCAGCATCGGCGATCCTTCTCAGACAAAAGAGCAGCATCGAGGATCCTTCTCAGACGACAGAGCAGCATCGGGGATCCTTCTCAGATGATAGAGCAGCATCGGGGATCCTTCTCAGACGAAAGAGCAGTATCGGGGATTCTTCTCAGACGAAAGAGCAGCATCAGGGATTCTTCTCAGAAGAAAGAGCAGCATCGGGGATTCTTCTCAGACGACAGAGCAGCATCGGGGATCCTTCTCAGATGATAGAGCAGCATCGGGGATCCTTCTCAGACGACAGAGCAGCATTGGGGATCCTTCACAGACGAAAGAGCAGCATCGGCGATCCTTCTCAGACAAAAGAGCAGCATCGAGGATTCTTCTCAGACGAAAGAGCAGCATCGGGGATTCTTCTCAGACGAAAGAGCAGCATCGGGGATCCTTCTCAGACGAAAGAGCAGCATCGGGGATTCTTCTCAGACGAAAGAGCATTATCGGGGATTCTTCTCAGAAGAAAGAGCTGCATCGGGGATCCTTCTCAGAGGAAAGAGCAGCATCGGGGATTCTTCTCAGACGAAAGAGCAGCATCGGGGATCCTTCTCAGACAAAAGAGTAGCATCGGGGATTCTTCTCAGACGAAAGAGCAGCATCGGGGTTTCTTTTCAGACGAAAGAGCAGAATCGGGGATTCTTTTCAGCAGAAAGAGCAGCATCGGGGATCCTTCTCAGATGAAAGAGCAGCATCGGGGATTCTTCTCAGACGAAAGAGCAGCATCGGGGATCCTTCTCAGACGAAAGAGCAGCATCGGGGATTCTTTTCAGACGAAAGAGCAGAATCGGGAATCCTTTTCACACGACGACAAAGCAGCATCTGGGGATCCTTCTCAGAAGAAAGAGCAGCATCGGGGATCCTTCTCAGACGGCGACAGTGCAGAATCGGGGGATCCTTCTCAGACGAAAGAGCAGCATCGGGGATTCTTCTCAGACGAAATAGCAGCATCGGGGATTCTTCTCAGACGATAAAGCAGCATCGGGGATTCTTCTCAGACAAAAGAGCAGCATCGGGGATTCTTCTCAGACGAAAGAGCAGCATCGGGGATTCTTCTCAGATGATAGAGCAGCATCGTGGATCCTTCTCAGACGAAAGAGCAGCATCGGGGATTCTTCTTAGACGACAGAGCAGAATTTGGGGATCTTTCTCAGAAGAAAGAGCAGCATCGGGGATCCTTCTCAGACGGCGACATTGCAGAATCGGGGTTTCCTTCTCAGACGGCGACAGAGCAGAATTTGGGGATCCTTCTCAGAAGAAAGAGCAGCATCGGGGATCCTTCTCAGACGAAAGAGCAGCATCGGGGATCCTTCTCTGACGAAAGAGCAGCATCGGGGATTCTTTTCAGACGAAAGAGCAGAATCGGGGATTCTTCTCAGACGGCGACAGTGCAGAATCGGGGGTTCCTTCTCAGACGAAAGAGCAGCATCGGCGATCCTTCTCAGACAAAAGAGCAGCATCGGGGATCCTTCTCAGACGACAGAGCAGCATCGGGGATTCTTCTCAGAAGAAAGAGCTGCATCGGGGATCCTTCTCAGACAAAAGAGCAGCATTGAGGATTCTTCTCAGCCGAAAGAGCAGCATCAGGGATTCTTCTCAGACGACAGAGCAGAATTTGGGGATCCTTCTCAGACGACAGAGCAGCATTGGGGATCCTTCACAGACGAAAGAGCAGCATCGGCGATCCTTCTCAGACAAAAGAGCAGCATCGAGGATTCTTCTCAGACGAAAGAGCAGCATCGGGGATTCTTCTCAGACGAAAGAGCAGCATCGGGGATCCTTCTCAGACGAAAGAGCAGCATCGGGGATCCTTTTCACACGACGACAAAGCAGCATCTGGGGATCCTTCTCAGAAGAAAGAGCAGCATCGGGGATCCTTCTCAGACGGCGACAGTGCAGAATCGGGGGATCCTTCTCAGACGAAAGAGCAGCATCGGGGATTCTTCTCAGACGAAATAGCAGCATCGGGGATTCTTCTCAGACGATAAAGCAGCATCGGGGATTCTTCTCAGACAAAAGAGCAGCATCGGGGATTCTTCTCAGACGAAAGAGCAGCATCGGGGATTCTTCTCAGATGATAGAGCAGCATCGTGGATCCTTCTCAGACGAAAGAGCAGCATCGGGGATTCTTCTTAGACGAAAGAGCAGCATCGGCGATCCTTCTCAGACAAAAGAGCAGCATCGGGGATCCTTCTCAGACGGCAGAGCAGCATTGGGGATCCTTCACAGACGAAAGAGCAGCATCGGCGATCCTTCTCAGACAAAAGAGCAGCATCGAGGATTCTTCTCAGACGAAAGAGCAGCATCAGGGATTCTTCTCAGACGACAGAGCAGAATTTGGGGATCTTTCTCAGAAGAAAGAGCAGCATCGGGGATCCTTCTCACACGGCGACATTGCAGAATCGGGGTATCCTTCTCAGACGGCGACAGAGCAGAATTTGGGGATCCTTCTCAGAAGAAAGAGCAGCATCGGGGATCCTTCTCAGACGAAAGAGCAGCATCGGGGTTTCTTTTCAGACGAAAGAGCAGCATCGGGGATTCTTCTCAGCAGAAAGAGCAGCATCGGGGATCCTTCTCAGACGAAAGAGCAGCATCGGGGATTCTTCTCAGACGAAAGAGCAGCATCGGGGATCCTTCTCAGACGAAAGAGCAGCATCGGGGATTCTTCTCAGACGAAAGAGCAGAATCGGGCATCCTTCTCAGACGAAAGAGCAGCATCGGGCATCCTTCTCAGACGAAAGAGCAGCATCGGGGATCCTTCTCTGACGAAAGTGCAGCATCGGGGATTCTTTTCAGACAAAAGAGCAGAATCGGGGATCCTTCTCAGACGGCGACAGTGCAGAATCGGGGGATCCTTCTCAGACGACAGAGCAGCATCGGGGATCCTTCTCAGATGATAGAGCAGCATCGGGGATTCTTCTCAGACGAAAGAGCAGAATCGGGCATCCTTCTCAGATGATAGAGCAGCATCGGGATCCTTCTCAGACGAAAGAGCAGCATCGGGGATTCTTCTCAGACGAAAGAGCAGCATCAGGGATTCTTCTCAGAAGAAAGAGCTGCATCGGGGATCCTTCTCAGAAGAAAGAGCAGCATCGGGGATTCTTCTCAGACGAAAGAGCAGCATCAGGGATTCTTCTCAGAAGAAAGAGCTGCATCGGGGATCCTTCTCAGAAGAAAGAGCAGCATCGGGGATTCTTCTCAGACGAAAGAGCAGCATCGGGGATCCTTCTCAGACAAAAGAGTAGCATCGGGGATTCTTCTCAGACGAAAGAGCAGCATCGGGGATCCTTTTCAGACGACGACAAAGCAGCATCTGGGGATCCTTCTCAGAAGAAAGAGCAGCATCGGGGATCCTTCTCAGAGGGCGACAGTGCAGAATCGGGGGATCCTTCTCAGACGAAAGAGCAGCATCGGGGATTCTTCTCAGACGAAAGAGCAGCATCGGGGATCCTTTTCAGACGACGACAAAGGAGCATCTGGGGATCCTTCTCAGACGAAATAGCAGCATCGGGGATTCTTCTCAGACGATAAAGCAGCATTGGGGATTCTTCTCAGACGAAATAGCAGCATCGGGGATTCTTCTCAGATGATAAAGCAGCATCGGGGATTCTTCTCAGACGAAAGAGCAGCATCGGGGATTCTTCTCAGCAGAAAGAGCAGCATCGGGGATCCTTCTCAGACGAAAGAGCAGCATCGGGGATTCTTCTCAGACGAAAGAGCAGCATCGGGGATCCTTCTCAGACGAAAGAGCAGCATCGGGGATTCTTCTCAGACGAAAGAGCAGAATCGGGCATCCTTCTCAGACGAAAGAGCAGCATCGGGGATCCTTCTCTGACGAAAGAGCAGCATCGGGGATTCTTTTCAGACAAAAGAGCAGAATCGGGGATCCTTCTCAGACGGCGACAGTGCAGAATCGGGGGATCCTTCTCAGACGACAGAGCAGCATCGGGGATCCTTCTCAGATGATAGAGCAGCATCGGGGATCCTTCTCAGGAGAAAGAGCAGCATCGGGGATTCTTCTCAGACGAAAGAGCAGCATCAGGGATTCTTCTCAGAAGAAAGAGCTGCATCGGGGATCCTTCTCAGAAGAAAGAGCAGCATCGGGGATTCTTCTCAGACGAAAGAGCAGCATCAGGGATTCTTCTCAGAAGAAAGAGCTGCATCGGGGATCCTTCTCAGAAGAAAGAGCAGCATCGGGGATTCTTCTCAGACGAAAGAGCAGCATCGGGGATCCTTCTCAGACAAAAGAGTAGCATCGGGGATTCTTCTCAGACGAAAGAGCAGCATCGGGGATCCTTTTCAGACGACGACAAAGCAGCATCTGGGGATCCTTCTCAGAAGAAAGAGCAGCATCGGGGATCCTTCTCAGAGGGCGACAGTGCAGAATCGGGGGATCCTTCTCAGACGAAAGAGCAGCATCGGGGATTCTTCTCAGACGAAAGAGCAGCATCGGGGATCCTTTTCAGACGACGACAAAGGAGCATCTGGGGATCCTTCTCAGACGAAATAGCAGCATCGGGGATTCTTCTCAGACGATAAAGCAGCATTGGGGATTCTTCTCCGACGAAATAGCAGCATCGGGGATTCTTCTCAGACGATAAAGCAGCATCGGGGATTCTTCTCAGACGAAAGAGCAGCATCGGGGATTCTTCTCAGACGAAAGAGCAGCATCGGCGATCCTTCTCAGACAAAAGAGCAGCATCGGGGATCCTTCTCAGACGACAGAGCAGCATCTGGGATCCTTCTCAGATGATAGAGCAGCATCGGGGATCCTTCTCAGATGATAGAGCAGCATCGGGGATCCTTCTCAGACGAAAGAGCAGCATCGGGGATTCTTCTCAGACGAAAGAGCAGCATCGGCGATCCTTCTCAGACAAAAGAGCAGCATCGGGGATCCTTCTCATACGACAGAGCAGCATTGGGGATCCTTCACAGACGAAAGAGCAGCATCGGGGATTCTTCTCAGATGAAAGAGCAGCATCAGGGATTCTTCTCAGACGACAGAGCAGAATTTGGGGATCCTTCTCAGAAGAAAGAGCAGCATCGGGGATCCTTCTCAGACGACAGAGCAGCATTGGGGATCCTTCACAGACGAAAGAGCAGCATCGGCGATCCTTCTCAGACAAAAGAGCAGCATCGAGGATTCTTCTCAGACGAAAGAGCAGCATCAGGGATTCTTCTCAGACGACAGAGCAGAATTTGGGGACCTTTCTCAGAAGAAAGAGCAGCATCGGGGATCCTTCTCAGACGGCGACAGAGCAGAATCGAGGGATCCTTCTCAGAAGAAAGAGCAGCATCGGGGATTCTTCTCAGACGAAAGAGCAGCATCGGGGTTTCTTTTCAGACGAAAGAGCAGAATCGGGGATCCTTCTCAGACGAAAGAGCAGCATCGGGGATTTTTCTCAGACGAGAGAGCAGCATCTGGGGATCCTTCTCAGAAGAAAGAGCAGAATCGGGGATCCTTCTCAGAAGAAAGAGCAGCATCGGGGATTCTTCTCAGACGAAAGAGCAGCATTGGGGTGTCCTTCTCAAACGAAAGAACAGCATCGGGGATCCTTCTCAGACGAAAGAGCAGCATCGGGGATCCTTCTCAGACGAAAGAGCAGCATCGGGGATTCTTCTCAGACGAAAGAGCAGCATCAGCGATCCTTCTCAGACAAAAGAGCAGCATCGGGGATCCTTCTCAGACGACAGAGCAGCATCGAGGATCCTTCTCAGATGATAGAGCAGCATCGGGGGATCTTTCTCAGACGACGACAGAGCAGAGTCGTGGGAACATCTAAGACGGCGTGAGAGCAGAGTCGTGGGACCTTCTCAGACGAAAGTGCAGCATCGGGGACTCTTCTCAGACGACGACAGAGCAGCATCGGGGGATCCTTCTCAGAAGAAAGAGCAGCATCGGGGATCCTTCTCAGACGGCGACATTGTAGAATCGGGGGGATCCTTCTCAGAAGAAAGAGCAGCATCGGAGATCCTTCTCAGACGGCGACAGTGTAGAATCGGGGGGATCCTTCTCAGAAGAAAGAGCAGCATCAGGGATCCTTCTCAGACGAAAGAGCAGCATCGGGGTTTCTTTTCAGACGAAAGAGCAGAATCGGGGATTCTTCTAAGCAGAAAGAGCAGCATCGGGGATCCTTCTCAGACGAAAGAGCAGCATCGGGGATTCTTCTTAGACGAAAGAGCAGCATCGGCGATCCTTCTCAGACAAAAGAGCAGCATCGGGGATCCTTCTCAGACGACAGAGCAGCATTGGGGATCCTTCTCAGACAAAAGAGCAGCATCGAGGATTCTTCTCAGACGAAAGAGCAGCATCAGGGATTCTTCTCAGACGACAGAGCAGAATTTGGGGATCCTTCTCAGACGAAAGAGCAGCATCGGGGTTTCTTTTCAGACGAAAGAGCAGAATCGGGGATTCTTCTCAGCAGAAAGAGCAGCATCGGGGATCCTTCTCAGACGAAAGAGCAGCATCGGGGATTCTTCTCAGACGAAAGAGCAGCATCGGGGATCCTTCTCAGACGAAAGAGCAGCATCGGGGATTCTTTTCAGACGAAAGAGCAGAATCGGGGATCCTTCTCAGACGAAAGAGCAGCATCGGGGATCCTTCTCTGACGAAAGAGCAGCATCGGGGATTCTTTTCAGACGAAAGAGCAGAATCGGGGATTCTTCTCAGACGGCGACAGTGCAGAATCGGGGGATCCTTCTCAGACGAAAGAGCAGCATCGGCGATCCTTCTCAGACAAAAGAGCAGCATCGAGGATCCTTCTCAGACGACAGAGAAGCATCGGGGATCCTTCTCAGATGATAGAGCAGCATCGGGGATCCTTCTCAGACGAAAGAGCAGTATCGGGGATTCTTCTCAGACGAAAGAGCAGCATCAGGGATTCTTCTCAGAAGAAAGAGCAGCATCGGGGATTCTTCTCAGACGACAGAGCAGCATCGGGGATCCTTCTCAGATGATAGAGCAGCATCGGGGATCCTTCTCAGACGACAGAGCAGCATTGGGGATCCTTCACAGACGAAAGAGCAGCATCGGCGATCCTTCTCAGACAAAAGAGCAGCATCGAGGATTCTTCTCAGACGAAAGAGCAGCATCGGGGATTCTTCTCAGACGAAAGAGCAGCATCGGGGATCCTTCTCAGACGAAAGAGCAGCATCGGGGATTCTTCTCAGACGAAAGAGCATTATCGGGGATTCTTCTCAGAAGAAAGAGCTGCATCGGGGATCCTTCTCAGAGGAAAGAGCAGCATCGGGGATTCTTCTCAGACGAAAGAGCAGCATCGGGGATCCTTCTCAGACAAAAGAGTAGCATCGGGGATTCTTCTCAGACGAAAGAGCAGCATCGGGGTTTCTTTTCAGACGAAAGAGCAGAATCGGGGATTCTTTTCAGCAGAAAGAGCAGCATCGGGGATCCTTCTCAGACGAAAGAGCAGCATCGGGGATTCTTCTCAGACGAAAGAGCAGCATCGGGGATCCTTCTCAGACGAAAGAGCAGCATCGGGGATTCTTTTCAGACGAAAGAGCAGAATCGGGGATCCTTTTCACACGACGACAAAGCACCATCTGGGGATCCTTCTCAGAAGAAAGAGCAGCATCGGGGATCCTTCTCAGACGGCGACAGTGCAGAATCGGGGGATCCTTCTCAGACGAAAGAGCAGCATCGGGGATTCTTCTCAGACGAAATAGCAGCATAGGGGATTCTTCTCAGACGATAAAGCAGCATCGGGGATTCTTCTCAGACAAAAGAGCAGCATCGGGGATTCTTCTCAGACGAAAGAGCAGCATCGGGGATTCTTCTCAGATGATAGAGCAGCATCGTGGATCCTTCTCAGACGAAAGAGCAGCATCGGGGATTCTTCTTAGACGACAGAGCAGAATTTGGGGATCTTTCTCAGAAGAAAGAGCAGCATCGGGGATCCTTCTCAGACGGCGACATTGCAGAATCGGGGTATCCTTCTCAGACGGCGACAGAGCAGAATTTGGGGATCCTTCTCAGAAGAAAGAGCAGCATCGGGGATCCTTCTCAGACGAAAGAGCAGCATCGGGGATCCTTCTCTGACGAAAGAGCAGCATCGGGGATTCTTTTCAGACGAAAGAGCAGAATCGGGGATTCTTCTCAGACGGCGACAGTGCAGAATCGGGGGTTCCTTCTCAGACGAAAGAGCAGCATCGGCGATCCTTCTCAGACAAAAGAGCAGCATCGGGGATCCTTCTCAGACGACAGAGCAGCATCGGGGATTCTTCTCAGAAGAAAGAGCTGCATCGGGGATCCTTCTCAGACAAAAGAGCAGCATTGAGGATTCTTCTCAGCCGAAAGAGCAGCATCAGGGATTCTTCTCAGACGACAGAGCAGAATTTGGGGATCCTTCTCAGACGACAGAGCAGCATTGGGGATCCTTCACAGACGAAAGAGCAGCATCGGCGATCCTTCTCAGACAAAAGAGCAGCATCGAGGATTCTTCTCAGACGAAAGAGCAGCATCGGGGATTCTTCTCAGACGAAAGAGCAGCATCGGGGATCCTTCTCAGACGAAAGAGCAGCATCGGGGATCCTTTTCACACGACGACAAAGCAGCATCTGGGGATCCTTCTCAGAAGAAAGAGCAGCATCGGGGATCCTTCTCAGACGGCGACAGTGCAGAATCGGGGGATCCTTCTCAGACGAAAGAGCAGCATCGGGGATTCTTCTCAGACGAAATAGCAGCATCGGGGATTCTTCTCAGACGATAAAGCAGCATCGGGGATTCTTCTCAGACAAAAGAGCAGCATCGGGGATTCTTCTCAGACGAAAGAGCAGCATCGGGGATTCTTCTCAGATGATAGAGCAGCATCGTGGATCCTTCTCAGACGAAAGAGCAGCATCGGGGATTCTTCTTAGACGAAAGAGCAGCATCGGCGATCCTTCTCAGACAAAAGAGCAGCATCGGGGATCCTTCTCAGACGGCAGAGCAGCATTGGGGATCCTTCACAGACGAAAGAGCAGCATCGGCGATCCTTCTCAGACAAAAGAGCAGCATCGAGGATTCTTCTCAGACGAAAGAGCAGCATCAGGGATTCTTCTCAGACGACAGAGCAGAATTTGGGGATCTTTCTCAGAAGAAAGAGCAGCATCGGGGATCCTTCTCAGACGGCGACATTGCAGAATCGGGGTATCCTTCTCAGACGGCGACAGAGCAGAATTTGGGGATCCTTCTCAGAAGAAAGAGCAGCATCGGGGATCCTTCTCAGACGAAAGAGCAGCATCGGGGTTTCTTTTCAGACGAAAGAGCAGCATCGGGGATTCTTCTCAGCAGAAAGAGCAGCATCGGGGATCCTTCTCAGACGAAAGAGCAGCATCGGGGTTTCTTCTCAGACGAAAGAGCAGAATCGGGGATTCTTTTCAGCAGAAAGAGCAGCATCGGGGATCCTTCTCAGACGAAAGAGCAGCATCGGGGATTCTTCTCAGACGAAAGAGCAGCATCGGGGATCCTTCTCAGACGAAAGAGCAGCATCGGGGATTCTTTTCAGACGAAAGAGCAGAATCGGGGATCCTTTTCACACGACGACAAAGCAGCATCTGGGGATCCTTCTCAGAAGAAAGAGCAGCATCGGGGATCCTTCTCAGACGGCGACAGAGCAGAATTTGGGGATCCTTCTCAGAAGAAAGAGCAGCATCGGGGATCCTTCTCAGACGAAAGAGCAGCATCGGGGTTTCTTTTCAGACGAAAGAGCAGCATCGGGGATTCTTCTCAGCAGAAAGAGCAGCATCGGGGATCCTTCTCAGACGAAAGAGCAGCATCGGGGTTTCTTCTCAGACGAAAGAGCAGCATCGGGGATTCTTCTCAGACGAAATAGCAGCATAGGGGATTCTTCTCAGACGATAAAGCAGCATCGGGGATTCTTCTCAGACAAAAGAGCAGCATCGGGGATTCTTCTCAGACGAAAGAGCAGCATCGGGGATTCTTCTCAGATGATAGAGCAGCATCGTGGATCCTTCTCAGACGAAAGAGCAGCATCGGGGATTCTTCTTAGACGACAGAGCAGAATTTGGGGATCTTTCTCAGAAGAAAGAGCAGCATCGGGGATCCTTCTCAGACGGCGACATTGCAGAATCGGGGTATCCTTCTCAGACGGCGACAGAGCAGAATTTGGGGATCCTTCTCAGAAGAAAGAGCAGCATCGGGGATCCTTCTCAGACGAAAGAGCAGCATCGGGGATCCTTCTCTGACGAAAGAGCAGCATCGGGGATTCTTTTCAGACGAAAGAGCAGAATCGGGGATTCTTCTCAGACGGCGACAGTGCAGAATCGGGGGTTCCTTCTCAGACGAAAGAGCAGCATCGGCGATCCTTCTCAGACAAAAGAGCAGCATCGGGGATCCTTCTCAGACGACAGAGCAGCATCGGGGATTCTTCTCAGAAGAAAGAGCTGCATCGGGGATCCTTCTCAGACAAAAGAGCAGCATTGAGGATTCTTCTCAGCCGAAAGAGCAGCATCAGGGATTCTTCTCAGACGACAGAGCAGAATTTGGGGATCCTTCTCAGACGACAGAGCAGCATTGGGGATCCTTCACAGACGAAAGAGCAGCATCGGCGATCCTTCTCAGACAAAAGAGCAGCATCGAGGATTCTTCTCAGACGAAAGAGCAGCATCGGGGATTCTTCTCAGACGAAAGAGCAGCATCGGGGATCCTTCTCAGACGAAAGAGCAGCATCGGGGATCCTTTTCACACGACGACAAAGCAGCATCTGGGGATCCTTCTCAGAAGAAAGAGCAGCATCGGGGATCCTTCTCAGACGGCGACAGTGCAGAATCGGGGGATCCTTCTCAGACGAAAGAGCAGCATCGGGGATTCTTCTCAGACGAAATAGCAGCATCGGGGATTCTTCTCAGACGATAAAGCAGCATCGGGGATTCTTCTCAGACAAAAGAGCAGCATCGGGGATTCTTCTCAGACGAAAGAGCAGCATCGGGGATTCTTCTCAGATGATAGAGCAGCATCGTGGATCCTTCTCAGACGAAAGAGCAGCATCGGGGATTCTTCTTAGACGAAAGAGCAGCATCGGCGATCCTTCTCAGACAAAAGAGCAGCATCGGGGATCCTTCTCAGACGGCAGAGCAGCATTGGGGATCCTTCACAGACGAAAGAGCAGCATCGGCGATCCTTCTCAGACAAAAGAGCAGCATCGAGGATTCTTCTCAGACGAAAGAGCAGCATCAGGGATTCTTCTCAGACGACAGAGCAGAATTTGGGGATCTTTCTCAGAAGAAAGAGCAGCATCGGGGATCCTTCTCAGACGGCGACATTGCAGAATCGGGGTATCCTTCTCAGACGGCGACAGAGCAGAATTTGGGGATCCTTCTCAGAAGAAAGAGCAGCATCGGGGATCCTTCTCAGACGAAAGAGCAGCATCGGGGTTTCTTTTCAGACGAAAGAGCAGCATCGGGGATTCTTCTCAGCAGAAAGAGCAGCATCGGGGATCCTTCTCAGACGAAAGAGCAGCATCGGGGATTCTTCTCAGACGAAAGAGCAGCATCGGGGATCCTTCTCAGACGAAAGAGCAGCATCGGGGATTCTTCTCAGACGAAAGAGCAGAATCGGGCATCCTTCTCAGACGAAAGAGCAGCATCGGGCATCCTTCTCAGACGAAAGAGCAGCATCGGGGATCCTTCTCTGACGAAAGAGCAGCATCGGGGATTCTTTTCAGACAAAAGAGCAGAATCGGGGATCCTTCTCAAACGGCGACAGTGCAGAATCGGGGGATCCTTCTCAGACGACAGAGCAGCATCGGGGATCCTTCTCAGATGATAGAGCAGCATCGGGGATTCTTCTCAGACGAAAGAGCAGAATCGGGCATCCTTCTCAGACGAAAGAGCAGCATCGGGCATCCTTCTCAGACGAAAGAGCAGCATCGGGGATCCTTCTCTGACGAAAGAGCAGAATCGGGGATCCTTTTCAGACGACGACAAAGCAGCATCTGGGGATCCTTCTCAGAAGAAAGAGCAGCATCGGGGATCCTTCTCAGAGGGCGACAGTGCAGAATCGGGGGATCCTTCTCAGACGAAAGAGCAGCATCGGGGATTCTTCTCAGACGAAAGAGCAGCATCGGGGATCCTTTTCAGACGACGACAAAGGAGCATCTGGGGATCCTTCTCAGACGAAATAGCAGCATCGGGGATTCTTCTCAGACGATAAAGCAGCATTGGGGATTCTTCTCAGACGAAATAGCAGCATCGGGGATTCTTCTCAGACGATAAAGCAGCATCGGGGATTCTTCTCAGACGAAAGAGCAGCATCGGGGATTCTTCTCAGACGAAAGAGCAGCATCGGCGATCCTTCTCAGACAAAAGAGCAGCATCGGGGATCCTTCTCAGACGACAGAGCAGCATCTGGGATCCTTCTCAGATGATAGAGCAGCATCGGGGATCCTTCTCAGATGATAGAGCAGCATCGGGGATCCTTCTCAGACAAAAGAGCAGCATCGGGGATTCTTCTCAGACGAAAGAGCAGCATCGGCGATCCTTCTCAGACAAAAGAGCAGCATCGGGGATCCTTCTCATACGACAGAGCAGCATTGGGGATCCTTCACAGACGAAAGAGCAGCATCGGGGATTCTTCTCAGACGACAGAGCAGAATTTGGGGATCCTTCTCAGAAGAAAGAGCAGCATCGGGGATCCTTCTCAGACGACAGAGCAGCATTGGGTATCCTTCACAGACGAAAGAGCAGCATCGGCGATCCTTCTCAGACAAAAGAGCAGCATCGAGGATTATTCTCAGACGAAAGAGCAGCATCAGGGATTCTTCTCAGACGACAGAGCAGAATTTGGGGACCTTTCTCAGAAGAAAGAGCAGCATCGGGGATCCTTCTCAGACGGCGACAGAGCAGAATCGAGGGATCCTTCTCAGAAGAAAGAGCAGCATCGGGGATTCTTCTCAGACGAAAGAGCAGCATCGGGGTTTCTTTTCAGACGAAAGAGCAGAATCGGGGATCCTTCTCAGACGAAAGAGCAGCATCGGGGATTCTTCTCAGACGAGAGAGCAGCATCTGGGGATCCTTCTCAGAAGAAAGAGCAGAATCGGGGATCCTTCTCAGAAGAAAGAGCAGCATCGGGGATTCTTCTCGGACAAAAGAGCAGCATCGGGGATTCTTCTCAGACGAAAGAGCAGCATCGGGGATTCTTCTCAGACGAAAGAGCAGCATTGGGGTGTCCTTCTCAAACGAAAGAACAGCATCGGGGATCCTTCTCAGACGAAAGAGCAGCATCGGGGATCCTTCTCAGACGAAAGAGCAGCATCGAGGATCCTTCTCAGATGATAGAGCAGCATCGGGGGATCTTTCTCAGACGACGACAGAGCAGAGTCGTGGGAACATCTAAGACGGCGTGAGAGCAGAGTCGTGGGACCTTCTCAGACAAAAGTGCAGCATCGGGGACTCTTCTCAGACGACGACAGAGCAGCATCGGGGGATCCTTCTCAGAAGAAAGAGCAGCATCGGGGATCCTTCTCAGACGGCGACAGTGTAGAATCGGGGGGATCCTTCTCAGAAGAAAGAGCAGCATCGGAGATCCTTCTCAGACGGCGACAGTGTAGAATCGGGGGGATCCTTCTCAGAAGAAAGAGCAGCATCGGGGTTTCTTTTCAGACGAAAGAGCAGAATCGGGGATTCTTCTAAGCAGAAAGAGCAGCATCGGGGATCCTTCTCAGACGAAAGAGCAGCATCGGGGATTCTTCTTAGACGAAAGAGCAGCATCGGCGATCCTTCTCAGACAAAAGAGCAGCATCGGGGATCCTTCTCAGACGACAGAGCAGCATTGGGGATCCTTCTCAGACAAAAGAGCAGCATCGAGGATTCTTCTCAGACGAAAGAGCAGCATCAGGGATTCTTCTCAGACGACAGAGCAGAATTTGGGGATCCTTCTCAGACGAAAGAGCAGCATCGGGGTTTCTTTTCAGACGAAAGAGCAGAATCGGGGATTCTTCTCAGCAGAAAGAGCAGCTTCGGGGATCCTTCTCAGACGAAAGAGCAGCATCGGGGATTCTTCTCAGACGAAAGAGCAGCATCGGGGATCCTTCTCAGACGAAAGAGCAGCATCGGGGATTCTTTTCAGACGAAAGAGCAGAATCGGGGATCCTTCTCAGACGAAAGAGCAGCATCGGGGATCCTTCTCTGACGAAAGAGCAGCATCGGGGATTCTTTTCAGACGAAAGAGCAGAATCGGGGATTCTTCTCAGACGGCGACAGTGCAGAATCGGGGGATCCTTCTCAGACGAAAGAGCAGCATCGGCGATCCTTCTCAGACAAAAGAGCAGCATCGAGGATCCTTCTCAGACGACAGAGCAGCATCGGGGATCCTTCTCAGATGATAGAGCAGCATCGGGGATCCTTCTCAGACGAAAGAGCAGTATCGGGGATTCTTCTCAGACGAAAGAGCAGCATCAGGGATTCTTCTCAGAAGAAAGAGCAGCATCGGGGATTCTTCTCAGACGAAAGAGCAGCATCGGGGATCCTTCTCAGACAAAAGAGTAGCATCGGGGATTCTTCTCAGACGAAAGAGCAGCATCGGGGATCCTTTTCAGACGACGACAAAGCAGCATCTGGGGATCCTTCTCAGAAGAAAGAGCAGCATCGGGGATCCTTCTCAGACGGCGACAGTGCAGAATCGGGGGATCCTTCTCAGACGAAAGAGCAGCATCGGGGATTCTTCTCAGACGAAATAGCAGCATCGGGGATTCTTCTCAGACGATAAAGCAGCATCGGGGATTCTTCTCAGACAAAAAAACAGCATCGGGGATTCTTCTCAGACAAAAGAGCAGCATCGGGGATTCTTCTCAGACGAAAGAGCAGCATCGGGGATTCTTCTCAGACGAAAGAGCAGCATCGGCGATCCTTCTCAGACAAAAGAGCAGCATCGGGGATCCTTCTAAGACGACAGAGTAGCATCGGGGATCCTTCTCAGATGATAGAGCAGCATCGGGGATCCTTCTCAGACGAAAGAGCAGCATCGGGGATTCTTCTCAGACGAAAGAGCAGCATCGGCGATCCTTCTCAGACAAAAGAGCAGCATCGGGGATCCTTCTCAGACGACAGAGCAGCATTGGGGATCCTTCACAGACGAAAGAGCAGCATCGGCGATCCTTCTCAGACAAAAGAGCAGCATCGAGGATTCTTCTCAGACGAAAGAGCAGCATCGGGGATTCTTCTCAGACGAAAGAGCAGCATCGGGGATCCTTCTCAGACGAAAGAGCAGCATCGGGGATTCTTCTCAGACGAAAGAGCATTATCGGGGATTCTTCTCAGAAGAAAGAGCTGCATCGGGGATCCTTCTCAGAGGAAAGAGCAGCATCGGGGATTCTTCTCAGACGAAAGAGCAGCATCGGGGATCCTTCTCAGACAAAAGAGTAGCATCGGGGATTCTTCTCAGACAAAAGAGCAGCATCGGGGATCCTTCTCAGACGACAGAGCAGCATTGGGGATCCTTCTCAGACAAAAGAGCAGCATCGAGGATTCTTCTCAGACGAAAGAGCAGCATCAGGGATTCTTCTCAGACGACAGAGCAGAATTTGGGGATCCTTCTCAGACGAAAGAGCAGCATCGGGGTTTCTTTTCAGACGAAAGAGCAGAATCGGGGATTCTTCTCAGCAGAAAGAGCAGCTTCGGGGATCCTTCTCAGACGAAAGAGCAGCATCGGGGATTCTTCTCAGACGAAAGAGCAGCATCGGGGATCCTTCTCAGACGAAAGAGCAGCATCGGGGATTCTTTTCAGACGAAAGAGCAGAATCGGGGATCCTTCTCAGACGAAAGAGCAGCATCGGGGATCCTTCTCTGACGAAAGAGCAGCATCGGGGATTCTTTTCAGACGAAAGAGCAGAATCGGGGATTCTTCTCAGACGGCGACAGTGCAGAATCGGGGGATCCTTCTCAGACGAAAGAGCAGCATCGGCGATCCTTCTCAGACAAAAGAGCAGCATCGAGGATCCTTCTCAGACGACAGAGCAGCATCGGGGATCCTTCTCAGATGATAGAGCAGCATCGGGGATCCTTCTCAGACGAAAGAGCAGTATCGGGGATTCTTCTCAGACGAAAGAGCAGCATCAGGGATTCTTCTCAGAAGAAAGAGCAGCATCGGGGATTCTTCTCAGACGAAAGAGCAGCATCGGGGATCCTTCTCAGACAAAAGAGTAGCATCGGGGATTCTTCTCAGACGAAAGAGCAGCATCGGGGATCCTTTTCAGACGACGACAAAGCAGCATCTGGGGATCCTTCTCAGAAGAAAGAGCAGCATCGGGGATCCTTCTCAGACGGCGACAGTGCAGAATCGGGGGATCCTTCTCAGACGAAAGAGCAGCATCGGGGATTCTTCTCAGACGAAATAGCAGCATCGGGGATTCTTCTCAGACGATAAAGCAGCATCGGGGATTCTTCTCAGACAAAAAAACAGCATCGGGGATTCTTCTCAGACAAAAGAGCAGCATCGGGGATTCTTCTCAGACGAAAGAGCAGCATCGGGGATTCTTCTCAGACGAAAGAGCAGCATCGGCGATCCTTCTCAGACAAAAGAGCAGCATCGGGGATCCTTCTAAGACGACAGAGTAGCATCGGGGATCCTTCTCAGATGATAGAGCAGCATCGGGGATCCTTCTCAGACGAAAGAGCAGCATCGGGGATTCTTCTCAGACGAAAGAGCAGCATCGGCGATCCTTCTCAGACAAAAGAGCAGCATCGGGGATCCTTCTCAGACGACAGAGCAGCATTGGGGATCCTTCACAGACGAAAGAGCAGCATCGGCGATCCTTCTCAGACAAAAGAGCAGCATCGAGGATTCTTCTCAGACGAAAGAGCAGCATCGGGGATTCTTCTCAGACGAAAGAGCAGCATCGGGGATCCTTCTCAGACGAAAGAGCAGCATCGGGGATTCTTCTCAGACGAAAGAGCATTATCGGGGATTCTTCTCAGAAGAAAGAGCTGCATCGGGGATCCTTCTCAGAGGAAAGAGCAGCATCGGGGATTCTTCTCAGACGAAAGAGCAGCATCGGGGATCCTTCTCAGACAAAAGAGTAGCATCGGGGATTCTTCTCAGACGAAAGAGCAGCATCGGGGATCCTTTTCAGACGACGACAAAGCAGCATCTGGGGATCCTTCTCAGAAGAAAGAGCAGCATCGGGGATCCTTCTCAGACGGCGACAGTGCAGAATTGGGGGATCCTTCTCAGACGAAAGAGCAGCATCGGCGATCCTTCTCAGACAAAAGAGCAGCATCGGGGATCCTTCTCAGACGACAGAGCAGCATTGGGGATCCTTCACAGACGAAAGAGCAGCATCGGCGATCCTTCTCAGACAAAAGAGCAGCATCGAGGATTCTTCTCAGACGAAAGAGCAGCATCGGGGATTCTTCTCAGACGAAAGAGCAGCATCGGGGATCCTTCTCAGACGAAAGAGCAGCATCGGGGATTCTTCTCAGACGAAAGAGCATTATCGGGGATTCTTCTCAGAAGAAAGAGCTGCATCGGGGATCCTTCTCAGAGGAAAGAGCAGCATCGGGGATTCTTCTCAGACGAAAGAGCAGCATCGGGGATCCTTCTCAGACAAAAGAGTAGCATCGGGGATTCTTCTCAGACGAAAGAGCAGCATCGGGGATCCTTTTCAGACGACGACAAAGCAGCATCTGGGGATCCTTCTCAGAAGAAAGAGCAGCATCGGGGATCCTTCTCAGACGGCGACAGTGCAGAATTGGGGGATCCTTCTCAGACGAAAGAGCAGCATCGGGGATTCTTCTCAGACGAAATAGCAGCATCGGGGATTCTTCTCAGACGATAAAGCAGCATCGGGGATTCTTCTCAGACAAAAGAGCAGCATCGGGGATTCTTCTCAGACGAAAGAGCAGCATCGGGGATTCTTCTCAGATGATAGAGCAGCATCGGGGATCCTTTTCAGATGATAGAGCAAAATCGTGGATCCTTCTCAGACGAAAGAGCAGCATCGGGGATTCTTCTTAGACAAAAGAGCAGCATCGACGATCCTTCTCAGACAAAAGAGCAGCATCGGGGATCCTTCTCAGACGACAGAGCAGCATTGGGGATCCTTCACAGACGAAAGAGCAGCATCGGCGATCCTTCTCAGACAAAAGAGCAGCATCGAGGATTCTTCTCAGACGAAAGAGCAGCATCAGGGATTCTTCTCAGACGACAGAGCAGAATTTGGGGATCTTTCTCAGAAGAAAGAGCAGCATCGGGGATCCTTCTCAGACGGCGACATTGCAGAATCGGGGTATCCTTCTCAGACGGCGACAGAGCAGAATCGGGGGATCCTTCTCAGAAGAAAGAGCAGCATCGGGGATCCTTCTCAGACGAAAGAGCAGCATCGGGGTTTCTTTTCAGACGAAAGAGCAGCATCGGGGATTCTTCTCAGACGAAAGAGCAGAATCGGGCATCCTTCTCAGACGAAAGAGCAGCATCGGGGATCCTTCTCTGACGAAAGAGCAGCATCGGGGATTCTTTTCAGACAAAAGAGCAGAATCAGGGATCCTTCTCAGACGGCGACAGTGCAGAATCGGGGGATCCTTCTCAGACGAAAGAGCAGCATCGGCGATCCTTCTCAGACAAAAGAGCAGCATCGGGGATCCTTCTCAGACGACAGAGCAGCATCGGGGATCCTTCTCAGATGATAGAGCAGCATCGGGGATCATTCTCAGACGAAAGAGCAGCATCGGGGATTCTTCTCAGACGAAAGAGCAGCATCAGGGATTCTTCTCAGAAGAAAGAGCTGCATCGGGGATCCTTCTCAGAAGAAAGAGCAGCATCTGGGATTCTTCTCAGACAAAAGAGCAGAATCGGGCATCCTTCTCAGACGAAAGAGCAGCATCGGGGATCCTTCTCTGACGAAAGAGCAGCATCGGGGATTCTTTTCAGACAAAAGAGCAGAATCAGGGATCCTTCTCAGACGGCGACAGTGCAGAATCGGGGGATCCTTCTCAGACGAAAGAGCAGCATCGGCGATCCTTCTCAGACAAAAGAGCAGCATCGGGGATCCTTCTCAGACGACAGAGCAGCATCGGGGATCCTTCTCAGATGATAGAGCAGCATCGGGGATCATTCTCAGACGAAAGAGCAGCATCGGGGATTCTTCTCAGACGAAAGAGCAGCATCAGGGATTCTTCTCAGAAGAAAGAGCTGCATCGGGGATCCTTCTCAGAAGAAAGAGCAGCATCGGGGATTCTTCTCAGACAAAAGAGCAGCATCGGGGATCCTTTTCAGACGACGACAAAGCAGCATCTGGGGATCCTTCTCAGAAGAAAGAGCAGCATCGGGGATCCTTCTCAGAGGGCGACAGTGCAGAATTGGGGGATCCTTCTCAGACGAAAGAGCAGCATCGGGGATTCTTCTCAGACGAAATAGCAGCATCGGGGATTCTTCTCAGACGATAAAGCAGCATCGGGGATTCTTCCCAGACAAAAGAGCAGCATCGGGGATTCTTCTCAGACGAAAGAGCAGCATCGGGGATTCTTCTCAGACGAAAGAGCAGCATCGGCGATCCTTCTCATACAAAAGAGCAGCATCGGGGATCCTTCTCAGATGATAGAGCAGCATCGGCGATCCTTCTCAGACAAAAGAGCAGCATCGGGGATCCTTCTCAGATGACAGAGCAGCATTGGGGATCCTTCACAGACGAAAGAGCAGCATCGGCGATCCTTCTCAGACAAAAGAGCAGCATCGAGGATTCTTCTCAGACGAAAGAGCAGCATCAGGGATTCTTCTCAGACGACAGAGCAGAATTTGGGGATCCTTCTCAGAAGAAAGAGCAGCATCGGGGATCCTTCTCAGACGACAGAGCAGCATTGGGGATCCTTCTCAGACGAAAGAGCAGCATCGGGGATCCTTCTCAGACGAAAGAGCAGCATCGGGGATTCTTCTCAGACGAAAGAGCAGCATCGGCGATCCTTCTCAGACGACAGAGCAGCATCGGGGGATCCTTCTCAGAAGAAAGAGCAGCATCGGGGATCCTTCTCAGACGGCGACAGTGTAGAATCGGGGGGATCCTTCTCAGAAGAAAGAGCAGCATCGGGGATCCTTCTCAGACGGCGACAGTGTAGAATCGGGGGGATCCTTCTCAGAAGAAAGAGCAGCATCGGGGATCCTTCTCAGACGAAAGAGCAGAATCGGGGATTCTTCTCAGCAGAAAGAGCAGCATCGGGGATCCTTCTCAGACGAAAGAGCAGCATCGGGGATTCTTCTCAGACGAAAGAGCAGCATCGGGGATCCTTCTCAGACGAAAGAGCAGCATCGGGGATTCTTTTCAGACGAAAGAGCAGAATCGGGGATCCTTCTCAGACGAAAGAGCAGCATCGGGGATCCTTCTCTGACGAAAGAGCAGAATCGGGGATTCTTCTCAGACGGCGACAGTGCAGAATCGGGGGATCCTTCTCAGACGAAAGAGCAGCATCGGCGATCCTTCTCAGACAAAAGAGCAGCATCGGGGATCCTTCTCAGACGACAGAGCAGCATCGGGGATCCTTCTCAGATGATAGAGCAGCATCGGGGATCCTTCTCAGACGAAAGAGCAGCATCGGGGATTCTTCTCAGAAGAAAGAGCTGCATCGGGGATCCTTCTCAGAAGAAAGAGCAGCATCGGGGATTCTTCTCAGACGAAAGAGCAGCATCGGGGATCCTTCTCAGACGAAAGAGCAGCATCGGGGATTCTTCTCAGACGAAAGAGCATTATCGGGGATTCTTCTCAGAAGAAAGAGCTGCATCGGGGATCCTTCTCAGAGGAAAGAGCAGCATCGGGGATTCTTCTCAGACGAAAGAGCAGCATCGGGGATCCTTCTCAGACAAAAGAGTAGCATCGGGGATTCTTCTCAGACGAAAGAGCAGCATCGGGGATCCTTTTCAGACGACGACAAAGCAGCATCTGGGGATCCTTCTCAGAAGAAAGAGCAGCATCGGGGATCCTTCTCAGACGGCGACAGTGCAGAATCGGGGGATCCTTCTCAGACGAAAGAGCAGCATCGGGGATTCTTCTCAGACGAAATAGCAGCATCGGGGATTCTTCTCAGACGATAAAGCAGCATCGGGGATTCTTCTCAGACTAAAGAGCTGCATCGGGGATTCTTCTCAGACGAAAGAGCAGCATCGGGGATTCTTCTCAGATGATAGAGCAGCATCGGGGATCCTTTTCAGATGATAGAGCAGCATCGTGGATCCTTCTCAGACGAAAGAGCAGCATCGGGGATTCTTCTTAGACGAAAGAGCAGCATCGGCGATCCTTCTCAGACAAAAGAGCAGCATCGGGGATCCTT
The DNA here is from genome assembly GCF_951799975.1 of Gobius niger. Taxonomy (NCBI): domain Eukaryota; kingdom Metazoa; phylum Chordata; class Actinopteri; order Gobiiformes; family Gobiidae; genus Gobius; species Gobius niger. Next base: position 4,453,323 of record NC_136853.1, on the reverse strand, counting down.
CTCAGACGACAGAGCAGCATTGGGGATCCTTCACAGATGAAAGAGCAGCATCGGCGATCCTTCTCAGACAAAAGAGCAGCATCGAGGATTCTTCTCAGACGAAAGAGCAGCATCAGGGATTCTTCTCAGACGACAGAGCAGAATTTGGGGATCCTTCTCAGACGAAAGAGCAGCATCGGGGTTTCTTTTCAGACGAAAGAGCAGAATCGGGGATTCTTCTCAGCAGAAAGAGCAGCATCGGGGATCCTTCTCAAACGAAAGAGCAGCATCGGGGATTCTTCTCAGACGAAAGAGCAGCATCGGGGATCCTTCTCAGACGAAAGAGCAGCATCGGGGATTCTTTTCAGACGAAAGAGCAGAATCGGGGATCCTTCTCAGACGAAAGAGCAGCATCGGGGATCCTTCTCTGACGAAAGAGCAGCATCGGGGATTCTTTTCAGACGAAAGAGCAGAATCGGGGATTCTTCTCAGACGGCGACAGTGCAGAATCGGGGGATCCTTCTCAGACGAAAGAGCAGCATCGGCGATCCTTCTCAGACAAAAGAGCAGCATCGGGGATCCTTCTCAGACGACAGAGCAGCATCGGGGATCCTTCTCAGATGATAGAGCAGCATCGGGGATCCTTCTCAGACGAAAGAGCAGCATCGGGGATTCTTCTCAGACAAAAGAGTAGCATCGGGGATTCTTCTCAGACGAAAGAGCAGCATCGGGGATCCTTTTCAGACGACGACAAAGCAGCATCTGGGGATCCTTCTCAGAAGAAAGAGCAGCATCGGGGATCCTTCTCAGACGGCGACAGTGCAGAATCGGGGGATCCTTCTCAGACGAAAGAGCAGCATCGGGGATTCTTCTCAGACGAAATAGCAGCATCGGGGATTCTTCTCAGACGATAAAGCAGCATCGGGGATTCTTCTCAGACTAAAGAGCTGCATCGGGGATTCTTCTCAGACGAAAGAGCAGCATCGGGGATTCTTCTCAGATGATAGAGCAGCATCGGGGATCCTTTTCAGATGATAGAGCAGCATCGTGGATCCTTCTCAGACGAAAGAGCAGCATCGGGGATTCTTCTTAGACGAAAGAGCAGCATCGGCGATCCTTCTCAGACAAAAGAGCAGCATCGGGGATCCTTCTCAGACGACAGAGCAGCATTGGGGATCCTTCACAGACGAAAGAGCAGCATCGGCGATCCTTCTCAGACAAAAGAGCAGCATCGAGGATTCTTCTCAGACGAAAGAGCAGCATCAGGGATTCTTCTCAGACGACAGAGCAGAATTTGGGGATCCTTCTCAGACGAAAGAGCAGCATCGGGGTTTCTTTTCAGACGAAAGAGCAGAATCGGGGATTCTTCTCAGCAGAAAGAGCAGCATCGGGGATCCTTCTCAAACGAAAGAGCAGCATCGGGGATTCTTCTCAGACGAAAGAGCAGCATCGGGGATCCTTCTCAGACGAAAGAGCAGCATCGGGGATTCTTTTCAGACGAAAGAGCAGAATCGGGGATCCTTCTCAGACGAAAGAGCAGCATCGGGGATCCTTCTCTGACGAAAGAGCAGCATCGGGGATTCTTTTCAGACGAAAGAGCAGAATCGGGGATTCTTCTCAGACGGCGACAGTGCAGAATCGGGGGATCCTTCTCAGACGAAAGAGCAGCATCGGCGATCCTTCTCAGACAAAAGAGCAGCATCGGGGATCCTTCTCAGACGACAGAGCAGCATCGGGGATCCTTCTCAGATGATAGAGCAGCATCGGGGATCCTTCTCAGACGAAAGAGCAGCATCGGGGATTCTTCTCAGACGAAAGAGCAGCATCAGGGATTCTTCTCAGAAGAAAGAGCTGCATCGGGGATCCTTCTCAGAAGAAAGAGCAGCATCGGGGATTCTTCTCAGACGAAAGAGCAGCATCGGGGATCCTTCTCAGACAAAAGAGTAGCATCGGGGATTCTTCTCAGACGAAAGAGCAGCATCGGGGATCCTTTTCAGACGACGACAAAGCAGCATCTGGGGATCCTTCTCAGAAGAAAGAGCAGCATCGGGGATCCTTCTCAGACGGCGACAGTGCAGAATCGGGGGATCCTTCTCAGACGAAAGAGCAGCATCGGGGATTCTTCTCAGACGAAATAGCAGCATCGGGGATTCTTCTCAGATGATAAAGCAGCATCGGGGATTCTTCTCGGACAAAAGAGCAGCATCGGGGATTCTTCTCAGATGATAAAGCAGCATCGGGGATTCTTCTCGGACAAAAGAGCAGCATCGGGGATTCTTCTCAGACGAAAGAGCAGCATCGGGGATTCTTCTCAGACGAAAGAGCAGCATCGGCGATCCTTCTCAGACAAAAGAGCAGCATCGGGGATCCTTCTCAGACGACAGAGCAGCATCATGGATCCTTCTCAGATGATAGAGCAGCATCGGGGATCCTTCACAGACGAAAGAGCAGCATCGGCGATCCTTCTCAGACGAAAGAGCAGCATCGGGGATTCTTCTCAGACGAAAGAGCATTATCGGGGATTCTTCTCAGAAGAAAGAGCTGCATCGGGGATCCTTCTCAGAGGAAAGAGCAGCATCGGGGATTCTTCTCAGACGAAAGAGCAGCATCGGGGATCCTTCTCAGACAAAAGAGTAGCATCGGGGATTCTTCTCAGACGAAAGAGCAGCATCGGGGATCCTTTTCAGACGACGACAAAGCAGCATCTGGGGATCCTTCTCAGAAGAAAGAGCAGCATCGGGGATCCTTCTCAGACGGCGACAGTGCAGAATCGGGGGATCCTTCTCAGACGAAAGAGCAGCATCGGGGATTCTTCTCAGACGAAATAGCAGCATCGGGGATTCTTCTCAGACGATAAAGCAGCATCGGGGATTCTTCTCAGACAAAAGAGCAGCATCGGGGATTCTTCTCAGACGAAAGAGCAGCATCGGGGATTCTTCTCAGATGATAGAGCAGCATCGGGGATCCTTTTCAGATGATAGAGCAGCATCGTGGATCCTTCTCAGACGAAAAAGCAGCATCGGGGATTCTTCTTAGACGAAAGAGCAGCATCGGCGATCCTTCTCAGACAAAAGAGCAGCATCGGGGATCCTTCTCAGACGACAGAGCAGCATTGGGGATCCTTCACAGACGAAAGAGCAGCATCGGCGATCCTTCTCAGACAAAAGAGCAGCATCGAGGATTCTTCTCAGACGAAAGAGCAGCATCAGGGATTCTTCTCAGACGACAGAGCAGAATTTGGGGATCTTTCTCAGAAGAAAGAGCAGCATCGGGGATCCTTCTCAGACGGCGACATTGCAGAATCGGGGTATCCTTCTCAGACGGCGACAGAGCAGAATCGGGGGATCCTTCTCAGAAGAAAGAGCAGCATCGGGGATCCTTCTCAGACGAAAGAGCAGCATCGGGGTTTCTTTTCAGACGAAAGAGCAGCATCGGGGATTCTTCTCAGCAGAAAGAGCAGCATCGGGGATCCTTCTCAGACAAAAGAGCAGAATCGGGGTATCCTTCTCAGACGGCGACAGTGCAGAATCGGGGATCCTTCTCAGACGAAAGAGCAGCATCGGGGATTCTTCTCAGACGAGAGAGCAGCATCAGGGATTCTTCTCAGACGATAAAGCAGCATCGGGGATTCTTCTCGGACAAAAGAGCAGCATCGGGGATTCTTCTCAGACGAAAGAGCAGCATCGGGGATTCTTCTCAGACGAAAGAGCAGCATCGGGGTGTCCTTCTCAAACGAAAGAACAGCATCGGGGATCCTTCTCAGACGAAAGAGCAGCATCGGGGATCCTTCTCAGACGAAAGAGCAGCATCGGGGATTCTTCTCAGACGAAAGAGCAGTATCGGCGATCCTTCTCAGACAAAAGAGACGCATCAGGGATCCTTCTCAGACGACAGAGTAGCATCGGGGATCCTTCTCAGATGATAGAACAGCATCGGGGGATCTTTCTCAGACGACGACAGAGCAGAGTCGTGGGAACATCTAAGACGGCGTGAGAGCAGAGTCGTGGGACCTTCTCAGACGAAACAGCAGCATCGGGGACTCTTCTCAGACGACGACAGAGCAGCATCGGGGGTTCTTAGACGGCGACGGAACAGCATCGGGGATTCTTCTCAGACGAAAGAGCAGCATCAGGGATTCTTCTCAGACGACAGAGCAGAATTTGGGGATCCTTCTCAGAAGAAAGAGCAGCATCGGGGATCCTTCTCAGACGGCGACAGTGCAGAATCGGGGGATCCTTCTCAGACAATAAAGCAGCATCGGGGATTCTTCTCAGACAAAAGAGCAGCATCGGGGATTCTTTTCAGACGAAAGAGCAGAATCGGGGATTCTTCTCAGACGGCGACAGTGCAGAATCGGGGGATCCTTCTCAGACGAAAGAGCAGCATCGGCGATCCTTCTCAGACAAAAGAGCAGCATCGGGGATCCTTCTCAGACAAAAGAGCAGCATCGGGGATCCTTCTCAGATGATAGAGCAGCATCGGGGATCCTTCTCAGACGAAAGAGCAGCATCGGGGATTCTTCTCAGACAAAAGAGTAGCATCGGGGATTCTTCTCAGACGAAAGAGCAGCATCGGGGATCCTTTTCAGACGACGACAAAGCAGCATCTGGGGATCCTTCTCAGAAGAAAGAGCAGCATCGGGGATCCTTCTCAGACGGCGACAGTGCAGAATCGGGGGATCCTTCTCAGACGAAAGAGCAGCATCGGGGATTCTTCTCAGACGAAATAGCAGCATCGGGGATTCTTCTCAGACGATAAAGCAGCATCGGGGATTCTTCTCAGACTAAAGAGCTGCATCGGGGATTCTTCTCAGACGAAAGAGCAGCATCGGGGATTCTTCTCAGATGATAGAGCAGCATCGGGGATCCTTTTCAGATGATAGAGCAGCATCGTGGATCCTTCTCAGACGAAAGAGCAGCATTGGGGATCCTTCACAGACGAAAGAGCAGCATCGGCGATCCTTCTCAGACAAAAGAGCAGCATCGAGGATTCTTCTCAGACGAAAGAGCAGCATCAGGGATTCTTCTCAGACGACAGAGCAGAATTTGGGGATCTTTCTCAGAAGAAAGAGCAGCATCGGGGATCCTTCTCAGACGGCGACATTGCAGAATCGGGGTATCCTTCTCAGACGGCGACAGAGCAGAATCGGGGGATCCTTCTCAGAAGAAAGAGCAGCATCGGGGATCCTTCTCAGACGAAAGAGCAGCATCGGGGTTTCTTTTCAGACGAAAGAGCAGCATCGGGGATTCTTCTCAGCAGAAAGAGCAGCATCGGGGATCCTTCTCAGACAAAAGAGCAGAATCGGGGTATCCTTCTCAGACGGCGACAGTGCAGAATCGGGGATCCTTCTCAGACGAAAGAGCAGCATCGGGGATCCTTCTCAGACGAAAGAGCAGCATCGGGGATTCTTCTCAGACGAAAGAGCAGCATCGGCGATCCTTCTCAGACAAAAGAGCAGCATCAGGGATCCTTCTCAGACGACAGAGTAGCATCGGGGATCCTTCTCAGATGATAGAACAGCATCGGGGGATCTTTCTCAGACGACGACAGAGCATAGTCGTGGGAACATCTAAGACGGCGTGAGAGCAGAGTCGTGGGACCTTCTCAGACGAAACAGCAGCATCGGAGACTCTTCTCAGACGACGACAGAGCAGCATCGGGGGTTCTTAGACGGCGACGGAACAGCATCGGGGATTCTTCTCAGACGAAAGAGCAGCATCAGGGATTCTTCTCAGACGACAGAGCATAATTTGGGGATCCTTCTCAGAAGAAAGAGCAGCATCGGGGATCCTTCTCAGACGGCGACATTGTAGAATCGGGGTATCCTTCTCAGACGGCGACAGAGCAGAATCGGGGGATCCTTTTCAGACGAAAGAGCAGAATCAGGGATCCTTCTCAGACAGCGACAGTGCAGAATCGGGGGATCCTTCTCAGAAGAAAGAGCAGCATCGGGGATCCTTCTCAGACGAAAGAGCAGCATCGGGGATTCTTCTCAGACGAAAGATCAGCATCGGAGTGTCCTTCTCAAACGAAAGAACAGCATCGGGGATCCTTCTCAGACGAAAGAGCAGCATCGGGGATCCTTCTCAGACGAAAGAGCAGCATCGAGGTTTCTTTTCAGACGAAAGAGCAGAATCGGGGATTCTTCTCAGCAGAAAGAGCAGCATCGGGGATCCTTCTCAGACGGCGACATTGCAGAATCGGGGTATCCTTCTCAGACGGCGACAGAGCAGAATTTGGGGATCCTTCTCAGAAGAAAGAGCAGCATCGGGGATCCTTCTCAGACAGCGACAGTGCAGAATCGGGGGGATCCTTCTCAGAAGAAAGAGCAGCATCGGGGATCCTTCTCAGACGAAAGAGCAGCATCGGGGTTTCTTTTCAGACGAAAGAGCAGCATCGGGGATTCTTCTCAGCAGAAAGAGCAGCATCGGGGATCCTTCTCAGACGAAAGAGCAGCATCGGGGATTCTTCTCAGACGAAAGAGCAGCATCGGGGATCCTTCTCAGACGAAAGAGCAGCATCGGGGATTCTTCTCAGACGAAAGAGCAGAATCGGGCATCCTTCTCAGACGAAAGAGCAGCATCGGGGATCCTTCTCAGACGAAAGAGCAGCATCGGGGATTCTTCTCAGACGAAAGAGCAGCATCGGGGATTCTTCTCAGACGAAAGAGCAGCATCGGAGATTCTTCTCAGATGATAGAGCAGCATCGGGGATCCTTTTCAGATGATAGAGCAGCATCGGGGATTCTTCTTAGACGAAAGAGCAGCATCGGCGATCCTTCTCAGACAAAAGAGCAGCATCGGGGATCCTTCTCAGACGACAGAGCAGCATTGGGGATCCTTCAGAGACGAAAGAGCAGCATCGGCGATCCTTCTCAGACAAAAGAGCAGCATCGAGGATTCTTCTCAGACGAAAGAGCAGCATCAGGGATTCTTCTCAGACGACAGAGCAGAATTTGGGGATCTTTCTCAGAAGAAAGAGCAGCATCGGGGATCCTTCTCAGACGGCGACATTGCAGAATCGGGGTATCCTTCTCAGACGGCGACAGAGCAGAATCGGGGGATCCTTCTCAGAAGAAAGAGCAGCATCGGGGATCCTTCTCAGACGAAAGAGCAGCATCGGGGTTTCTTTTCAGACGAAAGAGCAGCATCGGGTATTCTTCTCAGCAGAAAGAGCAGCATCGGGGATCCTTCTCAGACAAAAGAGCAGAATCGGGGTATCCTTCTCAGACGGCGACAGTGCAGAATCGGGGATCCTTCTCAGACGAAAGAGCAGCATCGGGGATCCTTCTCAGACGAAAGAGCAGCATCGGGGATTCTTCTCAGACGAAAGAGCAGCATCGGCGATCCTTCTCAGACAAAAGAGCAGCATCAGGGATCCTTCTCAGACGACAGAGTAGCATCGGGGATCCTTCTCAGATGATAGAACAGCATCGGGGGATCTTTCTCAGACGACGACAGAGCAGAGTCGTGGGAACATCTAAGACGGCGTGAGAGCAGAGTCGTGGGACCTTCTCAGACGAAACAGCAGCATCGGGGACTCTTCTCAGACGACGACAGAGCAGCATCGGGGGTTCTTAGACGGCGACGGAACAGCATCGGGGATTCTTCTCAGACGAAAGAGCAGCATCAGGGATTCTTCTCAGACGACAGAGCATAATTTGGGGATCCTTCTCAGAAGAAAGAGCAGCATCGGGGATCCTTCTCAGACGGCGACATTGTAGAATCGGGGTATCCTTCTCAGACGGCGACAGAGCAGAATCGGGGGATCCTTTTCAGACGAAAGAGCAGAATCAGGGATCCTTCTCAGACAGCGACAGTGCAGAATCGGGGGATCCTTCTCAGAAGAAAGAGCAGCATTGGGGATCCTTCTCAGACGAAAGAACAGCATCGGGGATCCTTCTCAGACGAAAGAGCAGCATCGGGGATCCTTCTCAGACGAAAGAGCAGCATCGAGGTTTCTTTTCAGACGAAAGAGCAGAATCGGGGATTCTTCTCAGCAGAAAGAGCAGCATCGGGGATCCTTCTCAGACGGCGACATTGCAGAATCGGGGTATCCTTCTCAGACGGCGACAGAGCAGAATTTGGGGATCCTTCTCAGAAGAAAGAGCAGCATCGGGGATCCTTCTCAGACAGCGACAGTGCAGAATCAGGGGGATCCTTCTCAGAAGAAAGAGCAGCATCGGGGATCCTTCTCAGACGAAAGAGCAGCATCGGGGTTTCTTTTCAGACGAAAGAGCAGCATCGGGGATTCTTCTCAGCAGAAAGAGCAGCATCGGGGATCCTTCTCAGACGAAAGAGCAGCATCGGGGAATCTTCTCAGACGAAAGAGCAGCATCGGGGATCCTTCTCAGACGAAAGAGCAGCATCGGGGATTCTTTTCAGACGAAAGAGCAGAATCGGGCATCCTTCTCAGACGAAAGAGCAGCATCGGGGATCCTTCTCTGACGAAAGAGCAGCATCGGGGATTCTTTTCAGACAAAAGAGCAGAATCGGGGATCCTTCTCAGACGGCGACAGTGCAGAATCGGGGGATCCTTCTCAGACGACAGAGCAGCATCGGGGATCCTTCTCAGATGATAGAGCAGCATCGGGGATCCTTCTCAGACGATAAAGCAGCATCGGGGATTCTTCTCAGACGAAATAGCAGCATCGGGGATTCTTCTCAGACGATAAAGCAGCATCGGAGATTCTTCTCAGACGAAATAGCAGCATCGGGGATTCTTCTCAGACGATAAAGCAGCATCGGGGATTCTTCTCAGACAAAAGAGCAGCATCGGGGATTCTTCTCAGACGAAAGAGCAGCATCGGAGATTCTTCTCAGACGAAAGAGCAGCATCGGCGATCCTTCTCAGACAAAAGAGCAGCATCGGGGATCCTTCTCAGACGACAGAGCAGCATCGGGGATCCTTCTCAGATGATAGAGCAGCATCGGGGATCCTTCTCAGATGATAGAGCAGCATCGGGGATCCTTCTCAGACGAAAGAGCAGCATCGGGGATTCTTCTCAGACAAAAGAGCAGCATCGGCGATCCTTCTCAGACAAAAGAGCAGCATCGGGGATCCTTCTCAGACGACAGAGCAGCATTGGGGATCCTTCACAGACGAAAGAGCAGCATCGGGGATTCTTCTCAGACGAAAGAGCAGCATCAGGGATTCTTCTCAGACGACAGAGCAGAATTTGGGGATCCTTCTCAGAAGAAAGAGCAGCATCGGGGATCCTTCTCAGACGACAGAGCAGCATTGGGGATCCTTCACAGACGAAAGAGCAGCATCGGCGATCCTTCTCAGACAAAAGAGCAGCATCGAGGATTCTTCTCAGACGAAAGAGCAGCATCAGGGATTCTTCTCAGACGACAGAGCAGAATTTGGGGACCTTTCTCAGAAGAAAGAGCAGCATCGGGGATCCTTCTCAGACGGCGACATTGCAGAATCGGGGTATCCTTCTCAGACGGCGACAGAGCAGAATCGAGGGATCCTTCTCAGATGAAAGAGCAGCATCGGGGATTCTTCTCAGACGAAAGAGCAGCATCGGGGTTTCTTTTCAGACGAAAGAGCAGAATCGGGGATCCTTCTCAGACGAAAGAGCAGCATCGGGGATTCTTCTCAGACGAGAGAGCAGCATCGAGGATTCTTCTCAGACGAAAGAGCAGCATCAGGGATTCTTCTCAGACGACAGAGCAGAATTTGGGGATCCTTCTCAGACGAAAAAGCAGCATCGGGGTTTCTTTTCAGACGAAAGAGCAGAATCGGGGATTCTTCTCAGCAGAAAGAGCAGCATCGGGGATCCTTCTCAGACGAAAGAGCAGCATCGGGGATTCTTCTCAGACGAAAGAGCAGCATCGGGGACCCTTCTCAGACGAAAGAGCAGCATCGGGGATTCTTTTCAGACGAAAGAGCAGAATCGGGGATTCTTCTCAGACGAAAGAGCAGCATCGGGGATCCTTCTCTGACGAAAGAGCAGCATCGGGGATTCTTTTCAGACGAAAGAGCAGAATCGGGGATTCTTCTCAGACGGCGACAGTGCAGAATCGGGGGATCCTTCTCAGACGAAAGAGCAGCATCGGCGATCCTTCTCAGACAAAAGAGCAGCATCGAGGATCCTTCTCAGACGACAGAGCAGCATCGGGGATCCTTCTCAGATGATAGAGCAGCATCGGGGATCCTTCTCAGACGAAAGAGCAGCATCGGGGATTCTTCTCAGACGAAAGAGCAGCATCAGGGATTCTGCTCAGAAGAAAGAGCAGCATCGGGGATTCTTCTCAGACGAAAGAGCAGCATCGGGGATCCTTCTCAGACAAAAGAGTAGCATCGGGGATCCTTTTCAGACGACGACAAAGCAGCAACTGGGGATCCTTCTCAGAAGAAAGAGCAGCATCGGGGATCCTTCTCAGACGGCGACAGTGCAGAATCGGGGGATCCTTCTCAGACGAAAGAGCAGCATCGGGGATTCTTCTCAGACGAAATAGCAGCATCGGGGATTCTTCTCAGACGATAAAGCAGCATCGGGGATTCTTCTCAGACAAAAGAGCAGCATCGGGGATTCTTCTCAGACAAAAGAGCAGCATCGGGGATTCTTCTCAGACGAAAGAGCAGCATCGGGGATTCTTCTCAGACGAAAGAGCAGCATTGGCGATCCTTCTCAGACAAAAGAGCAGCATCGGGGATCCTTCTCAGACGACAGAGCAGCATCGGGGATCCTTCTCAGACGAAAGAGCAGCATCGGGGATCCTTTTCAGACGACGACAAAGCAGCATCTGGGGATCCTTCACAGAAGAAAGAGCAGCATCGGGGATTCTTCTCAGACGAAAGAGCAGCATCGGCGATCCTTCTCAGACAAAAGAGCAGCATCGGGGATCCTTCTCAGACGATAGAGCAGCATTGGGGATCCTTCACAGACGAAAGAGAAGCATCGGCGATCCTTCTCAGACAAAAGAGCAGCATCGGGGATCCTTCTCAGACGACAGAGCAGCATCGGGGATCCTTCTCAGATGATAGAGCAGCATCGGGGATCCTTCTCAGACGAAAGAGCAGCATCGGGGATTCTTCTCAGACGAAAGAGCAGCATCAGGGATTCTTCTCAGAAGAAAGAGCTGCATCGGGGATCCTTCTCAGAAGAAAGAGCAGCATCGGGGATTCTTCTCAGACGAAAGAGCAGCATCGGGGATCCTTCTCAGACAAAAGAGTAGCATCGGGGATTCTTCTCAGACGAAAGAGCGGCATCGGGGATCCTTTTCAGACGACGACAAAGCAGCATCTGGGGATCCTTCTCAGAAGAAAGAGCAGCATCGGGGATCCTTCTCAGACGGCGACAGTGCAGAATCGGGGGATCCTTCTCAGACGAAAGAGCAGCATCGGGGATTCTTCTCAGACGAAATAGCAGCATCGGGGATTCTTCTCAGATGATAAAGCAGCATCGGGGATTCTTCTCGGACAAAAGAGCAGCATCGGGGATTCTTCTCAGACGAAAGAGCAGCATCGGGGATTCTTCTCAGACGAAAGAGCAGCATCGGCGATCCTTCTCAGACAAAAGAGCAGCATCGGGGATCCTTCTCAGACGACAGAGCAGCATCGGGGATCCTTCTCAGATGATAGAGCAGCATCGGGGATTCTTCTCAGACGAAAGAGCAGCATCGGGGATCCTTCTCAGACGAAAGAGCAGCATCGGGGATTCTTCTCAGACGAAAGAGCATTATCGGGGATTCTTCTCAGAAGAAAGAGCTGCATCGGGGATCCTTCTCAGAGGAAAGAGCAGCATCGGGGATTCTTCTCAGACGAAAGAGCAGCATCGGGGATCCTTCTCAGACAAAAGAGTAGCATCGGGGATTCTTCTCAGACGAAAGAGCAGCATCGGGGATCCTTTTCAGACGACGACAAAGCAGCATCTGGGGATCCTTCTCAGAAGAAAGAGCAGCATCGGGGATCCTTCTCAGACGGCGACAGTGCAGAATCGGGGGATCCTTCTCAGACGAAAGAGCAGCATCGGGGATTCTTCTCAGACGAAATAGCAGCATCGGGGATTCTTCTCAGACGATAAAGCAGCATCGGGGATTCTTCTCAGACAAAAGAGCAGCATCGGGGATTCTTCTCAGACGAAAGAGCAGCATCGGGGATTCTTCTCAGATGATAGAGCAGCATCGGGGATCCTTTTCAGATGATAGAGCAGCATCGTGGATCCTTCTCAGACGAAAAAGCAGCATCGGGGATTCTTCTTAGACGAAAGAGCAGCATCGGCGATCCTTCTCAGACAAAAGAGCAGCATCGGGGATCCTTCTCAGACGACAGAGCAGCATTGGGGATCCTTCACAGACGAAAGAGCAGCATCGGCGATCCTTCTCAGACAAAAGAGCAGCATCGAGGATTCTTCTCAGACGAAAGAGCAGCATCAGGGATTCTTCTCAGACGACAGAGCAGAATTTGGGGATCTTTCTCAGAAGAAAGAGCAGCATCGGGGATCCTTCTCAGACGGCGACATTGCAGAATCGGGGTATCCTTCTCAGACGGCGACAGAGCAGAATCGGGGGATCCTTCTCAGAAGAAAGAGCAGCATCGGGGATCCTTCTCAGACGAAAGAGCAGCATCGGGGTTTCTTTTCAGACGAAAGAGCAGCATCGGGGATTCTTCTCAGCAGAAAGAGCAGCATCGGGGATCCTTCTCAGACAAAAGAGCAGAATCGGGGTATCCTTCTCAGACGGCGACAGTGCAGAATCGGGGATCCTTCTCAGACGAAAGAGCAGCATCGGGGATTCTTCTCAGACGAGAGAGCAGCATCAGGGATTCTTCTCAGACGATAAAGCAGCATCGGGGATTTTTCTCGGACAAAAGAGCAGCATCGGGGATTCTTCTCAGACGAAAGAGCAGCATCGGGGATTCTTCTCAGACGAAAGAGCAGCATCGGGGTGTCCTTCTCAAACGAAAGAACAGCATCGGGGATCCTTCTCAGACGAAAGAGCAGCATCGGGGATCCTTCTCAGACGAAAGAGCAGCATCGGGGATTCTTCTCAGACGAAAGAGCAGCATCGGCGATCCTTCTCAGACAAAAGAGCAGCATCAGGGATCCTTCTCAGACGACAGAGTAGCATCGGGGATCCTTCTCAGATGATAGAACAGCATCGGGGGATCTTTCTCAGACGACGACAGAGCAGAGTCGTGGGAACATCTAAGACGGCGTGAGAGCAGAGTCGTGGGACCTTCTCAGACGAAACAGCAGCATCGGGGACTCTTCTCAGACGACGACAGAGCAGCATCGGGGGTTCTTAGACGGCGACGGAACAGCATCGGGGATTCTTCTCAGACGAAAGAGCAGCATCAGGGATTCTTCTCAGACGACAGAGCAGAATTTGGGGATCCTTCTCAGAAGAAAGAGCAGCATCGGGGATCCTTCTCAGACGGCGACAGTGCAGAATCGGGGGATCCTTCTCAGACGATAAAGCAGCATCGGGGATTCTTCTCAGACAAAAGAGCAGCATCGGGGATTCTTTTCAGACGAAAGAGCAGAATCGGGGATTCTTCTCAGACGGCGACAGTGCAGAATCGGGGGATCCTTCTCAGACGAAAGAGCAGCATCGGCGATCCTTCTCAGACAAAAGAGCAGCATCGGGGATCCTTCTCAGACGACAGAGCAGCATCGGGGATCCTTCTCAGATGATAGAGCAGCATCGGGGATCCTTCTCAGACGAAAGAGCAGCATCGGGGATTCTTCTCAGACAAAAGAGTAGCATCGGGGATTCTTCTCAGACGAAAGAGCAGCATCGGGGATCCTTTTCAGACGACGACAAAGCAGCATCTGGGGATCCTTCTCAGAAGAAAGAGCAGCATCGGGGATCCTTCTCAGACGGCGACAGTGCAGAATCGGGGGATCCTTCTCAGACGAAAGAGCAGCATCGGGGATTCTTCTCAGACGAAATAGCAGCATCGGGGATTCTTCTCAGACGATAAAGCAGCATCGGGGATTCTTCTCAGACTAAAGAGCTGCATCGGGGATTCTTCTCAGACGAAAGAGCAGCATCGGGGATTCTTCTCAGATGATAGAGCAGCATCGGGGATCCTTTTCAGATGATAGAGCAGCATCGTGGATCCTTCTCAGACGAAAGAGCAGCATTGGGGATCCTTCACAGACGAAAGAGCAGCATCGGCGATCCTTCTCAGACAAAAGAGCAGCATCGAGGATTCTTCTCAGACGAAAGAGCAGCATCAGGGATTCTTCTCAGACGACAGAGCAGAATTTGGGGATCTTTCTCAGAAGAAAGAGCAGCATCGGGGATCCTTCTCAGACGGCGACATTGCAGAATCGGGGTATCCTTCTCAGACGGCGACAGAGCAGAATCGGGGGATCCTTCTCAGAAGAAAGAGCAGCATCGGGGATCCTTCTCAGACGAAAGAGCAGCATCGGGGTTTCTTTTCAGACGAAAGAGCAGCATCGGGGATTCTTCTCAGCAGAAAGAGCAGCATCGGGGATCCTTCTCAGACAAAAGAGCAGAATCGGGGTATCCTTCTCAGACGGCGACAGTGCAGAATCGGGGATCCTTCTCAGACGAAAGAGCAGCATCGGGGATCCTTCTCAGACGAAAGAGCAGCATCGGGGATTCTTCTCAGACGAAAGAGCAGCATCGGCGATCCTTCTCAGACAAAAGAGCAGCATCAGGGATCCTTCTCAGACGACAGAGTAGCATCGGGGATCCTTCTCAGATGATAGAACAGCATCGGGGGATCTTTCTCAGACGACGACAGAGCAGAGTCGTGGGAACATCTAAGACGGCGTGAGAGCAGAGTCGTGGGACCTTCTCAGACGAAACAGCAGCATCGGGGACTCTTCTCAGACGACGACAGAGCAGCATCGGGGGTTCTTAGACGGCGACGGAACAGCATCTGGGATTCTTCTCAGACGAAAGAGCAGCATCAGGGATTCTTCTCAGACGACAGAGCATAATTTGGGGATCCTTCTCAGAAGAAAGAGCAGCATCGGGGATCCTTCTCAGACGGCGACATTGTAGAATCGGGGTATCCTTCTCAGACGGCGACAGAGCAGAATCGGGGGATCCTTTTCAGACGAAAGAGCAGAATCAGGGATCCTTCTCAGACAGCGACAGTGCAGAATCGGGGGATCCTTCTCAGAAGAAAGAGCAGCATCGAGGATCCTTCTCAGACGAAAGAGCAGCATCGGGGATTCTTCTCAGACGAAAGATCAGCATCGGAGTGTCCTTCTCAAACGAAAGAACAGCATCGGGGATCCTTCTCAGACGAAAGAGCAGCATCGGGGATCCTTCTCAGACGAAAGAGCAGCATCGAGGTTTCTTTTCAGACGAAAGAGCAGAATCGGGGATTCTTCTCAGCAGAAAGAGCAGCATCGGGGATCCTTCTCAGACGGCAACATTGCAGAATCGGGGTATCCTTCTCAGACGGCGACAGAGCAGAATTTGGGGATCCTTCTCAGAAGAAAGAGCAGCATCGGGGATCCTTCTCAGACAGCGACAGTGCAGAATCGGGGGGATCCTTCTCAGAAGAAAGAGCAGCATCGGGGATCCTTCTCAGACGAAAGAGCAGCATCGGGGTTTCTTTTCAGACGAAAGAGCAGCATCGGGGATTCTTCTCAGCAGAAAGAGCAGCATCGGGGATCCTTCTCAGACGAAAGAGCAGCATCGGGGATTCTTCTCAGACGAAAGAGCAGCATCGGGGATCCTTCTCAGACGAAAGAGCAGCATCGGGGATTCTTCTCAGACGAAAGAGCAGAATCGGGCATCCTTCTCAGACGAAAGAGCAGCATCGGGGATCCTTCTCAGACGAAAGAGCAGCATCGGGGATTCTTCTCAGACGAAAGAGCAGCATCGGGGATCCTTCTCAGACGAAAGAGCAGCATCGGGGATTCTTCTCAGACGAAAGAGCATTATCGGGGATTCTTCTCAGAAGAAAGAGCTGCATCGGGGATCCTTCTCAGACGGCGACAGTGCAGAATCGGGGATCCTTCTCAGACGAAAGAGCAGCATTGGGGATTCTTCTCAGACGAAATAGCAGCATCGGGGATTCTTCTCAGACGATAAAGCAGCATCGGGGATTCTTCTCAGACAAAAGAGCAGCATCGGGGATTCTTCTCAGACGAAAGAGCAGCATCGGGGATTCTTCTCAGATGATAGAGCAGCATCGGGGATCCTTTTCAGATGATAGAGCAGCATCGGGGATTCTTCTTAGACGAAAGAGCAGCATCGGCGATCATTCTCAGACAAAAGAGCAGCATCGGGGATCCTTCTCAGACGACAGAGCAGCATTGGGGATCCTTCACAGACGAAAGAGCAGCATCGGCGATCCTTCTCAGACAAAAGAGCAGCATCGAGGATTCTTCTCAGACGAAAGAGCAGCATCAGGGATTCTTCTAAGACGACAGAGCAGAATTTGGGGATCCTTCTCAGAAGAAAGAGCAGCATCGGGGATCCTTCTCAGACGAAAGAGCAGCATCGGGGTTTCTTTTCAGACGAAAGAGCAGCATCGGGGATTCTTCTCAGCAGAAAGAGCAGCATCGGGGATCCTTCTCAGACAAAAGAGCAGAATCGGGGTATCCTTCTCAGACGGCGACAGTGCAGAATCGGGGATCCTTCTCAGACGAAAGAGCAGCATCGGGGATCCTTCTCAGACGAAAGAGCAGCATCGGGGATTCTTCTCAGACGAAAGAGCAGCATCGGCGATCCTTCTCAGACAAAAGAGCAGCATCAGGGATCCTTCTCAGACGACAGAGTAGCATCGGGGATCCTTCTCAGATGATAGAACAGCATCGGGGGATCTTTCTCAGACGACGACAGAGCAGAGTCGTGGGAACATCTAAGACGGCGTGAGAGCAGAGTCGTGGGACCTTCTCAGACGAAACAGCAGCATCGGGGACTCTTCTCAGACGACGACAGAGCAGCATCGGGGGTTCTTAGACGGCGACGGAACAGCATCGGGGATTCTTCTCAGACGAAAGAGCAGCATCAGGGATTATTCTCAGACGACAGAGCATAATTTGGGGATCCTTCTCAGAAGAAAGAGCAGCATCGGGGATCCTTCTCAGACGAAAGAGCAGCATCGGGGATTCTTCTCAGACGAAAGATCAGCATCGGAGTGTCCTTCTCAAACGAAAGAACAGCATCGGGGATCCTTCTCAGACGAAAGAGCAGCATCGGGGATCCTTCTCAGACGAAAGAGCAGCATCGAGGTTTCTTTTCAGACGAAAGAGCAGAATCGGGGATTCTTCTCAGCAGAAAGAGCAGCATCGGGGATCCTTCTCAGACGGCGACATTGCAGAATCGGGGTATCCTTCTCAGACGGCGACAGAGCAGAATTTGGGGATCCTTCTCAGAAGAAAGAGCAGCATCGGGGATCCTTCTCAGACAGCGACAGTGCAGAATCGGGGGGATCCTTCTCAGAAGAAAGAGCAGAATCGGGGATCCTTCTCAGACGAAAGAGCAGCATCGGGGATCCTTCTCAGACGAAAGAGCAGCATCGGGGATTCTTCTCAGACGAAAGAGCAGAATCGGGCATCCTTCTCAGACGAAAGAGCAGCATCGGGGATCCTTCTCTGACGAAAGAGCAGCATCGGGGATTCTTTTCAGACAAAAGAGCAGAATCGGGGATCCTTCTCAGACGGCGACAGTGCAGAATCGGGGGATCCTTCTCAGACGACAGAGCAGCATCGGGGATCCTTCTCAGATGATAGAGCAGCATCGGGGATCCTTCTCAGACGATAAAGCAGCATCGGGGATTCTTCTCAGACGAAATAGCAGCATCGGGGATTCTTCTCAGACGATAAAGCAGCATCGGAGATTCTTCTCAGACGAAATAGCAGCATCGGGGATTCTTCTCAGACGATAAAGCAGCATCGGGGATTCTTCTCAGACAAAAGAGCAGCATCGGGGATTCTTCTCAGACGAAAGAGCAGCATCGGAGATTCTTCTCAGACGACAGAGCAGAATTTGGGGATCCTTCTCAGAAGAAAGAGCAGCATCGGGGATCCTTCTCAGACGACAGAGCAGCATTGGGGATCCTTCACAGACGAAAGAGCAGCATCGGCGATCCTTCTCAGACAAAAGAGCAGCATCAAGGATTCTTCTCAGACGAAAGAGCAGCATCAGGGATTCTTCTCAGACGAAAGAGCAGCATCGGGGTTTCTTTTCAGACGAAAGAGCAGAATCGGGGATCCTTCTCAGACGAAAGAGCAGCATCGGGGATTCTTCTCAGACGAGAGAGCAGCATCGAGGATTCTTCTCAGACGAAAGAGCAGCATCAGGGATTCTTCTCAGACGACAGAGCAGAATTTGGGGATCCTTCTCAGACGAAAGAGCAGCATCGGGGTTTCTTTTCAGACGAAAGAGCAGAATCGGGGATTCTTCTCAGCAGAAAGAGCAGCATCGGGGATCCTTCTCAGACGAAAGAGCAGCATCGGGGATTCTTCTCAGACGAAAGAGCAGCATCGGGGACCCTTCTCAGACGAAAGAGCAGCATCGGGGATTCTTTTCAGACGAAAGAGCAGAATCGGGGATCCTTCTCAGACGAAAGAGCAGCATCGGGGATCCTTCTCTGACGAAAGAGCAGCATCGGGGATTCTTTTCAGACGAAAGAGCAGAATCGGGGATTCTTCTCAGACGGCGACAGTGCAGAATCGGGGGATCCTTCTCAGACGAAAGAGCAGCATCGGCGATCCTTCTCAGACAAAAGAGCAGCATCGAGGATCCTTCTCAGACGACAGAGCAGCATCGGGGATCCTTCTCAGATGATAGAGCAGCATCGGGGATCCTTCTCAGACGAAAGAGCAGCATCGGGGATTCTTCTCAGACGAAAGAGCAGCATCAGGGATTCTGCTCAGAAGAAAGAGCAGCATCGGGGATTCTTCTCAGACGAAAGAGCAGCATCGGGGATCCTTCTCAGACAAAAGAGTAGCATCGGGGATCCTTTTCAGACGACGACAAAGCAGCAACTGGGGATCCTTCTCAGAAGAAAGAGCAGCATCGGGGATCCTTCTCAGACGGCGACAGTGCAGAATCGGGGGATCCTTCTCAGACGAAAGAGCAGCATCGGGGATTCTTCTCAGACGAAATAGCAGCATCGGGGATTCTTCTCAGACGATAAAGCAGCATCGGGGATTCTTCTCAGACAAAAGAGCAGCATCGGGGATTCTTCTCAGACAAAAGAGCAGCATCGGGGATTCTTCTCAGACGAAAGAGCAGCATCGGGGATTCTTCTCAGACGAAAGAGCAGCATTGGCGATCCTTCTCAGACAGAAGAGCAGCATCGGGGATCCTTCTCAGACGACAGAGCAGCATCGGGGATCCTTCTCAGACGAAAGAGCAGCATCGGGGATCCTTTTCAGACGACGACAAAGCAGCATCTGGGGATCCTTCACAGAAGAAAGAGCAGCATCGGGGATTCTTCTCAGACGAAAGAGCAGCATCGGCGATCCTTCTCAGACAAAAGAGCAGCATCGGGGATCCTTCTCAGACGATAGAGCAGCATTGGGGATCCTTCACAGACGAAAGAGAAGCATCGGCGATCCTTCTCAGACAAAAGAGCAGCATCGAGGATTCTTCTCAGACGAAAGAGCAGCATCGGGGATTCTTCTCAGACGAAAGAGCAGCATCGGGGATCCTTCTCAGACGAAAGAGCAGCATCGGGGATTCTTCTCAGACGAAAGAGCATTATCGGGGATTCTTCTCAGAAGAAAGAGCTGCATCGGGGATCCTTCTCAGAGGAAAGAGCAGCATCGGGGATTCTTCTCAGACGAAAGAGCAGCATCGGGGATCCTTCTCAGACAAAAGAGTAGCATCGGGGATTCTTCTCAGACGAAAGAGCAGCATCGGGGATCCTTTTCAGACGACGACAAAGCAGCATCTGGGGATCCTTCTCAGACGAAAGAGCAGCATCGGGGATTCTTCTCAGACGAAATAGCAGCATCGGGGATTCTTCTCAGACGATAAAGCAGCATCGGTTATTCTTCTCAGACAAAAGAGCAGCATCGGGGATTCTTCTCAGACGAAAGAGCAGCATCGGGGATTCTTCTCAGATGATAGAGCAGCATCGGGGATCCTTTTCAGATGATAGAGCAGCATCGTGGATCCTTCTCAGACGAAAGAGCAGCATCGGGGATTCTTCTTAGACAAAAGAGCAGCATCGACGATCCTTCTCAGACAAAAGAGCAGCATCGGGGATCCTTCTCAGACGACAGAGCAGCATTGGGGATCCTTCACAGACGAAAGAGCAGCATCGGCGATCCTTCTCAGACAAAAGAGCAGCATCGAGGATTCTTCTCAGACGAAAGAGCAGCATCAGGGATTCTTCTCAGACGACAGAGTAGAATTTGGGGATCTTTCTCAGAAGTAAGAGCAGCATCGGGGATCCTTCTCAGACGGCGACATTGCAGAATCGGGGTATCCTTCTCAGACGGCGACAGAGCAGAATCGGGGGATCCTTCTCAGAAGAAATAGCAGCATCGGGGATCCTTCTCAGACGGCGACAGTGCAGAATCGGGGGGATCCTTCTCAGAAGAAAGAGCAGCATCGGGGATCCTTCTCAGACGAAAGAGCAGCATCGGGGTTTCTTTTCAGACGAAAGAGCAGCATCGGGGATTCTTCTCAGCAGAAAGAGCAGCATCGGGGATCCTTCTCAGACGAAAGAGCAGCATCGGGGATTCTTCTCAGACGAAAGAGCAGCATCGGGGATCCTTCTCAGACGAAAGAGCAGCATCGGGGATTCTTCTCAGACGAAAGAGCAGAATCGGGCATCCTTCTCAGACGAAAGAGCAGCATCGGGGATCCTTCTCTGACGAAAGAGCAGCATCGGGGATTCTTTTCAGACAAAAGAGCAGAATCGGGTATCCTTCTCAGACGGCGACAGTGCAGAATCGGGGGATCCTTCTCAGACGAAAGAGCAGCATCGGCGATCCTTCTCAGACAAAAGAGCAGCATCGGGGATCCTTCTCAGACGACAGAGCAGCATTGGGGATCCTTCACAGACGAAAGAGCAGCATCGGCGATCCTTCTCAGACAAAAGAGCAGCATCGAGGATTCTTCTCAGACGAAAGAGCAGCATCAGGGATTCTTCTCAGACGACAGAGTAGAATTTGGGGATCTTTCTCAGAAGTAAGAGCAGCATCGGGGATCCTTCTCAGACGGCGACATTGCAGAATCGGGGGATCCTTCTCAGAAGAAATAGCAGCATCGGGGATCCTTCTCAGACGGCGACAGTGCAGAATCGGGGGGATCCTTCTCAGAAGAAAGAGCAGCATCGGGGATCCTTCTCAGACGAAAGAGCAGCATCGGGGTTTCTTTTCAGACGAAAGAGCAGCATCGGGGATTCTTCTCAGCAGAAAGAGCAGCATCGGGGATCCTTCTCAGACGAAAGAGCAGCATCGGGGATCCTTCTCAGACGAAAGAGCAGCATCGGGGATCCTTCTCTGACGAAAGAGCAGCATCGGGGATTCTTTTCAGACAAAAGAGCAGAATCGGGTATCCTTCTCAGACGGCGACAGTGCAGAATCGGGGGATCCTTCTCAGACGAAAGAGCAGCATCGGCGATCCTTCTCAGACAAAAGAGCAGCATCGGGGATCCTTCTCAGACGTCAGAGCAGCATCGGGGATCCTGCTCAGATGATAGAGCAGCATCGGGGATCATTCTCAGACGAAAGAGCAGCATCGGGGATTCTTCTCAGACGAAAGAGCAGCATCAGGGAATCTTCTCAGAAGAAAGAGCTGCATCGGGGATCCTTCTCAGAAGAAAGAGCAGCATCGGGGATTCTTCTCAGACAAAAGAGCAGCATCGGGGATCCTTCTCAGACAAAAGAGTAGCATCGGGGATTCTTCTCAGATGAAAGAGCAGCATCGGGGATCCTTTTCAGACGACGACAAAGCAGCATCTGGGGATCCTTCTCAGAAGAAAGAGCAGCATCGGGGATCCTTCTCAGAGGGCGACAGTGCAGAATCGGGGGATCCTTCTCAGACGAAAGAGCAGCATCGGGGATTCTTCTCAGACGAAATAGCAGCATCGGGGATTCTTCTCAGACGATAAAGCAGCATCGGGGATTCTTCTCAGACAAAAGAGCAGCATCGGGGATTCTTCTCAGACGAAAGAGCAGCATCGGGGATTCTTCTCAGACGAAAGAGCAGCATCGGCGATCCTTCTCAGACAAAAGAGCAGCATCGGGGATCCTTCTCAGACGACAGAGCAGCATCGGGGATCCTTCTCAGATGATAGAGCAGCATCGGGGATCCTTCTCAGATGATAGAGCAGCATCGGGGATCCTTCTCAGACGAAAGAGCAGCATCGGGGATTCTTCTCAGACGAAAGAGCAGCATCGGCGCTCCTTCTCAGACAAAAGAGCAGCATCGGGGATCCTTCTCTGACGACAGAGCAGCATCGGGGATCCTTCACAGACGAAAGAGCAGCATCGGCGATCCTTCTCAGACAAAAGAGCAGCATCGAGGATTCTTCTCAGACGAAAGAGCAGCATCAGGGATTCTTCTCAGACGACAGAGCAGAATTTGGGGATCCTTCTCAGAAGAAAGAGCAGCATCGGGGATCCTTCTCAGACGACAGAGCAGCATTGGGGATCCTTCACAGACGAAAGAGCAGCATCGGCGATCCTTCTCAGACAAAAGAGCAGCATCGAGGATTCTTCTCAGACGAAAGAGCAGCATCAGGGATTCTTCTCAGACGACAGAGCAAAATTTGGGGATCTTTCTCAGAAGAAAGAGCAGCACCGGGGATCATTCTCAGACGGCGACATTGCAGAATCGGGGTATCCTTCTCAAACGGCGACAGAGCAGAATCGGGGGATCCTTCTCAGACGGCGACATTGCAGAATCGGGGTATCCTTCTCAAACGGCGACAGAGCAGAATCGGGGGATCCTTCTCAGAAGAAAGAGCAGCATCGGGGATTCTTCTCAGACGAAAGAGCAGCATCGGGGTTTCTTTTCAGACGAAAGAGCAGAATCGGGGATCCTTCTCAGACGAAAGAGCAGCATCGGGGATTCTTCTCAGACGAGAGAGCAGCATCTGGGGATCCTTCTCAGAAGAAAGAACAGAATCGGGGATCCTTCTCAGACGAAAGAGCAGCATCGGGGATTCTTCTCGGACAAAAGAGCAGCATCGGGGATTCTTCTCAGACGAAAGAGCAGCATCGGGGATTCTTCTCAGACGAAAGAGCAGCATTGGGGTGTCCTTCTGAAACGAAAGAACAGCATCGGGGATCCTTCTCAGACGAAAGAGCAGCATCGGGGATCCTTCTCAGACGAAAGAGCAGCATCGGGGATTCTTCTCAGACGAAAGAGCAGCATCGGCGATCCTTCTCAGACAAAAGAGCAGCATCGGGGATCCTTCTCAGACGACAGAGCAGCATCGGGGATCCTTCTCAGACGAAAGTGCAGCATCGGGGACTCTTCTCAGACGACGACAGAGCAGCATCGGGGGATCCTTCTCAGAAGAAAGAGCAGCATCGGGGATCCTTCTCAGACGGCGACAGTGTAGAATCGGGGGGATCCTTCTCAGAAGAAAGAGCAGCATCGGGGATCCTTCTCAGACGGCGACAGTGTAGAATCGGGGGGATCCTTCTCAGAAGAAAGAGCAGCATCGGGGATCCTTCTCAGACGAAAGAGCAGCATCGGGGTTCTTTTCAGACGAAAGAGCAGAATCGGGGATTCTTCTCAGACGAAAGAGCAGCATCAGGGATTCTTCTCAGAAGAAAGAGCAGCATCGGGGATTCTTCTCAGACGAAAGAGCAGCATCGGGGATTCTTCTCAGACGAAAGAGCAGCATCGGCGATCCTTCTCAGACAAAAGAGCAGCATCGGGGATCCTTCTCAGACGACAGAGCAGCATCGGGGATCCTTCTCAGACGAAAGAGCAGCATCGGGGATCCTTTTCAGACGACGACAAAGCAGCATCTGGGGATCCTTCTCAGAAGAAAGAGCAGCATCGGGGATTCTTCTCAGACGAAAGAGCAGCATCGGCGATCCTTCTCAGACAAAAGAGCAGCATCGGGGATCCTTCTCAGACGATAGAGCAGCATTGGGGATCCTTCACAGACGAAAGAGCAGCATCGGCGATCCTTCTCAGACAAAAGAGCAGCATCGAGGATTCTTCTCAGACGAAAGAGCAGCATCGGGGATTCTTCTCAGACGAAAGAGCAGCATCGGGGATCCTTCTCAGACGAAAGAGCAGCATCGGGGATTCTTCTCAGACGAAAGAGCATTATCGGGGATTCTTCTCAGAAGAAAGAGCTGCATCGGGGATCCTTCTCAGAGGAAAGAGCAGCATCGGGGATTCTTCTCAGACGAAAGAGCAGCATCGGGGATCCTTCTCAGACAAAAGAGTAGCATCGGGGATTCTTCTCAGACGAAAGAGCAGCATCGGGGATCCTTTTCAGACGACGACAAAGCAGCATCTGGGGATCCTTCTCAGAAGAAAGAGCAGCATCGGGGATCCTTCTCAGACGGCGACAGTGCAGAATCGGGGGATCCTTCTCA
The DNA here is from genome assembly GCF_951799975.1 of Gobius niger. Lineage (NCBI taxonomy): Eukaryota > Metazoa > Chordata > Actinopteri > Gobiiformes > Gobiidae > Gobius > Gobius niger. The sequence continues at coordinate 4,428,869 of NC_136853.1, read as the reverse complement.
GACGAAAGAGCAGCATCGGGGATTCTTCTCAGACGAAATAGCAGCATCGGGGATTCTTCTCAGACGATAAAGCAGCATCGGGGATTCTTCTCAGACAAAAGAGCAGCATCGGGGATTCTTCTCAGACGAAAGAGCAGCATCGGGGATTCTTCTCAGATGATAGAGCAGCATCGGGGATCCTTTTCAGATGATAGAGCAGCATCGTGGATCCTTCTCAGACGAAAGAGCAGCATCGGGGATTCTTCTTAGACAAAAGAGCAGCATCGACGATCCTTCTCAGACAAAAGAGCAGCATCGGGGATCCTTCTCAGACGACAGAGCAGCATTGGGGATCCTTCACAGACGAAAGAGCAGCATCGGCGATCCTTCTCAGACAAAAGAGCAGCATCGAGGATTCTTCTCAGACGAAAGAGCAGCATCAGGGATTCTTCTCAGACGACAGAGTAGAATTTGGGGATCTTTCTCAGAAGTAAGAGCAGCATCGGGGATCCTTCTCAGACGGCGACATTGCAGAATCGGGGTATCCTTCTCAGACGGCGACAGAGCAGAATCGGGGGATCCTTCTCAGAAGAAAGAGCAGCATCGGGGATCCTTCTCAGACGGCGACAGTGCAGAATCGGGGGGATCCTTCTCAGAAGAAAGAGCAGCATCGGGGATCCTTCTCAGACGAAAGAGCAGCATCAGGGTTTCTTTTCAGACGAAAGAGCAGCATCGGGGATTCTTCTCAGCAGAAAGAGCAGCATCGGGGATCCTTCTCAGACGAAAGAGCAGCATCGGGGATTCTTCTCAGACGAAAGAGCAGCATCGGGGATCCTTCTCAGACGAAAGAGCAGCATCGGGGATTCTTCTCAGACGAAAGAGCAGAATCGGGCATCCTTCTCAGACGAAAGAGCAGCATCGGGGATCCTTCTCTGACGAAAGAGCAGCATCGGGGATTCTTTTCAGACAAAAGAGCAGAATCGGGTATCCTTCTCAGACGGCGACAGTGCAGAATCGGGGGATCCTTCTCAGACGAAAGAGCAGCATCGGCGATCCTTCTCAGACAAAAGAGCAGCATCGGGGATCCTTCTCAGACGACAGAGCAGCATCGGGGATCCTTCTCAGATGATAGAGCAGCATCGGGGATCATTCTCAGACGAAAGAGCAGCATCGGGGATTCTTCTCAGACGAAAGAGCAGCATCAGGGATTCTTCTCAGAAGAAAGAGCTGCATCGGGGATCCTTCTCAGAAGAAAGAGCAGCATCGGGGATTCTTCTCAGACAAAAGAGCAGCATCGGGGATCCTTCTCAGACAAAAGAGTAGCATCGGGGATTCTTCTCAGACGAAAGAGCAGCATCGGGGATCCTTTTCAGACGACGACAAAGCAGCATCTGGGGATCCTTCTCAGAAGAAAGAGCAGCATCGGGGATCCTTCTCAGTGGGCGACAGTGCAGAATCGGGGGATCCTTCTCAGACGAAAGAGCAGCATCGGGGATTCTTCTCAGACGATAAAGCGGCATCGGGGATTCTTCTCAGACAAAAGAGCAGCATCGGGGATTCTTCTCAGACAAAAGAGCAGCTTCGGGGATTCTTCTCAGACGAAAGAGCAGCATCGGCGATCCTTCTCAGACAAAAGAGCAGCATCGGGGATCCTTCTCAGACGACAGAGCAGCATCGGGGATCCTTCTCAGATGATAGAGCAGCATCGGGGATCCTTCTCAGATGATAGAGCAGCATCGGGGATCCTTCTCAGACGAAAGACCAGCATCGGGGATTCTTCTCAGACGAAAGAGCAGCATCGGCGATCCTTCTCAGACAAAAGAGCAGCATCGGGGATCCTTCTCAGACGACAGAGCAGCATTGGGGATCCTTCACAGACGAAAGAGCAGCATCGGCGATCCTTCTCAGACAAAAGAGCAGCATCGAGGATTCTTCTCAGACGAAAGAGCAGCATCAGGGATTCTTCTCAGACGACAGAGCAGAATTTGGGGATCTTTCTCAGAAGAAAGAGCAGCACCGGGGATCATTCTCAGACGGCGACATTGCAGAATCGGGGTATCCTTCTCAAACGGCGACAGAGCAGAATCGGGGGATCCTTCTCAGACGGCGACATTGCAGAATCGGGGTATCCTTCTCAAACGGCGACAGAGCAGAATCGGGGGATCCTTCTCAGAAGAAAGAGCAGCATCGGGGATTCTTCTCAGACGAAAGAGCAGCATCGGGTTTTCTTTTCAGACGAAAGAGCAGAATCTGGGATCCTTCTCAGACGAAAGAGAAGCATCGGGGATTCCTCTCAGACGAGAGAGCAGCATCTGGGGATCCTTCTCAGAAGAAAGAGCAGAATCGGGGATCCTTCTCAGACGAAAGAGCAGCATCGGGGATTCTTCTCGGACAAAAGAGCAGCATCGGGGATTCTTCTCAGACGAAAGAGCAGCATCGGGGATTCTTCTCAGACGAAAGAGCAGCATTGGGGTGTCCTTCTGAAACGAAAGAACAGCATCGGGGATCCTTCTCAGACGAAAGAGCAGCATCGGGGATCCTTCTCAGACGAAAGAGCAGCATCGGGGATTCTTCTCAGACGAAAGAGCAGCATCGGCGATCCTTCTCAGACAAAAGAGCAGCATCGGGGATCCTTCTCAGACGACAGAGCAGCATCGGGGATCCTTCTCAGACGAAAGTGCAGCATCGGGGACTCTTCTCAGACGACGACAGAGCAGCATCGGGGGATCCTTCTCAGAAGAAAGAGCAGCATCGGGGATCCTTCTCAGACGGCGACAGTGTAGAATCGGGGGGATCCTTCTCAGAAGAAAGAGCAGCATCGGGGATCCTTCTCAGACGGCGACAGTGTAGAATCGGGGCGATCCTTCTCAGAAGAAAGAGCAGCATCGGGGATCCTTCTCAGACGAAAGAGCAGCATCGGGGTTCTTTTCAGACGAAAGAGCAGAATCGGGGATTCTTCTCAGACGAAAGAGCAGCATCAGGGATTCTTCTCAGAAGAAAGAGCAGCATCGGGGATTCTTCTCAGACGAAAGAGCAGCATCGGGGATTCTTCTCAGACGAAAGAGCAGCATCGGCGATCCTTCTCAGACAAAAGAGCAGCATCGGGGATCCTTCTCAGACGACAGAGCAGCATCGGGGATCCTTCTCAGACGAAAGAGCAGCATCGGGGATCCTTTTCAGACAAAAGAGTAGCATCGGGGATTCTTCTCAGACGAAAGAGCAGCATCGGGGATCCTTTTCAGACGACGACAAAGCAGCATCTGGGGATTCTTCTCAGAAGAAAGAGCAGCATCGGGGATCCTTCTCAGACGGCAACAGTGCAGAATCGGGGGATCCTTCTCAGACGAAAGAGCAGCATCGGGGATTCTTCTCAGACGAAATAGCAGCATCGGGGATTCTTCTCTGACGATAAAGCAGCATCGGGGATTCTTCTCAGACAAAAGAGTAGCATTGGGGATTCTTCTCAGACGAAAGAGCAGCATCGGGGATTCTTCTCAGATGATAGAGCAGCATCGGGGATCCTTTTCAGATGATAGAGCAGCATCGTGGATCCTTCTCAGACGAAAGAGCAGCATCGGGGATTCTTCTCAGACGACAGAGCAGCATTGGGGATCCTTCACAGACGAAAGAGCAGCATCGGCGATCCTTCTCAGACAAAAGAGCAGCATCGAGGATTCTTCTCAGACGAAAGAGCAGCATCAGGGATTCTTCTCAGACGGCGACATTGCAGAATCGGGGTATCCTTCTCAGACGGCGACAGAGCAGAATCGGGGGATCCTTCTCAGAAGAAAGAGCAGCATCGGGGATCCTTCTCAGACGGCGACAGTGCAGAATCGGGGGGATCCTTCTCAGAAGAAAGAGCAGCATCGGGGATCCTTCTCAGACGAAAGAGCAGCATCGGGGTTTCTTTTCAGACGAAAGAGCAGCATCGGGGATTCTTCTCAGCAGAAAGAGCAGCATCGGGGATCCTTCTCAGACGAAAGAGCAGCATCGGGGATTCTTCTCAGACGAAAGAGCAGCATCGGGGATCCTTCTCAGACGAAAGAGCAGCATCGGGGATTCTTCTCAGACGAAAGAGCAGAATCGGGCATCCTTCTCAGACGAAAGAGCAGCATCGGGGATTCTTCTCAGACGAAAGAGCAGCATCGGGGATCCTTCTCAGACGAAAGAGCAGCATCGGGGATTCTTCTCAGACGAAAGAGCAGAATCGGGCATCCTTCTCAGACGAAAGAGCAGCATCGGGGATCCTTCTCTGACGAAAGAGCAGCATCGGGGATTCTTTTCAGACAAAAGAGCAGAATCGGGTATCCTTCTCAGACGGCGACAGTGCAGAATCGGGGGAACCTTCTCAGACGAAAGAGCAGCATCGGCGATCCTTCTCAGACAAAAGAGCAGCATCGGGGATCCTTCTCAGACGGCGACAGTGCAGAATCGGGGGATCCTTCTCAGACGAAAGAGCAGCATCGGGGATTCTTCTCAGACGAAATAGCAGCATCGGGGATTCTTCTCAGACGATAAAGCAGCATCGGGGATTCTTCTCAGACAAAAGAGCAGCATCGGGGATTCTTCTCAGACGAAAGAGCAGCATCGGGGATTCTTCTCAGATGATAGAGCAGCATCGGGGATCCTTTTCAGATGATAGAGCAGCATCGTGGATCCTTCTCAGACGAAAGAGCAGCATCGGGGATTCTTCTTAGACAAAAGAGCAGCATCGACGATCCTTCTCAGACAAAAGAGCAGCATCGGGGATCCTTCTCAGACGACAGAGCAGCATTGGGGATCCTTCACAGACGAAAGAGCAGCATCGGCGATCCTTCTCAGACAAAAGAGCAGCATCGAGGATCCTTTTCAGACGACGACAAAGCAGCATCTGGGGATCCTTCTCAGAAGAAAGAGCAGCATCGGGGATCCTTCTCAGTGGGCGACAGTGCAGAATCGGGGGATCCTTCTCAGACGAAAGAGCAGCATCGGGGATTCTTCTCAGACAATAAAGCAGCATCGGGGATTCTTCTCAGACAAAAGAGCAGCATCGGGGATTCTTCTCAGACGAAAGAGCAGCATCGGCGATCCTTCTCAGACAAAAGAGCAGCATCGGGGATCCTTCTCAGACGACAGAGCAGCATTGGGGATCCTTCACAGACGAAAGAGCAGCATCGGCGATCCTTCTCAGACAAAAGAGCAGCATCGAGGATTCTTCTCAGACGAAAGAGCAGCATCAGGGATTCTTCTCAGACGACAGAGCAGAATTTGGGGATCCTTCTCAGAAGAAAGAGCAGCATCGGGGATCCTTCTCAGACGACAGAGCAGCATTGGGGATCCTTCACAGACGAAAGAGCAGCATCGGCGATCCTTCTCAGACAAAAGAGCAGCATCGAGGATTCTTCTCAGACGAAAGAGCAGCATCAGGGATTCTTCTCAGACGACAGAGCAGAATTTGGGGATCTTTCTCAGAAGAAAGAGCAGCATCGGGGATCATTCTCAGACGGCGACATTGCAGAATCGGGGTATCCTTCTCAGACGGCGACAGAGCAGAATCGGGGGATCCTTCTCAGAAGAAAGAGCAGCTTCGGGGATTCTTCTCAGACGAAAGAGCAGCATCGGGGTTTCTTTTCAGACGAAAGAGCAGAATCGGGGATCCTTCTCAGACGAAAGAGCAGCATCGGGGATTCTTCTCAGACGAGAGAGCAGCATCTGGGGATCCTTCTCAGAAGAAAGAGCAGAATCGGGGATCCTTCTCAGACGAAAGAGCAACATCGGGGATTCTTCTCGGACAAAAGAGCAGCATCGGGGATTCTTCTCAGACGAAAGAGCAGCATCGGGGATTCTTCTCAGACGAAAGAGCAGCATTGGGGTGTCCTTCTGAAACGAAAGAACAGCATCGGGGATCCTTCTCAGACGAAAGAGCAGCATCGGGGATCCTTCTCAGACGAAAGAGCAGCATCGGGGATTCTTCTCAGACGAAAGAGCAGCATCGGGGTTTCTTTTCAAACGAAAGAGCAGAATCGGGGATCCTTCTCAGACGAAAGAGCAGCATCGGGGATTCTTCTCAGACGAGAGAGCAGCATCTGGGGATCCTTCTCAGAAGAAAGAGCAGAATCGGGGATCCTTCTCAGACGAAAGAGCAACATCGGGGATTCTTCTCGGACAAAAGAGCAGCATCGGGGATTCTTCTCAGACGAAAGAGCAGCATCGGGGATTCTTCTCAGACGAAAGAGCAGCATTGGGGTGTCCTTCTGAAACGAAAGAACAGCATCGGGGATCCTTCTCAGACGAAAGAGCAGCATCGGGGATCCTTCTCAGACGAAAGAGCAGCATCGGGGATTCTTCTCAGACGAAAGAGCAGCATCGGCGATCCTTCTCAGACAAAAGAGCAGCATCGGGGATCCTTCTCAGACGACAGAGCAGCATCGGGGATCCTTCTCAGACGAAAGTGCAGCATCGGGGACTCTTCTCAGACGACGACAGAGCAGCATCGGGGGATCCTTCTCAGAAGAAAGAGCAGCTTCGGGGATCCTTCTCAGACGGCGACAGTGTAGAATCGGGGGGATCCTTCTCAGAAGAAAGAGCAGCATCGGGGTTCTTTTCAGACGAAAGAGCAGAATCGGGGATTCTTCTCAGCAGAAAGAGCAGCATCGGGGATCCTTCTCAGACGAAAAAGCAGCATCGGGGATTCTTCTCAGACGAAAGAGCAGCATCGGGGATCCTTCTCAGACGAAAGAGCAGCATCGGGGATTCTTTTCAGACGAAAGAGCAGCATCGGGGATCCTTCTCTGACGAAAGAGCAGAATCGGGGTTTCTTCTCAGACGAAAGAGCAACATCGGGGATTCTTCTCGGACAAAAGAGCAGCATCGGGGATTCTTCTCAGACGAAAGAGCAGCATCGGGGATTCTTCTCAGACGAAAGAGCAGCATTGGGGTGTCCTTCTGAAACGAAAGAACAGCATCGGGGATCCTTCTCAGACGAAAGAGCAGCATCGGGGATCCTTCTCAGACGAAAGAGCAGCATCGGGGATTCTTCTCAGACGAAAGTGCAGCATCGGGGACTCTTCTCAGACGACGAAAGAGCAGCATCGGGGATCCTTCAGAGACGAAAGAGCAGCATCGGCGATCCTTCTCAGACAAAAGAGCAGCATCGAGGATTCTTCTCAGACGAAAGAGCAGCATCAGGGATTCTTCTCAGACGACAGAGCAGAATTTGGGGATCTTTCTCAGAAGAAAGAGCAGCATCGGGGATCATTCTCAGACGGCGACATTGCAGAATCGGGGTATCCTTCTCAGACGGCGACAGAGCAGAATCGGGGGATCCTTCTCAGAAGAAAGAGCAGCATCGGGGATTCTTCTCAGACGAAAGAGCAGCATCGGGGTTTCTTTTCAGACGAAAGAGCAGAATCGGGGATCCTTCTCAGACGAAAGAGCAGCATCGGGGATTCTTCTCAGACGAGAGAGCAGCATCTGGGGATCCTTCTCAGAAGAAAGAGCAGAATCGGGGATCCTTCTGAGACGAAAGAGCAACATCGGGGATTCTTCTCGGACAAAAGAGCAGCATCGGGGATTCTTCTCAGACGAAAGAGCAGCATCGGGGATTCTTCTCAGACGAAAGAGCAGCATTGGGGTGTCCTTCTGAAACGAAAGAACAGCATCGGGGATCCTTCTCAGACGAAAGAGCAGCATCGGGGATCCTTCTCAGACGAAAGAGCAGCATCGGGGATCCTTCTCAGACGAAAGTGCAGCATCGGGGACTCTTCTCAGACGACGACAGAGCAGCATCGGGGGATCCTTCTCAGAAGAAAGAGCAGCTTCGGGGATCCTTCTCAGACGGCGACAGTGTAGAATCGGGGGGATCCTTCTCAGAAGAAAGAGCAGCATCGGGGTTCTTTTCAGACGAAAGAGCAGAATCGGGGATTCTTCTCAGCAGAAAGAGCAGCATCGGGGATCCTTCTCAGACGAAAAAGCAGCATCGGGGATTCTTCTCAGACGAAAGAGCAGCATCGGGGATCCTTCTCAGACGAAAGAGCAGCATCGGGGATTCTTTTCAGACGAAAGAGCAGCATCGGGGATCCTTCTCTGACGAAAGAGCAGAATCGGGGTTTCTTTTCAGACGAAAGAGCAGAATCGGGGATCCTTCTCAGACGAAAGAGCAGCATCGGGGATTCTTCTCAGACGAAAGAGCAGCATCGGGGTTTCTTTTCAGACGAAAGAGCAGAATCGGGGATCCTTCTCAGACGAAAGAGCAGCATCGGGGATTCTTCTCAGACGAGAGAGCAGCATCTGGGGATCCTTCTCAGAAGAAAGAGCAGAATCGGGGATCCTTCTCAGACGAAAGAGCAACATCGGGGATTCTTCTCGGACAAAAGAGCAGCATCGGGGATTCTTCTCAGACGAAAGAGCAGCATCGGGGATTCTTCTCAGACGAAAGAGCAGCATTGGGGTGTCCTTCTGAAACGAAAGAACAGCATCGGGGATCCTTCTCAGACGAAAGAGCAGCATCGGGGATCCTTCTCAGACGAAAGAGCAGCATCGGGGATTCTTCTCAGACGAAAGAGCAGCATCGGCGATCCTTCTCAGACAAAAGAGCAGCATCGGGGATCCTTCTCAGACGACAGAGCAGCATCGGGTATCCTTCTCAGACGAAAGTGCAGCATCGGGTATCCTTCTCAGACGAAAGTGCAGCATCGGGGACTCTTCCCAGACGACGACAGAGCAGCATCGGGGGATCCTTCTCAGAAGAAAGAGCAGCTTCGGGGATCCTTCTCAGACGGCGACAGTGTAGAATCGGGGGGATCCTTCTCAGAAGAAAGAGCAGCATTGGGGTTCTTTTCAGACGAAAGAGCAGAATCGGGGATTCTTCTCAGACGAAAGAGCAGCATCGGGGATCCTTCTCTGACGAAAGAGCAGAATCGGGGATTCTTCTCAGACGGCGACAGTGTAGAATCGGGGGATCCTTCTCAGACGAAAGAGCAGCATCGGCGATCCTTCTCAGACAAAAGAGCAGCATCGGGGATCCTTCTCAGACGACAGAGCAGCATCGGGGATCCTTCTCAGATGATAGAGCAGCATCGGGGATCCTTCTCAGACGAAAGAGCAGCATCGGGGATTCTTCTCAGAAGAAAGAGCTGCATCGGGGATCCTTCTCAGAAGAAAGAGCAGCATCGGGGATTCTTCTCAGACGAAAGAGCAGCATCGGGGATCCTTCTCAGACGAAAGAGCAGCATCGGGGATTCTTCTCAGACGAAAGAGCATTATCGGGGATTCTTCTCAGAAGAAAGAGCAGCATTGGGGATCCTTCACAGACGAAAGAGCAGCATCGGCGATCCTTCTCAGACAAAAGAGCAGCATCGAGGATTCTTCTCAGACGAAAGAGCAGCATCGGGGATTCTTCTCAGACGACAGAGCAGAATTTGGGGATCCTTCTCAGACAAAAGAGCAGCATCGGGGTTTCTTTTCAGATGAAAGAGCAGAATCGGGGATTCTTCTCAGCAGAAAGAGCAGCATCGGGGATCCTTCTCAGACGAAAGAGCAGCATCGGGGATTCTTCTCAGACGAAAGAGCAGCATCGGGGATCCTTCTCAGACGAAAGAGCAGCATCGGGGATTCTTTTCAGACGAAAGAGCAGAATCGGGGATCCTTCTCAGACGAAAGAGCAGCATCGGGGATCCTTCTCTGACGAAAGAGCAGCATCGGGGATTCTTTTCAGACGAAAGAGCAGAATCGGGGATTCTTCTCAGACGGCGACAGTGCAGAATCGGGGGATCCTTCTCAGACGAAAGAGCAGCATCGGCGATCCTTCTCAGACAAAAGAGCAGCATCGGGGATCCTTCTCAGACGACAGAGCAGCATCGGGGATCCTTCTCAGATGATAGAGCAGCATCGGGGATCCTTCTCAGACGAAAGAGCAGCATCGGGGATTCTTCTCAGACGAAAGAGCAGCATCGGGGATTCTTCTCAGATGATAGAGCAGCATCGGGGATTCTTCTCAGACGAAAGAGCAGCATCGGGGATTCTTCTCAGACGAAAGAGCAGCATCGGCGATCCTTCTCAGACAAAAGAGCAGCATCGGGGATCCTTCTCAGACGACAGAGCAGCATCGGGTATCCTTCTCAGATGATAGAGCAGCATCGGGGATCCTTCAGAGACGAAAGAGCAGCATCGGCGATCCTTCTCAGACAAAAGAGCAGCATCGAGGATTCTTCTCAGACGAAAGAGCAGCATCGGGGATTCTTCTCAGACGAAAGAGCAGCATCGGGGATCCTTCTCAGACGAAAGAGCAGCATCGGGGATTCTTCTCAGACGAAAGAGCATTATCGGGGATTCTTCTCAGAAGAAAGAGCTGCATCGGGGATCCTTCTCAGAGGAAAGAGCAGCATCGGGGATTCTTCTCAGACGAAAGAGCAGCATCGGGGATCCTTCTCAGACAAAAGAGTAGCATCGGGGATTCTTCTCAGACGAAAGAGCAGCATCGGGGATCCTTTTCAGACGACGACAAAGCAGCATCTGGGGATCCTTCTCAGAAGAAAGAGCAGCATCGGGGATCCTTCTCAGACGGCGACAGTGCAGAATCGGGGAATCCTTCTCAGACGAAAGAGCAGCATCGGGGATTCTTCTCAGACGAAATAGCAGCATCGGGGATTCTTCTCAGACGATAAAGCAGCATCGGGGATTCTTCTCAGACAAAAGAGCAGCATCGGGGATTCTTCTCAGACGAAAGAGCAGCATCGGGGATTCTTCTCAGATGATAGAGCAGCATCGGGGATCCTTCTCAGACGAAAGAGCAGCATCGGAGATTCTTCTTAGACGAAAGAGCAGCATCGGCGATCCTTCTCAGACAAAAGAACAGCATCGGGGATCCTTCTCAGACGACAGAGCAGCATTGGGGATCCTTCACAGACGAAAGAGCAGCATCGGCGATCCTTCTCAGACAAAAGAGCAGCATCGAGGATTCTTCTCAGACGAAAGAGCAGCATCAGGGATTCTTCTCAGACGACAGAGCAGAATTTGGGGATCTTTCTCAGAAGAAAGAGCAGCATCGGGGATCCTTCTCAGACGGCGACATTGCAGAATCGGGGTATCCTTCTCAGACGGCGACAGAGCAGAATCGGGGGATCCTTCTCAGAAGAAAGAGCAGCATCGGGGATCCTTCTCAGACGAAAGAGCAGCATCGGGGTTTCTTTTCAGACGAAAGAGCAGCATCGGGGATTCTTCTCAGCAGAAAGAGCAGCATCGGGGATCCTTCTCAGACCAGAGAGCAGCATCAGGGATTCTTCTCAGACGATAAAGCAGCATCGGGGATTCTTCTCGGACAAAAGAGCAGCATCGGGGATTCTTCTCAGACGAAAGAGCAGCATCGGGGATTCTTCTCAGACGAAAGAGCAGCATCGGGGTGTCCTTCTCAAACGAAAGAACAGCATCGGGGATCCTTCTCAGACGAAAGAGCAGCATCGGGGATCCTTCTCAGACGAAAGAGCAGCATCGGGGATTCTTCTCAGACGAAAGAGCAGCATCGGCGATCCTTCTCAGACAAAAGAGCAGCATCAGGGATCCTTCTCAGACGACAGAGTAGCATCGGGGATCCTTCTCAGATGATAGAGCAGCATCGGGGGATCTTTCTCAGACGACGACAGAGCAGAGTCGTGGGAACATCTAAGACGGCGTGAGAGCAGAGTCGTGGGACCTTCTCAGACGAAACAGCAGCATCGGGGACTCTTCTCAGACGACGACAGAGCAGCATCGGGGGTTCTTAGACGGCGACGGAACAGCATCGGGGATTCTTCTCAGACGAAAGAGCAGCATCAGGGATTCTTCTCAGACGACAGAGCAGAATTTGGGGATCCTTCTCAGAAGAAAGAGCAGCATCGGGGATCCTTCTCAGACGGCGACATTGTAGAATCGGGGTATCCTTCTCAGACGGCGACAGAGCAGAATCGGGGGATCCTTTTCAGACGAAAGAGCAGAATCGGGGATCCTTCTCAGACAGCGACAGTTCAGAATCGGGGGATCCTTCTCAGAAGAAAGAGCAGCATCGGGGATCCTTCTCAGACGAAAGAGCAGCATCGGGGATTCTTCTCAGACGAAAGATCAGCATCGGAGTGTCCTTCTCAAACGAAAGAACAGCATCGGGGATCCTTCTCAGACGAAAGAGCAGCATCGGGGATCCTTCTCAGACGAAAGAGCAGCATCGAGGTTTCTTTTCAGACGAAAGAGCAGAATCGGGGATTCTTCTCAGCAGAAAGAGCAGCATCGGGGATCCTTCTCAGACGAAAGAGCAGCATCGGGGATTCTTCTCAGACGAAAGAGCAGCATCGGGGATCCTTCTCAGACGAAAGAGCAGCATCGGGGATTCTTTTCAGACGAAAGAGCAGAATCGGGGATCCTTCTCAGACGGCGACAGTGCAGAATCGGGGGATCCTTCTCAGACGAAAGAGCAGCATCGGCGATCCTTCTCAGACAAAAGAGCAGCATCGGGGATCCTTCTCAGACGACAGAGCAGCATCGGGGATCCTTCTCAGATGATAGAGCAGCATCGGGGATCCTTCTCAGACGAAAGAGCAGCATCGGGGATTCTTCTCAGACGAAAGAGCAGCATCAGGGATTCTTCTCAGAAGAAAGAGCTGCATCGGGGATCCTTCTCAGAAGAAAGAGCAGCATCGGGGATTCTTCTCAGACGAAAGAGCAGCATCGGGGATCCTTCTCAGACAAAAGAGTAGCATCGGGGATTCTTCTCAGACGAAAGAGCAGCATCGGGGATCCTTTTCAGACGACGACAAAGCAGCATCTGGGGATCCTTCTCAGAAGAAAGAGCAGCATCAGGGATCCTTCTCAGACGGCGACAGTGCAGAATCGGGGGATCCTTCTCAGACGAAAGAGCAGCATCGGGGATTCTTCTCAGACGAAATAGCAGCATCGGGGATTCTTCTCAGACGATAAAGCAGCATCGGGGATTCTTCTCAGACAAAAGAGCAGCATCGGGGATTCTTCTCAGACGAAAGAGCAGCATCGGGGATTCTTCTCAGACGAAAGAGCAGCATCAGGGATTCTTCTCAGACGACAGAGCAGCATCGGGGATCCTTCTCAGATGATAGAGCAGCATCGGGGATCCTTCTCAGACGAAAGAGCAGCATCGGGGATTCTTCTCAGACGAAAGAGCAGCATCGGCGATCCTTCTCAGACAAAAGAGCAGCATCGGGGATCCTTCTCAGACGACAGAGCAGCATTGGGGATCCTTCACAGACGAAAGAGCAGCATCGGCGATCCTTCTCAGACAAAAGAGCAGCATCGAGGATTCTTCTCAGACGAAAGAGCAGCATCAGGGATTCTTCTCAGACGACAGAGCAGAATTTGGGGATCCTTCTCAGAAGAAAGAGCAGCATCGGGGATCCTTCTCAGACGGCGACATTGCAGAATCGGGGTATCCTTCTCAGACGGCGACAGAGCAGAATCGGGGGATCCTTCTCAAAAGAAAGAGCAGCATCGGGGATCCTTCTCAGACGAAAGAGCAGCATCGGGGTTTCTTTTCAGACGAAAGAGCAGAATCGGGGATCCTTCGCAGACGAGAGAGCAGCATCGGGGATTCTTCTCAGACAAAAGAGCAGCATCGACGATCCTTCTCAGACAAAAGAGCAGCATCGGGGATCCTTCTCAGACGACAGAGCAGCATTGGGGATCCTTCACAGACGAAAGAGCAGCATCGGCGATCCTTCTCAGACAAAAGAGCAGCATCGAGGATTCTTCTCAGACGAAAGAGCAGCATCAGGGATTCTTCTCAGACGACAGAGTAGAATTTGGGGATCTTTCTCAGAAGTAAGAGCAGCATCGGGGATCCTTCTCAGACGGCGACATTGCAGAATCGGGGTATCCTTCTCAGACGGCGACAGAGCAGAATCGGGGGATTCTTCTCAGAAGAAAGAGCAGCATCGGGGATCCTTCTCAGACGGCGACAGTGCAGAATCGGGGGGATCCTTCTCAGAAGAAAGAGCAGCATCGGGGATCCTTCTCAGACGAAAGAGCAGTGCAGAATCGGGGGATCCTTCTCAGACGAAAGAGCAGCATCGGGGATTCTTCTCAGACGAAATAGCAGCATCGGGGATTCTTCTCAGACGATAAAGCAGCATCGGGGATTCTTCTCAGACAAAAGAGCAGCATCGGGGATTCTTCTCAGACGAAAGAGCAGCATCGGGGATTCTTCTCAGACGAAAGAGCAGCATCGGCGATCCTTCTCAGACAAAAGAGCAGCATCGGGGATCCTTCTCAGACGACAGAGCAGCATCGGGGATCCTTCTCAGATGATAGAGCAGCATCGGGGATCCTTCAGAGACGAAAGAGCAGCATCGGCGATCCTTCTCAGACAAAAGAGCAGCATCGAGGATTCTTCTCAGACGAAAGAGCAGCATCGGGGATTCTTCTCAGACGAAAGAGCAGCATCGGGGATTCTTCTCAGACGAAAGAGCATTATCAGGGATTCTTCTCAGAAGAAAGAGCTGCATCGGGGATCCTTCTCAGAGGAAAGAGCAGCATCGGGGATTCTTCTCAGACGAAAGAGCAGCATCGGGGATCCTTCTCAGACAAAAGAGTAGCATCGGGGATTCTTCTCAGACGAAAGAGCAGCATCGGGGATCCTTTTCAGACGACGACAAAGCAGCATCTGGGGATCCTTCTCAGAAGAAAGAGCAGCATCGGGGATCCTTCTCAGACGGCGACAGTGCAGAATCGGGGGATCCTTCTCAGACGAAAGAGCAGCATCGGGGATTCTTCTCAGACGAAATAGCAGCATCGGGGATTCTTCTCAGACGATAAAGCAGCATCGGGGATTCTTCTCAGACAAAAGAGCAGCATCGGGGATTCTTCTCAGACGAAAGAGCAGCATCGGGGATTCTTCTCAGATAATCGGGGATCCTTCTCAGACGAAAGAGCAGCATCGGGGATTCTTCTTAGACGAAAGAGCAGCATCGGCGATCCTTCTCAGACAAAAGAGCAGCATCGGGGATCCTTCTCAGACGACAGAGCAGCATTGGGGATCCTTCACAGACGAAAGAGCAGCATCGGCGATCCTTCTCAGACAAAAGAGCAGCATCGAGGATCCTTCTCAGACGAAAGAGCAGCATCGGGGATTCTTCTCAGACGAAATAGCAGCATCGGGGATTCTTCTCAGACGATAAAGCAGCATCGGGGATTCTTCTCAGACAAAAGAGCAGCATCGGGGATTCTTCTCAGACGAAAGAGCAGCATCGGGGATTCTTCTCAGACGAAAGAGCAGCATCGGCGATCCTTCTCAGACAAAAGAGCAGCATCGGGGATCCTTCTCAGACGACAGAGCAGCATCGGGGATCCTTCTCAGATGATAGAGCAGCATCGGGGATCCTTCAGAGACGAAAGAGCAGCATCGGCGATCCTTCTCAGACAAAAGAGCAGCATCGAGGATTCTTCTCAGACGAAAGAGCAGCATCGGGGATTCTTCTCAGACGAAAGAGCAGCATCGGGGATTCTTCTCAGACGAAAGAGCATTATCAGGGATTCTTCTCAGAAGAAAGAGCTGCATCGGGGATCCTTCTCAGAGGAAAGAGCAGCATCGGGGATTCTTCTCAGACGAAAGAGCAGCATCGGGGATCCTTCTCAGACAAAAGAGTAGCATCGGGGATTCTTCTCAGACGAAAGAGCAGCATCGGGGATCCTTTTCAGACGACGACAAAGCAGCATCTGGGGATCCTTCTCAGAAGAAAGAGCAGCATCGGGGATCCTTCTCAGACGGCGACAGTGCAGAATCGGGGGATCCTTCTCAGACGAAAGAGCAGCATCGGGGATTCTTCTCAGACGAAATAGCAGCATCGGGGATTCTTCTCAGACGATAAAGCAGCATCGGGGATCCTTCTCAGACGAAAGAGCAGCATCGGGGATTCTTCTTAGACGAAAGAGCAGCATCGGCGATCCTTCTCAGACAAAAGAGCAGCATCGGGGATCCTTCTCAGACGACAGAGCAGCATTGGGGATCCTTCACAGACGAAAGAGCAGCATCGGCGATCCTTCTCAGACAAAAGAGCAGCATCGAGGATTCTTCTCAGACGAAAGAGCAGCATCGGGGTGTCCTTCTCAAACGAAAGAACAGCATCTGGGATCCTTCTCAGACGAAAGAGCAGCATCGGGGATCCTTCTCAGACGAAAGAACAGCATCGGGGATCCTTCTCAGACGAAAGAGCAGCATCGGGGATCCTTCTCAGACGAAAGAGCAGCATCAGGGATTCTTCTCAGACGACAGAGCAGAATTTGGGGATCTTTCTCAGAAGAAAGAGCAGCATCGGGGATCCTTCTCAGACGGCGACATTGCAGAATCGGGGTATCCTTCTCAGACGGCGACAGAGCAGAATCGGGGGATCCTTCTCAGAAGAAAGAGCAGCATCGGGGATCCTTCTCAGACGAAAGAGCAGCATCGGGGTTTCTTTTCAGACGAAAGAGCAGCATCGGGGATTCTTCTCAGCAGAAAGAGCAGCATCGGGGATCCTTCTCAGACCAGAGAGCAGCATCAGGGATTCTTCTCAGACGATAAAGCAGCATCGGGGATTCTTCTCGGACAAAAGAGCAGCATCGGGGATTCTTCTCAGACGAAAGAGCAGCATCGGGGATTCTTCTCAGACGAAAGAGCAGATTCGGGGTGTCCTTCTCAAACGAAAGAACAGCATCGGGGATCCTTCTCAGACGAAAGAGCAGCATCGGGGATCCTTCTCAGACGAAAGAGCAGCATCGGGGATTCTTCTCAGACGAAAGAGCAGCATCGGCGATCCTTCTCAGACAAAAGAGCAGCATCAGGGATCCTTCTCAGACGACAGAGTAGCATCGGGGATCCTTTTCAGATGATAGAGCAGCATCGGGGGATCTTTCTCAGACGACGACAGAGCAGAGTCGTGGGAACATCTAAGACGGCGTGAGAGCAGAGTCGTGGGACCTTCTCAGACGAAACAGCAGCATCGGGGATTCTTCTCAGACGAAACAGCAGCATCAGGGATTCTTCTCAGACGACAGAGCAGAATTTGGGGATCCTTCTCAGAAGAAAGAGCAGCATCGGGGATCCTTCTCAGACGGCGACATTGTAGAATCGGGGTATCCTTCTCAGACGGCGACAGAGCAGAATCGGGGGATCCTTTTCAGACGAAAGAGCAGAATCGGGGATCCTTCTCAGACAGCGACAGTGCAGAATCGGGGGATCCTTCTCAGAAGAAAGAGCAGCATCGGGGATCCTTCTCAGACGAAAGAGCAGCATCGGGGATTCTTCTCAGACGAAAGATCAGCATCGGAGTGTCCTTCTCAAACGAAAGAACAGCATCGGGGATCCTTCTCAGACGAAAGAGCAGCATCGGGGATCCTTCTCAGACGAAAGAGCAGCATCGAGATTTCTTTTCAGACGAAAGAGCAGAATCGGGGATTCTTCTCAGCAGAAAGAGCAGCATCGGGGATCCTTCTCAGACGGCGACATTGTAGAATCGGGGGATCCTTCTCAGAAGAAAGAGCAGCATCGGGGATCCTTCTCAGACGACGACAGAGCAGCATCGGGGGATCCTTCTCAGAAGAAAGAGCAGCATCGGGGATCCTTCTCAGACGGCGACAGTGTAGAATCGGGGGGATCCTTCTCAGAAGAAAGAGCAGCATCGGAGATCCTTCTCAGACGGCGACAGTGTAGAATCGGGGGGATCCTTCTCAGAAGAAAGAGCAGCATCGGGGATCCTTCTCAGACGAAAGAGCAGCATCGGGGTTTCTTTTCAGACGAAAGAGCAGAATCGGGGATTCTTCTAAGCAGAAAGAGCAGCATCGGGGATCCTTCTCAGACGAAAGAGCAGCATCGGGGATTCTTCTTAGACGAAAGAGCAGCATCGGCGATCCTTCTCAGACAAAAGAGCAGCATCGGGGATCCTTCTCAGACGACAGAGCAGCATTGGGGATCCTTCTCAGACAAAAGAGCAGCATCGAGGATTCTTCTCAGACGAAAGAGCAGCATCAGGGATTCTTCTCAGACGACAGAGCAGAATTTGGGGATCCTTCTCAGACGAAAGAGCAGCATCGGGGTTTCTTTTCAGACGAAAGAGCAGAATCGGGGATTCTTCTCAGCAGAAAGAGCAGCATCGGGGATCCTTCTCAGACGAAAGAGCAGCATCGGGGATTCTTCTCAGACGAAAGAGCAGCATCGGGGATCCTTCTCAGACGAAAGAGCAGCATCGGGGATTCTTTTCAGACGAAAGAGCAGAATCGGGGATCCTTCTCAGACGAAAGAGCAGCATCGGGGATCCTTCTCTGACGAAAGAGCAGCATCGGGGATTCTTTTCAGACGAAAGAGCAGAATCGGGGATTCTTCTCAGACGGCGACAGTGCAGAATCGGGTGATCCTTCTCAGACGAAAGAGCAGCATCGGCGATCCTTCTCAGACAAAAGAGCAGCATCGAGGATCCTTCTCAGACGACAGAGCAGCATCGGGGATCCTTCTCAGATGATAGAGCAGCATCGGGGATCCTTCTCAGACGAAAGAGCAGTATCGGGGATTCTTCTCAGACGAAAGAGCAGCATCAGGGATTCTTCTCAGAAGAAAGAGCAGCATCGGGGATTCTTCTCAGACGAAAGAGCAGCATCGGGGATCCTTCTCAGACAAAAGAGTAGCATCGGGGATTCTTCTCAGACGAAAGAGCAGCATCGGGGATCCTTTTCAGACGACGACAAAGCAGCATCTGGGGATCCTTCTCAGAAGAAAGAGCAGCATCGGGGATCCTTCTCAGACGGCGACAGTGCAGAATCGGGGGATCCTTCTCAGACGAAAGAGCAGCATCGGGGATTCTTCTCAGACGAAATAGCAGCATCGGGGATTCTTCTCAGACGATAAAGCAGCATCGGGGATTCTTCTCAGACAAAAAAACAGCATCGGGGATTCTTCTCAGACAAAAGAGCAGCATCGGGGATTCTTCTCAGACGAAAGAGCAGCATCGGGGATTCTTCTCAGACGAAAGAGCAGCATCGGCGATCCTTCTCAGACAAAAGAGCAGCATCGGGGATCCTTCTAAGACGACAGAGCAGCATCGGGGATCCTTCTCAGATGATAGAGCAGCATCGGGGATCCTTCTCAGACGACAGAGCAGCATTGGGGATCCTTCACAGACGAAAGAGCAGCATCGGCGATCCTTCTCAGACAAAAGAGCAGCATCGAGGATTCTTCTCAGACGAAAGAGCAGCATCGGGGATTCTTCTCAGACGAAAGAGCAGCATCGGGGATCCTTCTCAGACGAAAGAGCAGCATCGGGGATTCTTCTCAGACGAAAGAGCATTATCGGGGATTCTTCTCAGAAGAAAGAGCTGCATCGGGGATCCTTCTCAGAGGAAAGAGCAGCATCGGGGATTCTTCTCAGACGAAAGAGCAGCATCGGGGATCCTTCTCAGACAAAAGAGTAGCATCGGGGATTCTTCTCAGACGAAAGAGCAGCATCGGGGTTTCTTTTCAGACGAAAGAGCAGAATCGGGGATTCTTTTCAGCAGAAAGAGCAGCATCGGGGATCCTTCTCAGACGAAAGAGCAGCATCGGGGATTCTTCTCAGACGAAAGAGCAGCATCGGGGATCCTTCTCAGACGAAAGAGCAGCATCGGGGATTCTTTTCAGACGAAAGAGCAGAATCGGGGATCCTTCTCAGACGAAAGAGCAGCATCGGGGATTCTTCTCAGACGAAAGAGCAGCATCAGGGATTCTTCTCAGAAGAAAGAGCAGCATCGGGGATTCTTCTCAGACGAAAGAGCAGCATCGGGGATCCTTCTCAGACAAAAGAGTAGCATCGGGGATTCTTCTCAGACGAAAGAGCAGCATCGGGGATCCTTTTCAGACGACGACAAAGCAGCATCTGGGGATCCTTCTCAGAAGAAAGAGCAGCATCGGGGATCCTTCTCAGACGGCGACAGTGCAGAATCGGGGGATCCTTCTCAGACGAAAGAGCAGCATCGGGGATTCTTCTCAGACGAAATAGCAGCATCGGGGATTCTTCTCAGACGATAAAGCAGCATCGGGGATTCTTCTCAGACAAAAAAACAGCATCGGGGATTCTTCTCAGACAAAAGAGCAGCATCGGGGATTCTTCTCAGACGAAAGAGCAGCATCGGGGATTCTTCTCAGACGAAAGAGCAGCATCGGCGATCCTTCTCAGACAAAAGAGCAGCATCGGGGATCCTTCTAAGACGACAGAGCAGCATCGGGGATCCTTCTCAGATGATAGAGCAGCATCGGGGATCCTTCTCAGACGACAGAGCAGCATTGGGGATCCTTCACAGACGAAAGAGCAGCATCGGCGATCCTTCTCAGACAAAAGAGCAGCATCGAGGATTCTTCTCAGACGAAAGAGCAGCATCGGGGATTCTTCTCAGACGAAAGAGCAGCATCGGGGATCCTTCTCAGACGAAAGAGCAGCATCGGGGATTCTTCTCAGACGAAAGAGCATTATCGGGGATTCTTCTCAGAAGAAAGAGCTGCATCGGGGATCCTTCTCAGAGGAAAGAGCAGCATCGGGGATTCTTCTCAGACGAAAGAGCAGCATCGGGGATCCTTCTCAGACAAAAGAGTAGCATCGGGGATTCTTCTCAGACGAAAGAGCAGCATCGGGGTTTCTTTTCAGACGAAAGAGCAGAATCGGGGATTCTTTTCAGCAGAAAGAGCAGCATCGGGGATCCTTCTCAGACGAAAGAGCAGCATCGGGGATTCTTCTCAGACGAAAGAGCAGCATCGGGGATCCTTCTCAGACGAAAGAGCAGCATCGGGGATTCTTTTCAGACGAAAGAGCAGAATCGGGGATCCTTCTCAGACGAAAGAGCAGCATCGGGGATCCTTCTCTGACGAAAGAGCAGCATCGGGGATTCTTTTCAGACGAAAGAGCAGAATCGGGGATTCTTCTCAGACGGCGACAGTGCAGAATCGGGGGTTCCTTCTCAGACGAAAGAGCAGCATCG
Organism: Gobius niger; assembly: GCF_951799975.1. Classification (NCBI taxonomy): domain Eukaryota; kingdom Metazoa; phylum Chordata; class Actinopteri; order Gobiiformes; family Gobiidae; genus Gobius; species Gobius niger. The sequence goes on along the minus strand of NC_136853.1, from coordinate 4,407,944 downwards.
GCGATCCTTCTCAGACAAAAGAGCAGCATCGGGGATCCTTCTCAGACGACAGAGCAGCATCGGGGATTCTTCTCAGAAGAAAGAGCTGCATCGGGGATCCTTCTCAGACAAAAGAGCAGCATCGAGGATTCTTCTCAGCCGAAAGAGCAGCATCAGGGATTCTTCTCAGACGACAGAGCAGAATTTGGGGATCCTTCTCAGAAGAAAGAGCAGCATCGGGGATCCTTCTCAGACGGCGACAGTGCAGAATCGGGGGATCCTTCTCAGACGAAAGAGCAGCATCGGGGATTCTTCTCAGACGAAATAGCAGCATCGGGGATTCTTCTCAGACGATAAAGCAGCATCGGGGATTCTTCTCAGATGATAGAGCAGCATCGGGGATCCTTCTCAGATGATAGAGCAGCATCGGGGATCCTTCTCAGACGAAAGAGCAGCATCGGGGATTCTTCTCAGACGAAAGAGCAGCATCGGCGATCCTTCTCAGACAAAAGAGCAGCATCGGGGATCCTTCTCAGACGACAGAGCAGCATTGGGGATCCTTCACAGACGAAAGAGCAGCATCGGCGATCCTTCTCAGACAAAAGAGCAGCATCGAGGATTCTTCTCAGACGAAAGAGCAGCATCGGGGATTCTTCTCAGACGAAAGAGCAGCATCGGGGATCCTTCTCAGACGAAAGAGCAGCATCGGGGATTCTTCTCAGACGAAAGAGCATTATCGGGGATTCTTCTCAGAAGAAAGAGCTGCATCGGGGATCCTTCTCAGAGGGAAGAGCAGCATCGGGGATTCTTCTCAGACGAAAGAGCAGCATCGGGGATCCTTCTCAGACAAAAGAGTAGCATCGGGGATTCTTCTCAGACGAAAGAGCAGCATCGGGGATCCTTTTCACACGACGACAAAGCAGCATCTGGGGATCCTTCTCAGAAGAAAGAGCAGCATCGGGGATCCTTCTCAGACGGCGACAGTGCAGAATCGGGGGATCCTTCTCAGACGAAAGAGCAGCATCGGGGATTCTTCTCAGACGAAATAGCAGCATCGGGGATTCTTCTCAGACGATAAAGCAGCATCGGGGATTCTTCTCAGACAAAAGAGCAGCATCGGGGATTCTTCTCAGACGAAAGAGCAGCATCGGGGATTCTTCTCAGATGATAGAGCAGCATCGTGGATCCTTCTCAGACGAAAGAGCAGCATCGGGGATTCTTCTTAGACGAAAGAGCAGCATCGGCGATCCTTCTCAGACAAAAGAGCAGCATCGGGGATCCTTCTCAGACGGCAGAGCAGCATTGGGGATCCTTCACAGACGAAAGAGCAGCATCGGCGATCCTTCTCAGACAAAAGAGCAGCATCGAGGATTCTTCTCAGACGAAAGAGCAGCATCAGGGATTCTTCTCAGACGACAGAGCAGAATTTGGGGATCTTTCTCAGAAGAAAGAGCAGCATCGGGGATCCTTCTCAGACGGCGACATTGCAGAATCGGGGTATCCTTCTCAGACGGCGACAGAGCAGAATTTGGGGATCCTTCTCAGAAGAAAGAGCAGCATCGGGGATCCTTCTCAGACGAAAGAGCAGCATCGGGGTTTCTTTTCAGACGAAAGAGCAGCATCGGGGATTCTTCTCAGCAGAAAGAGCAGCATCGGGGATCCTTCTCAGACGAAAGAGCAGCATCGGGGATTCTTCTCAGACGAAAGAGCAGCATCGGGGATCCTTCTCAGACGAAAGAGCAGCATCGGGGATTCTTCTCAGACGAAAGAGCAGAATCGGGCATCCTTCTCAGACGAAAGAGCAGCATCGGGCATCCTTCTCAGACGAAAGAGCAGCATCGGGGATCCTTCTCTGACGAAAGAGCAGCATCGGGGATTCTTTTCAGACAAAAGAGCAGAATCGGGGATCCTTCTCAGACGGCGACAGTGCAGAATCGGGGGATCCTTCTCAGACGACAGAGCAGCATCGGGGATCCTTCTCAGATGATAGAGCAGCATCGGGGATTCTTCTCAGACGAAAGAGCAGAATCGGGCATCCTTCTCAGACGAAAGAGCAGCATCGGGGATCCTTCTCTGACGAAAGAGCAGCATCGGGGATTCTTTTCAGACAAAAGAGCAGAATCGGGGATCCTTCTCAGACGGCGACAGTGCAGAATCGGGGGATCCTTCTCAGACGACAGAGCAGCATCGGGGATCCTTCTCAGATGATAGAGCAGCATCGGGGATCCTTCTCAGACGAAAGAGCAGCATCGGGGATTCTTCTCAGACGAAAGAGCAGCATCAGGGATTCTTCTCAGAAGAAAGAGCTGCATCGGGGATCCTTCTCAGAAGAAAGAGCAGCATCGGGGATTCTTCTCAGACGAAAGAGCAGCATCAGGGATTCTTCTCAGAAGAAAGAGCTGCATCGGGGATCCTTCTCAGAAGAAAGAGCAGCATCGGGGATTCTTCTCAGACGAAAGAGCAGCATCGGGGATCCTTCTCAGACAAAAGAGTAGCATCGGGGATTCTTCTCAGACGAAAGAGCAGCATCGGGGATCCTTTTCAGACGACGACAAAGCAGCATCTGGGGATCCTTCTCGAAAGAAAGAGCAGCATCGGGGATCCTTCTCAGAGGGCGACAGTGCAGAATCGGGGGATCCTTCTCAGACGAAAGAGCAGCATCGGGGATTCTTCTCAGACGAAAGAGCAGCATCGGGGATCCTTTTCAGACGACGACAAAGGAGCATCTGGGGATCCTTCTCAGACGAAATAGCAGCATCGGGGATTCTTCTCAGACGATAAAGCAGCATTGGGGATTCTTCTCAGACGAAATAGCAGCATCGGGGATTCTTCTCAGACGATAAAGCAGCATCGGGGATTCTTCTCAGACGAAAGAGCAGCATCGGGGATTCTTCTCAGCAGAAAGAGCAGCATCGGGGATCCTTCTCAGACGAAAGAGCAGCATCGGGGATTCTTCTCAGACGAAAGAGCAGCATCGGGGATCCTTCTCAGACGAAAGAGCAGCATCGGGGATTCTTCTCAGACGAAAGAGCAGAATCGGGCATCCTTCTCAGACGAAAGAGCAGCATCGGGGATCCTTCTCTGACGAAAGAGCAGCATCGGGGATTCTTTTCAGACAAAAGAGCAGAATCGGGGATCCTTCTCAGACGGCGACAGTGCAGAATCGGGGGATCCTTCTCAGACGACAGAGCAGCATCGGGGATCCTTCTCAGATGATAGAGCAGCATCGGGGATCCTTCTCAGACGAAAGAGCAGCATCGGGGATTCTTCTCAGACGAAAGAGCAGCATCAGGGATTCTTCTCAGAAGAAAGAGCTGCATCGGGGATCCTTCTCAGAAGAAAGAGCAGCATCGGGGATTCTTCTCAGACGAAAGAGCAGCATCAGGGATTCTTCTCAGAAGAAAGAGCTGCATCGGGGATCCTTCTCAGAAGAAAGAGCAGCATCGGGGATCCTTCTCAGACAAAAGAGTAGCATCGGGGATTCTTCTCAGACGAAAGAGCAGCATCGGGGATCCTTTTCAGACGACGACAAAGCAGCATCTGGGGATCCTTCTCAGAAGAAAGAGCAGCATCGGGGATCCTTCTCAGAGGGCGACAGTGCAGAATCGGGGGATCCTTCTCAGACGAAAGAGCAGCATCGGGGATTCTTCTCAGACGAAAGAGCAGCATCGGGGATCCTTTTCAGACGACGACAAAGGAGCATCTGGGGATCCTTCTCAGACGAAATAGCAGCATCGGGGATTCTTCTCAGACGATAAAGCAGCATTGGGGATTCTTCTCAGACGAAATAGCAGCATCGGGGATTCTTCTCAGACGATAAAGCAGCATCGGGGATTCTTCTCAGACGAAAGAGCAGCATCGGGGATTCTTCTCAGACGAAAGAGCAGCATCGGCGATCCTTCTCAGACAAAAGAGCAGCATCGGGGATCCTTCTCAGACGACAGAGCAGCATCTGGGATCCTTCTCAGATGATAGAGCAGCATCGGGGATCCTTCTCAGATGATAGAGCAGCATCGGGGATCCTTCTCAGACGAAAGAGCAGCATCGGGGATTCTTCTCAGACGAAAGAGCAGCATCGGCGATCCTTCTCAGACAAAAGAGCAGCATCGGGGATCCTTCTCATACGACAGAGCAGCATTGGGGATCCTTCACAGACGAAAGAGCACCATCGGGGATTCTTCTCAGACGAAAGAGCAGCATCAGGGATTCTTCTCAGACGACAGAGCAGAATTTGGGGATCCTTCTCAGAAGAAAGAGCAGCATCGGGGATCCTTCTCAGACGACAGAGCAGCATTGGGGATCCTTCACAGACGAAAGAGCAGCATCGGCGATCCTTCTCAGACAAAAGAGCAGCATCGAGGATTCTTCTCAGACGAAAGAGCAGCATCAGGGATTCTTCTCAGACGACAGAGCAGAATTTGGGGACCTTTCTCAGAAGAAAGAGCAGCATCGGGGATCCTTCTCAGACGGCGACAGAGCAGAATCGAGGGATCCTTCTCAGAAGAAAGAGCAGCATCGGGGATTCTTCTCAGACGAAAGAGCAGCATCGGGGTTTCTTTTCAGACGAAAGAGCAGAATCGGGGATCCTTCTCAGACGAAAGAGCAGCATCGGGGATTCTTCTCAGACGAGAGAGCAGCATCTGGGGATCCTTCTCAGAAGAAAGAGCAGAATCGGGGATCCTTCTCAGAAGAAAGAGCAGCATCGGGGATTCTTCTCGGACAAAAGAGCAGCATCGGGGATTCTTCTCAGACGAAAGAGCAGCATCGGGGATTCTTCTCAGACGAAAGAGCAGCATTGGGGTGTCCTTCTCAAACGAAAGAACAGCATCGGGGATCCTTCTCAGACGAAAGAGCAGCATCGGGGATCCTTCTCAGACGAAAGAGCAGCATCGGGGATTCTTCTCAGACGAAAGAGCAGCATCAGCGATCCTTCTCAGACAAAAGAGCAGCATCGGGGATCCTTCTCAGACGACAGAGCAGCATCGAGGATCCTTCTCAGATGATAGAGCAGCATCGGGGGATCTTTCTCAGACGACGACAGAGCAGAGTCGTGGGAACATCTAAGACGGCGTGAGAGCAGAGTCGTGGGACCTTCTCAGACAAAAGTGCAGCATCGGGGACTCTTCTCAGACGACGACAGAGCAGCATCGGGGATCCTTCTCAGACGGCGACAGTGTAGAATCGGGGGGATCCTTCTCAGAAGAAAGAGCAGCATCGGAGATCCTTCTCAGACGGCGACAGTGTAGAATCGGGGGGATCCTTCTCAGAAGAAAGAGCAGCATCGGGGATCCTTCTCAGACGAAAGAGCAGCATCGGGGATTCTTCTCAGACGAAAGAGCAGCATCGGCGATCCTTCTCAGACAAAAGAGCAGCATCAGGGATCCTTCTCAGACGACAGAGTAGCATCGGGGATCCTTCTCAGATGATAGAGCAGCATCGGGGGATCTTTCTCAGACGACGACAGAGCAGAGTCGTGGGAACATCTAAGACGGCGTGAGAGCAGAGTCGTGGGACCTTCTCAGACGAAACAGCAGCATCGGGGACTCTTCTCAGACGACGACAGAGCAGCATCGGGGGTTCTTAGACGGCGACGGAACAGCATCGGGGATTCTTCTCAGACGAAAGAGCAGCATCAGGGATTCTTCTCAGACGACAGAGCAGAATTTGGGGATCCTTCTCAGAAGAAAGAGCAGCATCGGGGATCCTTCTCAGACGGCGACATTGTAGAATCGGGGTATCCTTCTCAGACGGCGACAGAGCAGAATCGGGGGATCCTTTTCAGACGAAAGAGCAGAATCGGGGATCCTTCTCAGACAGCGACAGTGCAGAATCGGGGGATCCTTCTCAGAAGAAAGAGCAGCATCGGGGATCCTTCTCAGACGAAAGAGCAGCATCGGGGATTCTTCTCAGACGAAAGATCAGCATCGGAGTGTCCTTCTCAAACGAAAGAACAGCATCGGGGATCCTTCTCAGACGAAAGAGCAGCATCGGGGATCCTTCTCAGACGAAAGAGCAGCATCGAGATTTCTTTTCAGACGAAAGAGCAGAATCGGGGATTCTTCTCAGCAGAAAGAGCAGCATCGGGGATCCTTCTCAGACGAAAGAGCAGCATCGGGGATTCTTCTCAGACGAAAGAGCAGCATCGGGGATCCTTCTCAGACGAAAGAGCAGCATCGGGGATTCTTTTCAGACGAAAGAGCAGAATCGGGGATCCTTCTCAGACGGCGACAGTGCAGAATCGGGGGATCCTTCTCAGACGAAAGAGCAGCATCGGCGATCCTTCTCAGACAAAAGAGCAGCATCGGGGATCCTTCTCAGACGACAGAGCAGCATCGGGGATCCTTCTCAGATGATAGAGCAGCATCGGGGATCCTTCTCAGACGAAAGAGCAGCATCGGGGATTCTTCTCAGACGAAAGAGCAGCATCAGGGATTCTTCTCAGAAGAAAGAGCTGCATCGGGGATCCTTCTCAGAAGAAAGAGCAGCATCGGGGATTCTTCTCAGACGAAAGAGCAGCATCGGGGATCCTTCTCAGACAAAAGAGTAGCATCGGGGATTCTTCTCAGACGAAAGAGCAGCATCGGGGATCCTTTTCAGACGACGACAAAGCAGCATCTGGGGATCCTTCTCAGAAGAAAGAGCAGTATCAGGGATCCTTCTCAGACGGCGACAGTGCAGAATCGGGGTATCCTTCTCAGACGAAAGAGCAGCATCGGGGATTCTTCTCAGACGAAATAGCAGCATCGGGGATTCTTCTCAGACGATAAAGCAGCATCGGGGATTCTTCTCAGACAAAAGAGCAGCATCGGGGATTCTTCTCAGACGAAAGAGCAGCATCTGGGATTCTTCTCAGACGAAAGAGCAGCATCGGCGATCCTTCTCAGACAAAAGAGCAGCATCGGGGATCCTTCTCAGACGACAGAGCAGCATCGGGGATCCTTCTCAGATGATAGAGCAGCATCGGGGATCCTTCTCAGACGAAAGAGCAGCATCGGGGATTCTTCTCAGACGAAAGAGCAGCATCGGCGATCCTTCTCAGACAAAAGAGCAGCATCGGGGATCCTTCTCAGACGACAGAGCAGCATTGGGGATCCTTCACAGACGAAAGAGCAGCATCGGCGATCCTTCTCAGACAAAAGAGCAGCATCGAGGATTCTTCTCAGACGAAAGAGCAGCATCAGGGATTCTTCTCAGACGACAGAGCAGAATTTGGGGATCCTTCTCAGAAGAAAGAGCAGCATCGGGGATCCTTCTCAGACGGCGACATTGCAGAATCGGGGTATCCTTCTCAGACGGCGACAGAGCAGAATCGGGGGATCCTTCTCAGAAGAAAGAGCAGCATCGGGGATCCTTCTCAGACGAAAGAGCAGCATCGGGGTTTCTTTTCAGACGAAAGAGCAGAATCGGGGATCCTTCGCAGACGAGAGAGCAGCATCGGGGATTCTTCTCAGACAAAAGAGCAGCATCGACGATCCTTCTCAGACAAAAGAGCAGCATCGGGGATCCTTCTCAGACGACAGAGCAGCATTGGGGATCCTTCACAGACGAAAGAGCAGCATCGGCGATCCTTCTCAGACAAAAGAGCAGCATCGAGGATTCTTCTCAGACGAAAGAGCAGCATCAGGGATTCTTCTCAGACGACAGAGTAGAATTTGGGGATCTTTCTCAGAAGTAAGAGCAGCATCGGGGATCCTTCTCAGACGGCGACATTGCAGAATCGGGGTATCCTTCTCAGACGGCGACAGAGCAGAATCGGGGGATCCTTCTCAGAAGAAAGAGCAGCATCGGGGATCCTTCTCAGACGGCGACAGTGCAGAATCGGGGGGATCCTTCTCAGAAGAAAGAGCAGCATCGGGGATCCTTCTCAGACGAAAGAGCAGCATCGGGGTTTCTTTTCAGACGAAAGAGCAGCATCGGGGATTCTTCTCAGCAGAAAGAGCAGCATCGGGGATCCTTCTCAGACGAAAGAGCAGCATCGGGGATTCTTCTCAGACGAAAGAGCAGCATCGGGGATCCTTCTCAGACGAAAGAGCAGCATCGGGGATTCTTCTCAGACGAAAGAGCAGAATCGGGCATCCTTCTCAGACGACGACAAAGCAGCATCTGGGGATCCTTCTCAGAAGAAAGAGCAGCATCGGGGATCCTTCTCAGACGGCGACAGTGCAGAATCGGGGGATCCTTCTCAGACGAAAGAGCAGCATCGGGGATTCTTCTCAGACGAAATAGCAGCATCGGGGATTCTTCTCAGACGATAAAGCAGCATCGGGGATTCTTCTCAGACAAAAGAGCAGCATCGGGGATTCTTCTCAGACGAAAGAGCAGCATCGGGGATTCTTCTCAGACGAAAGAGCAGCATCGGCGATCCTTCTCAGACAAAAGAGCAGCATCGGGGATCCTTCTCAGACGACAGAGCAGCATCGGGGATCCTTCAGAGACGAAAGAGCAGCATCGGCGATCCTTCTCAGACAAAAGAGCAGCATCGAGGATTCTTCTCAGACGAAAGAGCAGCATCGGGGATTCTTCTCAGACGAAAGAGCAGCATCGGGGATCCTTCTCAGACGAAAGAGCAGCATCGGGGATTCTTCTCAGACGAAAGAGCATTATCAGGGATTCTTCTCAGAAGAAAGAGCTGCATCGGGGATCCTTCTCAGAGGAAAGAGCAGCATCGGGGATTCTTCTCAGACGAAAGAGCAGCATCGGGGATCCTTCTCAGACAAAAGAGTAGCATCGGGGATTCTTCTCAGACGAAAGAGCAGCATCGGGGATCCTTTTCAGACGGCGACAGTGCAGAATCGGGGGATCCTTCTCAGACGAAAGAGCAGCATCGGGGATTCTTCTCAGACGAAATAGCAGCATCGGGGATTCTTCTCAGACGATAAAGCAGCATCGGGGATTCTTCTCAGACAAAAGAGCAGCATCGGGGATTCTTCTCAGACGAAAGAGCAGCATCGGGGATTCTTCTCAGATGATAGAGCAGCATCGGGGATCCTTCTCAGACGAAAGAGCAGCATCGGGGATTCTTCTTAGACGAAAGAGCAGCATCGGCGATCCTTCTCAGACAAAAGAGCAGCATCGGGGATCCTTCTCAGACGACAGAGCAGCATTGGGGATCCTTCACAGACGAAAGAGCAGCATCGGCGATCCTTCTCAGACAAAAGAGCAGCATCGAGGATTCTTCTCAGACGAAAGAGCAGCATCGGGGTGTCCTTCTCAAACGAAAGAACAGCATCGGGGATCCTTCTCAGACGAAAGAGCAGCATCGGGGATCCTTCTCAGACGAAAGAACAGCATCGGGGATCCTTCTCAGACGAAAGAGCAGCATCGGGGATCCTTCTCAGACGAAAGAGCAGCATCAGGGATTCTTCTCAGACGACAGAGCAGAATTTGGGGATCTTTCTCAGAAGAAAGAGCAGCATCGGGGATCCTTCTCAGACGGCGACATTGCAGAATCGGGGTATCCTTCTCAGACGGCGACAGAGCAGAATCGGGGGATCCTTCTCAGAAGAAAGAGCAGCATCGGGGATCCTTCTCAGACGAAAGAGCAGCATCGGGGTTTCTTTTCAGACGAAAGAGCAGCATCGGGGATTCTTCTCAGCAGAAAGAGCAGCATCGGGGATCCTTCTCAGACCAGAGAGCAGCATCAGGGATTCTTCTCAGACGATAAAGCAGCATCGGGGATTCTTCTCGAACAAAAGAGCAGCATCGGGGATTCTTCTCAGACGAAAGAGCAGCATCGGGGATTCTTCTCAGACGAAAGAGCAGCATCGGGGTGTCCTTCTCAAACGAAAGAACAGCATCTGGGATTCTTTTCAGACAAAAGAGCAGAATCGGGGATCCTTCTCAGACGGCGACAGTGCAGAATCGGGGGATCCTTCTCAGACGACAGAGCAGCATCGGGGATCCTTCTCAGATGATAGAGCAGCATCGGGGATTCTTCTCAGACGAAAGAGCAGAATCGGGCATCCTTCTCAGACGAAAGAGCAGCATCGGGGATCCTTCTCTGACGAAAGAGCAGCATCGGGGATTCTTTTCAGACAAAAGAGCAGAATCGGGGATCCTTCTCAGACGGCGACAGTGCAGAATCGGGGGATCCTTCTCAGACGACAGAGCAGCATCGGGGATCCTTCTCAGATGATAGAGCAGCATCGGGGATCCTTCTCAGACGAAAGAGCAGCATCGGGGATTCTTCTCAGACGAAAGAGCAGCATCAGGGATTCTTCTCAGAAGAAAGAGCTGCATCGGGGATCCTTCTCAGAAGAAAGAGCAGCATCGGGGATTCTTCTCAGACGAAAGAGCAGCATCAGGGATTCTTCTCAGAAGAAAGAGCTGCATCGGGGATCCTTCTCAGAAGAAAGAGCAGCATCGGGGATTCTTCTCAGACGAAAGAGCAGCATCGGGGATCCTTCTCAGACGAAAGAGCAGCATCGGGGATTCTTCTCAGACGAAAGAGCAGCATCAGGGATTCTTCTCAGAAGAAAGAGCTGCATCGGGGATCCTTCTCAGAAGAAAGAGCAGCATCGGGGATTCTTCTCAGACGAAAGAGCAGCATCGGGGATCCTTCTCAGACAAAAGAGTAGCATTGGGGATTCTTCTCAGACGAAAGAGCAGCATCGGGGATCCTTTTCAGACGACGACAAAGCAGCATCTGGGGATCCTTCTCTGAAGAAAGAGCAGCATCGGGGATCCTTCTCAGACGGCGACAGTGCAGAATCGGGGGATCCTTCTCAGACGAAAGAGCAGCATCGGGGATTCTTCTCAGACGAAACAGCAGCATCGGGGATTCTTCTCAGACGATAAAGCAGCATCGGGGAATCTTCTCAGACAAAAGAGCAGCATCGGGGATTCTTCTCAGACGAAAGAGCAGCATCGGGGATTCTTCTCAGACGAAAGAGCAGCATCGGCGATCCTTCTCAGACAAAAGAGCAGCATCGGGGATCCTTCTCAGACAAAAGAGCAGCATCGGGGATCCTTCTCAGACGACAGAGCAGCATTGGGGATCCTTCACAGACGAAAGAGCAGCATCGGCGATCCTTCTCAGACAATAGAGCAGCATCGAGGATTCTTCTCAGACGAAAGAGCAGCATCGGGGATCCTTCTCAGACGAAAGAGCAGCATCGGGGATTCTTCTCAGACGAAAGAGCATTATCGGGGATTCTTCTCAGAAGAAAGAGCTGCATCGGGGATCCTTCTCAGAGGAAAGAGCAGCATCGGGGATTCTTCTCAGACGAAAGAGCAGCATCGGGGATCCTTCTCAGACAAAAGAGTAGCATCGGGGATTCTTCTCAGACGAAAGAGCAGCATCGGGGTTTCTTTTCAGACGAAAGAGCAGAATCGGGGATTCTTTTCAGCAGAAAGAGCAGCATCGGGGATCCTTCTCAGACGAAAGAGCAGCATCGGGGATTCTTCTCAGACGAAAGAGCAGCATCGGGGATCCTTCTCAGACGAAAGAGCAGCATCGGGGATTCTTTTCAGACGAAAGAGCAGAATCGGGGATCCTTCTCAGACGAAAGAGCAGCATCGGGGATCCTTCTCTGACGAAAGAGCAGCATCGGGGATTCTTTTCAGACGAAAGAGCAGAATCGGGGATTCTTCTCAGACGGCGACAGTGCAGAATCGGGGGTTCCTTCTCAGACGAAAGAGCAGCATCGGCGATCCTTCTCAGACAAAAGAGCAGCATCGGGGATCCTTCTCAGACGACAGAGCAGCATCGGGGATTCTTCTCAGAAGAAAGAGCTGCATCGGGGATCCTTCTCAGACAAAAGAGCAGCATCGAGGATTCTTCTCAGCCGAAAGAGCAGCATCAGGGATTCTTCTCAGACGACAGAGCAGAATTTGGGGATCCTTCTCAGAAGAAAGAGCAGCATCGGGGATCCTTCTCAGACGGCGACAGTGCAGAATCGGGGGATCCTTCTCAGACGAAAGAGTAGCATCGGGGATTCTTCTCAGACGAAATAGCAGCATCGGGGATTCTTCTCAGACGATAAAGCAGCATCGGGGATTCTTCTCAGATGATAGAGCAGCATCGGGGATCCTTCTCAGATGATAGAGCAGCATCGGGGATCCTTCTCAGACGAAAGAGCAGCATCGGGGATTCTTCTCAGACGACAGAGCAGCATCGGCGATCCTTCTCAGACAAAAGAGCAGCATCGGGGATCCTTCTCAGACGACAGAGCAGCATTGGGGATCCTTCACAGACGAAAGAGCAGCATCGGCGATCCTTCTCAGACAAAAGAGCAGCATCGAGGATTCTTCTCAGACGAAAGAGCAGCATCGGGGATTCTTCTCAGACGAAAGAGCAGCATCGGGGATCCTTCTCAGACGAAAGAGCAGCATCGGGGATTCTTCTCAGACGAAAGAGCATTATCGGGGATTCTTCTCAGAAGAAAGAGCTGCATCGGGGATCCTTCTCAGAGGAAAGAGCAGCATCGGGGATTCTTCTCAGACGAAAGAGCAGCATCGGGGATCCTTCTCAGACAAAAGAGTAGCATCGGGGATTCTTCTCAGACGAAAGAGCAGCATCGGGGATCCTTTTCACACGACGACAAAGCAGCATCTGGGGATCCTTCTCAGAAGAAAGAGCAGCATCGGGGATCCTTCTCAGACGGCGACAGTGCAGAATCGGGGGATCCTTCTCAGACGAAAGAGCAGCATCGGGGATTCTTCTCAGACGAAATAGCAGCATCGGGGATTCTTCTCAGACGATAAAGCAGCATCGGGGATTCTTCTCAGACAAAAGAGCAGCATCGGGGATTCTTCTCAGACGAAAGAGCAGCATCGGGGATTCTTCTCAGATGATAGAGCAGCATCGTGGATCCTTCTCAGACGAAAGAGCAGCATCGGGGATTCTTCTTAGACGAAAGAGCAGCATCGGCGATCCTTCTCAGACAAAAGAGCAGCATCGGGGATCCTTCTCAGACGGCAGAGCAGCATTGGGGATCCTTCACAGACGAAAGAGCAGCATCGGCGATCCTTCTCAGACAAAAGAGCAGCATCGAGGATTCTTCTCAGACGAAAGAGCAGCATCAGGGATTCTTCTCAGACGACAGAGCAGAATTTGGGGATCTTTCTCAGAAGAAAGAGCAGCATCGGGGATCCTTCTCAGACGGCGACATTGCAGAATCGGGGTATCCTTCTCAGACGGCGACAGAGCAGAATTTGGGGATCCTTCTCAGAAGAAAGAGCAGCATCGGGGATCCTTCTCAGACGAAAGAGCAGCATCGGGGTTTCTTTTCAGACGAAAGAGCAGCATCGGGGATTCTTCTCAGCAGAAAGAGCAGCATCGGGGATCCTTCTCAGACGAAAGAGCAGCATCGGGGATTCTTCTCAGACGAAAGAGCAGCATCGGGGATCCTTCTCAGACGAAAGAGCAGCATCGGGGATTCTTCTCAGACGAAAAAGCAGAATCGGGCATCCTTCTCAGACGAAAGAGCAGCATCGGGCATCCTTCTCAGACGAAAGAGCAGCATCGGGGATCCTTCTCTGACGAAAGAGCAGCATCGGGGATTCTTTTCAGACAAAAGAGCAGAATCGGGGATCCTTCTCAGACGGCGACAGTGCAGAATCGGGGGATCCTTCTCAGACGACAGAGCAGCATCGGGGATTCTTCTCAGACGAAAGAGCAGCATCAGGGATTCTTCTCAGAAGAAAGAGCTGCATCGGGGATCCTTCTCAGAAGAAAGAGCAGCATCGGGGATTCTTCTCAGACGAAAGAGCAGCATCGGGGATCCTTCTCAGACAAAAGAGTAGCATCGGGGATTCTTCTCAGACGAAAGAGCAGCATCGGGGATCCTTTTCAGACGACGACAAAGCAGCATCTGGGGATCCTTCTCAGAAGAAAGAGCAGCATCGGGGATCCTTCTCAGAGGGCGACAGTGCAGAATCGGGGGATCCTTCTCAGACGAAAGAGCAGCATCGGGGATTCTTCTCAGACGAAAGAGCAGCATCGGGGATCCTTTTCAGACGACGACAAAGGAGCATCTGGGGATCCTTCTCAGACGAAATAGCAGCATCGGGGATTCTTCTCAGACGATAAAGCAGCATTGGGGATTCTTCTCAGACGAAATAGCAGCATCGGGGATTCTTCTCAGACGATAAAGCAGCATCGGGGATTCTTCTCAGACGAAAGAGCAGCATCGGGGATTCTTCTCAGCAGAAAGAGCAGCATCGGGGATCCTTCTCAGACGAAAGAGCAGCATCGGGGATTCTTCTCAGACGAAAGAGCAGCATCGGGGATCCTTCTCAGACGAAAGAGCAGCATCGGGGATTCTTCTCAGACGAAAGAGCAGAATCGGGCATCCTTCTCAGACGAAAGAGCAGCATCGGGGATCCTTCTCTGACGAAAGAGCAGCATCGGGGATTCTTTTCAGACAAAAGAGCAGAATCGGGGATCCTTCTCAGACGGCGACAGTGCAGAATCGGGGGATCCTTCTCAGACGACAGAGCAGCATCGGGGATCCTTCTCAGATGATAGAGCAGCATCGGGGATCCTTCTCAGGAGAAAGAGCAGCATCGGGGATTCTTCTCAGACGAAAGAGCAGCATCAGGGATTCTTCTCAGAAGAAAGAGCTGCATCGGGGATCCTTCTCAGAAGAAAGAGCAGCATCGGGGATTCTTCTCAGACGAAAGAGCAGCATCAGGGATTCTTCTCAGAAGAAAGAGCTGCATCGGGGATCCTTCTCAGAAGAAAGAGCAGCATCGGGGATTCTTCTCAGACGAAAGAGCAGCATCGGGGATCCTTCTCAGACAAAAGAGCAGCATCGGGGATCCTTTTCAGACGACGACAAAGCAGCATCTGGGGATCCTTCTCAGAAGAAAGAGCAGCATCGGGGATCCTTCTCAGAGGGCGACAGTGCAGAATCGGGGGATCCTTCTCAGACGAAAGAGCAGCATCGGGGATTCTTCTCAGACGAAAGAGCAGCATCGGGGATCCTTTTCAGACGACGACAAAGGAGCATCTGGGGATCCTTCTCAGACGAAATAGCAGCATCGGGGATTCTTCTCAGACGATAAAGCAGCATTGGGGATTCTTCTCAGACGAAATAGCAGCATCGGGGATTCTTCTCAGACGATAAAGCAGCATCGGGGATTCTTCTCAGACGAAAGAGCAGCATCGGGGATTCTTCTCAGACGAAAGAGCAGCATCGGCGATCCTTCTCAGACAAAAGAGCAGCATCGGGGATCCTTCTCAGACGACAGAGCAGCATCTGGGATCCTTCTCAGATGATAGAGCAGCATCGGGGATCCTTCTCAGATGATAGAGCAGCATCGGGGATCCTTCTCAGACGAAAGAGCAGCATCGGGGATTCTTCTCAGACGACAGAGCAGAATTTGGGGATCCTTCTCAGAAGAAAGAGCAGCATCGGGGATCCTTCTCAGACGACAGAGCAGCATTGGGGATCCTTCACAGACGAAAGAGCAGCATCGGCGATCCTTCTCAGACAAAAGAGCAGCATCGAGGATTCTTCTCAGACGAAAGAGCAGCATCAGGGATTCTTCTCAGACGACAGAGCAGAATTTGGGGACCTTTCTCAGAAGAAAGAGCAGCATCGGGGATCCTTCTCAGACGGCGACAGAGCAGAATCGAGGGATCCTTCTCAGAAGAAAGAGCAGCATCGGGGATTCTTCTCAGACGAAAGAGCAGCATCGGGGTTTCTTTTCAGACGAAAGAGCAGAATCGGGGATCCTTCTCAGACGAAAGAGCAGCATCGGGGATTCTTCTCAGACGAGAGAGCAGCATCTGGGGATCCTTCTCAGAAGAAAGAGCAGAATCGGGGATCCTTCTCAGAAGAAAGAGCAGCATCGGGGATTCTTCTCAGACGAAAGAGCAGCATTGGGGTGTCCTTCTCAAACGAAAGAACAGCATCGGGGATCCTTCTCAGACGAAAGAGCAGCATCGGGGATCCTTCTCAGACGAAAGAGCAGCATCGGGGATTCTTCTCAGACGAAAGAGCAGCATCAGCGATCCTTCTCAGACAAAAGAGCAGCATCGGGGATCCTTCTCAGACGACAGAGCAGCATCGAGGATCCTTCTCAGATGATAGAGCAGCATCGGGGGATCTTTCTCAGACGACGACAGAGCAGAGTCGTGGGAACATCTAAGACGGCGTGAGAGCAGAGTCGTGGGACCTTCTCAGACGAAAGTGCAGCATCGGGGACTCTTCTCAGACGACGACAGAGCAGCATCGGGGGATCCTTCTCAGAAGAAAGAGCAGCATCGGGGATCCTTCTCAGACGGCGACAGTGTAGAATCGGGGGGATCCTTCTCAGAAGAAAGAGCAGCATCGGAGATCCTTCTCAGACGGCGACAGTGTAGAATCGGGGGGATCCTTCTCAGAAGAAAGAGCAGCATCGGGGATCCTTCTCAGACGAAAGAGCAGCATCGGGGTTTCTTTTCAGACGAAAGAGCAGAATCGGGGATTCTTCTAAGCAGAAAGAGCAGCATCGGGGATCCTTCTCAGACGAAAGAGCAGCATCGGGGATTCTTCTTAGACGAAAGAGCAGCATCGGCGATCCTTTTCAGACAAAAGAGCAGCATCGGGGATCCTTCTCAGACGACAGAGCAGCATTGGGGATCCTTCTCAGACAAAAGAGCAGCATCGAGGATTCTTCTCAGACGAAAGAGCAGCATCAGGGATTCTTCTCAGACGAAAGAGCAGCATCAGGGATTCTTCTCAGACGACAGAGCAGAATTTGGGGACCTTTCTCAGAAGAAAGAGCAGCATCGGGGATCCTTCTCAGACGGCGACAGAGCAGAATCGAGGGATCCTTCTCAGAAGAAAGAGCAGCATCGGGGATTCTTCTCAGACGAAAGAGCAGCATCGGGGTTTCTTTTCAGACGAAAGAGCAGAATCGGGGATCCTTCTCAGACGAAAGAGCAGCATCGGGGATTCTTCTCAGACGAGAGAGCAGCATCTGGGGATCCTTCTCAGAAGAAAGAGCAGAATCGGGGATCCTTCTCAGAAGAAAGAGCAGCATCGGGGATTCTTCTCAGACGAAAGAGCAGCATTGGGGTGTCCTTCTCAAACGAAAGAACAGCATCGGGGATCCTTCTCAGACGAAAGAGCAGCATCGGGGATCCTTCTCAGACGAAAGAGCAGCATCGGGGATTCTTCTCAGACGAAAGAGCAGCATCAGCGATCCTTCTCAGACAAAAGAGCAGCATCGGGGATCCTTCTCAGACGACAGAGCAGCATCGAGGATCCTTCTCAGATGATAGAGCAGCATCGGGGGATCTTTCTCAGACGACGACAGAGCAGAGTCGTGGGAACATCTAAGACGGCGTGAGAGCAGAGTCGTGGGACC
This sequence comes from Gobius niger, assembly GCF_951799975.1. Taxonomy (NCBI): domain Eukaryota; kingdom Metazoa; phylum Chordata; class Actinopteri; order Gobiiformes; family Gobiidae; genus Gobius; species Gobius niger. Next base: position 4,390,664 of record NC_136853.1, on the reverse strand, counting down.
TTCTCAGACGAAAGTGCAGCATCGGGGACTCTTCTCAGACGACGACAGAGCAGCATCGGGGGATCCTTCTCAGAAGAAAGAGCAGCATCGGGGATCCTTCTCAGACGGCGACAGTGTAGAATCGGGGGGATCCTTCTCAGAAGAAAGAGCAGCATCGGAGATCCTTCTCAGACGGCGACAGTGTAGAATCGGGGGGATCCTTCTCAGAAGAAAGAGCAGCATCGGGGATCCTTCTCAGACGAAAGAGCAGCATCGGGGTTTCTTTTCAGACGAAAGAGCAGAATCGGGGATTCTTCTAAGCAGAAATAGCAGCATCGGGGATCCTTCTCAGACGAAATAGCAGCATCGGGGATTCTTCTTAGACGAAAGAGCAGCATCGGCGATCCTTCTCAGACAAAAGAGCAGCATCGGGGATCCTTCTCAGACGACAGAGCAGCATTGGGGATCCTTCTCAGACAAAAGAGCAGCATCGAGGATTCTTCTCAGACGAAAGAGCAGCATCAGGGATTCTTCTCAGACAACAGAGCAGAATTTGGGGATCCTTCTCAGACGAAAGAGCAGCATCGGGGTTTCTTTTCAGACGAAAGAGCAGAATCGGGGATTCTTCTCAGCAGAAAGAGCAGCATCGGGGATCCTTCTCAGACGAAAGAGCAGCATCGGGGATTCTTCTCAGACGAAAGAGCAGCATCGGGGATCCTTCTCAGACGAAAGAGCAGCATCGGGGATTCTTTTCAGACGAAAGAGCAGAATCGGGGATCCTTCTCAGACGAAAGAGCAGCATCGGGGATCCTTCTCTGACGAAAGAGCAGCATCGGGGATTCTTTTCAGACGAAAGAGCAGAATCGGGGATTCTTCTCAGACGGCGACAGTGCAGAATCGGGGGATCCTTCTCAGACGAAAGAGCAGCATCGGCGATCCTTCTCAGACAAAAGAGCAGCATCGAGGATCCTTCTCAGACGACAGAGCAGCATCGGGGATCCTTCTCAGATGATAGAGCAGCATCGGGGATCCTTCTCAGACGAAAGAGCAGTATCGGGGATTCTTCTCAGACGAAAGAGCAGCATCAGGGATTCTTCTCAGAAGAAAGAGCAGCATCGGGGATTCTTCTCAGACGAAAGAGCAGCATCGGGGATCCTTCTCAGACAAAAGAGTAGCATCGGGGATTCTTCTCAGACGAAAGAGCAGCATCGGGGATCCTTTTCAGACGACGACAAAGCAGCATCTGGGGATCCTTCTCAGAAGAAAGAGCAGCATCGGGGATCCTTCTCAGACGGCGACAGTGCAGAATCGGGGGATCCTTCTCAGACGAAAGAGCAGCATCGGGGATTCTTCTCAGACGAAATAGCAGCATCGGGGATTCTTCTCAGACGATAAAGCAGCATCGGGGATTCTTCTCAGACAAAAAAACAGCATCGGGGATTCTTCTCAGACAAAAGAGCAGCATCGGGGATTCTTCTCAGACGAAAGAGCAGCATCGGGGATTCTTCTCAGACGAAAGAGCAGCATCGGCGATCCTTCTCAGACAAAAGAGCAGCATCGGGGATCCTTCTAAGACGACAGAGCAGCATCGGGGATCCTTCTCAGATGATAGAGCAGCATCGGGGATCCTTCTCAGACGACAGAGCAGCATTGGGGATCCTTCACAGACGAAAGAGCAGCATCGGCGATCCTTCTCAGACAAAAGAGCAGCATCGAGGATTCTTCTCAGACGAAAGAGCAGCATCGGGGATTCTTCTCAGACGAAAGAGCAGCATCAGGGATCCTTCTCAGACGAAAGAGCAGCATCGGGGATTCTTCTCAGACGAAAGAGCATTATCGGGGATTCTTCTCAGAAGAAAGAGCTGCATCGGGGATCCTTCTCAGAGGAAAGAGCAGCATCGGGGATTCTTCTCAGACGAAAGAGCAGCATCGGGGATCCTTCTCAGACAAAAGAGTAGCATCGGGGATTCTTCTCAGACGAAAGAGCAGCATCGGGGTTTCTTTTCAGACGAAAGAGCAGAATCGGGGATTCTTTTCAGCAGAAAGAGCAGCATCGGGGATCCTTCTCAGACGAAAGAGCAGCATCGGGGATTCTTCTCAGACGAAAGAGCAGCATCGGGGATCCTTCTCAGACGAAAGAGCAGCATTGGGGATTCTTTTCAGACGAAAGAGCAGAATCGGGGATCCTTCTCAGACGAAAGAGCAGCATCGGGGATCCTTCTCTGACGAAAGAGCAGCATCGGGGATTCTTTTCAGACGAAAGAGCAGAATCGGGGATTCTTCTCAGACGGCGACAGTGCAGAATCGGGGGTTCCTTCTCAGACGAAAGAGCAGCATCGGCGATCCTTCTCAGACAAGAGAGCAGCATCGGGGATCCTTCTCAGACGACAGAGCAGCATCGGGGATTCTTCTCAGAAGAAAGAGCTGCATCGGGGATCCTTCTCAGACAAAAGAGCAGCATCGAGGATTCTTCTCAGCCGAAAGAGCAGCATCAGGGATTCTTCTCAGACGACAGAGCAGAATTTGGGGATCCTTCTCAGAAGAAAGAGCAGCATCGGGGATCCTTCTCAGACGGCGACAGTGCAGAATCGGGGGATCCTTCTCAGACGAAAGAGCAGCATCGGGGATTCTTCTCAGACGAAATAGCAGCATCGGGGATTCTTCTCAGACGATAAAGCAGCATCGGGGATTCTTCTCAGATGATAGAGCAGCATCGGGGATCCTTCTCAGATGATAGAGCAGCATCGGGGATCCTTCTCAGACGAAAGAGCAGCATCGGGGATTCTTCTCAGACGAAAGAGCAGCATCGGCGATCCTTCTCAGACAAAAGAGCAGCATCGGGGATCCTTCTCAGACGACAGAGCAGCATTGGGGATCCTTCACAGACGAAAGAGCAGCATCGGCGATCCTTCTCAGACAAAAGAGCAGCATCGAGGATTCTTCTCAGACGAAAGAGCAGCATCGGGGATTCTTCTCAGACGAAAGAGCAGCATCGGGGATCCTTCTCAGACGAAAGAGCAGCATCGGGGATTCTTCTCAGACGAAAGAGCATTATCGGGGATTCTTCTCAGAAGAAAGAGCTGCATCGGGGATCCTTCTCAGAGGGAAGAGCAGCATCGGGGATTCTTCTCAGACGAAAGAGCAGCATCGGGGATCCTTTTCACACGACGACAAAGCAGCATCTGGGGATCCTTCTCAGAAGAAAGAGCAGCATCGGGGATCCTTCTCAGACGGCGACAGTGCAGAATCGGGGGATCCTTCTCAGACGAAAGAGCAGCATCGGGGATTCTTCTCAGACGAAATAGCAGCATCGGGGATTCTTCTCAGACGATAAAGCAGCATCGGGGATTCTTCTCAGACAAAAGAGCAGCATCGGGGATTCTTCTCAGACGAAAGAGCAGCATCGGGGATTCTTCTCAGATGATAGAGCAGCATCGTGGATCCTTCTCAGACGAAAGAGCAGCATCGGGGATTCTTCTTAGACGAAAGAGCAGCATCGGCGATCCTTCTCAGACAAAAGAGCAGCATCGGGGATCCTTCTCAGACGGCAGAGCAGCATTGGGGATCCTTCACAGACGAAAGAGCAGCATCGGCGATCCTTCTCAGACAAAAGAGCAGCATCGAGGATTCTTCTCAGACGAAAGAGCAGCATCAGGGATTCTTCTCAGACGACAGAGCAGAATTTGGGGATCTTTCTCAGAAGAAAGAGCAGCATCGGGGATCCTTCTCAGACGGCGACATTGCAGAATCGGGGTATCCTTCTCAGACGGCGACAGAGCAGAATTTGGGGATCCTTCTCAGAAGAAAGAGCAGCATCGGGGATCCTTCTCAGACGAAAGAGCAGCATCGGGGTTTCTTTTCAGACGAAAGAGCAGCATCGGGGATTCTTCTCAGCAGAAAGAGCAGCATCGGGGATCCTTCTCAGACGAAAGAGCAGCATCGGGGATTCTTCTCAGACGAAAGAGCAGCATCGGGGATCCTTCTCAGACGAAAGAGCAGCATCGGGGATTCTTCTCAGACGAAAGAGCAGAATCGGGCATCCTTCTCAGACGAAAGAGCAGCATCGGGCATCCTTCTCAGACGAAAGAGCAGCATCGGGGATCCTTCTCTGACGAAAGAGCAGCATCGGGGATTCTTTTCAGACAAAAGAGCAGAATCGGGGATCCTTCTCAGACGGCGACAGTGCAGAATCGGGGGATCCTTCTCAGACGACAGAGCAGCATCGGGGATCCTTCTCAGATGATAGAGCAGCATCGGGGATTCTTCTCAGACGATAAAGCAGCATCGGGGATTCTTCTCAGACGAAAGAGCAGCATCGGGGATTCTTCTCAGCAGAAAGAGCAGCATTGGGGATCCTTCTCAGACGAAAGAGCAGCATCGGGGATTCTTCTCAGACGAAAGAGCAGCATCGGGGATCCTTCTCAGACGAAAGAGCAGCATCGGGGATTCTTCTCAGACGAAAGAGCAGAATCGGGCATCCTTCTCAGACGAAAGAGCAGCATCGGGGATCCTTCTCTGACGAAAGAGCAGCATCGGGGATTCTTTTCAGACAAAAGAGCAGAATCGGGGATCCTTCTCAGACGAAAGAGCAGCATCAGAGATTCTTCTCAGAAGAAAGAGCTGCATCGGGGATCCTTCTCAGAAGAAAGAGCAGCATCGGGGATCCTTCTCAGAAGAAAGAGCAGCATCGGGGATTCTTCTCAGACGAAAGAGCAGCATCAGGGATTCTTCTCAGAAGAAAGAGCTGAATCGGGGATCCTTCTCAGAAGAAAGAGCAGCATCGGGGATTCTTCTCAGACGAAAGAGCAGCATCGGGGATCCTTCTCAGACAAAAGAGTAGCATCGGGGATTCTTCTCAGACGAAAGAGCAGCATCGGGGATCCTTTTCAGACGACGACAAAGCAGCATCTGGGGATCCTTCTCAGAAGAAAGAGCAGCATCGGGGATCCTTCTCAGAGGGCGACAGTGCAGAATCGGGGGATCCTTCTCAGACGAAAGAGCAGCATCGGGGATTCTTCTCAGACGAAAGAGCAGCATCGGGGATCCTTTTCAGACGACGACAAAGGAGCATCTGGGGATCCTTCTCAGACGAAATAGCAGCATCGGGGATTCTTCTCAGACGATAAAGCAGCATTGGGGATTCTTCTCAGACGAAATAGCAGCATCGGGGATTCTTCTCAGACGATAAAGCAGCATCGGGGATTCTTCTCAGACGAAAGAGCAGCATCGGGGATTCTTCTCAGACGAAAGAGCAGCATCGGCGATCCTTCTCAGACAAAAGAGCAGCATCGGGGATCCTTCTCAGACGACAGAGCAGCATCTGGGATCCTTCTCAGATGATAGAGCAGCATCGGGGATCCTTCTCAGATGATAGAGCAGCATCGGGGATCCTTCTCAGACGAAAGAGCAGCATCGGGGATTCTTCTCAGACGAAAGAGCAGCATCGGCGATCCTTCTCAGACAAAAGAGCAGCATCGGGGATCCTTCTCATACGACAGAGCAGCATTGGGGATCCTTCACAGACGAAAGAGCAGCATCGGCGATCCTTCTCAGACAAAAGAGCAGCATCGAGGATTCTTCTCAGACGAAAGAGCAGCATCAGGGATTCTTCTCAGACGACAGAGCAGAATTTGGGGACCTTTCTCAGAAGAAAGAGCAGCATCGGGGATCCTTCTCAGACGGCGACAGAGCAGAATCGAGGGATCCTTCTCAGAAGAAAGAGCAGCATCGGGGATTCTTCTCAGACGAAAGAGCAGCATCGGGGTTTCTTTTCAGACGAAAGAGCAGAATCGGGGATCCTTCTCAGACGAAAGAGCAGCATCGGGGATTCTTCTCAGACGAGAGAGCAGCATCTGGGGATCCTTCTCAGAAGAAAGAGCAGAATCGGGGATCCTTCTCAGAAGAAAGAGCAGCATCGGGGATTCTTCTCGGACAAAAGAGCAGCATCGGGGATTCTTCTCAGACGAAAGAGCAGCATCGGGGATCCTTCTCAGACGAAAGAGCAGCATCGGGGATTCTTCTCAGACGAAAGAGCAGCATCAGCGATCCTTCTCAGACAAAAGAGCAGCATCGGGGATCCTTCTCAGACGACAGAGCAGCATCGAGGATCCTTCTCAGATGATAGAGCAGCATCGGGGGATCTTTCTCAGACGACGACAGAGCAGAGTCGTGGGAACATCTAAGACGGCGTGAGAGCAGAGTCGTGGGACCTTCTCAGACAAAAGTGCAGCATCGGGGACTCTTCTCAGACGACGACAGAGCAGCATCGGGGATCCTTCTCAGACGGCGACAGTGTAGAATCGGGGGGATCCTTCTCAGAAGAAAGAGCAGCATCGGAGATCCTTCTCAGACGGCGACAGTGTAGAATCGGGGGGATCCTTCTCAGAAGAAAGAGCAGCATCGGGGATCCTTCTCAGACGAAAGAGCAGCATCGGGGTTTCTTTTCAGACGAAAGAGCAGAATCGGGGATTCTTCTAAGCAGAAAGAGCAGCATCGGGGATCCTTCTCAGACGAAAGAGCAGCATCGGGGATTCTTCTTAGACGAAAGAGCAGCATCGGCGATCCTTCTCAGACAAAAGAGCAGCATCGGGGATCCTTCTCAGACGACAGAGCAGCATTGGGGATCCTTCTCAGACAAAAGAGCAGCATCGAGGATTCTTCTCAGACGAAAGAGCAGCATCAGGGATTCTTCTCAGACGACAGAGCAGAATTTGGGGATCCTTCTCAGACGAAAGAGCAGCATCGGGGTTTCTTTTCAGACGAAAGAGTAGAATCGGGGATTCTTCTCAGCAGAAAGAGCAGCATCGGGGATCCTTCTCAGACGAAAGAGCAGCATCGGGGATTCTTCTCAGACGAAAGAGCAGCATCGGGGATCCTTCTCAGACGAAAGAGCAGCATCGGGGATTCTTTTCAGACGAAAGAGCAGAATCGGGGATCCTTCTCAGACGAAAGAGCAGCATCGGGGATCCTTCTCTGACGAAAGAGCAGCATCGGGGATTCTTTTCAGACGAAAGAGCAGAATCGGGGATTCTTCTCAGACGGCGACAGTGCAGAATCGGGGGATCCTTCTCAGACGAAAGAGCAGCATCGGCGATCCTTCTCAGACAAAAGAGCAGCATCGAGGATCCTTCTCAGACGACAGAGCAGCATCGGGGATCCTTCTCAGATGATAGAGCAGCATCGGGGATCCTTCTCAGACGAAAGAGCAGTATCGGGGATTCTTCTCAGACGAAAGAGCAGCATCAGGGATTCTTCTCAGAAGAAAGAGCAGCATCGGGGATTCTTCTCAGACGAAAGAGCAGCATCGGGGATCCTTCTCAGACAAAAGAGTAGCATCGGGGATTCTTCTCAGACGAAAGAGCAGCATCGGGGATCCTTTTCAGACGACGACAAAGCAGCATCTGGGGATCCTTCTCAGAAGAAAGAGCAGCATCGGGGATCCTTCTCAGACAGCGACAGTGCAGAATCGGGGGATCCTTCTCAGACGAAAGAGCAGCATCGGGGATTCTTCTCAGACGAAATAGCAGCATCGGGGATTCTTCTCAGACAAAAAAACAGCATCGGGGATTCTTCTCAGACAAAAGAGCAGCATCGGGGATTCTTCTCAGACGAAAGAGCAGCATCGGGGATTCTTCTCAGACGAAAGAGCAGCATCGGCGATCCTTCTCAGACAAAAGAGCAGCATCGGGGATCCTTCTAAGACGACAGAGCAGCATCGGGGATCCTTCTCAGATGATAGAGCAGCATCGGGGATCCTTCTCAGACGAAAGAGCAGCATCGGGGATTCTTCTCAGACGAAAGAGCAGCATCGGCGATCCTTCTCAGACAAAAGAGCAGCATCGGGGATCCTTCTATGACGACAGAGCAGCATCGGGGATCCTTCTCAGATGATAGAGCAGCATCGGGGATCCTTCTCAGACGAAAGAGCAGCATCGGGGATTCTTCTCAGACGAAAGAGCAGCATCGGCGATCCTTCTCAGACAAAAGAGCAGCATCGAGGATTCTTCTCAGACGAAAGAGCAGCATCGGGGATTCTTCTCAGACGAAAGAGCAGCATCGGGGATCCTTCTCAGACGAAAGAGCAGCATCGGGGATTCTTCTCAGACGAAAGAGCATTATCGGGGATTCTTCTCAGAAGAAAGAGCTGCATCGGGGATCCTTCTCAGAGGAAAGAGCAGCATCGGGGATTCTTCTCAGACGAAAGAGCAGCATCGGGGATCCTTCTCAGACAAAAGAGTAGCATCGGGGATCCTTCTCAGACGAAAGAGCAGCATCGGGGATTCTTCTCAGACGAAAGAGCATTATCGGGGATTCTTCTCAGAAGAAAGAGCTGCATCGGGGATCCTTCTCAGAGGAAAGAGCAGCATCGGGGATTCTTCTCAGACGAAAGAGCAGCATCGGGGATCCTTCTCAGACAAAAGAGTAGCATCGGGGATTCTTCTCAGAAGAAAGAGCAGCATCGGGGATCCTTCTCAGACGGCGACAGTGCAGAATTGGGGGATCCTTCTCAGACGAAAGAGCAGCATCGGGGATTCTTCTCAGACGAAATAGCAGCATCGGGGATTCTTCTCAGACGATAAAGCAGCATCGGGGATTCTTCTCAGACAAAAAAACAGCATCGGGGATTCTTCTCAGACAAAAGAGCAGCATCGGGGATTCTTCTCAGACGAAAGAGCAGCATCGGGGATTCTTCTCAGACGAAAGAGCAGCATCGGCGATCCTTCTCAGACAAAAGAGCAGCATCGGGGATCCTTCTAAGACGACAGAGCAGCATCGGGGATCCTTCTCAGATGATAGAGCAGCATCGGGGATCCTTCTCAGACGAAAGAGCAGCATCGGGGATTCTTCTCAGACGAAAGAGCAGCATCGGCGATCCTTCTCAGACAAAAGAGCAGCATCGGGGATCCTTCTAAGACGACAGAGCAGCATCGGGGATCCTTCTCAGATGATAGAGCAGCATCGGGGATCCTTCTCAGACGAAAGAGCAGCATCGGGGATTCTTCTCAGACGAAAGAGCAGCATCGGCGATCCTTCTCAGACAAAAGAGCAGCATCGAGGATTCTTCTCAGACGAAAGAGCAGCATCGGGGATTCTTCTCAGACGAAATAGCAGCATCGGGGATTCTTCTCAGACGATAAAGCAGCATCGGGGATTCTTCTCAGACAAAAGAGCAGCATCGGGGATTCTTCTCAGACGAAAGAGCAGCATCGGGGATTCTTCTCAGATGATAGAGCAGCATCGGGGATCCTTTTCAGATGATAGAGCAGCATCGTGGATCCTTCTCAGACGAAAGAGCAGCATTGGGGATTCTTCTTAGACAAAAGAGCAGCATCGACGATCCTTCTCAGACAAAAGAGCAGCATCCGGGATCCTTCTCAGACGACAGAGCAGCATTGGGGATCCTTCACAGACGAAAGAGCAGCATCGGCGATCCTTCTCAGACAAAAGAGCAGCATCGAGGATTCTTCTCAGACGAAAGAGCAGCATCAGGGATTCTTCTCAGACGACAGAGCAGAATTTGGGGATCTTTCTCAGAAGAAAGAGCAGCATCGGGGATCCTTCTCAGACGGCGACATTGCAGAATCGGGGTATCCTTCTCAGACGGCGACAGAGCAGAATCGGGGGATCCTTCTCAGAAGAAAGAGCAGCATCGGGGATCCTTCTCAGACGGCGACAGTGCAGAATCGGGGGGATCCTTCTCAGAAGAAAGAGCAGCATCGGGGATCCTTCTCAGACGAAAGAGCAGCATCGGGGTTTCTTTTCAGACGAAAGAGCAGCATCGGGGATTCTTCTCAGCAGAAAGAGCAGCATCGGGGATCGTTCTCAGACGAAAGAGCAGCATCGGGGATTCTTCTCAGACGAAAGAGCAGCATCGGGGATCCTTCTCAGACGAAAGAGCAGCATCGGGGATTCTTCTCAGACGAAAGAGCAGAATCGGGCATCCTTCTCAGACGAAAGAGCAGCATCGGGGATCCTTCTCTGACGAAAGAGCAGCATCGGGGATTCTTTTCAGACAAAAGAGCAGAATCAGGGATCCTTCTCAGACGGCGACAGTGCAGAATCGGGGGATCCTTCTCAGACGAAAGAGCAGCATCGGCGATCCTTCTCAGACAAAAGAGCAGCATCGGGGATCCTTCTCAGACGACAGAGCAGCATCGGGGATCCTTCTCAGACGAAAGAGCAGCATCGGGGATTCTTCTCAGACGAAAGAGCAGCATCAGGGATTCTTCTCAGAAGAAAGAGCTGCATCGGGGATCCTTCTCAGAAGAAAGAGCAGCATCGGGGATTCTTCTCAGACGAGAGAGCAGCATCTGGGGATCCTTCTCAGAAGAAAGAGCAGAATCGGGGATCCTTCTGAGACGAAAGAGCAACATCGGGGATTCTTCTCGGACAAAAGAGCAGCATCGGGGATTCTTCTCAGACGAAAGAGCAGCATCGGGGATTCTTCTCAGACGAAAGAGCAGCATTGGGGTGTCCTTCTGAAACGAAAGAACAGCATCGGGGATCCTTCTCAGACGAAAGAGCAGCATCGGGGATCCTTCTCAGACGAAAGAGCAGCATCGGGGATTCTTCTCAGACGAAAGAGCAGCATCGGCGATCCTTCTCAGACAAAAGAGCAGCATCGGGGATCCTTCTCAGACGACAGAGCAGCATCGGGGATCCTTCTCAGACGAAAGTGCAGCATCGGGGACTCTTCTCAGACGACGACCGAGCAGCATCGGGGGATCCTTCTCAGAAGAAAGAGCAGCTTCGGGGATCCTTCTCAGACGGCGACAGTGTAGAATCGGGGGGATCCTTCTCAGAAGAAAGAGCAGCATCGGGGTTCTTTTCAGACGAAAGAGCAGAATCGGGGATTCTTCTCAGCAGAAAGAGCAGCATCGGGGATCCTTCTCAGACGAAAAAGCAGCATCGGGGATTCTTCTCAGACGAAAGAGCAGCATCGGGGATCCTTCTCAGACGAAAGAGCAGCATCGGGGATTCTTTTCAGACGAAAGAGCAGCATCGGGGATCCTTCTCTGACGAAAGAGCAGAATCGGGGTTTCTTTTCAGACGAAAGAGCAGAATCGGGGATCCTTCTCAGACGAAAGAGCAGCATCGGGGATTCTTCTCAGACGAAAGAGCAGCATCGGGGTTTCTTTTCAGACGAAAGAGCAGAATCGGGGATCCTTCTCAGACGAAAGAGCAGCATCGGGGATTCTTCTCAGACGAGAGAGCAGCATCTGGGGATCCTTCTCAGAAGAAAGAGCAGAATCGGGGATCCTTCTCAGACGAAAGAGCAACATCGGGGATTCTTCTCGGACAAAAGAGCAGCATCGGGGATTCTTCTCAGACGAAAGAGCAGCATCGGGGATTCTTCTCAGACGAAAGAGCAGCATTGGGGTGTCCTTCTGAAACGAAAGAACAGCATCGGGGATCCTTCTCAGACGAAAGAGCAGCATCGGGGATCCTTCTCAGACGAAAGAGCAGCATCGGGGATTCTTCTCAGACGAAAGAGCAGCATCGGCGATCCTTCTCAGACAAAAAAGCAGCATCGGGGATCCTTCTCAGACGACAGAGCAGCATCGGGGATCCTTCTCAGACGAAAGAGCAGCATCGGGGATTCTTCTCAGATGATAGAGCAGCATCGGGGATCCTTTTCAGATGATTGAGCAGCATCGTGGATCCTTCTCAGACGAAAGAGCAGCATCGGGGATTCTTCTTAGACAAAAGAGCAGCATCGACGATCCTTCTCAGACAAAAGAGCAGCATCGGGGATCCTTCTCAGACGACAGAGCAGCATTGGGGATCCTTCACAGACGAAAGAGCAGCATCGGCGATCCTTCTCAGACAAAAGAGCAGCATCGAGGATCCTTTTCAGACGGCGACAAAGCAGCATCTGGGGATCCTTCTCAGAAGAAAGAGCAGCATCGGGGATCCTTCTCAGTGGGCGACAGTGCAGAATCGGGGGATCCTTCTCAGACGAAAGAGCAGCATCGGGGATTCTTCTCAGACAATAAAGCAGCATCGGGGATTCTTCTCAGACAAAAGAGCAGCATCGGGGATTCTTCTCAGACGAAAGAGCAGCATCGGGGATTCTTCTCAGACGAAAGAGCAGCATCGGCGATCCTTCTCAGACAAAAGAGCAGCATCGGGGATCCTTCTCAGACGACAGAGCAGCATCGGGGATCCTTCTCAGATGATAGAGCAGCATCGGGGATCCTTCTCAGATGATAGAGCAGCATCGGGGATCCTTCTCAGACGAAAGAGCAGCATCGGGGATTCTTCTCAGACAAAAGAGCAGCATCCGCGATCCTTCTCAGACAAAAGAGCAGCATCGGGGATCCTTCTCAGACGACAGAGCAGCATTGGGGATCCTTCACAGACGAAAGAGCAGCATCGGCGATCCTTCTCAGACAAAAGAGCAGCATCGAGGATTCTTCTCAGACGAAAGAGCAGCATCAGGGATTCTTCTCAGACGACAGAGCAGAATTTGGGGATCCTTCTCAGAAGAAAGAGCAGCATCGGGGATCCTTCTCAGACGACAGAGCAGCATTGGGGATCCTTCACAGACGAAAGAGCAGCATCGGCGATCCTTCTCAGACAAAAGAGCAGCATCAGGGATTCTTCTCAGACGACAGAGCAGAATTTGGGGATCTTTCTCAGAAGAAAGAGCAGCATCGGGGATCATTCTCAGACGGCGACATTGCAGAATCGGGGTATCCTTCTCAGACGGCGACAGAGCAGAATCGGGGGATCCTTCTCAGAAGAAAGAGCAGCATCGGGGATTCTTCTCAGACGAAAGAGCAGCATCGGGGTTTCTTTTCAGACGAAAGAGCAGAATCGGGGATCCTTCTCAGACAAAAGAGCAGCATCGGGGATTCTTCTCAGACGAGAGAGCAGCATCTGGGGATCCTTCTCAGAAGAAAGAGCAGAATCGGGGATCCTTCTCAGACGAAAGAGCAACATCGGGGATTCTTCTCGGACAAAAGAGCAGCATCGGGGATTCTTCTCAGACGAAAGAGCAGCATCGGGGATTCTTCTCAGACGAAAGAGCAGCATTGGGGTGTCCTTCTGAAACGAAAGAACAGCATCGGGGATCCTTCTCAGACGAAAGAGCAGCATCGGGGATCCTTCTCAGACGAAAGAGCAGCATCGGGGATTCTTCTCAGACGAAAGAGCAGCATCGGCGATCCTTCTCAGACAAAAGAGCAGCATCGGGGATCCTTCTCAGACGACAGAGCAGCATCGGGGATCCTTCTCAGACGAAAGTGCAGCATCGGGGACTCTTCTGAGACGACGACAGAGCAGCATCGGGGGATCCTTCTCAGAAGAAAGAGCAGCTTCGGGGATCCTTCTCAGACGGCGACAGTGTAGAATCGGGGGGATCCTTCTCAGAAGAAAGAGCAGCATCGGGGTTCTTTTCAGACGAAAGAGCAGAATCGGGGATTCTTCTCAGCAGAAAGAGCAGCATCGGGGATCCTTCTCAGACGAAAAAGCAGCATCGGGGATTCTTCTCAGACGAAAGAGCAGCATCGGGGATCCTTCTCAGACGAAAGAGCAGCATCGGGGATTCTTTTCAGACGAAAGAGCAGCATCGGGGATCCTTCTCTGACGAAAGAGCAGAATCGGGGTTTCTTTTCAGACGAAAGAGCAGAATCGGGGATCCTTCTCAGACGAAAGAGCAGCATCGGGGATTCTTCTCAGACGAAAGAGCAGCATCGGGGTTTCTTTTCAGACGAAAGAGCAGAATCGGGGATCCTTCTCAGACGAAAGAGCAGCATCGGGGATTCTTCTCAGACGAGAGAGCAGCATCTGGGGATCCTTCTCAGAAGAAAGAGCAGAATCGGGGATCCTTCTCAGACGAAAGAGCAACATCGGGGATTCTTCTCGGACAAAAGAGCAGCATCGGGGATTCTTCTCAGACGAAAGAGCAGCATCGGGGATTCTTCTCAGACGAAAGAGCAGCATTGGGGTGTCCTTCTGAAACGAAAGAACAGCATCGGGGATCCTTCTCAGACGAAAGAGCAGCATCGGGGATCCTTCTCAGACGAAAGAGCAGCATCGGGGATTCTTCTCAGACGAAAGTGCAGCATCGGGGACTCTTCTCAGACGACGAAAGAGCAGCATCGGGGATCCTTCAGAGACGAAAGAGCAGCATCGGCGATCCTTCTCAGACAAAAGAGCAGCATCGAGGATTCTTCTCAGACGAAAGAGCAGCATCAGGGATTCTTCTCAGACGACAGAGCAGAATTTGGGGATCTTTCTCAGAAGAAAGAGCAGCATCGGGGATCATTCTCAGACGGCGACATTGCAGAATCGGGGTATCCTTCTCAGACGGCGACAGAGCAGAATCGGGGGATCCTTCTCAGAAGAAAGAGCAGCATCGGGGATTCTTCTCAGACGAAAGAGCAGCATCGGGGTTTCTTTTCAGACGAAAGAGCAGAATCGGGGATCCTTCTCAGACGAAAGAGCAGCATCGGGGATTCTTCTCAGACGAGAGAGCAGCATCTGGGGATCCTTCTCAGAAGAAAGAGCAGAATCGGGGATCCTTCTGAGACGAAAGAGCAACATCGGGGATTCTTCTCGGACAAAAGAGCAGCATCGGGGATTCTTCTCAGACGAAAGAGCAGCATCGGGGATTCTTCTCAGACGAAAGAGCAGCATTGGGGTGTCCTTCTGAAACGAAAGAACAGCATCGGGGATCCTTCTCAGACGAAAGAGCAGCATCGGGGATCCTTCTCAGACGAAAGAGCAGCATCGGGGATTCTTCTCAGACGAAAGAGCAGCATCGGCGATCCTTCTCAGACAAAAGAGCAGCATCGGGGATCCTTCTCAGACGACAGAGCAGCATCGGGGATCCTTCTCAGACGAAAGTGCAGCATCGGGGACTCTTCTCAGACGACGACAGAGCAGCATCGGGGGATCCTTCTCAGAAGAAAGAGCAGCTTCGGGGATCCTTCTCAGACGGCGACAGTGTAGAATCGGGGGGATCCTTCTCAGAAGAAAGAGCAGCATCGGGGTTCTTTTCAGACGAAAGAGCAGAATCGGGGATTCTTCTCAGCAGAAAGAGCAGCATCGGGGATCCTTCTCAGACGAAAAAGCAGCATCGGGGATTCTTCTCAGACGAAAGAGCAGCATCGGGGAACCTTCTCAGACGAAAGAGCAGCATCGGGGATTCTTTTCAGACGAAAGAGCAGCATCGGGGATCCTTCTCTGACGAAAGAGCAGAATCGGGGTTTCTTTTCAGACGAAAGAGCAGAATCGGGGATCCTTCTCAGACGAAAGAGCAGCATCGGGGATTCTTCTCAGACGAAAGAGCAGCATCGGGGTTTCTTTTCAGACGAAAGAGCAGAATCGGGGATCCTTCTCAGACGAAAGAGCAGCATCGGGGATTCTTCTCAGACGAGAGAGCAGCATCTGGGGATCCTTCTCAGAAGAAAGAGCAGAATCGGGGATCCTTCTCAGACGAAAGAGCAACATCGGGGATTCTTCTCGGACAAAAGAGCAGCATCGGGGATTCTTCTCAGACGAAAGAGCAGCATCGGGGATTCTTCTCAGACGAAAGAGCAGCATTGGGGTGTCCTTCTGAAACGAAAGAACAGCATCGGGGATCCTTCTCAGACGAAAGAGCAGCATCGGGGATCCTTCTCAGACGAAAGAGCAGCATCGGGGATTCTTCTCAGACGAAAGAGCAGCATCGGCTATCCTTCTCAGACAAAAGAGCAGCATCGGGGATCCTTCTCAGACGACAGAGCAGCATCGGGGATCCTTCTCAGACGAAAGTGCAGCATCGGGGACTCTTCTCAGACGACGACAGAGCAGCATCGGGGGATCCTTCTCAGAAGAAAGAGCAGCTTCGGGGATCCTTCTCAGACGGCGACAGTGTAGAATCGGGGGGATCCTTCTCAGAAGAAAGAGCAGCATCGGGGTTCTTTTCAGACGAAAGAGCAGAATCGGGGATTCTTCTCAGACGAAAGAGCAGCATCGGGGATCCTTCTCTGACGAAAGAACAGAATCGGAGATTCTTCTCAGACGGCGACAGTGTAGAATCGGGGGATCCTTCTCAGATGAAAGAGCAGCATCGGCGATCCTTCTCAGACAAAAGAGCAGCATCGGGGATCCTTCTCAGACGACAGAGCAGCATCGGGGATCCTTCTCAGATGATAGAGCAGCATCGGGGATCCTTCTCAGACGAAAGAGCAGCATCGGGGATTCTTCTCAGAAGAAAGAGCTGCATCGGGGATCCTTCTCAGAAGAAAGAGCAGCATCGGGGATTCTTCTCAGACGAAAGAGCAGCATCGGGGATCCTTCTCAGACGAAAGAGCAGCATCGGGGATTCTTCTCAGACGAAAGAGCATTATCGGGGATTCTTCTCAGAAGAAAGAGCAGCATCGGGGATCCTTCTCAGAGGAAAGAGCAGCATCGGGGATTCTTCTCAGACGAAAGAGCAGCATCGGGGATCCTTCTCAGACAAAAGAGCAGCATCGGGGATCCTTCTCAGACGAAAAAGCAGCATCGGGGATTCTTCTCAGACGAAAGAGCAGCATCGGGGATCCTTCTCAGACGAAAGAGCAGCATCGGGGATTCTTTTCAGACGAAAGAGCAGCATCGGGGATCCTTCTCTGACGAAAGAGCAGAATCGGGGTTTCTTTTCAGACGAAAGAGCAGAATCGGGGATCCTTCTCAGACGAAAGAGCAGCATCGGGGATTCTTCTCAGACGAAAGAGCAGCATCGGGGTTTCTTTTCAGACGAAAGAGCAGAATCGGGGATCCTTCTCAGACGAAAGAGCAGCATCGGGGATTCTTCTCAGACGAGAGAGCAGCATCTGGGGATCCTTCTCAGGAGAAAGAGCAGAATCGGGGATCCTTCTCAGACGAAAGAGCAACATCGGGGATTCTTCTCGGACAAAAGAGCAGCATCGGGGATTCTTCTCAGACGAAAGAGCAGCATCGGGGATTCTTCTCAGACGAAAGAGCAGCATTGGGGTGTCCTTCTGAAACGAAAGAACAGCATCGGGGATCCTTCTCAGACGAAAGAGCAGCATCGGGGATCCTTCTCAGACGAAAGAGCAGCATCGGGGATTCTTCTCAGACGAAAGTGCAGCATCGGGGACTCTTCTCAGACGACGAAAGAGCAGCATCGGGGATCCTTCAGAGACGAAAGAGCAGCATCGGCGATCCTTCTCAGACAAAAGAGCAGCATCGAGGATTCTTCTCAGACGAAAGAGAAGCATCAGGGATTCTTCTCAGACGACAGAGCAGAATTTGGGGATCTTTCTCAGAAGAAAGAGCAGCATCGGGGATCATTCTCAGACGGCGACATTGCAGAATCGGGGTATCCTTCTCAGACGGCGACAGAGCAGAATCGGGGGATCCTTCTCAGAAGAAAGAGCAGCATCGGGGATTCTTCTCAGACGAAAGAGCAGCATCGGGGTTTCTTTTCAGACGAAAGAGCAGAATCGGGGATCCTTCTCAGACGAAAGAGCAGCATCGGGGATTCTTCTCAGACGAGAGAGCAGCATCTGGGGATCCTTCTCAGAAGAAAGAGCAGAATCGGGGATCCTTCTGAGACGAAAGAGCAACATCGGGGATTCTTCTCGGACAAAAGAGCAGCATCGGGGATTCTTCTCAGACGAAAGAGCAGCATCGGGGATTCTTCTCAGACGAAAGAGCAGCATTGGGGTGTCCTTCTGAAACGAAAGAACAGCATCGGGGATCCTTCTCAGACGAAAGAGCAGCATCGGGGATCCTTCTCAGACGAAAGAGCAGCATCGGGGATTCTTCTCAGACGAAAGAGCAGCATCGGCGATCCTTCTCAGACAAAAGAGCAGCATCGGGGATCCTTCTCAGACGACAGAGCAGCATCGGGGATCCTTCTCAGACGAAAGTGCAGCATCGGGGACTCTTCTCAGACGACGACAGAGCAGCATCGGGGGATCCTTCTCAGAAGAAAGAGCAGCTTCGGGGATCCTTCTCAGACGGCGACAGTGTAGAATCGGGGGGATCCTTCTCAGAAGAAAGAGCAGCATCGGGGTTCTTTTCAGACGAAAGAGCAGAATCGGGGATTCTTCTCAGCAGAAAGAGCAGCATCGGGGATCCTTCTCAGACGAAAAAGCAGCATCGGGGATTCTTCTCAGACGAAAGAGCAGCATCGGGGATCCTTCTCAGACGAAAGAGCAGCATCGGGGATTCTTTTCAGACGAAAGAGCAGCATCGGGGATCCTTCTCTGACAAAAGAGCAGAATCGGGGTTTCTTTTCAGACGAAAGAGCAGAATCGGGGATCCTTCTCAGACGAAAGAGCAGCATCGGGGATTCTTCTCAGACGAAAGAGCAGCATCGGGGTTTCTTTTCAGACGAAAGAGCAGAATCGGGGATCCTTCTCAGACGAAAGAGCAGCATCGGGGATTCTTCTCAGACGAGAGAGCAGCATCTGGGGATCCTTCTCAGAAGAAAGAGCAGAATCGGGGATCCTTCTCAGACGAAAGAGCAACATCGGGGATTCTTCTCGGACAAAAGAGCAGCATTGGGGTGTCCTTCTGAAACGAAAGAACAGCATCGGGGATCCTTCTCAGACGAAAGAGCAGCATCGGGGATCCTTCTCAGACGAAAGAGCAGCATCGGGGATTCTTCTCAGACGAAAGAGCAGCATCGGCGATCCATCTCAGACAAAAGAGCAGCATCGGGGATCCTTCTCAGACGACAGAGCAGCATCGGGGATCCTTCTCAGACGAAAGTGCAGCATCGGGGACTCTTCTCAGACGACGAAAGAGCAGCATCGGGGGATCCTTCTCAGAAGAAAGAGCAGCTTCGGGGATCCTTCTCAGACGGCGACAGTGTAGAATCGGGGGGATCCTTCTCAGAAGAAAGAGCAGCATCGGGGTTCTTTTCAGACGAAAGAGCAGAATCGGGGATTCTTCTCAGACGAAAGAGCAGCATCGGGGATCCTTCTTTGACGAAAGAACAGAATCGGAGATTCTTCTCAGACGGCGACAGTGTAGAATCGGGGGATCCTTCTCAGATGAAAGAGCAGCATCGGCGATCCTTCTCAGACAAAAGAGCAGCATCGGGGATCCTTCTCAGACGACAGAGCAGCATCGGGGATCCTTCTCAGATGATAGAGCAGCATCGGGGATCCTTCTCAGACGAAAGAGCAGCATCGGGGATTCTTCTCAGAAGAAAGAGCTGCATCGGGGATCCTTCTCAGAAGAAAGAGCAGCATCGGGGATTCTTCTCAGACGAAAGAGCAGCATCGGGGATCCTTCTCAGACGAAAGAGCAGCATCGGGGATTCTTCTCAGACGAAAGAGCATTATCGGGGATTCTTCTCAGAAGAAAGAGCAGCATCGGGGATCCTTCTCAGAGGAAAGAGCAGCATCGGGGATTCTTCTCAGACGAAAGAGCAGCATCGGGGATCCTTCTCAGACAAAAGAGTAGCATCGGGGATTCTTCTCAGACGAAAGAGCAGCATCGGGGATCCTTTTCAGACGACGACAAAGCAGCATCTGGGGATCCTTCTCAGAAGAAAGAGCAGCATCGGGGATCCTTCTCAGACGGCGACAGTGCAGAATCGGGGGATCCTTCTCAGACTAAAGAGCAGCATCGGGGATTCTTCTCAGACGAAATAGCAGCATCGGGGATTCTTCTCAGACGATAAAGCAGCATCGGGGATTCTTCTCAGACAAAAAAAGCTGCATCGGGGATTCTTCTCAGACGAAAGAGCAGCATCGGGGATTCTTCTCAGATGATAGAGCAGCATCGGGGATCCTTTTCAGATGATAGAGCAGCATCGTGGATCCTTCTCAGACGAAAGAGCAGCATCGGGGATTCTTCTTAGACGAAAGAGCAGCATCGGCGATCCTTCTCAGACAAAAGAGCAGCATCGGGGATCCTTCTCAGACGACAGAGCAGCATTGGGGATCCTTCACAGACGAAAGAGCAGCATCGGCGATCCTTCTCAGACAAAAGAGCAGCATCGAGGATTCTTCTCAGACGAAAGAGCAGCATCAGGGATTCTTCTCAGACGACAGAGCAGAATTTGGGGATCCTTCTCAGACGAAAGAGCAGCATCGGGGTTTCTTTTCAGATGAAAGAGCAGAATCGGGGATTCTTCTCAGCAGAAAGAGCAGCATCGGGGATCCTTCTCAGACGAAAGAGCAGCATCGGGGATTCTTCTCAGACGAAAGAGCAGCATCGGGGATCCTTCTCAGACGAAAGAGCAGCATCGGGGATTCTTTTCAGACGAAAGAGCAGAATCGGGGATCCTTCTCAGACGAAAGAGCAGCATCGGGGATCGTTCTCTGACGAAAGAGCAGCATCGGGGATTCTTTTCAGACGAAAGAGCAGAATCGGGGATTCTTCTCAGACGGCGACAGTGCAGAATCGGGGGATCCTTCTCAGACGAAAGAGCAGCATCGGCGATCCTTCTCAGACAAAAGAGCAGCATCGGGGATCCTTCTCAGACGACAGAGCAGCATCGGGGATCCTTCTCAGATGATAGAGCAGCATCGGGGATCCTTCTCAGACGAAAGAGCAGCATCGGGGATTCTTCTCAGACGAAAGAGCAGCATCAGGGATTCTTCTCAGAAGAAAGAGCTGCATCGGGGATCCTTCTCAGAAGAAAGAGCAGCATCGGGGATTCTTCTCAGACGAAAGAGCAGCATCGGGGATCCTTCTCAGACAAAAGAGTAGCATCGGGGATTCTTCTCAGACGAAAGAGCAGCATCGGGGATCCTTTTCAGACGACGACAAAGCAGCATCTGGGGATCCTTCTCAGAAGAAAGAGCAGCATCGGGGATCCTTCTCAGACGGCGACAGTGCAGAATCGGGGGATCCTTCTCAGACGAAAGAGCAGCATCGGGGATTCTTCTCAGACGAAATAGCAGCATCGGGGATTCTTCTCAGACGATAATGCAGCATCGGGGATTCTTCTCAGACAAAAGAGCAGCATCGGGGATTCTTCTCAGACGAAAGAGCAGCATCGGGGATTCTTCTCAGACGAAAGAGCAGCATCGGCGATCCTTCTCAGACAAAAGAGCAGCATCGGGGATCCTTCTCAGACGACAGAGCAGCATCGGGGATCCTTCTCAGATGATAGAGCAGCATCGGGGATCCTTCAGAGACGAAAGAGCAGCATCGGCGATCCTTCTCAGACAAAAGAGCAGCATCGAGGATTCTTCTCAGACGAAAGAGCAGCATCGGGGATCCTTCTCAGACGAAAGAGCAGCATCGGGGATTCTTCTCAGACGAAAGAGCATTATCGGGGATTCTTCTCAGAAGAAAGAGCTGCATCGGGGATCCTTCTCAGAGGAAAGAGCAGCATCGGGGATTCTTCTCAGACGAAAGAGCAGCATCGGGGATCCTTCTCAGACAAAAGAGTAGCATCGGGGATTCTTCTCAGACGAAAGAGCAGCATCGGGGATCCTTTTCAGACGACGACAAAGCAGCATCTGGGGATCCTTCTCAGAAGAAAGAGCAGCATCGGGGATCCTTCTCAGACGGCGACAGTGCAGAATCGGGGGATCCTTCTCAGACGAAAGAGCAGCATCGGGGATTCTTCTCAGACGAAATAGCAGCATCGGGGATTCTTCTCAGACGATAAAGCAGCATCGGGGATTCTTCTCAGACGAAAGAGCAGCATCGGCGATCCTTCTCAGACAAAAGAGCAGCATCGGGGATCCTTCTCAGACGACAGAGCAGCATCGGGGATCCTTCTCAGATGATAGAGCAGCATCGGGGATCCTTCAGAGACGAAAGAGCAGCATCGGCGATCCTTCTCAGACAAAAGAGCAGCATCGAGGATTCTTCTCAGACGAAAGAGCAGCATCGGGGATCCTTCTCAGACGAAAGAGCAGCATCGGGGATTCTTCTCAGACGAAAGAGCATTATCGGGGATTCTTCTCAGAAGAAAGAGCTGCATCGGGGATCCTTCTCAGAGGAAAGAGCAGCATCGGGGATTCTTCTCAGACGAAAGAGCAGCATCGGGGATCCTTCTCAGACAAAAGAGTAGCATCGGGGATTCTTCTCAGACGAAAGAGCAGCATCGGGGATCCTTTTCAGACGACGACAAAGCAGCATCTGGGGATCCTTCTCAGAAGAAAGAGCAGCATCGGGGATCCTTCTCAGACGGCGACAGTGCAGAATCGGGGGATCCTTCTCAGACGAAAGAGCAGCATCGGGGATTCTTCTCAGACGAAATAGCAGCATCGGGGATTCTTCTCAGACGATAAAGCAGCATCGGGGATTCTTCTCAGACAAAAGAGCAGCATCGGGGATTCTTCTCAGACGAAAGAGCAGCATCGGGGATTCTTCTCAGATGATAGAGCAGCATCGGGGATCCTTCTCAGACGAAAGAGCAGCATCGGAGATTCTTCTTAGACGAAAGAGCAGCATCGGCGATCCTTCTCAGACAAAAGAACAGCATCGGGGATCCTTCTCAGACGACAGAGCAGCATTGGGGATCCTTCACAGACGAAAGAGCAGCATCGGCGAGCCTTCTCAGACAAAAGAGCAGCATCGAGGATTCTTCTCAGACGAAAGAGCAGCATCAGGGATTCTTCTCAGACGACAGAGCAGAATTTGGGGATCTTTCTCAGAAGAAAGAGCAGCATCGGGGATCCTTCTCAGACGGCGACATTGCAGAATCGGGGTATCCTTCTCAGACGGCGACAGAGCAGAATCGGGGGATCCTTCTCAGAAGAAAGAGCAGCATCGGGGATCCTTCTCAGACGAAAGAGCAGCATCGGGGTTTCTTTTCAGACGAAAGAGCAGCATCGGGGATTCTTCTCAGCAGAAAGAGCAGCATCGGGGATCCTTCTCAGACCAGAGAGCAGCATCAGGGATTCTTCTCAGACGATAAAGCAGCATCGGGGATTCTTCTCGGACAAAAGAGCAGCATCGGGGATTCTTCTCAGACGAAAGAGCAGCATCGGGGATTCTTCTCAGACGAAAGAGCAGCATCGGGGTGTCCTTCTCAAACGAAAGAACAGCATCGGGGATCCTTCTCAGACGAAAGAGCAGCATCGGGGATCCTTCTCAGACGAAAGAGCAGCATCGGGGATTCTTCTCAGACGAAAGAGCAGCATCGGCGATCCTTCTCAGACAAAAGAGCAGCATCAGGGATCCTTCTCAGACGACAGAGTAGCATCGGGGATCCTTCTCAGATGATAGAGCAGCATCGGGGGATCTTTCTCAGACGACGACAGAGCAGAGTCGTGGGAACATCTAAGACGGCGTGAGAGCAGAGTCGTGGGACCTTCTCAGACGAAACAGCAGCATCGGGGACTCTTCTCAGACGACGACAGAGCAGCATCGGGGGTTCTTAGACGGCGACGGAACAGCATCGGGGATTCTTCTCAGACGAAAGAGCAGCATCAGGGATTCTTCTCAGACGACAGAGCAGAATTTGGGGATCCTTCTCAGAAGAAAGAGCAGCATCGGGGATCCTTCTCAGACGGCGACATTGTAGAATCGGGGTATCCTTCTCAGACGGCGACAGAGCAGAATCGGGGGATCCTTTTCAGACGAAAGAGCAGAATCGGGGATCCTTCTCAGACAGCGACAGTTCAGAATCGGGGGATCCTTCTCAGAAGAAAGAGCAGCATCGGGGATCCTTCTCAGACGAAAGAGCAGCATCGGGGATTCTTCTCAGACGAAAGATCAGCATCGGAGTGTCCTTCTCAAACGAAAGAACAGCATCGGGGATCCTTCTCAGACGAAAGAGCAGCATCGGGGATCCTTCTCAGACGAAAGAGCAGCATCGAGGTTTCTTTTCAGACGAAAGAGCAGAATCGGGGATTCTTCTCAGCAGAAAGAGCAGCATCGGGGATCCTTCTCAGACGAAAGAGCAGCATCGGGGATTCTTCTCAGACGAAAGAGCAGCATCGGGGATCCTTCTCAGACGAAAGACCAGCATCGGGGATTCTTTTCAGACGAAAGAGCAGAATCGGGGATCCTTCTCAGACGGCGACAGTGCAGAATCGGGGGATCCTTCTCAGACGAAAGAGCAGCATCGCCGATCCTTCTCAGACAAAAGAGCAGCATCGGGGATCCTTCTCAGACGACAGAGCAGCATCGGGGATCCTTCTCAGATGATAGAGCAGCATCGGGGATCCTTCTCAGACGAAAGAGCAGCATCGGGGATTCTTCTCAGACCAAAGAGCAGCATCAGGGATTCTTCTCAGAAGAAAGAGCTGCATCGGGGATCCTTCTCAGAAGAAAGAGCAGCATCGGGGATTCTTCTCAGACGAAAGAGCAGCATCGGGGATCCTTCTCAGACAAAAGAGTAGCATCGGGGATTCTTCTCAGACGAAAGAGCAGCATCGGGGATCCTTTTCAGACGACGACAAAGCAGCATCTGGGGATCCTTCTCAGAAGAAAGAGCAGCATCAGGGATCCTTCTCAGACGGCGACAGTGCAGAATCGGGGGATCCTTCTCAGACGAAAGAGCAGCATCGGGGATTCTTCTCAGACGAAATAGCAGCATCGGGGATTCTTCTCAGACGATAAAGCAGCATCGGGGATTCTTCTCAGACAAAAGAGCAGCATCGGGGATTCTTCTCAGACGAAAGAGCAGCATCGGGGATTCTTCTCAGACGAAAGAGCAGCATCGGCGATCCTTCTCAGACAAAAGAGCAGCATCGGGGATCCTTCTCAGACGACAGAGCAGCATCGGGGATCCTTCTCAGATGATAGAGCAGCATCGGGGATCCTTCTCAGACGAAAGAGCAGCATCGGGGATTCTTCTCAGACGAAAGAGCAGCATCGGCGATCCTTCTCAGACAAAAGAGCAGCATCGGGGATCCTTCTCAGACGACAGAGCAGCATTGGGGATCCTTCACAGACGAAAGAGCAGCATCGGCGATCCTTCTCAGACAAAAGAGCAGCATCGAGGATTCTTCTCAGACGAAAGAGCAGCATCAGGGATTCTTCTCAGACGACAGAGCAGAATTTGGGGATCCTTCTCAGAAGAAAGAGCAGCATCGGGGATCCTTCTCACACGGCGACATTGCAGAATCGGGGTATCCTTCTCAGACGGCGACAGAGCAGAATCGGGGGATCCTTCTCAAAAGAAAGAGCAGCATCGGGGATCCTTCTCAGACGAAAGAGCAGCATCGGGGTTTCTTTTCAGACGAAAGAGCAGAATCGGGGATCCTTCGCAGACGAAAGAGCAGCATCGACGATCCTTCTCAGACAAAAGAGCAGCATCGGGGATCCTTCTCAGACGACAGAGCAGCATTGGGGATCCTTCACAGACGAAAGAGCAGCATCGGCGATCCTTCTCAGACAAAAGAGCAGCATCGAGGATTCTTCTCAGACGAAAGAGCAGCATCAGGGATTCTTCTCAGACGACAGAGTAGAATTTGGGGATCTTTCTCAGAAGTAAGAGCAGCATCGGGGATCCTTCTCAGACGGCGACATTGCAGAATCGGGGTATCCTTCTCAGACGGCGACAGAGCAGAATCGGGGGATCCTTCTCAGAAGAAAGAGCAGCATCGGGGATCCTTCTCAGACGGCGACAGTGCAGAATCGGGGGGATCCTTCTCAGAAGAAAGAGCAGCATCGGGGATCCTTCTCAGACGAAAGAGCAGCATCGGGGTTTCTTTTCAGACGAAAGAGCAGCATCGGGGATTCTTCTCAGCAGAAAGAGCAGCATCGGGGATCCTTCTCAGACGAAAGAGCAGCATCGGGGATTCTTCTCAGACGAAAGAGCAGCATCGGGGATCCTTCTCAGACGAAAGAGCAGCATCGGGGATTCTTCTCAGACGAAAGAGCAGAATCGGGCATCCTTCTCAGACGACGACAAAGCAGCATCTGGGGATCCTTCTCAGAAGAAAGAGCAGCATCGGGGATCCTTCTCAGACGGCGACAGTGCAGAATCGGGGGATCCTTCTCAGACGAAAGAGCAGCATCGGGGATTCTTCTCAGACGAAAGAGCAGCATCGGCGATCCTTCTCAGACAAAAGAGCAGCATCGGGGATCCTTCTCAGACGACAGAGCAGCATTGGGGATCCTTCACAGACGAAAGAGCAGCATCGGCGATCCTTCTCAGACAAAAGAGCAGCATCGAGGATTCTTCTCAGACGAAAGAGCAGCATCAGGGATTCTTCTCAGACGACAGAGCAGAATTTGGGGATCCTTCTCAGAAGAAAGAGCAGCATCGGGGATCCTTCTCACACGGCGACATTGCAGAATCGGGGTATCCTTCTCAGACGGCGACAGAGCAGAATCGGGGGATCCTTCTCAAAAGAAAGAGCAGCATCGGGGATCCTTCTCAGACGAAAGAGCAGCATCGGGGTTTCTTTTCAGACGAAAGAGCAGAATCGGGGATCCTTCGCAGACGAAAGAGCAGCATCGACGATCCTTCTCAGACAAAAGAGCAGCATCGGGGATCCTTCTCAGACGACAGAGCAGCATTGGGGATCCTTCACAGACGAAAGAGCAGCATCGGCGATCCTTCTCAGACAAAAGAGCAGCATCGAGGATTCTTCTCAGACGAAAGAGCAGCATCAGGGATTCTTCTCAGACGACAGAGTAGAATTTGGGGATCTTTCTCAGAAGTAAGAGCAGCATCGGGGATCCTTCTCAGACGGCGACATTGCAGAATCGGGGTATCCTTCTCAGACGGCGACAGAGCAGAATCGGGGGATCCTTCTCAGAAGAAAGAGCAGCATCGGGGATCCTTCTCAGACGGCGACAGTGCAGAATCGGGGGGATCCTTCTCAGAAGAAAGAGCAGCATCGGGGATCCTTCTCAGACGAAAGAGCAGCATCGGGGTTTCTTTTCAGACGAAAGAGCAGCATCGGGGATTCTTCTCAGCAGAAAGAGCAGCATCGGGGATCCTTCTCAGACGAAAGAGCAGCATCGGGGATTCTTCTCAGACGAAAGAGCAGCATCGGGGATCCTTCTCAGACGAAAGAGCAGCATCGGGGATTCTTCTCAGACGAAAGAGCAGAATCGGGCATCCTTCTCAGACGACGACAAAGCAGCATCTGGGGATCCTTCTCAGAAGAAAGAGCAGCATCGGGGATCCTTCTCAGACGGCGACAGTGCAGAATCGGGGGATCCTTCTCAGACGAAAGAGCAGCATCGGGGATTCTTCTCAGACGAAATAGCAGCATCGGGGATTCTTCTCAGACGATAAAGCAGCATCGGGGATTCTTCTCAGACAAAAGAGCAGCATCGGGGATTCTTCTCAGACGAAAGAGCAGCATCGGGGATTCTTCTCAGACGAAAGAGCAGCATCGGCGATCCTTCTCAGACAAAAGAGCAGCATCGGGGATCCTTCTCAGACGACAGAGCAGCATCGGGGATCCTTCTCAGATGATAGAGCAGCATCGGGGATCCTTCAGAGACGAAAGAGCAGCATCGGCGATCCTTCTCAGACAAAAGAGCAGCATCGAGGATTCTTCTCAGACGAAAGAGCAGCATCGGGGATTCTTCTCAGACGAAAGAGCAGCATCGGGGATCCTTCTCAGACGAAAGAGCAGCATCGGGGATTCTTCTCAGACGAAAGAGCATTATCAGGGATTCTTCTCAGAAGAAAGAGCTGCATCGGGGATCCTTCTCAGAGGAAAGAGCAGCATCGGGGATTCTTCTCAGACGAAAGAGCAGCATCGGGGATCCTTCTCAGACAAAAGAGTAGCATCGGGGATTCTTCTCAGACGAAAGAGCAGCATCGGGGATCCTTTTCAGACGACGACAAAGCAGCATCTGGGGATCCTTCACAGACGAAAGAGCAGCATCGGCGATCCTTCTCAGACAAAAGAGCAGCATCGAGGATTCTTCTCAGACGAAAGAGCAGCATCGGGGTGTCCTTCTCAAACGAAAGAACAGCATCGGGGATCCTTCTCAGACGAAAGAGCAGCATCGGGGATCCTTCTCAGACGAAAGAACAGCATCGGGGATCCTTCTCAGACGAAAGAGCAGCATCGGGGATCCTTCTCAGACGAAAGAGCAGCATCAGGGATTCTTCTCAGACGACAGAGCAGAATTTGGGGATCTTTCTCAGAAGAAAGAGCAGCATCGGGGATCCTTCTCAGACGGCGACATTGCAGAATCGGGGTATCCTTCTCAGACGGCGACAGAGCAGAATCGGGGGATCCTTCTCAGAAGAAAGAGCAGCATCGGGGATCCTTCTCAGACGAAAGAGCAGCATCGGGGTTTCTTTTCAGACGAAAGAGCAGCATCGGGGATTCTTCTCAGCAGAAAGAGCAGCATCTGGGATCCTTCTCAGACCAGAGAGCAGCATCAGGGATTCTTCTCAGACGATAAAGCAGCATCGGGGATTCTTCTCGGACAAAAGAGCAGCATCGGGGATTCTTCTCAGACGAAAGAGCAGCATCGGGGATTCTTCTCAGACGAAAGAGCAGCATCGGGGTGTCCTTCTCAAACGAAAGAACAGCATCGGGGATCCTTCTCAGACGAAAGAGCAGCATCGGGGATCCTTCTCAGACGAAAGAGCAGCATCGGGGATTCTTCTCAGACGAAAGAGCAGCATCGGCGATCCTTCTCAGACAAAAGAGCAGCATCAGGGATCCTTCTCAGACGACAGAGTAGCATCGGGGATCCTTCTCAGATGATAGAGCAGCATCGGGGGATCTTTCTCAGACGACGACAGAGCAGAGTCGTGGGAACATCTAAGACGGCGTGAGAGCAGAGTCGTGGGACCTTCTCAGACGAAACAGCAGCATCGGGGACTCTTCTCAGACGACGACAGAGCAGCATCGGGGGTTCTTAGACGGCGACGGAACAGCATCGGGGATTCTTCTCAGACAAAAGAGCAGCATCAGGGATTCTTCTCAGACGACAGAGCAGAATTTGGGGATCCTTCTCAGAAGAAAGAGCAGCATCGGGGATCCTTCTCAGACGGCGACATTGTAGAATCGGGGAATCCTTCTCAGACGGCGACAGAGCAGAATCGGGGGATCCTTTTCAGACGAAAGAGCAGAATCGGGGATCCTTCTCAGACAGCGACAGTGCAGAATCGGGGGATCCTTCTCAGAAGAAAGAGCAGCATCGGGGATCCTTCTCAGACGAAAGAGCAGCATCGGGGATTCTTCTCAGACGAAAGATCAGCATCGGAGTGTCCTTCTCAAACAAAAGAACAGCATCGGGGATCCTTCTCAGACGAAAGAGCAGCATCGGGGATCCTTCTCAGACGAAAGAGCAGCATCGAGATTTCTTTTCAGACGAAAGAGCAGAATCGGGGATTCTTCTCAGCAGAAAGAGCAGCATCGGGGATCCTTCTCAGACGAAAGAGCAGCATCGGGGATTCTTCTCAGACGAAAGAGCAGCATCGGGGATCCTTCTCAGACGAAAGAGCAGCATCGGGGATTCTTCTCAGACGGCGACATTGTAGAATCGGGGATCCTTCTCAGACGGCGACAGTGCAGAATCGGGGGATCCTTCTCAGACGAAAGAGCAGCATCGGCGATCCTTCTCAGACAAAAGAGCAGCATCGGGGATCCTTCTCAGACGACAGAGCAGCATCGGGGATCCTTCTCAGATGATAGAGCAGCATCGGGGATCCTTCTCAGACGAAAGAGCAGCATCGGGGATTCTTCTCAGACGAAAGAGCAGCATCAGGGATTCTTCTCAGAAGAAAGAGCTGCATCGGGGATCCTTCTCAGAAGAAAGAGCAGCATCGGGGATTCTTCTCAGACGAAAGAGCAGCATCGGGGATCCTTCTCAGACAAAAGAGTAGCATCGGGGATTCTTCTCAGACGAAAGAGCAGCATCGGGGATCCTTTTCAGACGACGACAAAGCAGCATCTGGGGATCCTTCTCAGAAGAAAGAGCAGCATCAGGGATCCTTCTCAGACGGCGACAGTGCAGAATCGGGGGATCCTTCTCGGACGAAAGAGCAGCATCGGGGATTCTTCTCAGACGAAATAGCAGCATCGGGGATTCTTCTCAGACGATAAAGCAGCATCGGGGATTCTTCTCAGACAAAAGAGCAGCATCGGGGATTCTTCTCAGACGAAAGAGCAGCATCGGGGATTCTTCTCAGACGAAAGAGCAGCATCGGCGATCCTTCTCAGACAAAAGAGCAGCATCGGGGATCCTTCTCAGACGACAGAGCAGCATCGGGGATCCTTCTCAGATGATAGAGCAGCATCGGGGATCCTTCTCAGACGAAAGAGCAGCATCGGGGATTCTTCTCAGACGAAAGAGCAGCATCGGCGATCCTTCTCAGACAAAAGAGCAGCATCGGGGATCCTTCTCAGACGACAGAGCAGCATTGGGGATCCTTCACAGACGAAAGAGCAGCATCGGCGATCCTTCTCAGACAAAAGAGCAGCATCGAGGATTCTTCTCAGACGAAAGAGCAGCATCAGGGATTCTTCTCAGACGACAGAGCAGAATTTGGGGATCCTTCTCAGAAGAAAGAGCAGCATCGGGGATCCTTCTCAGACGGCGACATTGCAGAATCGGGGTATCCTTCTCAGACGGCGACAGAGCAGAATCGGGGGATCCTTCTCAGAAGAAAGAGCAGCATCGGGGATCCTTCTCAGACGAAAGAGCAGCATCGGGGTTTCTTTTCAGACGAAAGAGCAGAATCGGGGATCCTTCGCAGACGAGAGAGCAGCATCGGGGATTCTTCTCAGACAAAAGAGCAGCATCGACGATCCTTCTCAGACAAAAGAGCAGCATCGGGGATCCTTCTCAGACGACAGAGCAGCATTGGGGATCCTTCACAGACGAAAGAGCAGCATCGGCGATCCTTCTCAGACAAAAGAGCAGCATCGAGGATTCTTCTCAGACGAAAGAGCAGCATCAGGGATTCTTCTCAGACGACAGAGTAGAATTTGGGGATCTTTCTCAGAAGTAAGAGCAGCATCGGGGATCCTTCTCAGACGGCGACATTGCAGAATCGGGGTATCCTTCTCAGACGGCGACAGAGCAGAATCGGGGGATCCTTCTCAGAAGAAAGAGCAGCATCGGGGATCCTTCTCAGACGGCGACAGTGCAGAATCGGGGGGATCCTTCTCAGAAGAAAGAGCAGCATCGGGGATCCTTCTCAGACGAAAGAGCAGCATCGGGGTTTCTTTTCAGACGAAAGAGCAGCATCGGGGATTCTTCTCAGCAGAAAGAGCAGCATCGGGGATCCTTCTCAGACGAAAGAGCAGCATCTGGGATTCTTCTCAGACGAAAGAGCAGCATCGGGGATCCTTCTCAGACGAAAGAGCAGCATCGGGGATTCTTCTCAGACGAAAGAGCAGAATCGGGCATCCTTCTCAGACGACGACAAAGCAGCATCTGGGGATCCTTCTCAGAAGAAAGAGCAGCATCGGGGATCCTTCTCAGACGGCGACAGTGCAGAATCGGGGGATCCTTCTCAGACGAAAGAGCAGCATCGGGGATTCTTCTCAGACGAAATAGCAGCATCGGGGATTCTTCTCAGACGATAAAGCAGCATCGGGGATTCTTCTCAGACAAAAGAGCAGCATCGGGGATTCTTCTCAGACGAAAGAGCAGCATCAGGGATTCTTCTCAGACGAAAGAGCAGCATCGGCGATCCTTCTCAGACAAAAGAGCAGCATCGGGGATCCTTCTCAGACGACAGAGCAGCATCGGGGATCCTTCTCAGATGATAGAGCAGCATCGGGGATCCTTCAGAGACGAAAGAGCAGCATCGGCGATCCTTCTCAGACAAAAGAGCAGCATCGAGGATTCTTCTCAGACGAAAGAGCAGCATCGGGGATTCTTCTCAGACGAAAGAGCAGCATCGGGGATCCTTCTCAGACGAAAGAGCAGCATCGGGGATTCTTCTCAGACGAAAGAGCATTATCAGGGATTCTTCTCAGAAGAAAGAGCTGCATCGGGGATCCTTCTCAGAGGAAAGAGCAGCATCGGGGATTCTTCTCAGACGAAAGAGCAGCATCGGGGATCCTTCTCAGACAAAAGAGTAGCATCGGGGATTCTTCTCAGACGAAAGAGCAGCATCGGGGATCCTTTTCAGACGACGACAAAGCAGCATCTGGGGATCCTTCTCAGAAGAAAGAGCAGCATCGGGGATCCTTCTCAGACGGCGACAGTGCAGAATCGGGGGATCCTTCTCAGACGAAAGAGCAGCATCGGGGATTCTTCTCAGACGAAATAGCAGCATCGGGGATTCTTCTCAGACGATAAAGCAGCATCGGGGATTCTTCTCAGACAAAAGAGCAGCATCGGGGATTCTTCTCAGACGAAAGAGCAGCATCGGGGATTCTTCTTAGACGAAAGAGCAGCATCGGCGATCCTTCTCAGACAAAAGAGCAGCATCGGGGATCCTTCTCAGACGACAGAGCAGCATTGGGGATCCTTCACAGACGAAAGAGCAGCATCGGCGATCCTTCTCAGACAAAAGAGCAGCATCGAGGATTCTTCTCAGACGAAAGAGCAGCATCGGGGTGTCCTTCTCAAACGAAAGAACAGCATCGGGGATCCTTCTCAGACGAAAGAGCAGCATCGGGGATCCTTCTCAGACGAAAGAACAGCATCGGGGATCCTTCTCAGACGAAAGAGCAGCATCAGGGATTCTTCTCAGACGACAGAGCAGAATTTGGGGATCTTTCTCAGAAGAAAGAGCAGCATCGGGGATCCTTCTCAGACGGCGACATTGCAGAATCGGGGTATCCTTCTCAGACGGCGACAGAGCAGAATCGGGGGATCCTTCTCAGAAGAAAGAGCAGCATCGGGGATCCTTCTCAGACGAAAGAGCAGCATCGGGGTTTCTTTTCAGACGAAAGAGCAGCATCGGGGATTCTTCTCAGCAGAAAGAGCAGCATCGGGGATCCTTCTCAGACCAGAGAGCAGCATCAGGGATTCTTCTCAGACGATAAAGCAGCATCGGGGATTCTTCTCGAACAAAAGAGCAGCATCGGGGATTCTTCTCAGACGAAAGAGCAGCATCGGGGATTCTTCTCAGACGAAAGAGCAGCATCGGGGTGTCCTTCTCAAACGAAAGAACAGCATCGGGGATCCTTCTCAGACGAAAGAGCAGCATCGGGGATCCTTCTCAGACGAAAGAGCAGCATCGGGGATTCTTCTCAGACGAAAGAGCAGCATCGGCGATCCTTCTCAGACAAAAGAGCAGCATCAGGGATCCTTCTCAGACGACAGAGTAGCATCGGGGATCCTTCTCAGACGAAACAGCAGCATCGGGGACTCTTCTCAGACGACGACAGAGCAGCATCGGGGGTTCTTAGACGGCGACGGAACAGCATCGGGGATTCTTCTCAGACGAAAGAGCAGCATCAGGGATACTTCTCAGACGACAGAGCAGAATTTGGGGATCCTTCTCAGAAGAAAGAGCAGCATCGGGGATCCTTCTCAGACGGCGACATTGTAGAATCGGGGTATCCTTCTCAGACGGCGACAGAGCAGAATCGGGGGATCCTTTTCAGACGAAAGAGCAGAATCGGGGATCCTTCTCAGACAGCGACAGTGCAGAATCGGGGGATCCTTCTCAGAAGAAAGAGCAGCATCGGGGATCCTTCTCAGACGAAAGAGCAGCATCGGGGATTCTTCTCAGACGAAAGATCAGCATCGGAGTGTCCTTCTCAAACGAAAGAACAGCATCGGGGATCCTTCTCAGACGAAAGAGCAGCATCGGGGATCCTTCTCAGACGAATGAGCAGCATCGAGATTTCTTTTCAGACGAAAGAGCAGAATCGGGGATTCTTCTCAGCAGAAAGAGCAGCATCGGGGATCCTTCTCAGACGAAAGAGCAGCATCGGGGATTCTTCTCAGACGAAAGAGCAGCATCGGGGATCCTTCTCAGACGAAAGAGCAGCATCGGGGATTCTTTTCAGACGAAAGAGCAGAATCGGGGATCCTTCTCAGACGGCGACAGTGCAGAATCGGGGGATCCTTCTCAGACGAAAGAGCAGCATCGGCGATCCTTCTCAGACAAAAGAGCAGCATCGGGGATCCTTCTCAGACGACAGAGCAGCATCGGGGATCCTTCTCAGATGATAGAGCAGCATCGGGGATCCTTCTCAGACGAAAGAGCAGCATCGGGGATTCTTCTCAGACGAAAGAGCAGCATCAGGGATTCTTCTCAGAAGAAAGAGCTGCATCGGGGATCCTTCTCAGAAGAAAGAGCAGCATCGGGGATTCTTCTCAGACGAAAGAGCAGCATCGGGGATCCTTCTCAGACAAAAGAGTAGCATCGGGGATTCTTCTCAGACGAAAGAGCAGCATCGGGGATCCTTTTCAGACGACGACAAAGCAGCATCTGGGGATCCTTCTCAGAAGAAAGAGCAGCATCAGGGATCCTTCTCAGACGGCGACAGTGCAGAATCGGGGGATCCTTCTCAGACGAAAGAGCAGCATCGGGGATTCTTCTCAGACGAAATAGCAGCATCGGGGATTCTTCTCAGACGATAGAGCAGCATCGGGGATTCTTCTCAGACAAAAGAGCAGCATCGGGGATTCTTCTCAGACGAAAGAGCAGCATCGGGGATTCTTCTCAGACGAAAGAGCAGCATCGGCGATCCTTCTCAGACAAAAGAGCAGCATCGGGGATCCTTCTCAGACGACAGAGCAGCATCGGGGATCCTTCTCAGATGATAGAGCAGCATCGGGGATCCTTCTCAGACGAAAGAGCAGCATCGGGGATTCTTCTCAGACGAAAGAGCAGCATCGGCGATCCTTCTCAGACAAAAGAGCAGCATCGGGGATCCTTCTCAGACGACAGAGCAGCATCGGGGATCCTTCTCAGACGAAAGAGCAGCATCGGGGATTCTTCTCAGACGAAAGAGCAGCATCGGCGATCCTTCTCAGACAAAAGAGCAGCATCAGGGATCCTTCTCAGACGACAGAGTAGCATCGGGGATCCTTCTCAGATGATAGAGCAGCATCGGGGGATCTTTCTCAGACGACGACAGAGCAGAGTCGTGGGAACATCTAAGACGGCGTGAGAGCAGAGTCGTGGGACCTTCTCAGACGAAACAGCAGCATCGGGGACTCTTCTCAGACGACGACAGAGCAGCATCGGGGGTTCTTAGACGGCGACGGAACAGCATCGGGGATTCTTCTCAGACGAAAGAGCAGCATCAGGGATTCTTCTCAGACGACAGAGCAGAATTTGGGGATCCTTCTCAGAAGAAAGAGCAGCATCGGGGATCCTTCTCAGACGGCGACATTGTAGAATCGGGGTATCCTTCTCAGACGGCGACAGAGCAGAATCGGGGGATCCTTTTCAGACGAAAGAGCAGAATCGGGGATCCTTCTCAGACAGCGACAGTGCAGAATCGGGGGATCCTTCTCAGAAGAAAGAGCAGCATCGGGGATCCTTCTCAGACGAAAGAGCAGCATCGGGGATTCTTCTCAGACGAAAGATCAGCATCGGAGTGTCCTTCTCAAACGAAAGAACAGCATCGGGGATCCTTCTCAGACGAAAGAGCAGCATCGGGGATCCTTCTCAGACGAAAGAGCAGCATCGAGATTTCTTTTCAGACGAAAGAGCAGAATCGGGGATTCTTCTCAGCAGAAAGAGCAGCATCGGGGATCCTTCTCAGAAGAAAGAGCAGCATCGGGGATTCTTCTCAGACGAAAGAGCAGCATCGGGGATCCTTCT
Source organism: Gobius niger (assembly GCF_951799975.1). Taxonomy (NCBI): domain Eukaryota; kingdom Metazoa; phylum Chordata; class Actinopteri; order Gobiiformes; family Gobiidae; genus Gobius; species Gobius niger. The sequence goes on along the minus strand of NC_136853.1, from coordinate 4,355,143 downwards.
CAGACGAAAGAGCAGCATCGGGGATTCTTTTCAGACGAAAGAGCAGAATCGGGGATCCTTCTCAGACGGCGACAGTGCAGAATCGGGGGATCCTTCTCAGACGAAAGAGCAGCATCGGCGATCCTTCTCAGACAAAAGAGCAGCATCGGGGATCCTTCTCAGACGACAGAGCAGCATCGGGGATCCTTCTCAGATGATAGAGCAGCATCGGGGATCCTTCTCAGACGAAAGAGCAGCATCGGGGATTCTTCTCAGACGAAAGAGCAGCATCAGGGATTCTTCTCAGACGAAAGAGCAGCATCGGGGATCCTTCTCAGACAAAAGAGTAGCATCGGGGATTCTTCTCAGACGAAAGAGCAGCATCGGGGATCCTTTTCAGACGACGACAAAGCAGCATCTGGGGATCCTTCTCAGAAGAAAGAGCAGCATCAGGGATCCTTCTCAGACGGCGACAGTGCAGAATCGGGGGATCCTTCTCAGACGAAAGAGCAGCATCGGGGATTCTTCTCAGACGAAATAGCAGCATCGGGGATTCTTCTCAGACGATAAAGCAGCATCGGGGATTCTTCTCAGACAAAAGAGCAGCATCGGGGATTCTTCTCAGACGAAAGAGCAGCATCGGGGATTCTTCTCAGACGAAAGAGCAGCATCGGCGATCCTTCTCAGACAAAAGAGCAGCATCGGGGATCCTTCTCAGACGACAGAGCAGCATCGGGGATCCTTCTCAGATGATAGAGCAGCATCGGGGATCCTTCTCAGAAGAAAGAGCAGCATCGGGGATCCTTCTCAGACGAAAGAGCAGCATCGGGGATTCTTCTCAGACGAAAGATCAGCATCGGAGTGTCCTTCTCAAACGAAAGAACAGCATCGGGGATCCTTCTCAGACGAAAGAGCAGCATCGGGGATCCTTCTCAGACGAAAGAGCAGCATCGAGATTTCTTTTCAGACGAAAGAGCAGAATCGGGGATTCTTCTCAGCAGAAAGAGCAGCATCGGGGATCCTTCTCAGACGAAAGAGCAGCATCGGGGATTCTTCTCAGACGAAAGAGCAGCATCGGGGATCCTTCTCAGACGAAAGAGCAGCATCGGGGATTCTTTTCAGACGAAAGAGCAGAATCGGGGATCCTTCTCAGACGGCGACAGTGCAGAATCGGGGGATCCTTCTCAGACGAAAGAGCAGCATCGGCGATCCTTCTCAGACAAAAGAGCAGCATCGGGGATCCTTCTCAGACGACAGAGCAGCATCGGGGATCCTTCTCAGATGATAGAGCAGCATCGGGGATCCTTCTCAGACGAAAGAGCAGCATCGGGGATTCTTCTCAGACGAAAGAGCAGCATCAGGGATTCTTCTCAGAAGAAAGAGCTGCATCGGGGATCCTTCTCAGAAGAAAGAGCAGCATCGGGGATTCTTCTCAGACGAAAGAGCAGCATCGGGGATCCTTCTCAGACAAAAGAGTAGCATCGGGGATTCTTCTCAGACGAAAGAGCAGCATCGGGGATCCTTTTCAGACGACGACAAAGCAGCATCTGGGGATCCTTCTCAGAAGAAAGAGCAGCATCAGGGATCCTTCTCAGACGGCGACAGTGCAGAATCGGGGGATCCTTCTCAGACGAAAGAGCAGCATCGGGGATTCTTCTCAGACGAAATAGCAGCATCGGGGATTCTTCTCAGACGATAGAGCAGCATCGGGGATTCTTCTCAGACAAAAGAGCAGCATCGGGGATTCTTCTCAGACGAAAGAGCAGCATCGGGGATTCTTCTCAGACGAAAGAGCAGCATCGGCGATCCTTCTCAGACAAAAGAGCAGCATCGGGGATCCTTCTCAGACGACAGAGCAGCATCGGGGATCCTTCTCAGATGATAGAGCAGCATCGGGGATCCTTCTCAGACGAAAGAGCAGCATCGGGGATTCTTCTCAGACGAAAGAGCAGCATCGGCGATCCTTCTCAGACAAAAGAGCAGCATCGGGGATCCTTCTCAGACGACAGAGCAGCATCGGGGATCCTTCTCAGACGAAAGAGCAGCATCGGGGATTCTTCTCAGACGAAAGAGCAGCATCGGCGATCCTTCTCAGACAAAAGAGCAGCATCAGGGATCCTTCTCAGACGACAGAGTAGCATCGGGGATCCTTCTCAGATGATAGAGCAGCATCGGGGGATCTTTCTCAGACGACGACAGAGCAGAGTCGTGGGAACATCTAAGACGGCGTGAGAGCAGAGTCGTGGGACCTTCTCAGACGAAACAGCAGCATCGGGGACTCTTCTCAGACGACGACAGAGCAGCATCGGGGGTTCTTAGACGGCGACGGAACAGCATCGGGGATTCTTCTCAGACGAAAGAGCAGCATCAGGGATTCTTCTCAGACGACAGAGCAGAATTTGGGGATCCTTTTCAGAAGAAAGAGCAGCATCGGGGATCCTTCTCAGACGGCGACATTGTAGAATCGGGGTATCCTTCTCAGACGGCGACAGAGCAGAATCGGGGGATCCTTTTCAGACGAAAGAGCAGAATCGGGGATCCTTCTCAGACAGCGACAGTGCAGAATCGGGGGATCCTTCTCAGAAGAAAGAGCAGCATCGGGGATCCTTCTCAGACGAAAGAGCAGCATCGGGGATTCTTCTCAGACGAAAGATCAGCATCGGAGTGTCCTTCTCAAACGAAAGAACAGCATCGGGGATCCTTCTCAGACGAAAGAGCAGCATCGGGGATCCTTCTCAGACGAAAGAGCAGCATCGAGATTTCTTTTCAGACGAAAGAGCAGAATCGGGGATTCTTCTCAGCAGAAAGAGCAGCATCGGGGATCCTTCTCAGAAGAAAGAGCAGCATCGGGGATTCTTCTCAGACGAAAGAGCAGCATCGGGGATCCTTCTCAGACGAAAGAGCAGCATCGGGGATTCTTTTCAGACGAAAGAGCAGAATCGGGGATCCTTCTCAGACGGCGACAGTGCAGAATCGGGGGATCCTTCTCAGACGAAAGAGCAGCATCGGCGATCCTTCTCAGACAAAAGAGCAGCATCGGGGATCCTTCTCAGACGACAGAGCAGCATCGGGGATCCTTCTCAGATGATAGAGCAGCATCGGGGATCCTTCTCAGACGAAAGAGCAGCATCGGGGATTCTTCTCAGACGAAAGAGCAGCATCAGGGATTCTTCTCAGAAGAAAGAGCTGCATCGGGGATCCTTCTCAGAAGAAAGAGCAGCATCGGGGATTCTTCTCAGACGAAAGAGCAGCATCGGGGATCCTTCTCAGACAAAAGAGTAGCATCGGGGATTCTTCTCAAACGAAAGAGCAGCATCGGGGATCCTTTTCAGACGACGACAAAGCAGCATCTGGGGATCCTTCTCAGAAGAAAGAGCAGCATCAGGGATCCTTCTCAGACGGCGACAGTGCAGAATCGGGGGATCCTTCTCAGACGAAAGAGCAGCATCGGGGATTCTTCTCAGACGAAATAGCAGCATCGGGGATTCTTCTCAGACGATAAAGCAGCATCGGGGATTCTTCTCAGACAAAAGAGCAGCATCGGGGATTCTTCTCAGACGAAAGAGCAGCATCGGGGATTCTTCTCAGACGAAAGAGCAGCATCGGCGATCCTTCTCAGACAAAAGAGCAGCATCGGGGATCCTTCTCAGACGACAGAGCAGCATCGGGGATCCTTCTCAGATGATAGAGCAGCATCGGGGATCCTTCTCAGACGAAAGAGCAGCATCGGGGATTCTTCTCAGACGAAAGAGCAGCATCGGCGATCCTTCTCAGACAAAAGAGCAGCATCGGGGATCCTTCTCAGACGACAGAGCAGCATTGGGGATCCTTCACAGACGAAAGAGCAGCATCGGCGATCCTTCTCAGATAAAAGAGCAGCATCGAGGATTCTGTTCAGACGAAAGAGCAGCATCAGGGATTCTTCTCAGACGACAGAGCAGAATTTGGGGATCCTTCTCAGAAGAAAGAGCAGCATCGGGGATCCTTCTCAGACGGCGACATTGCAGAATCGGGGTATCCTTCTCAGACGGCGACAGAGCAGAATCGGGGGATCCTTCTAAGAAGAAAGAGCAGCATCGGGGATCCTTCTCAGACGAAAGAGCAGCATCGGGGTTTCTTTTCAGACGAAAGAGCAGAATCGGGGATCCTTCGCAGACGAGAGAGCAGCATCGGGGATTCTTCTCAGACAAAAGAGCAGCATCGACGATCCTTCTCAGACAAAAGAGCAGCATCGGGGATCCTTCTCAGACGACAGAGCAGCATTGGGGATCCTTCACAGACGAAAGAGCAGCATCGGCGATCCTTCTCAGACAAAAGAGCAGCATCGAGGATTCTTCTCAGACGAAAGAGCAGCATCAGGGATTCTTCTCAGACGACAGAGTAGAATTTGGGGATCTTTCTCAGAAGTAAGAGCAGCATCGGGGATCCTTCTCAGACGGCGACATTGCAGAATCGGGGTATCCTTCTCAGACGGCGACAGAGCAGAATCGGGGGATCCTTCTCAGAAGAAAGAGCAGCATCGGGGATCCTTCTCAGACGGCGACAGTGCAGAATCGGGGGGATCCTTCTCAGAAGAAAGAGCAGCATCGGGGATCCTTCTCAGACGAAAGAGCAGCATCGGGGTTTCTTTTCAGACGAAAGAGCAGCATCGGGGATTCTTCTCAGCAGAAAGAGCAGCATCGGGGATCCTTCTCAGACAAAAGAGCAGCATCGGGGATTCTTCTCAGACGAAAGAGCAGCATCGGGGATCCTTCTCAGACGAAAGAGCAGCATCGGGGATTCTTCTCAGACGAAAGAGCAGAATCGGGCATCCTTCTCAGACGAAAGAGCAGCATCGGGGATCCTTCTCTGACGAAAGAGCAGCATCGGGGATTCTTTTCAGACAAAAGAGCAGAATCGGGTATCCTTCTCAGACGGCGACAGTGCAGAATCGGGGGATCCTTCTCAGACGAAAGAGCAGCATCGGCGATCCTTCTCAGACAAAAGAGCAGCATCGGGGATCCTTCTCAGATGATAGAGCAGCATCGGGGATCATTCTCAGACGAAAGAGCAGCATCGGGGATTCTTCTCAGACGAAAGAGCAGCATCAGGGATTCTTCTCAGAAGAAAGAGCTGCATCGGGGATCCTTCTCAGAAGAAAGAGCAGCATCGGGGATTCTTCTCAGACAAAAGAGCAGCATCGGGGATCCTTCTCAGACAAAAGAGTAGCATCGGGGATTCTTCTCAGACGAAAGAGCAGCATCGGGGATCCTTTTCAGACGACGACAAAGCAGCATCTGGGGATCCTTCTCAGAAGAAAGAGCAGCATCGGGGATCCTTCTCAGTGGGCGACAGTGCAGAATCGGGGGATCCTTCTCAGACGAAAGAGCAGCATCGGGGATTCTTCTCAGACGATAAAGCAGCATCGGGGATTCTTCTCAGACAAAAGAGCAGCATCGGGGATTCTTCTCAGACGAAAGAGCAGCATCGGGGATTCTTCTCAGACGAAAGAGCAGCATCGGCGATCCTTCTCAGACAAAAGAGCAGCATCGGGGATCCTTCTCAGACGACAGAGCAGCATCGGGGATCCTTCTCAGATGATAGAGCAGCATCGGGGATCCTTCTCAGATGATAGAGCAGCATCGGGGATCCTTCTCAGACGAAAGAGCAGTATCGAGGATTCTTCTCAGACGAAAGAGCAGCATCAGGGATTCTTCTCAGACGACAGAGCAGAATTTAGGGATCTTTCTCAGAAGAAAGAGCAGCATCGGGGATCATTCTCAGACGGCGACATTGCAGAATCGGGGTACCCTTCTCAGACGGCGACAGAGCAGAATCGGGGGATCCTTCTCAGAAGAAAGAGCAGCATCGGGGATTCTTCTCAGACGAAAGAGCAGCATCGGGGTTTCTTTTCAGACGAAAGAGCAGAATCGGGGATCCTTCTCAGACGAAAGAGCAGCATCGGGGATTCTTCTCAGACGAGAGAGCAGCATCTGGGGATCCTTCTCAGAAGAAAGAGCAGAATCGGGGATCCTTCTCAGACGAAAGAGCAGCATCGGGGATTCTTCTCGGACAAAAGAGCAGCATCGGGGATTCTTCTCAGACGAAAGAGCAGCATTGGGGTGTCCTTCTGAAACGAAAGAACAGCATCGGGGATCCTTCTCAGACGAAAGAGCAGCATCGGGGATCCTTCTCAGACGAAAGAGCAGCATCGGGGATCCTTCTCAGACGAAAGAGCAGCATCGGGGATTCTTCTCAGACGAAAGAGCAGCATCGGCGATCCTTCTCAGACAAAAGAGCAGCATCGGGGATCCTTCTCAGACGACAGAGCAGCAACCGGGATCCTTCTCAGACGAAAGTGCAGAATCGGGGATCCTTCTCAGACGAAAGAGCAGCATCGGGGATCCTTCTCTGACGAAAGAGCAGCATCGGGGATTCTTCTCAGACGAAAGAGCAGCATCGGGGATCCTTTTCAGACGACGACAAAGCAGCATCTGGGGATCCTTCTCAGAAGAAAGAGCAGCATCGGGGATCCTTCTCAGTGGGCGACAGTGCAGAATCGGGGGATCCTTCTCAGACGAAAGAGCAGCATCGGGGATTCTTCTCAGACGATAAAGCAGCATCGGGGATTCTTCTCAGACAAAAGAGCAGCATCGGGGATTCTTCTCAGACGAAAGAGCAGCATCGGGGATTCTTCTCAGACGAAAGAGCAGCATCGGCGATCCTTCTCAGACGACAGAGCAGCATCGGGGATCCTTCTCAGACGACAGAGCAGCATCGGGGATCCTTCTCAGATGATAGAGCAGCATCGGGGATCCTTCTCAGATGATAGAGCAGCATCGGGGATCCTTCTCAGACGAAAGAGCAGCATCGGGGATTCTTCTCAGACGAAAGAGCAGCATCGGCGATCCTTCTCAGACAAAAGAGCAGCATCGGGGATCCTTCTCAGACGACAGAGCAGCATTGGGGATCCTTCACAGACGAAAGAGCAGCATCGGCGATCCTTCTCAGACAAAAGAGCAGCATCGAGGATTCTTCTCAGACGAAAGAGCAGCATCAGGGATTCTTCTCAGACGACAGAGCAGAGTTTGGGGATCCTTCTCAGAAGAAAGAGCAGCATCGGGGATCCTTCTCAGACGACAGAGCAGCATTGGGGATCCTTCACAGACGAAAGAGCAGCATCGGCGATCCTTCTCAGACAAAAGAGCAGCATCGAGGATTCTTCTCAGACGAAAGAGCAGCATCAGGGATTCTTCTCAGACGACAGAGCAGAATTTGGGGATCTTTCTCAGAAGAAAGAGCAGCATCGGGGATCATTCTCAGACGGCGACATTGCAGAATCGGGGTATCCTTCTCAGACGGCGACAGAGCAGAATCGGGGGATCCTTCTCAGAAGAAAGAGCAGCATCGGGGATTCTTCTCAGACGAAAGAGCAGCATCGGGGTTTCTTTTCAGACGAAAGAGCAGAATCGGGGATCCTTCTCAGACGAAAGAGCAGCATCGGGGATTCTTCTCAGACGAGAGAGCAGCATCTGGGGATCCTTCTCAGAAGAAAGAGCAGAATCGGGGATCCTTCTCAGACGAAAGAGCAGCATCGGGGATTCTTCTCGGACAAAAGAGCAGCATCGGGGATTCTTCTCAGACGAAAGAGCAGCATCGGGGATTCTTCTCAGACGAAAGAGCAGCATTGGGGTGTCCTTCTGAAACGAAAGAACAGCATCGGGGATCCTTCTCAGACGAAAGAGCAGCATCGGGGATCCTTCTCAGACGAAAGAGCAGCATCGGGGATTCTTCTCAGACGAAAGAGCAGCATCGGCGATCCTTCTCAGACAAAAGAGCAGCATCGGGGATCCTTCTCAGACGACAGAGCAGCAACCGGGATCCTTCTCAGACGAAAGTGCAGAATCGGGGATCCTTCTCAGACGAAAGAGCAGCATCGGGGATCCTTCTCTGACGAAAGAGCAGCATCGGGGATCCTTCTCAGACGAAAGAGCAGCATCGGGGATCCTTCTCTGACGAAAGAGCAGCATCGGGGATTCTTTTCAGACGAAAGAGCAGAATCGGGGATTCTTCTCAGACGGCGACAGTGCAGAATCGGGGGATCCTTCTCAGACGAAAGAGCAGCATCGGCGATCCTTCTCAGACAAAAGAGCAGCATCGGGGATCCTTCTCAGACGACAGAGCAGCATCGGGGATCCTTCTCAGATGATAGAGCAGCATCGGGGATCCTTCTCAGACGAAAGAGCAGCATCGGGGATTCTTCTCAGACGAAAGAGCAGCATCAGGGATTCTTCTCAGAAGAAAGAGCTGCATCGGGGATCCTTCTCAGAAGAAAGAGCAGCATCGGGGATTCTTCTCAGACAAAAGAGTAGCATCGGGGATTCTTCTCAGACGAAAGAGCAGCATCGGGGATCCTTTTCAGACGACGACAAAGCAGCATCTGGGGATCCTTCTCAGAAGATAGAGCAGCATCGGGGATCCTTCTCAGACGGCGACAGTGCAGAATCGGGGGATCCTTCTCAGACGAAAGAGCAGCATCGGGGATTCTTCTCAGACGAAATAGCAGCATCGGGGATTCTTCTCAGACGATAATGCAGCATCGGGGATTCTTCTCAGACAAAAGAGCAGCATCGGGGATTCTTCTCAGACGAAAGAGCAGCATCGGGGATTCTTCTCAGACGAAAGAGCAGCATCGGCGATCCTTCTCAGACAAAAGAGCAGCATCGGGGATCCTTCTCAGACGACAGAGCAGCATCGGGGATCCTTCAGAGACGAAAGAGCAGCATCGGCGATCCTTCTCAGACAAAAGAGCAGCATCGAGGATTCTTCTCAGACGAAAGAGCAGCATCGGGGATTCTTCTCAGACGAAAGAGCAGCATCGGGGATCCTTCTCAGACGAAAGAGCAGCATCGGGGATTCTTCTCAGACGAAAGAGCATTATCGGGGATTCTTCTCAGAAGAAAGAGCTGCATCGGGGATCCTTCTCAGAGGAAAGAGCAGCATCGGGGATTCTTCTCAGACGAAAGAGCAGCATCGGGGATCCTTCTCAGACAAAAGAGTAGCATCGGGGATTCTTCTCAGACGAAAGAGCAGCATCGGGGATCCTTTTCAGACGACGACAAAGCAGCATCTGGGGATCCTTCTCAGAAGAAAGAGCAGCATCGGGGATCCTTCTCAGATGGCGACAGTGCAGAATCGGGGGATCCTTCTCAGACGAAAGAGCAGCATCGGGGATTCTTCTCAGACGAAATAGCAGCATCGGGGATTCTTCTCAGACGATAAAGCAGCATCGGGGATTCTTCTCAGACAAAAGAGCAGCATCGGGGATTCTTCTCAGACGAAAGAGCAGCATCGGGGATTCTTCTCAGACGAAAGAGCAGCATCGGCGATCCTTCTCAGACAAAAGAGCAGCATCGGGGATCCTTCTCAGACGACAGAGCAGCATCGGGGATCCTTCTCAGATGATAGAGCAGCATCGGGGATCCTTCTCAGATGATAGAGCAGCATCGGGGATCCTTCTCAGACGAAAGAGCAGCATCGGGGATTCTTCTCAGACGAAAGAGCAGCATCGGCGATCCTTCTCAGACAAAAGAGCAGCATCGAGGGTTCTTCTGAGACGAAAGAGCAGCATCAGGGATTCTTCTCAGACGACAGAGCAGAATTTGGGGATCCTTCTCAGAAGAAAGAGCAGCATCGGGGATCCTTCTCAGACGACAGAGCAGCATAGGGGATCCTTCACAGACGAAAGAGCAGCATCGGCGATCCTTCTCAGACAAAAGAGCAGCATCGAGGATTCTTCTCAGACGAAAGAGCAGCATCAGGGATTCTTCTCAGACGACAGAGCAGAATTTGGGGATCTTTCTCAGAAGAAAGAGCAGCACCGGGGATCATTCTCAGACGGCGACATTGCAGAATCGGGGTATCCTTCTCAAACGGCGACAGAGCAGAATCGGGGGATCCTTCTCAGAAGAGCAGCATCGGGGATTCTTCTCAGACGAAAGAGCAGCATCGGGGTTTCTTTTCAGACGAAAGAGCAGAATCGGGGATCCTTCTCAGACGAAAGAGCAGCATCGGGGATTCTTCTCAGACGAGAGAGCAGCATCTGGGGATCCTTCTCAGAAGAAAGAGCAGAATCGGGGATCCTTCTCAGACGAAAGAGCAGCATCGGGGATTCTTCTCGGACAAAAGAGCAGCATCGGGGATTCTTCTCAGACGAAAGAGCAGCATCGGGGATTCTTCTCAGACGAAAGAGCAGCATTGGGGTGTCCTTCTGAAACGAAAGAACAGCATCGGGGATCCTTCTCAGACGAAAGAGCAGCATCGGGGATCCTTCTCAGACGAAAGAGCAGCATCGGGGATTCTTCTCAGACGAAAGAGCAGCATCGGCGATCCTTCTCAGACAAAAGAGCAGCATCGGGGATCCTTCTCAGACGACAGAGCAGCATCGGGGATCCTTCTCAGACGAAAGTGCAGCATCGGGGACTCTTCTCAGACGACGACAGAGCAGCATCGGGGGATCCTTCTCAGAAGAAAGAGCAGCATCGGGGATCCTTCTCAGACGGCGACAGTGTAGAATCGGGGGGATCCTTCTCAGAAGAAAGAGCAGCATCGGGGATCCTTCTCAGACGGCGACAGTGTAGAATCGGGGGGATCCTTCTCAGAAGAAAGAGCAGCATCGGGGATCCTTCTCAGACGAAAGAGCAGCATCGGGGTTCTTTTCAGACGAAAGAGCAGAATCGGGTATTCTTCTCAGACGAAAGAGCAGCATCAGGGATTCTTCTCAGAAGAAAGAGCAGCATCGGGGATCCTTCTCAGACAAAAGAGCAGCATCGGGGATCCTTCTCAGACGACAGAGCAGCATCGGGGATCCTTCTCAGACGAAAGAGCAGCATCGGGGATCCTTTTCAGACGACGACAAAGCAGCATCTGGGGATCCTTCTCAGAAGAAAGAGCAGCATCGGGGATTCTTCTCAGACGAAAGAGCAGCATCGGCGATCCTTCTCAGACAAAAGAGCAGCATCGGGGATCCTTCTCAGACGATAGAGCAGCATTGGGGATCCTTCACAGACGAAAGAGCAGCATCGGCGATCCTTCTCAGACAAAAGAGCAGCATCGAGGATTCTTCTCAGACGAAAGAGCAGCATCGGGGATTCTTCTCAGACGAAAGAGCAGCATCGGGGATCCTTCTCAGACGAAAGAGCAGCATCGGGGATTCTTCTCAGACGAAAGAGCATTATCGGGGATTCTTCTCAGAAGAAAGAGCTGCATCGGGGATCCTTCTCAGAGGAAAGAGCAGCATCGGGGATTCTTCTCAGACGAAAGAGCAGCATCGGGGATCCTTCTCAGACAAAAGAGTAGCATCGGGGATTCTTCTCAGACGAAAGAGCAGCATCGGGGATCCTTTTCAGACGACGACAAAGCAGCATCTGGGGATCCTTCTCAGAAGAAAGAGCAGCATCGGGGATCCTTCTCAGACGGCGACAGTGCAGAATCCGGGGATCTTTCTCAGACGAAAGAGCAGCATCGGGGATTCTTCTCAGACGAAATGGCAGCATCGGGGATTCTTCTCAGACGATAAAGCAGCATCGGGGATTCTTCTCAGACAAAAGAGCAGCATCGGGGATTCTTCTCAGACGAAAGAGCAGCATCGGGGATTCTTCTCAGATGATAGAGCAGCATCGGGGATCCTTTTCAGATGATAGAGCAGCATCGTGGATCCTTCTCAGACGAAAGAGCAGCATCGGGGATTCTTCTTAGACAAAAGAGCAGCATCGACGATCCTTCTCAGACAAAAGAGCAGCATCGGGGATCCTTCTCAGACGACAGAGCAGCGTTGGGGATCCTTCACAGACGAAAGAGCAGCATCGGCGATCCTTCTCAGACAAAAGAGCAGCATCGAGGATTCTTCTCAGACGAAAGAGCAGCATCAGGGATTCTTCTCAGACGACAGAGTAGAATTTGGGGATCTTTCTCAGAAGTAAGAGCAGCATCGGGGATCCTTCTCAGACGGCGACATTGCAGAATCGGGGTATCCTTCTCAGACGGCGACAGAGCAGAATCGGGGGATCCTTCTCAGAAGAAAGAGCAGCATCGGGGATCCTTCTCAGACGGCGACAGTGCAGAATCGGGGGGATCCTTCTCAGAAGAAAGAGCAGCATCGGGGATCCTTCTCAGACGAAAGAGCAGCATCGGGGTTTCTTTTCAGACGAAAGAGCAGCATCGGGGATTCTTCTCAGCAGAAAGAGCAGCATCGGGGATCCTTCTCAGACGAAAGAGCAGCATCGGGGATTCTTCTCAGACGAAAGAGCAGCATCGGGGATCCTTCTCAGACGAAAGAGCAGCATCGGGGATTCTTCTCAGACGAAAGAGCAGAATCGGGCATCCTTCTCAGACGAAAGAGCAGCATCGGGGATCCTTCTCTGACGAAAGAGCAGCATCGGGGATTCTTTTCAGACAAAAGAGCAGAATCGGGTATCCTTCTCAGACGGCGACAGTGCAGAATCGGGGGATCCTTCTCAGACGAAAGAGCAGCATCGGCGATCCTTCTCAGACAAAAGAGCAGCATCGGGGATCCTTCTCAGACGACAGAGCAGCATCGGGGATCCTTCTCAGATGATAGAGCAGCATCGGGGATCATTCTCAGACGAAAGAGCAGCATCGGGGATTCTTCTCAGACGAAAGAGCAGCATCAGGGATTCTTCTCAGAAGAAAGAGCTGCATCGGGGATCCTTCTCAGAAGAAAGAGCAGCATCGGGGATTCTTCTCAGACAAAAGAGCAGCATCGGGGATCCTTCTCAGACAAAAGAGTAGCATCGGGGATTCTTCTCAGACGAAAGAGCAGCATCGGGGATCCTTTTCAGACGACGACAAAGCAGCATCTGGGGATCCTTCTCAGAAGAAAGAGCAGCATCGGGGATCCTTCTCAGTGGGCGACAGTGCAGAATCGGGGGATCCTTCTCAGACGAAAGAGCAGCATCGGGGATTCTTCTCAGACGATAAAGCAGCATCGGGGATTCTTCTCAGACAAAAGAGCAGCATTGGGGATTCTTCTCAGACGAAAGAGCAGCATCGGGGATTCTTCTCAGACGAAAGAGCAGCATTGGCGATCCTTCTCAGACAAAAGAGCAGCATCGGGGATCCTTCTCAGACGACAGAGCAGCATCGGGGATCCTTCTCAGATGATAGAGCAGCATCGGGGATCCTTCTCAGATGATAGAGCAGCATCGGGGATCCTTCTCAGACGAAAGAGCAGCATCGGGGATTCTTCTCAGACGAAAGAGCAGCATCGGCGATCCTTCTCAGACAAAAGAGCAGCATCGGGGATCCTTCTCAGACGACAGAGCAGCATTGGGGATCCTTCACAGACGAAAGAGCAGCATCGGCGATCCTTCTCAGACAAAAGAGCAGCATCGAGGATTCTTCTCAGACGAAAGAGCAGCATCAGGGATTCTTCTCAGACGACAGAGCAGAATTTGGGGATCCTTCTCAGAAGAAAGAGCAGCATCGGGGATCCTTCTCAGACGACAGAGCAGCATTGGGGATCCTTCACAGACAAAAGAGCAGCATCGGCGATCCTTCTCAGACAAAAGAGCAGCATCGAGGATTCTTCTCAGACGAAAGAGCAGCATCAGGGATTCTTCTCAGACGACAGAGCAGAATTTGGGGATCTTTCTCAGAAGAAAGAGCAGCATCGGGGATCATTCTCAGACGGCGACATTGCAGAATCGGGGTATCCTTCTCAGACGGCGACAGAGCAGAATCGGGGGATCCTTCTCAGAAGAAAGAGCAGCATCGGGGATTCTTCTCAGACGAAAGAGCAGCATCGGGGTTTCTTTTCAGACGAAAGAGCAGAATCGGGGATCCTTCTCAGACGAAAGAGCAGCATCGGGGATTCTTCTCAGACGAGAGAGCAGCATCTGGGGATCCTTCTCAGAAGAAAGAGCAGCATCGGGGATTCTTCTCAGACGAGAGAGCAGCATCTGGGGATCCTTCTCAGAAGAAAGAGCAGAATCGGGGATCCTTCTCAGACGAAAGAGCAGCATCGGGGATTCTTCTCGGACAAAAGAGCAGCATCGGGGATTCTTCTCAGACGAAAGAGCAGCATCGGGGATTCTTCTCAGACGAAAGAGCAGCATTGGGGTGTCCTTCTGAAACGAAAGAACAGCATCGGGGATCCTTCTCAGACGAAAGAGCAGCATCGGGGATCCTTCTCAGACGAAAGAGCAGCATCGGGGATTCTTCTCAGACGAAAGAGCAGCATCGGCGATCCTTCTCAGACAAAAGAGCAGCATCGGGGATCCTTCTCAGACGACAGAGCAGCATCGGGGATCCTTCTCAGACGAAAGTGCAGCATCGGGGACTCTTCTCAGACGACGACAGAGCAGCATCGGGGGATCCTTCTCAGAAGAAAGAGCAGCTTCGGGGATCCTTCTCAGACGGCGACAGTGTAGAATCGGGGGGATCCTTCTCAGAAGAAAGAGCAGCATCAGGAATCCTTCTCAGACGGCGACAGTGTAGAATCGGGGGGATCCTTCTCAGAAGAAAGAGCAGCATCGGGGATCCTTCTCAGACGAAAGAGCAGCATCGGGGTTCTTTTCAGACGAAAGAGCAGAATCGGGGATTCTTCTCAGCAGAAAGAGCAGCATCGGGGATCCTTCTCAGACGAAAGAGCAGCATCGGGGATTCTTCTCAGACGAAAGAGCAGCATCGGGGATCCTTCTCAGACGAAAGAGCAGCATCGGGGATTCTTTTCAGACGAAAGAGCAGAATCGGGGATCCTTCTCAGACGAAAGAGCAGCATCGGGGATCCTTCTCTGACGAAAGAGCAGAATCGGGGATTCTTCTCAGACGGCGACAGTGTAGAATCGGGGGATCCTTCTCAGACGAAAGAGCAGCATCGGCGATCCTTCTCAGACAAAAGAGCAGCATCGGGGATCCTTCTCAGACGACAGAGCAGCATCGGGGATCCTTCTCAGATGATAGAGCAGCATCGGGGATCCTTCTCAGACGAAAGAGCAGCATCGGGGATTCTTCTCAGAAGAAAGAGCTGCATCGGGGATCCTTCTCAGAAGAAAGAGCAGCATCGGGGATTCTTCTCAGACGAAAGAGCAGCATCGGGGATCCTTCTCAGACGAAAGAGCAGCATCGGGGATTCTTCTCAGACGAAAGAGCATTATCGGGGATTCTTCTCAGAAGAAAGAGCTGCATCGGGGATCCTTCTCAGAGGAAAGAGCAGCATCGGGGATTCTTCTCAGACGAAAGAGCAGCATCGGGGATCCTTCTCAGACAAAAGAGTAGCATTGGGGATTCTTCTCAGACGAAAGAGCAGCATCGGGGATCCTTTTCAGACGACGACAAAGCAGCATCTGTGGATCCTTCTCAGAAGAAAGAGCAGCATCGGGGATCCTTCTCAGACAGCGACAGTGCAGAATCGGGGGATCCTTCTCAGACGAAAGAGCAGCATCGGGGATTCTTCTCAGACGAAATAGCAGCATCGGGGATTCTTCTCAGACGATAAAGCAGCATCGGGGATTCTTCTCAGACAAAAGAGCTGCATCGGGGATTCTTCTCAGACGAAAGAGCAGCATCGGGGATTCTTCTCAGATGATAGAGCAGCATCGGGGATCCTTTTCAGATGATAGAGCAGCATCGTGGATCCTTCTCAGACGAAAGAGCAGCATCGGGGATTCTTCTTAGACGAAAGAGCAGCATCGGCGATCCTTCTCAGACAAAAGAGCAGCATCGGGGATCCTTCAGAGACGAAAGAGCAGCATCGGCGATCCTTCTCAGACAAAAGAGCAGCATCGAGGATTCTTCTCAGACGAAAGAGCAGCATCGGGGTTTCTTTTCAGATGAAAGAGCAGAATCGGGGATTCTTCTCAGCAGAAAGAGCAGCATCGGGGATCCTTCTCAGACGAAAGAGCAGCATCGGGGATTCTTCTCAGACGAAAGAGCAGCATCGGGGATCCTTCTCAGACGAAAGAGCAGCATCGGGGATTTTTTTCAGACGAAAGAGCAGAATCGGGGATCCTTCTCAGACGAAAGAGCAGCATCGGGGATCCTTCTCTGACGAAAGAGCAGCATCGGGGATTCTTTTCAGACGAAAGAGCAGAATCGGGGATTCTTCTCAGACGGCGACAGTGCAGAATCGGGGGATCCTTCTCAGACGAAAGAGCAGCATCGGCGATCCTTTTCAGACAAAAGAGCAGCATCGGGGATCCTTCTCAGACGACAGAGCAGCATCGGGGATCCTTCTCAGATGATAGAGCAGCATCGGGGATCCTTCTCAGACGAAAGAGCAGCATCGGGGATTCTTCTCAGACGAAAGAGCAGCATCGGGGATTCTTCTCAGACGAAAGAGCAGCATCGGGGATTCTTCTCAGAAGAAAGAGCTGCATCGGGGATCCTTCTCAGAAGAAAGAGCAGCATCGGGGATTCTTCTCAGACGAAAGAGCAGCATCGGGGATCCTTCTCAGACAAAAGAGTAGCATCGGGGATTCTTCTCAGACGAAAGAGCAGCATCGGGGATCCTTTTCAGACGACGACAAAGCAGCATCTGGGGATCCTTCTCAGAAGAAAGAGCAGCATCGGGGATCCTTCTCAGACGGCGACAGTGCAGAATCGGGGGATCCTTCTCAGACGAAAGAGCAGCATCGGGGATTCTTCTCAGACGAAATAGCAGCATCGGGGATTCTTCTCAGACGATAAAGCAGCATCGGGGATTCTTCTCAGACAAAAGAGCAGCATCGGGGATTCTTCTCAGACGAAAGAGCAGCATCGGGGATTCTTCTCAGACGAAAGAGCAGCATCGGCGATCCTTCTCAGACAAAAGAGCAGCATCGGGGATCCTTCTCAGACGACAGAGCAGCATCGGGGATCCTTCTCAGATGATAGAGCAGCATTGGGGATCCTTCAGAGACGAAAGAGCAGCATCGGCGATCCTTCTCAGACAAAAGAGCAGCATCGAGGATTCTTCTCAGACGAAAGAGCAGCATCGGGGATTCTTCTCAGACGAAAGAGCAGCATCGGGGATCCTTCTCAGACGAAAGAGCAGCATCGGGGATTCTTCTCAGACGAAAGAGCATTATCGGGGATTCTTCTCAGAAGAAAGAGCTGCATCGGGGATCCTTCTCAGAGGAAAGAGCAGCATCGGGGATTCTTCTCAGACGAAAGAGCAGCATCGGGGATCCTTCTCAGACAAAAGAGTAGCATCGGGGATTCTTCTCAGACGAAAGAGCAGCATCGGGGATCCTTTTCAGACGACGACAAAGCAGCATCTGGGGATCCTTCTCAGAAGAAAGAGCAGCATCGGGGATCCTTCTCAGACGGCGACAGTGCAGAATCGGGGGATCCTTCTCAGACGAAAGAGCAGCATCGGGGATTCTTCTCAGACGAAATAGCAGCATCGGGGATTCTTCTCAGACGATAAAGCAGCATCGGGGATTCTTCTCAGACAAAAGAGCAGCATCGGGGATTCTTCTCAGACGAAAGAGCAGCATCGGGGATTCTTCTCAGACGAAAGAGCAGCATCGGCGATCCTTCTCAGACAAAAGAGCAGCATTGGGGATCCTTCTCAGACGACAGAGCAGCATCGGGGATACTTCTCAGATGATAGAGCAGCATTGGGGATCCTTCAGAGACGAAAGAGCAGCATCGGCGATCCTTCTCAGACAAAAGAGCAGCATCGAGGATTCTTCTCAGACGAAAGAGCAGCATCGGGGATTCTTCTCAGACGAAAGAGCAGCATCGGGGATCCTTCTCAGACGAAAGAGCAGCATCGGGGATTCTTCTCAGACAAAAGAGCATTATCGGGGATTCTTCTCAGAAGAAAGAGCTGCATCGGGGATCCTTCTCAGAGGAAAGAGCAGCATCGGGGATTCTTCTCAGACGAAAGAGCAGCATCGGGGATCCTTCTCAGACAAAAGAGTAGCATCGGGGATTCTTCTCAGACGAAAGAGCAGCATCGGGGATCCTTTTCAGACGACGACAAAGCAGCATCTGGGGATCCTTCTCAGAAGAAAGAGCAGCATCGGGGATCCTTCTCAGACGGCGACAGTGCAGAATCGGGGGATCCTTCTCAGACGAAAGAGCAGCATCGGGGATTCTTCTCAGACGAAATAGCAGCATCGGGGATTCTTCTCAGACGATAAAGCAGCATCGGGGATTCTTCTCAGACAAAAGAGCAGCATCGGGGATTCTTCTCAGACGAAAGAGCAGCATCGGGGATTCTTCTCAGATGATAGAGCAGCATCGGGGATCCTTCTCAGACGAAAGAGCAGCATCGGGGATTCTTCTTAGACGAAAGAGCAGCATCGGCGATCCTTCTCAGACAAAAGAGCAGCATCGGGGATCCTTCTCAGACGACAGAGCAGCATTGGGGATCCTTCACAGACGAAAGAGCAGCATCGGCGATCCTTCTCAGACAAAAGAGCAGCATCGAGGATTCTTCTCAGACGAAAGAGCAGCATCAGGGATTCTTCTCAGAAGACAGAGCAGAATTTGGGGATCTTTCTCAGAAGAAAGAGCAGCATCGGGGATCCTTCTCAGACGGCGACCTTGCAGAATCGGGGTATCCTTCTCAGACGGCGACAGAGCAGAATCGGGGGATCCTTCTCAGAAGAAAGAGCAGCATCGGGGATCCTTCTCAGACGAAAGAGCAGCATCGGGGTTTCTTTTCAGACGAAAGAGCAGCATCGGGGATTCTTCTCAGCAGAAAGAGCAGCATCGGGGATCCTTCTCAGACCAGAGAGCAGCATCAGGGATTCTTCTCAGACGATAAAGCAGCATCGGGGATTCTTCTCGGACAAAAGAGCAGCATCGGGGATTCTTCTCAGACGAAAGAGCAGCATCGGGGATTCTTCTCAGACGAAAGAGCAGCATCGGGGTGTCCTTCTCAAACGAAAGAACAGCATCGGGGATCCTTCTCAGACGAAAGAGCAGCATCGGGGATCCTTCTCAGACGAAAGAGCAGCATCGGGGATTCTTCTCAGACGAAAGAGCTGCATCGGCGATCCTTCTCAGACGAAAGAGCAGCATCGGGGATCCTTCTCAGACAAAAGAGTAGCATCGGGGATTCTTCTCAGACGAAAGAGCAGCATCGGGGATCCTTTTCAGACGACGACAAAGCAGCATCTGGGGATCCTTCTCAGAAGAAAGAGCAGCATCGGGGATCCTTCTCAGACGGCGACAGTGCAGAATCGGGGGATCCTTCTCAGACGAAAGAGCAGCATCGGGGATTCTTCTCAGACGAAATAGCAGCATCGGGGATTCTTCTCAGACGATAAAGCAGCATCGGGGATTCTTCTCAGACAAAAGAGCAGCATCGGGGATTCTTCTCAGACGAAAGAGCAGCATCGGGGATTCTTCTCAGACGAAAGAGCAGCATCGGCGATCCTTCTCAGACAAAAGAGCAGCATCGGGGATCCTTCTCAGACGACAGAGCAGCATCGGGGATCCTTCTCAGATGATAGAGCAGCATTGGGGATCCTTCAGAGACGAAAGAGCAGCATCGGCGATCCTTCTCAGACAAAAGAGCAGCATCGAGGATCCTTCTCAGACGAAAGAGCAGCATCGGGGATTCTTCTCAGACGAAAGAGCATTATCGGGGATTCTTCTCAGAAGAAAGAGCTGCATCGGGGATCCTTCTCAGAGGAAAGAGCAGCATCGGGGATTCTTCTCAGACGAAAGAGCAGCATCGGGGATCCTTCTCAGACAAAAGAGTAGCATCGGGGATTCTTCTCAGACGAAAGAGCAGCATCGGGGATCCTTTTCAGACGACGACAAAGCAGCATCTGGGGATCCTTCTCAGAAGAAAGAGCAGCATCGGGGATCCTTCTCAGACGGCGACAGTGCAGAATCGGGGGATCCTTCTCAGACGAAAGAGCAGCATCGGGGATTCTTCTCAGACGAAATAGCAGCATCGGGGATTCTTCTCAGACGATAAAGCAGCATCGGGGATTCTTCTCAGACAAAAGAGCAGCATCGGGGATTCTTCTCAGACGAAAGAGCAGCATCGGGGATTCTTCTCAGATGATAGAGCAGCATCGGGGATCCTTCTCAGACGAAAGAGCAGCATCGGGGATTCTTCTTAGACGAAAGAGCAGCATCGGCGATCCTTCTCAGACAAAAGAGCAGCATCGGGGATCCTTCTCAGACGACAGAGCAGCATTGGGGATCCTTCACAGACGAAAGAGCAGCATCGGCGATCCTTCTCAGACAAAAGAGCAGCATCGAGGATTCTTCTCAGACGAAAGAGCAGCATCAGGGATTCTTCTCAGAAGACAGAGCAGAATTTGGGGATCTTTCTCAGAAGAAAGAGCAGCATCGGGGATCCTTCTCAGACGGCGACATTGCAGAATCGGGGTATCCTTCTCAGACGGCGACAGAGCAGAATCGGGGGATCCTTCTCAGAAGAAAGAGCAGCATCGGGGATCCTTCTCAGACGAAAGAGCAGCATCGGGGTTTCTTTTCAGACGAAAGAGCAGCATCGGGGATTCTTCTCAGCAGAAAGAGCAGCATCGGGGATCCTTCTCAGACCAGAGAGCAGCATCAGGGATTCTTCTCAGACGATAAAGCAGCAACGGGGATTCTTCTCGGACAAAAGAGCAGCATCGGGGATTCTTCTCAGACGAAAGAGCAGCATCGGGGATTCTTCTCAGACGAAAGAGCAGCATCGGGGTGTCCTTCTCAAACGAAAGAACAGCATCGGGGATCCTTCTCAGACGAAAGAGCAGCATCGAGGATCCTTCTCAGACGAAAGAGCAGCATCGGGGATTCTTCTCAGACGAAAGAGCTGCATCGGCGATCCTTCTCAGACAAAAGAGCAGCATCAGGGATCCTTCTCAGACGACAGAGTAGCATCGGGGATCCTTCTCAGATGATAGAGCAGCATCGGGGGATCTTTCTCAGACGACGACAGAGCAGAGTCGTGGGAACATCTAAGACGGCGTGAGAGCAGAGTCGTGGGACCTTCTCAGACGAAACAGCAGCATCGGGGACTCTTCTCAGACGACGACAGAGCAGCATCGGGGGTTCTTAGACGGCGACGGAACAGCATCGGGGATTCTTCTCAGACGAAAGAGCAGCATCAGGGATTCTTCTCAGACGACAGAGCAGAATTTGGGGATCCTTCTCAGAAGAAAGAGCAGCATCGGGGATCCTTCTCAGACGGCGACATTGTAGAATCGGGGTATCCTTCTCAGACGGCGACAGAGCAGAATCGGGGGATCCTTTTCAGACGAAAGAGCAGAATCGGGGATCCTTCTCAGACAGCGACAGTGCAGAATCGGGGGATCCTTCTCAGAAGAAAGAGCAGCATCGGGGATCCTTCTCAGACGAAAGAGCAGCATCGGGGATTCTTCTCAGACGAAAGATCAGCATCGGAGTGTCCTTCTCAAACGAAAGAACAGCATCGGGGATCCTTCTCAGACGAAAGAGCAGCATCGGGGATCCTTCTCAGACGAAAGAGCAGCATCGAGGTTTCTTTTCAGACGAAAGAGCAGAATCGGGGATTCTTCTCAGCAGAAAGAGCAGCATCGGGGATCCTTCTCAGACGAAAGAGCAGCATCGGGGATTCTTCTCAGACGAAAGAGCAGCATCGGGGATCCTTCTCAGACGAAAGAGCAGCATCGGGGATTCTTTTCAGACGAAAGAGCAGAATCGGGGATCCTTCTCAGACGGCGACAGTGCAGAATCGGGGGATCCTTCTCAGACGAAAGAGCAGCATCGGCGATCCTTCTCAGACAAAAGAGCAGCATCGGGGATCCTTCTCAGACGACAGAGCAGCATCGGGGATCCTTCTCAGATGATAGAGCAGCATCGGGGATCCTTCTCAGACGAAAGAGCAGCATCGGGGATTCTTCTCAGACGAAAGAGCAGCATCAGGGATTCTTCTCAGAAGAAAGAGCTGCATCGGGGATCCTTCTCAGAAGAAAGAGCAGCATCGGGGATTCTTCTCAGACGAAAGAGCAGCATCGGGGATCCTTCTCAGACAAAAGAGTAGCATCGGGGATTCTTCTCAGACGAAAGAGCAGCATCGGGGATCCTTTTCAGACGACGACAAAGCAGCATCTGGGGATCCTTCTCAGAAGAAAGAGCAGCATCAGGGATCCTTCTCAGACGGCGACAGTGCAGAATCGGGGGATCCTTCTCAGACGAAAGAGCAGCATCGGGGATTCTTCTCAGACGAAATAGCAGCATCGGGGATTCTTCTCAGACGATAAAGCAGCATCGGGGATTCTTCTCAGACAAAAGAGCAGCATCGGGGATTCTTCTCAGACGAAAGAGCAGCATCGGGGATTCTTCTCAGACGAAAGAGCAGCATCGGCGATCCTTCTCAGACAAAAGAGCAGCATCGGGGATCCTTCTCAGACGACAGAGCAGCATCGGGGATCCTTCTCAGATGATAGAGCAGCATCGGGGATCCTTCTCAGACGAAAGAGCAGCATCGGGGATTCTTCTCAGACGAAAGAGCAGCATCGGCGATCCTTCTCAGACAAAAGAGCAGCATCGGGGATCCTTCTCAGACGACAGAGCAGCATTGGGGATCCTTCACAGACGAAAGAGCAGCATCGGCGATCCTTCTCAGACAAAAGAGCAGCATCGAGGATTCTTCTCAGACGAAAGAGCAGCATCAGGGATTCTTCTCAGACGACAGAGCAGAATTTGGGGATCCTTCTCAGAAGAAAGAGCAGCATCGGGGATCCTTCTCAGACGGCGACATTGCAGAATCGGGGTATCCTTCTCAGACGGCGACAGAGCAGAATCGGGGGATCCTTCTCAGAAGAAAGAGCAGCATCGGGGATCCTTCTCAGACGAAAGAGCAGCATCGGGGTTTCTTTTCAGACGAAAGAGCAGAATCGGGGATCCTTCGCAGACGAGAGAGCAGCATCGGGGATTCTTCTCAGACAAAAGAGCAGCATCGACGATCCTTCTCAGACAAAAGAGCAGCATCGGGGATCCTTCTCAGACGACAGAGCAGCATTGGGGATCCTTCACAGACGAAAGAGCAGCATCGGCGATCCTTCTCAGACAAAAGAGCAGCATCGAGGATTCTTCTCAGACGAAAGAGCAGCATCAGGGATTCTTCTCAGACGACAGAGTAGAATTTGGGGATCTTTCTCAGAAGTAAGAGCAGCATCGGGGATCCTTCTCAGACGGCGACATTGCAGAATCGGGGTATCCTTCTCAGACGGCGACAGAGCAGAATCGGGGGATCCTTCTCAGAAGAAAGAGCAGCATCGGGGATCCTTCTCAGAGGGCGACAGTGCAGAATCGGGGGGATCCTTCTCAGAAGAAAGAGCAGCATCGGGGATCCTTCTCAGACGAAAGAGCAGCATCGGGGTTTCTTTTCAGACGAAAGAGCAGCATCGGGGATTCTTCTCAGCAGAAAGAGCAGCATCGGGGATCCTTCTCAGACGAAAGAGCAGCATCGGGGATTCTTCTCAGACGAAAGAGCAGCATCGGGGATCCTTCTCAGACGAAAGAGCAGCATCGGGGATTCTTCTCAGACGAAAGAGCAGAATCGGGCATCCTTCTCAGACGAAAGAGCAGCATCGGGGATCCTTCTCTGACGAAAGAGCAGCATCGGGGATTCTTTTCAGACGAAAGAGCAGAATCGGGTATCCTTCTCAGACGAAAGAGCAGCATCGGGGATTCTTCTCAGACGAAAGAGCAGCATCGGGGATCCTTTTCAGACGACGACAAAGCAGCATCTGGGGATCCTTCTCAAAAGAAAGAGCAGCATCGGGGATCCTTCTCAGTGGGCGACAGTGCAGAATCGGGGGATCCTTCTCAGACGAAAGAGCAGCATCGGGGATTCTTCTCAGACGATAAAGCAGCATCGGGGATTCTTCTCAGACAAAAGAGCAGCATCGGGGATTCTTCTCAGACGAAAGAGCAGCATCGGGGATTCTTCTCAGACGAAAGAGCAGCATCGGCGATCCTTCTCAGACAAAAGAGCAGCATCCGGGATCCTTCTCAGACGACAGAGCAGCATCGGGGATCCTTCTCAGATGATAGAGCAGCATCGGGGATCCTTCTCAGATGATAGAGCAGCATCGGGGATCCTTCTTAGACGAAAGAGCAGCATCGGGGATTCTTCTCAGACGAAAGAGCAGCATCGGCGATCCTTCTCAGACAAAAGAGCAGCATCGGGGATCCTTCTCAGACGACAGAGCAGCATTGGGGATCCTTCACAGACGAAAGAGCAGCATCGGCGATCCTTCTCAGACAAAAGAGCAGCATCGAGGATTCTTCTCAGACGAAAGAGCAGCATCAGGGATTCTTCTCAGACGACAGAGCAGAATTTGGGGATCCTTCTCAGAAGAAAGAGCAGCATCGGGGATCCTTCTCAGACGACAGAGCAGCATTGGGGATTCTTCACAGACGAAAGAGCAGCATCGGCGATCCTTCTCAGACAAAAGAGCAGCATCGAGGATTCTTCTCAGACGAAAGAGCAGCATCAGGGATTCTTCTCAGACGACAGAGCAGAATTTGGGGATCTTTCTCAGAAGAAAGAGCAGCATCGGGGATCATTCTCAGACGGCGACATTGCAGAATCGGGGTATCCTTCTCAGACGGCGACAGAGCAGAATCGGGGGATCCTTCTCAGAAGAAAGAGCAGCATCGGGGATTCTTCTCAGACGAAAGAGCAGCATCGGGGTTTCTTTTCAGACGAAAGAGCAGAATCGGGGATCCTTCTCAGACGAAAGAGCAGCATCGGGGATTCTTCTCAGACGAGAGAGCAGATTCGGGGATCCTTCTCAGATGAAAGAGCAGCATCGGGGATTCTTCTCGGACAAAAGAGCAGCATCGGGGATTCTTCTCAGACGAAAGAGCAGCATCGGGGATTCTTCTCAGACAAAAGAGCAGCATTGGGGTGTCCTTCTGAAACGAAAGAACAGCATCGGGGATCCTTCTCAGACGAAAGAGCAGCATCGGGGATCCTTCTCAGACGAAAGAGCAGCATCGGGGATTCTTCTCAGACGAAAGAGCAGCATCGGCGATCCTTCTCAGACAAAATAGCAGCATCGGGGATCCTTCTCAGACGACAGAGCAGCATCGGGGACTCTTCTCAGACGAAAGAGCAGCATCGGGGATTCTTCTCAGACGAAAGAGCATTATCGGGGATCCTTCTCAGATGATAGAGCAGCATTGGGGATCCTTCAGAGACGAAAGAGCAGCATCGGCGATCCTTCTCAGACAAAAGAGCAGCATCGAGGATTCTTCTCAGACGAAAGAGCAGCATCGGGGATTCTTCTCAGACGAAAGAGCAGCATCGGGGATCCTTCTCAGACGAAAGAGCAGCATCGGGGATTCTTCTCAGACGAAAGAGCATTATCGGGGATTCTTCTCAGAAGAAAGAGCTGCATCGGGGATCCTTCTCAGAGGAAAGAGCAGCATCGGGGATTCTTCTCAGACGAAAGAGCAGCATCGGGGATCCTTCTCAGACAAAAGAGTAGCATCGGGGATTCTTCTCAGACGAAAGAGCAGCATCGGGGATCCTTTTCAGACGACGACAAAGCAGCATCTGGGGATCCTTCTCAGAAGAAAGAGCAGCATCGGGGATCCTTCTCAGACGGCGACAGTGCAGAATCGGGGGATCCTTCTCAGACGAAAGAGCAGCATCGGGGATTCTTCTCAGACGAAATAGCAGCATCGGGGATCCTTCTCAGACGACAGAGCAGCATCGGGGATCCTTCTCAGATGATAGAGCAGCATCGGGGATTCTTCTCAGACGAAATAGCAGCATCGGGGATCCTTCTCAGACGACAGAGCAGCATCGGGGATCCTTCTCAGATGATAGAGCAGCATCGGGGATTCTTCTCAGACGATAAAGCAGCATCGGGGATTCTTCTCAGACAAAAGAGCAGCATCGGGGATTCTTCTCAGACGAAAGAGCAGCATCGGGGATTCTTCTCAGACGAAAGAGCAGCATCGGCGATCCTTCTCAGACAAAAGAGCAGCATCGGGGATCCTTCTCAGACGACAGAGCAGCATCGGGGATCCTTCTCAGATGATAGAGCAGCATTGGGGATCCTTCAGAGACGAAAGAGCAGCATCGGCGATCCTTCTCAGACAAAAGAGCAGCATCGAGGATTCTTCTCAGACGAAAGAGCAGCATCGGGGATTCTTCTCAGACGAAAGAGCAGCATCGGGGATCCTTCTCAGACGAAAGAGCAGCATCGGGGATTCTTCTCAGACGAAGGAGCATTATCGGGGATTCTTCTCAGAAGAAAGAGCTGCATCGGGGATCCTTCTCAGAGGAAAGAGCAGCATCGGGGATTCTTCTCAGACGAAAGAGCAGCATCGGGGATCCTTCTCAGACAAAAGAGTAGCATCGGGGATTCTTCTCAGACGAAAGAGCAGCATCGGGGATCCTTTTCAGACGACGACAAAGCAGCATCTGGGGATCCTTCTCAGAAGAAAGAGCAGCATCGGGGATCCTTCTCAGACGGCGACAGTGCAGAATCGGGGGATCCTTCTCAGACGAAAGAGCAGCATCGGGGATTCTTCTCAGACGAAATAGCAGCATCGGGGATTCTTCTCAGACGATAAAGCAGCATCGGGGATTCTTCTCAGACAAAAGAGCAGCATCGGGGATTCTTCTCAGACGAAAGAGCAGCATCGGGGATTCTTCTCAGATGATAGAGCAGCATCGGGGATCCTTCTCAGACGAAAGAGCAGCATCGGGGATTCTTCTTAGACGAAAGAGCAGCATCGGCGATCCTTCTCAGACAAAAGAGCAGCATCGGGGATCCTTCTCAGACGACAGAGCAGCATTGGGGATCCTTCACAGACGAAAGAGCAGCATCGGCGATCCTTCTCAGACAAAAGAGCAGCATCGAGGATTCTTCTCAGACGAAAGAGCAGCATCAGGGATTCTTCTCAGAAGACAGAGCAGAATTTGGGGATCTTTCTCAGAAGAAAGAGCAGCATCGGGGATCCTTCTCAGACGGCGACCTTGCAGAATCGGGGTATCCTTCTCAGACGGCGACAGAGCAGAATCGGGGGATCCTTCTCAGAAGAAAGAGCAGCATCGGGGATCCTTCTCAGACGAAAGAGCAGCATCGGGGTTTCTTTTCAGACGAAAGAGCAGCATCGGGGATTCTTCTCAGCAGAAAGAGCAGCATCGGGGATCCTTCTCAGACCAGAGAGCAGCATCAGGGATTCTTCTCAGACGATAAAGCAGCATCGGGGATTCTTCTCGGACAAAAGAGCAGCATCTGGGATTCTTCTCAGACGAAAGAGCAGCATCGGGGATTCTTCTCAGACGAAAGAGCAGCATCGGGGTGTCCTTCTCAAACGAAAGAACAGCATCGGGGATCCTTCTCAGACGAAAGAGCAGCATCGGGGATCCTTTTCAGACGAAAGAGCAGCATCGGGGATTCTTCTCAGACGAAAGAGCTGCATCGGCGATCCTTCTCAGACGAAAGAGCAGCATCGGGGATCCTTCTCAGACAAAAGAGTAGCATCGGGGATTCTTCTCAGACGAAAGAGCAGCATCGGGGATCCTTTTCAGACGACGACAAAGCAGCATCTGGGGATCCTTCTCAGAAGAAAGAGCAGCATCGGGGATCCTTCTCAGACGGCGACAGTGCAGAATCGGGGGATCCTTCTCAGACGAAAGAGCAGCATCGGGGATTCTTCTCAGACGAAATAGCAGCATCGGGGATTCTTCTCAGACGATAAAGCAGCATCGGGGATTCTTCTCAGACAAAAGAGCAGCATCGGGGATTCTTCTCAGACGAAAGAGCAGCATCGGGGATCCTTTTCAGACGACGACAAAGCAGCATCTGGGGATCCTTCTCAGAAGAAAGAGCAGCATCGGGGATCCTTCTCAGACGGCGACAGTGCAGAATCGGGGGATCCTTCTCAGACGAAAGAGCAGCATCGGGGATTCTTCTCAGACGAAATAGCAGCATCGGGGATTCTTCTCAGACGATAAAGCAGCATCGGGGATTCTTCTCAGACAAAAGAGCAGCATCGGGGATTCTTCTCAGACGAAAGAGCAGCATCGGGGATTCTTCTCAGATGATAGAGCAGCATCGGGGATCCTTCTCAGACGAAAGAGCAGCATCGGGGATTCTTCTTAGACGAAAGAGCAGCATCGGCGATCCTTCTCAGACAAAAGAGCAGCATCGGGGATCCTTCTCAGACGACAGAGCAGCATTGGGGATCCTTCACAGACGAAAGAGCAGCATCGGCGATCCTTCTCAGACAAAAGAGCAGCATCGAGGATTCTTCTCAGACGAAAGAGCAGCATCAGGGATTCTTCTCAGAAGACAGAGCAGAATTTGGGGATCTTTCTCAGAAGAAAGAGCAGCATCGGGGATCCTTCTCAGACGGCGACATTGCAGAATCGGGGTATCCTTCTCAGACGGCGACAGAGCAGAATCGGGGGATCCTTCTCAGAAGAAAGAGCAGCATCGGGGATCCTTCTCAGACGAAAGAGCAGCATCGGGGTTTCTTTTCAGACGAAAGAGCAGCATCGGGGATTCTTCTCAGCAGAAAGAGCAGCATCGGGGATCCTTCTCAGACCAGAGAGCAGCATCAGGGATTCTTCTCAGACGATAAAGCAGCATCGGGGATTCTTCTCGGACAAAAGAGCAGCATCGGGGATTCTTCTCAGACGAAAGAGCAGCATCGGGGATTCTTCTCAGACGAAAGAGCAGCATCGGGGTGTCCTTCTCAAACGAAAGAACAGCATCGGGGATCCTTCTCAGACGAAAGAGCAGCATCGAGGATCCTTCTCAGACGAAAGAGCAGCATCGGGGATTCTTCTCAGACGAAAGAGCTGCATCGGCGATCCTTCTCAGACAAAAGAGCAGCATCAGGGATCCTTCTCAGACGACAGAGTAGCATCGGGGATCCTTCTCAGATGATAGAGCAGCATCGGGGGATCTTTCTCAGACGACGACAGAGCAGAGTCGTGGGAACATCTAAGACGGCGTGAGAGCAGAGTCGTGGGACCTTCTCAGACGAAACAGCAGCATCGGGGACTCTTCTCAGACGACGACAGAGCAGCATCGGGGGTTCTTAGACGGCGACGGAACAGCATCGGGGATTCTTCTCAGACGAAAGAGCAGCATCAGGGATTCTTCTCAGACGACAGAGCAGAATTTGGGGATCCTTCTCAGAAGAAAGAGCAGCATCGGGGATCCTTCTCAGACGGCGACATTGTAGAATCGGGGTATCCTTCTCAGACGGCGACAGAGCAGAATCGGGGGATCCTTTTCAGACGAAAGAGCAGAATCGGGGATCCTTCTCAGACAGCGACAGTGCAGAATCGGGGGATCCTTCTCAGAAGAAAGAGCAGCATCGGGGATCCTTCTCAGACGAAAGAGCAGCATCGGGGATTCTTCTCAGACGAAAGATCAGCATCGGAGTGTCCTTCTCAAACGAAAGAACAGCATCGGGGATCCTTCTCAGACGAAAGAGCAGCATCGGGGATCCTTCTCAGACGAAAGAGCAGCATCGAGGTTTCTTTTCAGACGAAAGAGCAGAATCGGGGATTCTTCTCAGCAGAAAGAGCAGCATCGGGGATCCTTCTCAGACGAAAGAGCAGCATCGGGGATTCTTCTCAGACGAAAGAGCAGCATCGGGGATCCTTCTCAGACGAAAGAGCAGCATCGGGGATTCTTTTCAGACGAAAGAGCAGAATCGGGGATCCTTCTCAGACGGCGACAGTGCAGAATCGGGGGATCCTTCTCAGACGAAAGAGCAGCATCGGCGATCCTTCTCAGACAAAAGAGCAGCATCGGGGATCCTTCTCAGACGACAGAGCAGCATCGGGGATCCTTCTCAGATGATAGAGCAGCATCGGGGATCCTTCTCAGACGAAAGAGCAGCATCGGGGATTCTTCTCAGACGAAAGAGCAGCATCAGGGATTCTTCTCAGAAGAAAGAGCTGCATCGGGGATCCTTCTCAGAAGAAAGAGCAGCATCGGGGATTCTTCTCAGACGAAAGAGCAGCATCGGGGATCCTTCTCAGACAAAAGAGTAGCATCGGGGATTCTTCTCAGACGAAAGAGCAGCATCGGGGATCCTTTTCAGACGACGACAAAGCAGCATCTGGGGATCGTTCTCAGAAGAAAGAGCAGCATCAGGGATCCTTCTCAGACGGCGACAGTGCAGAATCGGGGGATCCTTCTCAGACGAAAGAGCAGCATCGGGGATTCTTCTCAGACGAAATAGCAGCATCGGGGATTCTTCTCAGACGATAAAGCAGCATCGGGGATTCTTCTCAGACAAAAGAGCAGCATCGGGGATTCTTCTCAGACGAAAGAGCAGCATCGGGGATTCTTCTCAGACGAAAGAGCAGCATCGGCGATCCTTCTCAGACAAAAGAGCAGCATCGGGGATCCTTCTCAGACGACAGAGCAGCATTGGGGATCCTTCTCAGATGATAGAGCAGCATCGGGGATCCTTCTCAGACGAAAGAGCAGCATCGGGGATTCTTCTCAGACGACAGAGCAGCATTGGGGATCCTTCTCAGACAAAAGAGCAGCATCGGGGATCCTTCTCAGACGACAGAGCAGCATTGGGGATCCTTCACAGACGAAAGAGCAGCATCGGCGATCCTTCTCAGACAAAAGAGCAGCATCGAGGATTCTTCTCAGACGAAAGAGCAGCATCAGGGATTCTTCTCAGACGACAGAGCAGAATTTGGGGATCCTTCTCAGAAGAAAGAGCAGCATCGGGGATCCTTCTCAGACGGCGACATTGCAGAATCGGGGTATCCTTCTCAGACGGCGACAGAGCAGAATCGGGGGATCCTTCTCAGAAGAAAGAGCAGCATCGGGGATCCTTCTCAGACGAAAGAGCAGCATCGGGGTTTCTTTTCAGACGAAAGAGCAGAATCGGGGATCCTTCGCAGACGAGAGAGCAGCATCGGGGATTCTTCTCAGACAAAAGAGCAGCATCGACGATCCTTCTCAGACAAAAGAGCAGCATCGGGGATCCTTCTCAGACGACAGAGCAGCATTGGGGATCCTTCACAGACGAAAGAGCAGCATCGGCGATCCTTCTCAGACAAAAGAGCAGCATCGAGGATTCTTCTCAGACGAAAGAGCAGCATCAGGGATTCTTCTCAGACGACAGAGTAGAATTTGGGGATCTTTCTCAGAAGTAAGAGCAGCATCGGGGATCCTTCTCAGACGGCGACATTGCAGAATCGGGGTATCCTTCTCAGACGGCGACAGAGCAGAATCGGGGGATCCTTCTCAGAAGAAAGAGCAGCATCGGGGATCCTTCTCAGACGGCGACAGTGCAGAATCGGGGGGATCCTTCTCAGAAGAAAGAGCAGCATCGGGGATCCTTCTCAGACGAAAGAGCAGCATCGGGGTTTCTTTTCAGACGAAAGAGCAGCATCGGGGATTCTTCTCAGCAGAAAGAGCAGCATCGGGGATCCTTCTCAGACGAAAGAGCAGCATCGGGGATTCTTCTCAGACGAAAGAGCAGCATCGGGGATCCTTCTCAGACGAAAGAGCAGCATCGGGGATTCTTCTCAGACGAAAGAGCAGAATCGGGCATCCTTCTCAGACGAAAGAGCAGCATCGGGGATCCTTCTCTGACGAAAGAGCAGCATCGGGGATTCTTTTCAGACGAAAGAGCAGAATCGGGTATCCTTCTCAGACGAAAGAGCAGCATCGGGGATTCTTCTCAGACGAAAGAGCAGCATCGGGGATCCTTCTCAGAAGAAAGAGCAGCATCGGGGATCCTTCTCAGTGGGCGACAGTGCAGAATCGGGGGATCCTTCTCAGACGAAAGAGCAGCATCGGGGATTCTTCTCAGACGATAAAGCAGCATCGGGGATTCTTCTCAGACAAAAGAGCAGCATCGGGGATTCTTCTCAGACGAAAGAGCAGCATCGGGGATTCTTCTCAGACGAAAGAGCAGCATCGGCGATCCTTCTCAGACAAAAGAGCAGCATCCGGGATCCTTCTCAGACGACAGAGCAGCATCGGGGATCCTTCTCAGATGATAGAGCAGCATCGGGGATCCTTCTCAGATGATAGAGCAGCATCGGGGATCCTTCTTAGACGAAAGAGCAGCATCGGGGATTCTTCTCAGACGAAAGAGCAGCATCGGCGATCCTTCTCAGACAAAAGAGCAGCATCGGGGATCCTTCTCAGACGACAGAGCAGCATTGGGGATCCTTCACAGACGAAAGAGCAGCATCGGCGATCCTTCTCAGACAAAAGAGCAGCATCGAGGATTCTTCTCAGACGAAAGAGCAGCATCAGGGATTCTTCTCAGACGACAGAGCAGAATTTGGGGATCCTTCTCAGAAGAAAGAGCAGCATCGGGGATCCTTCTCAGACGACAGAGCAGCATTGGGGATCCTTCACAGACGAAAGAGCAGCATCGGCGATCCTTCTCAGACAAAAGAGCAGCATCGAGGATTCTTCTCAGATGAAAGAGCAGCATCAGGGATTCTTCTCAGACGACAGAGCAGAATTTGGGGATCCTTCTCAGACAAAAGAGCAGCATCGAGGATTCTTCTCAGACGAAAGAGCAGCATCAGGGATTCTTCTCAGACGACAGAGCAGAATTTGGGGATCTTTCTCAGAAGAAAGAGCAGCATCGGGGATCATTCTCAGACGGCGACATTGCAGAATCGGGGTATCCTTCTCAGACGGCGACAGAGCAGAATCGGGGGATCCTTCTCAGAAGAAAGAGCAGCATCGGGGATTCTTCTCAGACGAAAGAGCAGCATCGGGGTTTCTTTTCAGACGAAAGAGCAGAATCGGGGATCCTTCTCAGACGAAAGAGCAGCATCGGGGATTCTTCTCAGACGAGAGAGCAGCATCTGGGGATCCTTCTCAGAAGAAAGAGCAGAATCGGGGATCCTTCTCAGACGAAAGAGCAGCATCGGGGATTCTTCTCGGACAAAAGAGCAGCATCGGGGATTCTTCTCAGACGAAAGAGCAGCATCGGGGATTCTTCTCAGACAAAAGAGCAGCATTGGGGTGTCCTTCTGAAACGAAAGAACAGCATCGGGGATCCTTCTCAGACGAAAGAGCAGCATCGGGGATCCTTCTCAGACGAAAGAGCAGCATCGGGGATTCTTCTCAGACGAAAGAGCAGCATCGGCGATCCTTCTCAGACAAAATAGCAGCATCGGGGATCCTTCTCAGACGACAGAGCAGCAACGGGGATCCTTCT
This sequence comes from Gobius niger, assembly GCF_951799975.1. Classification (NCBI taxonomy): domain Eukaryota; kingdom Metazoa; phylum Chordata; class Actinopteri; order Gobiiformes; family Gobiidae; genus Gobius; species Gobius niger. The sequence continues at coordinate 4,322,017 of NC_136853.1, read as the reverse complement.
CAGACGAAAGTGCAGCATCGGGGACTCTTCTCAGACGACGACAGAGCAGCATCGGGGGATCCTTCTCAGAAGAAAGAGCAGCTTCGGGGATCCTTCTCAGACGGCGACAGTGTAGAATCGGGGGGATCCTTCTCAGAAGAAAGAGCAGCATCGGGAATCCTTCTCAGACGGCGACAGTGTAGAATCGGGGGGATCCTTCTCAGAAGAAAGAGCAGCATCGGGGATCCTTCTCAGACGAAAGAGCAGCATCGGGGTTCTTTTCAGACGAAAGAGCAGAATCGGGGATTCTTCTCAGCAGAAAGAGCAGCATCGGGGATCCTTCTCAGACGAAAGAGCAGCATCGGGGATTCTTCTCAGACGAAAGAGCAGCATCGGGGATCCTTCTCAGACGAAAGAGCAGCATCGGGGATTCTTTTCAGACGAAAGAGCAGAATCGGGGATCCTTCTCAGACGAAAGAGCAGCATCGGGGATCCTTCTCTGACGAAAGAGCAGCATCGGGGATCCTTCTCTGACGAAAGAGCAGAATCGGGGATTCTTCTCAGACGGCGACAGTGTAGAATCGGGGGATCCTTCTCAGACGAAAGAGCAGCATCGGCGATCCTTCTCAGACAAAAGAGCAGCATCGGGGATCCTTCTCAGACGACAGAGCAGCATCGGGGATCCTTCTCAGATGATAGAGCAGCATCGGGGATCCTTCTCAGACGAAAGAGCAGCATCGGGGATTCTTCTCAGAAGAAAGAGCTGCATCGGGGATCCTTCTCAGAAGAAAGAGCAGCATCGGGGATTCTTCTCAGACGAAAGAGCAGCATCGGGGATCCTTCTCAGACGAAAGAGCAGCATCGGGGATTCTTCTCAGACGAAAGAGCATTATCGGGGATTCTTCTCAGAAGAAAGAGCTGCATCGGGGATCCTTCTCAGAGGAAAGAGCAGCATCGGGGATTCTTCTCAGACGAAAGAGCAGCATCGGGGATCCTTCTCAGACAAAAGAGTAGCATCGGGGATTCTTCTCAGACGAAAGAGCAGCATCGGGGATCCTTTTCAGACGACGACAAAGCAGCATCTGGGGATCCTTCTCAGAAGAAAGAGCAGCATCGGGGATCCTTCTCAGACGGCGACAGTGCAGAATCGGGGGATCCTTCTCAGACGAAAGAGCAGCATCGGGGATTCTTCTCAGACGAAATAGCAGCATCGGGGATTCTTCTCAGACGATAAAGCAGCATCGGGGATTCTTCTCAGACAAAAGAGCTGCATCGGGGATTCTTCTCAGATGATAGAGCAGCATCGGCGATCCTTCTCAGACAAAAGAGCAGCATCGAGGATTCTTCTCAGACGAAAGAGCAGCATCAGGGATTCTTCTCAGACGACAGAGCAGAATTTGGGGATCCTTCTCAGACGAAAGAGCAGCATCGGGGTTTCTTTTCAGATGAAAGAGCAGAATCGGGGATTCTTCTCAGCAGAAAGAGCAGCATCGGGGATCCTTCTCAGACGAAAGAGCAGCATCGGGGATTCTTCTCAGACGAAAGAGCAGCATCGGGGATCCTTCTCAGACGAAAGAGCAGCATCGGGGATTCTTTTCAGACGAAAGAGCAGAATCGGGGATCCTTCTCAGACGGCGACAGTGCAGAATCGGGGGATCCTTCTCAGACGAAAGAGCAGCATCGGGGATCCTTCTCAGACAAAAGAGTAGCATCGGGGATTCTTCTCAGACGAAAGAGCAGCATCGGGGATCCTTTTCAGACGACGACAAAGCAGCATCTGGGGATCCTTCTCAGAAGAAAGAGCAGCATCAGGGATCCTTCTCAGACGGCGACAGTGCAGAATCGGGGGATCCTTCTCAGACGAAAGAGCAGCATCGGGGATTCTTCTCAGACGAAATAGCAGCATCGGGGATTCTTCTCAGACGATAAAGCAGCATCGGGGATTCTTCTCAGACAAAAGAGCAGCATCGGGGATTCTTCTCAGACGAAAGAGCAGCATCGGGGATTCTTCTCAGACGAAAGAGCAGCATCGGCGATCCTTCTCAGACAAAAGAGCAGCATCGGGGATCCTTCTCAGACGACAGAGCAGCATCGGGGATCCTTCTCAGATGATAGAGCAGCATCGGGGATCCTTCTCAGACGAAAGAGCAGCATCGGGGATTCTTCTCAGACGAAAGAGCAGCATCGGCGATCCTTCTCAGACAAAAGAGCAGCATCGGGGATCCTTCTCAGACGACAGAGCAGCATTGGGGATCCTTCACAGACGAAAGAGCAGCATCGGCGATCCTTCTCAGACAAAAGAGCAGCATCGAGGATTCTTCTCAGACGAAAGAGCAGCATCAGGGATTCTTCTCAGACGACAGAGCAGAATTTGGGGATCCTTCTCAGAAGAAAGAGCAGCATCGGGGATCCTTCTCAGACGGCGACATTGCAGAATCGGGGTATCCTTCTCAGACGGCGACAGAGCAGAATCGGGGGATCCTTCTCAGAAGAAAGAGCAGCATCGGGGATCCTTCTCAGACGAAAGAGCAGCATCGGGGTTTCTTTTCAGACGAAAGAGCAGAATCGGGGATCCTTCGCAGACGAGAGAGCAGCATCGGGGATTCTTCTCAGACAAAAGAGCAGCATCGACGATCCTTCTCAGACAAAAGAGCAGCATCGGGGATCCTTCTCAGACGACAGAGCAGCATTGGGGATCCTTCACAGACGAAAGAGCAGCATCGGCGATCCTTCTCAGACAAAAGAGCAGCATCGAGGATTCTTCTCAGACGAAAGAGCAGCATCAGGGATTCTTCTCAGACGACAGAGTAGAATTTGGGGATCTTTCTCAGAAGTAAGAGCAGCATCGGGGATCCTTCTCAGACGGCGACATTGCAGAATCGGGGTATCCTTCTCAGACGGCGACAGAGCAGAATCGGGGGATCCTTCTCAGAAGAAAGAGCAGCATCGGGGATCCTTCTCAGAGGGCGACAGTGCAGAATCGGGGGGATCCTTCTCAGAAGAAAGAGCAGCATCGGGGATCCTTCTCAGACGAAAGAGCAGCATCGGGGTTTCTTTTCAGACGAAAGAGCAGCATCGGGGATTCTTCTCAGCAGAAAGAGCAGCATCGGGGATCCTTCTCAGACGAAAGAGCAGCATCGGGGATTCTTCTCAGACGAAAGAGCAGCATCGGGGATCCTTCTCAGACGAAAGAGCAGCATCGGGGATTCTTCTCAGACGAAAGAGCAGAATCGGGCATCCTTCTCAGACGAAAGAGCAGCATCGGGGATCCTTCTCTGACGAAAGAGCAGCATCGGGGATTCTTTTCAGACGAAAGAGCAGAATCGGGTATCCTTCTCAGACGAAAGAGCAGCATCGGGGATTCTTCTCAGACGAAAGAGCAGCATCGGGGATCCTTTTCAGACGACGACAAAGCAGCATCTGGGGATCCTTCTCAGAAGAAAGAGCAGCATCGGGGATCCTTCTCAGTGGGCGACAGTGCAGAATCGGGGGATCCTTCTCAGACGAAAGAGCAGCATCGGGGATTCTTCTCAGACGATAAAGCAGCATCGGGGATTCTTCTCAGACAAAAGAGCAGCATCGGCGATCCTTCTCAGACAAAAGAGCAGCATCCGGGATCCTTCTCAGACGACAGAGCAGCATCGGGGATCCTTCTCAGATGATAGAGCAGCATCGGGGATCCTTCTCAGATGATAGAGCAGCATCGGGGATCCTTCTTAGACGAAAGAGCAGCATCGGGGATTCTTCTCAGACGAAAGAGCAGCATCGGCGATCCTTCTCAGACAAAAGAGCAGCATCGGGGATCCTTCTCAGACGACAGAGCAGCATTGGGGATCCTTCACAGACGAAAGAGCAGCATCGGCGATCCTTCTCAGACAAAAGAGCAGCATCGAGGATTCTTCTCAGACGAAAGAGCAGCATCAGGGATTCTTCTCAGACGACAGAGCAGAATTTGGGGATCCTTCTCAGAAGAAAGAGCAGCATCGGGGATCCTTCTCAGACGACAGAGCAGCATTGGGGATTCTTCACAGACGAAAGAGCAGCATCGGCGATCCTTCTCAGACAAAAGAGCAGCATCGAGGATTCTTCTCAGACGAAAGAGCAGCATCAGGGATTCTTCTCAGACGACAGAGCAGAATTTGGGGATCTTTCTCAGAAGAAAGAGCAGCATCGGGGATCATTCTCAGACGGCGACATTGCAGAATCGGGGTATCCTTCTCAGACGGCGACAGAGCAGAATCGGGGGATCCTTCTCAGAAGAAAGAGCAGCATCGGGGATTCTTCTCAGACGAAAGAGCAGCATCGGGGTTTCTTTTCAGACGAAAGAGCAGAATCGGGGATCCTTCTCAGACGAAAGAGCAGCATCGGGGATTCTTCTCAGACGAGAGAGCAGCATCTGGGGATCCTTCTCAGAAGAAAGAGCAGAATCGGGGATCCTTCTCAGACGAAAGAGCAGCATCGGGGATTCTTCTCGGACAAAAGAGCAGCATCGGGGATTCTTCTCAGACGAAAGAGCAGCATCGGGGATTCTTCTCAGACAAAAGAGCAGCATTGGGGTGTCCTTCTGAAACGAAAGAACAGCATCGGGGATCCTTCTCAGACGAAAGAGCAGCATCGGGGATCCTTCTCAGACGAAAGAGCAGCATCGGGGATTCTTCTCAGACGAAAGAGCAGCATCGGCGATCCTTCTCAGACAAAATAGCAGCATCGGGGATCCTTCTCAGACGACAGAGCAGCATCGGGGACTCTTCTCAGACGAAAGAGCAGCATCGGGGATTCTTCTCAGACGAAAGAGCATTATCGGGGATCCTTCTCAGATGATAGAGCAGCATTGGGGATCCTTCAGAGACGAAAGAGCAGCATCGGCGATCCTTCTCAGACAAAAGAGCTGCATCGGGGATCCTTCTCAGAGGAAAGAGCAGCATCGGGGATTCTTCTCAGACGAAAGAGCAGCATCGGGGATCCTTCTCAGACAAAAGAGTAGCATCGGGAATACTTCTCAGACGAAAGAGCAGCATCGGGGATCCTTTTCAGACGACGACAAAGCAGCATCTGGGGATCCTTCTCAGAAGAAAGAGCAGCATCGGGGATCCTTCTCAGACGGCGACAGTGCAGAATCGGGGGATCCTTCTCAGACGAAAGAGCAGCATCGGGGATTCTTCTCAGACGAAATAGCAGCATCGGGGATTCTTCTCAGACGATAAAGCAGCATCGGGGATTCTTCTCAGACAAAAGAGCAGCATCGGGGATTCTTCTCAGACGAAAGAGCAGCATCGGGGATTCTTCTCAGACGAAAGAGCAGCATCGGCGATCCTTCTCAGACAAAAGAGCAGCATCGGGGATCCTTCTCAGACGACAGAGCAGCATCGGGGATCCTTCTCAGATGATAGAGCAGCATTGGGGATCCTTCAGAGACGAAAGAGCAGCATCGGCGATCCTTCTCAGACAAAAGAGCAGCATCGAGGATTCTTCTCAGACGAAAGAGCAGCATCGGGGATTCTTCTCAGACGAAAGAGCAGCATCGGGGATCCTTCTCAGACGAAAGAGCAGCATCGGGGATTCTTCTCAGACGAAAGAGCATTATCGGGGATTCTTCTCAGAAGAAAGAGCTGCATCGGGGATCCTTCTCAGAGGAAAGAGCAGCATCGGGGATTCTTCTCAGACGAAAGAGCAGCATCGGGGATCCTTCTCAGACAAAAGAGTAGCATCGGGGATTCTTCTCAGACGAAAGAGCAGCATCGGGGATCCTTTTCAGACGACGACAAAGCAGCATCTGGGGATCCTTCTCAGAAGAAAGAGCAGCATCGGGGATCCTTCTCAGACGGCGACAGTGCAGAATCGGGGGATCCTTCTCAGACGAAAGAGCAGCATCGGGGATTCTTCTCAGACGAAATAGCAGCATCGGGGATTCTTCTCAGACGATAAAGCAGCATCGGGGATTCTTCTCAGACAAAAGAGCAGCATCGGGGATTCTTCTCAGACGAAAGAGCAGCATCGGGGATTCTTCTCAGATGATAGAGCAGCATCGGGGATCCTTCTCAGACGAAAGAGCAGCATCGGGGATTCTTCTTAGACGAAAGAGCAGCATCGGCGATCCTTCTCAGACAAAAGAGCAGCATCGGGGATCCTTCTCAGACGACAGAGCAGCATTGGGGATCCTTCACAGACGAAAGAGCAGCATCGGCGATCCTTCTCAGACAAAAGAGCAGCATCGAGGATTCTTCTCAGACGAAAGAGCAGCATCAGGGATTCTTCTCAGAAGACAGAGCAGAATTTGGGGATCTTTCTCAGAAGAAAGAGCAGCATCGGGGATCCTTCTCAGACGGCGACCTTGCAGAATCGGGGTATCCTTCTCAGACGGCGACAGAGCAGAATCGGGGGATCCTTCTCAGAAGAAAGAGCAGCATCGGGGATCCTTCTCAGACGAAAGAGCAGCATCGGGGTTTCTTTTCAGACGAAAGAGCAGCATCGGGGATTCTTCTCAGCAGAAAGAGCAGCATCGGGGATCCTTCTCAGACCAGAGAGCAGCATCAAGGATTCTTCTCAGACGATAAAGCAGCATCGGGGATTCTTCTCGGACAAAAGAGCAGCATCGGGGATTCTTCTGAGACGAAAGAGCAGCATCGGGGATTCTTCTCAGACGAAAGAGCAGCATCGGGGTGTCCTTCTCAAACGAAAGAACAGCATCGGGGATCCTTCTCAGACGAAAGAGCAGCATCGGGGATCCTTTTCAGACGAAAGAGCAGCATCGGGGATTCTTCTCAGACGAAAGAGCTGCATCGGCGATCCTTCTCAGACGAAAGAGCAGCATCGGGGATCCTTCTCAGACAAAAGAGTAGCATCGGGGATTCTTCTCAGACGAAAGAGCAGCATCGGGGATCCTTTTCAGACGACGACAAAGCAGCATCTGGGGATCCTTCTCAGAAGAAAGAGCAGCATCGGGGATCCTTCTCAGACGGCGACAGTGCAGAATCGGGGGATCCTTCTCAGACGAAAGAGCAGCATCGGGGATTCTTCTCAGACGAAATAGCAGCATCGGGGATTCTTCTCAGACGATAAAGCAGCATCGGGGATTCTTCTCAGACAAAAGAGCAGCATCGGGGATTCTTCTCAGACGAAAGAGCAGCATCGGGGATCCTTTTCAGACGACGACAAAGCAGCATCTGGGGATCCTTCTCAGAAGAAAGAGCAGCATCGGGGATCGTTCTCAGACGGCGACAGTGCAGAATCGGGGGATCCTTCTCAGACGAAAGAGCAGCATCGGGGATTCTTCTCAGACGAAATAGCAGCATCGGGGATTCTTCTCAGACGATAAAGCAGCATCGGGGATTCTTCTCAGACAAAAGAGCAGCATCGGGGATTCTTCTCAGACGAAAGAGCAGCATCGGGGATTCTTCTCAGATGATAGAGCAGCATCGGGGATCCTTCTCAGACGAAAGAGCAGCATCGGGGATTCTTCTTAGACGAAAGAGCAGCATCGGCGATCCTTCTCAGACAAAAGAGCAGCATCGGGGATCCTTCTCAGACGACAGAGCAGCATTGGGGATCCTTCACAGACGAAAGAGCAGCATCGGCGATCCTTCTCAGACAAAAGAGCAGCATCGAGGATTCTTCTCAGACGAAAGAGCAGCATCAGGGATTCTTCTCAGAAGACAGAGCAGAATTTGGGGATCTTTCTCAGAAGAAAGAGCAGCATCGGGGATCCTTCTCAGACGGCGACATTGCAGAATCGGGGTATCCTTCTCAGACGGCGACAGAGCAGAATCGGGGGATCCTTCTCAGAAGAAAGAGCAGCATCGGGGATCCTTCTCAGACGAAAGAGCAGCATCGGGGTTTCTTTTCAGACGAAAGAGCAGCATCGGGGATTCTTCTCAGCAGAAAGAGCAGCATCGGGGATCCTTCTCAGACCAGAGAGCAGCATCAGGGATTCTTCTCAGACGATAAAGCAGCATCGGGGATTCTTCTCGGACATAAGAGCAGCATCGGGGATTCTTCTCAGACGAAAGAGCAGCATCGGGGATTCTTCTCAGACGAAAGAGCAGCATCGGGGTGTCCTTCTCAAACGAAAGAACAGCATCGGGGATCCTTCTCAGACGAAAGAGCAGCATCGAGGATCCTTCTCAGACGAAAGAGCAGCATCGGGGATTCTTCTCAGACGAAAGAGCTGCATCGGCGATCCTTCTCAGACAAAAGAGCAGCATCAGGGATCCTTCTCAGACGACAGAGTAGCATCGGGGATCCTTCTCAGATGATAGAGCAGCATCGGGGGATCTTTCTCAGACGACGACAGAGCAGAGTCGTGGGAACATCTAAGACGGCGTGAGAGCAGAGTCGTGGGACCTTCTCAGACGAAACAGCAGCATCGGGGACTCTTCTCAGACGACGACAGAGCAGCATCGGGGGTTCTTAGATGGCGACGGAACAGCATCGGGGATTCTTCTCAGACGAAAGAGCAGCATCAGGGATTCTTCTCAGACGACAGAACAGAATTTGGGGATCCTTCTCAGAAGAAAGAGCAGCATCGGGGATCCTTCTCAGACGGCGACATTGTAGAATCGGGGTATCCTTCTCAGACGGCGACAGAGCAGAATCGGGGGATCCTTTTCAGACGAAAGAGCAGCATCGGGGATCCTTCTCAGACGAAAGAGCAGCATCGGGGATTCTTTTCAGACGAAAGAGCAGAATCGGGGATCCTTCTCAGACGGCGACAGTGCAGAATCGGGGGATCCTTCTCAGACGAAAGAGCAGCATCGGCGATCCTTCTCAGACAAAAGAGCAGCATCGGGGATCCTTCTCAGACGACAGAGCAGCATCGGGGATCCTTCTCAGATGATAGAGCAGCATCGGGGATCCTTCTCAGACGAAAGAGCAGAATCGGGGATCCTTCTCAGACAGCGACAGTGCAGAATCGGGGGATCCTTCTCAGACGAAAGAGCAGCATCGAGGTTTCTTTTCAGACGAAAGAGCAGAATCGGGGATTCTTCTCAGCAGAAAGAGCAGCATCGGGGATCCTTCTCAGACGAAAGAGCAGCATCGGGGATTCTTCTCAGACGAAAGAGCAGCATCGGGGATCCTTCTCAGACGAAAGAGCAGCATCGGGGATTCTTTTCAGACGAAAGAGCAGAATCGGGGATCCTTCTCAGACGGCGACAGTGCAGAATCGGGGGATCCTTCTCAGACGAAAGAGCAGCATCGGCGATCCTTCTCAGACAAAAGAGCAGCATCGGGGATCCTTCTCAGACGACAGAGCAGCATCGGGGATCCTTCTCAGATGATAGAGCACATCGGGGATCCTTCTCAGACGAAAGAGCAGCATCGGGGATTCTTCTCAGACGAAAGAGCAGCATCAGGGATTCTTCTCAGAAGAAAGAGCTGCATCGGGGATCCTTCTCAGAAGAAAGAGCAGCATCGGGGATTCTTCTCAGACGAAAGAGCAGCATCGGGGATCCTTCTCAGACAAAAGAGTAGCATCGGGGATTCTTCTCAGACGAAAGAGCAGCATCGGGGATCCTTTTCAGACGACGACAAAGCAGCATCTGGGGATCGTTCTCAGAAGAAAGAGCAGCATCAGGGATCCTTCTCAGACGGCGACAGTGCAGAATCGGGGGATCCTTCTCAGACGAAAGAGCAGCATCGGGGATTCTTCTCAGACGAAATAGCAGCATCGGGGATTCTTCTCAGACGATAAAGCAGCATCGGGGATTCTTCTCAGACAAAAGAGCAGCATCGGGGATTCTTCTCAGACGAAAGAGCAGCATCGGGGATTCTTCTCAGACGAAAGAGCAGCATCGGCGATCCTTCTCAGACAAAAGAGCAGCATCGGGGATCCTTCTCAGACGACAGAGCAGCATTGGGGATCCTTCTCAGATGATAGAGCAGCATCGGGGATCCTTCTCAGACGAAAGAGCAGCATCGGGGATTCTTCTCAGACGACAGAGCAGCATTGGGGATCCTTCTCAGACAAAAGAGCAGCATCGGGGATCCTTCTCAGACGACAGAGCAGCATTGGGGATCCTTCACAGACGAAAGAGCAGCATCGGCGATCCTTCTCAGACAAAAGAGCAGCATCGAGGATTCTTCTCAGACGAAAGAGCAGCATCAGGGATTCTTCTCAGACGACAGAGCAGAATTTGGGGATCCTTCTCAGAAGAAAGAGCAGCATCGGGGATCCTTCTCAGACGGCGACATTGCAGAATCGGGGTATCCTTCTCAGACGGCGACAGAGCAGAATCGGGGGATCCTTCTCAGAAGAAAGAGCAGCATCGGGGATCCTTCTCAGACGAAAGAGCAGCATCGGGGTTTCTTTTCAGACGAAAGAGCAGAATCGGGGATCCTTCGCAGACGAGAGAGCAGCATCGGGGATTCTTCTCAGACAAAAGAGCAGCATCGACGATCCTTCTCAGACAAAAGAGCAGCATCGGGGATCCTTCTCAGACGACAGAGCAGCATTGGGGATCCTTCACAGACGAAAGAGCAGCATCGGCGATCCTTCTCAGACAAAAGAGCAGCATCGAGGATTCTTCTCAGACGAAAGAGCAGCATCAGGGATTCTTCTCAGACGACAGAGTAGAATTTGGGGATCTTTCTCAGAAGTAAGAGCAGCATCGGGGATCCTTCTCAGACGGCGACATTGCAGAATCGGGGTATCCTTCTCAGACGGCGACAGAGCAGAATCGGGGGATCCTTCTCAGAAGAAAGAGCAGCATCGGGGATCCTTCTCAGACGGCGACAGTGCAGAATCGGGGGGATCCTTCTCAGAAGAAAGAGCAGCATCGGGGATCCTTCTCAGACGAAAGAGCAGCATCGGGGTTTCTTTTCAGACGAAAGAGCAGCATCGGGGATTCTTCTCAGCAGAAAGAGCAGCATCGGGGATCCTTCTCAGACGAAAGAGCAGCATCGGGGATTCTTCTCAGACGAAAGAGCAGCATCGGGGATCCTTCTCAGACGAAAGAGCAGCATCGGGGATTCTTCTCAGACGAAAGAGCAGAATCGGGCATCCTTCTCAGACGAAAGAGCAGCATCGGGGATCCTTCTCTGACGAAAGAGCAGCATCGGGGATTCTTTTCAGACGAAAGAGCAGAATCGGGTATCCTTCTCAGACGAAAGAGCAGCATCGGGGATTCTTCTCAGACGAAAGAGCAGCATCGGGGATCCTTCTCAGAAGAAAGAGCAGCATCGGGGATCCTTCTCAGTGGGCGACAGTGCAGAATCGGGGGATCCTTCTCAGACGAAAGAGCAGCATCGGGTATTCTTCTCAGACGATAAAGCAGCATCGGGGATTCTTCTCAGACAAAAGAGCAGCATCGGGGATTCTTCTCAGACGAAAGAGCAGCATCGGGGATTCTTCTCAGACGAAAGAGCAGCATCGGCGATCCTTCTCAGACAAAAGAGCAGCATCCGGGATCCTTCTCAGACGACAGAGCAGCATCGGGGATCCTTCTCAGATGATAGAGCAGCATCGGGGATCCTTCTCAGATGATAGAGCAGCATCGGGGATCCTTCTTAGACGAAAGAGCAGCATCGGGGATTCTTCTCAGACGAAAGAGCAGCATCGGCGATCCTTCTCAGACAAAAGAGCAGCATCGGGGATCCTTCTCAGACGACAGAGCAGCATTGGGGATCCTTCACAGACGAAAGAGCAGCATCGGCGATCCTTCTCAGACAAAAGAGCAGCATCGAGGATTCTTCTCAGACGAAAGAGCAGCATCAGGGATTCTTCTCAGACGACAGAGCAGAATTTGGGGATCCTTCTCAGAAGAAAGAGCAGCATCGGGGATCCTTCTCAGACGACAGAGCAGCATTGGGGATCCTTCACAGACGAAAGAGCAGCATCGGCGATCCTTCTCAGACAAAAGAGCAGCATCGAGGATTCTTCTCAGACGAAAGAGCAGCATCAGGGATTCTTCTCAGACGACAGAGCAGAATTTGGGGATCCTTCTCAGACAAAAGAGCAGCATCGAGGATTCTTCTCAGACGAAAGAGCAGCATCAGGGATTCTTCTCAGACGACAGAGCAGAATTTGGGGATCTTTCTCAGAAGAAAGAGCAGCATCGGGGATCATTCTCAGACGGCGACATTGCAGAATCGGGGTATCCTTCTCAGACGGCGACAGAGCAGAATCGGGGGATCCTTCTCAGAAGAAAGAGCAGCATCGGGGATTCTTCTCAGACGAAAGAGCAGCATCGGGGTTTCTTTTCAGACGAAAGAGCAGAATCGGGGATCCTTCTCAGACGAAAGAGCAGCATCGGGGATTCTTCTCAGACGAGAGAGCAGCATCTGGGGATCCTTCTCAGAAGAAAGAGCAGAATCGGGGATCCTTCTCAGACGAAAGAGCAGCATCGGGGATTCTTCTCGGACAAAAGAGCAGCATCGGGGATTCTTCTCAGACGAAAGAGCAGCATCGGGGATTCTTCTCAGACAAAAGAGCAGCATTGGGGTGTCCTTCTGAAACGAAAGAACAGCATCGGGGATCCTTCTCAGACGAAAGAGCAGCATCGGGGATCCTTCTCAGACGAAAGAGCAGCATCGGGGATTCTTCTCAGACGAAAGAGCAGCATCGGCGATCCTTCTCAGACAAAATAGCAGCATCGGGGATCCTTCTCAGACGACAGAGCAGCAACGGGGATCCTTCTCAGACGAAAGTGCAGCATCGGGGACTCTTCTCAGACGACGACAGAGCAGCATCGGGGGATCCTTCTCAGAAGAAAGAGCAGCTTCGGGGATCCTTCTCAGACGGCGACAGTGTAGAATCGGGGGGATCCTTCTCAGAAGAAAGAGCAGCATCGGGAATCCTTCTCAGACGGCGACAGTGTAGAATCGGGGGGATCCTTCTCAGAAGAAAGAGCAGCATCGGGGATCCTTCTCAGACGAAAGAGCAGCATCGGGGTTCTTTTCAGACGAAAGAGCAGAATCGGGGATTCTTCTCAGCAGAAAGAGCAGCATCGGGGATCCTTCTCAGACGAAAGAGCAGCATCGGGGATTCTTCTCAGACGAAAGAGCAGCATCGGGGATCCTTCTCAGACGAAAGAGCAGCATCGGGGATTCTTTTCAGACGAAAGAGCAGAATCGGGGATCCTTCTCAGACGAAAGAGCAGCATCGGGGATCCTTCTCTGACGAAAGAGCAGCATCGGGGATCCTTCTCTGACGAAAGAGCAGAATCGGGGATTCTTCTCAGACGGCGACAGTGTAGAATCGGGGGATCCTTCTCAGACGAAAGAGCAGCATCGGCGATCCTTCTCAGACAAAAGAGCAGCATCGGGGATCCTTCTCAGACGACAGAGCAGCATCGGGGATCCTTCTCAGATGATAGAGCAGCATCGGGGATCCTTCTCAGACGAAAGAGCAGCATCGGGGATTCTTCTCAGAAGAAAGAGCTGCATCGGGGATCCTTCTCAGAAGAAAGAGCAGCATCGGGGATTCTTCTCAGACGAAAGAGCAGCATCGGGGATCCTTCTCAGACGAAAGAGCAGCATCGGGGATTCTTCTCAGACGAAAGAGCATTATCGGGGATTCTTCTCAGAAGAAAGAGCTGCATCGGGGATCCTTCTCAGAGGAAAGAGCAGCATCGGGGATTCTTCTCAGACGAAAGAGCAGCATCGGGGATCCTTCTCAGACAAAAGAGTAGCATCGGGGATTCTTCTCAGACGAAAGAGCAGCATCGGGGATCCTTTTCAGACGACGACAAAGCAGCATCTGGGGATCCTTCTCAGAAGAAAGAGCAGCATCGGGGATCCTTCTCAGACGGCGACAGTGCAGAATCGGGGGATCCTTCTCAGACGAAAGAGCAGCATCGGGGATTCTTCTCAGACGAAATAGCAGCATCGGGGATTCTTCTCAGACGATAAAGCAGCATCGGGGATTCTTCTCAGACAAAAGAGCTGCATCGGGGATTCTTCTCAGATGATAGAGCAGCATCGGCGATCCTTCTCAGACAAAAGAGCAGCATCGAGGATTCTTCTCAGACGAAAGAGCAGCATCAGGGATTCTTCTCAGACGACAGAGCAGAATTTGGGGATCCTTCTCAGACGAAAGAGCAGCATCGGGGTTTCTTTTCAGATGAAAGAGCAGAATCGGGGATTCTTCTCAGCAGAAAGAGCAGCATCGGGGATCCTTCTCAGACGAAAGAGCAGCATCGGGGATTCTTCTCAGACGAAAGAGCAGCATCGGGGATCCTTCTCAAACGAAAGAGCAGCATCGGGGATTCTTTTCAGACGAAAGAGCAGAATCGGGGATCCTTCTCAGACGGCGACAGTGCAGAATCGGGGGATCCTTCTCAGACGAAAGAGCAGCATCGGCGATCCTTCTCAGACAAAAGAGCAGCATCGGGGATCCTTCTCAGACGACAGAGCAGCATCGGGGATCCTTCTCAGATGATAGAGCAGCATCGGGGATCCTTCTCAGACGAAAGAGCAGCATCGGGGATTCTTCTCAGACGAAAGAGCAGCATCAGGGATTCTTCTCAGAAGAAAGAGCTGCATCGGGGATCCTTCTCAGAAGAAAGAGCAGCATCGGGGATTCTTCTCAGACGAAAGAGCAGCATCGGGGATCCTTCTCAGACAAAAGAGTAGCATCGGGGATTCTTCTCAGACGAAAGAGCAGCATCTGGGATCCTTTTCAGACAACGACAAAGCAGCATCTGGGGATCCTTCTCAGAAGAAAGAGCAGCATCAGGGATCCTTCTCAGACGGCGACAGTGCAGAATCGGGGGATCCTTCTCAGACGAAAGAGCAGCATCGGGGATTCTTCTCAGACGAAATAGCAGCATCGGGGATTCTTCTCAGACGAAAGAGCAGCATCGGCGATCCTTCTCAGACAAAAGAGCAGCATCGGGGATCCTTCTCAGACGACAGAGCAGCATCGGGGATCCTTCTCAGATTATAGAGCAGCATCGGGGATCCTTCTCAGACGAAAGAGCAGCATCGGGGATTCTTCTCAGACGAAAGAGCAGCATCGGCGATCCTTCTCAGACAAGAGAGCAGCATCAGGGATCCTTCTCAGACGACAGAGCAGCATTGGGGATCCTTCACAGACGAAAGAGCAGCTTCGGCGATCCTTCTCAGACAAAAGAGCAGCATCGAGGATTCTTCTCAGACGAAAGAGCAGCATCAGGGATTCTTCTCAGACGACAGAGCAGAATTTGGGGATCCTTCTCAGAAGAAAGAGCAGCATCGGGGATCCTTCTCAGACGGCGACATTGCAGAATCGGGGTATCCTTCTCAGACGGCGACAGAGCAGAATCGGGGGATCCTTCTCAGAAGAAAGAGCAGCATCGGGGATCCTTCTCAGACGAAAGAGCAGCATCGGGGTTTCTTTTCAGACGAAAGAGCAGAATCGGGGATCCTTCGCAGACGAGAGAGCAGCATCGGGGATTCTTCTCAGACGAAAGAGCACCATCGGCGATCCTTCTCAGACAAAAGAGCAGCATCGGGGATCCTTCTCAGACGACAGAGTAGCATCGGGGATCCTTCTCAGATGATAGAGCAGCATCGGGGGATCTTTCTCAGACGACGACAGAGCAGAGTCGTGGGACCTTCTCAGACGAAAGAGCAGCATCGGGGACTCTTCTCAGACGACGACAGAGCAGCATCGGGGGTTCTTAGACGGCGACGGAACAGCATCGGGGATTCTTCTCAGAAGACGACAGAGCAGAGTCGTGGGACCTTCTAAGACGGCGACAGAGCAGCACCGAGGATTCTTCTCAGAAGAAAGAGCAGCATCAGGGATTCTTCTCAGACGACAGAGCAGAATCGGGGGATCCTTCTCAGAAGAAAGAGCAGCATCGGGGATCCTTCTCAGACGGCGACAGTGCAGAATCGGGGGATCCTTCTCAGAAGAAAGAGCAGCATCGGGGATCCTTCTCAGACGAAAGAGCAGCATCGGCGATCCTTCTCAGACAAAAGAGCAGCATCGGGGATCCTTCTCAGACGACAGAGCAGCATCGGGGATCCTTCTCAGATGATAGAGCAGCATCGGGGGATCTTTCTCAGACGACGACAGAGCAGAGTCGTGGGAACATCTAAGACGGCGTCAGAGCAGAGTCGTGGGACCTTCTCAGACGAAAGAGCAGCATCGGGGACTCTTCTCAGACGACGACAGAGCAGCATCGGGGGTTCTTAGACGGCAACGGAACAGCATCGGGGATTCTTCTCAGAAGACGACAGAGCAGAGTCGTGGGACCTTCTAAGACGGCGACAGAGCAGCATCGAGGATTCTTCTCAGACGAAAGAGCAGCATCAGGGATTCTTCTCAGACGACAGAGCAGAATTTGGGGATCCTTCTCAGAAGAAAGAGCAGCATCGGGGATCCTTCTCAGACGGCGACATTGCAGAATCGGGGGATCCTTCTCAGACGAAAGAGCAGCATCGGGGATCCTTCTCAGACGAAAGAGCAGCATCGGGGTTTCTTTTCAGACGAAAGAGCAGAATCGGTGATTCTTCTCAGAAGAAAGAGCAGCATCGGGGATCCTTCTCAGACGAAAGAGCAGCATCGGGGATCCTTCTCAGACGACGACAAAGCAGCATCGTAAATCCTTCTCAGAAGAAAGAGCAGCATTGGGGATTCTTCTCAGACGAAAGAGCAGCATCGGGGATTCTTCTCAGACGAAAGAGCAGCATCGGGGATTCTTCTCAAACGAAAGTGCAGCATCGGGGATCCTTCTCAGACGAAAGAGCAGCATCGGGGATTCTTTTCAGACGAAAGAGCAGCATCGGGGATTCTTCTCAAACGAAAGTGCAGCATCGGGGATCCTTCTCAGACGAAAGAGCAGCATCGGGGATTCTTCTCAGACGATAGAGCGCCATCGGGGATTATTCTCAGACGAAAGAGCAGCATCGGCGATCCTTCTCAGACGAAAGAGCAGCATCAGGGGATCCTTCGCAGAAGACGACAGAGCAGCATCGGGGGATCCTTCTCAGACGAAAGACCAGCATCGGGGATACTTCTCAGATGGCGACAGAGCAGCATCGAGGGACCTTCTCAGACGGCGACAGAGCAGCATCGAGGGTCCTTCTCAGACGGCGACAGAGCAGCATCGAGGGTCCTTCTCAGACGGCGACAGAGCAGCATCGAGGGATCCTTCTCAGATGACGACACAGCAGCATCGGGGGATCCTTCTCAGTTGAAAGAGCAGTATCGGGGGATCCTTTTCAGATAAAAGAGCAGCATCGGGAATCCTTCTCAGACGACAGAGCAGCATCGGGGATCCTTCTCAGACGACAAAAGAGCAACATCGGGGATCCATCTCAGACGACAGAGCAGCATCGGGGGATCCTTCTCAGTTGAAAGAGCAGCATCGGGGGATCCTTTTCAGATAAAAGAGCAGCATCGGGGATTCTTCTCAGACGAAAGAGCAGCATCAGGGGATTCTTCTCAGACGAAAAAGCAGCATTGGGGTGTCCTTCTCAGACGAAAGAGCAGCATCGGGGATCCTTCTCAGACGAAAGAGCAGCATCGGGGATTCTTCTCAGACGAAAGAGCAACTTCGGCGATCCTTCTCAGACAAAAAAGCAGCATCGGGGATCCTTCTCAGACGACAGAGCAGCATCGGGGATCCTTCTCAGACGATAGAGCAGCATCGGGGATCCTTCTCAGATGAAAGAGCAGCATCGGGGATTCTTCTCAGACGAAAGAGCAGCATCGACGATCCTTCTCAGACAAAAGAGTAGCATCGGGGATGCTTTTCAGACGACAGAGCAGCATCGGGGATCCTTCTCAGACGAAAGAGCAGCATTGGCGATCCTTCTCAGACAAAAGAGCAGCATCGAGGATTCTTCTCAGACGAAAGAGCAGCATCAGGGATTCTTCTCAGACGACAGAGCAGAATTTGGGGATCCTTCTCAGAAGAAAGAGCAGCATCGGGGATTCTTCTCAGACGACGACAAAGCAGCATCGTAGATCCGTCTCAGAGGAAAGAGCAGCATCGGGGATTCTTCTCAGACGACAACAGAGCAGCATCGAGGGACCTTCTCAGACGACGACAGAGCAGCATCGAGGGACCTTCTCACACGGCGACAGAGCAGCATCGGTGATCCTTCTCAGACGATAGAGCACCATCAGGGATTCTTCTCAGACGAAAGAGCAGCATCAGGGATTCTTCTCAGACGAAAGAGCAGCATCAGGGTTTCTTCTCAGACGATAGAGCACCATCGGGGATTCTTCTCAGACGAAAGAGCAGCATCGGGGATCCTTCTCAGACGGCGACAGTGCAGAATCGGGGGATCCTTCTCAGACGACAGAGCAGCATTGGGGATCCTTCTCAGATGATAGAGCAGCATCGGGGGATCTTTCTCAGACGACGAAAGAGCAGAGTCGTGGGAACATCTAAGACGGCGTGAGAGCAGAGTCGTGGGACCTTCTCAGACGAAAGAGCAGCATCGGGGACTCTTCTCAGACGACGAGAGAGCAGCATCGGGGGTTCTTAGACGGCGACGGAACAGCATCGGGGATTCTTCTCAGAAGACGACAGAGCAGAGACGTGGGACCTTCTAAGACGGCGACAGAGCAGCATCGAGGATTCTTCTCAGCCGAAAGAGCAGCATCAGGGATTCTTCTCAGACGACAGAGCAGAATTTGGGGATCCTTCTCAGAAGAAAGAGCAGCATTGGGGATCCTTCTCAGACGGCGACATTGCAGAATCGGGGTATCCTTCTCAGATGGCGACAGAGCAGAATCGGGAGATCCTTCTCAGAAGAAAGAGCAGCATCGGGGATCCTTCTCAGACGGCGACAGTGCAGAATCGGGGGATCCATCTCAGAAGAAAGAGCAGCATCGGGGATCCTTCTCAGACGAAAGAGCAGCATCGGGGTTTCTTTTCAGACGAAAGAGCAGAATCGGGGATTCTTCTCAGCAGAAAGAGCAGCATCGGGGATCCTTCTCAGATGAAAGAGCAGCATCGGGGATTCTTCTCAGACGAAAGAGCAGCATCGGGGATCCTTCTCAGACGAAAGAGCAGCATCGGGGATTCTTTTCAGACGAAAAAGCAGAATCGGGGATCCTTCTCAGACGAAAGAGCAGCATCGGGGATCCTTCTCAGACGAAAGAGCAGCATCGGGGATTCTTTTCAGACGAAAGAGCAGAATCGGGGATCCTTCTCAGACGGCGACAGTGCAGAATCGGGGGATCCTTCTCAGACGAACGAGCAGCATCGGGGATTCTTCTCAGACGAAATAGCAGCATCTGGGATTCTTCTCAGACGATAAAGCAGAGTCTGGGATTCTTCTCAGACAAAAGAGCAGCATCGGGGATCCTTCTCAGACGACAGAGTAGCATCGGGGATCCTTCTCAGATGATAGAGCAGCATCGGGGGATCTTTCTCAGACGACGACAGAGCAGAGTCGTGGGACCTTCTCAGACGAAAGAGCAGCATCGGGGACTCTTCTCAGACGACGACAGAGCAGCATCGGGGGTTCTTAGACGGCGACGGAACAGCATCGGGGATTCTTCTCAGAAGACGACAGAGCAGAGTCGTGGGACCTTCTAAGACGGCGACAGAGCAGCACCGAGGATTCTTCTCAGAAGAAAGAGCAGCATCAGGGATTCTTCTCAGACGACAGAGCAGAATCGGGGGATCCTTCTCAGAAGAAAGAGCAGCATCGGGGATCCTTCTCAGACGGCGACAGTGCAGAATCGGGGGATCCTTCTCAGAAGAAAGAGCAGCATCGGGGATCCTTCTCAGACGAAAGAGCAGCATCGGCGATCCTTCTCAGACAAAAGAGCAGCATCGGGGATCCTTCTCAGACGACAGAGCAGCATCGGGGATCCTTCTCAGATGATAGAGCAGCATCGGGGGATCTTTCTCAGACGACGACAGAGCAGAGTCGTGGGAACATCTAAGACGGCGTCAGAGCAGAGTCGTGGGACCTTCTCAGACGAAAGAGCAGCATCGGGGACTCTTCTCAGACGACGACAGAGCAGCATCGGGGGTTCTTAGACGGCAACGGAACAGCATCGGGGATTCTTCTCAGAAGACGACAGAGCAGAGTCGTGGGACCTTCTAAGACGGCGACAGAGCAGCATCGAGGATTCTTCTCAGACGAAAGAGCAGCATCAGGGATTCTTCTCAGACGACAGAGCAGAATTTGGGGATCCTTCTCAGAAGAAAGAGCAGCATCGGGGATCCTTCTCAGACGGCGACATTGCAGAATCGGGGGATCCTTCTCAGACGAAAGAGCAGCATCGGGGATCCTTCTCAGACGAAAGAGCAGCATCGGGGTTTCTTTTCAGACGAAAGAGCAGAATCGGTGATTCTTCTCAGAAGAAAGAGCAGCATCGGGGATCCTTCTCAGACGAAAGAGCAGCATCGGGGATCCTTCTCAGACGACGACAAAGCAGCATCGTAAATCCTTCTCAGAAGAAAGAGCAGCATTGGGGATTCTTCTCAGACGAAAGAGCAGCATCGGGGATTCTTCTCAGACGAAAGAGCAGCATCGGGGATTCTTCTCAAACGAAAGTGCAGCATCGGGGATCCTTCTCAGACGAAAGAGCAGCATCGGGGATTCTTTTCAGACGAAAGAGCAGCATCGGGGATTCTTCTCAAACGAAAGTGCAGCATCGGGGATCCTTCTCAGACGAAAGAGCAGCATCGGGGATTCTTCTCAGACGATAGAGCGCCATCGGGGATTATTCTCAGACGAAAGAGCAGCATCGGCGATCCTTCTCAGACGAAAGAGCAGCATCAGGGGATCCTTCGCAGAAGACGACAGAGCAGCATCGGGGGATCCTTCTCAGACGAAAGACCAGCATCGGGGATACTTCTCAGATGGCGACAGAGCAGCATCGAGGGACCTTCTCAGACGGCGACAGAGCAGCATCGAGGGTCCTTCTCAGACGGCGACAGAGCAGCATTGAGGGTCCTTCTCAGACGGCGACAGAGCAGCATCGAGGGATCCTTCTCAGATGACGACACAGCAGCATCGGGGGATCCTTCTCAGTTGAAAGAGCAGCATCGGGGGATCCTTTTCAGATAAAAGAGCAGCATCGGGAATCCTTCTCAGACGACAGAGCAGCATCGGGGATCCTTCTCAGACGACAAAAGAGCAACATCGGGGATCCATCTCAGACGACAGAGCAGCATCGGGGGATCCTTCTCAGTTGAAAGAGCAGCATCGGGGGATCCTTTTCAGATAAAAGAGCAGCATCGGGGATTCTTCTCAGACGAAAGAGCAGCATCAGGGGATTCTTCTCAGACGAAAAAGCAGCATTGGGGTGTCCTTCTCAGACGAAAGAGCAGCATCGGGGATCCTTCTCAGACGAAAGAGCAGCATCGGGGATTCTTCTCAGACGAAAGAGCAACTTCGGCGATCCTTCTCAGACAAAAAAGCAGCATCGGGGATCCTTCTCAGACGACAGAGCAGCATCGGGGATCCTTCTCAGACGATAGAGCAGCATCGGGGATCCTTCTCAGATGAAAGAGCAGCATCGGGGATTCTTCTCAGACGAAAGAGCAGCATCGACGATCCTTCTCAGACAAAAGAGTAGCATCGGGGATGCTTTTCAGACGACAGAGCAGCATCGGGGATCCTTCTCAGACGAAAGAGCAGCATTGGCGATCCTTCTCAGACAAAAGAGCAGCATCGAGGATTCTTCTCAGACGAAAGAGCAGCATCAGGGATTCTTCTCAGACGACAGAGCAGAATTTGGGGATCCTTCTCAGAAGAAAGAGCAGCATCGGGGATCCTTCTCAGACGGCGACATTGCAGAATCGGGGTATCCTTTTCAGACGGCGACAGAGCAGAATCGGGGGATCCTTCTCAGAAGAAAGAGCAGCATCGGGGATTCTTCTCAGACGACAACAGAGCAGCATCGAGGGACCTTCTCAGACGACGACAGAGCAGCATCGAGGGACCTTCTCACACGGCGACAGAGCAGCATCGGTGATCCTTCTCAGACGATAGAGCACCATCAGGGATTCTTCTCAGACGAAAGAGCAGCATCAGGGATTCTTCTCAGACGAAAGAGCAGCATCAGGGTTTCTTCTCAGACGATAGAGCACCATCGGGGATTCTTCTCAGACGAAAGAGCAGCATCGGGGATCCTTCTCAGACGGCGACAGTGCAGAATCGGGGGATCCTTCTCAGACGACAGAGCAGCATTGGGGATCCTTCTCAGATGATAGAGCAGCATCGGGGGATCTTTCTCAGACGACGAAAGAGCAGAGTCGTGGGAACATCTAAGACGGCGTGAGAGCAGAGTCGTGGGACCTTCTCAGACGAAAGAGCAGCATCGGGGACTCTTCTCAGACGACGACAGAGCAGCATCGGGGGTTCTTAGACGGCGACGGAACAGCATCGGGGATTCTTCTCAGAAGACGACAGAGCAGAGACGTGGGACCTTCTAAGACGGCGACAGAGCAGCATCGAGGATTCTTCTCAGCCGAAAGAGCAGCATCAGGGATTCTTCTCAGACGACAGAGCAGAATTTGGGGATCCTTCTCAGAAGAAAGAGCAGCATTGGGGATCCTTCTCAGACGGCGACATTGCAGAATCGGGGTATCCTTCTCAGATGGCGACAGAGCAGAATCGGGAGATCCTTCTCAGAAGAAAGAGCAGCATCGGGGATCCTTCTCAGACGGCGACAGTGCAGAATCGGGGGATCCATCTCAGAAGAAAGAGCAGCATCGGGGATCCTTCTCAGACGAAAGAGCAGCATCGGGGTTTCTTTTCAGACGAAAGAGCAGAATCGGGGATTCTTCTCAGCAGAAAGAGCAGCATCGGGGATCCTTCTCAGATGAAAGAGCAGCATCGGGGATTCTTCTCAGACGAAAGAGCAGCATCGGGGATCCTTCTCAGACGAAAGAGCAGCATCGGGGATTCTTTTCAGACGAAAAAGCAGAATCGGGGATCCTTCTCAGACGAAAGAGCAGCATCGGGGATCCTTCTCAGACGAAAGAGCAGCATCGGGGATTCTTTTCAGACGAAAGAGCAGAATCGGGGATCCTTCTCAGACGGCGACAGTGCAGAATCGGGGGATCCTTCTCAGACGAACGAGCAGCATCGGGGATTCTTCTCAGACGAAATAGCAGCATCTGGGATTCTTCTCAGACGATAAAGCAGAGTCTGGGATTCTTCTCAGACAAAAGAGCAGCATCGGGGATTCTTCTCAGACGAAAGATCAGCATCGGGGATTCTTCTCAGACGAAAGAGCAGCATCGGGGATTCTTCTCGGACGAAAGAGCAGCATCGGCGATCCTTCTCAGACAAAAGAGCAGCATCGGGGATCCTTCTCAGACGACAGAGCAGCATCGGGGATCCTTCTCAGATGATAGAGCAGCATCGGGGATCCTTCTCAGACGAAAGAGCAGCATCGGGGATTCTTCTCAGACGAAAGAGCAGCATCGGGGATTCTTCTCAGAAGAAAGAGCTTTATCGGGGATCCTTCTCAGAAGAAAGAGCAGCATCGGGAATTCTTCTCAGACGAAAGAGCAGCATCGTGGATCCTTCTCAGACAAAAGAGTAGCATCGGGGATTCTTCTCAGACGAAAGAGCAGCATCGGGGATCCTTCTCAGACGGCGACAGTGCAGAATCGGGGGATCCTTCTCAGACGAAAGAGGAGCATCGGGGATTCTTCTCAGACGAAATAGCAGCATCGGGGATTCTTCTCAGACGATAAAGCAGCATCGGGGATTCTTCTCAGACGAAAGAGCAGCATCGGGGATTCTTCTCAGACGAAAGAGCAGCATCGGCGATCCTTCTCAGACAAAAGAGTAGCATCGGGGATGCTTTTCAGACGACAGAGCAGCATCGGGGATCCTTCTCAGACGAAAGAGCAGCATTGGCGATCCTTCTCAGACAAAAGAGCAGCATCGAGGATTCTTCTCAGACGAAAGAGCAGCATCAGGGATTCTTCTCAGACGACAGAGCAGCATTGAGGATTCTTCTCAGAAGAAAGAGCAGCATCGGGGATCCTTCTCAGACGGCGACATTGCAAAATCGGAGAATCCTTTTCAGACGGCGACAGAACAGAATCGGGGGATCCTTCTCAGAAGAAAGAGCAGCATCGGGGATCCTTCTCAGACGAAAGAGCAGCATCGGGGTTTCTTTTCAGACGAAAGAGCAGAATCGGGGATCCTTCTCAGACGAAAGAGCAGCATCAGGGATTCTTCTCAGCCGAAAGAGCAGCATCAGGGATTCTTCTCAGACGACAGAGCTGAATTTGGGGATCCTTCTCAGAAGAAAGAGCAGCATTGGGGATCCTTCTCAGACGGCGACATTGCAGAATCGGGGTATCCTTCTCAGATGGCGACAGAGCAGAATCGGGAGATCCTTCTCAGAAGAAAGAGCAGCATCGGGGATCCTTCTCAGACGGCGACAGTGCAGAATCGGGGGATCCATCTCAGAAGAAAGAGCAGCATCGGGGATCCTTCTCAGACGAAAGAGCAGCATCGGGGTTTCTTTTCAGACCAAAGAGCAGAATCGGGGATTCTTCTCAGCAGAAAGAGCAGCATCGGGGATCCTTCTCAGATGAAAGAGCAGCATCGGGGATTCTTCTCAGACGAAAGAGTAGCATCGGGGATCCTTCTCAGACGAAAGAGCAGCATCGGGGATTCTTTTCAGACGAAAAAGCAGAATCGGGGATCCTTCTCAGACGAAAGAGCAGCATCGGGGATCCTTCTCAGACGAAAGAGCAGCATCGGGGATTATTTTCAGACGAAAGAGCAGAATTGGGGATCCTTCTCAGACGGCGACAGTGCAGAATCGGGGGATCCTTCTTAGACGAAAGAGCAGCATCGGGGATTCTTCTCAGACGAAATAGCAGCATCTGGGATTCTTCTCAGACGATAAAGCAGAGTCTGGGATTCTTCTCAGACAAAAGAGCAGCATCGGGGATTCTTCTCAGACGAAAGATCAGCATCGGGGATTCTTCTCAGACGAAAGAGCAGCATCGGGGATTCTTCTCGGACGAAAGAGCAGCATCGGCGATCCTTCTCAGACAAAAGAGCAGCATCGGGGATCCTTCTCAGACGACAGAGCAGCATCGGGGATCCTTCTCAGATGATAGAGCAGCATCGGGGATCCTTCTCAGACGAAAGAGCAGCATCGGGGATTCTTCTCAGACGAAAGAGCAGCATCGGGGATTCTTCTCAGAAGAAAGAGCTTTATCGGGGATCCTTCTCAGAAGAAAGAGCAGCATCGGGAATTCTTCTCAGACGAAAGAGCAGCATCGTGGATCCTTCTCAGACAAAAGAGTAGCATCGGGGATTCTTCTCAGACGAAAGAGCAGCATCGGGGATCCTTCTCAGACGGCGACAGTGCAGAATCGGGGGATCCTTCTCAGACGAAAGAGCAGCATCGGGGATTCTTCTCAGACGAAATAGCAGCATCGGGGATTCTTCTCAGACGATAAAGCAGCATCGGGGATTCTTCTCAGACAAAAGAGCAGCATCGGGGATTCTTCTCAGACGAAAGAGCAGCATCGGGGATTCTTCTCAGACGAAAGAGCAGCATCGGCGATCCTTCTCAGACAAAAGAGTAGCATCGGGGATGCTTTTCAGACGACAGAGCAGCATCGGGGATCCTTCTCAGACGAAAGAGCAGCATTGGCGATCCTTCTCAGACAAAAGAGCAGCATCGAGGATTCTTCTCAGACGAAAGAGCAGCATCAGGGATTCTTTTCAGACGACAGAGCAGAATTTGGGGATCCTTCTCAGAAGAAAGAGCAGCATCGGGGATCCTTCTCAGACAAAAGAGCAGCATTGAGGATTCTTCTCAGACGAAAGAGCAGCATCAGGATTTCTTCTCAGACGGCAGAGCAGAATTTGGGGATCCTTTTCAGAAGAAAGAGCAGCATCGGGGATCCTTCTCAGACGGCGACATTGCAGAATCGGAGAATCCTTTTCAGACGGCGACAGAACAGAATCGGGGGATCCTTCTCAGAAGAAAGAGCAGCATCGGGGATCCTTCTCAGACGAAAGAGCAGCATCGGGGTTTCTTTTCAGACGAAAGAGCAGAATCGGGGATCCTTCTCAGACGAAAGAGCAGCATCGGGGATTCTTCTCAGACGACGACAAAGTAGCATCGTAGATCCTTCTCAGAAGGAAGAGCTGCATCGGGGATCCTTCTCAGAAGAAAGAGCAGCATCGGGGATTCTTCTCAGACGAAAGAGCAACTTCGGCGATCCTTCTCAGACAAAAGAGCAGCATCGGGGATCCTTCTCAGACGACAGAGCAGCATCGGGGATCCTTCTCAGACGATAGAGCAGCATCGGGGATCCTTCTCAGATGAAAGAGCAGCATCGGGGATTCTTCTCAGACGAAAGAGCAGCATCGGCGATCCTTCTCAGACGAAAGAGCAGCATCAGGGATTCTTCTCAGACGAAAGAGCAGCATCAGGGATTCTTCTCAGACGACAGAGCAGAATTTGGGGATCCTTCTCAGAAGAAAGAGCAGCATCGGGGATCCTTCTCAGACAGCGACAGAGCAGAATCGGGGGACCCTTCTCAGAAGAAAGAGCAGCATCGGGGATCCTTCTCAGACGACGAAAAAGCAGCATCGTAGATCCTTCTCAGAAGAAAGAGCAGCATCGGGGATTCTTCTCAGACGACAACAGAGCAGCATCGAGGGACCTTCTCAGACGACGACAGAGCAGCATCGAGGGACCTTCTCACACGGCGACAGAGCAGCATCGGTGATCCTTCTCAGACGATAGAGCACCATCAGGGATTCTTCTCAGACGAAAGAGCAGCATCAGGGATTCTTCTCAGACGAAAGAGCAGCATCAGGGATTCTTCTCAGACGATAGAGCACCATCGGGGATTCTTCTCAGACGAAAGAGCAGCATCGGGGATCCTTCTCAGATGATAGAGCAGCATCGGGGGATCTTTCTCAGACGACGAAAGAGCAGAGTCGTGGGAACATCTAAGACGGCGTGAGAGCAGAGTCGTGGGACCTTCTCAGACGAAAGAGCAGCATCGAGGATTCTTCTCAGCCGAAAGAGCAGCATCAGGGATTCTTCTCAGACGACAGAGCAGAATTTGGGGATCCTTCTCAGAAGAAAGAGCAGCATTGGGGATCCTTCTCAGACGGCGACATTGCAGAATCGGGGTATCCTTCTCAGACGGCGACAGAGCAGAATCGGGAGATCCTTCTCAGAAGAAAGAGCAGCATCGGGGATCCTTCTCAGACGGCGACAGTGCAGAATCGGGGGATCCTTCTCAGAAGAAAGAGCAGCATCGGGGATCCTTCTCAGACGAAAGAGCAGCATCGGGGTTTCTTTTTAGACGAAAGAGCAGAATCGGGGATTCTTCTCAGCAGAAAGAGCAGCATCGGGGATCCTTCTCAGACGAAAGAGCAGCATCGGGGATTCTTCTCAGACGAAAGAGCAGCATCGGGGAACCATCTCAGACGAAAGAGTAGCATCGGGGATTCTTTTCAGACGAAAAAGCAGAATCGGGGATCCTTCTCAGACGAAAGAGCAGCATCGGGGATTCTTTTCAGACGAAAGAGCAGAATCGGGGATCCTTCTCAGACGGCGACAGTGCAGAATCGGGGGATCCTTCTCAGACGAAAGAGCAGCATCGGGGATTCTTCTCAGACAAAATAGCAGCATCGGGGATTCTTCTCAGACGATAAAGCAGAGTCTTGGATTCTTCTCAGACAAAAGAGCAGCATCGGGGATTCTTCTCAGACGAAAGATCAGCATCGGGGATTCTTCTCAGACGAAAGAGCAGCATTGGGGATTCTTCTCGGACGAAAGAGCAGCATCGGCGATCCTTCTCAGACAAAAGAGCAGCATCGGGGATCCTTCTCAGACGACAGAGCAGCATCGGGGATCCTTCTCAGATGATAGAGCAGCATCGGGGATCCTTCTCAGACGAAAGAGCAGCATCGGGGATTCTTCTCAGACGAAAGAGCAGCATCGGAGATTCTTCTCAGAAGAAAGAGCTTTATCGGGGATCCTTCTCAGAAGAAAGAGCAGCATCGGGGATCCTTCTCAGACGGCGACAGTGCAGAATCGGGGGATCCTTCTCAGACGAAACAGCAGCATCGGGGATTCTTCTCAGACGAAATAGCAGCATCGGGGATTCTTCTCAGACGATAAACCAGCATCGGGGATTCTTCTCAGACAAAAGAGCAGCATCGGGGATTCTTCTCAGACGAAAGAGTAGCATCGGGGATTCATCTCAGACGAAAGAGCAGCATCGGCGATCCTTCTCAGACAAAAGAGCAGCATCGGGGATCCTTCTCAGACAAAAGAGCAGCATCGGGGATCCTTCTCAGATGATAGAGCAGCATCGGGGATCCTTCTCAGACGAAAGAGCAGCATCGGGGATTCTTCTCAGACGAAAGAGCAGCATCGGCGATCCTTCTCAGACAAAAGAGCAGCATCGGGGATCCTTCTCAGACGACAGAGCAGCATCGGGGATCCTTCACAGACGAAAGAGCAGCATCGGCGATCCTTCTCAGACAAAAAAGCAGCATCGAGGATTCTTCTCAGCCGAAAGAGCAGCATCAGGGATTCTTCTCAGACGACAGAGCAGAATTTGGGGATCCTTCTCAGAAGAAAGAGCAGCATCGGGGATCCTTCTCAGACGGCGACATTGCAGAATCGGGGTATCCTTCTCAGACGGCGACAGAGCAGAATCGGGGTTCCTTCTCAGAAGAAAGAGCAGCATCGGGGATCCTTCTCAGACGAAAGAGCAGCATCGGGGTTTCTTTTCAGACGAAAGAGCAGAATCGGGGATCCTTCTCAGACGAAAGAGCAGCATCGGGGATCCTTCTCAGACGGCGACATTGCAGAATCGGGGTATCCTTCTCAGACGGCGACAGAGCAGAATCGGGGGATACTTCTCAGAAGAAAGAGCAGCATCGGGGATCTTTCTCAGACGAAAGAGCAGCATCGGGGATTCTTCTCAGACGAGAGAGCAGCATCGGGGATCCTTCTCAGACAAAAGAGCAGCATCGGGGATCCTTCTCAGACGACAGAGCAGCATCGGGGATCCTTCTCAGATGATAGAGCAGCATCGGGGATCCTTCTCAGACGAAAGAGCAGCATCGGGGATTCTTCTCAGACGAAAGAGCAGCATCGGAGATTCTTCTCAGAAGAAAGAGCTTTATCGGGGATCCTTCTCAGAAGAAAGAGCAGCATCGGGGATTCTTCTCAGACGAAAGAGCAGCATTGTGGATCCTTCTCAGACAAAAGAGTAGCATCGGGGATTCTTCTCAGACGAAATAGCAGCATCGGGGATTCTTCTCAGACGATAAAGCAGCATCGGGGATTCTTCTCAGACAAAAGAGCAGCATCGGGGATTCTTCTCAGACGAAAGAGCAGCATCGGGGATTCTTCTCAGACGAAAGAGCAGCATCGGCGATCCTTCTCAGACAAAAGAGCAGCATCGGGGATCCTTCTCAGACAAAAGAGCAGCATCGGGGATCCTTCTCAGATGATAGAGCAGCATCGGGGATCCTTCTCAGACGAAAGAGCAGCATCGGGGATTCTTCTCAGACGAAAGAGCAGCATCGGCGATCCTTCTCAGACAAAAGAGCAGCATCGGGGATCCTTCTCAGACGACAGAGCAGCATCGGGGATCCTTCACAGACGAAAGAGCAGCATCGGCGATCCTTCTCAGACAAAAGAGCAGCATCGAGGATTCTTCTCAGACGAAAGAGCAGCATCAGGGATTCTTCTCAGACGACAGAGCAGAATTTGGGGATCCTTCTCAGAAGAAAGAGCAGCATCGGGGATCCTTCTCAGACGGCGACATTGCAGAATCGGGGTATCCTTCTCAGACGGCGACATTGCAGAATCGGGGGATCCTTCTCAGAAGAAAGAGCAGCATCAGGGTTTCTTTTCAGACGAAAGAGCAGAATCGGGGATCCTTCTCAGACGAAAGAGCAGCATCGGGGATCCTTCTCAGACGGCGACATTGCAGAATCGGGGGATCCTTCTCAGAAGAAAGAGCAGCATCAGGGTTTCTTTTCAGACGAAAGAGCAGAATCGGGGATCCTTCTCAGACGAAAGAGCAGCATCGGGGATCCTTCTCAGACGGCGACATTGCAGAATCGGGGTATCCTTCTCAGACGGCGACAGAGCAGAATCGGGGGATCCTTCTCAGAAGAAAGAGCAGCATCGGGGATCCTTCTCAGACGGCGACAGTGCAGAATCGGGGGATCCTTCTCAGAAGAAAGAGCAGCATCGGGGATCCTTCTCAGACGAAAGAGCAGCATCGGGGTTTCTTTTCAGACGAAAGAGCAGAATCGGGGATTCTTCTCAGCAGAAAGAGCAGCATCGGGGATCCTTCTCAGACGAAAGAGCAGCATCGGGGATTCTTCTCAGACGAAATAGCAGCATCGGGGATTCTTCTCAGACGATAAAGCAGCAACTGGGATTCTTCTCAGACAAAAGAGCAGCATCGGGGATTCTTCTCAGACGAAAGATCAGCATCGGGGATTCTTCTCAGACGAAAGAGCAGCATCGGGGATTCTTTTCAGACGAAAGAGCAGAATCGGGGATCCTTCTCAGACGGCGACAGTGCAGAATCGGGGGATCCTTCTCAGACGAAAGAGCAGCATCGGGGATTCTTCTCAGACGAAAGAGCAGCATCGGGGATTCTTCTCGGACGAAAGAGCAGCATCGGCGATCCTTCTCAGACAAAAGAGCAGCATCGGGGATCCTTCTCAGACGACAGAGCAGCATCGGGGATCCTTCTCAGATGATTGAGCAGCATCGGGGATCCTTCTCAGACGAAAGAGCAGCATCGGGGATTCTTCTCAGATGAAAGAGCAGCATCGGGGATTCTTCTCAGAAGAAAGAGCTTTATCGGGGATCCTTCTCAGAAGAAAGAGCAGCATCGGGGATTCTTCTCAGACGAAAGAGCAGCATCGGGGATCCTTCTCAGACAAAAGAGTAACATCGGGGATTCTTCTCAGACGAAAGAGCAGCATCGGGGATCCTTTTCAGACGACGACAAAGCAGCATCTGGGGATCCTTCTCAGAAGAAAGAGCAGCATCGGGGATCCTTCTCAGACGGCGACAGTGCAGAATCGGGGGATCCTTCTCAGACGAAAGAGCAGCATCGGGGATTCTTCTCAGACGAAATAGCAGCATCGGGGATTCTTCTCAAACGATAAACCAGCATCGGGGATTCTTCTCAGACAAAAGAGCAGCATCGGGGATTCTTCTCAGACGAAAGAGCAGCATTGGGGATTCTTCTCAGACGAAAGAGCAGCATCGGCGATCCTTCTCAGACAAAAGAGCAGCATCGGGGATCCTTCTCAGACAAAAGAGCAGCATCGGGGATCCTTCTCAGATGATAGAGCAGCATCGGGGATCCTTCTCAGACGAAAGAGCAGCATCGGGGATTCTTCTCAGACGAAAGAGCAGCATCGGCGATCCTTCTCAGACAAAAGAGCAGCATCGGGGATCCTTCTCAGACGACAGAGCAGCATCGGGGATCCTTCACAGACGAAAGAGCAGCATCGGCGATCCTTCTCAGACAAAAGAGCAGCATCGAGGATTCTTCTCAGCCGAAAGAGCAGCATCAGGGATTCTTCTCAGACGACAGAGCAGAATTTGGGGATATTTCTCAGAAGAAAGAGCAGCATCGGGGATCCTTCTCAGACGGCGACATTGCAGAATCGGGGTATCCTTCTCAGACGGCGACAGAGCAGAATCGGGGTTCCTTCTCAGAAGAAAGAGCAGCATCGGGGATCCTTCTCAGACGAAAGAGCAGCATCGGGGTTTCTTTTCAGACGAAAGAGCAGAATCGGGGATCCTTCTCAGACGAAAGAGCAGCATCGGGGATCCTTCTCAGACGGCGACATTGCAGAATCGGGGTATCCTTCTCAGACGGCGACAGAGCAGAATCGGGGGATACTTCTCAGAAGAAAGAGCAGCATCGGGGATCTTTCTCAGACGAAAGAGCAGAATCGGGGATTCTTCTCAGACGAGAGAGCAGCATCGGGGATTCTTCTCGGACAGAAGAGCAGCATCGGGGATTCTTCTCAGACGAAAGAACAGCATCGGGGATTTTTCTCAGACGAAAGAGCAGCATCGGGGTGTCCTTCTCAAACGAAAGAACAGCATCGGGGATCCTTCTCAGACGAAAGAGCAGCATCGGGGGATCTTTCTCAGACGACGACAGAGCAGAGTCGTGGGAACATCTAAGACGGCGTGAGAGCAGAGTCGTGGTACCTTCTCAGACGAAAGAGCAGCATCGGGGACTCTTCTCAGACAACGACAGAGCAGCATCGGGGGTTCTTAGACGGCGACGGAACAGCATCGGGGATTCTTCTCAGAAGACGACAGAGCAGAGTCGTGGGACCTTCTAAGACGGCGACAGAGCAGCATCGAGGATTCTTCTCAGCCGAAAGAGCAGCATCAGGGATTCTTCTCAGACGACAGAGCAGAATTTGGGGATCCTTCTCAGAAGAAAGAGCAGCATCGGGGATCCTTCTCAGACGAAAGAGCAGCATCGGGGATCCTTCTCAGACGAAAGAGCAGCATCGGGGATTCTTCTCAGACGAAAGAGCAGCATCGGCGATCCTTCTCAGACAAAAGAGCAGCATCGGGGATCCTTCTCAGACGACAGAGCAGCATCGGGGATCCTTCTCAGATGATAGAGCAGCATCGGGGGATCTTTCTCAGACGACGACAGAGCAGAGTCGTGGGAACATCTAAGACGGCGTGAGAGCAGAGTCGTGGGACCTTCTCAGACGAAAGAGCAGCATCGGGGACTCTTCTCAGACGACGACAGAGCAGCATCGGGGGTTCTTAGACGGCGACGGAACAGCATCGGGGATTCTTCTCAGAAGACGACAGAGCAGAGTCGTGGGACCTTCTAAGACGGCGACAGAGCAGCATCGAGGATTCTTCTCAGCCGAAAGAGCAGCATCAGGGATTCTTCTCAGACGACAGAGCAGAATTTGGGGATCCTTCTCAGAAGAAAGAGCAGCATCGGGGATCCTTCTCGGACGGCGACATTGCAGAATCGGGGTATCCTTCTCAGACGGCGACAGAGCAGAATCGGGGGATCCTTCTCAGAAGAAAGAGCAGCATCGGGGATCCTTCTCAGAAGAAAGAGCAGCATCGGGGATCCTTCTCAGACGGCGACAGTGTAGAATCGGGGGATCCTTCTCAGAAAAAAGAGCAGCATCGGGGATCCTTCTCAGACGGCGACATTGCAGAATCGGGGTATCCTTCTCAGACGGCGACAGAGCAGAATCGGGGGATCCTTGTCAGAAGAAAGAGCAGCATCGGGGATCCTTCTCAGACGAAAGAGCAGGATCGGGGTTTCTTTTCAGACGAAAGAGCAGAATCGGGGATTCTTCTCAGCAGAAAGAGCAGCATCGGGGATCCTTCTCAGACGAAGGAGCAGCATCGGGGATTCTTCTCAGACAAAAGAGCAGCATCGGGGATCCTTCTCAGACGAAAGAGCAGCATCGGGGATTCTTTTCAGACGAAAGAACAGAATCGGGGATCCTTCTCAGACGGCGACAGTGCAGAATCGGGGGATCCTTCTCAGACGAAAGAGCAGCATCGGGGATTCTTCTCAGACGAAATAGCAGCATCGGGGATTCTTCTCAGACGATAAAGCAGCATCTGGGATTCTTCTCAAACAAAAGAGCAGCATCGGGGATTCTTCTCAGACGAAAGATCAGCATCGGGGATTCTTCTCAGACGAAAGAGCAGCATCGGGGATTCTTCTCGGACGAAAGAGCAGCATCGGCGATCCTTCTCAGACAAAAGAGCATTATCGGGGATCCTTCTCAGACGACAGAGCAGCATCGGGGATCCTTCTCAGATGATAGAGCAGCATCGGGGATCCTTCTCAGACGAAAGAGCAGCATCGGGGATTCTTCTCAGACGAAAGAGCAGCATCGGGGATTCTTCTCAGAAGAAAGAGCTTTATCGGGGATCCTTCTCAGAAGAAAGAGCAGCATCGGGGATTCTTCTCAGACGAAAGAGCAGCATCGGGGATCCTTCTCAGACAAAAGAGTAGCATCGGGGATTCTTCTCAGACGAAAGAGCAGCATCGGGGATCCTTTTCAGACGACGACAAAGCAGCATCTGGGGATCCTTCTCAGAAGAAAGAGCAGCATCGGGGATCCTTCTCAGACGGCGACAGTGCAGAATCGGGGGATCCTTCTCAGTCGAAAGAGCAGCATCGGGGATTCTTCTCAGACGAAATAGCAGCATCGGGGATTCTTCTCAGACGATAAAGCAGCATCGGGGATTCTTCTCAGACAAAAGAGCAGCATCGGGGATTCTTCTCAGACGAAAGAGCAGCATCGGGGATTCTTCTCAGACGAAAGAGCAGCATCGGCGATCCTTCTCAGACAAAAGAGCAGCATCGGGGATCCTTCTCAGACAAAAGAGCAGCATCGGGGATCCTTCTCAGATGATAGAGCAGCATCGGGGATTCTTCTCAGACGGCGACATTGCAGAATCGGGGTATCCTTCTCAGACGGCGACAGAGCACAATCGGGGGATCCTTCTCAGACGGCGACAGAGCACAATCGGGGGATCCTTCTCAGAAGAAAGAGCAGCATCGGGGATCCTTCTCAGACGAAAGAGCAGCATCGGGGTTTCTTTTCAGACGAAAGAGCAGAATCAGGGATCCTTCTCAGACGAAAGAGCAGCATCGGGGATCCTTCTCAGACGGCGACATTGCAGAATCGGGGTATCCTTCTCAGACGGCGACAGAGCAGAATCGGGGGATACTTCTCAGAAGAAAGAGCAGCATCGGGGATCCTTCTCAGACGAAAGAGCAGCATCGGGGATTCTTCTCAGACGAGAGAGCAGCATCGGGGATTCTTCTCGTTCAGAAGAGCAGCATCGGGGATTCTTCTCAGACGAAAGAGCAGCATCGGGGATTCTTCTCAGACGAAAGAGCAGCATCGGGGTGTCCTTCTCAAACGAAAGAACAGCATCGGGGATCCTTCTCAGACGAAAGAGCAGCATCGGGGATCCTTCTCAGACGAAAGAGCAGCACCGGGGATTCTTCTCAGACGAAAGAGCAGCATCTGCGATCCTTCTCAGACAAAAGAGCAGCATCGGGGATCCTTCTCAGACGACAGAACAGCATCGGGGATCCTTCTCAGATGATAGAGCAGCATCGGGGGATCTTTCTCAGACGACGACAGAGCAGAGTCGTGGGAACATCTAAGACGGCGTGAGAGCAGAGTCGTGGGACCTTCTCAGACGAAAGAGCAGCATCGGGGACTCTTCTCAGACGGCGACGGAACAGCATCGGGGATTCTTCTCAGAAGACGACAGAGCAGAGTCGTGGGACCTTCTAAGACGGCGACAGAGCAGCATCGAGGATTCTTCTCAGCCGAAAGAGCAGCATCAGGGATTCTTCTCAGACGACAGAGCAGAATTTGGGGATCCTTCTCAGAAGAAAGAGCAGCATCGGGGATCCTTCTCAGACGGCGACATTGCAGAATCGGGGTATCCTTCTCAGACGGCGACAGAGCAGAATCGGGGGATCCTTCTCAGAAGAAAGAGCAGCATCGGGGATCCTTCTCAGACGGCGACAGTGCAGAATCGGGGGATCCTTCTCAGAAGAAAGAGCAGCATCGGGGATCCTTCTCAGACGAAAGAGCAGCATCGGGGTTTCTTTTCAGACGAAAGAGCAGAATCGGGGATTCTTCTCAGCAGAAAGAGCAGCATCGGGGATCCTTCTCAGACAAAAGAGTAGCATCGGGGATCCTTCTCAGAAGAAAGAGCAGCATCGGGGATTCTGTATTCTTGTTGTCTTGTGTGTTTCTGTGTTGCCTTGCAACTGGGGCTTTTAAAGGAGCATTAGATCAACTTTTCAGAATTTAAATGTTCTAACAGGGTGTGTTCTTGTGTTCTTGTTGTCTTGTGTTGTGTGTTTTTGTGTTGTCTTTCAGCTGAGGCTTTTAAAGGAGCATTAGATAAAAAAGTCAGAACTTAAATGTTCTGACAGGTTTTTTTCTTCTGGTCTTGTTGTCTTGTGTTGTGTGTTTCTGTGTTGTCTTGCAGCTGAGGCTTTTAAAGAAGCATAAGATTAACATGTCATAATTTAAATGTTCTGACAGGGTATGTTCTTGTGTTCTTGTTCTTTTGTGTTGTGTGTTTCTGTGTTGTCTTGCAGCTGAGGTTTTTAAAGGAGCATTAGATCAACTTGTCAGAACTTATATGTGCTGACAGGTTGTGTTCTTGTGTTCTTGTTGTCTTGTGCTGTGTGTTTCTGTGTAGTCTTGCAGCTGAGGCTTTTAAAGAAGCATGAGATCAACATGTCAGAATTTAAATGTTCTGACAGGGTTTGTTTATGTGTTCTTGTTGTCTGTTGTGTGTTTCTGTGTCGTCTTGCAGCTGAGGCTTTTAAAGGAGCATTATATCAAAAAGTCAGAACTTAAATGTTCTGACAAGTTGTATTCTTGTTGTCATATGTTGTGTGTTTCTGTGTTTTCTTGCAACTGGGGCTTTTAAAGAAGCATTATATCAACTTGTCAGAACTTAAATGTTTTGACCGGTTGTGTTATTGTTGTCTTGTGTTGTGTGTTTCTGTGTTGTCTTGCAGCTGAGGCTTTTAAAGGAGCATTAGATCAACTTGTCAGAACTTAAATGTTCTGACAGGTTGTGTTCTTGTGTTCTTGTTTTCTTGTGTTGTGTGTTTCTGTGTTGTCTTGCAGCTGAGGCTTTTAAAGGATTATTAGATCAACTTGTCAGAACTTAAATGTTTTGACCGGTTGTGTTCTTGTTTTCTTGTGTTGTGTGTTTCTGTGCTATCTTGCAGCTGAGTATTTTAAAGAAGCATTAGATCAACAAGTCAGAACTTAAATGTTCTGACAGGGTGTGTTCTTGTTCTTTTGTGTTGTGTGTTTTTGTGTTGTCTTGCAGCTGAGGCTTTTAAAGAAGCATGAGATCAACAAGTCAGAATTTAAATTTTCTGACAGGTTGTGTTCTTGTGTTCTTGTTGGCTTGTATTGTGTGTTTCTGTGTTGTCTTGCAGCTGAGGCTTTTAAAGAAGCATTAGATCAACAAGTCAGAACTTAAATGTTTTGACAGGTTGTGTTCTTGTGTTCTTGTCTTGTGTTGTGTGTTTCTGTGTTGTCTTGCAGCTGAGGCTTTTTATGGAGCATTAGATCAACTTGTCAGAAATTAAATGTTTTGACAGGTTGTGTTATTGTGTTCTTGTCTTGTGTTGTATGTTTCTGTGTTGTCTTTCAGCTGAGGCTTTTAAAGGAGCATTAGATCAAAAAGTCAGAACTTAAATGTTCTGACAGGTTGTTTTCTTCTGTTCTTGTTGTCTTGTGTTGTGTGTTTCTGTGTTGTCTTGCAGCTGAGGCTTTTAAAGAAGCATAAGATCAACATGTCAGAATTTAAATGTTCTGACAGGGTATATTCTTGTGTTCTTGTTCTTTTGTGTTGTGTGTTTTTGTGTTGTCTTTCAGCTGAGGTTTTTAAAGGAGCATTAGATCAACTTGTCAGAACTTATATGTGCTGACAGGTTGTGTTCTTGTGTTCTTGTTGTCTTGTGTTGTGTGTTTATGTGTAGTCTTGCAGTTGAGGCTTTTAAAGAAGCATGAGATCAACATGTCAGAATTTAAATGTTCTGACAGGGTTTGTTCTTGTGTTCTTGTTGTCTGTTGTGTGTTTCTGTGTCGTCTTGCAGCTGAGGCTTTTAAAGGAGCATTAGATCAAAAAGTCAGAACTTAAATGTTCTGACAGGTTGTTTTCTTCTGTTCTTGTTGTCTTGTGTTGTGTGTTTCTGTGTTGTCTTGCAGCTGAGGCTTTTAAAGAAGCATAAGATCAACATGTCAGAATTTAAATGTTCTGACCGGTTGTGTTCTTGTTGTCTTGTGTTGTGTGTTTCTGTGTTGTCTTTCAGCTGAGGCTTTTAAAGGAGCATTAGATCAAAAAGTCAGAACTTAAATGTTCTGACAGGTTGTGTTCTTCTGTTCTTGTTGTCTTGTGTTGATTGTTTCTTAGTTGTCTTGCAGCTGAGTCTGTTATAGAAGCATTAGATCAACAAGTCAGAACTTAAATGTTCTGACAGGTTGTGTTCTTCTGTTCTTGTTTTCTTGTGTTGCGTGTTTCTGTGTTGTCTTGCAGCTGAGGCTTTTAAAGGATTATTAGATCAACTTGTCAGAACTTAAATGTTTTGACCGGTTGTGTTCTTGTTGTCTTGTGTTGTGTGTTTCTGTGTTGTCTTGCAGCTGAGGCTTTTAAAGGAGCATTAGATCAACTTGTCAGAACGTATATGTTCTGACAGGTTCTGTTCTTCTGTTCTTGTTTTCTTGTGTTGTGTGTTTCTGTGTTATCTTGCAGCTTAATATTTTAAAGAAGCATTAGATCAACAAGTCAGAACTTAAATGTTCTGACAGGGTGTGTTCTTATGTGTTGTGTGTTTTTGTGTTGTCTTGCAGCTGAGGCTTTTAAAGAAGCATGAGATCAACAAGTAAGAATTTAAATTTTCCGACAGGTTGTGTTCTTGTTGTCTTGTATTGTGTGTTTCTGTGTTGTCTTGCAGCTGAGGCTTTTAAAGAAGCATTAGATCAACAAGTCAGAACTTAAATGTTTTGACAGGTTGTGTTCTTGTGTTCTTGTTGTCTTGTCTTGTGTTGTGTGTTTCTGTGTTGTCTTGCAGATGAGGCTTTTAAAGAAGCATGAGATCAACAAGTCAGAATTTAAATGTTTTCACAGGTTGTGTTCTTGTGTTCTTGTCTTGTGTTGTGTGTTTCTGTGTTGTCTTGCAGCTGAGGCTTTTAATGGAGCATTAGATCAACTTGTCAGAAATTAAATGTTTTGACCGGTTGTGTTCTTGTTGTCTTGTGTTGTGTGTTTCTGTGTTGTCTTGCAGCTGAGGCTTTTAAAGAAGCATAAGATCAACATGTCAGAACTTAAATGTTCTGACAAGTTGTATTCTTGTTGTCATGTGTTGTGTGTTTCTGTGTTTTCTTGCAACTGGGGCTTTTAAAGAAGCATTATATCAACTTGTCAGAATTTAAATGTTCTGACAGGTTGTGTTCTTGTTGTCTTGTGCTGTGTTTCTGTGTTGTCTTGCAGCTGAGGCTTTTAAAGGAGCATTAGATCAACAAGTCAGAACTTAAATGTCCTCACAGGTTGTGTTCTTCTGTTCTTGTTGTCTTGTGTTGTGTGTTTTTGTGTTGTCTTGCAGCTGATGCTTTTAAAGAAGCATGAGATCAACATGTCAGAACTTAAATGTTCTGACAGGGTGTGTTCTTGTTGTCTTGTGTGTTTCTGTGTTGCCTTGCAACTGGGGCTTTTAAAGGAGCATTAGATCAACTTTTCAGAATTTAAATGTACTGACAGGGTGTGTTCTTGTGTTCTTGTTGTCTTGTGTTGTGTGTTTTTGTGTTGTCTTGCAGCTGAGGCTTTTAAAGGAGCATTAGATCAAAAAGTCAGAACCTAAATGTTCTGACAGGTTGTGTTCTTTTGTTTATGTTGTCTTGTGTTGTGTGTGTCTGTGTTGTCTTGCAGCTGAGGCTTTTAAAGAAGCATTAGATCAACAAGTCAGAACTTAAATGTTTTGACAGGTTGTGTTCTTGTGTTCTTGTCTTCTGTTGTGTGTTTCTGTGTTGTCTTGCAGCTGAGGCTTTTAATGGAGCATTAGATCAACTTGTCAGAAATTAAATGTTTTGACCGGTTGTGTTCTTGTTGTCTTGTGTTGTGTGTTTCTGTGTTGTC
Organism: Gobius niger; assembly: GCF_951799975.1. NCBI lineage: Eukaryota > Metazoa > Chordata > Actinopteri > Gobiiformes > Gobiidae > Gobius > Gobius niger. The sequence goes on along the minus strand of NC_136853.1, from coordinate 4,282,425 downwards.
TTTCAGCTGAGGCTTTTAAAGGAGCATTAGATAAAAAAGTCAGAACTTAAATGTTCTGACAGGTTGTTTTCTTCTGTTCTTGTTGTCTTGTGTTGTGTGTTTCTGTGTTGTCTTGCAGCTGAGGCTTTTAAAGAAGCATAAGATTAACATGTCAGAATTTAAATGTTCTGACAGGGTATGTTCTTGTGTTCTTGTCTTGTGTTGTGTGTTTCTGTGTTGTCTTGCAGCTGAGGCTTTTAATGGAGCATTAGATCAACTTGTCAGAAATTAAATGTTTTGACCGGTTGTGTTCTTGTTGTCTTGTGTTGTGTGTTTCTGTGTTGTCTTGCAGCTGAGGCTTTTAAAGAAGCATAAGATCAACATGTCAGAACTTAAATGTTCTGACAAGTTGTATTCTTCTTGTCATGTGTTGTGTGTTTCTGTGTTTTCTTGCAACTGGGGCTTTTAAAGAAGCATTATATCAACTTGTCAGAATTTAAATGTTCTGACAGGTTGTGTTCTTGTTGTCTTGTGCTGTGTTTCTGTGTTGTCTTGCAGCTGAGGCTTTTAAAGGAGCATTAGATCAACAAGTCAGAACTTAAATGTTCTCACAGGTTGTGTTCTTCTGTTCTTGTTGTCTTGTGTTGTGTGTTTTTGTGTTGTCTTGCAGCTGATGCTTTTAAAGAAGCATGAGATCAACATGTCAGAACTTAAATGTTCTGACAGGGTGTGTTCTTGTTGTCTTGTGTGTTTCTGTGTTGCCTTGCAACTGGGAATTTTAAAGGAGCATTAGATCAACTTTTCAGAATTTAAATGTACTGACAGGGTGTGTTCTTGTGTTCTTGTTGTCTTGTGTTGTGTGTTTTTGTGTTGTCTTGCAGCTGAGGCTTTTAAAGGAGCATTAGATCAAAAAGTCAGAACCTAAATGTTCTGACAGGTTGTGTTCTTTTGTTTATGTTGTCTTGTGTTGTGTGTTTCTGTGTTGTCTTGCAGCTGAGGCTTTTAAAGAAGCATTAGATCAACAAGTCAGAACTTAAATGTTTTGACAGGTTGTGTTCTTGTGTTCTTGTCTTCTGTTGTGTGTTTCTGTGTTGTCTTGCAGCTGAGGCTTTTAATGGAGCATTAGATCAACTTGTCAGAAATTAAATGTTTTGACCGGTTGTGTTCTTGTTGTCTTGTGTTGTGTGTTTCTGTGTTGTCTTGCAGCTGAGGCTTTTAAAGGAGCATTAGATCAAAAAGTCAGAACTTAAATGTTCTGACAGGTTGTTTTCTTCTGTTCTTGTTGTCTTGTGTTGTGTGTTTCTGTGTTGTCTTGCAGCTGAGGCTTTTAAAGAAGCATAAGATTAACATGTCAGAATTTAAATGTTCTGACAGGGTATGTTCTTGTGTTCTTGTTCTTTTGTGTTGTGTGTTTTTGTGTTGTCTTTCAGCTGAGGTTTTTAAAGGAGCATTAGATCAACTTGTCAGAACTTATATGTGCTGACAGGTTGTGTTCTTGTGCTCTTGTTGTCTTGTGTTGTGTGTTTCTGTGTAGTCTTGCAGCTGAGGCTTTTAAAGAAGCATGAGATCAACATGTCAGAATTTAAATGTTCTGACAGGGTTTGTTTATGTGTTCTTGTTGTCTGTTGTGTGTTTCTGTGTCGTCTTGCAGCTGAGGCTTATAAAGGAGCATTATATCAAAAAGTCAGAACTTAAATGTTCTGACAAGTTGTATTCTTGTTGTCATGTGTTGTGTGTTTCTGTGTTTTCTTGCAACTGGGGCTTTTAAAGAAGCATTATATCAACTTGTCAGAACTTAAATGTTTTGACCGGTTGTGTTATTGTTGTCTTGTGTTGTGTGTTTCTGTGTTGTCTTGCAGCTGAGGCTTTTAAAGGAGCATTAGATCAACAAGTCAAAATTTAAATGTTCTGACAGGTTGTGTTCTTGTTGTCTTGTGCTGTGTTTCTGTGTTGTCTTGCAGCTGAGGCTTTTAAAGGAGCATTAGATCAACAAGTCAGAACTTAAATGTTCTCACAGGTTGTGTTCTTTTGTTCTTGTTGTCTTGTGTTGTGTGTTTTTGTGTTGTCTTGCAGCTGATGCTTTTAAAGAAGCATGAGATCAACATGTCAGAACTTAAATGTTCTGACAGGTTGTGTTCTTGTGTTCTTGTTCTTTTGTGTTGTGTGTTTCTGTGTGGTCTTGCAGCTGAGGCTTTTAAAGGAGCATTAGATCAACATGTCTAAACTTAAATGTTCTGACAGGTTGTGTTCTTCTGTTCTTGTTTTCTTGTGTTGTGTGTTTCTGTGTTGTCTTGCAGCTGAGGCTTATAAAGGATTATTAGATCAACTTGTCAGAACTTAAATGTTTTGACCGGTTGTGTTCTTGTTGTCTTGTGTTGTGTGTTTCTGTGTTATCATGCAGCTGAGTCTTTTAAAGAAGCATTAGATCAACAAGTCAGAACTTAAATGTTCTGACAGGTTGTGTTCTTCTGTTCTTGTTTTCTTGTGTTGTGTGTTTTTGTGTTGTCTTGCAGCTGATGCTTTTAAAGAAGCATGAGATCAACATGTCAGAACTTAAATGTTCTGACAGGGTGTGTTCTTGTTGTCTTGTGTGTTTCTGTGTTGCCTTGCAACTGGGGCTTTTAAAGGAGCATTAGATCAACTTTTCAGAATTTAAATGTACTGACAGGGTGTGTTCTTGTGTTCTTGTTGTCTTGTGTTGTGTGTTTTTGTGTTGTCTTGCAGCTGAGGCTTTTAAAGGAGCATTAGATCAAAAAGTCAGAACCTAAATGTTCTGACAGGTTGTGTTCTTTTGTTTATGTTGTCTTGTGTTGTGTGTGTCTGTGTTGTCTTGCAGCTGAGGCTTTTAAAGAAGCATTAGATCAACAAGTCAGAACTTAAATGTTTTGACAGGTTGTGTTCTTGTGTTCTTGTCTTCTGTTGTGTGTTTCTGTGTTGTCTTGCAGCTGAGGCTTTTAATGGAGCATTAGATCAACTTGTCAGAAATTAAATGTTTTGACCGGTTGTGTTCTTGTTGTCTTGTGTTGTGTGTTTCTGTGTTGTCTTTCAGCTGAGGCTTTTAAAGGAGCATTAGATAAAAAAGTCAGAACTTAAATGTTCTGACAGGTTGTTTTCTTCTGTTCTTGTTGTCTTGTGTTGTGTGTTTCTGTGTTGTCTTGCAGCTGAGGCTTTTAAAGAAGCATAAGATTAACATGTCAGAATTTAAATGTTCTGACAGGGTATGTTCTTGTGTTCTTGTCTTGTGTTGTGTGTTTCTGTGTTGTCTTGCAGCTGAGGCTTTTAATGGAGCATTAGATCAACTTGTCAGAAATTAAATGTTTTGACCGGTTGTGTTCTTGTTGTCTTGTGTTGTGTGTTTCTGTGTTGTCTTGCAGCTGAGGCTTTTAAAGAAGCATAAGATCAACATGTCAGAACTTAAATGTTCTGACAAGTTGTATTCTTCTTGTCATGTGTGTTTCTGTGTTGCCTTGCAACTGGGAATTTTAAAGGAGCATTAGATCAACTTTTCAGAATTTAAATGTACTGACAGGGTGTGTTCTTGTGTTCTTGTTGTCTTGTGTTGTGTGTTTTTGTGTTGTCTTGCAGCTGAGGCTTTTAAAGGAGCATTAGATCAAAAAGTCAGAACCTAAATGTTCTGACAGGTTGTGTTCTTTTGTTTATGTTGTCTTGTGTTGTGTGTTTCTGTGTTGTCTTGCAGCTGAGGCTTTTAAAGAAGCATTAGATCAACAAGTCAGAACTTAAATGTTTTGACAGGTTGTGTTCTTGTGTTCTTGTCTTCTGTTGTGTGTTTCTGTGTTGTCTTGCAGCTGAGGCTTTTAATGGAGCATTAGATCAACTTGTCAGAAATTAAATGTTTTGACCGGTTGTGTTCTTGTTGTCTTGTGTTGTGTGTTTCTGTGTTGTCTTGCAGCTGAGGCTTTTAAAGGAGCATTAGATCAAAAAGTCAGAACTTAAATGTTCTGACAGGTTGTTTTCTTCTGTTCTTGTTGTCTTGTGTTGTGTGTTTCTGTGTTGTCTTGCAGCTGAGGCTTTTAAAGAAGCATAAGATTAACATGTCAGAATTTAAATGTTCTGACAGGGTATGTTCTTGTGTTCTTGTTCTTTTGTGTTGTGTGTTTTTGTGTTGTCTTTCAGCTGAGGTTTTTAAAGGAGCATTAGATCAACTTGTCAGAACTTATATGTGCTGACAGGTTGTGTTCTTGTGCTCTTGTTGTCTTGTGTTGTGTGTTTCTGTGTAGTCTTGCAGCTGAGGCTTTTAAAGAAGCATGAGATCAACATGTCAGAATTTAAATGTTCTGACAGGGTTTGTTTATGTGTTCTTGTTGTCTGTTGTGTGTTTCTGTGTCGTCTTGCAGCTGAGGCTTATAAAGGAGCATTATATCAAAAAGTCAGAACTTAAATGTTCTGACAAGTTGTATTCTTGTTGTCATGTGTTGTGTGTTTCTGTGTTTTCTTGCAACTGGGGCTTTTAAAGAAGCATTATATCAACTTGTCAGAACTTAAATGTTTTGACCGGTTGTGTTATTGTTGTCTTGTGTTGTGTGTTTCTGTGTTGTCTTGCAGCTGAGGCTTTTAAAGGAGCATTAGATCAACAAGTCAAAATTTAAATGTTCTGACAGGTTGTGTTCTTGTTGTCTTGTGCTGTGTTTCTGTGTTGTCTTGCAGCTGAGGCTTTTAAAGGAGCATTAGATCAACAAGTCAGAACTTAAATGTTCTCACAGGTTGTGTTCTTTTGTTCTTGTTGTCTTGTGTTGTGTGTTTTTGTGTTGTCTTGCAGCTGATGCTTTTAAAGAAGCATGAGATCAACATGTCAGAACTTAAATGTTCTGACAGGTTGTGTTCTTGTGTTCTTGTTCTTTTGTGTTGTGTGTTTCTGTGTGGTCTTGCAGCTGAGGCTTTTAAAGGAGCATTAGATCAACATGTCTAAACTTAAATGTTCTGACAGGTTGTGTTCTTCTGTTCTTGTTTTCTTGTGTTGTGTGTTTCTGTGTTGTCTTGCAGCTGAGGCTTATAAAGGATTATTAGATCAACTTGTCAGAACTTAAATGTTTTGACCGGTTGTGTTCTTGTTGTCTTGTGTTGTGTGTTTCTGTGTTATCATGCAGCTGAGTCTTTTAAAGAAGCATTAGATCAACAAGTCAGAACTTAAATGTTCTGACAGGTTGTGTTCTTCTGTTCTTGTTTTCTTGTGTTGTGTGTTTTTGTGTTGTCTTGCAGCTGATGCTTTTAAAGAAGCATGAGATCAACATGTCAGAACTTAAATGTTCTGACAGGGTGTGTTCTTGTTGTCTTGTGTGTTTCTGTGTTGCCTTGCAACTGGGGCTTTTAAAGGAGCATTAGATCAACTTTTCAGAATTTAAATGTACTGACAGGGTGTGTTCTTGTGTTCTTGTTGTCTTGTGTTGTGTGTTTTTGTGTTGTCTTGCAGCTGAGGCTTTTAAAGGAGCATTAGATCAAAAAGTCAGAACCTAAATGTTCTGACAGGTTGTGTTCTTTTGTTTATGTTGTCTTGTGTTGTGTGTGTCTGTGTTGTCTTGCAGCTGAGGCTTTTAAAGAAGCATTAGATCAACAAGTCAGAACTTAAATGTTTTGACAGGTTGTGTTCTTGTGTTCTTGTCTTCTGTTGTGTGTTTCTGTGTTGTCTTGCAGCTGAGGCTTTTAATGGAGCATTAGATCAACTTGTCAGAAATTAAATGTTTTGACCGGTTGTGTTCTTGTTGTCTTGTGTTGTGTGTTTCTGTGTTGTCTTTCAGCTGAGGCTTTTAAAGGAGCATTAGATAAAAAAGTCAGAACTTAAATGTTCTGACAGGTTGTTTTCTTCTGTTCTTGTTGTCTTGTGTTGTGTGTTTCTGTGTTGTCTTGCAGCTGAGGCTTTTAAAGAAGCATAAGATTAACATGTCAGAATTTAAATGTTCTGACAGGGTATGTTCTTGTGTTCTTGTCTTGTGTTGTGTGTTTCTGTGTTGTCTTGCAGCTGAGGCTTTTAATGGAGCATTAGATCAACTTGTCAGAAATTAAATGTTTTGACCGGTTGTGTTCTTGTTGTCTTGTGTTGTGTGTTTCTGTGTTGTCTTGCAGCTGAGGCTTTTAAAGAAGCATAAGATCAACATGTCAGAACTTAAATGTTCTGACAAGTTGTATTCTTCTTGTCATGTGTTGTGTGTTTCTGTGTTTTCTTGCAACTGGGGCTTTTAAAGAAGCATTATATCAACTTGTCAGAATTTAAATGTTCTGACAGGTTGTGTTCTTGTTGTCTTGTGCTGTGTTTCTGTGTTGTCTTGCAGCTGAGGCTTTTAAAGGAGCATTAGATCAACAAGTCAGAACTTAAATGTTCTCACAGGTTGTGTTCTTCTGTTCTTGTTGTCTTGTGTTGTGTGTTTTTGTGTTGTCTTGCAGCTGATGCTTTTAAAGAAGCATGAGATCAACATGTCAGAACTTAAATGTTCTGACAGGGTGTGTTCTTGTTGTCTTGTGTGTTTCTGTGTTGCCTTGCAACTGGGAATTTTAAAGGAGCATTAGATCAACTTTTCAGAATTTAAATGTACTGACAGGGTGTGTTCTTGTGTTCTTGTTGTCTTGTGTTGTGTGTTTTTGTGTTGTCTTGCAGCTGAGGCTTTTAAAGGAGCATTAGATCAAAAAGTCAGAACCTAAATGTTCTGACAGGTTGTGTTCTTTTGTTTATGTTGTCTTGTGTTGTGTGTTTCTGTGTTGTCTTGCAGCTGAGGCTTTTAAAGAAGCATTAGATCAACAAGTCAGAACTTAAATGTTTTGACAGGTTGTGTTCTTGTGTTCTTGTCTTCTGTTGTGTGTTTCTGTGTTGTCTTGCAGCTGAGGCTTTTAATGGAGCATTAGATCAACTTGTCAGAAATTAAATGTTTTGACCGGTTGTGTTCTTGTTGTCTTGTGTTGTGTGTTTCTGTGTTGTCTTGCAGCTGAGGCTTTTAAAGGAGCATTAGATCAAAAAGTCAGAACTTAAATGTTCTGACAGGTTGTTTTCTTCTGTTCTTGTTGTCTTGTGTTGTGTGTTTCTGTGTTGTCTTGCAGCTGAGGCTTTTAAAGAAGCATAAGATTAACATGTCAGAATTTAAATGTTCTGACAGGGTATGTTCTTGTGTTCTTGTTCTTTTGTGTTGTGTGTTTTTGTGTTGTCTTTCAGCTGAGGTTTTTAAAGGAGCATTAGATCAACTTGTCAGAACTTATATGTGCTGACAGGTTGTGTTCTTGTGCTCTTGTTGTCTTGTGTTGTGTGTTTCTGTGTAGTCTTGCAGCTGAGGCTTTTAAAGAAGCATGAGATCAACATGTCAGAATTTAAATGTTCTGACAGGGTTTGTTTATGTGTTCTTGTTGTCTGTTGTGTGTTTCTGTGTCGTCTTGCAGCTGAGGCTTATAAAGGAGCATTATATCAAAAAGTCAGAACTTAAATGTTCTGACAAGTTGTATTCTTGTTGTCATGTGTTGTGTGTTTCTGTGTTTTCTTGCAACTGGGGCTTTTAAAGAAGCATTATATCAACTTGTCAGAACTTAAATGTTTTGACCGGTTGTGTTATTGTTGTCTTGTGTTGTGTGTTTCTGTGTTGTCTTGCAGCTGAGGCTTTTAAAGGAGCATTAGATCAACAAGTCAAAATTTAAATGTTCTGACAGGTTGTGTTCTTGTTGTCTTGTGCTGTGTTTCTGTGTTGTCTTGCAGCTGAGGCTTTTAAAGGAGCATTAGATCAACAAGTCAGAACTTAAATGTTCTCACAGGTTGTGTTCTTTTGTTCTTGTTGTCTTGTGTTGTGTGTTTTTGTGTTGTCTTGCAGCTGATGCTTTTAAAGAAGCATGAGATCAACATGTCAGAACTTAAATGTTCTGACAGGTTGTGTTCTTGTGTTCTTGTTCTTTTGTGTTGTGTGTTTCTGTGTGGTCTTGCAGCTGAGGCTTTTAAAGGAGCATTAGATCAACATGTCTAAACTTAAATGTTCTGACAGGTTGTGTTCTTCTGTTCTTGTTTTCTTGTGTTGTGTGTTTCTGTGTTGTCTTGCAGCTGAGGCTTATAAAGGATTATTAGATCAACTTGTCAGAACTTAAATGTTTTGACCGGTTGTGTTCTTGTTGTCTTGTGTTGTGTGTTTCTGTGTTATCATGCAGCTGAGTCTTTTAAAGAAGCATTAGATCAACAAGTCAGAACTTAAATGTTCTGACAGGGTGTGTTCTTGTTCTTTTGTGTTGTGTGTTTCTGTATTGTCTTGCAGATGAGGCTTTAAAAGGAGCATTAGATCAACAAGTCAGAACTTAAATGTTCTCACAGGTTGTGTTCTTCTGTTCTTGTTGTCTTGTGTTGTGTGTTTTTGTGTTGTCTTGCAGCTGATGCTTTTAAAGGAGCATTAGATCAACATGTCTAAACTTAAATGTTCTGACAGGTTGTGTTCTTCTGTTCTTGTTTTCTTGTGTTGTGTGTTTCTGTGTTGTCTTGCAGCTGAGGCTTTTAAAGGATTATTAGATCAACTTGTCAGAACTTAAATGTTTTGACCGGTTGTGTTCTTGTTGTCATGTGTTGTGTGTTTCTGTGTTATCATGCAGCTGAGTCTTTTAAAGGAGCATTAGATCAACAAGTCAGAACTTAAATGTTCTGACAGGTTGTGTTCTTCTGTTCTTGTTGTCTTGTGTTGTGTGTTTTTGTGTTGTCTTGCAGCTGAGGCTTTTAAAGAAGCATGAGATCAACATGTCAGAACTTAAATGTTCTGACAGGTTGTGTTCTTGTGTTCTTGTTCTTTTGTGTTGTGTGTTTTTGTGTTGTCTTGCAGCTGAGGCTTTTAAAGAAGCATTAGATCAACAAGTCAGAACTTAAATGTTTTGACCGGTTGTGTTATTGTTGTCTTGTGTCGTGTGTTTTTGTGTTGTCTTGCAGCTGGGGCTTTTAAAGAAGCATTAGATCAACAAGTCAGAACTTAAATGTTCTGACAGGTTGTGTTCTTGTGTTCCTGTTGTCTTGTGCTGTGTTTCTGTGTTGTCTTGCAGCTGAGGCTTTTAAAGGAGCATTAGATCAACAAGTCAGAACTTAAATGTTCTGACAGGTTGTGTTCTTCTGTTCTTGTTTTCTTGTGTTGTGTGTTTCTGTGTTGTCTTGCAGCTGAGGCTTTTAAAGGATTATTAGATCAACTTGTCAGAACTTAAATGTTTTGACCGGTTGTGTTCTTGTTTTCTTGTTGTCTTGTCTTGTGTGTTTCTGTGTTGTCTTGCAGATGAGGCTTTTAAAGGAGCATTAGATCAACATGTCTAAACTTAAATGTTCTGACAGGTTGTGTTCTTCTGTTCTTGTTTTCTTGTGTTGTGTGTTTCTGTGTTGTCTTGCAGCTGAGGCTTATAAAGGATTATTAGATCAACTTGTCAGAACTTAAATGTTTTGACCGGTTGTGTTCTTGTTGTCTTGTGTTGTGTGTTTCTGTGTTATCATGCAGCTGAGTCTTTTAAAGAAGCATTAGATCAACAAGTCAGAACTTAAATGTTCTGACAGGGTGTGTTCTTGTTCTTTTGTGTTGTGTGTTTCTGTATTGTCTTGCAGATGAGGCTTTTAAAGAAGCATGAGATCAACAAGTCAGAACTTAAATGTTTTAACAGGTTGTGTTCTTGTCTTCTGCTGTGTGTTTCTGTGTTGTCTTGCAGCTGAGGCTTTAAAAGGAGCATTAGATCAACAAGTCAGAACTTAAATGTTCTCACAAGTTGTGTTCTTCTGTTCTTGTTGTCTTGTGTTGTGTGTTTTTGTGTTGTCTTGCAGCTGATACTTTTAAAGAAGCATGAGATCAACATGTCAGAACTTAAATGTTCTGACAGGTTGTGTTCTTGTGTTCTTGTTCTTTTGTGTTGTGTGTTTCTGTGTGGTCTTGCAGCTGAGGCTTTTAAAGGAGCATTCGATCAACATGTCTAAACTTAAATGTTCTGACAGGTTGTGTTCTTCTGTTCTTGTTTTCTTGTGTTGTGTGTTTCTGTGTTGTCTTGCAGCTGAGGCTTTTAAAGGATTATTAGATTAACTTGTCAGAACTTAAATGTTTTGACCGGTTGTGTTCTTGTTTTCATGTGTTGTGTGTTTCTGTGTTATCATGCAGCTGAGTCTTTTAAAGGAGCATTAGATCAACAAGTCAGAACTTAAATGTTCTGACAGGTTGTGTTCTTGTGTTCCTGTTGTCTTGTGCTGTGTTTCTGTGTTGTCTTGCAGCTGAGGCTTTTAAAGGAGCATTAGATCAACAAGTAAGAACTTAAATGTTCTGACAGGTTGTGTTCTTCTGTTCTTGTTTTCTTGTGTTGTGTGTTTCTGTGTTGTCTTGCAGCTGAGGCTTTTAAAGGATTATTAGATCAACTTGTCAGAACTTAAATGTTTTGACCGGTTGTGTTCTTGTTTTCTTGTTGTCTTGTCTTGTGTGTTTCTGTGTTGTCTTGCAGCTGAGGCTTTAATGGAGCATTAGATCAACTTGTCAGAACTTAAATGTTTTGACCGGTTGTGTTCTTGTTGTCTTGTTGTCTTGTGTTGTGTGTTTCTGTGTTGTCTTTCAGCTGAGACTTTTAAAGGAGCATTAGATCAAAAAGTCAGAACTTAAATGTTCTGACAGGTTGTTTTCTTCTGTTCTTGTTGTCTTGTGTTGTGTGTTTCTGTGTTGTCTTGCAGCTGAGGCTTTTAAAGAAGCATAAGATCAACATGTCAGAATTTAAATGTTCTGACCGGTTGTGTTTGTGTTGTCTTGTGTTGTGTGTTTCTGTGTTGTCTTTCAGCTGAGGCTTTTAAAGGAGCATTAGATCAAAAAGTCAGAACTTAAATGTTCTGACAGGTTGTGTTCTTCTGTTCTTGTTGTCTTGTGTTGTGTGTTTTTGTGTTGTCTTGCAGCTGAGGCTTTTAAAGAAGCATTATATCAACAAGTCAGAACTTAAATGTTCTGACAGGTTGTGTTCTTCTGTTCTTGTTGTCTTGTGTTGTGTGTTTCTGTGTTGTCTTGCAGCTGAGGCTTTTAAAGTAGCATAAGATCAACATGTCAGAATTTAAATGTTCTGACCGGTTGTGTTCGTGTTGTCTTGTGTTGTGTGTTTCTGTGTTGTCTTTCAGCTGAGGCTTTTAAAGGAGCATTAGATCAAAAAGTCAGAACTTAAATGTTCTGACAGGTTGTGTTCTTCTGTTCTTGTTGTCTTGTGTTGTGTGTTTTTGTGTTGTCTTGCAGCTGAGGCTTTTAAAGAAGCATTAGATCAACAAGTCAGAACTTAAATGTTCTGACAGGTTGTGGTCTTCTGTTCTTGTTGTCTTGTGTTGTGTGTTTTTGTGTTGTCTTGCAGCTGAGGCTTTTAAAGAAGCATGAGATCAACATGTCAGAACTTAAATGTTTTGACAGGTTGTGTTCTTGTGTTCTTGTTGTCTTGTCTTGTGTTGTGTGTTTCTGTGTTGTCTTGCAGATGAGGCTTTTAAAGAAGCATGAGATCAACAAGTCAGAATTTAAATGTTTTCACAGGTTGTGTTCTTGTGTTCTTGTCTTGTGTTGTGTGTTTCTGTGTTGTCTTGCAGCTGAGGCTTTTAATGGAGCATTAGATCAACTTGTCAGAAATTAAATGTTTTGACCGGTTGTGTTCTTGTTGTCTTGTGTTGTGTGTTTCTGTGTTGTCTTGCAGCTGAGGCTTTTAAAGAAGCATAAGATCAACATGTCAGAACTTAAATGTTCTGACAAGTTGTATTCTTGTTGTCATGTGTTGTGTGTTTCTGTGTTTTCTTGCAACTGGGGCTTTTAAAGAAGCATTATATCAACTTGTCAGAATTTAAATGTTCTGACAGGTTGTGTTCTTGTTGTCTTGTGCTGTGTTTCTGTGTTGTCTTGCAGCTGAGGCTTTTAAAGGAGCATTAGATCAACAAGTCAGAACTTAAATGTCCTCACAGGTTGTGTTCTTCTGTTCTTGTTGTCTTGTGTTGTGTGTTTTTGTGTTGTCTTGCAGCTGATGCTTTTAAAGAAGCATGAGATCAACATGTCAGAACTTCAATGTTCTGACAGGGTGTGTTCTTGTTGTCTTGTGTGTTTCTGTGTTGCCTTGCAACTGGGGCTTTTAAAGGAGCATTAGATCAACTTTTCAGAATTTAAATGTACTGACAGGGTGTGTTCTTGTGTTCTTGTTGTCTTGTGTTGTGTGTTTTTGTGTTGTCTTGCAGCTGAGGCTTTTAAAGGAGCATTAGATCAAAAAGTCAGAACCTAAATGTTCTGACAGGTTGTGTTCTTTTGTTTATGTTGTCTTGTGTTGTGTGTGTCTGTGTTGTCTTGCAGCTGAGGCTTTTAAAGAAGCATTAGATCAACAAGTCAGAACTTAAATGTTTTGACAGGTTGTGTTCTTGTGTTCTTGTCTTCTGTTGTGTGTTTCTGTGTTGTCTTGCAGCTGAGGCTTTTAATGGAGCATTAGATCAACTTGTCAGAAATTAAATGTTTTGACCGGTTGTGTTCTTGTTGTCTTGTGTTGTGTGTTTCTGTGTTGTCTTTCAGCTGAGGCTTTTAAAGGAGCATTAGATAAAAAAGTCAGAACTTAAATGTTCTGACAGGTTGTTTTCTTCTGTTCTTGTTGTCTTGTGTTGTGTGTTTCTGTGTTGTCTTGCAGCTGAGGCTTTTAAAGAAGCATAAGATTAACATGTCAGAATTTAAATGTTCTGACAGGGTATGTTCTTGTGTTCTTGTCTTGTGTTGTGTGTTTCTGTGTTGTCTTGCAGCTGAGGCTTTTAATGGAGCATTAGATCAACTTGTCAGAAATTAAATGTTTTGACCGGTTGTGTTCTTGTTGTCTTGTGTTGTGTGTTTCTGTGTTGTCTTGCAGCTGAGGCTTTTAAAGAAGCATAAGATCAACATGTCAGAACTTAAATGTTCTGACAAGTTGTATTCTTGTTGTCATGTGTTGTGTGTTTCTGTGTTTTCTTGCAACTGGGGCTTTTAAAGAAGCATTATATCAACTTGTCAGAATTTAAATGTTCTGACAGGTTGTGTTCTTGTTGTCTTGTGCTGTGTTTCTGTGTTGTCTTGCAGCTGAGGCTTTTAAAGGAGCATTAGATCAACAAGTCAGAACTTAAATGTCCTCACAGGTTGTGTTCTTCTGTTCTTGTTGTCTTGTGTTGTGTGTTTTTGTGTTGTCTTGCAGCTGATGCTTTTAAAGAAGCATGAGATCAACATGTCAGAACTTAAATGTTCTGACAGGGTGTGTTCTTGTTGTCTTGTGTGTTTCTGTGTTGCCTTGCAACTGGGGCTTTTAAAGGAGCATTAGATCAACTTTTCAGAATTTAAATGTACTGACAGGGTGTGTTCTTGTGTTCTTGTTGTCTTGTGTTGTGTGTTTTTGTGTTGTCTTGCAGCTGAGGCTTTTAAAGGAGCATTAGATCAAAAAGTCAGAACCTAAATGTTCTGACAGGTTGTGTTCTTTTGTTTATGTTGTCTTGTGTTGTGTGTGTCTGTGTTGTCTTGCAGCTGAGGCTTTTAAAGAAGCATTAGATCAACAAGTCAGAACTTAAATGTTTTGACAGGTTGTGTTCTTGTGTTCTTGTCTTCTGTTGTGTGTTTCTGTGTTGTCTTGCAGCTGAGGCTTTTAATGGAGCATTAGATCAACTTGTCAGAAATTAAATGTTTTGACCGGTTGTGTTCTTGTTGTCTTGTGTTGTGTGTTTCTGTGTTGTCTTTCAGCTGAGGCTTTTAAAGGAGCATTAGATAAAAAAGTCAGAACTTAAATGTTCTGACAGGTTGTTTTCTTCTGTTCTTGTTGTCTTGTGTTGTGTGTTTCTGTGTTGTCTTGCAGCTGAGGCTTTTAAAGAAGCATAAGATTAACATGTCAGAATTTAAATGTTCTGACAGGGTATGTTCTTGTGTTCTTGTCTTGTGTTGTGTGTTTCTGTGTTGTCTTGCAGCTGAGGCTTTTAATGGAGCATTAGATCAACTTGTCAGAAATTAAATGTTTTGACCGGTTGTGTTCTTGTTGTCTTGTGTTGTGTGTTTCTGTGTTGTCTTGCAGCTGAGGCTTTTAAAGAAGCATAAGATCAACATGTCAGAACTTAAATGTTCTGACAAGTTGTATTCTTCTTGTCATGTGTTGTGTGTTTCTGTGTTTTCTTGCAACTGGGGCTTTTAAAGAAGCATTATATCAACTTGTCAGAATTTAAATGTTCTGACAGGTTGTGTTCTTGTTGTCTTGTGCTGTGTTTCTGTGTTGTCTTGCAGCTGAGGCTTTTAAAGGAGCATTAGATCAACAAGTCAGAACTTAAATGTTCTCACAGGTTGTGTTCTTCTGTTCTTGTTGTCTTGTGTTGTGTGTTTTTGTGTTGTCTTGCAGCTGATGCTTTTAAAGAAGCATGAGATCAACATGTCAGAACTTAAATGTTCTGACAGGGTGTGTTCTTGTTGTCTTGTGTGTTTCTGTGTTGCCTTGCAACTGGGGCTTTTAAAGGAGCATTAGATCAACTTTTCAGAATTTAAATGTACTGACAGGGTGTGTTCTTGTGTTCTTGTTGTCTTGTGTTGTGTGTTTTTTTGTTGTCTTGCAGCTGAGGCTTTTAAAGGAGCATTAGATCAAAAAGTCAGAACCTAAATGTTCTGACAGGTTGTGTTCTTTTGTTTATGTTGTCTTGTGTTGTGTGTTTCTGTGTTGTCTTGCAGCTGAGGCTTTTAAAGAAGCATTAGATCAACAAGTCAGAACTTAAATGTTTTGACAGGTTGTGTTCTTGTGTTCTTGTCTTCTGTTGTGTGTTTCTGTGTTGTCTTGCAGCTGAGGCTTTTAATGGAGCATTAGATCAACTTGTCAGAAATTAAATGTTTTGACCGGTTGTGTTCTTGTTGTCTTGTGTTGTGTGTTTCTGTGTTGTCTTGCAGCTGAGGCTTTTAAAGGAGCATTAGATCAAAAAGTCAGAACTTAAATGTTCTGACAGGTTGTTTTCTTCTGTTCTTGTTGTCTTGTGTTGTGTGTTTCTGTGTTGTCTTGCAGCTGAGGCTTTTAAAGAAGCATAAGATTAACATGTCAGAATTTAAATGTTCTGACAGGGTATGTTCTTGTGTTCTTGTTCTTTTGTGTTGTGTGTTTTTGTGTTGTCTTTCAGCTGAGGTTTTTAAAGGAGCATTAGATCAACTTGTCAGAACTTATATGTGCTGACAGGTTGTGTTCTTGTGCTCTTGTTGTCTTGTGTTGTGTGTTTCTGTGTAGTCTTGCAGCTGAGGCTTTTAAAGAAGCATGAGATCAACATGTCAGAATTTAAATGTTCTGACAGGGTTTGTTTATGTGTTCTTGTTGTCTGTTGTGTGTTTCTGTGTCGTCTTGCAGCTGAGGCTTATAAAGGAGCATTATATCAAAAAGTCAGAACTTAAATGTTCTGACAAGTTGTATTCTTGTTGTCATGTGTTGTGTGTTTCTGTGTTTTCTTGCAACTGGGGCTTTTAAAGAAGCATTATATCAACTTGTCAGAACTTAAATGTTTTGACCGGTTGTGTTATTGTTGTCTTGTGTTGTGTGTTTCTGTGTTGTCTTGCAGCTGAGGCTTTTAAAGGAGCATTAGATCAACAAGTCAAAATTTAAATGTTCTGACAGGTTGTGTTCTTGTTGTCTTGTGCTGTGTTTCTGTGTTGTCTTGCAGCTGAGGCTTTTAAAGGAGCATTAGATCAACAAGTCAGAACTTAAATGTTCTCACAGGTTGTGTTCTTTTGTTCTTGTTGTCTTGTGTTGTGTGTTTTTGTGTTGTCTTGCAGCTGATGCTTTTAAAGAAGCATGAGATCAACATGTCAGAACTTAAATGTTCTGACAGGTTGTGTTCTTGTGTTCTTGTTCTTTTGTGTTGTGTGTTTCTGTGTGGTCTTGCAGCTGAGGCTTTTAAAGGAGCATTAGATCAACATGTCTAAACTTAAATGTTCTGACAGGTTGTGTTCTTCTGTTCTTGTTTTCTTGTGTTGTGTGTTTCTGTGTTGTCTTGCAGCTGAGGCTTATAAAGGATTATTAGATCAACTTGTCAGAACTTAAATGTTTTGACCGGTTGTGTTCTTGTTGTCTTGTGTTGTGTGTTTCTGTGTTATCATGCAGCTGAGTCTTTTAAAGAAGCATTAGATCAACAAGTCAGAACTTAAATGTTCTGACAGGGTGTGTTCTTGTTCTTTTGTGTTGTGTGTTTCTGTATTGTCTTGCAGATGAGGCTTTTAAAGAAGCATGAGATCAACAAGTCAGAACTTAATTGTTTTAACAGGTTGTGTTCTTGTGTTCTTGTCTTCTGCTGTGTGTTTCTGTGTTGTCTTGCAGCTGAGGCTTTAAAAGGAGCATTAGATCAACAAGTCAGAACTTAAATGTTCTCACAGGTTGTGTTCTTCTGTTCTTGTTGTCTTGTGTTGTGTGTTTTTGTGTTGTCTTGCAGCTGATGCTTTTACAGAAGCATGAGATCAACATGTCAGAACTTAAATGTTCTGACAGGTTGTGTTCTTGTGTTCTTGTTCTTTTGTGTTGTGTGTTTCTGTGTGGTCTTGCAGCTGAGGCTTTTAAAGGAGCATTAGATCAACATGTCTAAACTTAAATGTTTTGACCGGTTGTGTTATTGTTGTCTTGTGTCGTGTGTTTTTGTGTTGTCTTGCAGCTGGGGCTTTTAAAGAAGCATTAGATCAACAAGTCAGAACTTAAATGTTCTGACAGGTTGTGTTCTTGTGTTCCTGTTGTCTTGTGCTGTGTTTCTGTGTTGTCTTGCAGCTGAGGCTTTTAAAGGAGCATTAGATCAACAAGTCAGAACTTAAATGTTCTGACAGGTTGTGTTCTTCTGTTCTTGTTTTCTTGTGTTGTGTGTTTCTGTGTTGTCTTGCAGCTGAGGCTTTTAAAGGATTATTAGATCAACTTGTCAGAACTTAAATGTTTTGACCGGTTGTGTTCTTGTTTTCTTGTTGTCTTGTCTTGTGTGTTTCTGTGTTGTCTTGCAGATGAGGCTTTTAAAGGAGCATTAGATCAACATGTCTAAACTTAAATGTTCTGACAGGTTGTGTTCTTCTGTTCTTGTTTTCTTGTGTTGTGTGTTTCTGTGTTGTCTTGCAGCTGAGGCTTATAAAGGATTATTAGATCAACATGTCAGAATTTAAATGTTCTGACAGGGTTTGTTTATGTGTTCTTGTTGTCTGTTGTGTGTTTCTGTGTCGTCTTGCAGCTGAGGCTTATAAAGGAGCATTATATCAAAAAGTCAGAACTTAAATGTTCTGACAAGTTGTATTCTTGTTGTCATGTGTTGTGTGTTTCTGTGTTTTCTTGCAACTGGGGCTTTTAAAGAAGCATTATATCAACTTGTCAGAACTTAAATGTTTTGACCGGTTGTGTTATTGTTGTCTTGTGTTGTGTGTTTCTGTGTTGTCTTGCAGCTGAGGCTTTTAAAGGAGCATTAGATCAACAAGTCAGAACTTAAATGTTCTCACAGGTTGTGTTCTTTTGTTCTTGTTGTCTTGTGTTGTGTGTTTTTGTGTTGTCTTGCAGCTGATGCTTTTAAAGAAGCATGAGATCAACATGTCAGAACTTAAATGTTCTGACAGGTTGTGTTCTTGTGTTCTTGTTCTTTTGTGTTGTGTGTTTCTGTGTGGTCTTGCAGCTGAGGCTTTTAAAGGAGCATTAGATCAACATGTCTAAACTTAAATGTTCTGACAGGTTGTGTTCTTCTGTTCTTGTTTTCTTGTGTTGTGTGTTTCTGTGTTGTCTTGCAGCTGAGGCTTATAAAGGATTATTAGATCAACTTGTCAGAACTTAAATGTTTTGACCGGTTGTGTTCTTGTTGTCTTGTGTTGTGTGTTTCTGTGTTATCATGCAGCTGAGTCTTTTAAAGAAGCATTAGATCAACAAGTCAGAACTTAAATGTTCTGACAGGGTGTGTTCTTGTTCTTTTGTGTTGTGTGTTTCTGTATTGTCTTGCAGATGAGGCTTTTAAAGAAGCATGAGATCAACAAGTCAGAACTTAAATGTTTTAACAGGTTGTGTTCTTGTGTTCTTGTCTTCTGCTGTGTGTTTCTGTGTTGTCTTGCAGCTGAGGCTTTAAAAGGAGCATTAGATCAACAAGTCAGAACTTAAATGTTCTCACAGGTTGTGTTCTTCTGTTCTTGTTGTCTTGTGTTGTGTGTTTTTGTGTTGTCTTGCAGCTGATGCTTTTACAGAAGCATGAGATCAACATGTCAGAACTTAAATGTTCTGACAGGTTGTGTTCTTGTGTTCTTGTTCTTTTGTGTTGTGTGTTTCTGTGTGGTCTTGCAGCTGAGGCTTTTAAAGGAGCATTAGATCAACATGTCTAAACTTAAATGTTCTGACAGGTTGTGTTCTTCTGTTCTTGTTTTCTTGTGTTGTGTGTTTCTGTGTTGTCTTGCAGCTGAGGCTTTTAAAGGATTATTAGATCAACTTGTCAGAACTTAAATGTTTTGACCGGTTGTGTTCTTGTTGTCATGTGTTGTGTGTTTCTGTGTTATCATGCAGCTGAGTCTTTTAAAGGAGCATTAGATCAACAAGTCAGAACTTAAATGTTCTGACAGGTTGTGTTCTTCTGTTCTTGTTGTCTTGTGTTGTGTGTTTTTGTGTTGTCTTGCAGCTGAGGCTTTTAAAGAAGCATGAGATCAACATGTCAGAACTTAAATGTTCTGACAGGTTGTGTTCTTGTGTTCTTGTTCTTTTGTGTTGTGTGTTTTTGTGTTGTCTTGCAGCTGAGGCTTTTAAAGAAGCATTAGATCAACAAGTCAGAACTTAAATGTTTTGACCGGTTGTGTTATTGTTGTCTTGTGTCGTGTGTTTTTGTGTTGTCTTGCAGCTGGGGCTTTTAAAGAAGCATTAGATCAACAAGTCAGAACTTAAATGTTCTGACAGGTTGTGTTCTTGTGTTCCTGTTGTCTTGTGCTGTGTTTCTGTGTTGTCTTGCAGCTGAGGCTTTTAAAGGAGCATTAGATCAACAAGTCAGAACTTAAATGTTCTGACAGGTTGTGTTCTTCTGTTCTTGTTTTCTTGTGTTGTGTGTTTCTGTGTTGTCTTGCAGCTGAGGCTTTTAAAGGATTATTAGATCAACTTGTCAGAACTTAAATGTTTTGACCGGTTGTGTTCTTGTTTTCTTGTTGTCTTGTCTTGTGTGTTTCTGTGTTGTCTTGCAGATGAGGCTTTTAAAGGAGCATTAGATCAACATGTCTAAACTTAAATGTTCTGACAGGTTGTGTTCTTCTGTTCTTGTTTTCTTGTGTTGTGTGTTTCTGTGTTGTCTTGCAGCTGAGGCTTATAAAGGATTATTAGATCAACTTGTCAGAACTTAAATGTTTTGACCGGTTGTGTTCTTGTTGTCTTGTGTTGTGTGTTTCTGTGTTATCATGCAGCTGAGTCTTTTAAAGAAGCATTAGATCAACAAGTCAGAACTTAAATGTTCTGACAGGGTGTGTTCTTGTTCTTTTGTGTTGTGTGTTTCTGTATTGTCTTGCAGATGAGGCTTTTAAAGAAGCATGAGATCAACAAGTCAGAACTTAAATGTTTTAACAGGTTGTGTTCTTGTGTTCTTGTCTTCTGCTGTGTGTTTCTGTGTTGTCTTGCAGCTGAGGCTTTAAAAGGAGCATTAGATCAACAAGTCAGAACTTAAATGTTCTCACAAGTTGTGTTCTTCTGTTCTTGTTGTCTTGTGTTGTGTGTTTTTGTGTTGTCTTGCAGCTGATACTTTTAAAGAAGCATGAGATCAACATGTCAGAACTTAAATGTTCTGACAGGTTGTGTTCTTGTGTTCTTGTTCTTTTGTGTTGTGTGTTTCTGTGTGGTCTTGCAGCTGAGGCTTTTAAAGGAGCATTAGATCAACATGTCTAAACTTAAATGTTCTGACAGGTTGTGTTCTTCTGTTCTTGTTTTCTTGTGTTGTGTGTTTCTGTGTTGTCTTGCAGCTGAGGCTTTTAAAGGATTATTAGATTAACTTGTCAGAACTTAAATGTTTTGACCGGTTGTGTTCTTGTTTTCATGTGTTGTGTGTTTCTGTGTTATCATGCAGCTGAGTCTTTTAAAGGAGCATTAGATCAACAAGTCAGAACTTAAATGTTCTGACAGGTTGTGTTCTTGTGTTCCTGTTGTCTTGTGCTGTGTTTCTGTGTTGTCTTGCAGCTGAGGCTTTTAAAGGAGCATTAGATCAACAAGTAAGAACTTAAATGTTCTGACAGGTTGTGTTCTTCTGTTCTTGTTTTCTTGTGTTGTGTGTTTCTGTGTTGTCTTGCAGCTGAGGCTTTTAAAGGATTATTAGATCAACTTGTCAGAACTTAAATGTTTTGACCGGTTGTGTTCTTGTTTTCTTGTTGTCTTGTCTTGTGTGTTTCTGTGTTGTCTTGCAGCTGAGGCTTTAATGGAGCATTAGATCAACTTGTCAGAACTTAAATGTTTTGACCGGTTGTGTTCTTGTTGTCTTGTTGTCTTGTGTTGTGTGTTTCTGTGTTGTCTTTCAGCTGAGACTTTTAAAGGAGCATTAGATCAAAAAGTCAGAACATAAATGTTCTGACAGGTTGTTTTCTTCTGTTCTTGTTGTCTTGTGTTGTGTGTTTCTGTGTTGTCTTGCAGCTGAGGCTTTTAAAGAAGCATAAGATCAACATGTCAGAATTTAAATGTTCTGACCGGTTGTGTTCGTGTTGTCTTGTGTTGTGTGTTTCTGTGTTGTCTTTCAGCTGAGGCTTTTAAAGGAGCATTAGATCAAAAAGTCAGAACTTAAATGTTCTGACAGGTTGTGTTCTTCTGTTCTTGTTGTCTTGTGTTGTGTGTTTTTGTGTTGTCTTGCAGCTGAGGCTTTTAAAGAAGCATTATATCAACAAGTCAGAACTTAAATGTTCTGACAGGTTGTGTTCTTCTGTTCTTGTTGTCTTGTGTTGTGTGTTTCTGTGTTGTCTTGCAGCTGAGGCTTTTAAAGTAGCATAAGATCAACATGTCAGAATTTAAATGTTCTGACCGGTTGTGTTCGTGTTGTCTTGTGTTGTGTGTTTCTGTGTTGTCTTTCAGCTGAGGCTTTTAAAGGAGCATTAGATCAAAAAGTCAGAACTTAAATGTTCTGACAGGTTGTGTTCTTCTGTTCTTGTTGTCTTGTGTTGTGTGTTTTTGTGTTGTCTTGCAGCTGAGGCTTTTAAAGAAGCATTAGATCAACAAGTCAGAACTTAAATGTTCTGACAGGTTGTGGTCTTCTGTTCTTGTTGTCTTGTGTTGTGTGTTTTTGTGTTGTCTTGCAGCTGAGGCTTTTAAAGAAGCATGAGATCAACATGTCAGAACTTAAATGTTTTGACAGGTTGTGTTCTTGTGTTCTTGTTGTCTTGTCTTGTGTTGTGTGTTTCTGTGTTGTCTTGCAGATGAGGCTTTTAAAGAAGCATGAGATCAACAAGTCAGAATTTAAATGTTTTCACAGGTTGTGTTCTTGTGTTCTTGTCTTGTGTTGTGTGTTTCTGTGTTGTCTTGCAGCTGAGGCTTTTAATGGAGCATTAGATCAACTTGTCAGAAATTAAATGTTTTGACCGGTTGTGTTCTTGTTGTCTTGTGTTGTGTGTTTCTGTGTTGTCTTGCAGCTGAGGCTTTTAAAGAAGCATAAGATCAACATGTCAGAACTTAAATGTTCTGACAAGTTGTATTCTTGTTGTCATGTGTTGTGTGTTTCTGTGTTTTCTTGCAACTGGGGCTTTTAAAGAAGCATTATATCAACTTGTCAGAATTTAAATGTTCTGACAGGTTGTGTTCTTGTTGTCTTGTGCTGTGTTTCTGTGTTGTCTTGCAGCTGAGGCTTTTAAAGGAGCATTAGATCAACAAGTCAGAACTTAAATGTCCTCACAGGTTGTGTTCTTCTGTTCTTGTTGTCTTGTGTTGTGTGTTTTTGTGTTGTCTTGCAGCTGATGCTTTTAAAGAAGCATGAGATCAACATGTCAGAACTTAAATGTTCTGACAGGGTGTGTTCTTGTTGTCTTGTGTGTTTCTGTGTTGCCTTGCAACTGGGGCTTTTAAAGGAGCATTAGATCAACTTTTCAGAATTTAAATGTACTGACAGGGTGTGTTCTTGTGTTCTTGTTGTCTTGTGTTGTGTGTTTTTGTGTTGTCTTGCAGCTGAGGCTTTTAAAGGAGCATTAGATCAAAAAGTCAGAACCTAAATGTTCTGACAGGTTGTGTTCTTTTGTTTATGTTGTCTTGTGTTGTGTGTGTCTGTGTTGTCTTGCAGCTGAGGCTTTTAAAGAAGCATTAGATCAACAAGTCAGAACTTAAATGTTTTGACAGGTTGTGTTCTTGTGTTCTTGTCTTCTGTTGTGTGTTTCTGTGTTGTCTTGCAGCTGAGGCTTTTAATGGAGCATTAGATCAACTTGTCAGAAATTAAATGTTTTGACCGGTTGTGTTCTTGTTGTCTTGTGTTGTGTGTTTCTGTGTTGTCTTTCAGCTGAGGCTTTTAAAGGAGCATTAGATAAAAAAGTCAGAACTTAAATGTTCTGACAGGTTGTTTTCTTCTGTTCTTGTTGTCTTGTGTTGTGTGTTTCTGTGTTGTCTTGCAGCTGAGGCTTTTAAAGAAGCATAAGATTAACATGTCAGAATTTAAATGTTCTGACAGGGTATGTTCTTGTGTTCTTGTCTTGTGTTGTGTGTTTCTGTGTTGTCTTGCAGCTGAGGCTTTTAATGGAGCATTAGATCAACTTGTCAGAAATTAAATGTTTTGACCGGTTGTGTTCTTGTTGTCTTGTGTTGTGTGTTTCTGTGTTGTCTTGCAGCTGAGGCTTTTAAAGAAGCATAAGATCAACATGTCAGAACTTAAATGTTCTGACAAGTTGTATTCTTCTTGTCATGTGTTGTGTGTTTCTGTGTTTTCTTGCAACTGGGGCTTTTAAAGAAGCATTATATCAACTTGTCAGAATTTAAATGTTCTGACAGGTTGTGTTCTTGTTGTCTTGTGCTGTGTTTCTGTGTTGTCTTGCAGCTGAGGCTTTTAAAGGAGCATTAGATCAACAAGTCAGAACTTAAATGTTCTCACAGGTTGTGTTCTTCTGTTCTTGTTGTCTTGTGTTGTGTGTTTTTGTGTTGTCTTGCAGCTGATGCTTTTAAAGAAGCATGAGATCAACATGTCAGAACTTAAATGTTCTGACAGGGTGTGTTCTTGTTGTCTTGTGTGTTTCTGTGTTGCCTTGCAACTGGGGCTTTTAAAGGAGCATTAGATCAACTTTTCAGAATTTAAATGTACTGACAGGGTGTGTTCTTGTGTTCTTGTTGTCTTGTGTTGTGTGTTTTTGTGTTGTCTTGCAGCTGAGGCTTTTAAAGGAGCATTAGATCAAAAAGTCAGAACCTAAATGTTCTGACAGGTTGTGTTCTTTTGTTTATGTTGTCTTGTGTTGTGTGTTTCTGTGTTGTCTTGCAGCTGAGGCTTTTAAAGAAGCATTAGATCAACAAGTCAGAACTTAAATGTTTTGACAGGTTGTGTTCTTGTGTTCTTGTCTTCTGTTGTGTGTTTCTGTGTTTTCTTGCAACTGGGGCTTTTAAAGAAGCATTATATCAACTTGTCAGAATTTAAATGTTTTGACAGGTTGTGTTCTTGTGTTCTTGTCTTCTGTTGTGTGTTTCTGTGTTTTCTTGCAACTGGGGCTTTTAAAGAAGCATTAGATCAACTTGTCAGAAATTAAATGTTTTGACCGGTTGTGTTCTTGTTGTCTTGTGTTGTGTGTTTCTGTGTTGTCTTGCAGCTGAGGCTTTTAAAGAAGCATAAGATCAACATGTCAGAACTTAAATGTTCTGACAAGTTGTATTCTTCTTGTCATGTGTTGTGTGTTTCTGTGTTTTCTTGCAACTGGGGCTTTTAAAGAAGCATTATATCAACTTGTCAGAATTTAAATGTTCTGACAGGTTGTGTTCTTGTTGTCTTGTGCTGTGTTTCTGTGTTGTCTTGCAGCTGAGGCTTTTAAAGGAGCATTAGATCAACAAATCAGAACTTAAATGTTCTCACAGGTTGTGTTCTTCTGTTCTTGTTGTCTTGTGTTGTGTGTTTTTGTGTTGTCTTGCAGCTGATGCTTTTAAAGAAGCATGAGATCAACATGTCAGAACTTAAATGTTCTGACAGGGTGTGTTCTTGTTGTCTTGTGTGTTTCTGTGTTGCCTTGCAACTGGGGCTTTTAAAGGAGCATTAGATCAACTTTTCAGAATTTAAATGTACTGACAGGGTGTGTTCTTGTGTTCTTGTTGTCTTGTGTTGTGTGTTTTTGTGTTGTCTTGCAGCTGAGGCTTTTAAAGGAGCATTAGATCAAAAAGTCAGAACCTAAATGTTCTGACAGGTTGTGTTCTTTTGTTTATGTTGTCTTGTGTTGTGTGTTTCTGTGTTGTCTTGCAGCTGAGGCTTTTAAAGAAGCATTAGATCAACAAGTCAGAACTTAAATGTTTTGACAGGTTGTGTTCTTGTGTTCTTGTCTTCTGTTGTGTGTTTCTGTGTTGTCTTGCAGCTGAGGCTTTTAATGGAGCATTAGATCAACTTGTCAGAAATTAAATGTTTTGACCGGTTGTGTTCTTGTTGTCTTGTGTTGTGTGTTTCTGTGTTGTCTTGCAGCTGAGGCTTTTAAAGGAGCATTAGATCAAAAAGTCAGAACTTAAATGTTCTGACAGGTTGTTTTCTTCTGTTCTTGTTGTCTTGTGTTGTGTGTTTCTGTGTTGTCTTGCAGCTGAGGCTTTTAAAGAAGCATAAGATTAACATGTCAGAATTTAAATGTTCTGACAGGGTATGTTCTTGTGTTCTTGTTCTTTTGTGTTGTGTGTTTTTGTGTTGTCTTTCAGCTGAGGTTTTTAAAGGAGCATTAGATCAACTTGTCAGAACTTATATGTGCTGACAGGTTGTGTTCTTGTGCTCTTGTTGTCTTGTGTTGTGTGTTTCTGTGTAGTCTTGCAGCTGAGGCTTTTAAAGAAGCATGAGATCAACATGTCAGAATTTAAATGTTCTGACAGGGTTTGTTTATGTGTTCTTGTTGTCTGTTGTGTGTTTCTGTGTCGTCTTGCAGCTGAGGCTTATAAAGGAGCATTATATCAAAAAGTCAGAACTTAAATGTTCTGACAAGTTGTATTCTTGTTGTCATGTGTTGTGTGTTTCTGTGTTTTCTTGCAACTGGGGCTTTTAAAGAAGCATTATATCAACTTGTCAGAACTTAAATGTTTTGACCGGTTGTGTTATTGTTGTCTTGTGTTGTGTGTTTCTGTGTTGTCTTGCAGCTGAGGCTTTTAAAGGAGCATTAGATCAACAAGTCAAAATTTAAATGTTCTGACAGGTTGTGTTCTTGTTGTCTTGTGCTGTGTTTCTGTGTTGTCTTGCAGCTGAGGCTTTTAAAGGAGCATTAGATCAACAAGTCAGAACTTAAATGTTCTCACAGGTTGTGTTCTTTTGTTCTTGTTGTCTTGTGTTGTGTGTTTTTGTGTTGTCTTGCAGCTGATGCTTTTAAAGAAGCATGAGATCAACATGTCAGAACTTAAATGTTCTGACAGGTTGTGTTCTTGTGTTCTTGTTCTTTTGTGTTGTGTGTTTCTGTGTGGTCTTGCAGCTGAGGCTTTTAAAGGAGCATTAGATCAACATGTCTAAACTTAAATGTTCTGACAGGTTGTGTTCTTCTGTTCTTGTTTTCTTGTGTTGTGTGTTTCTGTGTTGTCTTGCAGCTGAGGCTTATAAAGGATTATTAGATCAACTTGTCAGAACTTAAATGTTTTGACCGGTTGTGTTCTTGTTGTCTTGTGTTGTGTGTTTCTGTGTTATCATGCAGCTGAGTCTTTTAAAGAAGCATTAGATCAACAAGTCAGAACTTAAATGTTCTGACAGGGTGTGTTCTTGTTCTTTTGTGTTGTGTGTTTCTGTATTGTCTTGCAGATGAGGCTTTTAAAGAAGCATGAGATCAACAAGTCAGAACTTAAATGTTTTAACAGGTTGTGTTCTTGTGTTCTTGTCTTCTGCTGTGTGTTTCTGTGTTGTCTTGCAGCTGAGGCTTTAAAAGGAGCATTAGATCAACAAGTCAGAACTTAAATGTTCTCACAGGTTGTGTTCTTCTGTTCTTGTTGTCTTGTGTTGTGTGTTTTTGTGTTGTCTTGCAGCTGATGCTTTTACAGAAGCATGAGATCAACATGTCAGAACTTAAATGTTCTGACAGGTTGTGTTCTTGTGTTCTTGTTCTTTTGTGTTGTGTGTTTCTGTGTGGTCTTGCAGCTGAGGCTTTTAAAGGAGCATTAGATCAACATGTCTAAACTTAAATGTTCTGACAGGTTGTGTTCTTCTGTTCTTGTTTTCTTGTGTTGTGTGTTTCTGTGTTGTCTTGCAGCTGAGGCTTTTAAAGGATTATTAGATCAACTTGTCAGAACTTAAATGTTTTGACCGGTTGTGTTCTTGTTGTCATGTGTTGTGTGTTTCTGTGTTATCATGCAGCTGAGTCTTTTAAAGGAGCATTAGATCAACAAGTCAGAACTTAAATGTTCTGACAGGTTGTGTTCTTCTGTTCTTGTTGTCTTGTGTTGTGTGTTTTTGTGTTGTCTTGCAGCTGAGGCTTTTAAAGAAGCATGAGATCAACATGTCAGAACTTAAATGTTCTGACAGGTTGTGTTCTTGTGTTCTTGTTCTTTTGTGTTGTGTGTTTTTGTGTTGTCTTGCAGCTGAGGCTTTTAAAGAAGCATTAGATCAACAAGTCAGAACTTAAATGTTTTGACCGGTTGTGTTATTGTTGTCTTGTGTCGTGTGTTTTTGTGTTGTCTTGCAGCTGGGGCTTTTAAAGAAGCATTAGATCAACAAGTCAGAACTTAAATGTTCTGACAGGTTGTGTTCTTGTGTTCCTGTTGTCTTGTGCTGTGTTTCTGTGTTGTCTTGCAGCTGAGGCTTTTAAAGGAGCATTAGATCAACAAGTCAGAACTTAAATGTTCTGACAGGTTGTGTTCTTCTGTTCTTGTTTTCTTGTGTTGTGTGTTTCTGTGTTGTCTTGCAGCTGAGGCTTTTAAAGGATTATTAGATCAACTTGTCAGAACTTAAATGTTTTGACCGGTTGTGTTCTTGTTTTCTTGTTGTCTTGTCTTGTGTGTTTCTGTGTTGTCTTGCAGATGAGGCTTTTAAAGGAGCATTAGATCAACATGTCTAAACTTAAATGTTCTGACAGGTTGTGTTCTTCTGTTCTTGTTTTCTTGTGTTGTGTGTTTCTGTGTTGTCTTGCAGCTGAGGCTTATAAAGGATTATTAGATCAACTTGTCAGAACTTAAATGTTTTGACCGGTTGTGTTCTTGTTGTCTTGTGTTGTGTGTTTCTGTGTTATCATGCAGCTGAGTCTTTTAAAGAAGCATTAGATCAACAAGTCAGAACTTAAATGTTCTGACAGGGTGTGTTCTTGTTCTTTTGTGTTGTGTGTTTCTGTATTGTCTTGCAGATGAGGCTTTTAAAGAAGCATGAGATCAACAAGTCAGAACTTAAATGTTTTAACAGGTTGTGTTCTTGTGTTCTTGTCTTCTGCTGTGTGTTTCTGTGTTGTCTTGCAGCTGAGGCTTTAAAAGGAGCATTAGATCAACAAGTCAGAACTTAAATGTTCTCACAAGTTGTGTTCTTCTGTTCTTGTTGTCTTGTGTTGTGTGTTTTTGTGTTGTCTTGCAGCTGATACTTTTAAAGAAGCATGAGATCAACATGTCAGAACTTAAATGTTCTGACAGGTTGTGTTCTTGTGTTCTTGTTCTTTTGTGTTGTGTGTTTCTGTGTGGTCTTGCAGCTGAGGCTTTTAAAGGAGCATTAGATCAACATGTCTAAACTTAAATGTTCTGACAGGTTGTGTTCTTCTGTTCTTGTTTTCTTGTGTTGTGTGTTTCTGTGTTGTCTTGCAGCTGAGGCTTTTAAAGGATTATTAGATTAACTTGTCAGAACTTAAATGTTTTGACCGGTTGTGTTCTTGTTTTCATGTGTTGTGTGTTTCTGTGTTATCATGCAGCTGAGTCTTTTAAAGGAGCATTAGATCAACAAGTCAGAACTTAAATGTTCTGACAGGTTGTGTTCTTGTGTTCCTGTTGTCTTGTGCTGTGTTTCTGTGTTGTCTTGCAGCTGAGGCTTTTAAAGGAGCATTAGATCAACAAGTAAGAACTTAAATGTTCTGACAGGTTGTGTTCTTCTGTTCTTGTTTTCTTGTGTTGTGTGTTTCTGTGTTGTCTTGCAGCTGAGGCTTTTAAAGGATTATTAGATCAACTTGTCAGAACTTAAATGTTTTGACCGGTTGTGTTCTTGTTTTCTTGTTGTCTTGTCTTGTGTGTTTCTGTGTTGTCTTGCAGCTGAGGCTTTAATGGAGCATTAGATCAACTTGTCAGAACTTAAATGTTTTGACCGGTTGTGTTCTTGTTGTCTTGTTGTCTTGTGTTGTGTGTTTCTGTGTTGTCTTTCAGCTGAGACTTTTAAAGGAGCATTAGATCAAAAAGTCAGAACTTAAATGTTCTGACAGGTTGTTTTCTTCTGTTCTTGTTGTCTTGTGTTGTGTGTTTCTGTGTTGTCTTGCAGCTGAGGCTTTTAAAGAAGCATAAGATCAACATGTCAGAATTAAATGTTCTGACCGGTTGTGTTCGTGTTGTCTTGTGTTGTGTGTTTCTGTGTTGTCTTTCAGCTGAGGCTTTTAAAGGAGCATTAGATCAAAAAGTCAGAACTTAAATGTTCTGACAGGTTGTGTTCTTCTGTTCTTGTTGTCTTGTGTTGTGTGTTTTTGTGTTGTCTTGCAGCTGAGGCTTTTAAAGAAGCATTATATCAACAAGTCAGAACTTAAATGTTCTGACAGGTTGTGTTCTTCTGTTCTTGTTGTCTTGTGTTGTGTGTTTCTGTGTTGTCTTGCAGCTGAAGCTTTTAAAGTAGCATAAGATCAACATGTCAGAATTTAAATGTTCTGACCGGTTGTGTTCGTGTTGTCTTGTGTTGTGTGTTTCTGTGTTGTCTTTCAGCTGAGGCTTTTAAAGGAGCATTAGATCAACAAATCAGAACTTAAATGTTCTCACAGGTTGTGTTCTTCTGTTCTTGTTGTCTTGTGTTGTGTGTTTTTGTGTTGTCTTGCAGCTGATGCTTTTAAAGAAGCATGAGATCAACATGTCAGAACTTAAATGTTCTGACAGGGTGTGTTCTTGTTGTCTTGTGTGTTTCTGTGTTGCCTTGCAACTGGGGCTTTTAAAGGAGCATTAGATCAACTTTTCAGAATTTAAATGTACTGACAGGGTGTGTTCTTGTGTTCTTGTTGTCTTGTGTTGTGTGTTTTTGTGTTGTCTTGCAGCTGAGGCTTTTAAAGGAGCATTAGATCAAAAAGTCAGAACCTAAATGTTCTGACAGGTTGTGTTCTTTTGTTTATGTTGTCTTGTGTTGTGTGTTTCTGTGTTGTCTTGCAGCTGAGGCTTTTAAAGAAGCATTAGATCAACAAGTCAGAACTTAAATGTTTTGACAGGTTGTGTTCTTGTGTTCTTGTCTTCTGTTGTGTGTTTCTGTGTTGTCTTGCAGCTGAGGCTTTTAATGGAGCATTAGATCAACTTGTCAGAAATTAAATGTTTTGACCGGTTGTGTTCTTGTTGTCTTGTGTTGTGTGTTTCTGTGTTGTCTTGCAGCTGAGGCTTTTAAAGGAGCATTAGATCAAAAAGTCAGAACTTAAATGTTCTGACAGGTTGTTTTCTTCTGTTCTTGTTGTCTTGTGTTGTGTGTTTCTGTGTTGTCTTGCAGCTGAGGCTTTTAAAGAAGCATAAGATAAACATGTCAGAATTTAAATGTTCTGACAGGGTATGTTCTTGTGTTCTTGTTCTTTTGTGTTGTGTGTTTTTGTGTTGTCTTTCAGCTGAGGTTTTTAAAGGAGCATTAGATCAACTTGTCAGAACTTATATGTGCTGACAGGTTGTGTTCTTGTGCTCTTGTTGTCTTGTGTTGTGTGTTTCTGTGTAGTCTTGCAGCTGAGGCTTTTAAAGAAGCATGAGATCAACATGTCAGAATTTAAATGTTCTGACAGGGTTTGTTTATGTGTTCTTGTTGTCTGTTGTGTGTTTCTGTGTCGTCTTGCAGCTGAGGCTTATAAAGGAGCATTATATCAAAAAGTCAGAACTTAAATGTTCTGACAAGTTGTATTCTTGTTGTCATGTGTTGTGTGTTTCTGTGTTTTCTTGCAACTGGGGCTTTTAAAGAAGCATTATATCAACTTGTCAGAACTTAAATGTTTTGACCGGTTGTGTTATTGTTGTCTTGTGTTGTGTGTTTCTGTGTTGTCTTGCAGCTGAGGCTTTTAAAGGAGCATTAGATCAACAAGTCAAAATTTAAATGTTCTGACAGGTTGTGTTCTTGTTGTCTTGTGCTGTGTTTCTGTGTTGTCTTGCAGCTGAGGCTTTTAAAGGAGCATTAGATCAACAAGTCAGAACTTAAATGTTCTCACAGGTTGTGTTCTTTTGTTCTTGTTGTCTTGTGTTGTGTGTTTTTGTGTTGTCTTGCAGCTGATGCTTTTAAAGAAGCATGAGATCAACATGTCAGAACTTAAATGTTCTGACAGGTTGTGTTCTTGTGTTCTTGTTCTTTTGTGTTGTGTGTTTCTGTGTGGTCTTGCAGCTGAGGCTTTTAAAGGAGCATTAGATCAACATGTCTAAACTTAAATGTTCTGACAGGTTGTGTTCTTCTGTTCTTGTTTTCTTGTGTTGTGTGTTTCTGTGTTGTCTTGCAGCTGAGGCTTATAAAGGATTATTAGATCAACTTGTCAGAACTTAAATGTTTTGACCGGTTGTGTTCTTGTTGTCTTGTGTTGTGTGTTTCTGTGTTATCATGCAGCTGAGTCTTTTAAAGAAGCATTAGATCAACAAGTCAGAACTTAAATGTTCTGACAGGGTGTGTTCTTGTTCTTTTGTGTTGTGTGTTTCTGTATTGTCTTGCAGATGAGGCTTTTAAAGAAGCATGAGATCAACAAGTCAGAACTTAAATGTTTTAACAGGTTGTGTTCTTGTGTTCTTGTCTTCTGCTGTGTGTTTCTGTGTTGTCTTGCAGCTGAGGCTTTAAAAGGAGCATTAGATCAACAAGTCAGAACTTAAATGTTCTCACAGGTTGTGTTCTTCTGTTCTTGTTGTCTTGTGTTGTGTGTTTTTGTGTTGTCTTGCAGCTGATGCTTTTACAGAAGCATGAGATCAACATGTCAGAACTTAAATGTTCTGACAGGTTGTGTTCTTGTGTTCTTGTTCTTTTGTGTTGTGTGTTTCTGTGTGGTCTTGCAGCTGAGGCTTTTAAAGGAGCATTAGATCAACATGTCTAAACTTAAATGTTCTGACAGGTTGTGTTCTTCTGTTCTTGTTTTCTTGTGTTGTGTGTTTCTGTGTTGTCTTGCAGCTGAGGCTTTTAAAGGATTATTAGATCAACTTGTCAGAACTTAAATGTTTTGACCGGTTGTGTTCTTGTTGTCATGTGTTGTGTGTTTCTGTCTTATCATGCAGCTGAGTCTTTTAAAGGAGCATTAGATCAACAAGTCAGAACTTAAATGTTCTGACAGGTTGTGTTCTTCTGTTCTTGTTGTCTTGTGTTGTGTGTTTTTGTGTTGTCTTGCAGCTGAGGCTTTTAAAGAAGCATGAGATCAACATGTCAGAACTTAAATGTTCTGACAGGTTGTGTTCTTGTGTTCTTGTTCTTTTGTGTTGTGTGTTTTTGTGTTGTCTTGCAGCTGAGGCTTTTAAAGAAGCATTAGATCAACAAGTCAGAACTTAAATGTTTTGACCGGTTGTGTTATTGTTGTCTTGTGTCGTGTGTTTTTGTGTTGTCTTGCAGCTGGGGCTTTTAAAGAAGCATTAGATCAACAAGTCAGAACTTAAATGTTCTGACAGGTTGTGTTCTTGTGTTCCTGTTGTCTTGTGCTGTGTTTCTGTGTTGTCTTGCAGCTGAGGCTTTTAAAGGAGCATTAGATCAACAAGTCAGAACTTAAATGTTCTGACAGGTTGTGTTCTTCTGTTCTTGTTTTCTTGTGTTGTGTGTTTCTGTGTTGTCTTGCAGCTGAGGCTTTTAAAGGATTATTAGATCAACTTGTCAGAACTTAAATGTTTTGACCGGTTGTGTTCTTGTTTTCTTGTTGTCTTGTCTTGTGTGTTTCTGTGTTGTCTTGCAGATGAGGCTTTTAAAGGAGCATTAGATCAACATGTCTAAACTTAAATGTTCTGACAGGTTGTGTTCTTCTGTTCTTGTTTTCTTGTGTTGTGTGTTTCTGTGTTGTCTTGCAGCTGAGGCTTATAAAGGATTATTAGATCAACTTGTCAGAACTTAAATGTTTTGACCGGTTGTGTTCTTGTTGTCTTGTGTTGTGTGTTTCTGTGTTATCATGCAGCTGAGTCTTTTAAAGAAGCATTAGATCAACAAGTCAGAACTTAAATGTTCTGACAGGGTGTGTTCTTGTTCTTTTGTGTTGTGTGTTTCTGTATTGTCTTGCAGATGAGGCTTTTAAAGAAGCATGAGATCAACAAGTCAGAACTTAAATGTTTTAACAGGTTGTGTTGTTGTGTTCTTGTCTTCTGCTGTGTGTTTCTGTGTTGTCTTGCAGCTGAGGCTTTAAAAGGAGCATTAGATCAACAAGTCAGAACTTAAATGTTCTCACAAGTTGTGTTCTTCTGTTCTTGTTGTCTTGTGTTGTGTGTTTTTGTGTTGTCTTGCAGCTGATACTTTTAAAGAAGCATGAGATCAACATGTCAGAACTTAAATGTTCTGACAGGTTGTGTTCTTGTGTTCTTGTTCTTTTGTGTTGTGTGTTTCTGTGTGGTCTTGCAGCTGAGGCTTTTAAAGGAGCATTAGATCAACATGTCTAAACTTAAATGTTCTGACAGGTTGTGTTCTTCTGTTCTTGTTTTCTTGTGTTGTGTGTTTCTGTGTTGTCTTGCAGCTGAGGCTTTTAAAGGATTATTAGATTAACTTGTCAGAACTTAAATGTTTTGACCGGTTGTGTTCTTGTTTTCATGTGTTGTGTGTTTCTGTGTTATCATGCAGCTGAGTCTTTTAAAGGAGCATTAGATCAACAAGTCAGAACTTAAATGTTCTGACAGGTTGTGTTCTTGTGTTCCTGTTGTCTTGTGCTGTGTTTCTGTGTTGTCTTGCAGCTGAGGCTTTTAAAGGAGCATTAGATCAACAAGTAAGAACTTAAATGTTCTGACAGGTTGTGTTCTTCTGTTCTTGTTTTCTTGTGTTGTGTGTTTCTGTGTTGTCTTGCAGCTGAGGCTTTTAAAGGATTATTAGATCAACTTGTCAGAACTTAAATGTTTTGACCGGTTGTGTTCTTGTTTTCTTGTTGTCTTGTCTTGTGTGTTTCTGTGTTGTCTTGCAGCTGAGGCTTTAATGGAGCATTAGATCAACTTGTCAGAACTTAAATGTTTTGACCGGTTGTGTTCTTGTTGTCTTGTTGTCTTGTGTTGTGTGTTTCTGTGTTGTCTTTCAGCTGAGACTTTTAAAGGAGCATTAGATCAAAAAGTCAGAACTTAAATGTTCTGACAGGTTGTTTTCTTCTGTTCTTGTTGTCTTGTGTTGTGTGTTTCTGTGTTGTCTTGCAGCTGAGGCTTTTAAAGAAGCATAAGATCAACATGTCAGAATTAAATGTTCTGACCGGTTGTGTTCGTGTTGTCTTGTGTTGTGTGTTTCTGTGTTGTCTTTCAGCTGAGGCTTTTAAAGGAGCATTAGATCAAAAAGTCAGAACTTAAATGTTCTGACAGGTTGTGTTCTTCTGTTCTTGTTGTCTTGTGTTGTGTGTTTTTGTGTTGTCTTGCAGCTGAGGCTTTTAAAGAAGCATTATATCAACAAGTCAGAACTTAAATGTTCTGACAGGTTGTGTTCTTCTGTTCTTGTTGTCTTGTGTTGTGTGTTTCTGTGTTGTCTTGCAGCTGAAGCTTTTAAAGTAGCATAAGATCAACATGTCAGAATTTAAATGTTCTGACCGGTTTTGTTCGTGTTGTCTTGTGTTGTGTGTTTCTGTGTTGTCTTTCAGCTGAGGCTTTTAAAGGAGCATTAGATCAAAAAGTCAGAACTTAAATGTTCTGACAGGTTGTGTTCTTCTGTTCTTGTTGTCTTGTGTTGTGTGTTTTTGTGTTGTCTTGCAGCTGAGGCTTTTAAAGAAGCATTAGATCAACAAGTCAGAACTTAAATGTTCTGACAGGTTGTGGTCTTCTGTTCTTGTTGTCTTGTGTTGTGTGTTTTTGTGTTGTCTTGCAGCTGAGGCTTTTAAAGAAGCATGAGATCAACATGTCAGAACTTAAATGTTCTGACAGGTTGTGTTCTTGTGTTCTTGTTTTCTTGTGTTGTGTGTTTCTGTGTTGTCTTGCAACTGGGGCTTTTAAAGAAGAATTATATCAACTTGTCAGAACTTAAATGTTTTGACCGGTTGTGTTATTGTTGTCTTGTGTTGTGTGTTTCTGTGTTATCTTGCAGCTGAGTATTTTAAAGAGGCATTAGATCAACAAGTCAGAACTTAAATGTTCTGACAGGGTGTGTTCTTGTTCTTTTGTGTTGTGTGTTTTTGTGTTGTCTTGCAGCTGAGGCTTTTAAAGAAGCATGAGATCAACATGTCAGAACTTAAATGTTTTGACAGGTTGTGTTCTTGTGTTCTTGTTGTCTTGTTTTGTGTGTTTCTGTGTTGTCTTGCAGCTGAGGCTTTTAAATGAGCATTAGATCAAAAAGTCAGAACTTAAATGTTCTGACAAGTTGTATTCTTGTTGTCTTGTGTTGTGTGTTTCTGTGTTGTCTTGCAACTGGGGCTTTTAAAGGAGCATTAGATAAACATGTCAGAATTTAAATGTTCTAACAGGGTGTGTTCTTGTTGTCTTGTGTAGTGTGTTTTTATGTTGTCTTGCAGCTGAGGCTTTTAATGGAGCATTAGATCAACTTGTCAGAAATTAAATGTTTTGACCGGTTGTGTTCTTGTTGTCTTGTGTTGTGTGTTTTTGTGTTGTCTTGCAGCTGAGGCTTTTAAAGAAGCATTAGATCAACAAGTCAGAACTTAAATGTTCTGACAGGGTGTGTTCTTGTATTCTTGTTGTCTTGTGTGTTTCTGTGTTGCCTTGCAACTGGGGCTTTTAAAGGAGCATTCGATCAACTTTTCAGAATTTAAATGTTCTGACAGGGTGTGTTCTTGTG
This sequence comes from Gobius niger, assembly GCF_951799975.1. Lineage (NCBI taxonomy): Eukaryota > Metazoa > Chordata > Actinopteri > Gobiiformes > Gobiidae > Gobius > Gobius niger. The sequence continues at coordinate 4,247,420 of NC_136853.1, read as the reverse complement.
TTCTTGTTGTCTTTGTTGTGTGTTTTTGTGTTGTCTTGCAGCTGAGGCTTTTAAAGGAGCATTAGATCAAAAAGTCAGAACCTAAATGTTCTGACAGGTTGTGTTCTTTTGTTTATGTTTTCTTGTGTTGTGTGTTTCTGTGTTGTCTTGCAGCTGAGGCTTTTAAAGGATTATTAGATCAACTTGTCAGAACTTAAATGTTTTGACCGGTTGTGTTCTTGTTGTCTTGTTGTCTTGTGTTGTGTGTTTCTGTGTTGTCTTTCAGCTGAGACTTTTAAAGGAGCATTAGATCAAAAAGTCAGAACTTAAATGTTCTGACAGGTTGTTTTCTTCTGTTCTTGTTGTCTTGTGTTGTGTGTTTCTGTGTTGTCTTGCAGCTGAGGCTTTTAAAGAAGCATAAGATCAACATGTCAGAATTAAATGTTCTGACCGGTTGTGTTCGTGTTGTCTTGTGTTGTGTGTTTCTGTGTTGTCTTTCAGCTGAGGCTTTTAAAGGAGCATTAGATCAAAAAGTCAGAACTTAAATGTTCTGACAGGTTGTGTTCTTCTGTTCTTGTTGTCTTGTGTTGTGTGTTTTTGTGTTGTCTTGCAGCTGAGGCTTTTAATGGAGCATTAGATCAACTTGTCAGAAATTAAATGTTTTGACCGGTTGTGTTCTTGTTGTCTTGTGTTGTGTGTTTCTGTGTTGTCTTGCAGCTGAGGCTTTTAAAGGAGCATTAGATCAACTTGTCAGAATGTATATGTTCTGAGAGGTTCTGTTCTTCTGTTCTTGTTTTCTTGTGTTGTGTGTTTCTGTGTTATCTTGCAGCTGAGTATTTTAAAGAAGCATTAGATCAACAAGTCAGAACTTAAATGTTCTGACAGGGTGTGTTCTTGTTCTTTTGTGTTGTGTGTTTTTGTGTTGTCTTGCAGCTGAGTCTTTTAAAGGAGCATTAGATCAACAAGTCAGAACTTAAATGTTCTGACAGGTTGTGTTCTTGTGTTCCTGTTGTCTTGTGCTGTGTTTCTGTGTTGTCTTGCAGCTGAGGCTTTTAAAGGAGCATTAGATCAACAAGTAAGAACTTAAATGTTCTGACAGGTTGTGTTCTTCTGTTCTTGTTTTCTTGTGTTGTGTGTTTCTGTGTTGTCTTGCAGCTGAGGCTTTAATGGAGCATTAGATCAACTTGTCAGAACTTAAATGTTTTGACCGGTTGTGTTCTTGTTGTCTTGTTGTCTTGTGTTGTGTGTTTCTGTGTTGTCTTTCAGCTGAGACTTTTAAAGGAGCATTAGATCAAAAAGTCAGAACTTAAATGTTCTGACAGGTTGTTTTCTTCTGTTCTTGTTGTCTTGTGTTGTGTGTTTCTGTGTTGTCTTGCAGCTGAGGCTTTTAAAGAAGCATAAGATCAACATGTCAGAATTTAAATGTTCTGACCGGTTGTGTTCGTGTTGTCTTGTGTTGTGTGTTTCTGTGTTGTCTTTCAGCTGAGGCTTTTAAAGGAGCATTAGATCAAAAAGTCAGAACTTAAATGTTCTGACAGGTTGTGTTCTTCTGTTCTTGTTGTCTTGTGTTGTGTGTTTTTGTGTTGTCTTGCAGCTGAGGCTTTTAAAGAAGCATTAGATCAACAAGTCAGAACTTAAATGTTCTGACAGGTTGTGTTCTTCTGTTCTTGTTGTCTTGTGTTGTGTGTTTCTGTGTTGTCTTGCAGCTGAGGCTTTTAAAGTAGCATAAGATCAACATGTCAGAATTTAAATGTTCTGACCGGTTGTGTTCGTGTTGTCTTGTGTTGTGTGTTTCTGTGTTGTCTTTCAGCTGAGGCTTTTAAAGGAGCATTAGATCAAAAAGTCAGAACTTAAATGTTCTGACAGGTTGTGTTCTTCTGTTCTTTTTGTCTTGTGTTGTGTGTTTTTGTGTTGTCTTGCAGCTGAGGCTTTTAAAGAAGCATTAGATCAACAAGTCAGAACTTAAATGTTCTGACAGGTTGTGTTCTTCTGTTCTTGTTGTCTTGTGTTGTGTGTTTTTGTGTTGTCTTGCAGCTGAGGCTTTTAAAGAAGCATGAGATCAACATGTCAGAACTTAAATGTTCTGACAGGTTGTGTTCTTGTGTTCTTGTTTTCTTGTGTTGTGTGTTTCTGTGTTGTCTTGCAACTGGGGCTTTTAAAGAAGAATTATATCAACTTGTCAGAACTTAAATGTTTTGACCGGTTGTGTTATTGTTGTCTTGTGTTGTGTGTTTCTGTGTTATCTTGCAGCTGAGTATTTTAAAGAGGCATTAGATCAACAAGTCAGAACTTAAATGTTCTGACAGGGTGTGTTCTTGTTCTTTTGTGTTGTGTGTTTTTGTGTTGTCTTGCAGCTGAGGCTTTTAAAGGAGCATTAGATCAAAAAGTCAGAACTTAAATGTTCTGACAGGTTGTGTTCTTCTGTTCTTGTTGTCTTGTGTTGTGTGTTTTTGTGTTGTCTTGCAGCTGAGGCTTTTAAAGAAGCATTAGATCAACAAGTCAGAACTTAAATGTTCTGACAGGTTGTGGTCTTCTGTTCTTGTTGTCTTGTGTTGTGTGTTTTTGTGTTGTCTTGCAGCTGAGGCTTTTAAAGAAGCATGAGATCAACATGTCAGAACTTAAATGTTCTGACAGGTTGTGTTCTTGTGTTCTTGTTTTCTTGTGTTGTGTGTTTCTGTGTTGTCTTGCAACTGGGGCTTTTAAAGAAGAATTATATCAACTTGTCAGAACTTAAATGTTTTGACCGGTTGTGTTATTGTTGTCTTGTGTTGTGTGTTTCTGTGTTATCTTGCAGCTGAGTATTTTAAAGAGGCATTAGATCAACAAGTCAGAACTTAAATGTTCTGACAGGGTGTGTTCTTGTTCTTTTGTGTTGTGTGTTTTTGTGTTGTCTTGCAGCTGAGGCTTTTAAAGAAGCATGAGATCAACATGTCAGAACTTAAATGTTTTGACAGGTTGTGTTCTTGTGTTCTTGTTGTCTTGTTTTGTGTGTTTCTGTGTTGTCTTGCAGCTGAGGCTTTTAAATGAGCATTAGATCAAAAAGTCAGAACTTAAATGTTCTGACAAGTTGTATTCTTGTTGTCTTGTGTTGTGTGTTTCTGTGTTGTCTTGCAACTGGGGCTTTTAAAGGAGCATTAGATAAACATGTCAGAATTTAAATGTTCTAACAGGGTGTGTTCTTGTTGTCTTGTGTAGTGTGTTTTTATGTTGTCTTGCAGCTGAGGCTTTTAATGGAGCATTAGATCAACTTGTCAGAAATTAAATGTTTTGACCGGTTGTGTTCTTGTTGTCTTGTGTTGTGTGTTTTTGTGTTGTCTTGCAGCTGAGGCTTTTAAAGAAGCATTAGATCAACAAGTCAGAACTTAAATGTTCTGACAGGGTGTGTTCTTGTATTCTTGTTGTCTTGTGTGTTTCTGTGTTGCCTTGCAACTGGGGCTTTTAAAGGAGCATTCGATCAACTTTTCAGAATTTAAATGTTCTGACAGGGTGTGTTCTTGTGTTCTTGTTGTCTTTGTTGTGTGTTTTTGTGTTGTCTTGCAGCTGAGGCTTTTAAAGGAGCATTAGATCAAAAAGTCAGAACCTAAATGTTCTGACAGGTTGTGTTCTTTTGTTTATGTTTTCTTGTGTTGTGTGTTTCTGTGTTGTCTTGCAGCTGAGGCTTTTAAAGGATTATTAGATCAACTTGTCAGAACTTAAATGTTTTGACCGGTTGTGTTCTTGTTGTCTTGTTGTCTTGTGTTGTGTGTTTCTGTGTTGTCTTTCAGCTGAGACTTTTAAAGGAGCATTAGATCAAAAAGTCAGAACTTAAATGTTCTGACAGGTTGTTTTCTTCTGTTCTTGTTGTCTTGTGTTGTGTGTTTCTGTGTTGTCTTGCAGCTGAGGCTTTTAAAGAAGCATAAGATCAACATGTCAGAATTAAATGTTCTGACCGGTTGTGTTCGTGTTGTCTTGTGTTGTGTGTTTCTGTGTTGTCTTTCAGCTGAGGCTTTTAAAGGAGCATTAGATCAAAAAGTCAGAACTTAAATGTTCTGACAGGTTGTGTTCTTCTGTTCTTGTTGTCTTGTGTTGTGTGTTTTTGTGTTGTCTTGCAGCTGAGGCTTTTAATGGAGCATTAGATCAACTTGTCAGAAATTAAATGTTTTGACCGGTTGTGTTCTTGTTGTCTTGTGTTGTGTGTTTCTGTGTTGTCTTGCAGCTGAGGCTTTTAAAGGAGCATTAGATCAACTTGTCAGAATGTATATGTTCTGAGAGGTTCTGTTCTTCTGTTCTTGTTTTCTTGTGTTGTGTGTTTCTGTGTTATCTTGCAGCTGAGTATTTTAAAGAAGCATTAGATCAACAAGTCAGAACTTAAATGTTCTGACAGGGTGTGTTCTTGTTCTTTTGTGTTGTGTGTTTTTGTGTTGTCTTGCAGCTGAGTCTTTTAAAGGAGCATTAGATCAACAAGTCAGAACTTAAATGTTCTGACAGGTTGTGTTCTTGTGTTCCTGTTGTCTTGTGCTGTGTTTCTGTGTTGTCTTGCAGCTGAGGCTTTTAAAGGAGCATTAGATCAACAAGTAAGAACTTAAATGTTCTGACAGGTTGTGTTCTTCTGTTCTTGTTTTCTTGTGTTGTGTGTTTCTGTGTTGTCTTGCAGCTGAGGCTTTAATGGAGCATTAGATCAACTTGTCAGAACTTAAATGTTTTGACCGGTTGTGTTCTTGTTGTCTTGTTGTCTTGTGTTGTGTGTTTCTGTGTTGTCTTTCAGCTGAGACTTTTAAAGGAGCATTAGATCAAAAAGTCAGAACTTAAATGTTCTGACAGGTTGTTTTCTTCTGTTCTTGTTGTCTTGTGTTGTGTGTTTCTGTGTTGTCTTGCAGCTGAGGCTTTTAAAGAAGCATAAGATCAACATGTCAGAATTTAAATGTTCTGACCGGTTGTGTTCGTGTTGTCTTGTGTTGTGTGTTTCTGTGTTGTCTTTCAGCTGAGGCTTTTAAAGGAGCATTAGATCAAAAAGTCAGAACTTAAATGTTCTGACAGGTTGTGTTCTTCTGTTCTTGTTGTCTTGTGTTGTGTGTTTTTGTGTTGTCTTGCAGCTGAGGCTTTTAAAGAAGCATTAGATCAACAAGTCAGAACTTAAATGTTCTGACAGGTTGTGTTCTTCTGTTCTTGTTGTCTTGTGTTGTGTGTTTCTGTGTTGTCTTGCAGCTGAGGCTTTTAAAGTAGCATAAGATCAACATGTCAGAATTTAAATGTTCTGACCGGTTGTGTTCGTGTTGTCTTGTGTTGTGTGTTTCTGTGTTGTCTTTCAGCTGAGGCTTTTAAAGGAGCATTAGATCAAAAAGTCAGAACTTAAATGTTCTGACAGGTTGTGTTCTTCTGTTCTTTTTGTCTTGTGTTGTGTGTTTTTGTGTTGTCTTGCAGCTGAGGCTTTTAAAGAAGCATTAGATCAACAAGTCAGAACTTAAATGTTCTGACAGGTTGTGTTCTTCTGTTCTTGTTGTCTTGTGTTGTGTGTTTTTGTGTTGTCTTGCAGCTGAGGCTTTTAAAGAAGCATGAGATCAACATGTCAGAACTTAAATGTTCTGACAGGTTGTGTTCTTGTGTTCTTGTTTTCTTGTGTTGTGTGTTTCTGTGTTGTCTTGCAACTGGGGCTTTTAAAGAAGAATTATATCAACTTGTCAGAACTTAAATGTTTTGACCGGTTGTGTTATTGTTGTCTTGTGTTGTGTGTTTCTGTGTTATCTTGCAGCTGAGTATTTTAAAGAGGCATTAGATCAACAAGTCAGAACTTAAATGTTCTGACAGGGTGTGTTCTTGTTCTTTTGTGTTGTGTGTTTTTGTGTTGTCTTGCAGCTGAGGCTTTTAAATGAGCATTAGATCAAAAAGTCAGAACTTAAATGTTCTGACAAGTTGTATTCTTGTTGTCTTGTGTTGTGTGTTTCTGTGTTGTCTTGCAACTGGGGCTTTTAAAGGAGCATTAGATAAACATGTCAGAATTTAAATGTTCTAACAGGGTGTGTTCTTGTTGTCTTGTGTAGTGTGTTTTTATGTTGTCTTGCAGCTGAGGCTTTTAATGGAGCATTAGATCAACTTGTCAGAAATTAAATGTTTTGACCGGTTGTGTTCTTGTTGTCTTGTGTTGTGTGTTTTTGTGTTGTCTTGCAGCTGAGGCTTTTAAAGAAGCATTAGATCAACAAGTCAGAACTTAAATGTTCTGACAGGGTGTGTTCTTGTATTCTTGTTGTCTTGTGTGTTTCTGTGTTGCCTTGCAACTGGGGCTTTTAAAGGAGCATTCGATCAACTTTTCAGAATTTAAATGTTCTGACAGGGTGTGTTCTTGTGTTCTTGTTGTCTTTGTTGTGTGTTTTTGTGTTGTCTTGCAGCTGAGTCTTTTAAAGGAGCATTAGATCAACAAGTCAGAACTTAAATGTTCTGACAGGTTGTGTTCTTGTGTTCCTGTTGTCTTGTGCTGTGTTTCTGTGTTGTCTTGCAGCTGAGGCTTTTAAAGGAGCATTAGATCAACAAGTAAGAACTTAAATGTTCTGACAGGTTGTGTTCTTCTGTTCTTGTTTTCTTGTGTTGTGTGTTTCTGTGTTGTCTTGCAGCTGAGGCTTTAATGGAGCATTAGATCAACTTGTCAGAACTTAAATGTTTTGACCGGTTGTGTTCTTGTTGTCTTGTTGTCTTGTGTTGTGTGTTTCTGTGTTGTCTTTCAGCTGAGACTTTTAAAGGAGCATTAGATCAAAAAGTCAGAACTTAAATGTTCTGACAGGTTGTTTTCTTCTGTTCTTGTTGTCTTGTGTTGTGTGTTTCTGTGTTGTCTTGCAGCTGAGGCTTTTAAAGAAGCATAAGATCAACATGTCAGAATTTAAATGTTCTGACCGGTTGTGTTCGTGTTGTCTTGTGTTGTGTGTTTCTGTGTTGTCTTTCAGCTGAGGCTTTTAAAGGAGCATTAGATCAAAAAGTCAGAACTTAAATGTTCTGACAGGTTGTGTTCTTCTGTTCTTGTTGTCTTGTGTTGTGTGTTTTTGTGTTGTCTTGCAGCTGAGGCTTTTAAAGAAGCATTAGATCAACAAGTCAGAACTTAAATGTTCTGACAGGTTGTGTTCTTCTGTTCTTGTTGTCTTGTGTTGTGTGTTTCTGTGTTGTCTTGCAGCTGAGGCTTTTAAAGTAGCATAAGATCAACATGTCAGAATTTAACCCCTTAACGCCTGAACTAATTTCCCATTATATAAAAAAAATTATTATCAGTGTTTTTGCTTTCAAGCTGATGCTAAATTAAGTGGAGATTGTAAATTTTTATGTCGCACATAGTATAGATATAGTTTTAGGTATGTTGCCAATCGGCAACAACAGGCATAAGTGCAATTTTGGGTATGTTGTAATTCGGCAACAACAGGCAAAAGTTGTAAATGTATGAAAATGACAAAATGTATTTATTCACAATTATTACAAATGTAAATGCACTGTAAGATACACTGAACACTTGTGTATTCAGGTTAGGATATTAGAACAGTAAACAGAGCTAACGCTTTTCACTAAATTCTTGCAAAGTGTTGATTTTGAGCAGCTGATGCCGTCCTGCAGCAGCAGCACTGGTAACAGGAAGGGCATCAGGATGTTCAGTATCTTCATTACTGCTGTTCCTGTCATCAGTGCCTTCCCTGCTGCTGCTGTTTTCATCACCTGATGTAGGGAGGTGAAAAAAAAGCACTTTATAAAGGTGCAGACAATTTATCTACAAAATATGTACAATTTGTATGACTAATTATCAGATTTTGCTCCCTTTCCTGAGGTTTTATAATACATTGTACATCAGATACCTCTATGTACCATTACTTATTTGCAAATTATATTATAATTGCACATTATTTTCGGACGTGGAACTCTTGTTTGTGGTCCAGTAGGTCCACCTTGTGGTCGCTTTGCAAACAACACCAACGGTTTCATTTTGTTCTGTGTAAAAAAAGGGCTAACTTTTTTTTTTATATCTTTGTATGTTATTGTTACAATGATTATAGAATTTCACTAAAATGGCATGTTCTAAAAAACGTTTTAGCACTGTAATACATCTAAATACTACTAAAATGCGGTCACTGTGGCCACCAGATGGAGCTACTGCAGTTTTCCTTTATGGCCTGATGTTGCCGATTGGCAACGTACCTAAATCTTCAAATAACAAAAAAAAAATCCATCACACGAAGTTCATTCCAATCAATAATCTAAAGATGGAAACAAGGAGCTGCTGCATAATTTTATTTTAGCACAACTCAATTTACATTTGAAGATTTCATCAAAGTTGCTGCCTCGATTTGCAGAAATGCTATTTCCGCTAAATAGCTACCATGACCCGCTTGTGGTTCCTTCTCTGACCGGTCCTACGAGAAACTAGTGCTTGCAAAACGTTCCTAGGTACGGCATGGATGTGCGCAAACAGGTATCAAGGGAAAACGTGCGTTATTTTAGCCACAGTCTGGCAAGAAGAGGTATGTTGCCGATTTACGCCAATAGGCGTTAAGGGGTTAAATGTTCTGACCGGTTGTGTTCGTGTTGTCTTGTGTTGTGTGTTTCTGTGTTGTCTTTCAGCTGAGGCTTTTAAAGGAGCATTAGATCAAAAAGTCAGAACTTAAATGTTCTGACAGGTTGTGTTCTTCTGTTCTTGTTGTCTTGTGTTGTGTGTTTTTGTGTTGTCTTGCAGCTGAGGCTTTTAAAGAAGCATTAGATCAACAAGTCAGAACTTAAATGTTCTGACAGGTTGTGTTCTTCTGTTCTTGTTGTCTTGTGTTGTGTGTTTTTGTGTTGTCTTGCAGCTGAGGCTTTTAAAGAAGCATGAGATCAACATGTCAGAACTTAAATGTTCTGACAGGTTGTGTTCTTGTGTTCTTGTTTTCTTGTGTTGTGTGTTTCTGTGTTGTCTTGCAACTGGGGCTTTTAAAGAAGAATTATATCAACTTGTCAGAACTTAAATGTTTTGACCGGTTGTGTTATTGTTGTCTTGTGTTGTGTGTTTCTGTGTTATCTTGCAGCTGAGTATTTTAAAGAGGCATTAGATCAACAAGTCAGAACTTAAATGTTCTGACAGGGTGTGTTCTTGTTCTTTTGTGTTGTGTGTTTTTGTGTTGTCTTGCAGCTGAGGCTTTTAAATGAGCATTAGATCAAAAAGTCAGAACTTAAATGTTCTGACAAGTTGTATTCTTGTTGTCTTGTGTTGTGTGTTTCTGTGTTGTCTTGCAACTGGGGCTTTTAAAGGAGCATTAGATAAACATGTCAGAATTTAAATGTTCTAACAGGGTGTGTTCTTGTTGTCTTGTGTAGTGTGTTTTTATGTTGTCTTGCAGCTGAGGCTTTTAATGGAGCATTAGATCAACTTGTCAGAAATTAAATGTTTTGACCGGTTGTGTTCTTGTTGTCTTGTGTTGTGTGTTTTTGTGTTGTCTTGCAGCTGAGGCTTTTAAAGAAGCATTAGATCAACAAGTCAGAACTTAAATGTTCTGACAGGGTGTGTTCTTGTATTCTTGTTGTCTTGTGTGTTTCTGTGTTGCCTTGCAACTGGGGCTTTTAAAGGAGCATTCGATCAACTTTTCAGAATTTAAATGTTCTGACAGGGTGTGTTCTTGTGTTCTTGTTGTCTTTGTTGTGTGTTTTTGTGTTGTCTTGCAGCTGAGGCTTTTAAAGGAGCATTAGATCAAAAAGTCAGAACCTAAATGTTCTGACAGGTTGTGTTCTTTTGTTTATGTTTTCTTGTGTTGTGTGTTTCTGTGTTGTCTTGCAGCTGAGGCTTTTAAAGGATTATTAGATCAACTTGTCAGAACTTAAATGTTTTGACCGGTTGTGTTCTTGTTGTCTTGTGTTGTGTGTTTCTGTGTTGTCTTGCAGCTGAGGCTTTTAAAGGAGCATTAGATCAACTTGTCAGAATGTATATGTTCTGAGAGGTTCTGTTCTTCTGTTCTTGTTTTCTTGTGTTGTGTGTTTCTGTGTTATCTTGCAGCTGAGTATTTTAAAGAAGCATTAGATCAACAAGTCAGAACTTAAATGTTCTGACAGGGTGTGTTCTTGTTCTTTTGTGTTGTGTGTTTTTGTGTTGTCTTGCAGCTGAGGCTTTTAAAGAAGCATGAGATCAACAAGTCAGAATTTAAATTTTCTGACAGGTTGTGTTCTTGTGTTCTTGTTGTCTTGTATTGTGTGTTTCTGTGTTGTCTTGCAGCTGAGGCTTTTAAAGAAGCATTAGATCAACAAGTCAGAACTTAAATGTTCTGACAGGGTGTGTTCTTGTTCTTTTGTGTTGTGTGTTTTTGTGTTGTCTTGCAGCTGAGGCTTTTAAAGAAGCATGAGATCAACAAGTCAGAATTTAAATTTTCTGACAGGTTGTGTTCTTGTGTTCTTGTCTTGTGTTGTGTGTTTCTGTGTTGTCTTGCAGCTGAGGCTTTTAATGGAGCATTAGATCAACTTGTCAGAAATTAAATGTTTTGACAGGTTGTGTTATTGTGTTCTTGTCTTGTTTTGTGTGTTTCTGTGTTGTCTTTCAGCTGAGGCTTTTAAAGGAGCATTAGATCAAAAAGTCAGAACTTAAATGTTCTGACAGGTTGTTTTCTTCTGTTCTTGTTGTCTTGTGTTGTGTGTTTCTGTGTTGTCTTGCAGCTGAGGCTTTTAAAGAAGCATAAGATCAACATGTCAGAATTTAAATGTTCTGACAGGGTATGTTCTTGTGTTCTTGTTCTTTTGTGTTGTGTGTTTTTGTGTTGTCTTTCAGCTGAGGTTTTTAAAGGAGCATTAGATCAACTTGTCAGAACTTATCTGTGCTGACAGGTTGTGTTCTTGTGTTCTTGTTGTCTTGTGTTGTGTGTTTCTGTGTAGTCTTGCAGCTGAGGCTTTTAAAGAAGCATGAGATCAACATGTCAGAATTTAAATGTTCTGACAGGGTTTGTTCTTGTGTTCTTGTTGTCTGTTGTGTGTTTCTGTGTCGTCTTGCAGCTGAGGCTTTTAAAGGAGCATTAGATCAAAAAGTCAGAACTTAAATGTTCTGACAAGTTGTATTCTTGTTGTCATGTGTTGTGTGTTTCTGTGTTGTCTTGCAACTGGGGCTTTTAAAGAAGCATTATATCAACTTGTCAGAACTTAAATGTTTTGACCGGTTGTGTTATTGTTGTCTTGTGTTGTGTGTTTCTGTGTTATCTTGCAGCTGAGTCTTTTAAAGAGGCATTAGATCAACAAGTCAGAACTTAAAGGAGCTATATCATACTATTTTAGCCATTCCAAAGTTAAGTATAGGCATTTATATGATATATTGTACCTCTACCACTATGGAGCACTCATTTTTGTGATAAATATAAGTGTTTTCTGGAGGTATTTTTCGAACCCGGAAGACACAACGCTTCGATTCAGTTAACTCCGCCCCCTCTCTCCGCGCATACAACTTTACCGTAATATAAATAAACAACAATAAGTGAAGTCACTTCACGATGCAGTTATACGGAGTTGACATCTGCAACACAGCTTCATAAATGGCTAAGACACACAAGCTAATATGCTAACACACAAGCTAACACGCGTTTGGATTGACTCACCGCTCTGGTCCATCGCTGTTTACATTATGGGACTCGCGTTGGTTATAAAAGTGAATCCACTTTGATTCTGGTGAAGGTTCACCAAACATCCATCAGAGACAGTCACAGAAAAACAATATTTTGGTGATAGTCGCTGAATCCAGGAGAAAAAAAACGCTGAGTGGCCTCTTCCTGAAAAAGGCTGAATAAACTCCTCGTCCTCATAGCCAAACGCGCTTCTTTTTCTCCGTGACATGATCGTTAGTTAAGAATGAAGAACAGATGTGTCCAGAGTAGGTAACGAGCTCCATCTTCACAGCTGCAGCGCAAACATGACTGATCTGTTCAGACGCGATGTGTTTGTTTTGGCCACAGCTGACCTGGAAGCACTTCGGGCACATCCTTTTTTTTTTTTTCTTTTTTTTTTTTTTTTACTCTTTGTTTCTCCCTTACGACAGAAATAATGAAAACGCTGTTTTACAAATTAAAATCAGGCCGTAAGCATAGAATTAAGACATTACATTACAGACGTCGAGCACTTCCGTTCCGCTGTTACGACACAACTGAACACTCAGTCGTTCACCAGGAGAGAGAGGAGCAGCTGCTCAGAGAGCAGGATTCAGGAGGATTACTGAGAGCTGCGTGAATGAAGCCACAAACCACTCTGGGGGTGTTTTTGATAAGGAAATAGCATAACAACATGGCTAAAAGCAACAAAAAGTCGATTTTGCATGATATAGGACCTCTAAATGTTCTGACAGGGTGTGTTCTTGTTCTTTTGTGTTGTGTGTTTTTGTGTTGTCTTGCAGCTGAGGCTTTTAAAGAAGCATGAGATCAACATGTCAGAACTTAAATGTTTTGACAGGTTGTGTTCTTGTGTTCTTGTTGTCTTGTATTGTGTGTTTCTGTGTTGTCTTGCAACTGGGGCTTTTAAAGGAGCATTAGATCAACATGTCAGAATTTAAATGTTCTAACAGGGTGTGTTCTTATTGTCTTGTGTAGTGTGTTTTTATGTTGTCTTGCAGCTGAGGCTTTTAATGGAGCATTAGATCAACTTGTCAGAAATTAAATGTTTTGACCGGTTGTGTTCTTGTTGTCTTGTGTTGTGTGTTTCTGTGTTGTCTTGCAGCTGAGGCTTTTAAAGAAGCATGAGATCAACATCTCAGAATTTAAATGTTCTGACAGGGTTTGTTCTTGTGTTCTTGTTGTCTGTTGTGTGTTTCTGTGTTGTCTTGCAGCTGAGGATTTTAAATGAGCATTAGATCAACTTGTCAGAACTTAAATGTTTTGACCGGTTGTGTTCTTGTGTTATTGTTGTCTTGTGTCGTGTGTTTTTGTGTTGTCTTGCCGCTGATGCTTTTAAAGAAGCATTAGATCAACAAGTCAGAACTTAAATGTTCTGACAGGGTTTGTTCTATTGTTCTTTTTGTCTTTTGTTGTGTGATTTTGTGTTGTCTTGCAGCTGAAGCTTTTAAAGGAGCATTAGATCAACTTGTCAGAACTTAAATGTTCTGACAGGGTGTGTTCTTGTTCTTTTGTGTTGTGTGTTTTTGTGTTGTCTTGCAGCTGAGACTTTTAAAGAAGCATTAGATCAACAAGTCAGAACTTAAATGTTCTGACAGGGTGTGTTCTTGTATTCTTGTTGTCTTGTGTGTTTCTGTGTTGCCTTGCAACTGGGGCTTTTAAAGGAGCATTCGATCAACTTTTCAGAATTTAAATGTTCTGACAGGGTGTGTTCTTGTGTTCTTGTTGTCTTTGTTGTGTGTTTTTGTGTTGTCTTGCAGCTGAGGCTTTTAAAGGAGCATTAGATCAACATCTCAGAATTTAAATGTTCTGACAGGTTGTTTTCTTCTGTTCTTGTTGTCTTGTGTTGTGTGTTTCTGTGTTGTCTTGCAGCTGAGGCTTTTAAAGAAGCATAAGATCAACATGTCAGAATTTAAATGTTCTGACAGGGTGTGTTCTTGTTCTTTTGTGTTGTGTGTTTTTGTGTTGTCTTGCAGCTGAGGCTTTTAAAGAAGCTTGAGATCAACAAGTCAGAATTGAAATGTTCTGACAGGTTGTGTTCTTGTGTTCTTGTTGTCTTGTATTGTGTGTTTCTGTGTTGTCTTGCAGCTGGGGCTTTTAAAGAAACATGAGATCAACATGTCAGAATTTAAATGTTCTGACAGGTTGTGTTCTTGTTGTCTTGTATTGTGTGTTTCTGTGTTGTCTTGCAGCTGAGGCTTTTAAAAAAGCATGAGATCAACATGTCAGAACTTACATGTTTTGACAGGTTGTGTTCTTGTGTTCTTGTTGTCTTGTATTGTGTGTTTCTGTGTAGTCTTGCAGCTGAGGCTTTTAAAGAAGCATGAGATCAACATGTCAGAATTTAAATGTTCTGACAGGGTTTGTTCTTGTGTTCTTGTTGTCTGTTGTGTGTTTCTGTGTCGTCTTGCAGCTGAGGCTTTTAAAGGAGCATTAGATCAAAAAGTCAGAACTTAAATGTTCTGACAAGTTGTATTCTTGTTGTCATGTGTTGTGTGTTTCTGTGTTGTCTTACAACTGGGGCTTTTAAAGGAGCATTAGATCAACAAGTCAGAACTTAAATGTTCTGACAGGTTGTGTTCTTCTGTTCTTGTTGTCTTGTGTTGTGTGTTTTTGTGTTGTCTTGCAGCTGATGCTTTTAAAGAAGCATGAGATCAACATGTCAGAACTTAAATGTTCTGACAGGTTGTGTTCTTGTGTTCTTGTTCTTTTGTGTTGTGTGTTTCTGTGTTGTCTTGCAGCTGAGGCTTTTAAAGGAGCATTAGATCAACATGTCTAAACTTAAATGTTCTGACAGGTTGTGTTCTTCTGTTCTTGTTTTCTTGTGCTGTGTGTTTCTGTGTAGTCTTGCAGCTGAGGCTTTTAAAGAAGCATGAGATCAACATGTCAGAATTTAAGTGTTCTGACAGGGTTTGTTCTTGTGTTCTTGTTGTCTGTTGTGTGTTTCTCTGTCGTCTTGCAGCTGAGGCTTTTAAAGGAGCATTAGATCAAAAAGTCAGAACTTAAATGTTCTGACAAGTTGTATTCTTGTTGTCATGTGTTGTGTGTTTTTGTGTTGTCTTGCAGCTGATGCTTTTAAAGAAGCATGAGATCAACATGTCAGAACTTAAATGTTCTGACAGGTTGTGTTCTTGTGTTCTTGTTCTTTTGTGTTGTGTGTTTCTGTGTTGTCTTGCAGCTGAGGCTTTTAAAGGAGCATTAGATCAACATGTCTAAACTTAAATGTTCTGACAGGTTGTGTTCTTCTGTTCTTGTTTTCTTGTGCTGTGTGTTTCTGTGTAGTCTTGCAGCTGAGGCTTTTAAAGAAGCATGAGATCAACATGTCAGAATTTAAGTGTTCTGACAGGGTTTGTTCTTGTGTTCTTGTTGTCTGTTGTGTGTTTCTCTGTCGTCTTGCAGCTGAGGCTTTTAAAGGAGCATTAGATCAAAAAGTCAGAACTTAAATGTTCTGACAAGTTGTATTCTTGTTGTCATGTGTTGTGTGTTTCTGTGTTGTCTTACAACTGGGGCTTTTAAAGGAGCATTAGATCAACAAGTCAGAACTTAAATGTTCTGACAGGTTGTGTTCTTCTGTTCTTGTTGTCTTGTGTTGTGTGTTTTTGTGTTGTCTTGCAGCTGATGCTTTTAAAGAAGCATGAGATCAACATGTCAGAACTTAAATGTTCTGACAGGTTGTGTTCTTGTGTTCTTGTTCTTTTGTGTTGTGTGTTTCTGTGTTGTCTTGCAGCTGAGGCTTTTAAAGGAGCATTAGATCAACATGTCTAAACTTAAATGTTCTTACAGGTTGTGTTCTTCTGTTCTTGTTTTCTTGTGTTGTGTGTTTCTGTGTAGTCTTGCAGCTGAGGCTTTTAAAGAAGCATGAGATCAACATGTCAGAATTTAAGTGTTCTGACAGGGTTTGTTCTTGTGTTCTTGTTGTCTGTTGTGTGTTTCTCTGTCGTCTTGCAGCTGAGGCTTTTAAAGGAGCATTAGATCAAAAAGTCAGAACTTAAATGTTCTGACAAGTTGTATTCTTGTTGTCATGTGTTGTGTGTTTCTGTGTTGTCTTACAACTGGGGCTTTTAAAGGAGCATTATATCAACTTGTCAGAACTTAAATGTTTTGACCGGTTGTGTTATTGTTGTCTTGTGTTGTGTGTTTCTGTGTTGTCTTGCAGCTGAGGCTTTTAAAGGAGCATTAGATCAACTTGTCAGAACTTATATGTTCTGACAGGTTGTGTTCTTCTGTTCTTGTAGTCTTGTGTTGTGTGTTTCTGTGTTGTCTTGCAGCTGAGGCTTTTAAAGGAGCATTAGATCAAAAAGTCAGAACTTAAATGTTCTGACAAGTTGTATTCTTGTTGTCTTGTGTTGTGTGTTTCTGTGTTGTCTTGCAGCTGAGGCTTTTAAAGGATTATTAGATCAACTTGTAAGAACTTAAATGTTTTGACCGGTTGTGTTCTTGTTGTCTTGTGTTGTGTGTTTCTGTGTTATCTTGCAGCTGAGTATTTTAAAGAAGCATTAGATCAACAAGTCAGAACTTAAATGTTCTGACAGGGTGTGTTCTTGTTCTTTTGTGTTGTGTGTTTTTGTGTTGTTTTGCAGCTGAGGCTTTTAAAGAAGCATGAGATCAACATGTCAGAACTTAAATGTTTTGACAGGTTGTGTTCTTGTTGTCTTGTGTTGTGTGTTTCTGTGTTGTCTTTCAGCTGAGGCTTTTAATGAAGCATGAGATCAACATGTCAGAATTTAAATGTTCTGACAGGTTGTGTTCTTGTGTTCTTGTTGTCTTGCGTTGTGTGTTTCTGTGTTGTCTTGCAGCTGAGGCTTTTAAAGAAGCATTAGATCAAAAAGTCAGAACTTAAATGTTCTGACCGGTTGTGTTCTTCTGTTCTTGTAGTCTTGTGTTGTATGTTTCTGTGTTGTCTTGCAGCTGAGGCTTTTAAAGAAGCATTAGATCAACGTTTCAGAACTTAAATGTTTTGACAGGTTGTGTTCTTGTGTTCTTGTTGTCTTGTATTGTGTGTTTCTGTGTTGTCTTGCAGCTGAGGCTTTTAAAGAAGCATTAGATCAACAAGTCAGAACTTAAATGTTTTGACAGGTTGTGTTCTTGTGTTCTTGTTGTCTTGTGTTGTGTGTTTCTGTGTTGTCTTGCAGATGAGGCTTTTAAAGAAGCATGAGATCAACAAGTCAGAACTTAAATGTTTTGACAGGTTGTGTTCTTGTTTTCTTGTCTTGTGTTGTGTGTTTCTGTGTTGTCTTGCAGCTGAGGCTTTTAATGGAGCATTAGATCAGCTTGTCAGAAATTAAATGTTTTGACCGGTTGTGTTCTTGTTGTCTTGTGTTGTGTGTTTCTGTGTTGTCTTTCAGCTGAGGCTTTTAAAGGAGCATTAGATCAAAAAGTCAGAACTTAAATGTTCTGACAGGTTGTTTTCTTCTGTTCTTGTTGTCTTGTGCTGTGTGTTTCTGTGTTGTCTTGCAGCTGAGGCTTTTAAAGAAGCATAAGATCAACATGTCAGAATTTAAATGTTCTGACAGGGTTTGTTCTTGTGTTCTTGTTGTCTGTTGTGTGTTTCTGTGTCGTCTTGCAGCTGAGGCTTTTAAAGGAGCATTAGATAAAAAAGTCAGAACTTAAATGTTCTGACAAGTTGTATTCTTGTTGTCATGTGTTGTGTGTTTCTGTGTTGTCTTACAACTGGGGCTTTTAAAGGAGCATTAGATCAAAAAGTCAGAACTGAAATGTTCTGACAGGTTGTTTTCTTCTGTTCTTGTTGTCTTGGGTTGTGTGTTTCTGTGTTGTCTTGCAGCTGAGGCTTTTAAAGAAGCATGAGATCAACATGTCAGAATTTAAATGTTCTGACAGGGTTTGTTCTTGTGTTCTTGTTGTCTGTTGTGTGTTTCTGTGTTGTCTTGCAGCTGAGGCTTTTAAAGGAGCATTAGATCAAAAAGTCAAAACTTAAATGTTCTGACAAGTTGTATTCTTGTTGTCTTGTGTTGTGTGTTTCTGTGTTGTCTTGCAACTGGGGCTTTTAAAGGAGCATTAGATCAACTTGTCAGAACTTATATGTTCTTACAGGTTGTGTTCTTCTGTTCTTGTTGTCTTGTGTTGTGTGTTTTTGTGTTGTCTTGCAGCTGAGGCTTTTAAAGAAGCATTAGATCAACAAGTCAGAACTTAAATGTTTTGACAGGTTGTGTTCTTGTGTTCTTGTTGTCTTGTGTTGTGTGTTTCTGTGTTGTCTTGCAGATTAGGCTTTTAAAGAAGCATGAGATCAACAAGTCAGAACTTTAATGTTTTGACAGGTTGTGTTCTTGTGTTCTTGTCATGTGTTGTGTGTTTCTGTGTTGTCTTGCAGCTGAGGCTTTTAAAGGAGCATTAGATCAACAAGTCAGAACTTAAATGTTCTGACAGGTTATGTTCTTGTGTTCTTGTTCTTTTGTGTTGTGTGTTTTTGTGTTGTCTTTCAGCTGAGGTTTTTAAAGGAGCATTAGATCAACTTGTCAGAACTTATCTGTGCTGACAGGTTGTGTTCTTGTGTTCTTGTTGTCTTGTGTTGTGTGTTTCTGTGTAGTCTTGCAGCTGAGGCTTTTAAAGAAGCATGAGATCAACATGTCAGAATTTAAATGTTCTGACAGGGTTTGTTCTTGTGTTCTTGTTGTCTGTTGTGTGTTTCTGTGTCGTCTTGCAGCTGAGGCTTTTAAAGGAGCATTAGATCAAAAAGTCAGAACTTAAATGTTCTGACAGGTTGTATTCTTGTTGTCATGTGTTGTGTGTTTCTGTGTTGTCTTGCAACTGGGGCTTTTAAAGAAGCATTAGATCAACAAGTCAGAACTTAAATGTTCTGACAGGGTGTGTTCTTGTATTCTTGTTGTCTTGTGTGTTTCTGTGTTGCCTTGCAACTGGGGCTTTTAAAGGAGCATTCGATCAACTTTTCAGAATTTAAATGTTCTGACAGGGTGTGTTCTTGTGTTCTTGTTGTCTTTGTTGTGTGTTTTTGTGTTGTCTTGCAGCTGAGGCTTTTAAAGGAGCATTAGATCAAAAAGTCAGAACTTAAATATTCTGACAGGTTGTTTTCTTCTGTTCTTGTTGTCTTGTGTTGTGTGTTTCTGTGTTGTCTTGCAGCTGAGGCTTTTAAAGAAGCATAAGATCAACATGTCAGAATTTAAATGTTCTGACAGGGTATGTTCTTGTGTTCTTGTTCTTTTGTGTTGTGTGTTTTTGTGTTGTCTTTCAGCTGAGGTTTTTAAAGGAGCATTAGATCAACTTGTCAGAACTTATATGTGCTGACAGGTTGTGTTCTTGTGTTCTTGTTGTCTTGTGTTGTGTGTTTCTGTGTTGTCTTGCAGCTGAGTCTTTTAAAGAAGCATTAGATCAACAAGTCAGAACTTAAATGTTCTGATAGGGTGTGTTCTTGTTCTTTTGTGTTGTGTGTTTTTGTGTTGTCTTGCAGCTGAGGCTTTTAAAGAAGCTTGAGATCAACATGTCAGAATTTAAATGTTCTGACAGGTTGTGTTCATGTTGTCTTGTATTGTGTGTTTCTGTGTTGTCTTGCAGCTGGGGCATTTAAAGAAACATGAGATCAACATGTCAGAATTTAAATGTTCTGACAGGTTGTGTTCATGTTGTCTTGTATTGTGTGTTTCTGTGTTGTCTTGCAGCTGAGGCTTTTAAAGAAGCATGAGATCAACATGTCAGAACTTACATGTTTTGACAGGTTGTGTTCTTGTGTTCTTGTTGTCTTGTATTGTGTGTTTCTGTGTTGTCTTGCAGCTGAGGCTTTTAAAGGAGCATTAGATCAACTTGTCAGAACTTAAATGTTTTGACCGGTTGTGTTCTTGTTGTCTTGTGTTGTGTGTTTCTGTGTTGTCTTGCAGCTGAGGATTTTAAATGAGCATTAGATCAACTTGTCAGAACTTATATGTGCTGACAGGTTGTGTTCTTGTGTTCTTGTTGTCTTGTGTTGTGTGTTTCTCTGTAGTCTTGCAGCTGAGGCTTTTAAAGAAGCATGAGATCAACATGTCAGAATTTAAATGTTCTGACAGGGTTTGTTCTTGTGTTCTTGTTGTCTGTTGTGTGTTTCTCTGTCGTCTTGCTGCTGAGGCTTTTAAAGGAGCATTAGATCAAAAAGTCAGAAATTAAATGTTCTGACAAGTTGTATTCTTGTTGTCTTGTGTTGTGTGTTTCTGTGTTGTCTTGCAGCTGAGGCTTTTAAAGGATTATTAGATCAACTTGTCAGAACTTAAATGTTTTGACCGGTTGTGTTCTTGTTGTCTTGTGTTGTGTGTTTCTGTGTTATCTTGCAGCTGAGTATTTTAAAGAAGCATTAGATCAACAAGTCAGAACTTAAATGTTCTGACAGGGTGTGTTCTTGTTGTCTTGTATTGTGTGTTTCTGTGTTGTCTTGCAGCTGAGGCTTTTAAAGAAGCATTAGATCAACTTTTAAGAACTTAAATGTTTTGACAGGTTGTGTTCTTCTGTTCTTGTAGTCTTGTGTTGTATGTTTCTGTGTTGTCTTGCAGCTGAGGCTTTTAAAGAAGCATTAGATCAACGTTTCAGAACTTAAATGTTTTGACAGGTTGTGTTCTTGTGTTCTTGTTGTCTTGTATTGTGTGTTTCTGTGTTGTCTTGCAGCTGAGGCTTTTAAAGAAGCATTAGATCAACAAGTCAGAACTTAAATGTTTTGACAGGTTGTGTTCTTGTGTTCTTGTTGTCTTGTGATGTGTGTTTCTGTGTTGTCTTGCAGATGAGGCTTTTAAAGAAGCATAAGATCAACATGTCAGAATTTAAATGTTCTGACAGGGTATGTTCTTGTGTTCTTGTTCTTTTGTGTTGTGTGTTTCTGTGTTGTCTTGCAGCGGAGGCTTTTAAAGGAGCATTAGATCAACTTGTCAGAACTTATATGTTCTTACAGGTTGTGTTCTTGTGTTCTTGTTGTCTTGTGTTGTGTGTTTCTGTGTTGTCTTGCAGCTGAGGCTTTTAAAGAAGCATGAGATCAACATGTCAGAATTTAAATGTTCTGACAGGGTTTGTTCTTGTGTTCTTGTGTAGTGTGTTTTTATGTTGTCTTGCAGCTGAGGCTTTTAATGGAGCATTAGATCAACATGTCAGAATTTAAATGTTCTGACAGGGTTTGTTCTTGTGTTCTTGTTGTCTGTTGTGTGTTTCTGTGTTGTCTTGCAACTGGGGCTTTTAAAGGAGCATTAGATCAACTTTTCAGAATTTAAATGTTCTGACAGGGTGTGTTCTTGTGTTCTTGTTGTCTTGTGTTGTGTGTTTTTGTGTTGTCTTGCAGCTGAGGCTTTTAAAGGAGCATTAGATCAAAAAGTCAGAACTTAAATGTTCTGACCGGTTGTGTTCTTCTGTTCTTGTTGTCTTGTGTTGTATGTTTCTGTGTTGTATTGCAGATGAGGCTTTTAAAGAAGCATGAGATCAACAAGTCAGAACTTAAAGGTTTTGACAGGTTGTGTTCTTGTGTTCTTGTCTTGTGTTGTGTGTTTCTGTGTTGTCTTGCAGCTGAGGCTTTTAATGGAGCATTAGATCAACTTGTCAGAAATTAAATGTTTTGACCGGTTGTGTTCTTGTTGTCTTGTGTTGTGTGTTTCTGTGTTGTCTTTCAGCTGAGGCTTTTAAAGGAGCATTAGATCAAAAAGTCAGAACTTAAATGTTCTGACAGGTTGTTTTCTTCTGTTCTTGTTGTCTTGTGTTGTGTGTTTCTGTGTTGTCTTGCAGCTGAGGCTTTTAAAGAAGCATGAGATCAACATGTCAGAATTTAAATGTTCTGACAGGGTTTGTTCTTGTGTTCTTGTTGTCTGTTGTGTGTTTCTCTGTTGTCTTGCAACTGGGGCTTTTAAAGGAGCATTAGATCAACTTGTCAGAACTTATATGTTCTGACAGGGTTTGTTCTATTGTTCTTTTTGTCTTTTGTTGTGTGATTTTGTGTTGTCTTGCAGCTGAGGCTTTTAAAGGAGCATTAGATCAACAAGTCAGAACTTAAATGTTCTGACAGGTTGTGTTCTTGTGTTCTTGTTGTCTTGTGTTGTGTGTTTTTGTGTTGTCTTGCAGCTGAGGCTTTTAAAGGAGCATTAGATCAAAAAGTCAGAACCTAAATGTTCTGACAGGTTGTGTTCTTTTGTTTATGTTGTCTTGTGTTGTGTGTTTCTGTGTTGTCTTGCAGCTGAGGCTTTTAAAGAAGCTTTAGATCAAAAAGTCAGAACCTAAATGTTCTGACAGGTTGTGTTCTTTTGTTTATGTTGTCTTGTGTTGTGTGTTTCTGTGTTGTCTTGCAGATGAGGCTTTTAAAGAAGCATGAGATCAACAAGTCAGAACTTAAATGTTTTAACAGGTTGTGTTCTTGTTGTCTTGTGTTGTGTGTTTCTGTGTTGTCTTTCAGCTGAGGCTTTTAAAGGAGCATTAGATCAACAAGTCAGAACTTAAATGTTCTGACAGGTTGTTTTCTTCTGTTCTTGTTGTCTTGTGTTGTGTGTTTCTGTGTAGTCTTGCAGCTGAGGCTTTTAAAGAAGCATTAGATCAACAAGTCAGAGCTTAAATGTTTTGACAGGTTGTGTTCTTGTGTTCTTGTTGTCTTGTGTTGTGTGTTTCTGTGTTGTCTTGCAGCTGAGGCTTTTAAAGAAGCATTAGATCAACAAGTCAGAACTTAAATGTTCTGACAGGGTGTGTTCTTGTATTCTTGTTGTCTTGTGTGTTTCTGTGTTGCCTTGCAACTGGGGCTTTTAAAGGAGCATTAGATCAACTTTTCAGAATTTAAATGTTCTGACAGGGTGTGTTCTTGTGTTCTTGTTGTCTTGTGTTGTGTGTTTTTGTGTTGTCTTGCAGCTGAGGCTTTTAAAGGAGCATTAGATCAAAAAGTCAGAACCTAAATGTTCTGACAGGTTGTGTTCTTTTGTTTATGTTGTCTTGTGTTGTGTGTTTCTGTGTTGTCTTGCAGCTGAGGCTTTTAAAGGAGCATTAGATCAAAAAGTCAGAACTTAAATGTTCTGACAGGTTGTTTTCTTCTGTTCTTGTTGTCTTGTGTTGTGTGTTTCTGTGTTGTCTTGCAGCTGAGGCTTTTAAAGAAGCATAAGATCAACATGTCAGAATTTAAATGTTCTGACAGGGTATGTTCTTGTGTTCTTGTTTTTTGTGTTGTGTGTTTTTGTGTTGTCTTTCAGCTGAGGTTTTTAAAGGAGCATTAGATCAACTTGTCAGAACTTATATGTGCTGACAGGTTGTGTTCTTGTGTTCTTGTTGTCTTGTGTTGTGTGTTTCTGTGTAGTCTTGCAGCTGAGGCTTTTAAAGAAGCATGAGATCAACATGTCAGAATTTTTGATCTAATGCTCCTTTTAAAAGCCTCAGCTGCAAGACGACACAGAAACACACAACAGACAACAAGAACACAAGAACAAACCCTGTCAGAACTTAAATGTTCTGACAAGTTGTGTTATTGTTGTCTTGTGTTGTGTGTTTCTGTGTTGTCTTGCAGCAGAGGCTTTTAAAGGAGCATTAGATCAACTTGTCAGAACTTATATGTTCTGACAGGTTGTGTTCTTGTTGTCTTGTGCTGTGTTTCTGTGTTGTCTTGCAGCTGAGGCTTTTAAAGGAGCATTAGATCAACAAGTCAGAACTTAAATGTTCTGACAGGTTGTGTTCTTCTGTTCTTGTTTTCTTGTGTTGTGTGTTTCTGTGTTGTCTTGCAGCTGAGGCTTTTAAAGGATTATTAGATCAACTTGTCAGAACTTAAATGTTCTGACAGGTTGTGTTCTTCTGTTCTTGTTTTCTTGTGTTGTGTGTTTTTGTGTTGTCTTGCAGCTGATGCTTTTAAAGAAGCATGATATCAACATGTCAGAACTTAAATGTTCTGACAGGTTGTGTTCTTGTGTTCTTGTTCTTTTGTGTTGTGTGTTTCTGTGTTGTCTTGCAGCTGAGGCTTTTAAAGGAGCATTAGATCAACTTGTCAGAACTTAAATGTTTTGACCGGTTATGTTCTTGTTGTCTTGTGTTGTGTGTTTCTGTGTTGTCTTGCAGCTGGGGCTTTTAAAGAAGCATGAGATCAACATGTCAGAATTTAAATGTTCTAACAGGGTGTGTTCTTGTTGTCTTGTGTAGTGTGTTTTTATGTTGTCTTGCAGCTGAGGCTTTTAATGGAGCATTAGATCAACTTGTCAGAAATTAAATGTTTTGACCGGTTGTGTTCTTGTTGTCTTGTGTTGTGTGTTTCTGTGTTGTCTTTCAGCTGAGGCTTTTAAAGGAGCATTAGATCAAAAAGTCAAAACTTAAATGTTCTGACAGGTTGTTTTCTTCTGTTCTTGTTGTCTTGTGTTGTGTGTTTCTGTGTTGTCTTGCAGCTGAGGCTTTTAAAGAAGCATGAGATCAACATGTCAGAATTTAAATGTTCTGACAGGGTTTGTTCTTGTGTTCTTGTTGTCTGTTGTGTGTTTCTCTGTTGTCTTGCAACTGGGGCTTTTAAAGGAGCATTAGATCAACTTGTCAGAACTTATTTGTTCTGACAGGGTTTGTTCTATTGTTCTTTTTGTCTTTTGTTGTGTGATTTTGTGTTGTCTTGCAGCTGAGGCTTTTAAAGGAGCATTAGATCAACAAGTCAGAACTTAAATGTTCTGACAGGTTGTGTTCTTGTGTTCTTGTTGTCTTGTGTTGTGTGTTTTTGTGTTGTCTTGCAGCTGAGGCTTTTAAAGAAGCATTAGATCAAAAAGTCAGAACCTAAATGTTCTGACAGGTTGTGTTCTTTTGTTTATGTTGTCTTGTGTTGTGTGTTTCTGTTTTGTCTTGCAGCTGAGGCTTTTAAAGAAGCATTAGATCAAAAAGTCAGAACCTAAATGTTCTGACAGGTTGTGTTCTTTTGTTTATGTTGTCTTGTGTTGTGTGTTTCTGTGTTGTCTTGCAGATGAGGCTTTTAAAGAAGCATGAGATCAACAAGTCAGAACTTAAATGTTTTGACCGGTTGTGTTCTTGTTGTCTTGTGTTGTGTGTTTCTGTGTTGTCTTTCAGCTGAGGCTTTTAAAGGAGCATTAGATCAACAAGTCAGAACTTAAATGTTCTGACAGGTTGTGTTCTTCTGTTCTTTTTGTCTTGTGTTGTGTGTTTTTGTGTTGTCTTGCAGCTGAGGCTTTTAAAGAAGCATTAGATCAACAAGTCAGAACTTAAATGTTCTGACAGGTTGTGTTCTTCTGTTCTTGTTGTCTTGTGTTGTGTGTTTCTGTGTTTTCTTGCAGCTGAGTCTGTTATAGAAGCATTAGATCAACAAGTCAGAACTTAAATGTTCTTTTTGTCTTGTGTTGTGTGTTTTTGTGTTGTCTTGCAGCTGAGGCTTTTAAAGAAGCATTAGATCAACAAGTCAGAACTTAAATGTTCTGACAGGTTGTGTTCTTCTGTTCTTGTTGTCTTGTGTTGTGTGTTTTTGTGTTGTCTTGCAGCTGAGGCTTTTAAAGAAGCATGAGATCAACATGTCAGAACTTAAATGTTCTGACAGGTTGTGTTCTTGTGTTCTTGTTCTTTTGTGTTGTGTGTTTCTGTGTTGTCTTGCAGATGAGGCTTTTAAAGAAGCATTAGATCAACATATCAGAATTTAAATGTTTTGACAGGTTGTGTTCTTGTGTTCTTGTCTTGTGTTGTGTGTTTCTGTGCTGTCTTCCAGCTGAGGCTTTTAATGGAGCATTAGATCAACTTGTCAGAAATTAAATGTTTTGACCGGTTGTGTTCTTGTTGTCTTGTGTTGTGTGTTTCTGTGTTGTCTTTCAGCTGAGGCTTTTAAAGGAGCATTAGATCAAAAAGTCAGAACTTAAATGTTCTGACAGGTTGTTTTCTTTTGTTCTTGTTGTCTTGTGCTGTGTTTCTGTGTTGTCTTGCAGCTGAGGCTTTTAAAGGAGCATTAGATCAACAAGTCAGAACTTAAATGTTCTGACAGGTTGTGTTCTTCTGTTCATGTTTTCTTGTGTTGTGTGTTTCTGTGTTGTCTTGCAGCTGAGGCTTTTAAAGGATTATTAGATCAACTTATCAGAACTTAAATGTTCTGACAGGTTGTGTTCTTCTGTTCTTGTTTTCTTGTGTTGTGTGTTTTTGTGTTGTCTTGCAACTGATGCTTTTAAAGAAGCATGATATCAACATGTCATAACTTAAATGTTCTGACAGGTTGTGTTCTTGTGTTCTTGTTCTTTTGTGTTGTGTGTTTCTGTGTTGTCTTGCAGCTGAGGCTTTTAAAGGAGCATTAGATCAACTTGTCAGAACTTAAATGTTTTGACCGGTTATGTTCTTGTTGTCTTGTGTTGTGTGTTTCTGTGTTGTCTTGCAGCTGGGGCTTTTAAAGAAGCATGAGATCAACATGTCAGAATTTAAATGTTCTAACAGGGTGTGTTCTTGTTGTCTTGTGTAGTGTGTTTTTATGTTGTCTTGCAGCTGAGGCTTTTAATGGAGCATTAGATCAACTTGTCAGAAATTAAATGTTTTGACCGGTTGTGTTCTTGTTGTCTTGTGTTGTGTGTTTCTGTGTTGTCTTTCAGCTGAGGCTTTTAAAGGAGCATTAGATCAAAAAGTCAGAACTTAAATGTTCTGACAGGTTGTTTTCTTCTGTTCTTGTTGTCTTGTGTTGTGTGTTTCTGTGTTGTCTTGCAGCTGAGGCTTTTAAAGAAGCATGAGATCAACATGTCAGAATTTAAATGTTCTGACAGGGTTTGTTCTTGTGTTCTTGTTGTCTGTTGTGTGTTTCTCTGTTGTCTTGCAACTGGGGCTTTTAAAGGAGCATTAGATCAACTTGTCAGAACTTATATGTTCTGACAGGGTTTGTTCTATTGTTCTTTTTGTCTTTTGTTGTGTGATTTTGTGTTGTCTTGCAGCTGAGGCTTTTAAAGGAGCATTAGATCAACAAGTCAGAACTTAAATGTTCTGACAGGTTGTGTTCTTGTGTTCTTGTTGTCTTGTGTTGTGTGTTTTTGTGTTGTCTTGCAGCTGAGGCTTTTAAAGGAGCATTAGATCAAAAAGTCAGAACCTAAATGTTCTGACAGGTTGTGTTCTTTTGTTTATGTTGTCTTGTGTTGTGTGTTTCTGTGTTGTCTTGCAGCTGAGGCTTTTAAAGAAGCATGAGATCAACAAGTCAGAACTTAAATGTTTTAACAGGTTGTGTTCTTGTTGTCTTGTGTTGTGTGTTTCTGTGTTGTCTTTCAGCTGAGGCTTTTAAAGGAGCATTAGATCAAAAAGTCAGAACTTAAATGTTCTGACAGGTTGTTTTCTTCTGTTCTTGTTGTCTTGTGTTGTGTGTTTCTGTGTAGTCTTGCAGCTGAGGCTTTTAAAGAAGCATTAGATCAACAAGTCAGAACTTAAATGTTTTGACAGGTTGTGTTCTTGTGTTCTTGTTGTCTTGTGTTGTGTGTTTCTGTGTTGTCTTGCAGCTGAGGCTTTTAAAGAAGCATTAGATCAACAAGTCAGAACTTAAATGTTCTGACAGGGTGTGTTCTTGTATTCTTGTTGTCTTGTGTGTTTCTGTGTTGCCTTGCAGCTGAGGCTTTTAAAGAAGCATTAGATCAACAAGTCAGAACTTAAATGTTCTGACAGGGTGTGTTCTTGTGTTCTTGTTGTCTTGTGTTGTGTGTTTTTGTGTTGTCTTGCAGCTGAGGCTTTTAAAGGAGCATTAGATCAAAAAGTCAGAACCTAAATGTTCTGACAGGTTGTGTTCTTTTGTTTATGTTGTCTTGTGTTGTGTGTTTCTGTGTTGTCTTGCAGCTGAGGCTTTTAAAGGAGCATTAGATCAAAAAGTCAGAACTTAAATGTTCTGACAGGTTGTTTTCTTCTGTTCTTGTTGTCTTGTGTTGTGTGTTTCTGTGTTGTCTTGCAGCTGAGGCTTTTAAAGAAGCATAAGATCAACATGTCAGAATTTAAATGTTCTGACAGGGTATGTTCTTGTGTTCTTGTTTTTTGTGTTGTGTGTTTTTGTGTTGTCTTTCAGCTGAGGTTTTTAAAGGAGCATTAGATCAACTTGTCAGAACTTATATGTGCTGACAGGTTGTGTTCTTGTGTTCTTGTTGTCTTGTGTTGTGTGTTTCTGTGTAGTCTTGCAGCTGAGGCTTTTAAAGAAGCATGAGATCAACATGTCAGAATTTTTGATCTAATGCTCCTTTTAAAAGCCTCAGCTGCAAGACGACACAGAAACACACAACAGACAACAAGAACCCAAGAACAAACCCTGTCAGAACTTAAATGTTCTGACAAGTTGTGTTATTGTTGTCTTGTGTTGTGTGTTTCTGTGTTGTCTTGCAGCAGAGGCTTTTAAAGGAGCATTAGATCAACTTGTCAGAACTTATATGTTCTGACAGGTTGTGTTCTTGTTGTCTTGTGCTGTGTTTCTGTGTTGTCTTGCAGCTGAGGCTTTTAAAGGAGCATTAGATCAACAAGTCAGAACTTAAATGTTCTGACAGGTTGTGTTCTTCTGTTCTTGTTCTCTCTTGTGTTGTGTGTTTCTGTGTTGTCTTGCAGCTGAGGCTTTTAAAGGATTATTAGATCAACTTGTCAGAACTTAAATGTTCTGACAGGTTGTGTTCTTCTGTTCTTGTTTTCTTGTGTTGTGTGTTTTTGTGTTGTCTTGCAGCTGATGCTTTTAAAGAAGCATGATATCAACATATCAGAACTTAAATGTTCTGACAGGTTGTGTTCTTGTGTTCTTGTTCTTTTGTGTTGTGTGTTTCTGTGTTGTCTTGCAGCTGAGGCTTTTAAAGGAGCATTAGATCAACTTGTCAGAACTTAAATGTTTTGACCGGTTATGTTCTTGTTGTCTTGTGTTGTGTGTTTCTGTGTTGTCTTGCAGCTGAGGCTTTTAAAGAAGCATGAGATCAACATGTCAGAACTTACATGTTTTGACAGGTTGTGTTCTTGTGTTCTTGTTGTCTTGTATTGTGTGTTTCTGTGTTGTCTTGCAGCTGAGGCTTTTAAAGGAGCATTAGATCAAAAAGTCAGAACTTAAATGTTCTGACAAGTTGTATTCTTGTTGTCTTGTGTTGTGTGTTTCTGTGTTGTCTTGCAGCTGAGGCTTTTAAAGAAGCATTAGATCAACAAGTCAGAACTTAAATGTTTTGACAGGTTGTGTTCTTGTGTTCTTGTTGTCTTGTGTTGTGTGTTTCTGTGTTGTCTTGCAGCTGAGGATTTTAAATGAGCATTAGATCAACTTGTCAGAACTTATATGTGCTGACAGGTTGTGTTCTTGTGTTCTTGTTGTCTTGTGTTGTGTGTTTCTGTGTAGTCTTGCAGCTGAGGCTTTTAAAGAAGCATGAGATCAACATGTCAGAATTTAAATGTTCTGACAGGGTTTGTTCTTGTGTTCTTGTTGTCTGTTGTGTGTTTCTCTGTCGTCTTGCTGCTGAGGCTTTTAAAGGAGCATTAGATCAAAAAGTCAGAACCTAAATGTTCTTACAGGTTGTGTTCTTTTGTTTATGTTGTCTTGTGTTTTGTGTTTCTGTGTTGTCTTGCAGCTGAGGCTTTTAAAGAAGCATTAGATCAACAAGTCAGAACTTTAATGTTTTGACAGGTTGTGTTCTTGTGTTTTTGTCATGTGTTGTGTGTTTCTGTGTTGTCTTGCAGCTGAGGCTTTTAATGGAGCATTAGATCAACTTGTCAGAAATTAAATGTTTTGACCGGTTGTGTTCTTGTCTTGTGTTGTGTGTTTCTGTGTTGTCTTTCAGCTGAGGCTTTTAAAGGAGCATTAGATCAAAAAGTCAGAACTTAAATGTTCTGACAGGTTGTTTTCTTCTTTTCTTGTTGTCTTGTGTTGTGTGTTTCTGTGTTGTCTTGCAGCTGAGGCTTTTAAAGAAGCATAAGATCAACATGTCAGAATTTAAATGTTCTGACAGGGTATGTTCTTGTGTTTTTGTTCTTTTGTGTTGTGTGTTTTTGTGTTGTCTTTCAGCTGAAGTTTTTAAAGGAGCATTAGATCAACTTGTCAGAACTTATCTGTGCTGACAGGTTGTGTTCTTGTGTTCTTGTTGTCTTGTGTTGTGTGTTTCTGTGTAGTCTTGCAGCTGAGGCTTTTAAAGAAGCATGAGATCAACATGTCAGAATTTAAATGTTCTGACAGGGTTTGTTCTTGTGTTCTTGTTGTTTGTTGTGTGCTTCTGTGTCGTCTTGCAGCTGAGGCTTTTAAAGGAGCATTAGATCAAAAAGTCAGAACTTAAATGTTCTGACAAGTTGTATTCTTGTTGTCATGTGTTCTGTGTTTCTGTGTTGTCTTGCAACTGGGGCTTTTAAAGAAGCATTATATCAACTTGTCAGAACTTAAATGTTTTGACAGGTTGTGTTATTGTTGTCTTGTGTTGTGTGTTTCTGTGTTATCTTGCAGCTGAGTCTTTTAAAGAGGCATTAGATCAACAAGTCAGAACTTAAATGTTCTGACAGGGTGTGTTCTTGTTCTTTTGTGTTGTGTGTTTTTGTGTTGTCTTGCAGCTGAGGCTTTTAAAAAAGCATGAGATCAACATGTCAGAATTTAAATGTTCTGACAGGTTGTGTTCTTTTGTTTATGTTGTTTTGTGTTGTGTGTTTCTGTGTTGTCTTGCAGCTGTGGCTTTTAAAGAACCATGAGATCAACATGTCAGAACTTAAATGTTTTGACAGGTTGTGTTCTTGTGTTCTTGTTGTCTTGTATTGTGTGTTTCTGTGTTGTCTTGCAGCTGAGGCTTTTAAATATGCATTAGATCAAAAAGTCAGAACTTAAATGTTCTAACAGGGTGTGTTCTTGTTGTCTTGTGTTTTGTGTTTTTATCTTGTCTGTCAGCTGAGGCTTTTAATGGAGCATTAGATCAACTTGTCAGAAATTAAATGTTTTGACCGGTTGTGTTCTTGTTGTCTTGTGTTGTGTGTTTCTGTGTTGTCTTTCAGCTGAGGCTTTTAAAGGAGCATTAGATCAAAAAGTCAGAACTTAAATGTTCTGACAGGTTGTTTTCTTCTGTTCTTGTTGTCTTGTGTTGTGTGTTTCTGTGTTGTCTTGCAGCTGAGGCTTTTAAAGAAGCATGAGATCAACATGTCAGAATTTAAATGTTCTGACAGGGTTTGTTCTTGTGTTCTTGTTGTCTGTTTTGTGTTTCTGTGTTGTCTTGCAGCTGAGGCTTTTAAAGGAGCATTAGATCAAAAAGTCAGAACTTAAATGTTCTGACAGGTTGTGTTCTTTTGTTTATGTTGTCTTGTGTTGTGTGTTTCTGTGTTGTCTTGCAGCTGAGGCTTTTAAAGGAGCATTAGATCAAAAAGTCAGAACTTAAATGTTCTGACAGGTTGTTTTCTTCTGTTCTTGTTGTCTTGTGTTGTGTGTTTCTGTGTTGTCTTGCAGCTGAGGCTTTTAAAGAAGCATAAGATCAACATGTCAGAATTTAAATGTTCTGACAGGGTATGTTCTTGTGTTCTTGTTTTTTGTGTTGTGTGTTTTTGTGTTGTCTTTCAGCTGAGGTTTTTAAAGGAGCATTAGATCAACTTGTCAGAACTTATATGTGCTGACAGGTTGTGTTCTTGTGTTCTTGTTGTCTTGTGTTGTGTGTTTCTGTGTAGTCTTGCAGCTGAGGCTTTTAAAGAAGCATGAGATCAACATGTCAGAATTTTTGATCTAATGCTCCTTTTAAAAGCCTCAGCTGCAAGACGACACAGAAACACACAACAGACAACAAGAACCCAAGAACAAACCCTGTCAGAACTTAAATGTTCTGACAAGTTGTGTTATTGTTGTCTTGTGTTGTGTGTTTCTGTGTTGTCTTGCAGCAGAGGCTTTTAAAGGAGCATTAGATCAACTTGTCAGAACTTATATGTTCTGACAGGTTGTGTTCTTGTTGTCTTGTGCTGTGTTTCTGTGTTGTCTTGCAGCTGAGGCTTTTAAAGGAGCATTAGATCAACAAGTCAGAACTTAAATGTTCTGACAGGTTGTGTTCTTCTGTTCTTGTTGTCTTGTGTTGTGTGTTTCTGTGTTGTCTTGCAGCTGAGGATTTTAAATGAGCATTAGATCAACTTGTCAGAACTTAAATGTTTTGACCGGTTGTGTTCTTGTGTTATTGTTGTCTTGTGTTGTGTGTTTTTGTGTTGTCTTGCAGCAGAGGCTTTTAAAGGAGCATTAGATCAACTTTTCAGAATTTAAATGTTCTGACAGGGTGTGTTCTTGTGTTCTTGTTGTCTTGTGTTGTGTGTTTCTGTGTTGTCTTGCAGCTGAGGCTTTTAAAGAAGCATTAGATCAACAAGTCAGAACTTAAATGTTCTGACAGGGTGTGTTCTTGTATTCTTGTTGTCTTGTGTGTTTCTGTGTTGCCTTGCAACTGGGGCTTTTAAAGGAGCATTAGATCAACTTTTCAGAATTTAAATGTTCTGACAGGGTGTGTTCTTGTGTTCTTGTTGTCTTGTGTTGTGTGTTTTTGTGTTGTCTTGCAGCTGAGGCTTTTAAAGGAGCATTAGATCAAAAAGTCAGAACCTAAATGTTCTGACAGGTTGTGTTCTTTTGTTTATGTTGTCTTGTGTTGTGTGTTTCTGTGTTGTCTTGCAGCTGAGGCTTTTAAAGGAGCATTAGATCAAAAAGTCAGAACTTAAATGTTCTGACAGGTTGTTTTCTTCTGTTCTTGTTGTCTTGTGTTGTGTGTTTCTGTGTTGTCTTGCAGCTGAGGCTTTTAAAGAAGCATAAGATCAACATGTCAGAATTTTTGATCTAATGCTCCTTTAAAAGCCTCAGCTGCAAGACAACACAGAAACACACAACAGACAACAAGAACACAAGAACAAACCCTGTCAGAACCTAAATGTTCTGACAAGTTGTGTTATTGTTGTCTTGTGTTGTGTGTTTCTGTGTTGTCTTGCAGCAGAGGCTTTTAAAGGAGCATTAGATCAACTTGTCAGAACTTATATGTTCTGACAGGTTGTGTTCTTGTTGTCTTGTGCTGTGTTTCTGTGTTGTCTTGCAGCTGAGGCTTTTAAAGGAGCATTAGATCAACAAGTCAGAACTTAAATGTTCTGACAGGTTGTGTTCTTCTGTTCATGTTTTCTTGTGTTGTGTGTTTCTGTGTTGTCTTGCAGCTGAGGCTTTTAAAGGATTATTAGATCAACTTGTCAGAACTTAAATGTTCTGACAGGTTGTGTTCTTCTGTTCTTGTTTTCTTGTGTTGTGTGTTTTTGTGTTGTCTTGCAGCTGATGCTTTTAAAGAAGCATGATATCAACATGTCAGAACTTAAATGTTCTGACAGGTTGTGTTCTTGTGTTCTTGTTCTTTTGTGTTGTGTGTTTCTGTGTTGTCTTGCAGCTGAGGCTTTTAAAGGAGCATTAGATCAACTTGTCAGAACTTAAATGTTTTGACCGGTTATGTTCTTGTTGTCTTGTGTTGTGTGTTTCTGTGTTGTCTTGCAGCTGGGGCTTTTAAAGAAGCATGAGATCAACATGTCAGAATTTAAATGTTCTAACAGGGTGTGTTCTTGTTGTCTTGTGTAGTGTGTTTTTATGTTGTCTTGCAGCTGAGGCTTTTAATGGAGCATTAGATCAACTTGTCAGAAAAAAAATGTTTTGACCGGTTGTGTTCTTGTTGTCTTGTGTTGTGTGTTTCTGTGTTGTCTTTCAGCTGAGGCTTTTAAAGGAGCATTAGATCAAAAAGTCAGAACTTAAATGTTCTGACAGGTTGTTTTCTTCTGTTCTTGTTGTCTTGTGTTGTGTGTTTCTGTGTTGTCTTGCAGCTGAGGCTTTTAAAGAAGCATGAGATCAACATGTCAGAATTTAAATGTTCTGACAGGGTTTGTTCTTGTGTTCTTGTTGTCTGTTGTGTGTTTCTCTGTTGTCTTGCAACTGGGGCTTTTAAAGGAGCATTAGATCAACTTGTCAGAACTTATATGTTCTGACAGGGTTTGTTCTATTGTTCTTTTTGTCTTTTGTTGTGTGATTTTGTGTTGTCTTGCAGCTGAGGCTTTTAAAGGAGCATTAGATCAACAAGTCAGAACTTAAATGTTCTGACAGGTTGTGTTCTTGTGTTCTTGTTGTCTTGTGTTGTGTGTTTTTGTGTTGTCTTGCAGCTGAGGCTTTTAAAGGAGCATTAGATCAAAAAGTCAGAACCTAAATGTTCTGACAGGTTGTGTTCTTTTGTTTATGTTGTCTTGTGTTGTGTGTTTCTGTGTTGTCTTGCAGCTGAGGCTTTTAAAGAAGCATTAGATCAAAAAGTCAGAACCTAAATGTTCTGACAGGTTGTGTTCTTTTGTTTATGTTGTCTTGTGTTGTGTGTTTCTGTGTTGTCTTGCAGCTGAGGCTTTTAAAGAAGCATTAGATCAAAAAGTCAGAACCTAAATGTTCTGACAGGTTGTGTTCTTTTGTTTATGTTGTCTGGTGTTGTGTGTTTCTGTGTTGTCTTGCAGATGAGGCTTTTAAAGAAGCATGAGATCAACAAGTCAGAACTTAAATGTTTTAACAGGTTGTGTTCTTGTTGTCTTGTGTTGTGTGTTTCTGTGTTGTCTTTCAGCTGAGGCTTTTAAAGGAGCATTAGATCAAAAAGTCAGAACTTAAATGTTCTGACAGGTTGTTTTCTTCTGTTCTTGTTGTCTTGTGTTGTGTGTTTCTGTGTAGTCTTGCAGCTGAGGCTTTTAAAGAAGCATTAGATCAACAAGTCAGAACTTAAATGTTTTGACAGGTTGTGTTCTTGTGTTCTTGTTGTCTTGTGTTGTGTGTTTCTGTGTTGTCTTGCAGCTGAGGCTTTTAAAGAAGCATTAGATCAACAAGTCAGAACTTAAATGTTCTGACAGGGTGTGTTCTTGTATTCTTGTTGTCTTGTGTGTTTCTGTGTTGCCTTGCAACTGGGGCTTTTAAAGGAGCATTAGATCAACTTTTTCAGAATTTAAATGTTCTGACAGGGTGTGTTCTTGTGTTCTTGTTGTCTTGTGTTGTGTGTTTTTGTGTTGTCTTGTAGCTGAGGCTTTTAAAGGAGCATTAGATCAAAAAGTCAGAACCTAAATGTTCTGACAGGTTGTGTTCTTTTGTTTATGTTGTCTTGTGTTGTGTGTTTCTGTGTTGTCTTGCAGCTGAGGCTTTTAAAGGAGCATTAGATCAAAAAGTCAGAACTTAAATGTTCTGACAGGTTGTTTTCTTCTGTTCTTGTTGTCTTGTGTTGTGTGTTTCTGTGTTGTCTTGCAGCTGAGGCTTTTAAAGAAGCATAAGATCAACATGTCAGAATTTAAATGTTCTGACAGGGTATGTTCTTGTGTTCTTGTTTTTTGTGTTGTGTGTTTTTGTGTTGTCTTTCAGCTGAGGTTTTTAAAGGAGCATTAGATCAACTTGTCAGAACTTATATGTGCTGACAGGTTGTGTTCTTGTGTTCTTGTTGTCTTGTGTTGTGTGTTTCTGTGTAGTCTTGCAGCTGAGGCTTTTAAAGAAGCATGAGATCAACATGTCAGAATTTTTGATCTAATGCTCCTTTTAAAAGCCTCAGCTGCAAGACGACACAGAAACACACAACAGACAACAAGAACACAAGAACAAACCCTGTCAAAACTTAAATGTTCTGACAAGTTGTGTTATTGTTGTCTTGTGTTGTGTGTTTCTGTGTTGTCTTGCAGCAGAGGCTTTTAAAGGAGCATTAGATCAACTTGTCAGAACTTATATGTTCTGACAGGTTGTGTTCTTGTTGTCTTGTGCTGTGTTTCTGTGTTGTCTTGCAGCTGAGGCTTTTAAAGGAGCATTAGATCAACAAGTCAGAACTTAAATGTTCTGACAGGTTGTGTTCTTCTGTTCTTGTTGTCTTGTGTTGTGTGTTTCTGTGTTTTCTTGCAGCTGAGTCTGTTATAGAAGCATTAGATCAACAAGTCAGAACTTAAATGTTCTTTTTGTCTTG
This sequence comes from Gobius niger, assembly GCF_951799975.1. Taxonomy (NCBI): domain Eukaryota; kingdom Metazoa; phylum Chordata; class Actinopteri; order Gobiiformes; family Gobiidae; genus Gobius; species Gobius niger. The sequence goes on along the minus strand of NC_136853.1, from coordinate 4,212,112 downwards.
TGTTGTGTGTTTTTGTGTTGTCTTGCAGCTGAGGCTTTTAAAGAAGCATTAGATCAACAAGTCAGAACTTAAATGTTCTGACAGGTTGTGTTCTTCTGTTCTTGTTGTCTTGTGTTGTGTGTTTTTGTGTTGTCTTGCAGCTGAGGCTTTTAAAGAAGCATGAGATCAACATGTCAGAACTTAAATGTTCTGACAGGTTGTGTTCTTGTGTTCTTGTTCTTTTGTGTTGTGTGTTTCTGTGTTGTCTTGCAGATGAGGCTTTTAAAGAAGCATTAGATCAACATGTCAGAATTTAAATGTTTTGACAGGTTGTGTTCTTGTGTTCTTGTCTTGTGTTGTGTGTTTCTGTGTTGTCTTCCAGCTGAGGCTTTTAATGGAGCATTAGATCAACTTGTCAGAAATTAAATGTTTTGACCGGTTGTGTTCTTGTTGTCTTTTGTTGTGTGTTTCTGTGTTGTCTTTCAGCTGAGGCTTTTAAAGGAGCATTAGATCAAAAAGTCAGAACTTAAATGTTCTGACAGGTTGTTTTCTTTTGTTCTTGTTGTCTTGTGCTGTGTTTCTGTGTTGTCTTGCAGCTGAGGCTTTTAAAGGAGCATTAGATCAACAAGTCAGAACTTAAATGTTCTGACAGGTTGTGTTCTTCTGTTCATGTTTTCTTGTGTTGTGTGTTTCTGTGTTGTCTTGCAGCTGAGGCTTTTAAAGGATTATTAGATCAACTTGTCAGAACTTAAATGTTCTGACAGGTTGTGTTCTTCTGTTCTTGTTTTCTTGTGTTGTGTGTTTTTGTGTTGTCTTGCAGCTGATGCTTTTAAAGAAGCATGATATCAACATGTCAGAACTTAAATGTTCTGACAGGTTGTGTTCTTGTGTTCTTGTTCTTTTGTGTTGTGTGTTTCTGTGTTGTCTTGCAGCTGAGGCTTTTAAAGGAGCATTAGATCAACTTGTCAGAACTTAAATGTTTTGACCGGTTATGTTCTTGTTGTCTTGTGTTGTGTGTTTCTGTGTTGTCTTGCAGCTGGGGCTTTTAAAGAAGCATGAGATCAACATGTCAGAATTTAAATGTTCTAACAGGGTGTGTTCTTGTTGTCTTGTGTAGTGTGTTTTTATGTTGTCTTGCAGCTGAGGCTTTTAATGGAGCATTAGATCAACTTGTCAGAAATTAAATGTTTTGACCGGTTGTGTTCTTGTTGTCTTGTGTTGTGTGTTTCTGTGTTGTCTTTCAGCTGAGGCTTTTAAAGGAGCATTAGATCAAAAAGTCAGAACTTAAATGTTCTGACAGGTTGTTTTCTTCTGTTCTTGTTGTCTTGTGTTGTGTGTTTCTGTGTTGTCTTGCAGCTGAGGCTTTTAAAGAAGCATGAGATCAACATGTCAGAATTTAAATGTTCTGACAGGGTTTGTTCTTGTGTTCTTGTTGTCTGTTGTGTGTTTCTCTGTTGTCTTGCAACTGGGGCTTTTAAAGGAGCATTAGATCAACTTGTCAGAACTTATATGTTCTGACAGGGTTTGTTCTATTGTTCTTTTTGTCTTTTGTTGTGTGATTTTGTGTTGTCTTGCAGCTGAGGCTTTTAAAGGAGCATTAGATCAACAAGTCAGAACTTAAATGTTCTGACAGGTTGTGTTCTTGTGTTCTTGTTGTCTTGTGTTGTGTGTTTTTGTGTTGTCTTGCAGCTGAGGCTTTTAAAGGAGCATTAGATCAAAAAGTCAGAACCTAAATGTTCTGACAGGTTGTGTTCTTTTGTTTATGTTGTCTTGTGTTGTGTGTTTCTGTGTTGTCTTGCAGCTGAGGCTTTTAAAGAAGCATTAGATCAAAAAGTCAGAACCTAAATGTTCTGACAGGTTGTGTTCTTTTGTTTATGTTGTCTTGTGTTGTGTGTTTCTGTGTTGTCTTGCAGATGAGGCTTTTAAAGAAGCATGAGATCAACAAGTCAGAACTTAAATGTTTTAACAGGTTGTGTTCTTGTTGTCTTGTGTTGTGTGTTTCTGTGTTGTCTTTCAGCTGAGGATTTTAAAGGAGCATTAGATCAAAAAGTCAGAACTTAAATGTTCTGACAGGTTGTTTTCTTCTGTTCTTGTTGTCTTGTGTTGTGTGTTTCTGTGTAGTCTTGCAGCTGAGGCTTTTAAAGAAGCATTAGATCAACAAGTCAGAACTTAAATGTTTTGACAGGTTGTGTTCTTGTGTTCTTGTTGTCTTGTGTTGTGTGTTTCTGTGTTGTCTTGCAGCTGAGGCTTTTAAAGAAGCATTAGATCAACAAGTCAGAACTTAAATGTTCTGACAGGGTGTGTTCTTGTATTCTTGTTGTCTTGTGTGTTTCTGTGTTGCCTTGCAACTGGGGCTTTTAAAAGGAGCATTAGATCAACTTTTCAGAATTTAAATGTTCTGACAGGGTGTGTTCTTGTGTTCTTGTTGTCTTGTGTTGTGTGTTTTTGTGTTGTCTTGCAGCTGAGGCTTTTAAAGGAGCATTAGATCAAAAAGTCAGAACCTAAATGTTCTGACAGGTTGTGTTCTTTTGTTTATGTTGTCTTGTGTTGTGTGTTTCTGTGTTGTCTTGCAGCTGAGGCTTTTAAAGGAGCATTAGATCAAAAAGTCAGAACTTAAATGTTCTGACAGGTTGTTTTCTTCTGTTCTTGTTGTCTTGTGTTGTGTGTTTCTGTGTTGTCTTGCAGCTGAGGCTTTTAAAGAAGCATAAGATCAACATGTCAGAATTTAAATGTTCTGACAGGGTATGTTCTTGTGTTCTTGTTTTTTGTGTTGTGTGTTTTTTTGTTGTCTTTCAGCTGAGGTTTTTAAAGGAGCATTAGATCAACTTGTCAGAACTTATATGTGCTGACAGGTTGTGTTCTTGTGTTCTTGTTGTCTTGTGTTGTGTGTTTCTGTGTAGTCTTGCAGCTGAGGCTTTTAAAGAAGCATGAGATCAACATGTCAGAATTTTTGATCTAATGCTCCTTTTAAAAGCCTCAGCTGCAAGACGACACAGAAACACACAACAGACAACAAGAACACAAGAACAAACCCTGTCAGAACTTAAATGTTCTGACAAGTTGTGTTATTGTTGTCTTGTGTTGTGTGTTTCTGTGTTGTCTTGCAGCAGAGGCTTTTAAAGGAGCATTAGATCAACTTGTCAGAACTTATATGTTCTGACAGGTTGTGTTCTTGTTGTCTTGTGCTGTGTTTCTGTGTTGTCTTGCAGCTGAGGCTTTTAAAGGAGCATTAGATCAACAAGTCAGAACTTAAATGTTCTGACAGGTTGTGTTCTTCTGTTCTTGTTCTCTCTTGTGTTGTGTGTTTCTGTGTTGTCTTGCAGCTGAGGCTTTTAAAGGAGCATTATATCAACATGTCAGAACTTAAATGTTCTGACAGGTTGTGTTCTTCTGTTCTTGTTTTCTTGTGTTGTGTGTTTCTGTGTTGTCTTGCAGCTGATGCTTTTAAAGAAGCATGATATCAACATGTCAGAACTTAAATGTTCTGACAGGTTGTGTTCTTGTGTTCTTGTTCTTTTGTGTTGTGTGTTTCTGTGTTGTCTTGCAGCTGAGGCTTTTAAAGGAGCATTAGATCAACTTGTCAGAACTTAAATGTTTTGACCGGTTATGTTCTTGTTGTCTTGTGTTGTGTGTTTCTGTGTTGTCTTGCAGCTGGGGCTTTTAAAGAAGCATGAGATCAACATGTCAGAATTTAAATGTTCTAACAGGGTGTGTTCTTGTTGTCTTGTGTAGTGTGTTTTTATGTTGTCTTGCAGCTGAGGCTTTTAATGGAGCATTAGATCAACTTGTCAGAAATTAAATGTTTTGACCGGTTGTGTTCTTGTTGTCTTGTGTTGTGTGTTTCTGTGTTGTCTTTCAGCTGAGGCTTTTAAAGGAGCATTAGATCAAAAAGTCAGAACTTAAATGTTCTGACAGGTTGTTTTCTTCTGTTCTTGTTGTCTTGTGTTGTGTGTTTCTGTGTTGTCTTGCAGCTGAGGCTTTTAAAGAAGCATGAGATCAACATGTCAGAATTTAAATGTTCTGACAGGGTTTGTTCTTGTGTTCTTGTTGTCTGTTGTGTGTTTCTCTGTTGTCTTGCAACTGGGGCTTTTAAAGGAGCATTAGATCAACTTGTCAGAACTTATATGTTCTGACAGGGTTTGTTCTATTGTTCTTTTTGTCTTTTGTTGTGTGATTTTGTGTTGTCTTGCAGCTGAGGCTTTTAAAGGAGCATTAGATCAACAAGTCAGAACTTAAATGTTCTGACAGGTTGTGTTCTTGTGTTCTTGTTGTCTTGTGTTGTGTGTTTTTGTGTTGTCTTGCAGCTGAGGCTTTTAAAGGAGCATTAGATCAAAAAGTCAGAACCTAAATGTTCTGACAGGTTGTGTTCTTTTGTTTATGTTGTCTTGTGTTGTGTGTTTCTGTGTTGTCTTGCAGCTGAGGCCTTTAAAGAAGCATTAGATCAAAAAGTCAGAACCTAAATGTTCTGACAGGTTGTGTTCTTTTGTTTATGTTGTCTTGTGTTGTGTGTTTCTGTGTTGTCTTGCAGATGAGGCTTTTAAAGAAGCATGAGATCAACAAGTCAGAACTTAAATGTTTTAACAGGTTGTGTTCTTGTTGTCTTGTGTTGTGTGTTTCTGTGTTGTCTTTCAGCTGAGGCTTTTAAAGGAGCATTAGATCAAAAAGTCAGAACTTAAATGTTCTGACAGGTTGTTTTCTTCTGTTCTTGTTGTCTTGTGTTGTGTGTTTCTGTGTAGTCTTGCAGCTGAGGCTTTTAAAGAAGCATTAGATCAACAAGTCAGAACTTAAATGTTTTGACAGGTTGTGTTCTTGTGTTCTTGTTGTCTTGTGTTGTGTGTTTCTGTGTTGTCTTGCAGCTGAGGCTTTTAAAGAAGCATTAGATCAACAAGTCAGAACTTAAATGTTCTGACAGGGTGTGTTCTTGTATTCTTGTTGTCTTGTGTGTTTCTGTGTTGCCTTGCAACTGGGGCTTTTAAAAGGAGCATTAGATCAACTTTTCAGAATTTAAATGTTCTGACAGGGTGTGTTCTTGTGTTCTTGTTGTCTTGTGTTGTGTGTTTTTGTGTTGTCTTGCAGCTGAGGCTTTTAAAGGAGCATTAGATCAAAAAGTCAGAACCTAAATGTTCTGACAGGTTGTGTTCTTTTGTTTATGTTGTCTTGTGTTGTGTGTTTCTGTGTTGTCTTGCAGCTGAGGCTTTTAAAGGAGCATTAGATCAAAAAGTCAGAACTTAAATGTTCTGACAGGTTGTTTTCTTCTGTTCTTGTTGTCTTGTGTTGTGTGTTTCTGTGTTGTCTTGCAGCTGAGGCTTTTAAAGAAGCATAAGATCAACATGTCAGAATTTAAATGTTCTGACAGGGTATGTTCTTGTGTTCTTGTTTTTTGTGTTGTGTGTTTTTGTGTTGTCTTTCAGCTGAGGTTTTTAAAGGAGCATTAGATCAACTTGTCAGAACTTATATGTGCTGACAGGTTGTGTTCTTGTGTTCTTGTTGTCTTGTGTTGTGTGTTTCTGTGTAGTCTTGCAGCTGAGGCTTTTAAAGAAGCATGAGATCAACATGTCAGAATTTTTGATCGAATGCTCCTTTTAAAAGCCTCAGCTGCAAGACGACACAGAAACACACAACAGACAACAAGAACACAAGAACAAACCCTGTCAGAACTTAAATGTTCTTCTGTCAGAACTTAAATGTTCTGACAAGTTGTGTTATTGTTGTCTTGTGTTGTGTGTTTCTGTGTTGTCTTGCAGCAGAGGCTTTTAAAGGAGCATTAGATCAACTTGTCAGAACTTATATGTTCTGACAGGTTGTGTTCTTGTTGTCTTGTGCTGTGTTTCTGTGTTGTCTTGCAGCTGAGGCTTTTAAAGGAGCATTAGATCAACAAGTCAGAACTTAAATGTTCTGACAGGTTGTGTTCTTCTGTTCTTGTTTTCTTGTGTTGTGTGTTTCTGTGTTGTCTTGCAGCTGAGGCTTTTAAAGGATTATTAGATCAACTTGTCAGAACTTAAATGTTCTGACAGGTTGTGTTCTTCTGTTCTTGTTTTCTTGTGTTGTGTGTTTTTGTGTTGTCTTGCAGCTGATGCTTTTAAAGAAGCATGATATCAACATGTCAGAACTTAAATGTTCTGACAGGTTGTGTTCTTGTGTTCTTGTTCTTTTGTGTTGTGTGTTTCTGTGTTGTCTTGCAGCTGAGGCTTTTAAAGGAGCATTAGATCAACTTGTCAGAACTTAAATGTTTTGACCGGTTATGTTCTTGTTGTCTTGTGTTGTGTGTTTCTGTGTTGTCTTGCAGCTGGGGCTTTTAAAGAAGCATGAGATCAACATGTCAGAATTTAAATGTTCTAACAGGGTGTGTTCTTGTTGTCTTGTGTAGTGTGTTTTTATGTTGTCTTGCAGCTGAGGCTTTTAATGGAGCATTAGATCAACTTGTCAGAAATTAAATGTTTTGACCGGTTGTGTTCTTGTTGTCTTGTGTTGTGTGTTTCTGTGTTGTCTTTCAGCTGAGGCTTTTAAAGGAGCATTAGATCAAAAAGTCAGAACTTAAATGTTCTGACAGGTTGTTTTCTTCTGTTCTTGTTGTCTTGTGTTGTGTGTTTCTGTGTTGTCTTGCAGCTGAGGCTTTTAAAGAAGCATGAGATCAACATGTCAGAATTTAAATGTTCTGACAGGGTTTGTTCTGGTGTTCTTGTTGTCTGTTGTGTGTTTCTCTGTTGTCTTGCAACTGGGGCTTTTAAAGGAGCATTAGATCAACTTGTCAGAACTTATATGTTCTGACAGGGTTTGTTCTATTGTTCTTTTTGTCTTTTGTTGTGTGATTTTGTGTTGTCTTGCAGCTGAGGCTTTTAAAGGAGCATTAGATCAACAAGTCAGAACTTAAATGTTCTGACAGGTTGTGTTCTTGTGTTCTTGTTGTCTTGTGTTGTGTGTTTTTGTGTTGTCTTGCAGCTGAGGCTTTTAAAGGAGCATTAGATCAAAAAGTCAGAACCTAAATGTTCTGACAGGTTGTGTTCTTTTGTTTATGTTGTCTTGTGTTGTGTGTTTCTGTTTTGTCTTGCAGCTGAGGCTTTTAAAGAAGCATTAGATCAAAAAGTCAGAACCTAAATGTTCTGACAGGTTGTGTTCTTTTGTTTATGTTGTCTTGTGTTGTGTGTTTCTGTGTTGTCTTGCAGCTGAGGCTTTTAAAGAAGCATTAGATCAAAAAGTCAGAACCTAAATGTTCTGACAGGTTGTGTTCTTTTGTTTATGTTGTCTTGTGTTGTGTGTTTCTGTGTTGTCTTGCAGATGAGGCTTTTAAAGAAGCATGAGATCAACAAGTCAGAACTTAAATGTTTTGACCGGTTGTGTTCTTGTTGTCTTGTGTTGTGTGTTTCTGTGTTGTCTTTCAGCTGAGGCTTTTAAAGGAGCATTAGATCAAAAAGTCAGAACCTAAATGTTCTGACAGGTTGTGTTCTTTTGTTTATGTTGTCTTGTGTTGTGTGTTTCTGTTTTGTCTTGCAGCTGAGGCTTTTAAAGAATCATTAGATCAAAAAGTCAGAACCTAAATGTTCTGACAGGTTGTGTTCTTTTGTTTATGTTGTCTTGTGTTGTGTGTTTCTGTGTTGTCTTGCAGCTGAGGCTTTTAAAGAAGCATTAGATCAAAAAGTCAGAACCTAAATGTTCTGACAGGTTGTGTTCTTTTGTTTATGTTGTCTTGTGTTGTGTGTTTCTGTGTTGTCTTGCAGATGAGGCTTTTAAAGAAGCATGAGATCAACAAGTCAGAACTTAAATGTTTTGACCGGTTGTGTTCTTGTTGTCTTGTGTTGTGTGTTTCTGTGTTGTCTTGCAGCTGAGTCTGTTATAGAAGCATTAGATCAACAAGTCAGAACTTAAATGTTCTGACAGGTTGTGTTCTTCTGTTCTTTTTGTCTTGTGTTGTGTGTTTTTGTGTTGTCTTGCAGCTGAGGCTTTTAAAGAAGCATTAGATCAACAAGTCAGAACTTAAATGTTCTGACAGGTTGTGTTCTTTTGTTTATGTTGTCTTGTGTCGTGTGTTTCTGTGTTGTCTTGCAGATGAGGCTTTTAAAGAAGCATGAGATCAACAAGTCAGAACTTAAATGTTTTGACCGGTTGTGTTCTTGTTGTCTTGTGTCGTGTGTTTCTGTGTTGTCTTGCAGCTGAGGCTTTTAAAGAAGCATTAGATCAACAAGTCAGAACTTAAATGTTCTGACAGGTTGTGTTCTTCTGTTCTTGTTGTCTTGTGTTGTGTGTTTCTGTGTTTTCTTGCAGCTGAGTCTGTTATAGAAGCATTAGATCAACAAGTCAGAACTTAAATGTTCTTTTTGTCTTGTGTTGTGTGTTTTTGTGTTGTCTTGCAGCTGAGGCTTTTAAAGAAGCATTAGATCAACAAGTCAGAACTTAAATGTTCTGACAGGTTGTGTTCTTCTGTTCTTGTTGTCTTGTGTTGTGTGTTTTTGTGTTGTCTTGCAGCTGAGGCTTTTAAAGAAGCATGATATCAACATGTCAGAACTTAAATGTTCTGACAGGTTGTGTTCTTGTGTTCTTGTTCTTTTGTGTTGTGTGTTTCTGTGTTGTCTTGCAGCTGAGGCTTTTAAAGGAGCATTAGATCAACTTGTCAGAACTTAAATGTTTTGACCGGTTATGTTCTTGTTGTCTTGTGTTGTGTGTTTCTGTGTTGTCTTGCAGCTGGGGCTTTTAAAGAAGCATGAGATCAACATGTCAGAATTTAAATGTTCTAACAGGGTGTGTTCTTGTTGTCTTGTGTAGTGTGTTTTTATGTTGTCTTGCAGCTGAGGCTTTTAATGGAGCATTAGATCAACTTGTCAGAAATTAAATGTTTTGACCGGTTGTGTTCTTGTTGTCTTGTGTTGTGTGTTTCTGTATTGTCTTTCAGCTGAGGCTTTTAAAGGAGCATTAGATCAAAAAGTCAGAACTTAAATGTTCTGACAGGTTGTTTTCTTCTGTTCTTGTTGTCTTGTGTTGTGTGTTTCTGTGTTGTCTTGCAGCTGAGGCTTTTAAAGAAGCATGAGATCAACATGTCAGAATTTAAATGTTCTGACAGGGTTTGTTCTTGTGTTCTTGTTGTCTGTTGTGTGTTTCTCTGTTGTCTTGCAACTGGGGCTTTTAAAGGAGCATTAGATCAACTTGTCAGAACTTATATGTTCTGACAGGGTTTGTTCTATTGTTCTTTTTGTCTTTTGTTGTGTGATTTTGTGTTGTCTTGCAGCTGAGGCTTTTAAAGGAGCATTAGATCAAAAAGTCAGAACCTAAATGTTCTGACAGGTTGTGTTCTTTTGTTTATGTTGTCTTGTGTTGTGTGTTTCTGTTTTGTCTTGCAGCTGAGGCTTTTAAAGAAGCATTAGATCAAAAAGTCAGAACCTAAATGTTCTGACAGGTTGTGTTCTTTTGTTTATGTTGTCTTGTGTTGTGTGTTTCTGTGTTGTCTTGCAGCTGAGGCTTTTAAAGAAGCATTAGATCAAAAAGTCAGAACCTAAATGTTCTGACAGGTTGTGTTCTTTTGTTTATGTTGTCTTGTGTTGTGTGTTTCTGTGTTGTCTTGCAGATGAGGCTTTTAAAGAAGCATGAGATCAACAAGTCAGAACTTAAATGTTTTGACCGGTTGTGTTCTTGTTGCCTTGTGTTGTGTGTTTCTGTGTTGTCTTGCAGCTGAGGCTTTTAAAGAAGCATTAGATCAACAAGTCAGAACTTAAATGTTCTGACAGGTTGTGTTCTTCTGTTCTTGTTGTCTTGTGTTGTGTGTTTCTGTGTTTTCTTGCAGCTGAGTCTGTTATAGAAGCATTAGATCAACAAGTCAGAACTTAAATGTTCTTTTTGTCTTGTGTTGTGTGTTTTTGTGTTGTCTTGCAGCTGAGGCTTTTAAAGAAGCATTAGATCAACAAGTCAGAACTTAAATGTTCTGACAGGTTGTGTTCTTCTGTTCTTGTTGTCTTGTGTTGTGTGTTTTTGTGTTGTCTTGCAGCTGAGGCTTTTAAAGAAGCATGAGATCAACATGTCAGAACTTAAATGTTCTGACAGGTTGTGTTCTTGTGTTCTTGTTCTTTTGTGTTGTGTGTTTCTGTGTTGTCTTACAGATGAGGCTTTTAAAGAAGCATTAGATCAACATGTCAGAATTTAAATGTTTTGAAAGGTTGTGTTCTTGTGTTCTTGTCTTGTGTTGTGTGTTTCTGTGTTGTCTTCCAGCTGAGGCTTTTAATGGAGCATTAGATCAACTTGTCAGAAATTAAATGTTTTGACCGGTTGTGTTCTTGTTGTCTTGTGTTGTGTGTTTCTGTGTTGTCTTTCAGCTGAGGCTTTTAAAGGAGCATTAGATCAAAAAGTCAGAACTTAAATGTTCTGACAGGTTGTTTTCTTTTGTTCTTGTTGTCTTGTGTTGTGTGTTTCTGTGTTGTCTTGCAGCTGAGGCTTTTAAAGAAGCATAAGATCAACATGTCAGAATTTACATGTTCTGACAGGGTATGTTCTTGTGTTCTTGTTCTTTTTTGTTGTGTGTTTTTGTGTTGTCTTTCAGCTGAGGTTTTTAAAGGAGCATTAGATCAACTTGTCAGAACTTATATGTGCTGACAGGTTGTGTTCTTGTGTTCTTGTTGTCTTGTGTTGTGTGTTTCTGTGTAGTCTTGCAGCTGAGGCTTTTAAAGAAGCATGAGATCAACATGTCAGAATTTAAATGTTCTGACAGGGTTTGTTCTTGTGTTCTTGTTGTCTGTTGTGTGTTTCTGTGTCGTCTTGCAGCTGAGGCTTTTAAAGGAGCATTAGATCAAAAAGTCAGAACTTAAATGTTCTGACAGGTTGTTTTCTTCTGTTCTTGTTGTCTTGTGTTGTGTGTTTCTGTGTAGTCTTGCAGCTGAGGCTTTTAAAGAAGCATGAGATCAACATGTCAGAATTTAAATGTTCTGACAGGGTTTGTTCTTGTGTTCTTGTTGTCTGTTGTGTGTTTCTGTGTCGTCTTGCAGCTGAGGCTTTTAAAGAAGCATTAGATCAACAAGTCAGAACTTAAATGTTCTGACAGGTTGTGTTCTTGTTGTCTTGTGCTGTGTTTCTGTGTTGTCTTGCAGCTGAGGCTTTTAAAGGAGCATTAGATCAACCAGTCAGAACTTAAATGTTCTGACAGGTTGTGTTCTTCTGTTCTTGTTGTCTTGTGTTGTGTGTTTCTGTGTTATCTTGCAGCTGAGTCTGTTATAGAAGCATTAGATCAACAAGTCAGAACTTAAATGTTCTGACAGGTTGTGTTCTTCTGTTCTTGTTTTCTAGTGTTGTGTGTTTTTGTGTTGTCTTGCAGCTGAGGCTTTTAAAGAAGCATGAGATCAACATGTCAGAACTTAAATGTTCTGACAGGTTGTGTTCTTGTGTTCTTGTTCTTTTGTGTTGTGTGTTTCTGTGTTGTCTTGCAGCTTAGGCTTTTAATGGAGCATTAGATCAACATGTCTAAACTTAAATGTTCTGACAGGTTGTGTTCTTCTGTTCTTGTTTTCTTGTGTTGTCTGTTTCTGTGTTGTCTTGCAGCTGAGGCTTTTAAAGGATTATTAGATCAACTTGTCAGAACTTAAATGTTTTGACCGGTTATGTTCTTGTTGTCTTGTGTTGTGTTGTGTGTTTCTGTGTTGTCTTGCAACTGGGGCTTTTAAAGAAGCATGAGATCAACATGTCAGAATTTAAATGTTCTAACAGGATGTTTTCTTGTTGTCTTGTGTAGTGTGTTTTTATGTTGTCTTGCAGCTGAGGCTTTTAATGGAGCATTAGATCAACTTGTCAGAAATTAAATGTTTTGACCGGTTGTGTTCTTGTTGTCTTGTGTTGTGTGTTTCTGTGTTGTCTTTCAGCTGAGGCTTTTAAAGGAGCATTAGATCAAAAAGTCAGAACTTAAATGTTCTGACAGGTTGTTTTCTTCTGTTCTTGTTGTCTTGTGTTGTGTGTTTTCGTGTTGTCTTGCAGCTGAGGCTTTTAAAGAAGCATGAGATCAACATGTCAGAATTTAAATGTTCTGACAGGGTTTGTTCTATTGTTCTTTTTGTCTTTTGTTGTGTGATTTTGTGTTGTCTTGCAGCTGAGGCTTTTAAAGGAGCATTAGATCAACAAGTCAGAACTTAAATGTTCTGACAGGTTGTGTTCTTGTGTTCTTGTTGTCTTGTGTTGTGTGTTTTTGTGTTGTCTTGCAGCTGAGGCTTTTAAAGGAGCATTAGATCAAAAAGTCAGAACCTAAATGTTCTGACAGGTTGTGGTCTTTTGTTTATGTTGTCTTGTGTTGTGTGTTTCTGTGTTGTCTTGCAGCTGAGGCTTTTAAAGAAGCATTAGATCAAAAAGTCAGAACCTAAATGTTCTGACAGGTTGTGTTCTTTTGTTTATGTTGTCTTGTGTTGTGTGTTTCTGTGTTGTCTTGCAGCTGAGGCTTTTAAAGAAGCATTAGATCAAAAAGTCAGAACCTAAATGTTCTGACAGGTTGTGTTCTTTTGTTTATGTTGTCTTGTGTTGTGTGTTTCTGTGTTGTCTTGCAGATGAGGCTTTTAAAGAAGCATGAGATCAACAAGTCAGAACTTAAATGTTTTAACAGGTTGTGTTCTTGTTGTCTTGTGTTGTGTGTTTCTGTGTTGTCTTTCAGCTGAGGCTTTTAAAGGAGCATTAGATCAAAAAGTCAGAACTTAAATGTTCTGACAGGTTGTTTTCTTCTGTTCTTGTTGTCTTGTGTTGTGTGTTTCTGTGTAGTCTTGCAGCTGAGGCTTTTAAAGAAGCATGAGATCAACAAGTCAGAATTTAAATTTTCTGACAGGTTGTGTTCTTGTGTTCTTGTTGTCTTGTATTGTGTGTTTCTGTGTTGTCTTGCAGCTGAGGCTTTTAAAGAAGCATTAGATCAACAAGTCAGAACTTAAATGTTTTGACAGGTTGTGTTCTTGTGTTCTTGTTGTCTTGTGTTGTGTGTTTCTGTGTTGTCTTGCAGATGAGGCTTTTAAAGAAGCATGAGATCAACAAGTCAGAACTTAAATGTTTTGACAGGTTGTGTTCTTGTGTTCTTGTCTTGTGTTGTGTGTTTCTGTGTTGTCTTGCAGCTGAGGCTTTTAATGGAGCATTAGATCAACTTGTCAGAAATTAAATGTTTTGACCGGTTGTGTTCTTTTTGTCTTGTGTTGTGTGTTTCTGTGTTGTCTTTCAGCTGAGGCTATTAAAGGAGCATTAGATCAAAAAGTCAGAACTTAAATGTTCTGACAGGTTGTTTTCTTCTGTTCTTGTTGTCTTGTGTTGTGTGTTTCTGTGTTGTCTTGCAGCTGAGGCTTTTAAAGAAGCATAAGATCAACATGTCAGAATTTAAATGTTCTGACCGGTTGTGTTCTTGTTGTCTTGTGTTGTGTGTTTCTGTGTTGTCTTTCAGCTGAGGCTTTTAAAGGAGCATTAGATCAAAGAGTCAGAACTTAAATGTTCTGACAGGTTGTGTTCTTCTGTTCTTGTTGTCTTGTGTTGATTGTTTCTGTGTTGTCTTTCAGCTGAGGCTTTTAAAGGAGCATTAGATCAACAAGTCAGAACTTAAATGTTCTGACAGGTTGTGTTCTTCTGTTCTTTTTGTCTTGTGTTGTGTGTTTCTGTGTTGTCTTGCAGATGAGGCTTTTAAAGAAGCATTAGATCAACAAGTCAGAACTTAACTGTTCTGACAGGTTGTGTTCTTGTGTTCTTGTTTTCTTGTGTTTTGTGTTTCTGTGTTGTCTTGCAGCTGAGGCTTTTAAAGTATTATTAGATCAACTTGTCAGAACTTAAATGTTTTGACCGGTTGTGTTATTGTGGTCTTGTGTTGTTGTTTTTTCTGTGTTGTCTTGCAGCTGAGGCTTTTAAAGGAGCATTAGATCAACTTGTCAGAACTGATATGTTCTGACAGGTTGTGTTCTTGTTGTCTTGTGCTGTGTTTCTGTGTTGTCTTGCAGCTGAGGCTTTTAAAGAAGCATGAGATCAACATATCAGAACTTAAATGTTCTGACAGGTTGTGTTCTTGTGTTCTTGTTCTTTTGTGATGTGTGTTTCTGTGTTGTCTTGCAGCTGAGGCTTTTAAAGGAGCATTAGATCAACATGTCTAAACTTAAATGTTCTGACAGGTTGTGTTCTTCTGTTCTTGTTTTCTTGTGTTGTGTGTTTCTGTGTTGTCTTGCAGCTGAGGCTTTTAAAGGATTATTAGATCAACTTGTCAGAACTTAAATGTTTTGACCGGTTGTGTTCTTGTTGTCTTGTGTTGTGTGTTTCTGTGTTATCTTGCAGCTGAGTCTTTTAAAGAAGCATTGGATCAACAAGTCAGAACTTAAATGTTCTGACAGGGTGTGTTCTTGTTCTTTTGTGTTGTGTGTTTCTGTGTTGTCTTGCAGCTGAGGCTTTTAAAGGAGCATTAGATCAACTTGTCAGAACTTAAATGTTTTGACCGGTTGTGTTATTGTTGTCTTGTGTCGTGTGTTTTTGTGTTGTCTTGCAGCTGGGGCTTTTAAAGAAGCATTAGATCAACAAGTCAGAACTTAAATGTTCTGACAGGTTGTGTTCTTCTGTTCTTGTTGTCTTGTGTTGTGTGTTTCTGTGTTGTCTTGCAGCTGAGTCTGTTATAGAAGCATTAGATCAACAAGTCAGAACTTAAATGTTCTGACAGGTTGTGTTCTTCTGTTCTTGTTGTCTTGTGTTGTGTGTTTCTGTGTTGTCTTACAGCTGAGTCTGTTATAGAAGCATTAGATCAACAAGTCAGAACTTAAATGTTCTTTTTGTCTTGTGTTGTGTGTTTTTGTGTTGTCTTGCAGCTGAGGCTTTTAAAGAAGCATTAGATCAACAAGTCAGAACTTAAATGTTCTGACAAGTTGTGTTCTTCTGTTCTTGTTGTCTTGTGTTGTGTGTTTTTGTGTTGTCTTGCAGCTGAGGCTTTTAAAGAAGCATGAGATCAACATGTCAGAACTTAAATGTTCTGACAGGTTGTGTTCTTGTGTTCTTGTTCTTTTGTGTTGTGTGTTTCTGTGTTGTCTTCCAGCTGAGGCTTTTAAAGGAGCATTAGATCAACATGTCTAAACTTAAATGTTTTGACCGGTTGTGTTCTTGTTGTCTTGTGTTGTGTGTTTCTGTGTTGTCATGCAGCTGAGGCTTTTAATGGAGCATTAGATCAACTTGTCAGAAATTAAATGTTTTGACCGGTTGTGTTCTTGTTGTCTTGTGTTGTGTGTTTCTGTGTTGTCTTTCAGCTGAGGCTTTTAAAGGAGCATTAGATCAACTTGTCAGAACGTATATGTTCTGACAGGGTCTGTTCTTCTTTTCTTGTTTTCTTGTGTTGTGTGTTTCTGTGTTGTCTTTCAGCTGAGGCTTTTAAAGAAGCATTAGATCAACATGTCAGAATTTAAATGTTTTGACAGGTTGTGTTCTTGTGTTCTTGTCTTGTGTTGTGTGTTTCTGTGTTGTCTTCCAGCTGAGGCTTTTAATGGAGCATTAGATCAACTTGTCAGAAATTAAATGTTTTGACCGGTTGTGTTCTTGTTGTCTTGTGTTGTGTGTTTCTGTGTTGTCTTTCAGCTGAGGCTTTTAAAGGAGCATTAGATCAAAAAGTCAGAACTTAAATGTTCTGACAGGTTGTGTTCTTCTGTTCTTGTTGTCTTGTGTTGTGTGTTTCTGTGTTGTCTTGCAGCTGAGTCTGTTATAGAAGCATTAGATCAACAATTCAGAACTTACATGTTCTGACAGGTTGTGTTCTTCTGTTCTTGTCTTGTGTTGTGTGTTTCTGTGTTGTCTTCCAGCTGAGGCTTTTAATGGAGCATTAGATCAACTTGTCAGAAATTAAATGTTTTGACCGGTTGTGTTCTTGTTGTCTTGTGTTGTGTGTTTCTGTGTTGTCTTTCAGCTGAGGCTTTTAAAGGAGCATTAGATCAAAAAGTCAGAACTTAAATGTTCTGACAGGTTGTTTTCTTCTGTTCTTGTTGTCTTGTGTTGTGTGTTTCTGTGTTGTCTTGCAGCTGAGGCTTTTAAAGAAGCATAAGATCAACATGTCAGAATTTAAATGTTCTGACAGGGTATGTTCTTGTGTTCTTGTTCTTTTTTGTTGTGTGTTTTTGTGTTGTCTTTCAGCTGAGGTTTTTAAAGGAGCATTAGATCAACTTGTCAGAACTTATATGTGCTGACAGGTTGTGTTCTTGTGTTCTTGTTGTCTTGTGTTGTGTGTTTCTGTGTAGTCTTGCAGCTGAGGCTTTTAAAGAAGCATGAGATCAACATGTCAGAATTTAAATGTTCTGACAGGGTTTGTTCTTGTGTTCTTGTTGTCTGTTGTGTGTTTCTGTGTCGTCTTGCAGCTGAGGCTGTTAAAGGAGCATTAGATCAAAAAGTCAGAACTTAAATGTTCTGACAGGTTGTTTTCTTCTGTTCTTGTTGTCTTGTGTTGTGTGTTTCTGTGTTGTCTTGCAGCGGAGGCTTTTAAAGAAGCATAAGATCAACATGTCAGAATTTAAATGTTCTGACAGGGTTTGTTCTTGTGTTCTTGTTGTCTGTTGTGTGTTTCTGTGTCGTCTTGCAGCTGAGGCTTTTAAAGAAGCATTAGATCAACAAGTCAGAACTTAAATGTTCTGACAGGTTGTGTTCTTGTTGTCTTGTGCAGTGTTTCTGTGTTGTCTTGCAGCTGAGGCTTTTAAAGGAGCATTAGATCAACCAGTCAGAACTTAAATGTTCTGACAGGTTGTGTTCTTCTGTTCTTGTTGTCTTGTGTTGTGTGTTTCTGTGTTGTCTTGCAGCTGAGTCTGTTATAGAAGCATTAGATCAACAAGTCAGAACTTAAATGTTCTGACAGGTTGTGTTCTTCTGTTCTTTTTGTCTTGTGTTGTGTGTTTTGTGTTGTCTTGCAGCTGAGGCTTTTAAAGGAGCATTAGATCAACAAGTCAGAATTTAAATGTTCTGACAGGTTGTGTTCTTCTGTTCTTGTTTTCTAGTGTTGTGTGTTTTTGTGTTGTCTTGCAGCTGAGGCTTTTAAAGAAGCATGAGATCAACATGTCAGAACTTAAATGTTCTGACAGGTTGTGTTCTTGTGTTCTTGTTCTTTTGTGTTGTGTGTTTCTGTGTTGTCTTGCAGCTGAGGCTTTTAATGGAGCATTATATCAACATGTCTAAACTTAAATGTTCTGACAGGTTGTGTTCTTCTGTTCTTGTTGTCTTGTGTTGTGTGTTTCTGTGTTGTCTTGCAGCTGAGGCTTTTAAAGGAGCATTAGATCAACTTGTCAGAACGTATATGTTCTGACAGGTTCTGTTCTTCTGTTCTTGTTTTCTTGTGTTGTGTGTTTCTGTGTTATCTTGCAGCTGAGTATTTTAAAGAAGCATTAGATCAAAAAGTCAGAACTTAAATGTTCTGACAGGGTGTGTTCTTGTTCTTTTGTGTTGTGTGTTTTTGCGTTGTCTTGCAGCTGAGGCTTTTAAAGAAGCATGAGATCAACAAGTCCAAATTTAAATTTTCTGACAGGTTGTGTTCTTGTGTTCTTGTTGTCTTGTATTGTGTGTTTCTGTGTTGTCTTGCAGCTGAGGCTTTTAAAGAAGCATTAGATCAACAAGTCAGAACTTAAATGTTTTGACAGGTTGTGTTCTTGTGTTCTTGTTGTCTTGTGTTGTGTGTTTCTGTGTTGTCTTGCAGATGAGGCTTTTAAAGAAGCATGAGATCAACAAGTCAGAACTTAAATGTTTTGACAGGTTGTGTTCTTGTGTTCTTGTCTTGTGTTGTGTGTTTCTGTGTTGTCTTGCAGCTGAGGCTTTTAATGGAGCATTAGATCAACTTGTCAGAAATTAAATGTTTTGACCGGTTGTGTTCTTGTTGTCTTGTGTTGTGTGTTTCTGTGTTGTCTTGCAGCTGAGGCTTTTAAAGAAGCATAAGATCAACATGTCTGAATTTAAATGTTCTGACAGGGTATGTTCTTGTGTTCTTGTTCTTTTGTGGTGTGTGTTTTTGTGTTGTCTTTCAGCTGAGGTTTTTAAAGGAGCATTAGATCAACTTTTCAGAACTTATATGTGCTGAGAGGTTGTGTTCTTGTGTTCTTGTTGTCTTATGTTGTGTGTTTCTGTGTAGTCTTGCAGCTGAGGCTTTTAAAGAAGCATGAGATCAACATGTCAGAATTTAAATGTTCTGACAGGGTTTGTTCTTGTGTTCTTGTTGTCTGTTGTGTGTTTCTGTGTTGTCTTGCAGCTGAGGCTTTTAAAGAAGCATAAGATCAACAAGTCAGAATTTAAATGTTCTGACCGGTTGTGTTCTTGTTGTCTTGTGTTGTGTGTTTCTGTGTTGTCTTTCAGCTGAGGCTTTTAAAGGAGCATTAGATCAAAGAGTCAGAACTTAAATGTTCTGACAGGTTGTGTTCTTCTGTTCTTTTTGTCTTGTGTTGTGTGTTTTTGTGTTGTCTTGCAGCTGAGGCTTTTAAAGAAGCATTAGATCAACAAGTCAGAACTTAAATGTTCTGACAGGTTGTGTTCTTCTGTTCTTGTTGTCTTGTGTTGTGTGTGTTTGTGTTGTCTTGCAGCTGAGGCTTTTAAAGAAGCATGAGATCAACATGTCAGAACTTAAATGTTCTGACAGGTTGTGTTCTTGTTCTTTTGTGTTGTGTGTTTCTGTGTTGTCTTGCAGCTGAGGCTTTTAAAGGAGCATTAGATCAACATGTCTAAACTTAAATGTTCTGACAGGTTGTGTTCTTGTGTTCTTGTCTTGTGTTGTGTGTTTCTGTGTTGTCTTGCAGCTGAGGCTTTTAATGGAGCATTAGATCAAAAAGTCAGAACTTAAATGTTCTGACAGGTTGTTTTCTTCTGTTCTTGTTGTCTTGTGTTGTGTGTTTTTGTGTTGTCTTGCAGCTGAGGCTTTTAAAGAAGCATAAGATCAACATGTCAGAATTTAAATGTTCTGACAGGGTATGTTCTTGTGTTCTTGTTCTTTTGTGTTGTGTGTTTTTGTGTTGTCTTTCAGCTGAGGTTTTTAAAGGAGCATTAGATCAACTTGTCAGAACTTATATGTGCTGACAGGTTGTGTTTTTGTGTTCTTGTTGTCTTGTGTTGTGTGTTTCTGTGTAGTCTTGCAGCTGAGGCTTTTAAAGAAGCATGAGATCAACAAGTCAGAACTTAAATGTTCTGACAAGTTGTATTCTTGTTGTCATGTGTTGTGTGTTTCTGTGTTGTCTTGCAGCTGAGGCTTTTAAAGGAGCATTAGATCAACATGTCTAAACTTAAATGTTCTGACAGGTTGTGTTCTTCTGTTCTTGTTTTCTTGTGTTGTGTGTTTCTGTGTTGTCTTGCAGCTGAGGCTTTTAATGGAGCATTAGATCAACTTGTCAGAAATTAAATGTTTTGACCGGTTGTGTTTCCTGTTGTCTTGTGTTGTGTGTTTCTGTGTTGTCTTTCAGCTGAGGTTTTTAAAGGAGCATTAGATCAACTTGTCAGAACTTAAATGTTCTGACAGGTTGTGTTCTTGTGTTCTTGTTGTCTTGTGTTGTGTGTTTCTGTGTAGTCTTGCAGCTGAGGCTTTTAAAGAAGCATAAGATCAACATGTCAGAATTTAAATGTTCTGACAGGGTTTGTTCTTGTGTTCTTGTTGTCTGTTGTGTGTTTCTGTGTCGTCTTGCAGCTGAGGCTTTTAAAGAAGCATAAGATCAACATGTCAGAATTTAAATGTTCTGACAGGGGATGTTCTTGTGTTCTTGTTCTTTTGTGTTCTGTGTTTTTGTGTTGTCTTTCAGCTGAGGTTTTTAAAGGAGCATTAGATCAACTTGTCAGAACTTATATGTGCTGACAGGTTGTGTTCTTGTGTTGTGTGTTTCTGTGTCATCTTGCAGCTGAGGCTTTTAAAGGAGCATTAGATCAAAAAGTCAGAACTTAAATGTTCTGACAAGTTGTATTCTTGTTGTCATGTGTTGTGTGTTTCTGTGTTGTCTTGCAGCTGAGGCTTTTAAAGGAGCATTAGATCAACTTGTCGGAACTTATATGTTCTGACAGGTTGAGTTTTTCTGTTCTTGTAGTCTTGTGTTGTGTGTTTCTGTGTTGTCTTGCAGCTGAGGCTTTTAAAGAAGCATAAGATCAACATGTCAGAATTTAAATGTTCTGACAGGGTATGTTCTTGTGTTCTTGTTGTCTGTTGTGTGTTTCTGTGTTGTCTTGCAGCTGAGGCTTTTAAAGGAGCATTAGATCAACTTGTCAGAACTTATATGTGCTGACAGGTTGTGTTCTTGTGTTCTTGTTGTCTTGTGTTGTGTGTTTCTGTGTAGTCTTGCAGCTGAGGGTTTTAAAGAAGCATGAGATCAACATGTCAGAATTTAAATGTTCTGACAGGGTTTGTTCTTGTGTTCTTGTTGTCTGTTGTGTGTTTCTGTGTTGTCTTGCAGCTGAGGCTTTTAAAGGAGCATTAGATCAAAAAGTCAGAACTTAAATGTTCTGACAGGTTGTTTTCTTCTGTTCTTGTTGTCTTGTGTTGTGTGTTTTTGTGTTGTCTTGCAGCTGAGGCTTTTAAAGAAGCATAAGATCAACATGTCAGAATTTAAATGTTCTGACAGGGTATGTTCTTGTGTTCTTGTTCTTTTGTGTTGTGTGTTTTTGTGTTGTCTTTCAGCTGAGGTTTTTAAAGGAGCATTAGATCAACTTGTCAGAACTTATATGTGCTGACAGGTTGTGTTCTTGTGTTCTTGTTGTCTTGTGTTGTGTGTTTCTGTGTAGTCTTGCAGCTGAGGCTTTTAAAGAAGCATGAGATCAACATATCAGAATTTAAATGTTCTGACAGGGTTTGTTCTTGTGTACTTGTTGTCTGTTGTGTGTTTCTGTGTCGTCTTGCAGCTGAGGCTTTTAAAGGAGCATTAGATCAAAAAGTCAGAACTTAAATGTTCTGACAGGTTGTTTTCTTCTGTTCTTGTTGTCTTGTGTTGTGTGTTTCTGTGTTGTCTTGCAGCTGAGGCTTTTAAAAAAGCATAAGATCAACATGTCAGAATTTAAATGTTCTGACAGGGTATGTTCTTGTGTTCTTGTTCTTTTGTGTTGTGTGTTTTTGTGTTGTCTTTCAGCTGAGGTTTTTAAAGGAGCATTAGATCAACTTGTCAGAACTTATATGTGCTGACAGGTTGTGTTCTTGTGTTCTTGTTGTCTTGTGTTGTGTGTTTCTGTGTAGTCTTGCAGCTGAGGCTTTTAAAGAAGCATGAGATCAACATGTCAGAATTTAAATGTTCTGACAGGGTATGTTCTTGTGTTCTTGTTGTCTGTTGTGTGTTTCTGTGTTGTCTTGCAGCTGAGGCTTTTAAAGGAGCATTAGATCAACTTGTCAGAACTTATATGTGCTGACAGGTTATGTTCTTGTGTTCTTGTTGTCTTGTGTTGTGTGTTTCTGTGTAGTCTTGCAGCTGAGGGTTTTAAAGAAGCATGAGATAAACATGTCAGAATTTAAATGTTCTGACAGGGTTTGTTCTTGTGTTCTTGTTGTCTGTTGTGTGTTTCTGTGTTGTCTTGCAGCTGAGGCTTTTAAAGGAGCATTAGATCAAAAAGTCAGAACTTAAATGTTCTGACAGGTTGTTTTCTTCTGTTCTTGTTGTCTTGTGTTGTGTGTTTTTGTGTTGTCTTGCAGCTGAGGCTTTTAAAGAAGCATAAGATCAACATGTCAGAATTTAAATGTTCTGACAGGGTATGTTCTTGTGTTCTTGTTCTTTTGTGTTGTGTGTTTTTGTGTTGTCTTTCAGCTGATGTTTTTAAAGGAGCATTAGATCAACTTGTCAGAACTTATATGTGCTGACAGGTTGTGTTCTTGTGTTCTTGTTGTCTTGTGTTGTGTGTTTCTGTGTAGTCTTGCAGCTGAGGCTTTTAAAGAAGCATGAGATCAACATATCAGAATTTAAATGTTCTGACAGGGTTTGTTCTTGTGTACTTGTTGTCTGTTGTGTGTTTCTGTGTCGTCTTGCATCTGAGGCTTTTAAAGGAGCATTAGATCAAAAAGTCAGAACTTAAATGTTCTGACAGGTTGTTTTCTTCTGTTCTTGTTGTCTTGTGTTGTGTGTTTCTGTGTTGTCTTGCAGCTGAGGCTTTTAAAGAAGCATAAGATCAACATGTCAGAATTTAAATGTTCTGACAGGGTATGTTCTTGTGTTCTTGTTCTTTTGTGTTGTGTGTTTTTGTGTTGTCTTTCAGCTGAGGTTTTTAAAGGAGCATTAGATCAACTTGTCAGAACTTATATGTGCTGACAGGTTGTGTTCTTGTGTTCTTGTTGTCTTGTGTTGTGTGTTTCTGTGTAGTCTTGCAGCTGAGGCTTTTAAAGAAGCATGAGATCAACATGTCAGAATTTAAATGTTCTGACAGGGTTTGTTCTTGTGTTCCTGTTGTCTGTTGTGTGTTTCTGTGTCGACTTGCAGCTGAGGCTTTTAAAGGAGCATTAGATCAAAAAGTCAGCAATTAAATGTTCTGACAGGTTGTTTTCTTCTGTTCTTCTTGTCTTGTGTTGTGTGTTTCTGTGTTATCTTGCAGCTGAGGCTTTTAAAGAAGCATAAGATCAACATGTCAGAATTTAAATGTTCTGACCGGTTGTGTTCTTGTCGTCTTGTGTTGTGTGTTTTTGTGTTGTCTTGCAGCTGAGGCTTTTAAAGGAGCATTAGATCAACATGTCTAAACTTAAATGTTCTGACAGGTTGTGTTCTTCTGTTCTTGTTTTCTTGTGTTGTGTGTTTCTGTGTTGTCTTGCAGCTGAGGCTTTTAAAGGATTATTAGATCAACTTGTCAGAACTTAAATGTTCTGACCGGTTGTGTTCTTGTTGTCTTGTGTTGTGTGTTTCTGTGTTGTCATGCAGCTGAGGCTTTTAAAGGAGCATTATATCAACTTGTCAGAACGTATATGTTCTGACAGGTTCTGTTCTTCTTTTCTTGTTTTCTTGTGTTGTGTGTTTCTGTGTTGTCTTGCAGATGAGGCTTTTAAAGAAGCATTAGATCAACATGTCAGAATTTAAATGTTTTGACAGGTTGTGTTCTTGTGTTCTTGTCTTGTGTTGTGTGTTTCTGTGTTGTCTTCCAGCTGAGGCTTTTAATGGAGCATTAGATCAACTTGTCAGAAATTAAATGTTTTGACCGGTTGTGTTCTTGTTGTCTTGTGTTGTGTGTTTCTGTGTTGTCTTTCAGCTGAGGCTTTTAAAGGAGCATTAGATCAAAAAGTCAGAACTTAAATGTTCTGACAGGTTGTGTTCTTCTGTTCTTGTTGTCTTGTGTTGTGTGTTTCTGTGTTGTCTTGCAGCTGAGTCTGTTATAGAAGCATTAGATCAACAATTCAGAACTTACATGTTCTGACAGGTTGTGTTCTTCTGTTCTTGTCTTGTGTTGTGTGTTTCTGTGTTGTCTTCCAGCTGAGGCTTTTAATGGAGCATTAGATCAACTTGTCAGAAATTAAATGTTTTGACCGGTTGTGTTCTTGTTGTCTTGTGTTGTGTGTTTCTGTGTTGTCTTTCAGCTGAGGCTTTTAAAGGAGCATTAGATCAAAAAGTCAGAACTTAAATGTTCTGACAGGTTGTTTTCTTCTGTTCTTGTTGTCTTGTGTTGTGTGTTTCTGTGTTGTCTTGCAGCTGAGGCTTTTAAAGAAGCATAAGATCAACATGTCAGAATTTAAATGTTCTGACAGGGTATGTTCTTGTGTTCTTGTTCTTTTTTGTTGTGTGTTTTTGTGTTGTCTTTCAGCTGAGGTTTTTAAAGGAGCATTAGATCAACTTGTCAGAACTTATATGTGCTGACAGGTTGTGTTCTTGTGTTCTTGTTGTCTTGTGTTGTGTGTTTCTGTGTAGTCTTGCAGCTGAGGCTTTTAAAGAAGCATGAGATCAACATGTCAGAATTTAAATGTTCTGACAGGGTTTGTTCTTGTGTTCTTGTTGTCTGTTGTGTGTTTCTGTGTCGTCTTGCAGCTGAGGCTGTTAAAGGAGCATTAGATCAAAAAGTCAGAACTTAAATGTTCTGACAGGTTGTTTTCTTCTGTTCTTGTTGTCTTGTGTTGTGTGTTTCTGTGTTGTCTTGCAGCGGAGGCTTTTAAAGAAGCATAAGATCAACATGTCAGAATTTAAATGTTCTGACAGGGTTTGTTCTTGTGTTCTTGTTGTCTGTTGTGTGTTTCTGTGTCGTCTTGCAGCTGAGGCTTTTAAAGAAGCATTAGATCAACAAGTCAGAACTTAAATGTTCTGACAGGTTGTGTTCTTGTTGTCTTGTGCAGTGTTTCTGTGTTGTCTTGCAGCTGAGGCTTTTAAAGGAGCATTAGATCAACCAGTCAGAACTTAAATGTTCTGACAGGTTGTGTTCTTCTGTTCTTGTTGTCTTGTGTTGTGTGTTTCTGTGTTGTCTTGCAGCTGAGTCTGTTATAGAAGCATTAGATCAACAAGTCAGAACTTAAATGTTCTGACAGGTTGTGTTCTTCTGTTCTTTTTGTCTTGTGTTGTGTGTTTTGTGTTGTCTTGCAGCTGAGGCTTTTAAAGGAGCATTAGATCAACAAGTCAGAACTTAAATGTTCTGACAGGTTGTGTTCTTCTGTTCTTGTTTTCTAGTGTTGTGTGTTTTTGTGTTGTCTTGCAGCTGAGGCTTTTAAAGAAGCATGAGATCAACATGTCAGAACTTAAATGTTCTGACAGGTTGTGTTCTTGTGTTCTTGTTCTTTTGTGTTGTGTGTTTCTGTGTTGTCTTGCAGCTGAGGCTTTTAATGGAGCATTATATCAACATGTCTAAACTTAAATGTTCTGACAGGTTGTGTTCTTCTGTTCTTGTTGTCTTGTGTTGTGTGTTTCTGTGTTGTCTTGCAGCTGAGGCTTTTAAAGGAGCATTAGATCAACTTGTCAGAACGTATATGTTCTGACAGGTTCTGTTCTTCTGTTCTTGTTTTCTTGTGTTGTGTGTTTCTGTGTTATCTTGCAGCTGAGTATTTTAAAGAAGCATTAGATCAACAAGTCAGAACTTAAATGTTCTGACAGGGTGTGTTCTTGTTCTTTTGTGTTGTGTGTTTTTGCGTTGTCTTGCAGCTGAGGCTTTTAAAGAAGCATGAGATCAACAAGTCCAAATTTAAATTTTCTGACAGGTTGTGTTCTTGTGTTCTTGTTGTCTTGTATTGTGTGTTTCTGTGTTGTCTTGCAGCTGAGGCTTTTAAAGAAGCATTAGATCAACAAGTCAGAACTTAAATGTTTTGACAGGTTGTGTTCTTGTGTTCTTGTTGTCTTGTGTTGTGTGTTTCTGTGTTGTCTTGCAGATGAGGCTTTTAAAGAAGCATGAGATCAACAAGTCAGAACTTAAATGTTTTGACAGGTTGTGTTCTTGTGTTCTTGTCTTGTGTTGTGTGTTTCTGTGTTGTCTTGCAGCTGAGGCTTTTAATGGAGCATTAGATCAACTTGTCAGAAATTAAATGTTTTGACCGGTTGTGTTCTTGTTGTCTTGTGTTGTGTGTTTCTGTGTTGTCTTGCAGCTGAGGCTTTTAAAGAAGCATAAGATCAACATGTCTGAATTTAAATGTTCTGACAGGGTATGTTCTTGTGTTCTTGTTCTTTTGTGGTGTGTGTTTTTGTGTTGTCTTTCAGCTGAGGTTTTTAAAGGAGCATTAGATCAACTTTTCAGAACTTATATGTGCTGAGAGGTTGTGTTCTTGTGTTCTTGTTGTCTTATGTTGTGTGTTTCTGTGTAGTCTTGCAGCTGAGGCTTTTAAAGAAGCATGAGATCAACATGTCAGAATTTAAATGTTCTGACAGGGTTTGTTCTTGTGTTCTTGTTGTCTGTTGTGTGTTTCTGTGTTGTCTTGCAGCTGAGGCTTTTAAAGAAGCATAAGATCAACAAGTCAGAATTTAAATGTTCTGACCGGTTGTGTTCTTGTTGTCTTGTGTTGTGTGTTTCTGTGTTGTCTTTCAGCTGAGGCTTTTAAAGGAGCATTAGATCAAAGAGTCAGAACTTAAATGTTCTGACAGGTTGTGTTCTTCTGTTCTTTTTGTCTTGTGTTGTGTGTTTTTGTGTTGTCTTGCAGCTGAGGCTTTTAAAGAAGCATTAGATCAACAAGTCAGAACTTAAATGTTCTGACAGGTTGTGTTCTTCTGTTCTTGTTGTCTTGTGTTGTGTGTGTTTGTGTTGTCTTGCAGCTGAGGCTTTTAAAGAAGCATGAGATCAACATGTCAGAACTTAAATGTTCTGACAGGTTGTGTTCTTGTTCTTTTGTGTTGTGTGTTTCTGTGTTGTCTTGCAGCTGAGGCTTTTAAAGGAGCATTAGATCAACATGTCTACACTTAAATGTTCTGACAGGTTGTGTTCTTGTGTTCTTGTCTTGTGTTGTGTGTTTCTGTGTTGTCTTGCAGCTGAGGCTTTTAATGGAGCATTAGATCAAAAAGTCAGAACTTAAATGTTCTGACAGGTTGTTTTCTTCTGTTCTTGTTGTCTTGTGTTGTGTGTTTCTGTGTTGTCTTGCAGCTGAGGCTTTTAAAGAAGCATAAGATCAACATGTCAGAATTTAAATGTTCTGACAGGGTATGTTCTTGTGTTCTTGTTCTTTTTTGTTGTGTTTTTGTGTTGTCTTTCAGCTGAGGTTTTTAAAGGAGCATTAGATCAACTTGTCAGAACTTATATGTGCTGACAGGTTGTGTTCTTGTGTTCTTGTTGTCTTGTGTTGTGTGTTTCTGTGTAGTCTTGCAGCTGAGGCTTTTAAAGAAGCATGAGATCAACATGTCAGAATTTAAATGTTCTGACAGGGTTTGTTCTTGTGTTCTTGTTGTCTGTTGTGTGTTTCTGTGTCGTCTTGCAGCTGAGGCTTTTAAAGGAGCATTAGATCAAAAAGTCAGAACTTAAATGTTCTGACAGGTTGTTTTCTTCTGTTCTTGTTGTCTTGTGTTGTGTGTTTTTGTGTTGTCTTGCAGCTGAGGCTTTTAAAGGAGCATAAGATCAACATGTCAGAATTTAAATGTTCTGACAGGGTATGTTCTTGTGTTCTTGTTCTTTTGTGTTGTGTGTTTTTGTGTTGTCTTTCAGCTGAGGTTTTTAAAGGAGCATTAGATCAACTTGTCAGAACTTATATGTGCTGACAGGTTGTGTTTTTGTGTTCTTGTTGTCTTGTGTTGTGTGTTTCTGTGTAGTCTTGCAGCTGAGGCTTTTAAAGAAGCATGAGATCAACAAGTCAGAACTTAAATGTTCTGACAAGTTGTATTCTTGTTGTCATGTGTTGTGTGTTTATGTGTTGTCCTGCAGCTGAGGCTTTTAAAGGAGCATTAGATCAACTTGTCAGAACTTATATGTTCTGACAGGTTGAGTTCTTGTGTTCTTGTTGTCTTGTGTTGTGTTTCTGTGTTGTCTTGCAGCTGAGGCTTTTAAAGGAGCATTAGATCAACATGTCTAAACTTAAATGTTCTGACAGGTTGTGTTCTTCTGTTCTTGTTTTCTTGTGTTGTGTGTTTCTGTGTTGTCTTGCAGCTGAGGCTTTTAATGGAGCATTAGATCAACTTGTCAGAAATTAAATGTTTTGACCGGTTGTGTTTCCTGTTGTCTTGTGTTGTGTGTTTCTGTGTTGTCTTTCAGCTGAGGTTTTTAAAGGAGCATTAGATCAACTTGTCAGAACTTAAATGTTCTGACAGGTTGTGTTCTTGTGTTCTTGTTGTCTTGTGTTGTGTGTTTCTGTGTAGTCTTGCAGCTGAGGCTTTTAAAGAAGCATAAGATCAACATGTCAGAATTTAAATGTTCTGACAGGGTTTGTTCTTGTGTTCTTGTTGTCTGTTGTGTGTTTCTGTGTCGTCTTGCAGCTGAGGCTTTTAAAGAAGCATAAGATCAACATGTCAGAATTTAAATGTTCTGACAGGGGATGTTCTTGTGTTCTTGTTCTTTTGTGTTCTGTGTTTTTGTGTTGTCTTTCAGCTGAGGTTTTTAAAGGAGCATTAGATCAACTTGTCAGAACTTATATGTGCTGACAGGTTGTGTTCTTGTGTTGTGTGTTTCTGTGTCATCTTGCAGCTGAGGCTTTTAAAGGAGCATTAGATCAAAAAGTCAGAACTTATATGTTCTGACAGGTTGAGTTTTTCTGTTCTTGTAGTCTTGTGTTGTGTGTTTCTGTGTTGTCTTGCAGCTGAGGCTTTTAAAGAAGCATAAGATCAACATGTCAGAATTTAAATGTTCTGACAGGGTATGTTCTTGTGTTCTTGTTGTCTGTTGTGTGTTTCTGTGTTGTCTTGCAGCTGAGGCTTTTAAAGGAGCATTAGATCAACTTGTCAGAACTTATATGTGCTGACAGGTTGTGTTCTTGTGTTCTTGTTGTCTTGTGTTGTGTGTTTCTGTGTAGTCTTGCAGCTGAGGGTTTTAAAGAAGCATGAGATCAACATGTCAGAATTTAAATGTTCTGACAGGGTTTGTTCTTGTGTTCTTGTTGTCTGTTGTGTGTTTCTGTGTTGTCTTGCAGCTGAGGCTTTTAAAGGAGCATTAGATCAAAAAGTCAGAACTTAAATGTTCTGACAGGTTGTTTTCTTCTGTTCTTGTTGTCTTGTGTTGTGTGTTTTTGTGTTGTCTTGCAGCTGAGGCTTTTAAAGAAGCATAAGATCAACATGTCAGAATTTAAATGTTCTGACAGGGTATGTTCTTGTGTTCTTGTTCTTTTGTGTTGTGTGTTTTTGTGTTGTCTTTCAGCTGAGGTTTTTAAAGGAGCATTAGATCAACTTGTCAGAACTTATATGTGCTGACAGGTTGTGTTCTTGTGTTCTTGTTGTCTTGTGTTGTGTGTTTCTGTGTAGTCTTGCAGCTGAGGCTTTTAAAGAAGCATGAGATCAACATATCAGAATTTAAATGTTCTGACAGGGTTTGTTCTTGTGTACTTGTTGTCTGTTGTGTGTTTCTGTGTCGTCTTGCAGCTGAGGCTTTTAAAGGAGTATTAGATCAAAAAGTCAGAACTTAAATGTTCTGACAGGTTGTTTTCTTCTGTTCTTGTTGTCTTGTGTTGTGTGTTTCTGTGTTGTCTTGCAGCTGAGGCTTTTAAAGAAGCATAAGATCAACATGTCAGAATTTAAATGTTCTGACAGGGTATGTTCTTGTGTTCTTGTTCTTTTGTGTTGTGTGTTTTTGTGTTGTCTTTCAGCTGAGGTTTTTAAAGGAGCATTAGATCAACTTGTCAGAACTTATATGTGCTGACAGGTTGTGTTCTTGTGTTCTTGTTGTCTTGTGTTGTGTGTTTCTGTGTAGTCTTGCAGCTGAGGCTTTTAAAGAAGCATGAGATCAACATGTCAGAATTTAAATGTTCTGACAGGGTATGTTCTTGTGTTCTTGTTGTCTGTTGTGTGTTTCTGTGTTGTCTTGCAGCTGAGGCTTTTAAAGGAGCATTAGATCAACTTGTCAGAACTTATATGTGCTGACAGGTTATGTTCTTGTGTTCTTGTTGTCTTGTGTTGTGTGTTTCTGTGTAGTCTTGCAGCTGAGGGTTTTAAAGAAGCATGAGATCAACATGTCAGAATTTAAATGTTCTGACAGGGTTTGTTCTTGTGTTCTTGTTGTCTGTTGTGTGTTTCTGTGTTGTCTTGCAGCTGAGGCTTTTAAAGGAGCATTAGATCAAAAAGTCAGAACTTAAATGTTCTGACAGGTTGTTTTCTTCTGTTCTTGTTGTCTTGTGTTGTGTGTTTTTGTGTTGTCTTGCAGCTGAGGCTTTTAAAGAAGCATAAGATCAACATGTCAGAATTTAAATGTTCTGACAGGGTATGTTCTTGTGTTCTTGTTCTTTTGTGTTGTGTGTTTTTGTGTTGTCTTTCAGCTGATGTTTTTAAAGGAGCATTAGAACAACTAGTCAGAACTTATATGTGCTGACAGGTTGTGTTCTTGTGTTCTTTTTGTCTTGTGTTGTGTGTTTCTGTGTAGTCTTGCAGCTGAGGCTTTTAAAGAAGCATGAGATCAACATATCAGAATTTAAATGTTCTGACAGGGTTTGTTCTTGTGTACTTGTTGTCTGTTGTGTGTTTCTGTGTCGTCTTGCATCTGAGGCTTTTAAAGGAGCATTAGATCAAAAAGTCAGAACTTAAATGTTCTGACAGGTTGTTTTCTTCTGTTCTTGTTGTCTTGTGTTGTGTGTTTCTGTGTTGTCTTGCAGCTGAGGCTTTTAAAGAAGCATAAGATCAACATGTCAGAATTTAAATGTTCTGACAGGGTATGTTCTTGTGTTCTTGTTCTTTTGTGTTGTGTGTTTTTGTGTTGTCTTTCAGCTGAGGTTTTTAAAGGAGCATTAGATCAACTTGTCAGAACTTATATGTGCTGACAGGTTGTGTTCTTGTGTTCTTGTTGTCTTGTGTTGTGTGTTTCTGTGTAGTCTTACAGCTGAGGCTTTTAAAGAAGCATGAGATCAACATGTCAGAATTTAAATGTTCTGACAGGGTTTGTTCTTGTGTTCCTGTTGTCTGTTGTGTGTTTCTGTGTCGACTTGCAGCTGAGGCTTTTAAAGGAGCATTAGATCAAAAAGTCAGAAATTAAATGTTCTGACAGGTTGTTTTCTTCTGTTCTTCTTGTCTTGTGTTGTGTGTTTCTGTGTTGTCTTGCAGCTGAGGCTTTTAAAGAAGCATAAGATCAACATGTCAGAATTTAAATGTTCTGACCGGTTGTGTTCTTGTCGTCTTGTGTTGTGTGTTTTTGTGTTGTCTTGCAGCTGAGGCTTTTAAAGGAGCATTAGATCAACATGTCTAAACTTAAATGTTCTGACAGGTTGTGTTCTTCTGTTCTTGTTTTCTTGTGTTGTGTGTTTCTGTGTTGTCTTGCAGCTGAGGCTTTTAAAGGATTATTAGATCAACTTGTCAGAACTTAAATGTTCTGACCGGTTGTGTTCTTGTTGTCTTGTGTTGTGTGTTTCTGTGTTGTCATGCAGCTGAGGCTTTTAAAGGAGCATTATATCAACTTGTCAGAACGTATATGTTCTGACAGGTTCTGTTCTTCTTTTCTTGTTTTCTTGTGTTGTGTGTTTCTGTGTTGTCTTGCAGATGAGGCTTTTAAAGAAGCATTAGATCAACAAGTCAGAATTTAAATGTTTTGACAGGTTGTGTTCTTGTGTTCTTGTCTTGTGTTGTGTGTTTCTGTGTTGTCTTGCATCTGAGGCTTTTAATGGAGCATTAGATCAACTTGTCAGAAATTAAATGTTTTGACCGGTTGTGTTCTTGTTTTTCTTGTGTTGTGTGTTTCTGTGTTGTCTTTCAGCTGAGGCTTTTAAAGGAGCATTAGATCAAAAAGTCAGAACTTAAATGTTCTGACAGGTTGTTTTCTTCTGTTCTTGTTGTCTTGTGTTGTGTGTTTCTGTGTTGTCTTGCAGCTGAGGCTTTTAAAGAAGCATAAGATCAACATGTCAGAATTTAAATGTTCTGACAGGGTATGTTCTTGTGTTCTTGTTCTTTTGTGTTGTGTGTTTTTGTGTTGTCTTTCAGCTGAGGTTTTTAAAGGAGCATTAGATCAACTTGTCAGAACTTATATGTGCTGACAGGTTGTGTTCTTGTGTTCTTGTTGTCTTGTGTTGTGTGTTTCTGTGTAGTCTTGCAGCTGAGGCTTTTAAAGAAGCATGAGATCAACATGTCAGAATTTAAATGTTCTGACAGGGTTTGTTCTTGTGTTCTTGTCGTCTGTTGTGTGTTTCTGTGTCGTCTTGCAGCTGAGGCTTTTAAAGGAGCATTAGATCAAAAAGTCAGAACTTAAATGTTCTGACAGGTTGTTTTCTTCTGTTCTTGTTGTCTTGTGTTGTGTGTTTCTGTGTTGTCTTGCAGCTGAGGCTTTTAAAGAAGCATAAGATCAACATGTCAGAATTTAAATGTTCTGACAGGGTTTGTTCTTGTGTTCTTGTTGTCTGTTGTGTGTTTCTGTGTCGTCTTGCAGCTGAGGCTTTTAAAGAAGCATTAGATCAACAAGTCAGAACTTAAATGTTCTGAAAGTTTGTGTTCTTGTGTTCTTGTTGTCTTGTGCTGTGTGTTTCTTTGTTGTCTTGCAGCTGAGTCTGTTATAGAAGCATTAGATCAACAAGTCAGAACTTAAATGTTCTGACAGGTTGTGTTCTTCTGTTCTTTTTGTCTTGTGTTGTGTGTTTTTGTGTTGTCTTGCAGCTGAGGCTTTTAAAGGAGCATTAGATCAACAAGTCAGAACTTAAATGTTCTGACAGGTTGTGTTCTTCTGTTCTTGTTGTCTTGTGTTGTGTGTTTCTGTGTTGTCTTGCAGCTGAGTATGTTATAAAAGCATTAGATCAACAAGTCAGAACTTAAATGTTCTGACAGGTTGTGTTCTTCTGTTCTTTTTGTCTTGTGTTGTGTGTTTTTGTGTTGTCTTGCAGCTGAGGCTTTTAAAGGAGCATTAGATCAACTTGTCAGAACGTATATGTTCTGACAGGTTCTGTTCTTCTGTTCTTGTTTTCTTGTGTTGTGTGTTTCTGTGTTATCTTGCAGCTGAGTATTTTAAAGAAGCATTAGATCAACAAGTCAGAACTTAAATGTTTTGACAGGGTGTGTTCTTGTTCTTTTGTGTCGTGTGTTTTTGCGTTGTCTTGCAGCTGAGGCTTTTAAAGAAGCATGAGATCAACAAGTCAGAATTTAAATTTTCTGACAGGTTGTGTTCTTGTGTTCTTGTTGTCTTGTATTGTGTGTTTCTGTGTTGTCTTGCAGCTGAGGCTTTTAATGGAGCATTAGATCAACTTGTCAGAAATTAAATGTTTTGATCCGGTTGTGTCCTTGTTGTCTTGTGTTGTGTGTTTCTGTGTTGTCTTTCAGCTGAGGCTTTTAAAGGAGCATTAGATCAAAAAGTCAGAACTTAAATGTTCTAAAAAGGTTGTTTTCTTCTGTTCTTGTTGTCTTGTGTTGTGTGTTTCTGTGTTGTCTTGCAGCTGAGGCTTTTAAAGAAGCATGAGATCAAAGAGTCAGAACTTAAATGTTCTGACCGGTTGTGTTCTTCTGTTCTTGTTGTCTTGTGTTGATTGTTTCTGTGTTGTCTTGCAGCTGAGTCTGTTATAGAAGCATTAGATCAACAAGTCAGAACTTAAATGTTTTAACAGGTTGTGTTCTTGTTGTCTTGTGTTGTGTGTTTCTTTGTTGTCTTTCAGCTGAGGCTTTTAAAGGAGCATTAGATCAAAGAGTCAGAACTTAAATGTTCTGACAGGTTGTGTTCTTCTGTTCTTGTTGTCTTGTGTTGATTGTTTCTGTGTTGTCTTGCAGCTGAGTCTGTTATAGAAGCATTAGATCAACAAGTCAGAACTTAAATGTTCTGACAGGTTGTGTTCTTCTGTTCTTTTTGTCTTGTGTTGTGTGTTTTTGTGTTGTCTTGCAGCTGAGGCTTTTAAAGAAGCATTAGATCAACAAGTCAGAACTTAAATGTTCTGACAGGTTGTGTTCTTGTGTTCTTGTTGTCTTGTGTTGTGTGTTTCTGTGTAGTCTTGCAGCTGAGGCTTTTAAAAAAGCATGAGATCAACATGTCAGAATTTAAATGTTCTGACAGGGTTTGTTCTTGTGTACTTGTTGTCTGTTGTGTGTTTCTGTGTCGTCTTGCAGCTGAGGCTTTTAAAGGAGCATTAGATCAAAAAGTCAGAACTTAAATGTTCTGACAGGTTGTTTTCTTCTGTTCTTGTTGTCTTGTGTTGTGTGTTTCTGTGTTGTCTTGCAGCTGAGGCTTTTAAAGAAGCATAAGATCAACATATCAGAATTTAAATGTTCTGACAGGGTATGTTCTTGTGTTCTTGTTCTTTTTTGTTATGTGTTTTTGTGTTGTCTTTCAGCTGAGGTTTTTAAAGGAGCATTAGATCAACTTGTCAGAACTTATATGTGCTGACAGGTTGTGTTCTTGTGTTCTTGTTGTCTTGTGTTGTGTGTTTCTGTGTAGTCTTGCAGCTGAGGCTTTTAAAGAAGCATGAGATAAACATGTCAGAATTTAAATGTTCTGACAGGGTTTGTTCTTGTGTTCTTGTCTTGTGTTGTGTGTTTCTGTGTTGTCTTGCAGCTGAGGCTTTTAATGGAGCATTAGATCAACTTGTCAGAAATTAAATGTTTTGACCGGTTGTGTTCTTGTTGTCTTGTGTTGTGTGTTTCTGTGTTGTCTTTCAGCTGAGGATTTTAAAGGAGCATTAGATCAAAAAGTCAGAACTTAAATGTTCTGACAGGTTGTTTTCTTCTGTTCTTGTTGTCTTGTGTTGTGTGTTTCTGTGTTGTCTTGCAGCTGAGGCTTTTAAAGAAGCATAAGATCAACATGTCAGAATTTAAATGTTCTGACAGGGTATGTTCTTGTGTTCTTGTTCTTTTTTGTTGTGTGTTTTTGTGTTGTCTTTCAGCTGAGGTTTTTAAAGGAGTATTAGATCAACTTGTCAGAACTTATATGTGCTGACAGGTTGTGTTCTTGTGTTCTTGTTGTCTTGTGTTGTGTGTTTCTGTGTAGTCTTGCAGCTGAGGCTTTTAAAGAAGCATAAGATCAACATGTCAGAATTTAAATGTTCTGACAGGGTTTGTTCTTGTGTTCTTGTTGTCTGTTGTGTGATTCTGTGTCGTCTTTCAGCTGAGGTTTTTAAAGGAGCATTAGATCAACTTGTCAGAACTTATATGTGCTGACAGGTTGTGTTCTTGTGTTCTTGTTTTCTTGTGTTGTGTGTTTCTGTGTCATCTTGCAGCTGAGGCTTTTAAAGGAGCATTAGATCAACTTGTCGGAACTTATATGTTCTGACAGGTTGAGTTTTTCTGTTCTTGTTGTCTTGTGTTGTGTGTTTCTGTGTTGTCTTGCAGATGAGGCTTTTAAAGAAGCATTAGATCAACAAGTCAGAACTTAACTGTTCTGACAGGTTGTGTTCTTGTGTTCTTGTTGTCTTGTGTTGTGTTTCTGTGTTGTCTTGCAGCTGAGGCTTTTAAAGGAGCATTAGATCAACATGTCTAAACTTAAATGTTCTGACAGGTTGTGTTCTTCTGTTCTTGTTGTCTTGTGTTGTGTGTTTCTGTGTTGTCTTGCAGCTGAGGCTTTTAAAGAAGCATAAGATCAACATGTCAGAATTTAAATGTTCTGACCGGTTGTGTTCTTGTTGTCTTGTGTTGTGTGTTTCTGTGTTGTCTTTCAGCTGAGGCTTTTAAAGGAGCATTAGATCAAAGAGTCAGAACTTAAATGTTCTGACAGGTTGTGTTCTTCTGTTCTTGTTGTCTTGTGTTGATTGTTTCTGTGTTGTCTTGCAGCTGAGTCTGTTATAGAAGCATTAGATCAACAAGTCAGAACTTAAATGTTCTGACAGGTTGTGTTCTTCTGTTCTTGTTGTCTTGTGTTGTGTGTTTTTGTGTTGTCTTGCAGCTGAGGCTTTTAAAGAAGCATGAGATCAACATGTCAGAACTTAAATGTTCTGACAGGTTGTGTTCTTGTGTTCTTGTTCTTTTGTGTTGTGTGTTTCTGTGTTGTCTTGCAGCTGAGGCTTTTAAAGGATTATTAGATCAACTTGTCAGAACTTAAATGTTTTGACCGGTTGTGTTCTTGTTGTCTTGTGTTGTGTGTTTCTGTGTTGTCTTGCAGCTGAGGCTTTTAAAGGAGCATTAGATCAACTTGTCAGAACGTATATGTTCTGACAGGTTATGTTCTTCTGTTCTTGTTTTCTTGTGTTGTGTGTTTCTGTGTTATCTTGCAGCTGAGTATTTTAAAGAAACATTAGATCAACAAGTCAGAACTTAAATGTTCTGACAGGGTGTGTTCTTGTTCTTTTGTGTTGTGTGTTTTTGCGTTGTCTTGCAGCTGAGGCTTTTAAAGAAGCATGAGATCAACAAGTCAGAATTTAAATTTTCTGACAGGTTGTGTTCTTGTGTTCTTGTTGTCTTGTATTGTGTGTTTCTGTGTTGTCTTGCAGCTGAGGCTTTTAATGGAGCATTAGATCAACTTGTCAGAAATTAAATGTTTTGACCGGTTGTGTCCTTGTTGTCTTGTGTTGTGTGTTTCTGTGTTGTCTTTCAGCTGAGGCTTTTAAAGGAGCATTAGATCAAAGAGTCAGAACTTAAATGTTCTGACAGGTTGTGTTCTTCTGTTCTTGTTGTCTTGTGTTGATTGTTTCTGTGTTGTCTTGCAGCTGAGTCTGTTATAGAAGCATTAGATTAACAAGTCAGAACTTAAATGTTCTGAGAGGTTGTGTTCTTCTGTTCTTTTTGTCTTGTGTTGTGTGTTTTTGTGTTGTCTTGCAGCTGAGGCTTTTAAAGAAGCATTAGATCAACAAGTCAGAACTTAAATGTTCTGACAGGTTGTGTTCTTCTGTTCTTGTTGTCTTGTGTTGTGTGTGTTTGTGTTGTCTTGCAGCTGAGGCTTTTAAAGAAGCATGAGATCAACATGTCTAAACTTAAATGTTCTGACAGGTTGTGTTCTTGTGTTCTTGTCTTGTGTTGTGTGTTTCTGTGTTGTCTTGCAGCTGAGGCTTTTAAAGGAGCATTAGATCAACTTGTCGGAACTTATATGTTCTGACAGGTTGAGTTTTTCTGTTCTTGTAGTCTTGTGTTGTGTGTTTCTGTGTTGTCTTGCAGATGAGGCTTTTAAAGAAGCATTAGATCAACAAGTCAGAACTTAACTGTTCTGACAGGTTGTGTTCTTCTGTTCTTGTTGTCTTGTGTTGTGTGTTTCTGTGTTGTCTTGCAGCTGAGGCTTTTAAAGAAGCATAAGATCAACATGTCAGAATTTAAATGTTCTGACCGGTTGTGTTCTTGTTGTCTTGTGTTGTGTGTTTCTGTGTTGTCTTTCAGCTGAGGCTTTTAAAGGAGCATTAGATCAAAGAGTCAGAACTTAAATGTTCTGACAGGTTGTGTTCTTCTGTTCTTGTTGTCTTGTGTTGATTGTTTCTGTGTTGTCTTGCAGCTGAGTCTGTTATAGTAGCATTAGATCAACAAGTCAGAACTTAAATGTTCTGAGAGGTTGTGTTCTTCTGTTCTTTTTGTCTTGTGTTGTGTGTTTTTGTGTTGTCTTGCAGCTGAGGCTTTTAAAGAAGCATTAGATCAACAAGTCAGAACTTAAATGTTCTGACAGGTTGTGTTCTTCTGTTCTTGTTGTCTTGTGTTGTGTGTGTTTGTGTTGTCTTGCAGCTGAGGCTTTTAAAGAAGCATGAGATCAACATGTCTAAACTTAAATGTTCTGACAGGTTGTGTTCTTGTGTTCTTGTCTTGTGTTGTGTGTTTCTGTGTTGTCTTGCAGCTGAGGCTTTTAAAGGAGCATTAGATCAACTTGTCGGAACTTATATGTTCTGACAGGTTGAGTTTTTCTGTTCTTGTAGTCTTGTGTTGTGTGTTTCTGTGTTGTCTTGCAGATGAGGCTTTTAAAGAAGCATTAGATCAACAAGTCAGAACTTAACTGTTCTGACAGGTTGTGTTCTTCTGTTCTTGTTGTCTTGTGTTGTGTGTTTCTGTGTTGTCTTGCAGCTGAGGCTTTTAAAGAAGCATAAGATCAACATGTCAGAATTTAAATGTTCTGACCGGTTGTGTTCTTGTTGTCTTGTGTTGTGTGTTTCTGTGTTGTCTTTCAGCTGAGGCTTTTAAAGGAGCATTAGATCAAAGAGTCAGAACTTAAATGTTCTGACAGGTTGTGTTCTTCTGTTCTTGTTGTCTTGTGTTGATTGTTTCTGTGTTGTCTTGCAGCTGAGTCTGTTATAGTAGCATTAGATCAACAAGTCAGAACTTAAATGTTCTGAGAGGTTGTGTTCTTCTGTTCTTTTTGTCTTGTGTTGTGTGTTTTTGTGTTGTCTTGCAGCTGAGGCTTTTAAAGAAGCATTAGATCAACAAGTCAGAACTTAAATGTTCTGACAGGTTGTGTTCTTCTGTTCTTGTTGTCTTGTGTTGTGTGTGTTTGTGTTGTCTTGCAGCTGAGGCTTTTAAAGAAGCATGAGATCAACATGTCTAAACTTAAATGTTCTGACAGGTTGTGTTCTTGTGTTCTTGTCTTGTGTTGTGTGTTTCTGTGTTGTCTTGCAGCTGAGGCTTTTAAAGGAGCATTAGATCAACTTGTCGGAACTTATATGTTCTGACAGGTTGAGTTTTTCTGTTCTTGTAGTCTTGTGTTGTGTGTTTCTGTGTTGTCTTGCAGATGAGGCTTTTAAAGAAGCATTAGATCAACAAGTCAGAACTTAACTGTTCTGACAGGTTGTGTTCTTGTGTTCTTGTTGTCTTGTGTTGTGTTTCTGTGTTGTCTTGCAGCTGAGTCTGTTATAGAAGCATTAGATCAACAAGTCAGAACTTAAATGTTCTGACAGGTTGTGTTCTTCTGTTCTTGTTGTCTTGTGTTGTGTGTTTTTGTGTTGTCTTGCAGCTGAGGCTTTTAAAGAAGCATGAGATCAACATGTCAGAACTTAAATGTTCTGACAGGTTGTGTTCTTGTGTTCTTGTTCTTTTGTGTTGTGTGTTTCTGTGTTGTCTTGCAGCTGAGGCTTTTAAAGGATTATTAGATCAACTTGTCAGAACTTAAATGTTTTGACCGGTTGTGTTCTTGTTGTCTTGTGTTGTGTGTTTCTGTGTTGTCTTGCAGCTGAGGCTTTTAAAGGAGCATTAGATCAACTTGTCAGAACGTATATGTTCTGACAGGTTCTGTTCTTCTGTTCTTGTTTTCTTGTGTTGTGTGTTTCTGTGTTATCTTGCAGCTGAGTATTTTAAAGAAGCATTAGATCAACAAGTCAGAACTTAAATGTTCTGACAGGGTGTGTTCTTGTTCTTTTGTGTTGTGTGTTTTTGCGTTGTCTTGCAGCTGAGGCTTTTAAAGAAGCATGAGATCAACAAGTCAGAATTTAAATTTTCTGACAGGTTGTGTTCTTGTGTTCTTGTTGTCTTGTATTGTGTGTTTCTGTGTTGTCTTGCAGCTGAGGCTTTTAATGGAGCATTAGATCAACTTGTCAGAAATTAAATGTTTTGACCGGTTGTGTCCTTGTTGTCTTGTGTTGTGTGTTTCTGTGTTGTCTTTCAGCTGAGGCTTTTAAAGGAGCATTAGATCAAAAAGTCAGAACTTAAATGTTCTGACAGGTTGTTTTCTTCTGTTCTTTTTGTCTTGTGTTGTGTGTTTCTGTGTTGTCTTGCAGCTGATGCTTTTAAAGAAGCATAAGATCAACATGTCAGAATTTAAATGTTCTGACCGGTTGTGTTCTTGTTGTCTTGTGTTGTGTGTTTCTGTGTCGTCTTTCAGCTGAGGCTTTTAAAGGAGCATTAGATCAAAGAGTCAGAACTTAAATGTTCTGACAGGTTGTTTTCTTCTGTTTTTGTTGTCTTGTGTTGTGTGTTTCTGTGTTGTCTTGCAGCTGAGGCTTTTAAAGAAGCATAAGATCAACATGTCAGAATTTAAATGTTCTGATCGGTTGTGTTCTTGTTGTCTTGTGTTGTGTGTTTCTGTGTTGTCTTTCAGCTGAGGCTTTTAAAGGAGCATAAGATCAACATGTCAGAATTTAAATGTTCTGATCGGTTGTGTTCTTGTTGTCTTGTGTTGTGTGTTTCTGTGTTGTCTTTCAGCTGAGGCTTTTAAAGGAGCATTAGATCAAAAAGTCAGAACTTAAATGTTCTGACAGGTTGTTTTCTTCTGTTCTTGTTGTCTTGTGTTGTGTGTTTCTGTGTTGTCTTGCAGCTGAGGCTTTTAAAGAAGCATAAGATCAACATGTCAGAATTTAAATGTTCTGAGAGGGTATGTTCTTGTGTTCTTGTTGTCTGTTGTGTGTTTTTGTGTTGTCTTTCAGCTGAGGTTTTTAAAGGAGCATTAGATCAACATGTCAGAATTTAAATGTTCTGACAGGGGATGTTCTTGTGTTCTTGTTCTTTTGTGTTCTGTGTTTTTGTGTTGTCTTTCAGCTGAGGTTTTTAAAGGAGCATTAGATCAAAAAGTCAGAACTTAAATGTTCTGACAAGTTGTATTCTTGTTGTCATGTGTTGTGTGTTTCTGTGTTGTCTTGCAGCTGAGGTTTTTAAAGGAGCATTAGATCAACATGTCAGAATTTAAATGTTCTGACAGGGTGAGTTCTTGTGTTCTTGTTGTCTTGTGTTGTGTGTTTTTGTGTTGTCTTGCAGCTGAGGCTTTTAAAGGAGCATTAGATTAACATGTCTAAACTTAAATGTTCTGAAAGGTTGTGTTCTTCTATTCTTGTTTTCTTGTGTTGTGTGTTTCTGTGTTGTCTTGCAGCTGAGGCTTTTAAAGAAGCATAAGATCAACATGTCAGAATTTAAATGTTCTGACAGGGTTTGTTCTTGTGTTCTTGTTGTCTGTTGTGTGTTTCTGTGTTGTCTTGCAGCTGAGGCTTTTAAAGGATTATTAGATCAACTTGTCAGAACTTAAATGTTTTGACCGGTTGTGTTCTTGTTG
Organism: Gobius niger; assembly: GCF_951799975.1. NCBI lineage: Eukaryota > Metazoa > Chordata > Actinopteri > Gobiiformes > Gobiidae > Gobius > Gobius niger. The sequence continues at coordinate 4,171,939 of NC_136853.1, read as the reverse complement.
TCTTGTGTTGTGTGTTTCTGTGTTATTTTGCAGCTGAGTCTTTTAAAGAAGCATTAGATCAACAAGTCAGAGCTTAAATGTTCTGACAGGGTGTGTTCTTGTTCTTTTGTGTTGTGTGTTTTTGTGTTGTCTTGCAGCTGAGGCTTTTAAAGAAGCTTGAGATCAACAAGTCAGAATTTAAATGTTCTGACAGGTTGTGTTCTTGTGTTCTTGTTGTCTTGTATTGTGTGTTTCTGTGTTGTCTTGCAGCTGGGGCTTTTAATGAAGCATGAGATCAACATGTCAGAATTTAAATGTTCTGACAGGTTGTGTTCTTTTGTTTATGTTGTCTTGTGTTGTGTGTTTCTGTGTTGTCTTGCAGCTGAGGCTTTTAAAGAAGCATTAGATCAACTTTTCAGAACTTAAATGTTTTGACAGGTTGTGTTCTTGTGTTCTTGTTGTCTTGTATTGTGTGTTTCTGTGTTGTCTTTCAGCTGAGGCTTTTAAAGGAGCATTAGATCAAAAAGTCAGAACTTAAATGTTCTGACAGGTTGTTTTCTTCTGTTCTTGTTGTCTTGTGCTGTGTGTTTCTGTGTTGTCTTGCAGCTGAGGCTTTTAAAGAAGCATAAGATCAACATGTCAGAATTTAAATGTTCTGACAGGGTTTGTTCTTGTGTTCTTGTTGTCTGTTGTGTGTTTCTGTGTCATCTTGCAGCTGAGGCTTTTAAAGAAGCATAAGATCAACATGTCAGAATTTAAATGTTCTGACAGGGTATGTTCTTGTGTTCTTGTTCTTTTGTGTTGTGTGTTTTTGTGTGTTCTTTCAGCTGAGGTTTTTAAAGGAGCATTAGATCAACTTGTCAGAACTAATATGTGCTGACAGGTTGTGTTCTTGTGTTCTTGTTGTCTTGTGTTGTGTGTTTCTGTGTAGTCTTGCAGCTGAGGCTTTTAAAAAAGCATGAGATCAACATGTCAGAATTTAAATGTTCTGACAGGGTTTGTTCTTGTGTTCTTGTTGTCTTGTGTTGTGTGTTTCTGTGTCGTCTTGCAGCTGAGGTTTTTAAAGGAGCATTAGATCAAAAAGTCAGAACTTAAATGTTCTGACAAGTTGTATTCTTGTTGTCATGTGTTGTGTGTTTCTGTGTTGTCTTACAACTGGGGCTTTTAAAGGAGCATTATATCAACTTGTCAGAACTTAAATGTTTTGACCGGTTGTGTTATTGTTGTCTTGTGTTGTGTGTTTCTGTGTTGTCTTGCAGCTGAGGCTTTTAAAGGAGCATTAGATCAACTTGTCAGAACTTATATGTTCTGACAGGTTGTGTTCTTCTGTTCTTGTAGTCTTGTGTTGTGTGTTTCTGTGTTGTCTTGCAGATGAGGCTTTTAAAGAAGCATTAGATCAACAAGTCAGAACTTAACTGTTCTGACAGGTTGTGTTCTTGTGTTCTTGTTGTCTTGTGTTGTGTTTCTGTGTTGTCTTGCAGCTGAGGCGTTTAAAGGAATAGGCCACCGTTTTTACATACTGTGATATGCTCTTACCTCACTTTAGACGTGTTAATATATCCCCGTCTGGTCTTTGTCTGTGCGCTCTGCCAGGCAAACGGAGCACATACGCAGCCTCTCCCACACGTCACATAACTCCAAAAAAGCTCACGATAGAAGCTACCAAGCTCTTCCACGTGTTCCCTATTTAAATAAAGTTACGTGAAGTGTTTTCATGCGAAGTATATTTACACAGAAATGTAACGTGTCGATTTTATAAGCAGATAAAAAGGGGGACTATATTGTGAGGCGTAATGATACGAGGAGTAAAACGTCCGCGCACTAACTCCTAAAGGTTATTGACGGAAGTGAGCGGGGGAAGTCTTTAGGAGTTACTGCGCGGACGTTTTGCTCCTCGTATCATTACGCCTCACAATATAGTCCCCCTTTTTATTTGCTTATAATATCGACATTTTACATTTCTGTGTAAATATACTTCGCATGAAAACACTTCACGTAACTTTATTTAAATAGGGAACACGTGGAAGAGCTTGGTAGCTTCTATCGTGAGCTTTTTTGGAGCTATGTGAAGTGTGGGAGAGGCTGCGTATGTGCTCCGTTTGCCTGGCAGAGCGCACAGACAAAGACCAGACGGGGATATATTAACACGTCTAAAGTGAGGTAAGAGCATATCACAGTATGTAAAAACGGTGGCCTATTCCTTTAAAGGAGCATTAGATCAACAAGTCAGAACTTAAATGTTCTGACAGGTTGTGTTCTTCTGTTCTTGTTGTCTTGTGTTGTGTGTTTTTGTGTTGTCTTGCAGCTGATGCTTTTAAAGAAGCATGAGATCAACTTGTCAGAACTTAAATGTTTTGAACGGTTGTGTTCTTGTTGTCTTGTGTTGTGTGTTTCTGTGTTATCTTGCAGCTGAGTCTTTTAAAGAAGCATTAGATCAACAAGTCAGAACTTAAATGTTCTGACAGGGTGTGTTCTTGTTCTTTTGTGTTGTGTGTTTTTGTGTTGTCTTGCAGCTGAGGCTTTTAAAGAAGCTTGAGATCAACAAGTCAGAATTTAAATGTTCTGACAGGTTGTGTTCTTGTGTTCTTGTTGTCTTGTATTGTGTGTTTCTGTGTTGTCTAGCAGCTGAGGCTTTTAAAGAAGCATGAGATCAACATGTCAGAATTTAAATGTTCTGACAGGTTGTGTTCTTTTGTTTATGTTGTCTTGTGTTGTGTGTTTCTGTGTTGTCTTGCAGCTGAGGCTTTTAAAGAAGCATTAGATCAACTTTTCAGAACTTAAATGTTTTGACAGGTTGTGTTCTTGTGTTCTTGTTGTCTTGTATTGTGTGTTTCTGTGTTGTCTTGCAGCTGAGGCTTTTAAAGGAGCATTAGATCAAAAAGTCAGAACTTAAATGTTCTGACAAGTTGTATTCTTGTTGTCTTGTGTTGTGTGTTTCTGTGTTGTCTTGCAACTGGGGCTTTTAAAGGAGCATTAGATCAACTTGTCAGAACTTATATGTTCTGACAGGTTGTGTTCTTCTGTTCTTGTAGTCTTGTGTTGTATGTTTCTGTGTTGTCTTGCAGCTGAGGCTTTTAAAGGAGCATTAGATCAAAAAGTCAGACCTTAAATGTTTTGACAGGTTGTGTTCTTGTGTTCTTGTTGTCTTGTATTCTGTGTTTCTGTGTTGTCTTGCAGCTGAGGCTTTTAAAGAAGCATTAGATCAACAAGTCAGAACTTAAATGTTTTGACAGGTTGTGTTCTTGTGTTCTTGTTGTCTTGTGTTGTGTGTTTCTGTATTGTCTTGCAGATGAGGCTTTTAAAGAAGCATGAGATCAACAAGTCAGAACTTAAATGTTTTGACAGGTTGTGTTCTTGTGTTCTTGTCTTGTGTTGTGTGTTTCTGTGTTGTCTTGCAGCTGAGGCTTTTAAAGGAGCATTAGATCAAAAAGTCAGAACTTAAATGTTCTGACAGGTTGTGTTCTTGTCTTGTGTTGTGTGTTTCTGTGTTGTCTTGCAGCTGAGGCTTTTAATGGAGCATTAGATCAACTTGTCAGAAATTAAATGTTTTGACCGGTGGTGTTCTTGTTGTCTTGTGTTGTGTGTTTCTGTGTTGTCTTTCAGTTGAGGCTTTTAAAGGAGCATTAGATCAAAAAGTCAGAACTTAAATGTTCTGACAAGTTGTTTTCTTCTGTTCTTGTTGTCTTGTGCTGTGTGTTTCTGTGTTGTCTTGCAGCTGAGGCTTTTAAAGAAGCATAAGATCAACATGTCAGAATTTAAATGTTCTGACAGGGTTTGTTCTTGTGTTCTTGTTGTCTGTTGTGTGTTTCTGTGTCGTCTTGCAGCTGAGGCTTTTAAAGAAGCATAAGATCAACATGTCAGAATTTAAATGTTCTGACAGGGTATGTTCTTGTGTTCTTGTTCTTTTGTGTTGTGTGTTTCTGTGTTGTCTTGCAGCTGAGGCTTTTAATGGAGCATTAGATCAACTTGTCAGAACTTAAATGTTTTGACCTTTTGTGTTATTGTTGTCTTGTGTTGTGTGTTTCTGTGTTGTCTTGCAGCTGAGGCTTTTAAAGGAGCATTAGATCAAAAAGTCAGAACTTAAATGTTCTGACAGGTTGTGTTCTTCTGTTCTTGTGTTGTGTGTTTCTGTGTTGTCTTGCAGCTGAGGCTTTTAAAGAAGCATGAGATCAACATGTCAGAATTTAAATGTTCTGACAGGGTTTGTTCTTGTGTTCTTGTTGTCTGTTGTGTGTTTCTGTGTTGTCTTGCAACTGGGGCTTTTAAAGGAGCATTAGATCAACTTGTCAGAACTTATATGTTCTGACAGGTTGTGTTCTTCTGTTCTTGTGTTGTGTGTTTCTGTGTTGTCTTGCAGCTGAGGCTTTTAAAGGAGCATTATATCAACTTGTCAGAACTTAAATGTTTTGACCGGTTGTGTTATTGTTGTCTTGTGTTGTGTGTTTCTGTGTTGTCTTGCAGATGAGGCTTTTAAAGAAGCATTAGATCAACAAGTCAGAACTTAAATGTTTTGACCGGTTGTGTTCTTGTGTTATTGTTGTCTTGTGTCGTGTGTTTTTGTGTTGTCTTGCCGCTGATGCTTTTAAAGAAGCATTAGATCAACAAGTCAGAACTTAAATGTTCTGACAGGTTGTGTTCTTGTGTTCTTGTTGTCTTGTGTTTTGTTTCTGTGTTGTCTTGCAGCTGAGGCTTTTAAAGGAACATTAGATCAACTTGTCAGAACTTAAATGTTTTGACCGGTTATGTTCTTGTTGTCTTGTGTTGTGTGTTTCTGTGTTGTCTTGCAGCTGGGGCTTTTAAAGAAGCATGAGATCAACAAGTCAGAATTAAAATGTTCTGACAAGTTGTATTCTTGTTGTCTTGTGTTGTGTGTTTCTGTGTTGTCTTGCAACTGGGGCTTTTAAAGGAGCATTAGATCAACATGTCAGAATTTAAATGTTCTAACAGGGTGTGTTCTTGTTGTCTTGTGTAGTGTGTTTTTATGTTGTCTTGCAGCTGAGGCTTTTAATGGAGCATTAGATCAACTTGTCAGAAATTAAATGTTTTGACCGGTTGTGTTCTTGTTGTCTTGTGTTGTGTGTTTCTGTGTTGTCTTGCAGCTGAGGCTTTTAAAGAAGCATGAGATCAACATGTCAGAATTTAAATGTTCTGACAGGGTATGTTCTTGTGTTCTTGTTCTTTTGTGTTGTGTGTTTTTGTGTTGTCTTTCAGCTGAGGTTTTTAAAGGAGCATTAGATCAACTTGTCAGAACTTATCTGTGCTGACAGGTTGTGTTCTTGTGTTCTTGTTGTCTTGTGTTGTGTGTTTCTGTGTTGTCTTGCAGCTGAGGCTTTTAAAGGAGCATTAGATCAAAAAGTCAAAACTTAAATGTTCTGACAAGTTGTATTCTTGTTGTCTTGTGTTGTGTGTTTCTGTGTTGTCTTGCAGCTGAGGCTTTTAAAGGAGCATTATATCAAAAAGTCAGAACCTAAATGTTCTGACAGGTTGTGTTCTTTTGTTTATGTTGTCTTGTGTTGTGTGTTTCTGTGTTGTCTTGCAGCTGAGGCTTTTAAAGGAGCATTAGATCAACATGTCAGAATTTAAATGTTCTAACAGGGTGTGTTCTTGTTGTCTTGTGTAGTGTGTTTTTATGTTGTCTTGCAGCTGAGGCTTTTAATGGAGCATTAGATCAACTTGTCAGAAATTAAATGTTTTGACCGGTTGTGTTCTTGTTGTCTTGTTGTCTTGTGCTGTGTGTTTCTGTGTTGTCTTTCAGCTGAGGTTTTTAAAGGAGCATTAGATCAAAAAGTCAGAATTTAAATGTTCTGACAAGTTGTATTCTTGTTGTCTTGTGTTGAGTGTTTCTGTGTTGTCTTGCAGCTGAGGCTTTTAAAGAAGCATGAGATCAACAAGTCAGAATTTAAATGTTCTGACAGGTTGTGTTCTTGTGTTCTTGTTGTCTTGTATTGTGTGTTTCTGTGTTGTCTTGCAGCTGGGGCTTTTAAAGGAGCATGAGATCAACATGTCAGAATTTAAATGTTCTGACAGGTTGTGTTCTTTTGTTTATGTTGTCTTGTGTTGTATGTTTCTGTGTTGTCTTGCAACTGGGGCTTTTAAAGGAGCATGAGATCAAAAAGTCAGAACTTAAATGTTCTGACAGGTTGTTTTCTTCTGTTCTTGTTGTCTTGTGTTGTGTGTTTCTGTGTTGTCTTGCAGCTGAGGCTTTTAAAGAAGCATGAGATCAACATGTCAGAATTTAAATGTTCTGACAGGGTTTGTTCTTGTGTTCTTGTTGTCTGTTGTGTGTTTCTGTGTTGTCTTGCAGCTGAGGCTTTTAAAGGAGCATTAGATCAAAAAGTCAGAACCTAAATGTTCTGACAGGTTGTGTTCTTTTGTTTTTGTTGTCTTGTGTTGTGTGTGTCTGTGTTGTCTTGCAGCTGAGGCTTTTAAAGAAGCATTAGATCAAAAAGTCAGAACTTTAATGTTTTGACAGGTTGTGCTCTTGTGTTCTTGTCTTGTGTTGTGTGTTTCTGTGTTGTCTTGCAGCTGAGGCTTTTAATGGAGCATTAGATCAACTTGTCAGAAATTAAATGTTTTGACCGGTTGTGTTCTTGTTGTCTTGTGTTGTGTGTTTCTGTGTTGTCTTGCAGCTGAGGCTTTTAAAGAAGCATGAGATCAACATGTCAGAATTTAAATGTTCTGACAGGGTTTGTTCTTGTGTTCTTGTTGTCTGTTGTGTGTTTCTGTGTTGTCTTGCAGCTGAGGCTTTTAAAGGAGCATTAGATCAAAAAGTCAGAACTTAAATGTTCTGACAAGTTGTATTCTTGTTGTCTTGTGTTGTGTGTTTCTGTGTTGTCTTGCAACTGAGGCTTTTAAAGAAGCATGAGATCAACATGTCAGAATTTAAATGTTCTAACAGGGTGTGTTCTTGTTGTCTTGTGTAGTGTGTTTTTATGTTGTCTTGCAGCTGAGGCTTTTAATGGAGCATTATATCAACTTGTCAGAAATTAAATGTTCTGACAGGGTATGTTCTTGTGTTCTTGTTCTTTTGTGTTGTGTGTTTTTGTGTTGTCTTTCAGCTGAGGTTTTTAAAGGAGCATTAGATCAACTTGTCAGAACTTATCTGTGCTGACAGGTTGTGTTCTTGTGTTCTTGTTGTCTTGTGTTGTGTGTTTCTGTGTTGTCTTGCAGCTGAGGCTTTTAAAGGAGCATTATATCAACTTGTCAGAACTTAAATGTTCTGACAGGTTGTGTTCTTGTGTTATTGTTGTCTTGTGTCGTGTGTTTTTGTGTTGTCTTGCCGCTGAGACTTTTAAAGAAGCATGAGATCAACATGTCAGAATTTAAATGTTCTGACAGGTTGTGTTCTTGTGTTCTTGTTGTCTTGTATTGTGTGTTTCTGTGTTGTCTTGCAGCTGAGGCTTTTAAAGAAGCATGAGATCAACATGTCAGAATTTAAATGTTCTGACAGGTTGTGTTCTTTTGTTTATGTTGTCTTGTGTTGTGTGTTTCTGTGTTGTCTTGCAGCTGAGGCTTTTAAAGAAGCATGAGATCAACATGTCAGAATTTAAATGTTCTAACAGGGTGTGTTCTTGTTGTCTTGTGTAGTGTGTTTTTATGTTGTCTTGCAGCTGAGGCTTTTAATGGAGCATTAGATCAACTTGTCAGAAATTAAATGTTTTGACCGGTTGTGTTCTTGTTGTCTTGTTGTCTTGTGTTGTGTGTTTCTGTGTTATCTTTCAGCTGAGGCTTTTAAAGGAGCATTAGATCAAAAAGTCAGAACTTAAATGTTCTGACAGGTTGTTTTCTTCTGTTCTTGTTGTCTTGTGTTGTGTGTTTCTGTGTTGTCTTGCAGCTGAGGCTTTTAAAGAAGCATGAGATCAACATGTCAGAATTTAAATGTTCTGACAAGTTGTATTCTTGTTGTCTTGTGTTGTGTGTTTCTGTGTTGTCTTGCAGCTGAGGCTTTTAAAGGAGCATTAGATCAAAAAGTCAGAACTTAAATGTTCTGACAAGTTGTATTCTTCTTGTCTTGTGTTGTGTGTTTCTGTGTTGTCTTGCAGCTGAGGCTTTTAAAGAAGCATGAGATCAACAAGTCAGAATTTAAATGTTCTGACAGGTTGTGTTCTTGTGTTCTTGTTGTCTTGTATTGTGTGTTTCTGTGTTGTCTTGCAGCTGGGGCTTTTAAAGAAGCATGAGATCAACATGTCAGAATTTAAATGTTCTGACAGGTTGTGTTCTTTTGTTTATGTTGTCTTGTATTGTGTGTTTCTGTGTTGTCTTGCAGCTGAGGCTTTTAAAGGAGCATTAGATCAAAAAGTCAGAACTTAAATGTTCTGACAAGTTGTATTCTTGTTGTCTTGTGTTGTGTGTTTCTGTGTTGTCTTGCAGTTGAGGCTTTAAAGAACCATGAGATCAACATGTCAGAACTTAAATGTTCTGACAAGTTGTATTCTTGTTGTCTTGTGTAGTGTGTTTTTATGTTGTCTTGCAGCTGAGGCTTTTAATGGAACATTAGATCAACTTGTCAGAAATTAAATGTTTTGACCGGTTGTGTTCTTGTTGTCTTGTGTTGTGTGTTTCTGTGTTGTCTTTCAGCTGAGGCTTTTAAAGGAGCATTAGATCAAAAAGTCAGAACTTAAATGTTCTGACATGTTGTTTTCTTCTGTTCTTGTTGTCTTGTGTTGTGTGTTTCTGTGTTGTCTTGCAGCTGAGGCTTTTAAAGAAGCATGAGATCAACAAGTCAGAACTTTAATGTTTTGACAGGTTGTGTTCTTGTGTTCTTGTCTTGTGTTGTGTGTTTCTGTGTTGTCTTTCAGCTGAGGCTTTTAATGGAGCATTAGATCAACTTGTCAGAAATTAAATGTTTTGACCGGTTGTGTTCTTGTTGTCTTGTGTTGTGTGTTTCTGTGTTGTCTTGCAGCTGAGGCTTTTAAAGAAGCATGAGATCAACATGTCAGAATTTAAATGTTCTGACAGGGTTTGTTCTTGTGTTCTTGTTGTCTGTTGTGTGTTTCTGTGTTGTCTTGCAGCTGAGGCTTTTAAAGGAGCATTAGCTCAAAAAGTCAGAACTTAAATGTTCTGACAAGTTGTGTTCTTGTTGTCTTGTGTTGTGTGTTTCTGTGTTGTCTTGCAACTGAGGCTTTTAATGGAGCATTAGATCAACTTGTCAGAAATTAAATGTTTTGACCGGTTGTGTTCTTGTTGTCTTGTGTTGTGTGTTTCTGTGTTGTCTTGCAGCTGAGGCTTTTAAAGAAGCATGAGATCAACAAGTCAGAATTTAAATGTTTTGACAGGTTGTGTTCTTGTGTTCTTGTTGTCTTGTATTGTGTGTTTCTGTGTTGTCTTGCAGCTGGGGCTTTTAAAGAAGCATGAGATCAACATGTCAGAATTTAAATGTTCTGACAGGTTGTGTTCTTTTGTTTATGTTGTCTTGTGTTGTGTGTTTCTGTGTTGTCTTGCAGCTGAGGCTTTAAAGAACCATGAGATCAACATGTCAGAACTTAAATGTTTTGACAGGTTGTGTTCTTGTGTTCTTGTTGTCTTGTATTGTGTGTTTCTGTGTTGTCTTGCAGCTGAGGCTTTTAAAGGAGCATTAGATCAAAAAGTCAGAACTTAAATGTTCTGACAAGTTGTATTCTTGTTGTCTTGTGTTGTGTGTTTCTGTGTTGTCTTGCAGCTGAGGCTTTAAAGAACCATGAGATCAACATGTCAGAACTTAAATGTTCTGACAAGTTGTATTCTTGTTGTCTTGTGTAGTGTGTTTTTATGTTGTCTTGCAGCTGAGGCTTTTAATGGAGCATTAGATCAACTTGTCAGAAATTAAATGTTTTGACCGGTTGTGTTCTTGTTGTCTTGTGTTGTGTGTTTCTGTGTTGTCTTTCAGCTGAGGCTTTTAAAGGAGCATTAGATCAAAAAGTCAGAACTTAAATGTTCTGACAGGTTGTTTTCTTCTGTTCTTGTTGTCTTGTGTTGTGTGTTTCTGTGTTGTCTTGCAGCTGAGGCTTTTAAAGAAGCATGAGATCAACATGTCAGAATGTAAATGTTCTGACAGGGTTTGTTCTTGTGTTCTTGTTGTCTGTTGTGTGTTTCTGTGTTGTCTTGCAGCTGAGGCTTTTAAAGGAGCATTAGCTCAAAAAGTCAGAACCTAAATGTTCTGACAAGTTGTGTTCTTGTTGTCTTGTGTTGTGTGTTTCTGTGTTGTCTTGCAGCTGAGGCTTTTAAAGGAGCATTATATCAACTTGTCAGAACTTAAATGTTTTGACCGGTTGTGTTATTGTTGTCTTTTGTTGTGTGTTTCTGTGTTGTCTTGCAGCTGAGGCTTTTAAAGGAGCATTAGATCAACAAGTCAGAACTTAAATGTTTTGACAGGTTGTTTTCTTGTGTTCTTGTTGTCTTGTGTTGTTTGTTTCTGTGTTGTCATGCAGCTGAGGATTTTAAATGAGCATTAGATCAACTTGTCAGAACTTAAATGTTTTGACCGGTTGTGTTCTTGTGTTCTTGTTGTCTTGTGTCGTGTGTTTTTGTGTTGTCTTGCCGCTGATGCTTTTAAAGAAGCATTAGATCAACAAGTCAGAACTTAAATGTTCTGACAGGTTGTGTTCTTGTGTTCTTGTTGTCTTGTATTGTGTTTCTGTGTTATCTTACAGCTGAGGCTTTTAAAAGAGCATTAGATCAACTTGTCAGAACTTAAATGTTCTGACAGGGTGTGTTCTTGTGTTCTAGTTTTCTTGTGTTGTGTGTTTTTGTGTTGTCTTGCAGCTGAGGCTTTTAAAGGAGCATTAGATCAAAAAGTCAGAACCTAAATGTTCTGACAGGTTGTGTTCTTTTGTTTATGTTGTCTTGTGTTGTGTGTTTCTGTGTTGTCTTGCAGCTGAGACTTTAAAGAAGCATGAGATCAACATGTCAGAACTTAAATGTTTTGACAGGTTGTGTTCTTCTGTTCTTGTAGTCTTGTATTGTGTGTTTCTGTGTTGTCTTGCAGCTGAGGCTTTTAAAAGAGCATTAGATCATAAAGTCAGAACTTAAATGTTCTGACAAGTTGTATTCTTGTTGTCTTGTGTTGTGTGTTTCTGTGTTGTCTTGCAACTGGGGCTTTTAAAGGAGCATTAGATCAACATGTCAGAAATTAAATGTTTTGACCGGTTGTGTTCTTGTTGTCTTGTGTTGTGTGTTTCTGTGTTGTCTTGCAGCTGAGGCTTTTAAAGAAGCATAAGATCAACATGTCAGAATTTAAATGTTCTGAGAGGGTATGTTCTTGTGTTCTTGTTCTTTTGTGTTGTGTGTTTTTGTGTTGTCTTTCAGCTGAGGTTTTTAAAGGAGCATTAAATCAACTTGTCAGAACCTATCTGTGCTGACAGGTTGTGTTCTTGTGTTCTTGTTGTCTTGTGTTGTGTGTTTCTGTGTTGTCTTGCAACTGGGACTTTTAAAGAAGCATTATATCAACTTGTCAGAACTTAAATGTTTTGACCGGTTGTGTTATTGTTGTCTTGTGTTGTGTGTTTCTGTGTTATCTTGCAGCTGAGTCTTTTAAAGAAGCATTAGATCAACAAGTCAGAACTTAAATGTTCTGACAGGGTGTGTTCTTGTTCTTTTGTGTTGTGTGTTTTTGCGTTGTCTTGCAGCTGAGGCTTTTAAAGAAGCTTGAGATCAACATGTCAGAATTTAAACGTTCTGACAGGTTGTGTTGTCTTGCAGCTGAGGCTTTTAAAGGAGCATTAGATCAACTTGTCAGAACTTAAATGTTCTGACAGGTTGTGTTATTGTTGTCTTGTGTCGTGTGTTTTTGTGTTGTCTTGCAGCTGGGGCTTTTAAAGAAGCATTAGATCAACAAGTCAGAATTTAAATGTTCTGACGGGGTGTGTTCTTGTGTTCTTGTTGTCTTGTGTTGTGTGTTTTTGTGTTGTCTTGCAGCTGAGGCTTTTAAAGGAGCATTAGATCAAAAAGTCAGAACCTAAATGGACAGGTTGTGTTCTTGTGTTCTTGTTGTCTTGTGTTGTGTGTTTCTGTATTGTCTTGCAGATGAGGCTTTTAAAGAAGCATGAGATCAACAAGTCAGAACTTCAATGTTTTAACAGGTTGTGTTCTTGTGTTCTTGTGTTCTTGTCTTCTGTTGTGTGTTTCTGTGTTGTCTTGCAGCTGAGGCTTTTAATGGAGCATTAGATCAACTTGTCAGAAATTAAATGTTTTGACGGGTTGTGTTCTTGTTGTCTTGTGTTGTGTGTTTCTGTGTTGTCTTTCAGCTGATGCTTTTAAAAGGAGCATTAGATCAAAAAGTCAGAACTTAAATGTTCTGACAGGGTATGTTCTTGTGTTCTTGTTCTTTTGTGTTGTGTGTTTTTGTGTTGTCTTTCAGCTGAGGTTTTTAAAGGAGCATTAGATCAACTTGTCAGAACTTATATGTTCTGACAGGTTGTGTTCTTCTGTTCTTGTAGTCTTGTGTTGTGTATTTCTGTGTTGTCTTGCAGATGAGGCTTTTAAAGAAGCATTATTATACGGCTCTTCACAACGTAAGTAGAAGCTCCGTTGATTTGAATGGGATTTCCCAACGTTCTACCGGTCATTATTTTCTGATAAAGGACCTCTGAGAAAAATAATGACCGCTGCCCATGGCAACGGAGTTCGTGCTTTCATATCACTCCGCGCGTACGTAGTAGCGACACTATCTCTGTCCCCGTCACTGCGAGAGAAGTTGGGGGAATTGCTCGTGAAGTTAGCGTGAGTCTGACTTTCAACTTACCCAGAGATTCACCACCATTACTCCTCTCAAACTGCGCCTTCAACTGCTGCTGCTTCTAGCTTAGCAAAACGTTGCCGAGCAACGCGCAAACTTTTGGGAACTATTTGTCGCGGAAGTCACAAGCTGATGCTTTTAAAAGGAGCATTAGATCAAAAAGTCAGAACTTAAATGTTCTGACAGGGTATGTTCTTGTGTTCTTGTTCTTTTGTGTTGTGTGTTTTTGTGTTGTCTTGCAGCTGAGACTTTTAAAGAAGCATTAGATCAACAAGTCAGAACTTAAATGTTCTGACAGGGTGTGTTCTTGTATTCTTGTTGTCTTGTGTGTTTCTGTGTTGCCTTGCAACTGGGGCTTTTAAAGGAGCATTAGATCAACTTTTCAGAATTTAAATGTTCTGACAGGGTGTGTTCTTGTGTTCTTGTTGTCTTGTGTTGTGTGTTTTTGTGTTGTCTTGCAGCTGGGGCTTTTAAAGAAGCATTAGATCAACAAGTCAGAACTTAAATGTTCTGACAGGTTGTGTTCTTCTGTTCTTGTTGTCTTGTGTTGTGTGTTTTTGTGTTGTCTTGCAGCTGAGGCTTTTAAAGAAGCATGAGATCAACATGTCAGAACTTAAATGTTCTGACAGGTTGTGTTCTTGTGTTCTTGTTCTTTTGTGTTGTGTGTTTCTGTGTTGTCTTGCAGCTGAGGCTTTTAAAGGAGCATTAGATCAACTTGTCAGAACTTAAATGTTCTGACAGGTTGTGTTATTGTTTTCTTGTGTTGTGTGTTTTTGTGTTGTCTTGCAGCTGAGGCTTTTAAAGGAGCATTAGATCAACAAGTCAGAACTTAAATGTTCTGACAGGTTGTGTTCTTCTGTTCTTGTTGTCTTGTGTTGTGTGTTTTTGTGTTGTCTTGCAGCTGAGGCTTTTAAAGAAGCATGAGATCAACATGTCAGAACTTAAATGTTCTGACAGGTTGTGTTCTTGTGTTCTTGTTCTTTTGTGTTGTGTGTTTCTGTGTTGTCTTGCAGCTGAGGCTTTTAAAGGAGCATTAGATCAACATGTCTAAACTTAAATGTTCTGACAGGTTGTGTTCTTCTGTTCTTGCTTTCTTTTGTTGTGTGTTTCTGTGTTGTCTTGCAGCTGAGGCTTTTAAAGGATTATTAGATCAACTTGTCAGAACTTAAATGTTTTGACCGGTTGTGTTCTTGTTGTCTTGTGTTGTGTGTTTCTGTGTTGTCTTGCAGCTGAGGCTTTTAAAGGAGCATTAGATCAACTTGTCAGAACTTAAATGTTCTGACAGGTTGTGTTCTTCTGTTCTTTTTGTCTTGTGTTGTGTGTTTTTGTGTTGTCTTGCAGCTGAGGCTTTTAAAGAAGCATTAGATCAACAAGTCAGAACTTAAATGTTCTGACAGGTTGTGTTCTTCTGTTCTTGTTGTCTTGTGTTGTGTGTTTTTGTGTTGTCTTGCAGCTGAGGCTTTTAAAGAAGCATGAGATCAACATGTCAGAACTTAAATGTTCTGACAGGTTGTGTTCTTGTGTTCTTGTTCTTTTGTGTTGTGTGTTTCTGTGTTGTCTTGCAGCTGAGGCTTTTAAAGGAGCATTAGATCAACTTGTCAGAACGTATATGTTCTGACAGGTTCTGTTCTTCTGTTCTTGTTTTCTTGTGTTGTGTGTTTCTGTGTTATCTTGCAGCTGAGTATTTTAAAGAAGCATTAGATCAACAAGTCAGAACTTAAATGTTCTGACAGGGTGTGTTCTTGTTCTTTTGTGTTGTGTGTTTTTGTGTTGTCTTGCAGCTGAGGCTTTTAAAGAAGCATGAGATCAACAAGTCAGAATTTAAATTTTCTGACAGGTTGTGTTCTTGTGTTCTTGTTGTCTTGTATTGTGTGTTTCTGTGTTGTCTTGCAGCTGGGGCTTTTAAAGAAGCATGAGATCAACATGTCAGAATTTAAATGTTCTGACAGGTTGTGTTCTTTTGTTTATGTTGTCTTGTGTTGTGTGTTTCTGTGTTGTCTTGCAGCTGTTTTTTTTTTAGAAGCATTAGATCAACTTTTCAGAACTTAAATGTTTTGACAGGTTGTGTTCTTGTGTTCTTGTTGTCTTGTATTGTGTGTTTCTGTGTTGTCTTGCAGCTGGGGCTTTTAAAGAAGCATGAGATCAACATGTCAGAATTTAAATGTTCTGACAGGTTGTGTTCTTGTGTTCTTGTTGTCTTGTATTGTGTGTTTCTGTGTTGTCTTGCAGCTGAGGCTTTTAAAGGAGCATTAGATCAACTTGTCAGAACTTAAATGTTTTGACCGGTTATGTTCTTGTTGTCTTGTGTTGTGTGTTTCTGTGTTGTCTTGCAGCTGGGGCTTTTAAAGGACCATTAGATCAACATGTCAGAATTTAAATGTTCTGACAGGGTGTGTTCTTGTTGTCTTGTGTTGTGTGTTTTTGTGTCGTGTAACCCGGTTGACAAAACCCTATTAATCCTTATTATCCTTATTATCCTTATCCTTATCTCCTTTCTATTTTTTTTTCCGTCTATGTTTGTACGTGCGTTTACGTTACGTGCGCGTCATTGCGTCACATGGTCACGTGACCTAGCGCGGCTATCAGACTAGCATTATAGCTGGTAGTGGGTAGCTACCGGTAAGAGCGAGAGGGAGACGCTGTGTGAGGTTGCTGCAGGTATGTGTTTGTTTTACGCGTCAATCATGAATCAGTCTTCTACACCGAGCGCTTGGCATTTACGTGCCCGTTTCTCCGAAGATAGCTAATTAAGTGAAATGGTATCACTGTGACCCATTGTCCATGGGTTCTGATTTGTGTTATCATGAATGTACTGCTGCTTCTTTAGCATATGGTTAATGTTTTGATGTGTGTTAATGCTACGCATCCAAGGCACTTTACGATGCAGTCCAGTCAACCACTGTGTCTGCTACGCACCTTATTTGTGGATGCAGTGTTTACATTTTGAGATTATTAGAGTGATGAATATTTTAATAGAACAATTATTGTATTATCTATTCTAATTTATGCCATGAACCAATCTATTGTACAATAAAGAAAATGTTGCTTGTGTGTTTCTGTGTTGTCTTGCAGCTGAGGCTTTTAAATATGCTGTTATCAAACCACTTTTGAAAAAACCTAGTCTTGATCCTAACATTTTAGCCAACTACACTGTGTTCCAAATTATTATGCAAATTGGATTTTTGTGTCAAAAAGGTAAAAAAAAAAACAATAATAATGAAACTCATGGATGGTATCGTGTCTTGGGGCTCTATGAATCACTGACATTAATCTCAGAGACCTGGGATAATTAGTTGTCAGGTTAAGCCAAGTTAAGGGAAAAACTACTGAAAAAGGGTGTTCCACTTTATTATGCAGATCATTATTTTCAAGCAATATGGGAAAGAAAAAGGGACTTTCTGCTGATGAAAAAAAGTGAAATAGTTGAATGCCTTGGTCTAGGTATGAAAACCTTCGATATTTCATGAAAGATTAAGTGTAATCATCGTACTGATGAGAGATTTGTGGATGATTCAGAGCACACTCCGTTTTGTGCCGATAAAGGCACAATATGGACGGTTTCTGCCAGACAAACACATCAGATTAGGAGAACAGATGCCACAAAGCAGCATACAGGTATTTGGAGCTGCTGGTGCCTCTGGAGTCTCCCGAACATCAAGGTGTAGGACCCTCCAGAGGCTGCAGTTGTGCATAAACCTTCTATCCGGGCCTCCCCTAAACTGTTAATTGAATGCTGATGAACAGAAACGGCTGCAACGGGCTCAGAAATACATGAGGACTCATTTTCAAACAGTCTTGTTCACTGATGAGGCCGTGTAACCCTGGATGGTCAGATCAATGGAGTAGTGGATAGTTGGTGAATGACCACAATGTCCCAACAAGGCTGTGACGTCAGTAAGGAGGTGGCAGAGTCATGTTTTGGGCCAGAATCATGGGGAGAGAGCTGGTCGGCCCCTTTAGGCCCTTTTAGTTTCCCTGAAGGTGTGAAAATGACCTTTGAAAAATATGTGGAGTTTCTGACTGACCACTGTCTTCTATGCTACAAAAAGAAGAGCCGTGCTTTCCCTAACAAGATCCTCTTCATGCATGACAACGCACCATGTCATACTGCAAAGAATACCTCTGCATCACTGGCTGCTATGGGCAGAAAAGGAGAGAAACTCATGATGTGGACCCCCTCCTCCCTTGACCTCAGCCCTATTGAGAACATTTGGAGCCTCAACAAAAAAAACTTCTATGAGGGTGGGAGGCAGTTTTCATCCAAACAGCAGCTCTGGGAGGTTATTCTAACATCCTGCAAACAAATCCAAGCAGAAACTGTCCAAAAACTCACAAATTTAATGGATTTAAGCATTTTGAAGCTGCTATCACACAAGGGCTCCTATGGTAAAATATAACTTGACCTGTTAATATTTTTTTGATTGAAATAGCTTTTGATTTCAGTAAATATGACCTCCTAATGCTACAAATACAACAAATGACCATTTTCAGTTAATTACAAGCTTTAAAATGTATTGAAACGATGAGTTGCATAATAATTTGGAACAGTGGATTTTGAGGTTTTTACTATATTTATTTTTGAAAAAAATACTGTTATCACTAGGAAATTTTTTCCACCTCATTTAAATGATCCTCTACCACTTAAAGACTTGAAAATTATGCTGACTCTCATTTGAGTTGACAATTTAGAAAATGTCATTTGCATAATAATTTGGAACGCAGTGTATACGCCCATATCTAATCACCCTTTCATTTCAGAAGTCCTTGAAAAAGTAGTGGCTAAGCAGCTTTGCAGTCACCTACAGGAGACTTATTTGAAAAATTTCAGTCAGGGTACAGAAGTTATCATAGCACAGAGACCGCCTTAGTCAAAGTTACCAACGACCTGTTATTAGCAGCTGATGCTGGACTAGCTTCAATCCTAGTTTTGTTAGACCTTAGCGCAGCCTTTGACACAATCGAAAACAACATTCTCCTGCAGAGGTTAGAATGTGACGTAGCCATCAGGGGAACAGCCCTCTCCTGGTTTAAATCTTACTTATCTGACAGGCAACAATTCGTTTATGTAAACCAAAAGTCTTCACCGTGTTCCAAAGTGTGCTATGGGGTGCCACAAGGTTCAGTGCTCAGGCCAATGCAATGCAATGAAACCAGGTCAGACAGATAAATTAGAAACGCTTAGCTCCTGCGTAAAAGCCATTAAGACATGGATGACAGCAAATTACCTCCTTCTTTACCCGGACAAAACCGCGGTTACTATATTAGGCCCTAAAAAACTGAGAGAGTCTTTATCTCAACAGATCATCTCCCTGGATAATGCTAGCATATCAACAAGCACAACAGTAAAAAACCTCGGAGTTCTGTTTGACCAAGACCTCTCTTTTAAAACACATATAAACCAGGCTTGTAAAATAGCATTCTTTCACCTGTGCAACATTGCTAAAATATGAAATATCCTAACTAAGAGCGATGCAGAAAAACTTATTCATGCCTTTGTCTCTTCAAGGCTGGATTACTGCAACAGCCTGCTGGCAGCGTGCCCTAAAAGCTACCTGAAAAGTTTTCAATTAGTTCAAAATGCAGCTGCAAGATTGTTAACCCGGACAAAGAGAAGAGAACACATTACACCTGTGCTAAAGTCTCTCCATTGGCTTCCTGTTGAGTTTAGAATAAAATTTAAAATCCTGCTCCTCACATTTAAATCCATAAAGGGTTTAGCTCAGCTTTATCTCCAAAACGCTGTCATTCCATAACAGCCAACCAGAGCTCTCCGCTCTCAAAACTCAGGGCAACTAGTGATTCCTCGAGTCTCCAAAATTACTATAGGAGGCCGAGCTTTTAGCTACCAAGCTCCAGTTTTATGGAATAAACTCCCAGCCCAGAAGCAGACACAGTCCCTACATTTAAGACTAGGCTCAAAACGTACCTCTTCGAATTAGCTTATAATCAGGTCAGTTTGGTAAAGCTCTGACCCACAGCCTGAAGTAAAGCTGCCTCAGGAGAAACACTGCTGTGGGAAGTACGGTCCACTGAGCGCTATCCTCTTCTTCTTACTGCAGACTTTGTCTTGTTATGATACAATATTTAATTTATCTGTAGTCTGTTCATCACTATTCACATGGTGTCTTCTTCTGTGCTTCTCCCCAAGGTTTCTCTTTTCTCCTGCCGGGTTTTTGATTTTTTCCTTGCCGTGCTGGAGAGTCTAAGGAAGGGGGACGCCCGCGCCGCTCGTCGCTACCTCTTATTGGACATTATATTTGCCTGGATTCACCTGAACTTTTAATTGTTATATTTATTGCTCTGCTTTATTGCCTTAATGTTTGGTGCAGCCCTGTGAGGCGACTTCTGTTGTGATATTGGGCTGTACAAAACCATTAAACTTGAAACTTGAAACAAATGTGACAAAAAGTGACAAAAAATGTACAAAAAAGTTACAAAAATGACTTGAAAACCCCCCAAAAAATGATTTTAAAAAACTGATGACTTGAGGAAAAAGATCCATTTAGATGAGTTTTGTAGATCTTGGCTTTCAAATGAGGCGTTACACATGGCCTGCAGGATTTGGGTAAAGCTGAACTGGAGAAAATGCTCTCGGTTCAGGCGGGAGTTAAGAGGTTAATGGGGATCCAAATAAACAACTTCTCTGCACTCACTCTCTCCCCTCCTTTCTGCTGGTCCTTGGCCCCAACAGGGCAGGTCTGGACTGGCCCCTGTTGTTTCCGAGTCGTCCGAGGGTCATTGTGTCAATAACAGCCCGGTGTGACGGCCGCCCCTCGCACGTCCACGTCAGAGGAGCCACGAACCACTACTCAGGTCAGAGGCATGCTGGGTAATGGGGAAATGGCAGCCACGTTTTATACAGTATAACGCACTCTCGCAGGTGGATTGTGGTAGCCGTTTAAGAATACCCTGGACTTAAAGGGGCTAGATGCAAGTTAGCCATTTTATTCACTACTTTATTCACTTCATTACTCACTACTGCCACCTCAGGTCATACGTGTAACTGTACCTTCTATAATAACCTCTTACCACCCGCCAAAACCAAATGCATTCTCGCCTCTTTGCCATTGTCGTCACTTTTTATTTCCCTTATGTGTTTTTGTCACTTTTTTATGGCACTTTTGTTGCTTTTTTTTTTACTTTATGGATACATTTTGTCACATTTTTTGCTGGATTTTTGTCATTTCTTACTGGATTTTTGTCTTTTTTTTCTGGATTTTTGTCACTTTTTTTGCTGGATTTTTGTCTTTTTTTTTTGCTGGATTTTTGTAATGATTTGTACGATTAACACGGAGCAGGACGATCAACACGGAGCAGGACGATCAACACAGAGCAGGACGATCAGCACGGAGCAAGACGATCAACACGGAGCAAGACGATCAACACGGAGCAGGACGATCAACACGGAGCAGGACGATCAGCACGGAGCAAGACGATCAGCACGGAGCAGGACGATCAGCACGGAGCAAGACGATCAACACGGAGCAAGACGATCAACACGGAGCAGGACGATCAACACGGAGCAGGACGATCAGCACGGAGCAAGACGATCAGCACGGAGCAGGACGATCAGCACGGAGCAAGACGATCAACACGGAGCAAGACGATCAACACGGAGCAGGACGATCAACACGGAGCAGGACGATCAGCACGGAGCAAGACGATCAACACGGAGCAAGACGATCAACACGGAGCAGGACGATCAACACGGAGCAAGACGATCAGCACGGAGCAGGACGATCAACACGGAGCAGGACGATCAACACGGAGAAGGACGATCAACACGGAGCAGGACGATCAACACGGAGCAAGACGATCAACACGGAGCAGGACGATCAGCACGGAGCAGGACGATCAACACGGAGCAGGACGATTAACACGGAGCAGGACGATCAACACGGAGCAGGACGATCAACACGGAGCAAGACGATCAACACGGAGCAGGACGATCAACACGGAGCAAGACGATCAACACGGAGCAGGACGATCAGCACGGAGCAAGACGATCAACACGGAGCTGGACGATTAACACGGAGCAGGACGATCAACACGGAGCAGGACGATCAACCCGGAGCAGGACGATCAGCACGGAGCCGTTTAATTAGAGCCAATGGGCCGAGCGTCGCGACGACTCTTTCTGTTCAGACGCAGAATGAATAGAAGAATGTGTTTAAGCAGGATTAATTTAGTGTCAGGACAAGGCCGTAAACAAACAGCTTAAAGAAAACTCCAGGAAAAACACAATACGTTGGAACGAATGGCAATTCTGGCGGCCATCTTGTGACTGACCCTTCTAACCCAGCGCAAATGTGATCAAAGGAAACACCACTTGGTTCCTTCTGACTGTTTTTTTTATTTCTAGTTATTTCATGACTCTTTGATCATTGTGACTGACCTTATGTCAGATAGAAAACAAAGCTTCTTCAGCTCCATTTGTTCATGGCTTCACTTCAAATCATCCACTTCTAGTCATATCAAATATAAACATTTGTTTCCTACTTTAAAACGACATGACCAATATTTATTGAACATGGGACAATGTCTGTATTGTTTCATATTTGATGTCTCTCAAATGACCGATACTTCCACAGTCCTGCTGCATCTGCTCCCATCCCATTTCTCCAGTGAATAAACCCCATTACCCACGATGCAGAGGGACAAACGTGACCCCGCACTAACAGAGGTCGTGTTTATGCGTTTACTGAGAAAGGACGCCGTTCCTCCATCTGTCCCACTGAAGGTCAGGCTCATGTGGGAACAGTCACTGCACCGGACTCAGCATCTTCTCCACACGTCCAGATTTCAAAATGGCTAAAAATATAACGTTTTTTTTCCTGATCATTAGTGTATGCATTTGCTTTGGACTCAGAGTCAGCACGCGGCGAAAGGATCTGTGTTGAATATTTCAGAGAGCAGACTATAAACAAAAATGGCGTCCAATATGGCCCACAAACTTTAACCTCTTAACCCTCACCTGAACCGAGCACATTTTCTTCAGTTTGTCATGACCCAGATCTAAAAGCTTTGAGAAAAAAGCATCAAAAATCGCCAAACAACAAAAACGAGGCCACAAAGAAATGATAAGGAAGTGATGGAAAAAGTGGCAAAAATGGGACAAAAGAGCAACGAAACAGAAACAAAAAGTGATTAAAAAAAAATTTGGATGCTACACTGGCCTAATGCTCTCCAGTCAAGAAACGTTTAGATTTGGGTAAAGTCGACCCAGCTGGTGAGGTTCAGGTGTTTAAAGCTGGAACACAGATGGACCAGGGCACTGATGTGTGAGCACTGAGCAGACACAGTGTAAGGTTTACTCTGGCCAGCAGGTGGAGCCACTAACACATAAAAGTGGAGACATAGAAACACATCATGTAAAATCCAGATTATAGCATTGTATCACAAAACAAAACAGAACAAAGCAAAAACAAACATCATTTCAACAAAGGAAGAACCTTTGTCAAAAGAGTTGCACAAAAGTTCGGCAAATATTTTTCTTTATAAATGACGACTTCAGCATTCGAACATTCAAACAGTAAAACACTGACAGCATGATCACAGCAGAGATTACAATGAGGGCATTTCCTGTCAATACCTTTATATCGGCCACAAGTCGATTATTTCCAGTTCTTAAATTACAAATGGCCTGTCTGTGGGAGACACACTTTTCTAATGAAAATATGGTCTTAAATTCCATAGTTCCACATTCTCTCCATTTCTGAATGAACTGGTCCTTTAGGGTTTGTTCCACTGTGATTTTCAGCCGGTGAGCGTTTTATATAGATATAGATATAGGGAGATAGATATAGATATAGGGAGATAGATATAGATATAGAGAGATAGATATAGATATAGAGAGATAGATATAGATATAGAGAGATAGATATAGATATAGAGAGATAGATATAGATATAGAGAGATAGATATAGATATAGAGAGATAGATATAGATATAGAGAGATAGATAGATATAGATATAGAGAGATAGATATAGATATAGAGAGATAGATAGACAGATAGACAGATAGACAGATAGACAGATAGACAGATAGACAGATAGACAGATAGACAGATAGACAGATAGACAGATAGACAGATAGACAGATAGATAGATAGATAGATAGATAGATAGATAGATAGATAGATAGATAGATAGATAGATAGATAGAGATAGAGATAGAGATAGAGATAGAGCTATAGAGATAGATATAGAGAGATAGAGATAGATATAGAGAGATAGATATAGAGATAGATAGATAGATAGAGATAGATATATAGATAGAGATAGATAGAGATAGATAGATAGAGATAGATAGAGATAGATAGAGATAGAGAGATAGAGATAGATATAGAGAGATAGAGATAGATATAGAGAGATAGATATAGATATAGGGAGATAGATATAGATATAGAGAGATAGATATAGAGAGATAGATATAGATAGAGATAGATAGAGATAGATAGAGATAGATAGAGATAGATAGAGATAGATAGAGATAGATAGATAGATAGATAGAGATAGAGATAGAGAGATAGATATAGAGAGATAGAGATAGAGAGATAGATATAGAGAGATATAGATATAGAGATAGATATAGAGAGATAGATATAGAGAGATAGATATAGAGATAGAGAGATAGAGATAGATATAGATAGAGATAGATAGAGATAGATAGATAGATAGAGATAGATAGAGATAGATAGAGATAGATATAGAGAGATAGAGATAGATATATAGATGGATAGATAGAGATATAGATGTATATCTCTATCTACATCTATAGAGATAAATGTAGAGATAAATGTAGAGATAGATGTAGAGATAGATGTAGAGATAGATGTAGAGATAGATGTAGAGATAGATAGATAGATAGATAGATAGATAGATAGATAGATAGATAGATAGATAGATAGATAGATAGATAGATAGATAGATAGATAGATAGATAGATAGATAGATAGATAGATAGATAGATAGATAGATAGATAGATAGAGATAGATAGATAGAGATAGATAGATAGAGATAGATAGAGAGAGATAGAGATAGATATAGAGAGATAGAGATAGATATAGAGAGATAGAGATAGATATATAGATGGATAGATAGAGATATAGATGTATATCTCTATCTACATCTATAGAGATAAATGTAGAGATAAATGTAGAGATAGATGTAGAGATAGATGTAGAGATAGATGTAGAGATAGATGTAGAGATAGATAGATAGATAGATAGATAGATAGATAGATAGATAGATAGATAGATAGATAGATAGATAGATAGATAGATAGATAGATAGATAGATAGATAGATAGATAGATAGATAGATAGATAGATAGATAGATAGATAGATAGATAGATAGATAGATAGATAGATAGATAGATAGATAGATAGATGAGGCAGAGTGCTCACTGGAACGCCACAGCAGAGTGGAGTAAACTTACAGACCAGGTGCTCTTCAGACTCACCGTAGCCCAGAGAAGTTTCAGAAGAGGAAGAGAGGGAGCCGAGGCCCTCTGGATTAAGCAAAACTATGTATTTGACTCGTGGGCAAATAATAAAGAAGAGTAATGAAAGCTCAGTCTTACCTTTAGAAGACAGACTGCTTTAGCTGAACTCTCACAGATGGACGTCTCTGTTACAGAGGCTGTGAGGAATCTGGCCACGGGAGGTCGACATGGGCAGGCTTCACAAACATATTACTCTTACCAGTATGAATTCTTCCACACAAAAGGGACGTCTCAGTGTCGCATGCATGGACAAAATGGCACCCTCAGTGACCACAGCTCTTATACCTCTCCTAATGGGGGAAGGACCTCCACCTTAGTTCCAAATAGCAGTTTAGCTGCTAAGTTTCTACTTTGTACATAAAATTGTTTTTTTGTCCAAAATGATAAGAGTTCAAACTAAATCAACAACAACAAAGATACAAAAATCATACACAAAGGAAACTCTAAGCAAAGTCCCCCCTGCCACATGGTTCAGCCTGAGATTTTAAAATGGCCGACAAAGACCACGCCTTCCCTTTGGTGGTGCAGGTAAGTTTGTATACTGACAATGTGACGTAATTATTAACTTAATTAATGAATCCAATGGTTATTGTTCGCTGACTAATATTGTGTCCAAAATAAATAATGGGACAAACCCATGTCTGTAATGAGGCATCAGCTCCAGAACATCATCATCTCAGGCGCAGAAGTTTGTTTACATCCATATTTACCATTTGTTTTGTTTTTATCACTACAAGGCCAAACGAGCCTGAGCTGAAGCCGGAGTCTCTTTTATTTTCTTTACATTATTCACATTACATGAGATACAATGATAAAAACATAACAGGACGAGATAAAAACACATCAAATTAAGTAGCTAAGTTTAAATGAGTGGGTTTTGAGGTGAGATTTAAACAGGGGCAGAGAGGTCATTTGACGGAGTTCAGCGGGGTGTGAGTTCCAGAGGTTAGGGGCTGAGCGGCTGAAAGCTCGAGCACCCATGGTGGCTAAGTGGGCAGTACAGACAGCTGAGGGGCAGAGGAGGACCGGAGGGTGCGGGAGGGAGGAGGCACATGAAGGAGCTCAGTGAGATAAGGAGGGGCCAGGTTATTCAGAGATTTGAAGGTGAGGAGAAGGATCTTGTATTGGATGTGATGTTTGATGGGGAGCCAGTGGAGCTGCTGAAGAACTGGGCTGATGTGACGAGTGGACGGAGTTCTGGTGATTATTCGGGCGGCGGAGTTTTGGACGAGCTGAAGTCTGTGGAGTGATTTTTGGGGGAGACCAAAGAGGTAATCTAACCGGGATGTGACAAGACTGTGGAACAGAATGGCAGCTGCATTGGGGGGTGAGGGAGGGGCGGAGGCGGGTGATGTTCCGGAGATGGAAATATGCAGAACGGGTGATATTGCTGATATGGGCCTGGAAGGAGAGAGTGCTGTCCAGGATGACACCCAGACTCTTAACCTGAGGGGAGGGGAGGACTGCTGAGATGTTGATGGAGAAGCTGTCAGTTTTGGATAGGATGGACTTGTTGCCAATGAGGAGGACCTCGGTTTGATCACTGTTAAGTTTGAGAAAACTACTGAGTTCGGTTGTGCAGCTTTGTTCCTGTAAAACTCTCTGCCTTTGCTGCATGTCCATGAGGTGGAAACTTTTTAACACATAAACTCTTTTGATGAGTCTTTTCTCACTGAATCATAGCTGGTGTCTCTGCAAAAGGAGCACTTAACTTGCTTATGAATATGACTTTGTGACATGTTCGTTCAAAATGTTTTAATGGGGATCCAAATAAAGTACTTCTCTGCACTCCCTCTCCCCCCTCCTCCCCCCTTTCTGCTGGTCCTTGGCCCCAACAGTCTTCAGGGCAGGTCTGGACTGGCCCCTGTTGTTTCCGAGTCGTCTGAGGGTCATTGTGTCAATAACAGCCCGGTGTGACGGCCGCCTCTCACACGTCCATGTCAGAGGAGCCACAAACCACTACTCAGGTCAGAGGCATGCTGGGTAATGGGGAAATGGCCGCCACGTTTTATATAACGCACTCTCGCAGGTGGGTTGTGGTAGCTGTTTAAGAATACCCAGGACTTAAAGGGGCTAGATGCAAGTTAGCCATGTAATACTCACTACTGCCACCTCAGGTCATACGTGTAACTGCAGCTTCTATATTAAGCTCGTGCAGAGTGACAGTGCAGGATTTTAGAGGCAGTTGTGGTGAACAGGTCTGGGCTCATTCTGCACATTAGGACATGGCTGGAACATGTAGGGGGAGGAAAATACTGAATTTTAACATTTTTAAACTCCGTATAGTCCCTTTAAATATCGATTACACTGCAAAAAGTCTCATTTCAAGAGATCTGTCCATGGAGCAAGGTATTTACACTTGAATTACAGTGACGGGATTTATGGCTCTTTCATGTCAAAGAGCCGTTCAAAAGACTGGCTCTTTTTTATTGTTAAAATGCCAGCCAGACAACTCGCAATACTGCATCTAAGACACGATCGATAAAAAAAAGACACTCTCCATACTACAAGTCTGGATTAAAGAACACTCTCCTACTCTTGACACTGTTACCATACGAAAGATTACATCATGCACTGGATGGAACTTTGGACAATTTCGTAAACGACTGGTCTCCCCAGACTAGTTTGGACATGAATGGCAGGCAATAACATGTATTGATATGGACTGAAAATAAGATGTGAACAATTATTGGATCCCCCCCTCCCCCCAATAAGTATTTAAACATGGTTGATGATGCTTAGCAGTGTTCATTTTGGCAAGTAAAAAAAAATAAGAAAAAATAATTATGCTTGAGACTTAGACTTACTCATACTATATGTAAGGATTGCGCGTCGTGGTGTTCTTGACTCCGTGTCGTGCATTATAACCGTCAAATGCACGGCTCCGAGTTGTTTAATCCGCTTATACCATGGTCCCACAAACGTAACATTTATAATAAGTATTTGTTTCATTTACTAAACTCACTAAATCTGCCAGACTACGGGACTATTTTGTGTGGGTTATTAGCCGGTCACTGAAGGCTGGTCTCAGAGCGAGTCATTCTCCGCAGCTATTACGAGGATCTCAGTCAGGCTCAACGACACAACATCAGCACAGAATCACAACACAACAGGACTAACCCGGAAACACTTTTCCCTGGAAGTAAACACCGATATGCGGCACTCGTGGGCAGGAGTTATTTTATTTTTTTACTTTTACGCTGTTTAACCTGAAGCTAGCTAGCTAGCTCAACCAGCTCAACTGTTTATGGAAACAGCTGCGGTGGAGTCGCTCACACCCGGGCCCCACAAACTGAAACTTTTATGATTGACTTTACTAATCCAGACAAATATGTTTAAATGCAGGATCATTTTATGTACACCTGAAAATGATGAATAGCCTTAACCGTTTTCAATAGAAATGGAAAGCTCATATTTTATTAACAGTAGCTAACCTAGCTGCTCACTCTGCTCTACTTCCCATTTATCAAACATTTTGTTTTGGCCAAAAACGTTGAAATTGAACCAAATCCATCTCATACGTTCCTGTCAGTCACTAATTACGTGTTTATCTGATTCAGCTGTGTCATGCGTTGCTATGGCGATGCCCACAGTGGAGTGATATCCCAGTGATTTAACGACCGGACTACGTGTGCGGTTATACGAAAATAATGCACGCTTGTTAGCACCCACCAGCCAATCAGAATCAAGTATTCACCCAGACCATGGTATAAAATATAATATAGATAAATGATGTAGCTTAAGCTAAATTAATATATAAAATAAAGAAATAAAGTAAAATAAAAAATAAAGTAAAAATCATGAAATCAACTGGAGTTTCATATAAAACTAATCTAAATGAATAGGGTGCTAAACTTAAAGGAGCTATGTCATACAATTTTAGCCATTCCAAAGTTAAGTATAGGCATGTATATGATATATTGTACCTCTACCACTATGGAGCACTCATTTTTGTGATAAATATAAGTGTTTTCTGGAGGTATTTTTCAAACCCGGAAGACAAAACGCTTCGATTCAGTTAACTCCGCCCCCTCTCTCCGCACATACAACTTTACCGTAATATAAATAAACAACAATAAGTGAAGTTACTTCACGATGCAGTTATAAGGAGTTGACATCTGCAACACAGCTTCATAAATGGCTAACACACAAGCTAATATGCTAACACACAAGCTAACCCGCGTTTGGATTGACTCACCCTCTGGTCCATCACTGTTTACATTATGGGACTCGCGTTGGTTATAAAAGTTAATCCACGTTGGTTCTGGCGAAGGTTCACCAAACATCCATCAGAGACAGTCACAGAAAAACACCATTTTGGTGAAAGTCGCCGAATCACAGAGAAAAAAAACAGCTTCTGAGAGAGTGGCCTCTTCTTGAAAAAGGTTGAATAAACTTCCGTCCTCGTAGCCAAACGCGCTTCTTTTTCTCCGTCCGTGACATTATCGTTAAGTAAGAATAAAGAACAGGTGTGTCCAGATATAACGAGCTCCATCTTCAGCTGCAGCGCAAACATGACTGATCTGTTCAGACGCTCAGGGGTGTTTGTTTTGGCCTCAGCTGACCTGGAAGCACCTCGGGCACATCCTTTTTTATTTTTTTTTCCCTTCACTTTTTTTTTCTCTTTGTTTCTCTCTTACGACAGAAATAATGAAAAAGCTGTTTTACAAATTAAAATCCGTCCGTAAGCATAGAATTAAGACATTACATTACAGACGTCGAGCACTTCCGTTCCGCTGTTATGACACAACTGAACTCAGAGAGCAGGATTCAGGAGGATTACTGAGAGCTGCGTGAATGAAGCCACAAACCACTCTGGGGGTGTTTTTGATAAGGAAAGGATAACAACATGGCTAAAAGCTCTAAAAAGTCGATTTTGCATGATATAGGACCTTTAAACCTTGACAAAATAATAATAACCTATGTGCAGATATAATGTACCCGTGTTTTGTTATTTGTTGTTGTTGTTTATTATCTTATTATTATTTTATTTTTAATTGATTTTATTTTTTTATTTTACACTATTGATTTAACTATTTATTTATTTATTTATTTGTTTTGCCGCTGTTTTCTCCTTCTTTGTTTCTGTTTTTCTGTTTATTGTTAAGAAAAAAAAAAGAAAATAAATAGTAAAAAAAAAAAAAAACACTTAAACACGGTACGCTGAGCGCGAAACCCCTAGTTCTGTTCATCACTATTCACATGGTGTCTCCTGTCCTGTCTACAGGGACTGGACAAGAAGAACTGAAGCTCCAACAAGGACTGTGATCTTGACCCGTCTGTCCGGGACTCCCATCGGCCCTGGGTCTACAGCCTGTCCGTCCATGGGAGTGGATCTCTCCTTCTGTGGTTCTCCTCGAGGTTTCCTCGCCGTGCAGGAGAGTCTAAGGACGAGAGACACTCACGCTGCTGCCGACACTTATTTGGACTTGTTTGCCTGGATTCTTCATTTGCCTGAACTTTACTTTGTCTTGTTTATTGTTTTGTTTCATTGCTTTACAGTTTTCGACACAGAAAATACTGTTTCTGCAGTGGGTAATCAAAGAATGTACATGGATGAGGACACAACCTGTTTAAAGAAGTGCCCCTAGAGGTCATAAGCGCCACTGCAGGTGTCATAGCATGTTACAGTTTTTTATTCATTAATTGTCCATGAGAGTAAATCCTACACTGACAGAAAAGACAAAGGGAGAGAGGGATAGTGTTCATCCAGTTACACAATGGTGATCATTTTTTTCACTTAAACTTGGCTGTAAACACTGTTTAAGCGGCGTTAGCCCGCAGTTAGCTTTGCCCATTAGCCTGTTAGCTTCTTCTTCATGACTCCATTAGTGTGTATTGGGGCCTCCGACCCGGTGGCAGCGAAGTTACAATTGTGGTTTTCTGGCCAGAGACACCAGGGGGAGGTGAAAGACCCCCCAATCCTCCCATTAACCTCTTACCACCCGCCTAAACCAAATGCATTCTGTCCTCTTAGGTTATTATATAGGCCTGTGTAACACCTCATTTGAAAGCTAAGACCCACAAAACTGATCTTTTTCCTCGCGTTGTTGCTGTGTTGTGTCACCTTTTTACATGTTGTTGGGGGGTTTTTTCAATTTTTTCACATTTTTGATGAATTTTTGTTGAATTTTTTGATGAATTTTTGTCACATTTTTGTTGAATTTTTGATGATTTTTTGTTGAAATTTTGCCACATTTTTGTTGAATTTATTTCACATTTTTGTTGAATTTTTGTCACTTTTTGGTTGAATTTTTGTCACATTTTTTATGAATTTTTGATGATTTTTTGTTGAAATTTTGCCACATTTTTGTTGAATTTATTTCACATTTTTGTTGAATTTTTGTCACTTTTTGGTTGAATTTTTGTCCCATTTTTGTTGAGTTTTTGTGACTTTTTGGTTGAATTTCTGATGAATTTTTGTCACATTTTTGTTGAGTTTTTGTCACATTTTTGTTGAATTTTTGATGAATTTTTGCCACATTTTTGTTGAATTTATGTCACATTTTTGTTGAATTTTTGATGATTTTTTGTTGAAATTTTGCCACATTTTTGTTGAATTTATTTCACATTTTTGTTGAATTTTTGTCACTTTTTGGTTGAATTTTTGTCACATTTTTTAT
Organism: Gobius niger; assembly: GCF_951799975.1. Lineage (NCBI taxonomy): Eukaryota > Metazoa > Chordata > Actinopteri > Gobiiformes > Gobiidae > Gobius > Gobius niger. The sequence goes on along the minus strand of NC_136853.1, from coordinate 4,141,117 downwards.
GAATTTTTGATGATTTTTTGTTGAAATTTTGCCACATTTTTGTTGAATTTATTTCACATTTTTGTTGAATTTTTGTCACTTTTTGGTTGAATTTTTGTCCCATTTTTGTTGAGTTTTTGTGACTTTTTGGTTGAATTTCTGATGAATTTTTGTCACATTTTTGTTGAGTTTTTGTCACATTTTTGTTGAATTTTTGATGAATTTTTGCCACATTTTTGTTGAATTTATGTCACATTTTTGTTGAATTTATGTCACATTTTTGTTGAATTTATGTCACATTTTTTGGTGATTTTTTGTCACTTTTTGGTTGAATTTTTGTCACATTTTTTATGAATTTTTGTCACATTTTTGTTGCGTTTACCTCCTTGTTTTCTTCTCATTTTTGATTAGGGCAAAGCAAAACTGGAGAAAATGGGATCCGTTCAGGTGGGAATTAAGAGGTTAACACTTGTATCACCCCCAAAGGGACTACGGAGAGGATTTATTAAAGTAAACAAGTTGCTTAGTTCTGCTTTAAATCTCACATTCTGCTGACTTTAGTCACATCTCCATGGAGACGAGCTGGAGACATACCCACTCCCGGTAAAGTCACAGTGATGAAAACATCTGTCATAAAATAAATGCCTGCATCTCAACTGTATTTCATTGGGTAAAATTCTCCGCAGTGTGGCTTTAAAGTGGGCGTCTGTGTAAGTGGCGGCTCACAGACCTGATTATGAACCTGAACATCTCGCCCTCCTCACTTCCCCACTTTGACAGTTACTCGCTCGTCCTCCTCTCGGTGTATTGATGGTTTAGAGTGACCTTTTCCTAAACGCCTGCTCCGGGACGGTCTTATAGCTCACACTGAACCGAGCAGGACGACGCCTCACACGGTGACATTTTGGAAAAGCCGACGACGACCTTTCAGTGTTTGTACAACACTTACTTCAGCGAGATGAAAGTAACTTTGAGCATGACCTTTATAAACTCTATAATAGATAGTTGTTAGTCGGCCAGTGTTTCCCAGCAAACCTCCTTATTGTCAAAGGAAAGCAGTTTGAATTATATTTTGCAATGAAATGCGAGGATCTGATCGTCGAAAACCTAGAAAATTGATAATTTTCTAAATAATTGGCAGCAAACCTACCGTAAATGCTCTAATATAGGCCGGGGCCTTTATTTACTCAAGGGCATCTAGGACCAGGCCTTTATTGGAACCAGGCCACAATTAGAGACAGGCCTTTATTTCTACTTGAGCAAAACAGACTATCAGGAAAATGAACAAAAACGAGATTTTGTCCATTTGCACCTAAAATATTCGGTTAAAACCCTGGAGGGTCACACGACATTTGCCCTGTTTCCTAATATCGTCACAGGAGGTTTGAAAAGTGGCTAAATCTGTGTCAAAGTTACGCTTGGATCAGCTCCTCCCCCTCGGCCTGGGTTCCCGTTTGTTTACTTCCTGCACGTGAGTTTTCATTTACACCAGTATGAGACAAATTCCTAACATGGGGAATATTTCTACCGCTATAGTTTCTAATAAAAGCCCAAGCCTGTTTTAGAGACCGGCTTTAATTTGCCTCCGCCAGCCTCGAACCCGGCCTCTGTCAGAGACCCGGCCCCTGTCAGAGACCCGGCCCCTGTCAGAGACCCGGCCGCTAATGAAATACAGGCCAGTATTAGAGAATTTACGGTATCTTCATAACATTGTCATCCTTTTCTCTCTCTCTTGGTACTGCAGAGCTCTTGTCGTTTCTGTGTTGCACATACCGGATGCTTTTGTTCGTCTTTGCCGTCTTTTTTTGAAGGTTTGACAGATTTATTTCATAATGGTCCTGAAGAAGCAGCTTTTTAAACTAAACGAACAGCAGCTGATAAGCTAAAGACATTTGAGACCTACACATTTGTTCTTCTGAGACACTGAAGAGGCACCAGGAGCCCCCCCACCAGCTACAGGAAACAAGGAGGAGGTATCCTGGAAAGACTCACAGCTAAGACACACATGCCTTCTATTGTTCTGGCTATTGGACGTTCACTGCAGAATAAAACTTATTATACCATGGTCTGGGTGAATACTCGATTCTGATTGGCTGGTGGGGGCTAACAGGAGTGCATTATTTTGGTATAACCGCACACGTAGTCCGGTAGTTAAATCACTGGGATATCACTCCGCTGTGGCATCGCCATAGCAACGCATGACACAGCTGAATCAGATAAACGCGTAATTAGTGACGTATGAGATGGATTTTGTGTTAATTTCAACATTTTTGGCCAAAACAAAACGTTTGCTAAATGTTTGTAGAGGAGAGTGAGCAGCTAGGTTAGCTACTGTTAATAACATATGAGCTTTGCATTTCTATTGAAAACGGTTAAGGCTATTCATCATTTTCAGACGTACATAAAATGATCCTGCATTTAAACATATTTGTCTGGATTAGTAAAGTCAAACTTAAAAGTTTGAGTTGTGGGGGCCCAGGTGTGAGCGACTCCACCGCAGCTGTTTCCATAAACAGTTGAGCTGGTTGAGCTAGCTAGCTAGCTTCAGGTTAAACAGCGTAAAAGTGAAATAACTCCTGCCCACGAGTGCTGCATATCGGTGTTTACTTCCACGGAAAAGTGTTTCCGGGTTAGTCCTGTCGTGTTGTGATTCTGTGCTGATGTTGTGTCGTTGAGCCTGACTGAGATCCTCGTAATAGCTGCGGAGAATGACTCGCTCTGAGACCAGCCTTCAGTGACCGGGTAATAACCCACACAAAATAGTCCCGTAGTCTGGCATATTTAGTGAGTTTAGTCAATGAAAAAAACATTTATTATAAATGATACGTTTGTGGGACCCTGGTATAAGCGGATTAAACAACGAGGAGCCGCGTTAGACGTTATAATGCAGGAGTAACAACACTGCACTGCACGTCGTGCATTATAACCGTCTAATGCACGGCTCCTCGTTGTTTAATCCTTACTTATCTGCTGAGCTCTTCCTAGGAGATGGTGAAAGACTGTTGTGGAGCGGAGTGAGCTGCGCAGGGGGAAGAGGAAGCTAAAAGAGCTGACCAGTGCAGAACACCACGCTCTGAAACAGGAGGAGGCGCTGCATCGTTTCAGAGGAGACTGAAGGCAGCCAGGTTTCCTCCGGGTGCTACGGTTTCCAGGGGAACAACACACATTTGATTTATATGGTCTGACGCCATTGATATTCATAAAAAAATCATTTGGAAAACTCTTGGAATAGTATAAGAACAAGTGGAGAATTTCTGTACTAAATTTCATATTTGTCTCACCACCTGAAAATTGTAACATAAAACTCTGACTTATATGTTAGTGTTATGCTATTTCCTAAAGAACAAGCGCTCTTCTCCTATTTTTTCACTTTCCACTCTTCTCTCACCTGTCCCTCCCTCTTTACTGCCTGTGCACGAGCTGTAATCCCCTAAACTCACACTAGATGGAGCCCCAGCGTAAGAGTTGGGCCTTAAGCGCTTCCACTGCACTAATGCAGATTTCAAGAAAAGAGAAGAGAAATAATACTGTGTGAGTGTAAAACAGAATATAAGTGAAATCCCTTCAAATATTCAAAATAAACAGTTTAAATACATATTCCCTTTTTTTTTTATCTGTTCTAAAGCAGCATATACGATGGAGGTCCCCAGTTGTTTGTGTCCATTTTTGGGGTCTCTGACAAAAAAAACCTGCACTAATGGATAGACCTAAGACAGGTGTGACCACATACACCACAGAGTCCAATCGAAAATATCCCTGAAACCATCAAATTATAGCCTCTATGTCCTGACCTGAGCTCCTGACCCTTAACCTTTCATGGGGCCGACTGTTAGATCTCTATGCAGTTAGTGAACTTGAGCTTCAGCAGCATTTGCCCATTTCGACCGTTCCTTACCCAGGGGAAGGGGAAGTGACATCACCAACAGCTGCTGTTCTTCTTCTTTAAGGTTATTGGCAGACTGCAGGCAAACAAAAGCGCATGTCGCCCCCTACTGTATTGCATATGCAACAACGTAGTGTCCAAATAAAGACATTTAAGGAGAGTTTCCACTAAATGAAAGCAAAAGCACAAAATTTAAGCCATTTACTGAAGCGGCTCTTTAAAATAGTTGCCAGCTCGACACCGAAAATTCTATTTTTGTAGTGGATAATCAAAGGATGGATCTGGATGAGGGCATAACCTGTTTAACTTTCAATCCTACTGACTTTAGTCGACGTCTCCATGGAGACGAGCTGGAGACGTGCCCACTCCCGGTAAATGTATAGTCATGTTTTAGAAGAGCTGAGCCGCTCAGAGCAAAAGCACATGTTTGTTTGAGGTATTTTTCAATGGTGAAAACATCTATCATAAAATAAATGCTTGTATTTCAATTTGGTTATTGGGTGAAATCTTGTGCGGTGTAGCTTTAACCAAGCTTTACCTGAATCTAAAAGCTTAAAAGAAAAGCATCAAAATAGCGACGAGGATGAAAACGGAACAAAAATGTGCCGCACGATAAAAAGCCATGAAAAACCAACAAAAAATCCACAAAAAAACAACTACAAAGCAACAAAAAAACACAAAAAGTGAAAAAAACATGACAAAAACATAACAAAGCAGCGAAAAAAAGCAATGAAAATCAAATAAAAACATGACAAAAAAGAGACGAAAACACAACAAAGCAATGAAGAAAAGCAATGAAAAACCAACAAAATAGCCATAACATAACATAAACACAAGACAGTGATGAATACACAACAAATACACCCAAAAAAAACACACACGAAAACACACTAAAAAAGTTATGAAAAAGCAACAAAAAACAGGACAAAAATGTGACAAAAATGTGCCGACGTGACAAAAAGTTTCAATCACTTTTGTAGGTCTTAGCTTTCAAAATCAGGCATTACACTGTTGCTCTTCAGTCAAGAAGTGTCGCATTTACACTAATTTGGGCCAGGCTGGTCAGAGCCCAGGGCCGTTTTTCAGTCCCAGTCCCCCCCTGGTGTCCTCTATGATAAGAAGCCTCTGAATTGAGTTGTCAGTTAGGAAAAGGAGCCTCAATGCTAACTATCATAGCCACTTTAGCATAGGGACCTCTGGTGCTAACTCACCGGTGATTAGGAGCTATGTGCCATCCCATAAGCCCCTGCGCCGCCAATCCCCCAATCGCCCCGCACATGGGGCACATCGCCACAGTCGATTTTGTTGTGTTAATCACTATTTATCACAATACGGCAGAAAAAAAGAGAGTGAGGTCTTCTTCAAGTCAAGGGTTCAAGTTTTTCTGTAATGCAGGTCTGACTCTTGTGGGATTTCCTGTTGATTAGCAGTGAACGCTAGAAGAAAAAGGAATTAAAAAGAGTGACAAATATCCCCGGTCTCCCCTACTCTGAGAAAGGCTCGGACCCACAATAAAATAGGCTGGAGAAATAAACAAGACTAAATATGATCAAGTAGCTCATTGATCCATTTCCAAACTCACTTGTGCAATCAGCCCAACTCTCTCTCTCTCTCTCTCTCTCACTCAGATTTGAAGTTTGGCGGTATTTGCGCTCCGTTTAAACCCCCCCTCCTGTCCCTGCCCTCTCTGCTGTTTGCTCTGAGGGCGGGACCGCGTCTGTCAACTCAAAACAGAGCGCGCACTCCCCCCCAGAACCTTTCCGCGCTGAGGTGCAGGTGACTTTTAGCGCCACTGGTCCGCGCGCCTCCCCCCGCCCCAACCAACGCCCCCCTTCCCATCTGCCAGAGCTCGTTACGGCGGCCGCAGGGGACCGGACTGAACCGGGAACCAGCGCCGGGAGGATTCACGCGCCTGAACTGTGCGGTGTTAACGCAGATGTATACAGTCTGCTCAGCTGGAGACAAAGATCGTCTACGCTGAGGCACGTGCTCACTCTGTACAGTCCAAACGAAATGAGCCTTGTTACTGATGCACGAGCCTCTTAACCTCTTAACCCCCACCTGAACCGAGCACAGTTTCTCTAGTATAGCTTTACCCAAATCCAAAAGCTTATTGAAAATAGTGTCAAAATAGCAACGAAAATGAGAAGAGGATGAAAATGCAATGAAAAAGTGACAACGCAACAACTGGAGAAAATGCACTTGGTTAAGGCGGGGGTCAAGAGGTTAAGTCACATTTTTCGGTGCCTTCCCGTGCACGAAAACTCACAGTGATCAGGGCCGGTGAAAAGGGCGGGCCAGTGGGCGACGTGCACACGCCCCAAACAGAACGGCTCGTCAGCGCCCCCTGGAAGTCGAGCCCCGTAGGTGACAATGTGAAGGAGCCATAGATATAATAATTAGAGATAGATGATCGTGTTCAGCGAGTCATCTGTGAAACTTACATGGCCACCAGGGAAAAAAGGCGGGAAGCTCGTGGGGTGGGCGGAGCCTCCAAAAAACAGCGTGTTTCAAAAATATTTCACCTAGCCCAGCGTTGGCACATATAGCGACTTTTAGAGAAAACTCTTTGGACCTCTTCATGCCCCTTGTAGGGTCTCCCATGGCAACAGGCCCGGTTCATCGTGAGGCCGTCCTTCTGTGGACCCACCACCTGCAGGGGGCGCCATTGGGGCTGGTGCAACGACCCGGCAGAAAATGGATGGATGGAAAACTCTTTGGAGTTTGTTTTTAAGCCGTTCTACCATCCTCAATCCTTTCTACCAAGTGTCTTTTGGCGTCGCCCCCTGGCCACAAGGGGGTGGTGTTACAGCAGTGTCAGCTTCCCGCCATGAGGACCATAGAGAAGCACTTCCTCGTCCGTCGGAGAGAGCCAATGGCCGCTGGCTGCTCTGCTTTGTGATGACGACACGAGAGGCCGCCATTGTTGTAGTACCTCCATATAGCCGCTAGTCTCCCATTGGAATGTCAAAATCTCATACCAATGAGGGCCGGACTGTTAGCATTGGAGCTGCGCGAGCTACACGTCACGCAAGGGCGGAGTGTACAGTGAAGATCCCGCCCTTATGCCCTTTTTAGGAACATGCTTCGTCAGACCTGGGGAGGGGGAGTCTGTAAATCCGTAACGTAGTTATTTTGTCAAACGGAGGAATGACGGTGTATTAACAATATGTATGGATGGAGAAACATGGAGACAGTCATAAAACATAATTATAGCTCCGCCCTCTGACCAGGAAGCCGGCCATATTTTTATTTAGTCATATTTTAGTCGCTGTAAATATCTGGACACTTTAGTCAAAGTTTTAGGGCCTGATCTGGTGTTTCTAAACGCAGACCATGAACTAGACTGAGGTCTTCCCAAAAAGAGTATCTCAGGTTTACAACTCTTACAAAACTCAGCAGCTCGTGTCCTGACGAAGACCAGGAGGCGGGACCACATCACACCGGTTTTAGAATCGCTGCATTGGCTCCCCGTGTGTTTCAGGATCGATTTTAAAGTTCTTTTAATGGTTTTTAAATGTCTTAATGGTCTTGGTCCTTCTTATCTCTCAGAACTGCTTTTACCTTACGGACCTTCACCGCGCCTTCGCTCCTCCGGCAGGGGTCTCCTAGTTATTCCTAAAGTCAACAGGAAAACTCACGGTGAGGCGTCTTTCCAGTATTACGGCCCTCGCCTCTGGAACCACCTGCCGGAGGAGCTCAAGGCTGTAGAGAACGTTCATATTTTTAAGAGCAGGCTCAAGACCCACCTTTTTAGCTTAGCTTTTAACTGATATTTATTTTTGCTAGGCCTATTTATTATTATTTATCAGCACCTTACAATTAATTAAATTGACATTTAATAGTTATTAATATTTATTTTGTATTTATATATTTTACCTCTCTGTCTTTTTTTTATTTTATTTTTTTATTTTTTATTACCCTATTATTCAATATTACTTACGTACTTTTATTTATTTTAACAATTTTTATGCTCTCCCAGTTTCCTCTGGAGGAGCCCTCTGCCTCGGGAGCGGTGATTGGCTGTGGCTGCTGGGGTGCTGTCTTGTGGGTGTCTGGATGGAGGTGTGGTGTTGTCCGGGCACCCTGTGTTGGTCCCTGCGGCTGCAGCCGAGGTGCCGCTCCCGATGCAGACGGCTCCTTGGATGGTGTTTCCTTACCTGGTTTATCTGCACCCAGCCTTATCTTAGCCTTTTGTCCATAGTCTCCACTGTTTTACCTTGAGTGTGTGTTGTGTGCTTGTGTGGTGTGTCTCTGGGGAGGTGTGAATGCGACAATGTGTCTGTATTTTTGGAAGGAGGTGGGTGTGAGAGAATGTTTTTAAATCTGTAAAGCACTTTGTGTTACATGACATGTATGAAAAGCGCTATACAAATAAAATTGATTTGATTTGATTTGATTTGATTTGAACTGTGTTTTTGTAGCAATAATTGTTGTGGATTTGGCATCAGGTCAGGAGGTGAAACTGTCTCGCTCTGAACCTCATCTGTCATTTGTTGCTCGACTGTTTGCAACAGAACTGGTTTGGAAAAAATGTGGAAATGGCATTTATAGGTCTATTATTAGACACGTTCCAGTCATCGCGTGGGGGCCATAAGATCACTATACTCTCATTTATTTTTTACTTTAAAAACAGAAAGTCATCGAACTTGTTCTGCTCGACACATATTCCAAATGTTTGTGAAATGTCTTTGATTTCTAACCCTTTATTGGCCAAAATGCCCACAAAAGTCCTCTGTCATGCTGTTTAGAAATCACAAATACATGCATAACACCCTGAGTGTTTCTGAGAGCTGATGTAACAAGTGAATCTCTCCTTTGTGAGATCAATAATCTTATTAGGTGTGTTTGTGTCAGACAGACGTAGATCTATGAGTCTGAGTTTTTAAAGTAGAAAAAATTATGAAAGTAAAGTGATTTTATGGCTGTTAAAAGTGTGATCCCAGCTCTGGGAGGCTAATGTAAAAAAAAACTGAAATCACCAAAATGAACTTCAACAAAAGTGACTTTCCATTTGATATGTCATAATAAAGACTCAACAGATCATGATATTTGAAGAATTGTTTATTGAAAGTCTTCTATAGCGGCTGAATACAGATGTTGAGCGCTGCGTTATTTGTTTTTCCCCTTTCCTGATTTTCCTTGTTCTCCTTTTTGACCTTTTTCCTGCACACAAAACCAATGCATTACGTCAGACAGTCAATCAAGGCAAATTGTGACGCCTGCAAACTTTACTCGCACTCCTTTACCACGACCTTTATGTGACCTCGCTGAGCCACAGTTGGGCTGGGCACCATAAATTAAAAACCCGATACTGATACTTGGTTTTCGATACCAATACCTGACTGACTACTTTTTTCGATGCCCATACTGGAATATCTGTCATATAGATCCATGAAACAGATGAATAATGTTGATTTATTCCATTTACTTCCATTTAATTTATTTTGCATTTGTATCATACAAATGCAACTACAAAACTACAAAAGGGCGGAAAAAGCACTTTCCAAGTTTTTCTGATTACCCCCCCCCCCCCATTTTTAACCAATTTTTTCACGTTTTCCCCCCCAAATTTTACATTTTTTTCCAATTTTTTCCCCCCAAAGTATTCACCTCTTTTCTATTTTCTAATTTTTCCCCAATTTTTGCATGTTTTTCCCCCAATTTTCCCAAAATGTAAAATTTTTCCCCTATATGTTATTCCTTTTTTTTTGCCCCATATTTTCCATTTTTTCCCACATTCTTTCCATTTTTGTTTTTTTTATTCAAATTTTTTCCCAATTTATTGATATCTTTTTACCCCAAATTTCCCAAAATGTTCATCCCATATGTTTTCCCCCATTTTTTCCTTTTAGCTTTTCAAATTTTGCCCCATATTTTCAATTGTTTTCCACATTTATTCCATTTTTTGTCAATTTTTTCCCCAATTTATTGATTTGTTTTCCCACCCAATCTTCCCAAAATGTTAAATTTTTCCTTCTTTTCTTTTCTTTTTCGAATATTCCATTTTTTTCAAATTTATTTAAAACAATGTCTGTTTCACTTTTCATTTCTTTAAATGTTGATGACCTACAACATCAAAGCTTGAATATAAAGATTTTATATGACTTTTTGGACCTGCTTTTAATACTTTCATTTTTTCGATACCAGACCAGTATCACTTAACGGTGTCCAGGTCACAGCCGTGCGGGGGAGACAAAGCCACTGCAGCCTCTCTCTCCTTCCAGACGGGCCATGTTTGAATCAATATAAAAGCTCTCGATACTTTCATTTTTTTGATATTGATGCCTGTAGAACTTAAACTAAAATGCGATGAAAATAAAGGCCACATAAAAGCGACAAAGAAGCAATAAAAGAGCAACAAAACCGTGCCAGAAAAGCAACAATAATACAATAAAAAAGTGACTAAACGGCTTTTGTGAAAAGGTCCACTGATACACACCTTGCTCTTCCCCTTGCCCTTGCTCTTCCCTTTGCCTTTTCCTCCTTCCTGTAAACACATATAAGCGCATACATTAAAGCAGTGAATAGAGAATGAGAAATTGTACTTTAGGGAGAGTCCGACTTACCCCATCTGAGGACGAGTCAGACTCCTCGGATTGTGAGGCCTCGTCCTTTTTCTTCTCCTTTTCCTGCACGAGTAAACGGCTTCATTAGAAAACGTTCAAAAACAACAAAAGGCCTTATAGAGATCAGGCCCACTGACTGATATTAAAGATCATTTTTGTAATTCATCATTTTGTTTTTAGATACGACTTGTGAAAGTGTAATGCTGTTAATAGGAAAAACTGGCTCCTCCCCCCTAGTAGAGCTATAGCAGGGGTCCGGCCCCTCACTTGTAGAGCACACATTCCTGAGTATGTCAAAAAAAAAAAAAAGGAAGTCTCTTAAAGAAATAACCAGAATGCTCGCTCCAGCCACTAGGGGGCAGCTTAATTCTTTTTTTTCTTTTTTTTTAATAATTCAACATGTGTCATGCAGAGGGAACTGACATAAAAACAGATCAAGATATAAACAACACAATATAATCTTGTGGTAAATGGACATTCTGTCTCTGGGCGGGTGTGGCTACAACAGTAATTTACCACCACCAAGTGCTGAGTGAATGAACACTGTGTAAGCCGAGGGCACAGTCCTGTCAGGCTCATTATTATTCATTTATTGAAAATGTATGTACCCCGACAATATAATTTGGCCCCCAGGGATATTTACTTGGAGCCAATGATATAGCAGTAATCTCTTTCTATTCGGGTAAATGGGGAGTTCTGGTCATCGCTACGGAAATCACAGTGAAACATACGACGAGGATTTCATTGACTTTTCTGATTGGAACGACCAAATGGAATTTTCGGCCAAATTTCGTAAATTTCTGCCAAACTACGATTTTTCAGAGCAAATGGAAACATTGTTTTTCCTGCTTATTTAAAAAAGTTTTCAAAAATGTATACTTTTACCTTCTTCTCGTTGTCACTCATGTTGTATTTGGATCTGGTTACAGGAGTCCTCCGGTAACTATTTATCTGTTCCAACACACACACAAAAAACATTCAAACATGCAGTGTAAGTGTAAGTGCGTGAAAAGCACAATGTGAGGTGGAAAAGTCTTACCTGCTGCTGATGTCGCTGTGTGACGTGTGCCCCGACCGACTGCAGCACGTACAGTCTTTATAGTTTGTATGGGAGGAGGGAGGAGGGCACATATAGTGGTGTGACCAGTGTGGCAAGTGTCTTTTGTGCGTCTTCTATTATCCTCTAAATGTGTTTCCAAAGCATTGGTTTGGAAAAAACGGTTCACGTTAACACATTCAAAATGATGCCCGTCTGGTGTTTCAATTTCCTCAATTTAAAAAAATATATATTTATTTTTTATTTCAATATTTTTTGCCCAATATGCCCCTTTATTCATTTGTTTTCTCTTCTCACTTTTAGCATGGTTTTCAATAATTGCTATTATTATTATAGTTTTTTCCTTTTTTTTCTTTTTATTCCTAATACATTCCCTATTTCCCCCCATTTTTTAACCCAATTTATTCCCTATTTTCCCCCATATTTCTTGACATTGGAGATTAATTGATTATTGTAAATAAGCAGATTTTCCACACATCATTGTTCTGTTTTCTGGCTCTAGTCCGGGGGGTCCAAACTTTTTTCACTGAGGGCCACATACAGAAAAATATACAAACAACTGGGCCGCACTCAGTAGAGGTCAGATATATAATATATAACTTAACTTCTATTGTATTAAATTTAGCAAATTCAATAATGTTAACTATATGCTCTTTAATTAAATATGCTTAAAATAAAAAAAACAGCCTTCAGCACAGCTTTCTATTAATGGAATTTGTTTATTTTATATATTTTCAAATGAAGCAAAAAAATAATCTTTAGAATTTGCAGCAGGCCAATAAAAAATGGGCCACGGGCCGCAGTTGGCCCACGGGCCGTAGTTTGGACACCCCGCTCTAGACAGTTCAGGTATCCGTATAGATACAGACGGCAGCTTTGGAATCGCCCATATATGGTAATTTTTGAAAACAGTTAATTTGGAGAAAAATCCAAACTTTCTCTAATTATTCAAAAGCTACTTTAAAGGTACATTATGCAACTTTTCATGTGGAAAAAAAAGTTTATATTTGTGAGTATTTTACATTGTAGTGACCAGGCGGCTGTATGAGTGGTCACCATGGCGCCTTTACTTTCCATCACAGTGGGCTCTACAACGCGCCAGGATCAATTGTTTTGTAGGTTTTCTGGTGAGAAGCAGTGAAACCGTCCAAACAATTGATCCTAGAGCCCACTGTGATGGAAGTAAAGGCGCCATGGTGACCACTCGTACTCGTACTCGTACTACAGCCGCCTGGTCACTACAATGTAAAATACTGACAAATATAACCTTTTTTTTTCCGCTTGAAGAGTTGCATAATGCACCTTTAACAAACGCTGAATTATGAATATAGTTTTCTACTAAATAAAGATACAAAGACATGGAGAGGAGCAAAGTGGTTCAACAGCCCATAAATACATAAATAACGGATAATGTTAATATGATGCTTCATGTTAGCATCGTGCTAATGCTAACGGCTAGCAAGGGGTAGCTACGACTGCCGTTTTTTCACTTCTACTGAACAATCGGCTGTGAATAAACATCTATATGGGCCCGATTTACACTTGACTTTATGTGTGATAAAAAGATTCCATTCAATTTTCCCCTCGGCGAGGCCACGCCCCCTTCTATGACGCAATGCCGTCTGTATCGATCGAAACCCAAGTACTGTATCGTTAAAGTACTGTAGTGGTACCCAGCCCTAGTAATGTGTCGGTGACAGTTGTTCCAAAGAATTATAATTATACAAAAATGTTACTCATTTGTCTATTAATGCTTGAGGCCAAAAATGCAGCCGTGTTTTGGTTACTGCCGTGGTGTAAACAAATACTTTTGACTGGACGGGTTTTGCCGGTTTGAAAATGGAGCAGTTGGAACGATTGCCTCACAAGTCTCGTGTTTTCCCATGTATGAGGTTTTCTCAGGGGCGCAGCCAGATATTCTGGGCCCAAGGACAGGAAATAGTTCTGGGCCCCCCCAAAAAAAACAAAAAAAACAAACATTAAAAGTCACTCATGAGGTTCGTTTGGAAAGGGGTTTTTAATTTTCATCAAATGCTTTAAATCCAAGAAAGGCTGGTGCCTGTTGACCTCTAAACCCCCACCTGAACCCAGCACTTTTCCTCCAGTTTGGCTTTACCCAAATCTGAAAGCTTCTTCAATAAAGTGTCTAAATAGCGACGAAAATGAGATGTAAACAAAGCGACATAAAGGGACAAAAAAGCAACAAAAAAGTCACAAAAAGGCAAACAAATAAAGGACAGAAAAGTAACAAAAATGCGACAAAAAATCCCAAAAAAGGAATAAAAAGCAAAAAAAATACAACAAAAAAGGGACAAAAAAGCAACAAAATAGTAAACAATACTGTGACAACAATGTGATATAAAGGGACAAAAAAGTCACAAAAATATGACAAAAAAAGGACAGAAAAGTGACAAAAATGCGACAAAAAAATCACAAAAATACAACAAAAAAGGGACAAAAAGCAACAAAATAGCAAATAATGTGACAAAAATGTGATCAAAAGGGACAAAAATACAACAAAAATACAACAAAAAATGGTCAAAAATGCAACAAAAATGCGCCTAAAAAGTCACAAAAATATGACAAATAATGGACAGAAAAGTAATAAAAATGTGACCAAAAAAATGACAAAAATACAATTTTAAAAAATGACAAAAATGGAATAAAAAGCAACAAAAAAGTCACAAAAAGCAAACAATAATGTGACAAAAATGTGTTAAAAAGGGACAAAAAAGTCACAAAAAATACAACAAAAAATGTACAAAAAAGGGAATAAAATGCGCCTAAAAAGTCACAAAAATATGACAAATAAAGGACAGAAAAGTGACAAAAATGCGACAAAAAAGTCACAAAATAGTAAACAACAATGTGACAAAAATTTGACAAAAAAGTGACAAAAGGGGCCGAAAATGTGACAAAAAAACAACCAAAAAAGGATAGCAACAAGATCAGTTTTGTTGTTCTTAGCTTTCAAATTACACTAGTTTATAGGCTGTAAACTCCAGTCGAGAAGTTTTTAGATTTCAGTAAAGCTGAATTAGAGAAAAAGCACTTGGTTAAGGCGGGGTTAAAAGGCTTAAACTATACAATACTATATACTATACTGTGCCTTTAACGTCTTGAGTTTTGCAACAGTTTAATAGTGAGAGATAATGAAGAAAAACTAAAACATGTCGAGCTCATTTTTATATTTGTTTATTCTATTACTTTTTCCTTTGGTTGTCAATATCCTGAGTTTGGAGACATGTGAACGTATTTGTGGCGTGTCCAAAGAAAAGTCATCGACGTCACGAGGATTCACGCACGACTTTAATGCGGCCACCGCCTCAGAGCAAACAATAACACAAACAAATACCTGAGCATCAGGACACCGCACCTTTAAGGCCCTAGAACTCTTTTTATTGCAAACAATGACAGGGGAAGTCACTATATTAAAATGCTGTGGTCCAAACATTCCCCAACAGGGTCATAATAACTGTGGTTCTGCAGCATCTCGCATTCAGACAATTTCACATTACATTTGAAATTCCTGAGTTGCCCCGGTGCCAAACACTGTCGTACCAGGGACGTGCGCGCTCCTGCTGTGCACGGGCCTGGTGTTCATGTTTTCTTTCTTCCAAAGGCACAGCCCTGTGGGTGCATCCATTCATGAATGACCGACACTGTACACTTGGCAGCAGGAACCTAACTCTGATGAGACTTACAAGTATGGAAGGCTACCATAACAAGTCAATACTTTTTAACCCTAGAACACCATTGAACACCAATACATGTATGTGATTTTCATTCTGATTTCAATCACACTCAAATGATCCTCTACCACAGGGACAGGCAAGTTTGTGCGGTGGAGGGCCGATTTTCACCATCGCCAAATCACCGAGGGCCGAACCACTGAAGCCCAAAGTAAAGAAGAATTATATGAGATGTTTTGCCTGAATTTTTTTTTTTACCTCCATTTCGGCTTTACCCAAATCTAAAAGCTGCAAATCAACAGTGTAGTGCGTCATTTGAAAGCTAAGGCCTACAAAACTAATTGTAATATTTTTGTTGCGTTGTCGCTGCTCTTTTGTCAAATTTTTGAAGCGTTTTTAAAGTATTTTTTGGTGGGTTTTTTAAAAGCATTTTTGCCCTGTTTTCTCGTCACTTTTTTATCGCTCTTTAGTCACTTTTGTTGTCGTTTTATTGTTACTTTTCTGGCCTGTTTTAGTCACTCTTTTGTTGTGTTCATGTTGCTTTTTCGTCACTTTGTTGTTGTGCTTCGATGCCATTTCGATGCTTTCTTTTCAAGAAGATTTTGGATTTGGGTAAAGCCAAACGGGGGAAAATGTGCTCGGTTCAGGTGGGAGTTAAGAGGTTAAAAATCATATGTAAACAGTAACATTTTGTATTTATATTATACTGTTTTTACACAATAACCACCAAAGCAAAAAGCGGCTCATCTTCCCCCACTTCCCCGACTTTGGCAGGTACGTGAGCAAATTTATCTTTGGGGCCAGAGGTTCTGTGCGGGAGGGCCGGATTTGGCCCCCGGGCCTGACGTTGCCGACCCCTGCTCTACCAGTTAAAGACTTGAAAATGATGCTGACTCTCATTTGAGCCGACAGTTTAGAAAATCAGAGAAAAATATAATTTGCATAATAATTTGGAACGCTGGGTAGTTACTGACTTACAAATATAATGGTGGTTGTGGCATGTCCAAAAAATGTCATCAATGTCACGAGGATTCACACGCGACTTTAATCCAGTCACCGCCTCAGAGTAAACAATAACACCAGTAAATACCTGAGTGTGAAGAACTCACGTCACCGCACCTCAAAAACCGGATCTGAAGACGACTTAGAGGAACTGATCACGACTGCATTGCTTTTATCTGTAGCATTTTATCCAAACTTACTTCATTTAGTGCGTTATTGCCCAACAGGAGAGACAGAAGAAGGTTTTCATCCGGACAGTGGGGGGGACAGTGGGCTACATCACGAGAAGACCCCTGCAGACCGGGGACCGCCATCAACCGAGCAGAGCCATGGACGCCGTGGAGCGAAGCGCCGTGAAGCCCTCAACCATCCGCGACACTCAGAATAGCAGAGGGCGAATGAATGAATGAATGAGAGGGGCTTTTATACGATTTCAAAAGGGTTGGCGCCCCCTGCTGATGTTCCAAGGTTGTATTTTCAAGGAACAGGCCACCGTTTTTCCATACTGAGATGTTCCTACCTGAGCTTAGACGAGTTGATGCGTACCTGTCTGGTCTTTGCGCCCGTGGAAGAGCGTGGTCGCTTCTAAATTCACCCCCGTTTGGAGCCATAGGAATACACTGGGAGAGGCCAAATGCTAACAACATCTTTGGTCGTTTTGCGTGACTGAGGGCACACACAAAGACCAGACAGATCCCAAAAAAAATATGTTTTTAATAAGCCCCACACAAAAAAAATTCGTTGTGGGAGTGCTTTTTTTGTGTCAGTGCAACTAGATTTTCACTATAGTTGTTTTGATGAGAAAATGTCCTTCTTAACAAGGGTTTATTTGAGTTTTTGAGTGAAACTAAAGATTAAAATCACAACTAAAGCACATGAAACTGAGCTGGAACAAACAATGCACATTTTCTACCTCCATTAACACAATAGTTAAAGTCATTGCAACAGAGTCCATGCATGATGACTTTTTAGAGGGCCCGTCCCAGAGGCGGTGTGTCCAGTAACCCCCACACGGTGGCAGGCGTGGCCACTCTAACAGAAGTAATAAAACTGTCAGTGTGGCCACGCCCAGGAAGAACAGAGACACGCATCAGGCACGTCGGGAGTAAAGGAGTGAAGGAGTGAGGTATTTGAACACACCTTTTTTTTGCGATGGTGAATGGACTCAACTTATAAAGCACTTTTCCACCTACATTAGGCACTCAAAGCTCTTTACAGCGGGGATCCACTCACCCATTCATACTCTCATTCATACACCAATGCACGCAGACACTGGGGGCAATGTGGGTGATGTGTCTTGCCCAAGGACACAACGCCCCTATGCTATTCCTAATATCTTTCTAAAAGAACCTGAAAACCACAAAAATAAAAATAAACCTTTCTAAGAGCAGACACACTTTCCTATGACTGAACTGCTGTGAAAGACTAAGGCCTAATTTGTCATAATAAAGACTCAACAGATCATCATATTTGAACAATTATTTATTGATGCACATGAGCAGTTTACTGTGGATTAAATACAGACGCTGAGCACTGATTTAATCGCTGGGATTTAATTGTTCCCTCCTCCTCGTCCACCTCTTCCTCCTCCTCCGCCTTGTCCTCCTCCACAACCTCCTCCTCCGCCTTGTCCTCCTCGTCCTCCTCCACCACCTCCTCCTCCTCCTCCTCGTCCTCCTCGTCCTCCTCCTTTTCCTTGGCTCTGCACACACCACCAATGCATTATGTCAGTCAAGGCAAGACCCCGTAGATCCTCCCATAGAAACTAATGACCCGATAAATGAGCTAAATACTATGAGCTAATACTCCTTTACCCGCCATGTTGTAGTCACTGCACCGATAGAACAAAGGATGTTAAATATATCATGTCCCGGGCTGGGTACGGTTAAAAGATGCCAGTATGGTATCGGAAAAAACGTTGAGGTATTACTGGCATCAAAAAAATGAAAGAATTGAAAGCAGGTACTGGGGGAAAAAACATACATTATTGCTTAAAAGTTTGGGGTCACTTAAAATGTGCTTTTTTAACATAAAATGAATCAGAAATACAGTCTCATCCACATTGTTAATGCTGTGAAGGCCTATTCTAGCTGGAAACAGGTGAGTTTTAATGGAATAGTGCAGAGGCTCCAGTGTTCTTATGGTCCATTGTGTTTGCTAATCGTGTTCAAGGCTCATTGATGATGAGAAAACCCTCGTGCTTTATGTTAGCTCTGCAGAAAACTGTTGTGCTGACCCAAAACTTTGACACAGTAGTGTATATCTTGGTCGTTTCCGCTCAAATCCCTTTTTTTGTCCAATTTCTTCTTGTTTTCACTATTTTTTCCCCTCAAGAAAATTTTTCCAGATTATTCCCCATTTTTCACACATTTCTTGACACTGGAGATTACCCAGATCGTCCTAACATTATTGTTCCGTTTTCTGCTTCTAGACGATACATTTTTTTTTTTTTTAAGTTAATGTACACGGAGTTTAAAAATGTTAAAATTACACTGCAAAAAGTACCCTGCTAAAAACAAGGGAAAAAAAAACAAGACATTTTGTCTTAAGTAAGAATTCTTATTTCTAGAATATTTTTCTTGTCATAAAACAAGAAAGAAACACTAAATTTAAGAAAATAAATAGCTAGAATTAAGCAAAATGTCCTCAGAAAATGGAATAATTTAAGGAAAACATTCTTATTTAGTGAAAAATTGTGGGGTATTTTTACTTAAATGTTGCTTGATTTAAGTAAAATGTTTTAAATTACACACATTTTTGTGCAAAATGTTCTTAATAAATACTAATATTTAAGGAAAATATTGCCCGCATCTCCATGATGTGGACCCAGGCTGATGGTCAGTATCACCTGGCCGGAGGATTCACCTATTGTACATGTTTTTAGTGGTAGGGGAAACGTACGCAGACACGGGGAGAACATACAAACTAAAGAAAGGCTGGTGGGAATCAAACCCAGGACCTTCAAGCTGTGAAGCTGAGGCTCTAACCGCTGTGCCACCGCACCGCCCACTTTAAAGAATGGAATGTATCATCTATCTGTGAGAATCAGTTCTTAAATTAAGAGTTGTTGTGATCTTATTTTTTCTTAAAATAATTAAAAATATTCTTTGTCTAAAGCTGAAGAAGATTCAAAAAGTTTTTCTTTCTTGTTACAAGAAAAATTAGCATGTTTTTTAGCAAATATATCTGAACAAGAAATGGCTAGATTTTATTTCCTAAAATAAGAGTTTTTTTTTTCTCCAACCGAGCACATTTTCTCCAGTTCGGCTTTACCCAAATCTCAAAGCTTCTTGACCCGAGAGCTTACAGCCACTAGGCCATAGCGTAAACGGCTCATTTGAAAGCTGAGGCCAACGCTCTGTCCTCATTTTTGTTGTACGGATTACGTAAAAGGTCCATTGATACAAACCATCTCACAGCCCTTCGCTCCTGGTCCGCCCTCCTGTGAACATACGTACATTAAAGCAGTGTTTAGCGAGATGAGAAGTTGTTCTCTAGGGAAAAGTCCGTCTTACCTCGTCAGCTCCGCATCCCTCCGGCTTCCCCTGCACGAGTGAACGGGTTATTTAGCAAACAGGATGGAGTCGTTCAAAAACAGTGAATGGCATTACCTTCTTCTCGTCGTCACTCATGTTGTGCTTGGATCTGGTCACTATTTATCTGTTGCTACAAAAAAAAAAACATTCAAACTATAAGCGTCCGAAAAGCACAGTCTGAGGGAGGAAGGCGTGGATGTGTCTCACCTGTTGCTGATCTCAACGTGTCCCGACCGACTGCAGCCCGACCGACGGCAGCACCCACAGCTTTATAGGAGGAGACGGGAGGAGAGAGGAGACGGGAGGGGGGGGGGGGAGGGGGGAGGAGGGGGGAGGGGGGGGGGGGGGGGGGGGGGGGAGGGCTCCAGGCAGACCGAGCTGCAGGACCGGTCTGTGGATCCAGGGACAGTAAGGAAGTGACTTGGTTGTTTCACCTCAGTTTACCCCCTTTTTATTATTAATATTTTTTATTATTATATATATATATATATATATATATATATATATATATACATATATATATATATATATATATATATATATATATATATATATTTTGCCCAATGTTTGCCAATGTTTTTATTAACACTGTTTTTTGCCATAACTATCTAGTTGTAAAAAGGTTTCCACTATATTTTTTGCAAATTTTGTATTACTAATACTTTACCTATATTTCCCCCCAATTTATTTTCCATTTTCACTTCTATTTTTGACCCTTTTTGAAAAAATGTTTTCACACATTTGTTGACACTGGAGAATAACCCTGATGTGGTGAATGTGCAAAACCTTTCTGTACCGGTGTTGAACGCCCTGGATATTTGTCAATATGACGGTTGATTCAAACTGTTAATTATCCAAACAGACCGGTTTGATGAACAACGACATGCTCAATGTGATCAGATCAACACGCATGTTTGCTCTGTTTCTCCTCCTGATCATTTCTGAGACGCCCTCATCCCAACATGTGTCTATGGGATATTCCCTGTTTACTCATAAAGAGACCACAGCTACGGAAATATACTGGCTCATTCAATGAGAGCAGTGCAGAGAACACGCACACGTGCAGAGAACACGCACAAAGAACACGCACACGTGTGCAGAGAACACGCACACGTGCAGAGAACACGCACACGTGTGCAGAGAACACGCACACGTGCAGAGAACACGCACACGTGTGCAGAGAACACGCACACGTGCAGAGAACACGCACACGTGTGCAGAGAACACGCACACGTGCAGAGAACACGCACACGTGTGCAGAGAACACGCACACGTGTGCAGAGAACACGCACACGTGTGCAGAGAACACGCACACGTGCAGAGAACACGCACACGTGTGCAGAGAACACGCACACGTGCAGAGAACACGCACACGTGTGCAGAGAACACGCACACGTGCAGAGAACACGCACACGTGTGCAGAGAACACCCACAGAGAACACGCACACGTGTGCAGAGAACACGCACAGAGAACACGCACACGTGTGCAGAGAACACGCACAGAGAACACGCACACGTGCAGAGATCACGCACAGAGAACACGCACACGTGCAGAGAACACGCACAGAGAACACGCACAGGGCCGATGTAAGCAGCCGTCTGACAGACTGACAGTGGCCTTGAGCCAAAATAGAGACAGACAGTTTATTATGAGCTCTCAAAGTATTTCACAACACTTTTTTTTACAATTCATTTTGGTTGTGCCAGCTCACAGTTCAGGCAGATACTTGTGGCTGCACCAGTGAGCCGTAGCCAGGTTTATTCAGATGTAATTTCCCGTATTTTAAAGGGACTAAAAATGTTAAAACTAAGTGTTTTCCTCCCCCTACTCCGATTTCCCCTACCACTAAAAACATGTGCAATAGGTGAATCCTCCAGCCAGGTGATTCTGACCATGAGCCTGGCTCCACATCATGGAGATGGGCCCCCTGCCGTTGACCACTGCTCCTTACGGGTCGCCCCAGCAGCATCGAAGGATGGGTTAAATGCAGAGGACAAATTTCCTTATGGGGACAATAAAGTAAACAAACAAACAATCACTCTCAGATTAACCAGGACTATTAGGACTGGACTGAATGAGACAGGATTAAGTGTGACTCAGATCAACCCCAGGTTTGTCAAAGCCAGAACAAAGCAGTGAGACGCCTTTAGTGGGACTCGACCTGCACGTTCATGTTGGCTCATGTATGTATGGCAGAAACAGTCCAGCAGTTTAAAAAGATACTTTCTCTAAAATTTAGCCTCGTCTTTGCTTTGTGATAACAATTATATTCACAGAGTTTTACTGAAGTTCACATCACTGCCCAAAGACTTGTCATTTCACTGCGACTCTGCCAGGAGTGCTTTGAGGTGCAGACTGCAGCGATGGGTTAGTCCCATAAAACAATGAATTAATGTCCAGGTAAAGTTTGTGAGGTTTGGTGAAGCCCCAAAGCTTCTGTTGTCTTCAAAGCAATAAGGCACAGTTCTTGCTCTTGTGATGAATGCTAAGTTTTAAAGTTACAAGTTCTAAAGATACAAGTAAAAAAAAAACAGATAAGAAAAAAATGTCCCCTCCTGGAACCGCCACCTTAACGTGGTGGAGGGGTTTGAGCACCCGAATGATCCTGGGAGCGCTGTTGTCGGGGGCTTCGTGCCCGGTTAATCGTGAGGCCGTCCTTCTGTGGACCCACAACCTGCAGGAGGAGCCATAAGGGGCAGGTGCAATGTGATCTGGGCAGCTCCAAAAGCTGCCCCCACGACCAGGAAACGGACAAGTGGAAGAAGATGGATGGATGGATGGAAGAAAAAAATGTGTAAATGTTACATTGCACTGTATATTGACTAATAATGCAGTTTAAAAAAAGCTCCAAAACAAGGCACCCCATCCAGAACCAGGCCACCCAGAGCCAACCGCAAGCAGTTTGTTCATTCAGTAAATCACACAGACTCACAGTCATTTATGATTGTTTAAACCTGCTAAAGGATATCTGAAAATAATTCATGGCCAGTGACTACATGTTAATAATACAAATATAATTATATATATATATATATATATATATAAAAAACTCTTCCACACCCTCCGCGGGCGGTCTCTTTTTCCTCCAAGCTCGGGTCCTCTACCAGAGGCCTGGGAGCTTGAGGGTTCTGC
Organism: Gobius niger; assembly: GCF_951799975.1. NCBI lineage: Eukaryota > Metazoa > Chordata > Actinopteri > Gobiiformes > Gobiidae > Gobius > Gobius niger. Next base: position 4,118,266 of record NC_136853.1, on the reverse strand, counting down.
GCAGTATCTTTGCTGTTTCTAGAACTGCACTTTTCTGGACCGAGATGTCTGATGTATTTCCTGGGATCTGCTGGAGCCACTCCTCCAGTTTGGGGGTCACTGCCCCGAGTGCCCCAACGACCACGGGCACCACTGATGCCTTCACCCTCCAGGTTTTCTCCAGCTCTTCTCTGAGCCCCTGGTATTTCTCTAGTTCTCTCGTGTTCCTTTTTCCTGATGTTGAAGTCGCTTGGTATTGCTATGTCGATATATCTATATATCTATATCTATATAGATATATATATATAAAATAAGGTATATCCTACTGCTTGTCAAAAGTTAGAGTTCCAACTCCTCCCAAGTCACATTTTAACCTCTGGGCGTTTCCAAAAATGTCATCGACGTCACGATGATTCACACACAGCTTTAATCCAGACACCGCCTGTGCAAACAATAACTCAAGTAAATACCTGAGTGTAATTACAGGGCTCAGGAGCACAACGCCTTATAAACAGGATCCTGCCTGAGGATGAAGTTTAGATGTACTTATAATGACTGCAGTTTATTTGTAGCATTAGATTCCAAACTTATATTATTTAGTGCATTATTGCCTATATAGGTACAAGGTTTACATCAGGACTGTGGTTCCCATCTCCTTCCGCCGCCGCGTTGGACGACCCAAATAAACGTATTTAGGCCGTGAGGTGGACAATAGTTTACGTGCATGGAAGTGATATGGCCAGTGTAGCTACTAAACCAGTGTAGCTAATAAACCAGTGAAGCTACTAAACCAGTGTAGCTAATAAACCAGTGAAGCTACTAAACCAGTGTAGCTACTAAACCAGTGTAGCTTTTAAACCAGTGTAGCTTACAAACCAGTGTGGCTAATAAACTAGTGTAGCTAATAAACCAGTGTAGCTTATAAACCAGTGTAGCTTATAAACCAGTGTAGCTAATAAACTAGTGTAGCTAATAAACCAGTGTGGCTAATAAACCAGTGTAGCTACTAAACCAGTGTAGCTACTAAACCAGTGTAGCTAATAAACCAGTGTAGCTACTAAACCAGTGTAGCTACCAAACCAGTGTAGCTACTAAACCAGTGTAGCTAATAAACCAGTGTAGCTAATAAACCAGTGTAGCTAATAAACCAGTGTAGCTACTAAACCAGTGTAGCTACCAAACCAGTGTAGCTAATAAACCAGTGTAGCTTATAAACCAGTGTAGCTAATAAACCAGTGTACCTACTAAACCAGTGTGGCTAATAAACTAGTGTAGCTAATAAACCAGTGTGGCTAATAAACTAGTGTAGCTAATAAACCAGTGTACCTACTAAACCAGTGTAGCTAATAAACCAGTGTGGCTACTAAACCAGTGTGGCTAATAAACCAGTGTGGCTAATAAACTAGTGTAGCTAATAAACCAGTGTGGCTAATAAACTAGTGTAGCTAATAAACCAGTGTGGCTAATAAACCAGTGTAGCTACTAAACCAGTGTAGCTACTAAACCAGTGTAGCTACTAAACCAGTGTAGCTACTAAACCAGTGTAGCTACTAAACCAGTGTGGCTAATAAACTAGTGTAGCTAATAAACCAGTGTAGCTAATAAACCAGTGTAGCTAATAAACCAGTGTAGCTAATAAACCAGTGTAGCTTATAAACTAGTGTAGCTAATAAACCAGTGTAGCTAATAAACCAGCCCACATAGCACCAGACTCCGCGGCGGATCCGCCTTCGGTCTGCCAAATCCGCCCCGGAGTCAGAACCGCTCGGTGGATGTGCCGCGCGTTTGCTGCGGATCCGCTTTCAGGAGGCGCCCCCATTGAAACCCGCTGTCAAAGAGCGCCTCCGCTGCGGACCCGCTTCAACTTCGCCAAGCGAAGAAGTTTGTCTGGTGTTGTCTTTTGCTTTCACGTAGTTGATGTAGTTCAGCTACGAAGGTGTTCACGAAGAAACGGACTATTAGGACTATTTAGGAATTGGACCAATGCCATGACACGACAGAGATAAGCCCTGGTATTCCTAATCAATGTTATCCATAATATTACATGATATAAACTACTGGTGTCCTCTCAGCTGCTGTGAGCAGAGACCACTTCATTTGACTGGACAGACTGGATTCATCAGGAGGCTGAGCTGTAAAGAACCAGGAGAACTTCTCATCAATCCTGGACTACTACTACTACAGACACATTTGCAGGATGGTTAAAAGAAAGTTTTGTTTGTTATGTTATTTGTTAGACTGCCAGTGTTCTATCTGTCCTAAATCTTTGGTCATGTCACGATGTAGCTTCTGTTTCAATTAGTTACTGCTTGAATCTGTGTTTTGTAGTAGAAGTTTGTAATTTGGGTTTTGTTCTTGTAGTAAGACTTTTTAGGATCACATTGGCTACATTGCCTATACATTGATCATCATACTGTATGCTGCTGCACATGACAAAAACATAATGAGACAATAACACCAACTGGCTCATAATGGCAATAATAACGATAAAGATATTTATGGCACCTGTACAGCAAAGTATTTTTAAAACATAATTATTATCCATTTTATTTCAGGTGGGTCATGTCGCATGTAGTAAAAGGAAGATAAAGATGTAAGCTCTTTAACTATACTTAGAAATGTTATAATCACTCCTGATCTCAATTATTGTTGTTCATTGTTCACATTCAGAGCTGAAATTCAAATTGAAAAGAAGAGTAGTGTAGCTGTCACTGTAAATTTGTCTTGTGTTTATAATTTTGTAAATCTAAGTTGGTAAATACACTGATTATTAATAGATACATGTTTTCTTTTATGTTTCCCAGTATTTGTTGGTCGGAAAAGTCCGGTCCTTAGAAATAAATCCTGGCTAAACATAGTTTGCTAAATTATCTGTAACAAACCCTAATAATGTTTAAGTATTTAAATATATACAGTATATATATTTGGTTGATCTTACGTTACATCCAAAATCTATTTTTTGATGGTAGAAATGTAACAAATGCCACCGACTGAACAGCCACAGCGATGTCTGGTTTCTACAAACTATCAACCCTTAGATTACAGAACAACAACAGTCATTGTCCATAATATTACATTCTAATGATCGGCTCTTGTGCTTTCAGTTGCCGTGAAAAGAGGGGTGTTCTGGACATTGAGAGACTGGATGTTCACCAGGATGAGAGGAACCATGCTAACTGCTCCTCACTCCTACCCACAGCTTGAGAATGAACCTAAACATTGGTAGGCTGGTCAACTTGTGTCTGTTATTCCTCTCCTGCGCATAACACGCCCATTTGCTTTGACTATACTAAAAAAGGTAATTAGGAACTCGTGCTTCACAGCAAGAAGGTCCCGGATTCGATCCCTGGACGGGGCCTTTCTGTGTGGAGTTTTCATGTTTTCCTGTGTCTGTAGGTTTCCTGCGGGTACTCCGGTTTCCACTAAAACATGTACAATTGGCCAGGATGAATGATGTGTGTGCGTGATGGTGGTGGTCAGAGGGACCTTTTGCACAGATGTGTGTCTGTCAGTCGACCCAAGGGGGAAATGTAGCTGCATAGGTAACGTACTGCCACTGTGTGTGGCATGAATAAAGTACAAATCCCATCCACTTTGTAAAGCACTTTGGCAAACTTGTCTCATGTGAAAAGAGCTTTACAAATAAGCGTACATTCCATGCATTATGCAGTGACTATCATATGCACCTGCATTGGGATAATAGTCAACACGTGGTAATGAAACTTAATTCAAGACACAGCAGGTCAAAATTTCAGTTAGTATTTGCCAATGTGTTAAAAATATATGTTGTGTTTTCTCTTTCAGTATTTTCTATGGTGGTTTCATTTTAAAATGAAAATGACGAAGAGGAAAAAGTGCTGTAAGTACCTGTATTGAAGACCTTTACATAATGGCATTATGAAACATGACTTTTGCAAATAATATTCTCATTGTTTATTTCAAATGGACTTCTGCTGGGCTGAGTGGCACACAGTGAAGATGCAGTTTAATACAATTAAAGCAAATGGATCTGTAGAATCATGTCTAACAATAATCAGTTTCATCCATGTTTACATTTTTTCCTCGCTGGTGTCATTTCAGATCCTGTCAGAAGAGGGGAGTATCTTTGACTGGACACTGCAGACTGGATCTTCACCAGGTGGATGTAGCTGCAGAAGAGGAACCCGGCGAACTACTTCTACCCCTACCTACTGCTTCAGACAGACCATACACATCTCAAACTCTGAACACCCAACTCAGTCTACTGTGTATAAGTACAATATTCAATCATCTATTTTATTGTGGTGAAATTTTGGGGGGCCTTTTGGCCAAGCCAGTAGTTTGCGATATATTGGTTTGAAAGGAGGCTTCACTAAATAAATGTTTTGTTGGTCATTGGTTTACGTCTCTATTTTATTTATTTTCATTGAGAAGCCATCTGTGACGTAAATAGTCTTCAAATTTAGAAGCCTATAGCTGATCATTTTGTTATTAAAAATGTCAATATTGTTGTGCCTGGCTAACCAAGAATAACTTAAGTCCGTGTTATACTTTTAGTTCTTTTATTTCAGCCTTTCACCAGTGCCTCGTAGGTACATTTTTTACAGATAGCAAGCTACATCTTGTACAACCGTTTCCTCATGGACTTCCGGTTTTCAAAATAAAAGTCCAGTGGAGAAATATTACGAGAATGTTACAAATATTAATATTGATTAATTAAATACAATTGTCCATCTTGTTTAAATTGTTCTTTCGTTTGTATGATAAATGGGGTTTATTAGCCTTGAAGGCTGTAGCGCTGATGCATATTTCTATGATTTAAAGTCTATTAGAGTTATAGTCATGTAAAGTCTTTTAATCCATAGTTTTTTTTACTGTATGGTTTAGCATTGCCAAATTTGTTTATTAACAATTTCCTTTCAAATGCTAATCTAGTTTTAGGGTAGATGTTAGTAAAATCACAAAGTTATGAGTGGATCAATAATAAAACGAGAAGGCAATCATGACAAAATAGACACATACGCAGCAGATACGCCGCACAGATCCGTGGCGGATTAACGTCCTCAAGAAAACGCATCCGAAGCGGGTCCTGAGCGGATCCGCGAGGTTGGCCGCGGGTCAGCAGCGCCTTCGCCGCGGACCCGTGCTAAAAACGGCGGGTCCGGCGGAGGTGTCGCTGGTCTGCCCCGCCTCCGCGCTAGTGTAGCCAATAAACTAGTGTAGCTTATAAACTAGTGTAGCTTATAAACTAGTGTAGCTAATAAACTAGTGTAGCTTATAAACTAGTGTAGCTAATTAACCAGTGTAGCTAATAAACCAGTGTAGCTAATAAACCAGTGTAGCTAATAGACTAGTGTAGCTACTAAACTAGTGTAGCTAATAAACTAGTGTAGCTAATAAACTAGTGTAGCTAATAAACCAGTGTAGCTAATAAACCAGTGTAGCTAATAAACTAGTGTAGCTAATAAACTAGTGTAGCTAATAAACCAGTGTAGCTAATAAACCAGTGTAGCTAATAAACCAGTGTAGCTAATAGACTAGTGTAGCTACTAAACTAGTGTAGCTAATAAACTAGTGTAGCTAATAAACCAGTGTAGCTAATAAACCAGTGTAGCTAATAAACTAGTGTAGCTAATAAACCAGTGTAGCTAATAAACCAGTGTAGCTGATAAACCAGTGTAGCTAATAAACTAGTGTAGCTACTAAACTAGTATAGCTAATAAACTAGTGTAGCTTATAAACTAGTGTAGCTAATAAAGTAGTGTAGCTTATAAACTAGTGCAGCTAATTAACCAGTGTAGCTATTAACCATTGTAGCTAATAAACCAGTGTAGCTAATAAACCTGTGTAGCTAATAAACCAGTGTAGCTACTAAACCAGTGTGGCTAATTAACCATTGTAGCTAATAAACCAGTGTAGCTAATAAACTAGTGTAGCTACTAAACTAGTGTAGCTAATAAACCAGTGTAGCTAATAAACTAGTGTAGCTAATAAACCAGTGTAGCTAATAAACCAGTGTAGCTAATGAACCAGTGTAGCTAATAAACTAGTGTGGCTACTAAACTAGTGTAGCTAATAAACCAGTGTAGCTAATAAACCAGTGTAGCTAATAAACTAGTGTAGCTACTAAACTAGTGTAGCTAATAAACTTGTAGGAGCCAGTGGTCTCCAAGTAAACGTCCACTAGGGGTCACTGCAGGACAAGGGCACACAGGATATAGGCGGTGACCTTTGCTACCTTTATAGAGTTGCTAGGCGGACGGGTCACACGTTTGTTGACCGCTTTGCGTCACTGAGAAATGAGGTAAAGATGTTTTATTTTTGAACATGAATCTAATTGCACTGCATGGACTGATTTTAGACTGTCATTGTAATAAAGGAATGCTTTTAACGACAATCAAGCCTCCGAGACTTTGATACGATCCAAGAATTCAGTGAGCTAGCGCGTCAGCTAACATGTCCGTCGGCAACAGAAGCAGCTCAGGTTAGTACTGGCTGCTACAAAACTAGTGTAGCTTATAAACTAGTGTAGGTAATTAACCAGTGTAGCTAATAAACCAACCTCTAAGCAATCCCGTTTTGCTAGCCTGATAAACCACACCCACTCCTTCTGCGTGAAAGAAGGTGGGTCTGGACATACACAGTAAACAAGTTGCTGATTGGCGGCTCAGACCGAACCAATCACGATCGTCACAGAGAAATGACAAGGTTACGTCACCACTATGTTGTTAGTGATATTGGGGCCTTCGGTCATTTTGACCCAAAAGCCACTGAAGATTTTTGTAAATAGAAGCACAAAAAAACATGAATGTATGGCTATTTTAAGGCTCTTTTTTGGAGTGTACATTTTTTGACATTAGGATCTTGAAAGGGTGCAAAATTAAGCACCCACAGGTCTGAGCTCATTCTACACATTAGGACAAGGCTGGAATATCTAGGGGGAGGAAAATACTTAGTTTTAACATTTTTAAACTCTAAACTGTATAGTCCCTTTAACTTTAACATCAGCCAAAACTTGGATCATGGATGAAGGAGTCGAGGATTTTGCCTCGCGTGAGTTTATATTCAGTTCATATTTTATGAATTCGGGCGTTCTGCTCTCCCAAAATTCCACCCGATGGGCGGGGGGAGCGATAAAAAAAAACATCCGTCGTTGCCTATTTCACTTCCGGTTGATTTAATGTAATGGCGAACATGGCTTACAAGCGACTGTCAGTGCCTGAATTTCGTGAAAGGTTGAAGAGAAAGGGTATTTCGAGTGTGGGGAAACGAAAGGAGGAATTGTTGTTGCTAGTTGAACGAGCGGATGGTGTTTATGAAGATTTAGAAGAAGATGATAGCGAGCAGAGCGAACGAAAACGTCTGTGTGTGCGAGTGAAAGACGTGACAATGTTCAGCTGAGAGGGAAGAATGTGATGATGTGAAGATGAATGATCTTCAACTATAGCTATACACACGATCTGCACAAGGATCTCCCTCGTATTTAAGCACATATCCAGCCCATATGTCCGAATAAAGGACTATTATTTGTGCCAGTGGACAATGGTTATTCCAGGTTAGCCCCGTTAGCTTGTTACAATCGCCTACAGCTCATTGTTGATGAAAAGTCTGCAATAAACCACAAATGCATCAAGCCCGGCTCAGTGTGTGATCATCTCAAAGGCTGCTTTATATAGTTACCGGCTGTATTTACGTTATTATTGCATAATACTTGTTTTCACCGGAGCTATGCGCTGCTAAGGAGCTAGTTAGCTCCGGCTACGGACTTATTTTTTGACATGGCTGATGTTCTCACGTTGAAAACACAGACTCGATAAAGTTGTATTGGGCAGAGATAATCAGAGGCTGTCAGTGCTTTTTACTATAGTCTCCCAGGGACAGCTCACAGACCCCTGGGGCAACGGTTAGTTATCCGGCCCAGCCTTCGAGGCTCCGAGCCGGGCAGGAGACTGTACAGCGGGGCAGTGCATGGCTAAAAGTGTCCGCTGAAGGCAGGAGGGGGGCGGGGGGTATGAGCCCCAATTAAATGTAGGGAGTCGGAACAGTCGAAGTCGTAAAATATCAGCTACAGAATTAGCAGATGAAGCCAGCAGAGCGAGCGAAAACGCTCCAGCAGAACCGGAACTTGCAAAGACTATTTGTCAACCATAATGCACCGCAAAATTCCGTCGCTCCCCCGCCCATCGGATGAAATTTTGGGAGAGCAGAACGCCCGAATTGGACACAGCTGTCGTCACGTCCACTAATTGCTAATTGTATATCATCTCGGACGGTGATGAGTCCGCCTACAGGAGAGAGGTGGACCGGCTGGCGTCCTGGTGCAGCCACAACAACCTGGAGCTGAACGCCCAGAAGACAGTGGAGATGGTCGTGGACTTCAGGAAAGACACGGCCCCACCGTTCCCCCTTGCCCTCCCCCATCTCCATCGTGGACTCCTTCACCATCACTGTGTGGTTCATCCTCACCTCCTCCATCACTGTGTGGTTCATCCTCACCTCCTTCATCACCGTGTGGTTCATCCTCACCTCCTTCATCACCGTGTGGTTCATCCTCACCTCCTTCATCACCGCATTGTGCTGCTGCTGAGAAGGTGATTGGCTGTGAGCTCCATCTCTCCAGGACCTGTTCACCTCCAGGACCCGGGGGCGTGTGGGTCACTGCTGACCCTTCTCACCCTGGACATGGACTATTCACCCCTCTCCCCTCAGGCAGGAGGCTACGGTCCACACAGGCCCAACCTCCCGCACCATGAACAGTTCTTACCACTGTTGTTGTGTCCTATTATTTCACTTTTTTTGTATTATTATTAATTATTTATTTTCATATTCTCTATGAATGCCCTAATAGTCTTATAGTTTCAAAGTGTTTGCTTATGAACTCACGTGATGTTTTAAGCAGTGATGAATAACGCCCCCTGCTGGTCATTGTTGTCTCTTTATCTTTTTATGTGCATTGTGAAAAGAGATGCTGCTCCACAAAGGAAGTTCCGGATTAATAAAGTTATGTAATTGTTGAGCAGGTGCAACAGACCAGACATCCAGCTGTTGAAGTTAACTATCTTTAGCTGTTAGGGATGGGCGGATCGATACCAAAGTATCGATATATTGGGCAAAAAGTATCAATACTAATTTGCATATGTAAAAAGAAGGCAGGGCAGCAATTATCAACACAAAAGGATAATTTATTTCTTTGTTCTGAGCCAAAACAGTCACACAGCAAAGGATTGAACTGAGCCAGTCCTATCATTCTGTTTTAGGTTCTGTTTGTCATTTAAGTATTAATTTAAAATTTTGTTTATGTATTCAATTTCACATTAGTATTGTTTAATTAACCAGTTAAAGTAATATCAATTGACCAGTTAATTGTATAAAATAACCAGTTTTAGAGATGTATATTGATTGAAATTCATTCACCCATATGAAATGACCAGTATCGGGATCGGTATCGGTATCGACAAAAATGACCCCAAAAGTATCGGTATCGTATCGATTCCAAAAAAAATGTGGTATTGCCCATCCCTAGTGGCTGTACTTGTGGCAGCTAATGGAGATCAAAATAAAATAAATAATATTAATTTTTTTTTAAAGACAAATATTATGCTGGATTTTCCTTTTTATTTCTGTTGATTCAGCATTGACAAAAATATGTGAACATAGCTCTGCATATTATCATTTTTCTTTAATTTTCTTATAATATTTATATTCTATTTTGCAGTCATCCAGCCTTACAACAGGGACCTCTAGTGTACAGAATAGGTCACTGCAACACTCTAGTTTTTAACCCCCCGCCTGAACCGAGCACATTTCCCCAGTTCGGCTTTACTCAAATCTAAAAGCCTCTCGTCTGGTCTCACAAACCAGTTCATTTAGCCTGTTTTTTGTATTATTATTTTTTTTACTTATTTCACATTTAAGCCGTTTTACCTGAAACTAGTTCCAGCTCACGTGTTTATTGTTACTATGGAAAGGATATATGGATAGTTTTCTACTGAATAAAGACATACAGACATGGAGAGGAGCAAAGTGGATCAACAGCCCATAAATACATAAATAACAGAGAATGCTAACATGATGCTTCATGATAGCATCCTGCTAATGCTAACGCTAGCTAGCGCCAGTCGTTTTTTCGCTTCTACTGAACAATCTGCTGTGAATAAATGTCCATATGGACCTGATTTACACTTGACTTTATTTGTATGTGATAAGTAACTTTATATTTCACCAGAATTGTGTTTTTTAATTTTTGTTTTCCCCCTTGGCGAGGCCACGCCTCCCTTCTATGACGCAATGCCGTCTGTATCTATAGATAGGAGCAACATCCGGGAACTTTTGCTGTGCAGAGCCCCCTTTTGGAGGAATCCACACCACATACATTGGCGGGTATGTGGAAACAGGATCATTTCTTGTTCTGGGGATAAAATATTCCAAACCAGAGTCAGAACCACAGGACTCACTGTCAGAAGACGATTGGAAGATTTTTTTTATTTTTTGTGGAAACTTAGCTATATGAGCGCGTTTATCGCTTGTATCTGTCAGGGCTCATTACTGAGGAAACAGCTCCACACTGTGGCCGTGCAGTATATTATGCACTTTGTAACGTCTTTAATCGGTAAATATTAAAACTCATCAAACATGTTCAGCATTAGGCCTAATGAATGATTCTCTAAGTTTTAAAACCCACATTAACGTTAGCATTAGCAGCTAGTACGTTCGCTGCTGAATGAACCATGTACCATTTGCTCTCATAAACTACAGAGCTACATCGTAGACTGTATGATTTTAATTTAATGATAGTATAAAAGGGACAGACTAAAAGCTGTAGTGGCATTATAAAGCAACCATCAAAAATGTTACTGACAAGTCACGATCACAGTGGGTTTAGCTGCTCATTAAAAATGTTAACCATCTTCTCTCTGAATGATCTAAAGCAGCAAGTCACTTCTGTGGCTTCTTTTTCACATTCGATAAATAAATAAACAAAGAAAAACTTTTTTCATGTGTAAATTAGAAGTTCTCAGACGATCTTTCCTCATTCCTCCCATGTATGGGAGCTTCTGTTTGCCCCCGAAAAGGGGCGTTTACCTTTTGGCGCCACTGATGTGATGTAGACGGTGCGGTTATACGAAAATAATGCACGCCAGTTAGCATTAGACATCTCTCTGACCCATGGTATAATGTATATCAAATACTCCAAGTACCTTACAATTTAGCGACATACATTCTAGTACTGATAGTAGGACTGATAGCCTGGAGGATCTTCATTTCTGTGCATGTCAGACCCATCTAATGCGGTGACTGAAACTGTTTATCTTTGTCTGATGTCAGCTGGCAGTTATGATAACGCTACGAAGCTGATTTTCCAAGTTTCCAAATCACATGATCTATACTTTATTAATATGAAAAATGCCTAGGGAGCCAGACGTTCCCCACCGCTGGTTTAACAGTACCCAGCCCTATCCATTTTAGATCTTAGCCTGTGTTCTGATTGATATCGCTGTGTAATAACTTATTAAAATTAAATATGGTCATTGAAGATGCACCAGATTGCACTTAATTACATCTGTTCAATTAAAAACCTTCTGTGTGAGGATCCCCAAACCCTATACGCTAAAAGATATGTATAGACCTCACTATTTAGACTATAAAATCCTGGCTTCGGCCCCGCACAGTGCCACAACCATAGCCCACATCATACATCGTCTCAAGAAAGGTGTGATTTCAATTTAAATGTCGTTTCAAAGACCCCCCGACCCGCGAAGAAAACTCTCTGAAGCCGCCACAGACACAGATGTGACAGACATCGGCCTGATCTCTGACGCCCGGGCTGCCGGCACGTTTCCCGGCTCCTCAGCAGCACAGCTGGGACGTCCCATGGGCCAGACCATTTTAATAATGTCTGCTTTAGTCGGCCAGTATGACGCAGCCCTATAGTTGAGGCCATACTGGTGCACTCACGTCTGAGTACCCAATTATGTCGCATCTTTGTTTTTTGATTTAATAGATTAAGTTATACCAGTTCATCGTCTTAATCCTACACTGTAAAAAAAAAAAATCTGTAAATTTTACGGTAAAAAACTGGCAGCTGTGGTTGCCATTTTTTTTGCTGTAAAAAAATACAGGATCCTTGTTATTCAATTTACAGTTAAGCACTGTCTCATTTGTTTTTATTACAGTTTACTGCTGTCAATTTAACACCCATTTCTTGTGCAATTTACGGTAAAAAGTTTTAAAATACATAAAAATCTGTATTTTAGAAAAAATACATCTGTAAATTTTAATACTATTAAAAAATACAGGACAATTGTAATTAAAATTACAGTTGACAATAATTCCAGCTGTTTTTTCACGGTTTAGTACTGTCAATTTAACACATATTTCTTGTGCAATTTATGGTAAAAAACTTTTAAAATACATAAAAATCTGTATAAGTGCTGAGATTTGTGTCGTAGCACAACAACCACCCCAAAAAAAGCTCCTAATTAGACAGACTCTGGTAAATGATGCCCCAATAATCTGTTTGCAAGGTCACAGACTTCAGAAAGACATAGTGTTTTAAACATGAGTTACTTTTCCCTGCAGTCTGAAAGATAAATATAAAATAATATGTTTTATTTTAGTTAGTTTCTGGCCTTTTTTCCGTCATGGGTTCCCCTGTAATGCCTCAGCCCCTGTATACTCGGATTCGCCCCTGCTCAGCACAGCCTTCAGTCCTGCTGTCACTGGACTCTGTGTGGATGCAGAAAAGCCTCTAAAAGCTGTAACACTGACCCGCCCCCAAGATTTGTGTCAGTGAATCGAGCTCTTCCCGGGTCGTAGTTTGGAGGCTGCCTGTCTGCGCAGCTACGGTCCATTGTTTCAAACGTTTTCCTGTCCTTAAGATCTATAATCCTGTCTTTCAACAGTTACAAATCAATAATAAATATATTATGTCACAGCTATAACTGAACTGCATTCAGTTTCATGCAGCTAAAATCTGTAACAGTCTTCATGAGGATGTGAGACAGGCCTCAACTCTGACAATGTTCAAATCCAGGCTGAAAACAGAAGAGAGGCTAAACCAGGGATAGGCAAAAAATCTGATCTTTTCATCACATGTATCACTTTATTCTCCAAAACCTATTGAGTTTAAACACATATTCATGACATTTCAATCATGATTATTTTTTTTTAAGTTTTAAAGTTTTTGAGAAAATTAAAAAAACGTAAACTTAAAATATCACGGTGGCACAACCGTAAGAACAGGGCTGTTATTTTGAAATAAAGAAAAGTAACAGCAAACTGGATATGACATCAGCCAGAAGAACAAGTGTCTTTATGGCTGAGTGAAAAGGTTTGAATAATAGCTAAAAACAAGGGTAGGCAAAATAAGCATTAGCTTCAGCCTATACCTTTTGTATGTTATGTTATGAATGTAAGTCTTTTGTCATAATTTTGACCGAATAAACTGAACTGAACTGAATAATAGCTTTTTTCCGACTCAATAGTATGAATGGTAGAAAAAAATATATTATTATAGAATTTTTCAATTTGTTTTTAAAGTCAATGTATGCCCATGCTAACAAATGCTAAAGCTAATGTAAGAGTCCACATGAAAGTCAATAAAATTTGAAATTAGTTGCTAATGTCAGGTGGTGCAACCGGCTGTCAAGTGGTACAACTACAACTACAAAAAAAAAATACAATCTAAAAATTATAGGGATGCACTGATCCAATACTGGTATCAGAGTCAATACAAGAAAAACTATAAATAAAATAACAATAAGATAATAAAATTCTTAATTTATATCAGCAGTGTGTATATTGCAACCTCCTGTATAAGCAGATATTACACACATATACGTTTCTACACATATAGATATTCACACATTCCCACTATGTTTTGTTTTATCCAAGAAAACACGGGTACGTTATATCTGCACATAGATTATTATTATTTTGACAAGGTTTAATTTTAGCACCCTATTCATTTTAGTTTTATAGTTGATTTCATGATTTTTATGTTATTTTTATTTTACTTTATTTATTTATTAAGAAAAAAATACATTTAAATACTTTTAAATGTTATTTAACCCCTTAACTCCCACCTGAACCGAGCATATTTTCTCCAGTTTGGCTCAACCCCAGTCCAAAAGCTTCTGGAAAAAAGCTGTGAAAATAGCAACAAAACTGAGATGAAAACAATGATGGAAATGTGACAAAAAAGTGAGAAAACATTGACAAAAAAGTGATGAAAAATTGATGAAAAAGTGGCAAAAATGTCACAAGAAAATACCCCCCAAAAAAGACAAAAATGTGACAAAGAAATTACAAAAATGTGACAAAAAATGACAACAAAAAAATGATGGAAAAAAAAATCTGATGACGTGAGGAAAAAGATCCTCTCGGTTCAGGCGGGAGTTAAGAGGTTAACAAACAGAACTTGTTTAAACACATAACTATCGACTCAAAAATATGCATGACATCAGTATTTTTGTGTGAAAACTTTTTGAAAATATGTTTTTAGACCCTTATACGTCATTGACCCAAACCCCTGTGGGCAGAGTGAGCTCTCTCCCCGCTGCTGCATCTGTATCTTCGCGCCGCGTGCCCCGCCAACACCGGGCTGAGGGGCGGGACTGTTTGCTCTCTTCTCAACTCCCATTGGTCCGCTCCGAGGCGCGCGCACTCTGAACATCCCGCTCTGATTGGCCGGAGCTCTGCTTGTCCCCGAGAGCGCCAGAAAACGAGCCAAAACTCAGACAGAGCGGGCGAACGCACCGCAGTCATCCTCCCCCCCCAGACCCGGACAGCAGCACCGCAAACACGGCAGCTTTTATCTTCAACTCTTCCAGGGGAAACTACAGGCTATGCTCGTCTGAAGCCCACAGAGAAGCGGGAGAGCGGCAGCTTGGACGGGTTTCGTAAACACCGGTAAAGGTGAGTTTTCCTTAACTGCCATGACATCACAACTGTAGACTTTACCTGATATCATGTTGTCATTTTGACTCAATAATCCCGCATTTAAGTGTCCACGCCTTGTTCTTTATCCAAACTCCATCATAAACCAGTGATAAAGATGATAAACAGCTGAAAGGCGAAGCTAGCCGCGTTTACATGGAGTCTCTATACCGTTATTAGCGTGTTATAAGCTCGACATGATCGTTAGACCCTCGTATCCCGCCCTTAAGGACAGACTGCGGTTCGTGATCACTTCAATGATTATTAGCATTGATTGGATTAGCCGCTACTAGCCACTAATTAGCTCTATTGCGCCAATTCCGCCTGACTTCCCTCTCCAGACTCTGATCTTTCCACCATCGGTATTTTCCAGTTTTTACTTTGCTTATTTTAGGGAAAAGTTGGACTAAACTAGGATTAGACCGTAGGTGCAGAGCAAGGATTTGAGCGTGAAAAAAAAAAAACAATCCGATGTCTGTTACGTAATTCGTCTGATGACACTTAACCTCTTAACCCCCGCCGTAACCGAGCACATTATCCACAGTTTATCTGAACCCACATGCAGGGGCGGACTGGGACTGAAACACGGCCCTGGACTCTGGACCAGCCTGGCCCAAACTAGCGTGAATGCAACACTTCCACAAATACATATTTAGCACGTAACCGAGTGCATTTTCTCCAGTTCGGCTTTACCCAAATCTAAAAGCTTCTTGGCCGAAGAGCAACAGTGTAATGCCTGATTTGAAAGCTAAGACTTACAAAAGTGATTGGCACTTTTTGTCACGTTGTCGCCACATTTTTGTTGCTTTTTCGTCACTTTTTTGTTGTGTATTCGTTGTGTTTTTGCCACTTTTTTGTCACTTTGTATTGTGTTTTTGTGGCTTTTGTGTTGCTTTTTTTCATTGCTTTTTTTCGATTGCTTTGTTGTGTTTTCGTCTCTTTTTTGTCATGTTTTTGTGGGTTTTTGTTTCTTTTCCTGGCCCATTTCGTCGCTTTTTTTGATTCTTTTCTTTTAAGCTTTTAGATGTAGGTAAAGCTCGGTTAAGGCGGGGGATAAGAGGAGAAAATGGAAAGGCCGGACCGGTGGCCCGAGAGCCAGTGGCCCTTCTGTGCTCTTCCAGAATGGACAATATGGCCAGTCCGCCCCTGCCCAAATTTAAAAGCTTCTTGGAAAAAAGTGTCAGAATAACAACAGAAAAAGTGACGAGAACGCACCAAAAGAGCGACAGAAAAGTGATGAAAAAGTGACAAAAAATGATGGGAAAAAAGTGACGACAACGCGAGGAAAAAGATCTATTTAGATGAGTTTTGTAGGTCTTAGCTTTCAAAGGAGACCTGTTGTGTGCATGTAAATATTTAGGTTCAACTGTCTGTTCTTTGTGTGGTTTATGCAGCTTTTCTCAAACATGGAGGTTGAATGTTTGGCTCTGAAAGATCTTACGAGTCCGAGGAAAACCTTCAGACTGGGAGAAGCCGACGATGACGGACAACAGAGCGAACAGAAGGTGAGCACGATAGGGATGAGTACCGAACTCTGGTATCATAACGGCCCCGGGGTCCACGTGTGCCGGTCCACCCGGACCTGGGGCCGCTGAGATGACGCATTAACCAAAACTAACTAATGCTTTTCCTCACCAGTGTTTGACAGTGATTGGATTCACAAACCTGACACATTAGTTTTATGTCTGAAAGTCCTTTCTACTGACCAACATTACCCTCATGTTTTGTCGTTATTAAGTTATAACAAAACATCCTCTTGGCCGAGCTTTAACTCACCTTCATGTCTGTAGGAAAACGTGTGCCTGGACTGGAGAAAGTCCACGGACGCCTCAGCGCTGCTCCTGAACAGAAAAGTCTCTGCCCCGGATCTCGCCCACATCACGCCCATCAAGCACGGGGCTTTGGCCGAGCCCTGGACGCCCACCGCCAACCTGAAGATGCTGATCAGCGCGGCCAGCCCGGACATCAGGGACCGCGAGATGAAGAAAGTCCTGTTCAGGCCCATGGAGAACGACACGGAGCCGCCCAGGAGCTCCGAGACGCCCCCCAGGAGCTCCGAGACGCCCCCCGCCGCAGAGGAGGAGGCGGACGACGACCTGCAGGTGGGTCAAACGCTCGCCAGGAAGAAAAAAAATCTACTTTTTTACTCTAAAGTCTGTCTTTTAGGCCCGTATGTATGTCCACTTTAAAGCCACATTGCGGAACATTCCAGATGATCCAGTATTTTGCTACTTTACGAGAAAAACCTGAACAAACATGCGGGTGAAACCAAAAGTGCTCTTTCCTATTAGGACCAGGCTGATAGATCCAGACGGCATCTCGTCATAGAGGGGGGCGTGGCCTCGCTGAGGGGGAAAATGGAATCTTTCGGGAAACACAACTTTTTCACTCTTTTTAGCCGTTTTCTGGTGGAATATGCACTTATTTATCACATACAAATAAAGTTAAGTCTAAATCGAGCCCATATTGATGTTTTCTCACAGCAGATTGTTCAGTAAAAGTGAAAAAATGACAGTTGTAGCGAGCACTTGCTAGTGGCACGATGCTAACTTGAAGCATCATGTTAGCATTCTCTGTTATTAATATATTTATGGGCTGTTGAACCTCTTTGCTCCTCCCCATGTCTTTGTATCTTTATTTAGTAGAAACTATATTCATAATTCAGCATTGGTTAAAGTAGTTTTTGAATAATTAGAGAAAGTTTAGATTTTTCTCCAAATTGTTTTCCCCCTGAACTGTTTTCAAACATGACCATATATGGGCGAATCTTTATATTCAAGTTTTGATTAAAAAAAGAAAAAAGAAAAAAGAGGAGTTGAGAAAATAAAGAAAAAGTGGAAAAATTGTAATATTTTGGGAAAAACACGAAAATAACTGAAAAAAAAAAAAAAAGTTAAATTTTGGTTGTTTATGTATTGATATCAAAAACCAAGTATTGTTTAAGTACCGGTTGTTTCACCTCAAATAAATGATTTTATTTATTAATATTTTTCCCCCATATTAACTCAGTTCTTTTTGTATTCCTTTTTTTTTTCTTCATATTTTTGCCCCAATTTTTCTCGCTCTCCCAATTTTTTATTACTAATATTTCCCCCATTTTTTACCAAATTTATTCCCTTTTTCTTCTCTAAATTTGCACCATTTCCCCCCAAATTTCTCTTTATTTTTCCACAACTTCTCCCGATTCCCCCCCAAATAAAACCCCATTTTTGATGAACCCAATATTGTTAATGTGCCCATCTTTTTCTTCTTTTTTTTCCATAGCTTTTTTTATCACTTTTTTGTTGGGTTTTTGTCCATTTTTTATCTTTTCTGTTGCTCTTTCATCCTCATTTTTGTCAAAGCCAAACCAAACATATAAACTTGAACATCTGTCTTTCCTCCAGTTTGACGGGATGGACGAGGAGGACGCGGAGAAGAAGCCCAGCCGGAAGCAGAAGAGTCTGGGTCTGCTGTGTCAGAAGTTCCTGGCCCTTTACCCCGACTACCCCCCTCCCAATGACCCCATCTGGATCTCCCTGGACAAGGTGGCCACCAGCCTGGGTAAGAAAGTCTGCACTACACATGTGTCATATGGTGGTATACAGTGGGAACCAGATGTTTACACACAGCGGGAGGAGTGTCTTTATTCAGGGGCCATTTCTTTCTTGTTGTGTTTATAATTTAACCAAGAAAGTCCAGATTTCACTACAGTCGACCGCAGGAGGTTTTATCTACCCTGGTCAAACAGGCAAACACTGAGCACAAAGCAGCGATGCTACATACAGCGTTTGCCTTGTAAACGCTTCCCTCTATGGCCGTTGACAACAGTTGCTAAGGAGCCATGTTGATTACAAGCTTCGGTGAGAGGCTTTTCCTGTTATTTGTAGCAACGACCTTTTAGTGGCGTGTGAGTGGTTCACGTCCGAGAGTTTCCACAGCGATGGATACCAGAGGTGGGGACTCGGGAGTCGGACTCGAGTCAGACTTAAGTCGCTTTTGTTTAGAGAAATGCAACTCGACGTGGACTCGTTCCCTAAAGTCTCGAGACTTGACTCTGACTCGTGGTCTTTGAATCGTGAACATTACGAGTCCCTCATGGACTTATTACGCACTCTGTTTTGACGCTTGATTCTGGCTTTTTTTTGTCGGCCGATCCCTCTGTCTCTCCTCCTGCTCTCTCTGTCTCTGCTGGAGCATGTGCGCTGCTCATTGGCTCCTCTGCCCATGCCCCCCTCCTGCATGCCCCCCCGTGGTGGGTTTGGTGATATCGTGACATCGTGACTGTACCTTTAGCGATCACATCAACACTTTCTCCTGTAATTAAGGAAAAGCCCCCCGCGGTGAGCCTTCATTGGGCTTAACATTAAAGGGATATTTCAGGATTTTTGACATAGGGCCTCATTTCCTAGTCATCCACAGTGTTGTTGATTTCTGGAGATACTTTTTTCTTAATTTCATGCAGTTCTTATATTTGAACTTAGAGCTTAGTGGCGCTAGGCTAGTGCATTTCTATGGTATCAGCTAGCCTGCATTAAAACAGTGTGACCCCCTCCACAGAGCACCTGAGGCAAATCACTCATAACACCAGACTAACCATATATATGTCTGTGTCCATAGAATCATTGAAACTGTTTTGCATTTGAGCAGCATCAGCTTCCTGGTTGTATAAGCTACGCAGCGGCGGAGTGATCTGCTAGAAAATAGTCCCTCAAAATGCAGTAATTCATGTGATACAAGGTCAGTTATATTCCAAAAATGATTCTATGGACACAGACATTTATATGGTTAGTCTGGTGTTATAAGTGATTTGCCTCAGGTGCTCTGTGGAGCGGGTCAGACTGTTTTTAATGCAGGCTAGCTGATACCATAGACATGCACTAGCCTAGCGCCACTAAGCTCTTCAAATATAAGGACTGCATGAACTACAAAAAAAAATACCTCCAGAAATCAATAACACTCTGGATAACTAGGAAATGAGGCCCTCTGTCAAAAATCCTGAAATATCCCTTTAACAGAGTGTAAGCGCCAGGCGTGAGTGAAGGAGGCGGGGTTAAGAGGAGTTTGAGCTGCTGCATAAGTTGTAACCTAAACTAAAGTTACTACTCAGTAAACCTTGTTTATTTAGGGAATATTTTGTCAGACAAGGACTAAAAGTTGGCAGTGGATATAGCAGAGTCCTGTCATGGAGCTCCAGGCTGCAGATGCAGGAGCCTCATGTCTGTAAACCTGCGTCTTCCAGGTAAGACTGGAAGTATTGTTATATGAGCACAGTGGCTGGTGTAACAGGTGCCGTTTTTACTGTATGATACAGGGCACTTCAGTAACATGCTGAAGCTAATACTGCACACATGTTTGTAACAGAGTACAGCTGTGATAACTATACTGATGTTACTTTTACAAAACTCAACTAAGAAATGTCGTCGTGTTGGAGGAATAGTTGAATGAATGACACAGGGTCTGCCTTTGGCCACAGCTTTAGACTGTGGTAAATAGTTCATATTATTTCTGTGTTTTCCAAACTTACCATTGCTTTGGGATCGACTGTGAACGGCCTCATGCTTCATAGAAATACTGTGATGTTGATTATTTGTGTGTGGAATCCCTGGGCTCGTATTTGTCTGATAGTTGTTTATAATTTACAAGTGTTTTTTCATTTTAAAATAGTTTTATTGTGCCGTGATTTGAATTAGTGTAAAACATATACACTGCGTTCCAAATTATTATGCATATAATTGTATTTTTGTGTCAAAAAGGTAAAAAAAATAATAATAATAATGAAACTCATGGATGGTATCATGTCTTGGGGCTCTATGAATCACTGACATTAATCTCAGAGACCTGGGATGATTAGTTTTCAGGTCAAGCCCAGTTAAGGGAAAAACTACTGAAAAAGGGTGTTCCACTTTATTATGCAGATCATCATTTTCAAGCAATATGGGAAAGAAAAAGGGTCTTTCTGCTGATGAAAAGCGTGAAATAGTTGAATGCCTTGGTCTAGGTATGAAAACCTTCGATATTTCATGAAAGATTAAGCATAATCATCGTACTGATAAGAGATTTGTGGATGATTCAGAGCACACTCCGGTTTGGCACAATATGGACGGTTTCTGCCAGACAAACACATCAGGTTAAGAGAACAGATGCTACAAAGCAGCATACAGGTATTTGAAGCTGCTGGTGCCTGGAGTCCCTCAAACATCAAGGTGTAGGACCCTCCAGAGGCTGCAGTTGTGCATAAACCAGAAACGGCTGCAGTGGCTCAGAAATACATGAAGACTCATTTTTAAAACAGTCTTGTTCACTGATGAGGCCGTGTAGCCCTGGATGGTCAACTCAATGGAGTAGTGGATAGTCGGTGAATGACCACAATGTCCTCTGCATCACTGGCTGCTATGGGCAGAAAAGGAGAGAAAATGACCTCTTTCTGACTGACCACTTTCTTCTACGGTACAAAAAGAAGAGCCGTGTTTTCCCGAACAAGATCTTCATACATGACAACGCACCATTTCCTGCTGTAAAGAAAACCTCTGCATCACTGGCTGCTATGGGCACAAAAGGAGAGAAACCCATGATGTGGACCCCCTCCTCCCCTGACCTCAACCCTGTTGAGAACCTTTGAAGCCTCAACAAAAAACACTTCTATAAGGGTGGGAGGCAGTTTTCATCCAAACGGCAGCTCTGGGGGCTATTCTAACATCCTGCAAAGAAATCCAAGCAGAAACTGTCCAAAAAGTCAACTCACAAGTTTAATGGATATAAGAATTTTGAAGCTGCTGTCACACAAGGGCTCCTATGGTAAAATATAACTTGACCTGTTAATATTTTTTTGATTGAAATAGCTTTTGATTTCAGTAAATATGACCTCCTAATGCTACAAATTCAATAAAGGACCATTTTCAGTTAATTACAAGCTTTAAAATGTATTGAAACGATGAGTTGCATAATAATTTGGAACAGTGGATTTTGAGGTTTTTACTATATTTATTTTTGAAAAAAATACTGTTTTCACTAGGAATTTTTTTCCACCACATTTAAATGATCCTCTACCAGGTAAAGACTTGAAAACTATGCTGACTCTCATTTGAGTTGACAATTTAGAAAATCTTAAAAAAATGTCATTTGCATAATAATTTGGAACGCAGTGTAGACACCATGGGATTTGGACTTGCTGGTCAGGGACTTTAGTGCATCTCTGAACAGAAATGCTATTAACCTTCTGAACTGAGAACATTTTCTCCAGTTTGGCTTTACCCAAATCTAAACGCTTCTTGAAAAAAGTGTCAAAATAGCAACAAACATGAGCGGAGAACGAGGAAGAAAACACAACAAAAGAGCAACAGAAAAGTGACAAAAAGCGATGAAATACATGAATAAATGAAGGTGACGTGCACATGGCAACAGCTCGAGAAAAAAGATCTGTTTGATGAGTTTTGTAGGTCTGAATTAAAGTACCGGGACGCCCCCTGACCTCCACATGACCCTCTCTCTGCCGTCTCCAGGGGTGGAGCGCCGGCGCATCTACGACATCGTGAACGTGCTGGAGTCGCTGATGATCGTGGGCCGGATGGCGAAGAACAGCTACACGTGGTACGGGCGGCGGCGGCTGGAGGCCATGCTGAAGGAGCTGCAGAGCCGGGGCAGAAAGCAGGGCTACCACCTCCACATGGAGCCCGGGGCGGAGGCCAGAGAGGGAGGAGCCAACAGGGAGGAGGAGCCAGAGGGCGAGGGCGGCAACGGTAAGGGAACAGAAACAAACACAATGCTACTGACGATACTGCAGTTATTGTTAGACCTCCTGCTGCTTCTAACCACCACTACAGTTACACTTACACACGCTTCATGACTCATATTTGAGTCAATATAGTAAAGTAAAAGCACTAAACTCAAGGAATTTTCTTTGAAATAATATCCTCACTAATTCTCAGTCATATTTTACTCAGCTGTCTTTGAAGTGAAAATACACTGACACTTGTGTGAAGTTAGCCCCCCCATAGTGTCCGATTGATTCCAAACTAGTGTCACTTTTTAGCTCTTCGTTTGTGCGCACTTTGTTTTTGAGATATTGAGTGACTGTGGAATCCTTCCGCATCAATAATTGGTTTTCATGTTCTTTATCTTTTATTAAACTTCCGTCTTTTTCCTGATTTTCAGCAGTTTTCAACTTTTCCAAGACTCGAACCATGACCCAGACTAAAACCATGACCCAGACTAAAACCATGACCCAGACTAAAACCAAGACCCAAACAAAGACTCGAACCATGACCCAGACTAAAACCATGACCCAGACTAAAACCAAGACCCAGACTAAAACCATGACCCAGACTAAAACCAAGACCCAAACAAAGACTCGAACCATGACCCAGACTAAAACCATGACCCAGACTAAAACCAAGACCCAGACTAAAACCATGACCCAGACTAAAACCATGACCCAGACTAAAACCATGACCCAGACTAAAACCAAGACCCAAACAAAGACTCGAACCATGACCCAGACTAAAACCATGACCCAGACTAAAACCAAGACCCAGACTAAAACCATGACCCAGACTAAAACCATGACCCAGACTAAAACCATGACCCAGACTAAAACCAAGACCCAAACAAAGACTCGAACCATGACCCAGACTAAAACCATGACCCAGACTAAAACCAAGACCCAAACAAAGACTAAAACCATGACCCAGACTAAAACCATGACCCAGACTAAAACCATGACCCAGACTAAAACCATGACCCAGACTAAAACCAAGACCCAAACAAAGACTCGAACCATGACCCAGACTAAAACCATGACCCAGACTAAAACCATGACCCAGACTAAAACCATGACCCAGACTCGAACCATGACCCAGACTAAAACCAAGACCCAAACAAAGACCCAGACTAAAACCAAGACCCAAACCAAGACTCGAACCATGACCCAGACTAAAACCATGACCCAGACTAAAACCATGACCCAGACTAAAACTAAGCAAAGACCAAGACCAGACCAAGACTAGACCAAGACCCGAACCAAGATCAAGACTAAGAACCAAACCAAGACCAGACCAAGACCTGAACAAAGATCAGACCAGGACCAAGACAAGAGCCAATTACCAATCAATAATCAATATCTCAAATGAAGTGCTAAAAAATGACACTAGTTTGGAGTGAATCGGACGCTATGGGGAGGCTGATCAATTAACAATCAATGATCAATACCAAAAACTAAGTGCGCACAAACGCTAATTTTATGTGCACAAACGAAGCACAAACGAATGACACCATTTTGAAGCAAATCGGACACTATGGGGGGGCTAATTTCACACAAGTCTCTCACAGTTTTATTTTGTACAAGAACTCACCGGGTAAAAAGGTTTGGAGAGCCTGGTCTACACGTACCGGGGTTTATGTAAAAACTAAATCTGTTTCCCCTCGAGTCCGCTCCGCGCTGTAAAAAAGAAAAAGTTCTCCCTAAAAAAAGTCATTCTAGAAACACAAATGGCACATTTTTGCTGCAGGATTTTTTTTTTTTTTTGGCTGTAATGAACCAGGGAATCACATCTGAATTATAAAATATTCCCAGGGGGAGGGCACCTTGTTGTTCGGAGCGGCAGATGGCGCAGATTGGTCGCCTCGCTTCCATCAGTCTACCCCAGGGCAGCTGTGGCTATTTATGTAGCTTACCATCAATAAGTGTGAAGGAATAATGTATGAGATTGTGAAGCCACTTTAAGCATCTGGAAAAGAGCTATATCAGGCGAATGCTTCCAGACTGAGATATGTTCTTACCTGAGATTAGACGAGTTGATCTGTACCTGTCTGGTCTTTGTGTCCGTGGAAGAGCATGGTCGCCTCCAACTTCACCACGTTTGGAGCCATAGGAATACACTGGGAGAGGCCAAATGCTAACAACATCTTTGGTCGTTTTGTGTGACTGAGCGCACACAGTAAGACCAGACAGGTACACATCAACTCGTCTAAGCTCAGGTACTCAGTCTGGAAAAACGGTGGCCTGTTCCTTTAAAAAACAGACATGGGCCTCATGCATGTAAACACGCCACGCCGTCGTCCCACACTCGCACTCATGCTGGCCTGTTGTACATGTTTTTAGTTATCGTTATTATCTGTGCCATGCAAAGTAACAGAACGGTTTGTTTTCTTTGCAGCTGGAGGCAACAGGAAGGACAAGTCTCTGCGCATCATGAGCCAGAAGTTCGTGATGCTGTTCCTCGTCTCCAAAACTCAAACAGTGACTTTAGACGCTGCGGCGAAGATCCTGATCGAGGACAGCCAGGACTCCACCAGCCACAGCAAGTACAAGAGTGAGTTTACAACAGCGGTTTGCACTTTGTATTGAATGTGGGAGATTTGTGATTCATTGTTTATCCATGGATTCTCACATAATGGCATAGACGTCTGCACTTAAAGCAGAACTAAGTAACTTGTTTACCTTAATAAATCCTCTCCGTAGTCCCTCTGGGGGTGATACAAGTGTTAATGGGATGATTGGGGGGTCTTTCATCTCCCCCTGGTGTCTCTGGACAGAAAACCACAACTGCAACTGAGTCACCAATACACACTAATGGAATCACAAAGAAGAAGCTAACAGGCTAATGGGCAACGCTAACTGAGGGCTAGCACCACTTAAACAGTATTTACAGCCAGGTTTGAGTGAAAAAAATATTATTTTTGTCTAGTATTTACTCTCACTGAGAATTAATGATAACGAGACATGCTACGACACCTGCAGTGGCGCTCATGGCCTCTAGGGGCATGAGTTACTTAGTCCTGCTTTAAAGTAACACCTGCAGACATCAAATTCACCTGCCTTTTACGCAACAAGACGTTGAAGGTGTTTTTCCTCAAGGATTTTGCTGTGTCTAATTTGTTGTTGTTTGCTTTGAACAAAAAAAAAAAGCAAATTATGAACCAAATATTACCTTTTTAACTAATCTGTCACCCATACATTTAAAGCTGGCTCTACTTCGGCCATCTATTATAGAAAACGCTATCTCAATGGCCGCCGCCTGGGCGCCGCCATGTTTATTTCCCATACCGACTTTGAAGCTAAGCAGGGACGGGCCTGGTTAGGACTGGGATGGGAGACCGTTTGGGAACACCAGGAAGCCTGGCGACAGTACTGAGTGTGTGCGTGGTTGGTGGTGCTGCTGTCCGAGGACAACCCGCTGTCACAAAAACGCGAGTGCACGAGATCTGACTGCCGTGCGTGTGCGCGCATCCAAACAGGGCGATGTGTGCGTGTGTGTGTGTGTGTGCGCGTGCGTGTGTGTGTTCGTGCGTCTGTGTATGTATGTATGTGTGCGCGCGCATCCAAACAGGGCGATGTGTGTATGTGTGTGCGTGCGTGCCCAGAACCTGCTCAAACACGAGCCTCTAATCAAACACGCTGCTCCGACTGATTGTGTGAGTCAAAGCGAAAATGAAACTACAACTTAACGAGCGCATGGCCTGCACTGCGTAGTTTTTTTTCTTTTTTTTTTTACTTTGCTGCTGGACCATTTGTTTTCTATTTTGCTTTCACGTATTGTGAGCCCAGAGGTACATTTAATTCTAAAGCAGCTTTGAACGCATTGCCAATTTTATTGTAAGGTTATAAATACTGTCTAACAACGATCATTAGGCTATTTCAGTTCAAAACCTACTCATTATTTTTTTTTTTATACCCTACCGTGATGCACCAAACCACGGGTCCTGCACCGTGAACCAAACCGTTAGAGCTGAACCCCTAATATTTATCAATAATTATTCCACTGTCTCTTGAATCCTGTTCCCCGAGTTTTGCGAAAATATTGTCGTAGTTTATAAGAAAGGAGCACGGGTGCATCAAACACTCCAATTGCAGTTTGTTTGAAAAAAATGTTTGCCTTCATTCTTTTACTCATTTGTAGTGGCCATAGTTTTTGGAATGGGTTGGGAACCTCTGGTCTACAGCTGAACTGTGTGACGGGTTGGACATTTCTTTGTAATCACTCACAATCTCAGAATATCAAATGTGGAGACTAGCGAGGCCCGGCCGAAGGCCGGGTCTCAGCTAGTCTTTACATATAACAAATCTTGCGATATCTAACCAAAACTGTTTTTTTATTTTTCCCGCGCAGCAAAAGTGCGGCGCTTGTACGACATCGCCAACGTCTTGACCAGCCTGAGCCTCATAAAGAAGGTCCACGTCCGGGAGGAGAGAGGACGAAAGCCGGCGTTCAAATGGCTCGGCCCGACTGAGTTCAACGGCGCGGGGACGTCGCCCCCTTCAGGACCGGAGGCGAACCGGCTCAAGCTGTCGCGTCACTCCTCCTTCACCGTGACGCCGACCCCCGGGGCCGCTCAGACTCTTCAGAGACAAGTCAGCTCCGCCCCCAGCAGCCCCCGCAGGGAGCGAGCAGGTACTGGCGCCATCACAGGAACGACCAAGTGTAAAGCAAAACACCCCGATGAAAACACAACTAAAAAATGATTTAACAGGACGAGAACAAAACAAAATGTGAAAAAAACGTGCCGGAAAGCAACAATAACGAAACAGAGATCTATACAGTTACCTATCCTCCAGTGGCCAGAACAATAGTAGGGATATAAGGCATGTGTGGCTTTAGCTGTGAGTCTTGCCCGGATACCTCGTCATTTGCCCCTCTTTTTTGCCTCCATTGTGCTGCATGCAGTTCACAGGCAGAAACACGTGATTTTCTCATATGTATATCAGTAATGCACACTTCCTTATTCCTTCTCTCTGCAGCTCTACAGAACCAGCCCGTGGACTACTCGAGGAAAACCACCGTGTGCCGACTGCAGTTTGGAAGCTCTTCAGAGTGAGTTCATTAATTCCCCAAGTCTCTTTATATTCCTCCCTCTCCTCCTCACATGGAGCCACAGTCATAAGTCAGGCCTAACCTTCAGCGCGAGCGGCCTGTCCGTGTTATTAACGGACTCCGCTCGACCTCCGCAGTGCGGCCGCGAGGAGGGGGGCCCGTAGATCAGACACGATCGATGCGGAGACGACGAGGAAGAGGGAGATACTGAGCCATTAGGGTGATTAGTGCTGTGTTATTTGCAACAGTAACCACTTGAGGGCGGTGTTGTTGTAAAGTCTGTACCCTGGTAGATTCAATTGTTTTATTTAACCTCTTAACTCCTGCCTGAACCGAGAGGATCTTTTTCCTCACATCATCAGATTTTTTTCCATCATTTTTTTGTTGGGTATTCAACTCATTTTTGTAACTTTTTTTTTGTCACGTTTTTGTCATTTTTTTGTCACATTTTTGTCATTTTTTCGTCCGTTTTTTATCAAAATTTGGTCAAAATTTGGTCAAAAATGTTAAAATTTGGATTAAAAAAATGACGAAAAAATGACCACAAATGACAAAAAAGTTACAAATTGAGTTGTCACATTTTTGTCAGTTTTTTGTCGTTATTTAGTCAGTTTTTTTATAATTTTTTTGTCACATTTTTGTCATTTTTTAATCAAATTTTTTTCATTTTTTTTCTTTTTCTTTTTGTCATTTTTTGGTCACATTTTTGTCATTTTTTTGTCACATTTTTGTCATTTTTTTCGGCCGTTTTTTATCACATTTTTGTCTTTTTTTTTGTCACATTTTTTTTTTCTTCATTTTTTGGTCACATTTTTATCACATTTCTGTCACATTTTTGTCATTTTTTGTCATATTTTTGTCATTTTTTTGTCAATTTCTTGTGACCTTTTTGTGACATTTTTGCCACTTTTTCATCAATTTTTCACCACTTTTTTGTCACATTTCCATCATTGTTTTCGTCTCAGTTTTGTTACTATTTTCACAGCTTTTATCCAGAAGCTTTAGGACTGGGGTAAAGCCAAACTGGAGAAAATGTGCTTGGTTCAGGTGGGAGTTAAGGGGTTAAGTTTGTAAAGCCTAAATATGCCGATGTGTCGTGCTGCCAAGATCTAACTTATATATTTTTTTGTTTTGTTTAATTTCCAGCACCCATCCCGCCGCCGCGGCCCCCCAGACTCCAGCGTCCCACCCCCCGGCCGCTGTGCTCATGCGTTCTCTCTTCTCCACCTCCGCCCCTCCCACTCGGTCGCCCTCGTCCTCCCCGCAGCCCCACTGCCTGGCCTACCTGCCCAGCCTCTCCCAGCCCTCCGTGGTCATGCTCTACAGGGCCGCCCACGCCAAACCAGAGGGGCCCGGGTCGCCCCAGGCGGAGGGAGAGGAGGCGAGGAAGAGGAGGAGAGAGGAGGAGGGAGAGTTTCCTGCAGCCAAGAGGGGAGTGAGCGGAGCAGAGCATGAGGTGGAGTGACCGAATACTTTTACTGTGTCAGATTAGAACAGGAGTTTATGCAGCTCGGGGACAAAACAGCACAAAACAGGATTCATACCAAAAACAATGACATTTCAAAACTATTTTTATTGAAAATACTAAAATTGTCGCAGGACTTGACATTAACGGTTGCTAACGTGAATTAAACTTCCATTATTTTCCGCCAGTATGGGCGTGCCGATAGTTTATCCCCCCACACAAGTCCATATTGGGTAACACTTTACATTACGGGCCGGTATGTCCTTGGTACTTACAGAGGTAATTCTACTTACGGTGGTACTTGTGGTGGTACTTACAGTGGTAAATTCTAGTAATAATAGTGGTACTTCTAGGTACTTATTGTGGTACTTAAAGGATACTATAGTGAGAATTACAAGGTATGTAGTTCTAGATACAGTGGCAACTCTTAGTAATGAAGGTTGTGCTTCTTGTTTCCCCTAATGCTGATTTATGTTGTTTTATAGTCACACAATCCTAGATGTGACTTCTGTATGTAGAAGTATCACATTTACTACCTATGAATTGCTGCTGTAGTATCCTTGAATTACCATTAAGTACCATAGATGTATCACTGTAACTACTAGAAACTACCAATTAAAGTACCAAAGTAAATAGAAGTACAACCTTCATTACTAAGAGCATTACCACTGTATCTCTTAGTAATGAGAGATACAGTGGTAACTCTGTGTCTCCCTAACCCTAATCCTAACCCCTAACCCTAATTACAAGTAATTATCACTTTTAGTATCACAGTAAGAACCTAGAATTACCACTGTAAGTACCATTGTAAGTACCACAATAAGTGCCACTGTCATTACTAGTAATTACCACTGTAAGTACCACGGACTTACCGGCCCGTAATGTAAAGTGTTGCCCTATATTGTTTAGGGATGCACCAATCTGATACTGGTATTGGCTCCAATCAGAAAAATAACGTTATCAGGTGTCGGCTACAAATATCTGATACTGAACCAATACCACTTATGGTTCTCACCACTTTAAAAACACAACTCTCACCGACTACATCGAAGTGAATATTTGCACAGAACCTAAAGAATTCAACCACTGAGTTAGTTTTCACCTCCACAAAATGCAGCTGTTATGGATTTGAGAAATGTTCAGCACATTTAAGAACCACATGCTATATGAAAGTATGTGCAGTTGGATAAGTCTTTTATTGGTATTGTTTATTCATTTGGGAAACTTTTTTTATCTTCCAGCCCGGAGCAGAGGATCAGAGAGAGACGAGAGAGTCCACGCAGAGCCCGCTCGGCGAAAACCAGCCCTCGCACTATCTCTACGTCCCCAACAGCGCAGGTGAGTTTCACACACTGACCGTCAAACTACAGTATTCACAGATCAATATAGCAGTTTTGTGTCAGATAGTGATACAGATGTGTTTGACATTATTACCAAATACCTGCAAAAAGCACAATATGCGCTCTTTAATATATTTATAATTGGTTAAAAATCTTTAGTTAAAATTGGTATAGGTCTTTTGCGGCATTAAAAATATTGTTTTCAGACTTTAAATGAAAATAAATAAAATGACTTAAAAAAAAAAAAAACATTTACTGCACAGGCAAAACAAAGAAATTTCAGGTTTTGGGCCAAATTGGTCACAAATTGGAAACAAAAAATATATATAATCTAAGGCTGCAACTAACGATTATTTTTCTATCGATTAATCTATCGATTATTTTTTCGATTAATCGATTAATCTATCGATTATTTTTTCGATTAATCGATTAATCTATCGATTATTTTTTCGATTAATCTATCGATTATTTTTCATGTTACCGATTATTTTTTCATTTAAAATGAAGAAAAAAACATTGATGTGTCCAAATGGCATGGCTTTTATATATTTATTTACTACTAGTCTATTTTCCCCACTTTTTAAAATAGTAAATGGCAAATGGTCCCATTCTCTCACTTCTGGCCCTGACCCACAGTTTGGGAACCGCTGATTTAAAACTAACTGAAACCTGCACCTGACGGTTATTTCTGTCTGACCACTGAGAATTAGCCTGTGAGTCGCCCAACCCGTTATAGACTGTGCACATTCAGAGAACCAGAGTTACTGTGAGTTACTGTGCTCGTGTGGATTCAACTCCTCTTTGAGACAAAAAGGCCACGGACACGGCTTTACTCTCGTCTATCCATCAAACTACTGTCCTGATTCTCCGCTAGACACAACAACAAGAGAGTTTAAATGAGTGTGTGGCCGATGCCCCGAGTCCGCGCAGAGAAAACATGAGAACAGCGCCCGGACACGGGGACGGGATGCAGCCGCGCATGAGGGCAGCATGAGGCGAAGCGAGAACCGGGAGACAGACGGCCGAGCGGGGCACGAGCGGAGAAGTAGCCTACTCGCGTGTTTGGGAGAGACGGGGAAGGCGGTCGGTCTCTCCTGCTCATTCACCTGCAGACTGCTCCGTTTTGGTTTTATATGTGGCAAAGTAGGCGGAGAGTGAGTGCGCGCTGGAAGAGCCTGTCCCCGTAACAACGCGTTGATTAATCAGTGAAACAACACCGTAGTTTGACTGAGATGCGGGGCCCTTGCAGCCGCGGGTGTTTTCGTTTCACATGTTCGTTCATAGCCGTTGTGCTGTAGCCTGGCTAACGCCAGACTAAAATCACAAGTGATATTGCAGTTCGAAATGATTGGAGCGCACACAGCAGTCTGGCGTTAGCCAGGTTAGTTGTGCTGCTGTGATATGACATTTCCGCTCGACACAGTGTGCAAACAACAACATTATTAGGCCGTTTCTGGAAATACTCCCACACTTTTGACGACTTTTGCCGTGCTTTTCCCCCCTCGGTCGCAGCGTTTGCATTACGCGCAGCCACGCTGGAAGTGAAATGTAAACAAGTGACGCGTCGACGCACAAAAACGGCGTCGACGTATTTACGTAATCGACGACGTCGACGACGTCGACGCGTCGTTGCAGCCTTAATATAATCTTCACAATAACATGTTTAAATAAAGCTCTGATTAAATGTTCCCCATAGATTTAAGTAGGAAATCATCATTTCAAGGGCCTTTTTCTCCAAACACATTTTTCTCTCATTGTGGCGGCACTATCTCCACGTCAGTAGGACCCAAAGACTTCCAATATTCCAGCCTTGGACTTAACAATATTTTGAAGACGGGGATTTTTTAATATTTAATTCCGAGCCAGATTTATTGAGTTTTGAATGTCAAAAAATAAGGTGAAAATTATTTTTTTACTGATTTTTTTCATTAAAAACAGCTTATTTTAAAACTACACTAAACAAGAAATCCAAAATCCCCTCTGAAAAAGTCTTGGTAGCAAATATGTCAACAAAATAAAACCATACATTTGAATGTAGCTCTATCCGTTATTCAGATTTCGGCGCTGAAAAGATGGGAAATTTGGGGCATTTTTAGGCATAAAACACCTTGTTTTTATATGAAAACATAAACTGACAGAAAACTTGCCATATCTTTTTTTCTCACATTTATGCCAGTGATCTACAGCAAAGGTTTCAAATTGATATCTGTACATTTAAAAAAATTCCCTATTCACCTGCAGTGTCTCACATTAAATTTGCCTGTAAAACCCAGAGGTTCTTTGTGCAGCCACAGACTGATCTCCAAACGTTCCTTCTTCTCCGCTGCAGGTCTGAACAGCCTGAACTTCCTCCTGTCCTCCGCCCACTCGGCCCCCACGCTCTCGCTCCCCTCGGGGTCCGTGCCCACGTTAGCCGTGCCGTACGTCCTGCTGCCGCCCTCCTCTCTGCCCGCCTTCCCCTCGCTCATCGCCGGCCCGCTCCAGTCCCCCGCGGGCGAATCCCTGGGCTTCGGTTTGGCCCCCGCCGCAGCGCCGCAGGGAGGGCAGTTCCTGGTCGGGACAGCGGGAGCGCCGCTCACCCCCTCCACGCCGGAGCAGACGCGGCTGTACGGGGCGGCCACGCCTTCTGCCCGGGCCACACAGGAGACAACGGTGGGTCTGCAGGTTCACCCTCTTGATTTATGCTTCGTATAATTGAAAGCAGGGATGGTAAACGCCACGGCAGGTTTTTCACTCATTAAATGATACTAAATACTACGCCGACAGAAAAGACAGAGGGATACTGTACATCAGGGGTCGGCAAGTTTGCGTCGTGGAGGCCGATTTTCATCATTCCCAAAACACCCAAGGGCCGAACCTCAACATTGTGGCCTAAAGTTTTCAGCAAATGCCAATGTTTTACATCAGTTCTCAGGTGGCAGGGCTTTGGGACCCACCATTACCCTCGGATGACGAGCCGAGGACCCAAATAAAACTGTCGTTTGTCATATATCGTTTAAAATATTGTATAAGTTTTTGTTGAACAAGCAGATTTCCCATTAAGACTGAAATTATGATAAAAACAACCCAATAACATTCATTTTAACAGACACAGTTAGTGTTTCTATGAAATTTCAGATGAAAATTATTGAATTAAAGTTCCCTATAGACTCACGACCCACTGGAAATGGTTCCGTGACCCACTTTTGGGTCCCGACCCCCCAGTAGAGAATCACTGTTTAACATTATATATGACCAAGAGGGATGTTCTGACAGGACATTAAAATACTGACACTATTTCTCGCATTTTTAGAGTACTTTAACAGGTATTTGATCTCTGATTTACACAGTAATATTTCTCAAAATCATCTTGGGGGCAGAGGTTGTGTGCTGGAGGGCCGGATTTGGCCCCCGGGCCTGACGTTGCCTACCCCTGCTGTACATTGTGCCACAACCCAATTACACAATGGAGATACTTCTTTTCACTCTAACTTGGCTGCAAAGTTACACAGCCCACAGTTAGCTTTGCCCGAAAGTTGCAAGGGTGGTTTTCCGGCCAGATGAAAGCCCCCAATCATCCGGTTGGTCGTGGAATGGCATCTGTGGAGGTGAAGCCAGTTTTGGCTGGTTACGTTTGTCAAATCTGCGAGTCTGGAGCGCTGTGATTGGCCGAGTGTTACCGACTGCTCAGTGAATCAGATGGATATTAGAAGGAGAGCTTTTTAATGTGTTTGTGAGTTATTAAAGGGATATTTCAGGATTTTTGACATAGGGCCTCATTTCCTAGTTATCCAAAGTGTTGCTGATTTCTGGAGATATTTTGTTTTGTAATTCATGCTGTTCTTATATTTGAAAATGCAAAATGGTTAAAATTAGTCTATGGACACAGACATTTATATGGTTAGTCTGGTGTTATCAGTGATTTGCCTCAGGTGCTCTGTGGAGCGGGTCACACTGTTTTTAATGCAGGCTAGCTGATACCATAGACATGCGCTAGCCTTGTGCAACTACACTCTTCGAATGTAAGAACTGCATGAATTACAAAAAAAAATCTCCAGAAATCAACAACACTCTGGATAACTAGGAAATGAGGCTGTCAAAAATCCTGAAATATCCCTTTAAACTCTCAAAGTTTGGCTCCTGCACACTGTTTTATCAATGAACTGGAAAAATATACAAACTTCTTTGTGACATAAACAGAAATGAAAAGGCGACAGGACTCTTTGAGAAAACAATTCACTCGGCAGAGACTCTCAGGCTCCTCCCCCTCCTCCTGATTGGACCTGACAGGCCGGTTCACAGGAAAAGCTCGTCTCATTGGTCGACACGGGAGGATACTAGACTCTGATTAGTTGCTGAGATCCAGGAAGGAGGGACTTTACAAACAATAACATACAGTATATATATATTATTGCTTACTTTACAGAGCAGGTGGTCAGTTTTGCACATTTGTAAAACATTTAGACTTCCTTGAGGTTGAGAGTTTGTTTGGTTTGTCGCCGTCGGTAACATTTCTCTCTCTCTCCGTAGACTCCCTGCACGCCCAAAGAACACGCTGCGTCCAAGTCCTTCTTCCAGACTCCGGCCAACACTTCCTGCTCCGCCCCCTACGCCCGGAAACGAGGCTCCGCCCAGAGACGGCTGGACGTGGGCCACCCCCCGAACCAATAAACACCACACGACGCCACCCCTTATACTGAAACCAATGGTGCTTTCTTGTTGTTGTAAGAATCTGCATTTGAACCTAAAACAAGTACAAAAGGTTCGTTTTACTGTAGCTCATTGTGGAAGTGCCTCGTGTTGACTCATGAGGTTTGAAGCTGTTGCAGTGACCTCTGTTGGTTCAAGCAGCTCACTGCAGTTTGTCATTCTAGCCTTAATTATTTTAATTTTATTTCACCCCTTTTGAAATGTGATCAAGCCACAGAACACCCCCTTAATATTTGCTATTTATATATTTTAGATAATATATGTCGATTACGAGGAGATTTTAGCACTAAATGTTGAAATGTGAAATGTTTTAGCGCTTCCCCTTTACTAGATAGCAAGAGAGCAAGAAAAGGCGTTAAATAAACTGTTGAAATCAAACCACTAAATGTCAGTTTTGCAGAATCCTGTTCACTGGATACAAATCATTACAAGCGATCAACGCATTTTGTTTCATGAAAAAATGTCGATTGAAAACCAGATGTCGAAGCAGAGTTTCCAGATTAAATTAAAGGGAAACAAATAAATTAACATATATACATTTATATATTAACAATTATTGCCAGTGGACTCTGCGATTTCTTCTTAACCCCTTAACTCCCACCTGAACCGAGCACATTTTCTCCAGTTTGGCTTTACCCCAATACAAAAGCTTCTGGAAAAAAGGTTTGAAAATAGCGACAGAACTGAGACGAAAACAATGATGAAAATGTGACAAAAAAGTGAGAAAACTTTGACAAAAAAGTGACGAAAAATTGACGACAAAATGACAAAAATGTGACCAAAAAAATGATGAAAATGACAAAAAAAAATGTGATGAAAATGTGACAAAAAAATGACAAAAATGTGACAAAAAATTGACGGATAAATGACACACAAAAGACAAAAAATTTCAAAAAAGTTACAAAAATGACTTGAATACCAAAATAAAATGATGGAAAAAAAATCTGATGACGTGAGGAAAAAGATCCATTTAGATGAGTTTTGTAGACCTTAGCTTTCAAATGAGGCGTTACACTGGCCTACAGGATTTGGGTAAAGCTGAACCGGAGAAAATGCTCTCGGTTCAGGCGGGAGAGGTTAAGAGGTTAACTTGTTCGATTTTTAGACGCCACATTTCACCACGTGGGGATTGTAAAACCGTGAGCTGCTCTCGTGTCCACTGTGGTTGAAAGAGAGAATCGTAGCTATGACCAGAGCTCATCGTAGAGAATAACGCTGTGTGTTTAGCCGAGGCTCGTGGTGTTTATATTTGCGGAAAAGTGCAGGAAAAGTCCAGTAACATGCGGAGTCAGACCCGCTCAGGCCTGGCCTCTGTTGTTATGACTCTGACACTGCTGCGGTGTTGAGATCCTATTCATGCCTCTCAGTCATGTGACTTTTGTTGTTATGGCGGCCATTTTGATTACCGAAGTAGAATTATGCAGTACTACAGCATGTAACAATATCTCTACTCAGGATATAAATGAAAGACAACTGATTGACAGTGACTATTATCGTACTCGCAATCATTGCTCAAAAAGAAAACAGTAAAAACACGGCCCCGGAGACGCACGTTTATGTGAAGAAACCAGTGAGTCAGTGTTCAAGATATTAGCATGCTACTGGTTAGCATTTAGCTTCAACAGCTCCGCTCTGACCTCTCTAAGAGAAAGCCCTGAACCACAAACATCTAACCTTGGATACAACATGTGACAGAGGTCAGAGCTGTTAATGTAGTATTTCCTCAGTGTCACACATGTGTTTATCATGTTGAAGCCATTGACAGTTGATTGACAGTTGCAAACCAGTAGCATGCTAACGTCTTGAGCAGCTTAAACACTGACTCAGACTGAGACTCAGTTGACATGACAAACTGTAAAAATCACAGAGAAAGGCTTTCTGTTTCCTCTTTGATGTGTTCGTTTAGTCTTCAGAGTGAAGCAGATCTTTAGTAAATCCTGCTGTAGCTCGACAGACAGAGCCGCTACGTCTGAGCCACATTTGCTGCTTATATCACATAAACGTGTTTTAACTGTTTTGTTGTAAAAATGCCCCTGTCATTCTATTGTCTTTCAATTTCATCCTGAGTAGAGATATTATTACATGTAGTACTGCATAATTCTACTTCTTCTATTCAAAATGGCTGCCAGAACTATGCATGATGTCATTGGTTCACTCTGCGACTAGCCTTCTGTCCACCCGGCTTTAGAGGCGACCCACACGACTCTACTCTAACCAAACTTAGCACAATGGCCTGTTCTAACCGCTAAAGGCTAACGTTTACACGAGGCTTCTCTCCGTAGCTTTCCTCTATCATGTTTTAGCGTCTGCTGTGAAAACTGTTTTTTCCCTTCAGTCGCAGCTGCTAAAGGCGGCTGTCCTGGGACGCCCTGACGTACTTGAATCCCTCGTGGCTTTATTACAGCAGTGTTGTTTTTGCACATTATCAAAGTACTGTTACAAACGTCGGTGCGAGTTTTATCAGCATTTCAAAATGGCTGCCAAATGGTTGTCGCGGTAACTTGAATTTCCTGACGTCTGTCGCTGTAGGTCGTTTGTCGGTACAGAGAGCTTCAATTTCACTTGCCTTATTTTGTCCTTTGATTTGGAGGAGAGCGAAACAGCCCCGCCCACTTCGGTCTGGTGTTGGGGTCCGGACGAGAAAGAAAAAAAATGTAACACTGATTTTTCTAAATGTGTTAAATATTAAGAGTTGTAAAGCACGACGCCGGCTAATCAGATATTATTTATTTTCCTCACTTTCGCTGCATTACAAACTTCACTTACTACATGCTACACCTAAACCTACATCCGGCCGTGCTCGAACCTTCTATCAAATATTATAATCTTGATTTATCTGCTGAAGCCTCTTCTGTTTCTCTGCTGTTCGCTTCATTAAGTGTATTAAAATGTACAATGATCAACACATGTGGGTGAGTCTGTTCATATTTTCATTTAGTTTTGGTCTTTTCACAAAAATAATTTAGTTTTAGACAAGGTTTAATTTTAGTTTGCATGTAAATGTAGACAGAGCTGGTGCTGGCCCTTCTGGGGCCCTACAGTCGCATCCTATGGTTATGCGACGAAGAGCGAATCCATTTACGGTCAAAAACGGTTCCACTGTGCAGTCGTGCAGGGCGGGAGGGGAACATACTGACCTCAATTCAGGCCCCGCCCCTTTGTGTGAGACCCACTGACCACTAAGCCACTGTCAGACTGGGATTTAGGACGACTAGGGTCTATTTCCCCACTTTTTAAAATGGCAAATGGTCACATTCTGTCACCTCTGGTCCCTGACCCACAGTTTGGGAACCGCTGATTTAAAACTGAAACCTGCACCTGACGGTTATTTCTGTCTGACCACTGAGAATTAGCCTGTGAGTCGCCCAACTCGTTTAAAGGGGGGGTATTATGCAAAATCGACTTTTTCAAGCTTTACATCATGTCATTCCCTCATTAAAAACGTGCCTGAAGTGTTGCCTTGGCACATTCACAAAACTCTGATGGCGGCCATTTTAGGGATAGGTTTGCCTGAGTCCTCCTAGGAACGCCCCCACCTCCTGGAGACGCCTCCGAGCTTTCGTCACCAGCCGAGTAACCAACCACTGCTGTGGATGGGGCGTGTCGGA
Organism: Gobius niger; assembly: GCF_951799975.1. Lineage (NCBI taxonomy): Eukaryota > Metazoa > Chordata > Actinopteri > Gobiiformes > Gobiidae > Gobius > Gobius niger. The sequence continues at coordinate 4,079,481 of NC_136853.1, read as the reverse complement.
AAGGATCAGAGGTTCTTAAAGAGACAGAGGCCTATTTCACGACATTCACTACAGCCATTTTGAGAGACATTTTATACAAGGCAGTTATTCTAATTGACTGCATTTACAGACCAACAGAAGGTTTGTCATCATTGTAGTGTGATATAGACTGGTGCTATGGGACTGAAAAAAAGCATAATACCCCCTCTTTAAGACATTGTGCACATTCAGAGAACCAGAGTTACTGTAAGTAACTGTGCTCATGAGAACCGTGTGGATTCAACTCTTTGAGACAAAAAGGACACGGCTTTTCTCTCGTCTATTCACCAAACTACTGTCCTGATTCTCCGCTAGAGACAATAAGAAGAGTTTAAATGAGACAATGAAACAAATATCAACGTTTGGTTCCACTTAAAAAGTTGCAAAATGCACCTTTAATCAGTTCATTTATGTTTCTTCCCCCACATGAACGAAGCCCAGTGCGGTTCCTTTGGGTTTAAAAGACATGAGGCTCTTTCAAACTGGCACTGGGATGTTTGGATGATTTTAGTCTTTTTTATATCTGGACGTTTTAGTCACAGTTTTAATTTCAGATACAACGTTGAATATACTATTATTGAGCGCTAGAAACGGGTTTGGGCCAAATCACATGTCAGTTTGTGCAGGAAAGACCAGGTACCTTCCCTTTAAGGCCTGTAATTGGCTGAACAGACCAGCAGGGGGCAGACTGGGCTCACAGTGCGCCTAACAAGCCTGACCTTCTACTGGCGCTACTTCTCCCACTTTACTTTACAAACACCATGTTAGTGGAGAACAAGAACTAAGAAGAAATGAAAGGATATAATCATTAGCAGAGATGGAGTAGCCAAAATATTTACTCAAGTAAGAGTAACATTACTTTGAGATATTTGTACTCAAAATGAAGAAAAAAGTAGTGTCACCTCCGCCTTTACTGAGCACATTTTTTCAGCTTTACCCAAATATGTAAAACTTTCTTGAAAAAAGCGTCAGAATAGTGAGGATGAAATGCAACAAAAAAACAGTGAAGAAAAAGCAAAAAAGCCACAAAAGAGTGACAACGTGCCAAAAAACGGACAAAAACGCCTCAAAAATGTTATACAAATGCTGCGACACGCTGTTCGATCAGTTTTGCAGGTCTTAGCTTTCAAATGAGCTCTTGGGGGAGACACTTTTAGATTTGGGTAAAGCCAAACTGGACAAAATGCATTAAGTTAAAGTGGGGGGGAAACGGATACTTCATTTTAACCTCTTAACCCCCGCATGAACCGAGCACTTCTTTTCCAGTTTGGCTTTACCCAAATGTAAAAGCAAAAAAAAGTGGCAAAAACGTGCTGAAAAAGCAACGATAACACAACTTTAAAAAGCAACTAAAACACACACATGTAGTGATGAAAAAACAACAAAAAAGCGATAGAATGAGACAAAAACACTTTTTTGACTTTCAAATGAGGCGTTACACATAAGCTCTTAGTTCAAACCATTACTTAAGTACATGTACTTGAGTAAATGTAACTGAGTACTACCCAAGTCTGAGTAAGTAACTTTTTGAAGTAATTGGACTTTTGCCTGTAGTTTTTTCCAAACAGTACTTTTTATTTCTACTTACATTAAAATGAAGTATCTGTAGCACTTTTACCTGAGTAAAACAAGAAAAAAAAGTGGTTCCCACTGTGGGGTCCGGGGCCCTCTGGGGGGCCTCAGAGGCACTGCAGGGGGGGCTCCCAAAAGTTGTCAACAAAACAAGTACATTGAAAAACAATATATTTTAGAACAGGAAACATAAACTTACTTGCTAAAAAGTACTACTTTAAACCAGTAGCTAAATGTTGCTTTTTTATGTCATTCCCTCAAATAGATTAAATTATTATTATTGGGGGAGAATTTCAGACTGATCGGGGGGGCCGCGATGTCCCAGACTTTAGGAATGGCTGCTTTAAAGGAACAGGCGCCGTTTTTCCAAACTGAGATATGTTCTTACATAACATGGTCGCTTCAAACTTCACCCCCGTTTGGAGCTATAGGAAAACACTGGGAGAGGCCAAATGCTAACAACATCTTTGGTCTGTTTGCATCACTGAGCGCAGGCAGAAAGACCAGACAGGTACACATCAACTCGTCTAGGCTCGAGTAAGAACATATCTCAGTATGGAAAACGGTGGCCTGTCCCTTTAAAGGATGAAGGTGAGAGCTCCAGAGCGGCCTTTGAATCAAGCTGAGTAAACAGGTAAACACGATTTTTACTCTCTGAAGTCAGTCTCTTATTATTCTACGGTTTCACTCTTACTTGAGTTCATATGTTCGCTGTACTTGAGTAAATGTAAAAAGAAAAAAAGAAAATGAGGATGTAAACACAACAAAAAAGCGCTAAAAAGTGATCAAAAAAGCGACAAAAATGACAAAAATCCAGCAGAAAAAAAGACAAAAACCTAGCAAAAAAATTACAAAAATCCAGCAAAACAAATAACAAAAATCCAGCAAAAAAAGACAAAAATCCAGCAAAAAAAGACAAAAATCCAGCAAAAAAATTACAAAAATCCAGCAAAATATGACAAAAATCCAGCAAAACAAATAACAAAAATCCAGCAAAAAAAGACAAAAATCCAGCAAAAAAATTACAAAAATCCAGCAAAATATGACCAAAATCCAGCAAAAAAATTACAAAAATCCAGCAGAAAAAAAGACAAAAATCCAGCAAAAAAATTACAAAAATCCAGCAAAAAAAAGACAAAAATCCAGCAAAATATTACAAAAATCCACCAGAAACAGAAAAACGCTAAAAAGTGACCAAAAAAGCGACAAAAATGACAAAAACTCAACAAAAAGGTGACAAAATATCCAGCCAAAAAAAAGAAAAAAATCCAGAAAAACATGACAAAAATCCTGCAATTTTTTTTTTTAAAATCCAGCAGAAAAAAGACAAAAATCCAGCAAAAAAATTACAAAAATCCAGCAAAAAAAGCAAAAAATCCAGAAAAAAATGACAAAAATCCAGAAAAACATGACAAAAATCCTGCAAAAAATTTACTAAAATCCTGCAAAAAATGACAAAAATCCAGCAGAAAAAAAGACAAAAATCCACCAAAAAAATGACAAAAATCAAGCAAAAAAAAAAGCAAAAAATCCAGAAAAAAAAAGACAAAAATTCAGCAAAAAAGTGACAAAAATCCAGAAAAAAAATTACTAAAATTCAGCAAAAAAGTGACAAAAGAGCAGCAAAAAAGTAATAAGAAAAGTGACAAAAACACATAAGGGAAATAAAAGTGACGACAATGGCATAGAGAGAATGGATTTGGTTTTGGCGGGTGGTAAGAGGTTAAAATAAACCTGTGGAGACGCGGTGAGTAATGTTACACATAACGGTGATTCATAAAACTGGCATTCCCCGCGAGCCCCTGAAGGCGGCAGCGGTGAGTTCACGGTCTGCGCTTCGGACTCCGCCTCCTTTTTTTTTTTTTTTTTCATTTTTAACACAGAGCAGTAAAAACCGGAGGCATGTGGCATCTGTGCGTCAGAGCGCCGGAGTTTACGCACGGGGCACAAACACTTCACAGCTGGAGTCACTGGATTTACGCGCCGCGCGAAGGTAAAGCTGCTCAATATTTCTGACAGATTCTCAGATATTCTCGATGTTGAGGTTTAGGCTCGAGGCTCCAAAGAGAGAGGGAACTATTCTGCTATTGCTCCCTGAGTTATTCAGGCTTTTTCAGCAAGGCTTTTACTCCATTGTGCAGTCAAAAAGATCTCATTTAGATATTGAAAGAATCTTTTGTCCAAACATTTGACAAAAAGCGATGAAAAAGTGACAAAAAAGCCACAGAAGAGTAACAGAAAGTGACAAAAATCAATGAAAAAATAACAATGTGAGGAAAAAGATTCGTTTTGTAGGTCTTAGCTTTCAAATGAGACTTTACACTGGCCTATAGGCTGTAAACCTTTAGATTTGAGTGGTTAATCCCCACATGAACCGAGCACATTGTCTCCAGTTTGGCTTTACCCAAATCTAAAAGCAAAAACAGTGGCAAGAAGCAACAAAAACACGACTACAGAGCGACGAAAAGGTGACAACAAAGTTAGTCAGTGTTGTAGGTCTTAGCTTTCAAATGAGGCGTCACTGGTGTATAGGCTGTAAACTCCAGTCGAGAAACTTTTAGGTTTGGGTTAAGCCGAACTGGAGAAAATACACTCGGTTAAAGGGATATTTTAGGTTTTTTGACGTAGGGCCTCATTTCCTAGTTATCCAGACTGTTGTTGATTTCTGGAGATATTTATATTTTTAATGCATGCAGTTCTTATATTTGAAGTGTTTAGTGGCGCTAGGCTAGTGCATGTCTATGGTAACTAGTAGCCTGCATTAAAAACAAGCACAGTGCACCTGAGGCAAATCACTTATAACACCAGACTAACCATAGAAATGTCTGTGTCGACTGAATAATGTTTTAAATATAACAATTTTGGATTTAAAAAAACTTATATTTGAGCAGCATCAGCTTCCTGGTTGTAGCTACGCAGCGGCGGAGTGATCTGCTCGGTTACCGGATCTACAGCAGTTTGTTTACCTGCGGCCGCATCACTATGCGTGGAATTCACAAAGGAGCTTTCTACAAATCAGATATGGCGACGTTTGGAGGACGAGCCCATGATTCTGAAGAGGTTTTTAATGCAGGCTACTAGTTACCATAGACATGCACTAGCCTAGCACTAGCCTAGCACCACTAAACTCTTCAAATATGAGGACTGCATGCATAAAAAAAAAAAAAAAAAACATCTCCAGAAATCAACAACACTCTGGAGAATTAAATGGGGTCCTATGTCAAAAATCCTGAAATATCCCTTTAAGGTGGGGGTTCAGAGGTTAATCTCCAGAAAAAGTACCAAAACACCACTGTGGCAGAGTCTGTAAAAACAATGAGTTATTTGATTATCAGCAATAATCTCTGGGCAGATACAGTACTTTATATTAAACATTATATAACGGATGCCGCAAGTCATGAAGCTTTTTCCTCTCGCGTACCCTTTAAAGGTGCATTATGCAACTTTTCATGTGGAAAAACAGTTGATATTTGTTCTTATTTGACCTTGTAGTGAGTGACCCTGTAGTGTATGAGTGGTCAGAACAGCGCCTTCACTTTCACAGTGGTCTTTGTAACTGGTCTTTTCTGGTGACTCTCAGTGACTCGCTGTGACTCGCTGTAACTTTATAGTTATTATTCATTTGAATGAAATGTAGAAAGATCAGGATTCATTGCGTAAAAGCGGCACATCTATGTTTACATATGGTAATTAGCCACATGCTTTTTCGGCTTCCAGATGGAGAGCTTCTAATCAATACAGTGTTTGAAGGGAGGAGGAAATGTGTGTTTCTTTGGATGCATTAAAAGTTTTCTACAGTGAGTGAATAGGTGAAGATTCATAGACATTTATGAAGGAAAACGTTTGAAACAATGACTGAGGCTCCGGCGCAGACAGGAGCATTAATGACATAAATCTTGGAGCTTTTCGGTGTTTTAAGGCGTTCTCTCCAAAGTTACAGCATTTAGAGGTTATTTTCCACATCCACACAGAGCCCAGTGTCAGCGGGACTGAAGGAGGTGTAGAATCTACTTTGAGCAGGGGCGAATCCGAGTATACAGGGGCTGGGGCGTTACAGGGGAACCACTGACATGACAGAAAACCTAGGAGGAGGATAAATATAAAATAATATTTTTATTTATCCTTCAGACTGCAGGAAAATCAGCTCATGTTTAAAAGACTGTGTTTCCATTTCTTTGAAGTTGCCCCCCCCCCCCCGGGCCCACTTCCTTAAAATGCTGTCCCAGTAATGTTGTACATAGCCTGGAGCATTTGAAATATATATAGTTTAAATTTATTTTGTAGCGATTTAAATATTAATTAGACTTTGAATCCAAATCAATTTGATTATTTGATTTTAAAAAGTTTGATTTTAACCTAAATTTTCAAAATTGCTAAATCTGGAGAAAGCACTTTATATTTTCAAGTAGATTAGACACATTTTGAAAAGAAGAATTCGACTTAATGCAGACGTTTGTGACTGAATGTGACGCGCCGGCTAAAGAAAGACTTGACTCGACTTGACTTGACTCGACCCCATGACCGACTGACTTGGACTTGCCTGGTACTTGCCTGGGACTTGGACCTTCACGACTTAGACTTGACTCGAGTCTTGCATTTAATGACTTACTCCCATTATTTTTACAGTCTATGGGCGTCAGACTGGAATACAGGCTGTAAGCTCCGGTCGAGAAGCTTTTTGATTTGGGTAAAGTCGAATTGGAGAGAATGTGCTCGGCCAGTGTAACGCCTCATTTGAAAGCTAAGACCTACAAAACTCATTTAAACTGATCTTTTTCCTCAAGTTGTCACTGTTTTTTATCACATTTCCATCACATTTTTGTCACTTTTCTGTCGCTCTTTTGTTGCATTTTCTTCTAGTTTTTAGATTCGAAACTGGAGAAAATGTGCTCGGTTCAGGTGGGGGTGAAGAGGTTAAAGGATTATGGAACTTTTATGCAAAAAAAAAAAACTTGATATTTGTGATTGACCTTGTCCTGACCCGGCAGCTGCACCGTGGTCATCATGGCACTTTCACTCACAGTGGCCTCTTCTATGCTCCAAGGTCAACTGTTCTGTAGGTTCTCTGGCGTGAGGGTCCGTCAGCATTATAGAGGCCGCCGTGATGGAAAGTAAAGGCATCACTGGCTCCCTGAAATGTCCAAGACTCACTGCCACTGGGGTGTTTTGCTCCCACATGAAAAGATCTTAAAGTTGTGCTTGGCCTGTAAGAAGATGAGTTGTAAAGTACCAACAATATTGTAGTTGACGATAAACAAAACTGTAGTAACACAAAGTATTAAATGCCGTCATAGGGTGTAGATTTGGTGCTAGTATTGGTGGGGACACTTAAACCAACCCCCCCCGTGATGCCGATCGTCCCCATGTCCCCACGCAGACCTACGCCCCTGGTTGCAGCATGTTTCTAAGTGAGAGATTCAGAGTTGAGAACTGAACTTCCATGTGTGGTTGTGAGCGGCTCCCAGAGTGTTTCTCTCTCTGCTGTCGAGCCGCACAATAGACACGACACAAACCAACAACAGGCTAATGCCCAGAGGAATGCACTGAGGCGGACCGGGGCCGGCTGCACTGAGGCGGACCGGGGCCGGCTGCACTGGGGCTGACTGGGGCCGGCTGCACTGAGGCGGACCGGGGCCGGCTGCACTGGGGCAGACCGGGGCCGGCTGCACTGAGGCGGACCGGGGCCGGCTGCACTGGGGCAGACCGGGGCCGGCTGCACTGAGGCGGACCGGGGCCGGCTGCACTGAGGCGGACTGGGGCCGGCTGCACTGGGGCGGACCGGGGCCGGCTGCACTGAGGCGGACCGGGGCCGGCTGCACTGAGGCGGACCGGGGCCGGCTGCACTGAGGCGGACCGGGGCCGGCTGCACTGAGGCGGACCGGGGCCGGCTGCACTGAGGCGGACCGGGGCCGGCTGCACTGAGGCGGACCGGGGCCGGCTGCACTGAGGCGGACTGGGGCCGGCTGCACTACTCCCCAAGACACTACAGTATACACCGCGTTCCAAATTATTCTGCAAATTGTATTTCAGTATCAAAAAGGTTAAAAAAAAAAGTTTCTCAATGAAACTCATGGATGGTTTTGTGTCTCAGGCTCTTTGAATCACTGACATTAATCTCAGAGACCTGGGATGATTAGTTTCAGGTTAAGCCCAGTTAAGGGAAAAACTACTGAAAAAGGATGTTCCACTTTATTCAGCAGAACAACATTTTCAAGCAATAAGGGAAAGAAAAAGGATCTTTTTGCTGATGAAAAGTGTGAAATAGTTGAATGTCTTGGTCTAGGTGTGAAAACCTTCAATATTTCATGAAAGATGAAGCGTAATCATCGTACTGATAACTCTCGGGTTTATGCAGATAAAGGCACATTATGGACGGTTTCTGCCAGACAAACACATCAGATGAATAGAACAGCTGCTACAAAGCAGCAGACAGGTATTTGAAGCTGCTGGTGCCTCTGTAGTCCCTCAAACATCAAGGTGTAGGACCCTCCAGAGGCTGCAGTTGTGCATAATCCCTCAATCCGGGCCTCCCCTAAACTGTTCATTGAAGCTGAAGCAGAAACGGCTGCAGTGGCTCAGAAATACATGAAGACTCATTTTCAAACAGTCTTGTTCACTGATGAGGCCGTGTGACCCTGGATGGTCAGATGGATGGAGTAGTGGATGGTTGGTGAATGGCCACCATGTCCCAACAAGGCTGTGACGTCAATAAGGAGGGGGCGGAGTCATGTTTTGGGCCAGAATCATGGGGAGAGAGCTGGTCGGCCCCTTTAGGATCCCTGAAGGAGTGAAAATGACCTCTTTCTGACTGACCACTTTCTTCTATGGTACAAAAAGAAGAGCCGTGTTTTCCCGATCAAGATCTTCATCATGACAACGCACCATGTCCTGCTGTAAAGAAAACCTCTGCATCACTGGCTGCTATGGGCATAAAAGGAGAGAAACTCATGATGTGGACCCCCTCCTCCCCTGACCTCAACCCTGTTGAGAACCTTTGGAGCCTGAATTAGATAAGAATTTTGAAGCTGCTCAAAGAAGGTCCTATGGTAAAATATAACTTCACCTGTTAAGATGTTTTTTTTATTGAAATAGTTTTTGATTTCAGTAAATATGACACTACAGTATAGGAAAACAAACGCAGCAGCGACCTCCAGAATAAAGTGCATTTAAATCAGAATTCACTTAACTGCGTTTTAATCGGTTTCAAGTGCTTTAAACCAACTCACTTTGATCCAGTTCACTTGGTTTAAACTCCTAAGGAAAGCACAAATAAAATAAGTTCAAGTATTCACTATAACAACAGACTGTTATGTTGGTTGTTGATTTTCCCAGTTCACGATGACTTTCTTTCCCGCAGACACATCGAAAATGCCGAACTGGGGCGGAGGAAACAAGTGCGGCGCCTGCAGGGGGACGGTGTACCACGCCGAGGAGGTGCAGTGCGACGGCCAGAGCTTCCACAAGTGCTGCTTCCTCTGCAGTGAGTACCAGGCTCCACACAGATGAGACACATGAAGACACTGGCCGCGGGTTCAGTGTCCTGCCCAAGGGCACAAAGGCAATCTGTGCCCCGGGATTCGAACAACCAACACCTCGGTTATTGGACGACTCGCTCTGCCATCGAGCCTCTGTCGTCTGTACAAAAAACACGGCCCATAACTAATACTTTTATACCAGTACTTTAACCATACCTGAACCTCGATACCTTTAATCGGGGGTTTGAATCACACAGGCGCACACTGTCGTTGTGTCCTTGGGAAGACACTTCACCCTCCTTGCTCCAGTGTGTGTGAGTGAATGGGTGACTTGATGTAAAGCGCTCTGAGAGCCTAAAGCAGGTGAAGGCGCTACATATGTGGAAGATCTGCACATTTGCAATGGAGTTCGGGAAATCCCACAGTTACCATGGAGATCCGCCATCATTGCAGCTGTTAACATACATTTCCACAGACTAACATTAGTTAAAACGGTATAAAAAGTGGAGAAAAAAGCTCCGTTAGCTGCTGAGTTACTGCTGGTAAATCCATCTAACTTACTGTGGTTCAGAGTGTTTTAATGTGAACAATAACTCCAGAATTTTAACTTTTAAAATCTCCATTAGTTTATAATTGCAGCTTATCCCATAATGTTTAGCGATATGACATCACATTCCCAAACTCTATGTCGGGTTCATCTCCAATGTCAAGAAAAGTGTGGAAAATGGGGAAGAACTGTGGCAAAAATAAGGAAAAAATGGGGGGGGGGAATTGGGCAGAAATATCTAAACTATCAGTAAAAAAAAAGTTAGGAAAAATGAGAAAAGATTGGTAATAAATTGAGGAAGAAATAGGGATGCATGGTTTTTTTTAATGGGGGAACTAGAGAAAATATTAGAAATAAAAAGTGATATAAATAAAATAATTTAAAAAATTGGCAAAAATCATTTATCTGAGCTGAAACAACCAAGTTAATTCCTTTAAAGCAGTACTAAGTAACTCCTGCCCCTAGAGGCCATAAGCGCCACTACAGGTGTCGTAGCATATTACTTTTTTTTTTCTCATTAATTGTCCATGAGAGTAAATCCTACACTGACAGAAAAGACAAAGGGACAGAGGGATATTGTTCATCCAGTTACACAATGGAGATCTTCTTTTTTTTTCACTCAAACAGTTAGCTTTACCCGCTAGCCTGTTAGCTTCTTCTTTGTGATTCCATTCGTGTGTATTGGTGACTCCGACCCGGAGGCAGCGAAGTTGCAATTGTAGTTTTCTGGCCAGAGACACCAGGGGGAGATGAGAGACCCCCCAATCATCACATTAACACTTGTATTACCCCCAGAGGGACTACGGGGATTTAAAAAGGTAAACAAGTTACTAAATTCTGCTTTAATCCTGTCCCTGGACCTACAGCATCAAAACGTGGATCAGTTCTTACCATCACTCATTTAGCTACAGTTTTGCAGAGATTTTTGCTTCAAGGTTTCACGTAGTGTTCTTTCATTTGCCGTTTCAATGCCAGCCTTTCGGGACAGGATCTGGTCCTGCGTTCTGGGCCTAATCCCCGGTCACACATGAACCGTCCTCTGTGTTTGCTCTGCTCAGCCTCCAACGACCAGGAGCCAAACCCCATGAACTCTGGTTGAACTCTTCTCAAACTCTGGGAGAGGAACTGAAGATCGAAATGACTAAATAATAAAGCTCCAGATCTAGTCTTAGATGAATTCCTAACAGGGACAAAGTAGTGGTAGCAGTGGTGGTAGTGGTCAATGCCAGGTCACTATTAAGAATCTTGGGTCAGGCAGACTTTCTTTGACCCCTAAACTACCATGCCTCACACATTACTTTACCTGTAGTAGTTAACCTGTAACTACTTAAGGCCCAGTGTTTGTAGGAGGAGTGTAGAGTTACCAAAGAACCCACTCCAAAGTGCAAACACAAGCCTCAACATGGCCCCCGGTCCACGTTCCTCACAGACACACAGGCTTGATCTGTATTTGACAGTCCATAAAAGAATGTTTAAGCCTGGACTTTAGCGACTGTTTGTCCCGGGATTAGAGCTGAGAAACTCCAAACCTCTGAGGAGGAGGTCAGTCGGGGGCAGGAGCGACTGTGACAAACGCTTCTAATCCTCACAGTTAGCCTTTGTGCACATGGGCAAGTCTGTTCTTTTAGATTTGGGACAGGAAATCCTTTATTTGACATGCACAAGTGCTCCGGGAAGGTTTTTGATTACTTTTGGTGATGTACTCTGGACTTCCCTTCAAATTTAAAATAAGACTGAATGAAAGGGGGGATAATATTTAATTGACAATGTTTTAACAAGATATAGGGCTGTCGATCATTTCAGAGTGTGCTGCCATTGCCACATTATAATATACGTCAGTCTTGAGTAGGGATGCACTAACACTAGTATCAGGTATCGGCTCGATATCACATGCTCGCTCTCGCTCATAAATGAATTGAATACCCAACAAAAAAATGATGGAAAAAAAATGTGATGACGTGAGGAAAAAGATCCTCTCGGTTCAGGCGGGAGTTAAGAGGTTAATGCATCTGTAAAACTAACCCAACAACCAAAAGAAAAAAATCCATACAGAGTTGTAGTAAGGCTAAAGCAAAAAAGAGGCCAATCAGTAGCAGTAGCAGTAGTAGTAGTACTAACAAGTAACCATCTCAATACTTTTATTGAATAAAAAATAAATGAACACAGCACAGGCTTTGGACATTTTCTGTTGTGTCTCATTGTGGACACTAAGCCTTGGAAAACAATGATAATGAAATTATATGCAATGGAAATTAGAAATGATATTGAATGAAAAATAATATGGCATATGTCAGAGGTGGGAGACTCGAGTCACATGACTTGACTCGAGTCGCAATTTTCGGGACTTGAGACTTACTTGACTAAAGCTGCAAAAAGACTTGACTTGACTTGACTTGGGACTTGCTGTTTGTGACTTGAGACTTAACTTGGACTTGAGGCCAATGACTCTCAATGACTCGCTGTGACTTTATAGTTATTATTTATTTGAGTGAAACTGTGGAAAGATCAGGATTCATTGCGTAAAAGCGGCGCATCTATGTTTACATTATGGTAATTAGCCTCATGGTGTTCGGTTTCCAGGCACAGCGCTTCTAATCAATACAGCGCGAAAAGACAGGAGGAAATACGAGGTCGAAATACGTGCATTAAAAGTTTTCTAAACAGAGTGAAGAGGTGGAGATTTACGGACAGGAACATGTTTGAAACAATGGGCTGGACCTACAGCGCAGACGGAGCCTCCAGAACGAGCTGGATTAATCAACAGAAATCGTGGGGGCTTTTCGATGTTTTAAGGTGTTTACAGCATTTAGAGGTTATTTTACGCATCCGCACACAGCCCAGTGACAGCGGGACTGAAGGCTGCGCGGAATCTATTTTGAGCAGGGGCGAATCCGAGTATACAGGGGCTGGGGCATTACAGGGGAACCACTGACAGAAAAACTGCCAGAAAGTAACAAAAATAAAAAATATTATTAGGCCCGAGCAACGGACACGCAGTGTCCCGCGAGGGACTCATTAAAACCGTTAACGGGGGACGAAAACGCAAGAATTCACGTAGCAAACGTGAACTGATATGCAAGTAACAGGGATCAAAACGTAGTGCTCCGCAAGCTCTAATTTTGGGTGGGGTTCGCGAGAGAGAATGATAAAAGTTGGCTCTGTGGCGCCCCCTCAAACAGGCAGTTTACATTGACCCAATGGCGGAGCGGTCGCAAAAAAAATCATCGTACAAAAGTGACATTGGCCAGGGACATAGACCACGTCAGGACATGTCAAAAATGATATTATGACCCCGCCCTAAATGCTACAGGAAGTCGGCCATCTTGGCCCGAACCTCAAACCTTCAAAATCGTACCTCTTGAACTTCTGGCCCCTGATCCCCGAGTTTTCGATGGAACGCCTCCAATTTTGGCCAACATGTCCCAAACCCATGTGGCTTTCAAAATCATCAACTACATTTTTTGTAAACTATTGGGCGTGGTCATGACAAGGCCGCAACTGAGAGGCCATTTTTAGCAAATTTCAAAGCCTCATAACTTTCACAGACTTGGCCGGATTGGAACGGACCCAATCCGGCGCGCGTGCACATTCCCCACCTGGACCTATTGGTGTGCACACGCAGCCACTATCGCCAAAAATGACTCACTGGCGCCCCCTCAAAGTTTTGATTTTAAAAATTTGTATTAAAAAAACGTGATGGTATGGAGGTGTGGAAAAAATCATACTGACCTTGTCTGTGATGGGGAACAACATATCAAAACCACGGCTCTCTGAGTAATGTCTTTGTGGGAGATAAATAATGGCCGAAAAATCGTTTCCATTATTATTATTATTATTACGTCTTTAATCTCGATTTTGACCCCCTGAACATTAACGAAAAGTCAATTTTATTTGACCAAATGATCAAAGTTGGTGTAAAATTTACTATTTTCAAGTCTGCGAAAGAAAGGGCCCAACGGCGCCCCCTGTGCACATTACATGGACGGGAAAAAATTAGTTTCACGAAAGTGAAAACAAAGTTCATATTCTGATTCTCCATGTCACACTGATCAAAAAAGTCAATCACAACATGCCTCTATCTCGCTTTATTCTTTTATAATTAGGCCCGAGCAACGGACACGCAGTGTCCCGCGAGGGACTCATTAAAACCGTTAACGGGGGACGAAAACGCAAGAATTCACGTAGCAAACGTGAACTGATATGCAAGTAACAGGGATCAAAACGTAGTGCTCCGCAAGCTCTAATTTTGGGTGGGGTTCGCGAGAGAGAATGATAAAAGTTGGCTCTGTGGCGCCCCCTCAAACAGGCAGTTTACATTGACCCAATGGCGGAGCGGTCGCAAAAAAAATCATCGTACAAAAGTGACATTGGCCAGGGACATAGACCACGTCAGGACATGTCAAAAATGATATTATGACCCCGCCCTAAATGCTACAGGAAGTCGGCCATCTTGGCCCGAACCTCAAACCTTCAAAATCGTACCTCTTGAACTTCTGGCCCCTGATCCCCGAGTTTTCGATGGAACGCCTCCAATTTTGGCCAACATGTCCCAAACCCATGTGGCTTTCAAAATCATCAACTACATTTTTTGTAAACTATTGGGCGTGGTCATGACAAGGCCGCAACTGAGAGGCCATTTTTAGCAAATTTCAAAGCCTCATAACTTTCACAGACTTGGCCGGATTGGAACGGACCCAATCCGGCGCGCGTGCACATTCCCCACCTGGACCTATTGGTGTGCACACGCAGCCACTATCGCCAAAAATGCCTTTTAATGTAACAAGTGGCTTGTAAGTGGCCCGCCCATCCTCCGTGAAAATCGCCAGAGGTCTTAGCCTGGCACCATGCTGGCCTCTGTCAGAGGTCTCTCCTGAAATTCGCCAGTTTTCCAAATTTCCCCCTTTCTTCACAAAAACTACACTTTTGGACTCGTATATACTTATACTACCCCTCTGTCACAGACATCAGCTTTAATTTGGACGTTTTTGCCTCCAAATTCACGTTTCTCTCAACCGTACCATCACAGGAAGTTCAATTTGACTGTTTCCTGTCCGTCTCTCTGTGTGTTCCTCATACTACATGGGTCTTACCAAATAATTGCTTCAATATCGAGGGTGCTGCAGGGCTGAAACCCTCTCTCAACGATTCTTTGGGCAGCCAGGAATTTACCCCAATTACAAAATGATACAATATATTATTTTCTAAACTGTTAATCCGTTTCCTGCAAACACACAAGTGCGGAGTCTCTCATGACATCTATTTCACATCCGCTGTTTTTTTCTCAGCCGAAGTAGCTCCGTTGGTAGAGAGCTGGGTTAGTGTACAGGAGGTTGCTGGATCAAATCCTGACTTTGACTCTTTTTCATTTTTTTTTTCTTTTGGACTCAGCACTTTCTGGTTAGAACATGCATCGTCGCCGATGGTTCCACACTCATTAAAAACAGGGAAATGACCCCTCCAGTGTGTTGCTGGGATCAAATTTCAGCCTGTGAATTTAGAAAACCCAAGCAGTCATCAGGCCCATGTTTGCATGGAATTACAGCTCAGTGATAGCATGGTTGTCTCAAGTGAAGGAGGTAGCTAGTCCAAACACAACCTTGACACTTTAATATTGTCTTCACCTTTTCCATTGCCCGCAGCACACATTGTCACAGCTTAAAACACATGATTGCGGGACGTTTCCCAGAAGTTCCTGTGCCTGTGTGGCATCGTAGCTTTAGTGTTGGATTCCCAACCATTAGGTTGCTGGATCAAATCTGACTTAACTTTTTTTTTTTTTTTTACCGCGCTTATGGTCCCACCCTCATGAAGAACGCTGTCAAAATATGCGTCACTAAAGAGAAAGAAATGTGGGGATAGTAGGGAGACAATTGAGGCAACACTGGGGAAAATGTCCAAAACAATTGGGGAAGTGTCGGGGGGTGTGAGGTGGGGGGTTGGCGGTGGGGGGGGGGGGACATGACCTGAAGAATTCTAAACTGTAAATCCGTTTCTTGCAAGCACTCAAGTACGGGATCTCTCATGACATTAATTTTACATCTGCTGATTCATCCACTCAACCTGAGTAGCTCCATTGGTAGAGTGCTGAGCTAGTGTGCAGGAGGATGCTGGATCAATTCCCAACCTAAACTGTTTTTTATTTCCTTTTTCTTTTGGACTCAGCACCTTCCGGTAAGAACATGAATCATTGCCTATGGTCCCACACTCATTAAAAACAGAAAAAAAACTCTCCTCCAGTGTGTTGCTGGTACAAAATTGCAGCCTGGGAATTTAAATAAGCCAAGCTGTCATCAGGCCCATGTTTCAAGTGAAGGAGGTTGCTAGTCCAAACACAGCCTTGACACTTTTCTATTGCTTTCACCTTTTACATGGGCCACTGCACACATTGTCACATGAGTACAGCACGTTTCATAAGATTTGCTGTGCCCGTGTAGCGTTATTGCTTGTGCATTGGGTTTCCAACCATGAGATTGCTGGGTCAATTTTGACCTTTGCTCTTTTTTTTTTTTTTTTAACCGCACCTACGGTCCCACTCTCATGAAAAATGCTTTCATATGTGTCACTAAAGAGCTAGAAATGGGGGGATCGTAGGAAAACAATTGAGGCAACACTAGGGAAAATGTCGAAAACAATCGAGGAAATGTATGGGGGGGGGGCATGACTTGAAGCTACCTCTCTCCTCCAGTGGGATGCTGGGAACTAACTTCTGCTCGATAACTTAGACAAAACTAGCCCACATCACAGTCCAAGTACCATGGAGCTGCAGCTCAGTGATAGTGTGCTTGTCTCTGGTGTAGGAGGTTGCTAGTTCAAATATGGCTGTGACACTTTTCTAATTCTCTTTTCTTGCCGGCATTTTAATAGGATTATGATACAGTGAAGTCTGTCTGTGATTTTAGCAGTTTATACAGTGTTAAGAGTTTCTGCAATTTCAACAGTTCTTACAGTTTCTGCAACAAAATAGGGATTTTTGCAATTACAACACAATTATGCCACTACATAGGGATTTTCACAATAGCACTATAATGCAATTAAAGGGACTTTCGCATATAATAAACTGTAATGCAACTTAAAGGCACTTTCGCATATAATGCACTGTAATGCAACTTAAAGGGACTTTCGCATATAATGCACTGTAATGCACCTTAAAGGCACTTTCGCATATAATGCACTGTAATGCAACTTAAAGGGACTTTCGCATATAATGCACTGTAATGCAACTTAAAGGGACTTTCGCATATAATGCACTGTAATGCAACTTAATAGGGATTTTCGCGTCAAAATGTGCGAGTTCAATCATGGAGCTCGCAAGGACCTAGTGTGATGAAGAGTGGTCGCAAGGGACGAGAGCGGAGGTGGTAGCAAGGTATGACAGCGAGCGAAGGGGGTCGCAAGGGACGAGAGCGAGCGGGGTGGTCGCAAGAGACGAGAGCGAGCGGGGAGTGCGCCGGGGCGAGGGCCTTTATCGCCGCGCGCGGCTTTAATTTTATATTTATCTTTCAGACTGCAGGGAAAAGCAGCTCATATTTAAAATACTATATTTCATATTTTTTAAGTCGACCCCCCGGGCCCCCTTCCTTAAAATGCTGTCCCAGCAATTTTGTACATAGACTGTTTATTTATAATACATATATTTTGAATGTTGTGGCGTTTAAATATTAATTAGACTTTAAATCCAAATCCATGAGTTTTTAAAAGTTTGATTTTAGCCTAAATTTTCAAAATTACGGTATCTTGAGAAAGCACTTATTATTTTCAAGATTAAACACATGAAAAGTAGACACGCTGGCGTTTGTGACTTGAGGTGACTTGCCGGTTAAAGCAAGACTTGACTTGACAAAAGCTATGACTTGACTTGACTTGACTTGAGCCCATGACCGATTGACTTGGTGTTGGAAAGACAGAAGGGTTTTGTTGCCCCCTTGTGGCAACTAGCGGTAAACGCACTTTTCAGGTAGGCCACGCCACAGCCTCAGCCTTATTTTTAGTTCAGTTCTGCACGAGGCTCAGATGCAGCGACATCGGCAGCTCAAGTTGTGTGCGTTTTTGACCACAAGTAAGTCAACACAAGCCTTAGCTCGGTGGACAATTTATCTGTGTGTCAATATGTTGTTTGTGAATATTGTGTTCTTGGGTGCAGTGTTCTATTAACTTTATAATTTACTAAGTATGCTAGTATGCTATGCTAGAATGCTAAGCTAACAGTATTATTTAGAGACCCTTTGTTGTTTTATGTAAAGTAGGGCAATTGTAGTAATTATTGTTTTATCATTTCTTTGTAGACCACACACACAGAATCATCCATACCTGCTGCTGGATGTCTGAGCTTTGCTGCATTAAACCCAATTGAAACATACCTGCATCCCATCCTTGTGTTCTGACCGACACCCCGAGGCGAATACAAACATCTATGTATACAGTCCAAACGAGTTAAATTAAAGAGCTATCCAATATTTGGTCCTCCTTCGCCGGATTTGTATCCACCTCGGACGTGAGGATGCAGCAGCAGAATGCAAGTGGCATAGATTCTACACGGCCCAAACGGACCATCCAACCTCCTTCCTACCTCACTGACTACGACGTGAGCCAGTTCAGATCACGGCGGACGACTACAGTACAGCCCAGAAATGAAACTACAAGTCAGTTTGTGCCAGCTTCAAGAAGAGGTATTTACTCGCCTATATCATCAAGAGCCTCCAGTCCCATCAGTCAAGATGGCTGGTACTATACTATAGATCAGCTATCATCTTCTATGCTGGAAGAGAAGGATCCAGAGCCACCAGCAGGAGCAGCCGGTGGATTATTGTACTCTACACCTCATCAAAGACCGTTGCAGTCATCTCCCTCTCCTCAGTTACCACGTTTTCAGCAGCGTCTACTACCTGACATACAGTCAAGGCAGCCAGTAAACCTACCACCTCCTATCCCACCTAGACGCAATTCTTCTCAACGTGATACTGCACAAGTTTACAGCACTCAAGGTAATCAAAGGTCTCAAAGTGTATATCCTGCTTCCAACAACCCCTTTGCACAGGATGTGATGATTGACAGACTGGATAATCTGATGGCAGAGCTGACACTTCTAAAGCAGCAGGCATTAGTAGCCCCACCTCTTCCTCCCAGAGACAACAGCGCTGGGCGGCATGACTTCCTTTTACCTGTCAGTGTAGCTCCTTCCTATGGCTACAATGATCAGAAGAACAACCCTCAGAGTCAGGGGGATAACTATCTACCTCTATCTAGGCCAGACATCACTACCAGACACAGAGATTCCCCCAAGCAGCCTGACCAGCCCTACTTGTTTACACAAGAGAAGACCCAGGGGAGTTTGCTCGTTTAAAGATTGCTCTCAATAACTTGCTTCCTCCAGATAGTACAGAGCTATTCAAGTTTCAAATCCTAATGGACCATTTAAAGCTGGAGGACGCTCGCTTGATTGCAGATGCCTACCTAAACTCACCTACGCCGTATACAGACACTATTGCAGCTCTGTCTGAGAAGTTTGGCCAACCTCACCAATTAGCCCTTCAGAAAATCGCCAATGTCATGGATTCACCGGACATCAGATGCGGAGATACTGAAGCCTTTGAGAGGTTTGCATTGCAGATTAGAGCGTTGGTGGGCATGCTGCGGACCTTGGGCACAGAGGGAGAGATAGAGCTCAGATGCGGCTCTCACGTGTCACGCCTCCTTAGTAAACTACCCAGTGAGATGAGGGCGGAGTTCAGAAGACACATGTGCCGCCACTCTAGTGCCATTTACGACCTGCTTGAATTCTCTGATTGGCTACAGTTAGAGACATGGTGCCAAACAACAGATGGACAAAGGGGAAGCTATGCACAGAAAAAGAGAGCTCCCTCAAAGTCAGATCGTCATCGTGAGTCAAAGCCACTTCCTCGCTCTGCCACTATACTTCATGGTGCAGAAGAAGCCACGCCTACTCCGAAAACAGAGACTGTAAGCAGTTCACAGGCAACCAAGAAAAGTAAGAGCGCTCCTAAAGCTTACTGCCCCTACTGTGAAACTGAAGATCACTTCTTAAGTCAATGCGCCACCTTTAAATGCTTCGACAAGGCTCAAATGATTGATTGGATTAAGACCAATAAACGCTGTTGGCGTTGTGGAAGAGCGCACCAGGCCGCAAAGTGCAACTTAAAGAAGCCCTGCAGTACCTGCCAAGGTAAACATCTCCTCATACTGCATGATGTCAATACCAGAGAAGCAAAGGAAGGCACCTGCCTTGTCAGCTCAGCTACTGAGACTCTGTATATGGACAAGCCCTCTGACCCAACTCGTGTCCTCCTGAAAATAATCCGGGTGCTTCTACGACACGGGGACAAGACGTTGGACACATATGCAGTCCTCGATGATGGATCAGACCGGACGATGCTACTGTCGGCTGCAGCTCAGCAACTTGAGGTGACAGGAAGTCCGGAGGACATATCCCTCAGAACCATCAGGCAGGACATTCAAGTGCTGCACGGTGCATCAGTTTCATTCGAAATCTCATCCATATTCCAGCCAAAGAAATCCTACAAAATTACAAATGCATTCACTGCTCAGCGCCTTGGTCTAGCAGAACATTCTTATCCCATCGCTACCCTGAAGAAGAAATACAAACACCTGTCCAATCTGCCTCTACAAGCCTTCAGTCGTGTCTCACCATTGCTGTTAATTGGGGCTGACCACCCACACCTCCTGTGTCCCATCGAACGAGTGCGTCTTGGCCCTCCAGGTGGACCAGCCGCCATCCACACCCGATTAGGTTGGACATTGCAAGGGCCAGCGAGAATGCTGGAAACACAGCTACAACCTCAGCAGTGTCTCTTCACGTCACTCAGTCCTGAAGCCGCTGAACTCAAAAGAAATGTTGAGAAGCTCTGGCAGGTTGACATTCTTCCCTTTAGAAATGAGAAAGAGGTCACTAGATCACGTGAAGACACTGAAGCATTAAACCTGCTCCAAGCCAAGACTGAGAGGGTGGAAGTAAACGGGATACTAAGGTACGCAACGCCGTTGTTGAGAAAGAAGGACTCACCTGTTTTTCAGGCTCCCAAGGAAGCAGTGATGCCGAGTCTGAAAAGTATGGAGAGACGCTTGGCACGGGATCCTGACAAGGCTGTCGCTTACAGAGGAGAGATGGAGAAGCTCGAAACCTCAGGTGTTGTGGCAAAACTCAGTCCTGGTAATCAGTGTGACAGTGACGAGAGCTGGTTCCTGCCCCATCATATGGTCCAGCACAATGGGAAAAACAGAGTCGTTTTTAACTGCTCGTTCTGCTTCAAAGGACTCAACCTAAATGAGTGGCTGTTACCTGGACCTACTCTGAGCCCGTCTCTGGTTGGAGTGCTCCTGCGCTTCAGAGAACACAGCGTGGCCATCAGCGGGGACATCAAAGGAATGTACCATCAGGTACGCCTGTTACCCGAGGATAAACCTCTCCTGAGATTCCTCTGGCGCAGTGACAGAGACAAACCTCCAGACATCTATGAGTGGCAAGTTCTCCCGTTTGGGACCACTTGTAGTCCCTGCTGTGCTTCCTATGCTCTACAACAGCATGTATTCCAGCACAGCAAGCCTGAAGAAGATGTGCGATTCTCGGTTGAGCAATGCTTTTATGTGGATAACTGTCTGCAGAGCGTTCCATCAGTAGAACAGGCAAGGCAGCTGGTCGACAAACTCCGAGCCCTACTGTCCCACGGAGGATTTGAAATTCGCCAGTGGGCAAGTAACAAGCCGGAAGTCATCTCCCTCTTACCACCGGAAGCCCGATCTGACAAGCTGGATCTCTGGTTATCACATGACAAAGCTGAAGCCCTCGAGTCCACCCTGGGATTGAGCTGGCATTGTGACGCAGATACCCTTGGATACAAGCATCGGCCAATCACCTACGGCGAACCAACCATGCGAAACATATATCGCATTTTAGCAAGTCAGTATGATCCACTGGGATATATCCTGCCCTTTACTACCAGAGCAAAGATCATCGTCCAACAACTGTGGGCTAAGCACCGAGACTGGGACGACACACAGCTCCCTGAAGACCTGTTACAGTTGTGGTTATCTTGGGAAAGGGAGTTGGAGCAGCTACCAGAGGTTGCTTTGTCAAGATGCTACACAGCACCAAGTATGGACAGACCAGAAGTGACACAAGAAGTGCACATCTTTTGCGACGCTTCAGAGCGTGCATATGGCTCCGTAGCCTACCTACGCTCAACTGATGACAAAGGTACTGTACACTTGTCTTTTATCATCGGCAGATCCCGTGTTGCTCCTAAGAAACAGCTTTCTGTTCCAAGGCTGGAGTTGTGTGCGGCCCTCACCGGAGCTCAGTTGCTTAAGCTCCTCCAGAACGAGTTAACCCTCAAGATTCAGAGTTACACACTGTGGTCTGACTCTACCACAGTCCTGAGATGGCTTCACTCCACCTCCTGCCACTTCAAAGTCTTTGTAGGGACCAGAATCGCAGAAATCCAAGACCTTACAGAGCAAAGCACATGGAGGTATGTGGATACCTCTAGTAACCCAGCTGACGACCTTACTAGAGGGAAGACACTTGCAGAGCTTGTGCAGTCCAACCGTTGGAGCCAGGGTCCAGATTTTCTCCTCCTACCAGCAGACACGTGGCCTTCAAATCCTTCCCTCACAACCTCGGAGTCCCCTCAAGAAATGACAGAGTGTAAGCGATCTGCTATCTGTGGTATGGTCGTCTCTGACTCAGGCTCTTGTACCTCAGACCACTCTAAAGCTACCACCTGGCAAGAGCTGGTAGAAGCCAAAGCTAAGGAGCTCCATGGGGCGGCAGCGCAGCAAGACCCCTCACTACCTGCCATGCCACCTGCCAAGACATATAAACAAGCTGAACGACATCTCTTTCAGTCAATCCAAAGGGACAGCTTTGCAGAGGAATGCAACCTGCTCAAGTCTGGCAAGGCAATCCCAACTAATAGCCGCTTGTCGTGTCTTGCCCCACAATACGACAAAGATGTGGACCTGATCCGAGTAGGAGGCAGATTGCGTCGAGCCGAGAATATTGATGCAGCTGCTGCCCATCCTATAGTCCTTGATCCCGGCCATCCTTACACCAAGCTACTCATCAAAGATTTTGATGCCCGTCTCTGTCACCCTGGGCCTGAACGAGTATTTGCGGAACTTCGCCGTTCAGTTTGGATCTTGCGTGGACGTGAGGCTGTGAGACGCCATCAACATGGCTGCCTCGAGTGTAGGAGATGGAGAGCGAAAGTCGCTTCACAACAAATGGCTGACCTCCCTGAAGCTCGACTACAGCTGTTTAAGCCCGCCTTTTACTGCACCGGCATGGATTGTTTCGGGCCTTTCCTAGTCAAATTAGGACGTCGCCAAGAGAAACGCTGGGGAATACTCTTTAAGTGCCTCACGACTAGGGCTGTTCATATTGATCTCCTGTCTTCAATCGATACAGACTCCTTTTTGATGGCCTTCAGGAGATTCATCGCCCGTCGAGGTAAACCTGCAGAAGTGTATTCGGACCAGGGAACAAACTTCAAAGGGGGTGAAAGAGAAATCAGAGAAGCCTTTGCTCAAATGTCTTCTGGGTTACAAGACCAGCTGGCAAAGCAGCAGATTAGTTTCAGATTCAACCCGCCCGCAGCGCCACACTTCGGAGGCGTATGGGAAAGAGAAATAAGGTCCATCAAGACAGCCTTGTACACCACCATCGCCTCTCAGAGTGTCAAAGAGGAGGTGCTCAGAACTGTCTTGGTTGAGGTTGAGGGAATTCTGAATGCAAAGCCGCTGGGCTATGTTTCATCTGATGTATCCGATGCGGACCCTGTGACGCCTAACTACCTTCTTATGGGGCGGCCTGATAGCTCCTTACCGCAAGTAGTCTACCCCACTGGTGAAATGCGTGGCCGACGTAGTTGGAGACACTCACAAGTCCTGGCAGACCATTTTTGGTCAGCGTTTGTACGGAACTACTTACCCAACCTCCAGACCCGGAGTAAATGGAGAACCCCTGTGGAGAACATCAAAGAAGGAACTGTAGTTCTACTCGTGGATCCTCAGGTTCCTCGTGGGCAATGGAGAATCGGACAAGTGGTCAAAGTAATGCCCGGATCCGACGGCCTCATTAGGACCGCAGAGGTGAAGATTGAAGGCAAGACCTATGTGCGACCCATCGTAAGACTCATTGTCCTTCCAGAGATTAAGGACGAAGATGGACTAACCCTTCCTGATAAGTCTGCCTTTCCGTGATGTTTCCAATTTGCCCTACAAATTGGGGGGCGGCTTTGTTGGAAAGACAGAAGGGTTTTGTTGCCCCCTTGTGGCAACTAGCGGTAAACGCACTTTTCAGGTAGGCCACGCCACAGCCTCAGCCTTATTTTTAGTTCAGTTCTGCACGAGGCTCAGATGCAGCGACATCGGCAGCTCAAGTTGTGTGCGTTTTTGACCACAAGTAAGCCAACACAAGCCTTAGCTCGGTGGACAATTTACCTGTGTGTCAATATGTTGTTTGTGAATATTGTGTTCTTGGGTGCAGTGTTCTATTAACTTTATAATTTACTAAGTATGCTAGTATGCTATGCTAGAATGCTAAGCTAACAGTATTATTTAGAGACCCTTTGTTGTTTTATGTAAAGTAGGGCAATTGTAGTAATTATTGTTTTATCATTTCTTTGTAGACCACACACACAGAATCATCCATACCTGCTGCTGGATGTCTGAGCTTTGCTGCATTAAACCCAATTGAAACATACCTGCATCCCATCCTTGTGTTCTGACCGACACCCCGAGGCGAATACAAACATCTATGTATACAGTCCAAACGAGTTAAATTAAAGAGCTATCCAATACTTGGACTTACTTGAGACTTGGACCTTCACGACTTGGACTTGACTCGAGACTTGCATTTAGTGACTTACTCCCATATGTTCAATCTGGCATATGTTCAATCTGATGTGAAATAGTCTGTTTATAAACCGTCTATACGTTATGAAATGCTCCTCTGTGGAACATTCTGCACCATCTTTAGGCACTTTTAATGGACGGATTAATTTCCCTATTTTTGGGAAAATGATCTGCTAAACCAATACAAGAAGCCCATGCTTTTCAGAGCCCTTTAAATTAT
This sequence comes from Gobius niger, assembly GCF_951799975.1. Taxonomy (NCBI): domain Eukaryota; kingdom Metazoa; phylum Chordata; class Actinopteri; order Gobiiformes; family Gobiidae; genus Gobius; species Gobius niger. Next base: position 4,054,760 of record NC_136853.1, on the reverse strand, counting down.
TCTAGTCTTCATTCTAAAAAAAAAACGCTTAGTCCTTGTTTTTATTTGGTTTAGACCAGGTTCAGACTGAGTTTAGTCTTGGTTCAAATCAAATTGCTTTAGTATAGCCCAAAAATGTCATAACAGCAGTTTCTTTACAAACAGTAACAGTTGGGCAACAGATAAACAAATGGAGAACTTTACATGTGGGACTTCATGGTTCATAAACACCAAAGGGCTGTGCGTTTAAAGGCAGCTTTCCTCCATATCTGTGGTTTGCAAATGAGAGGCTTCAAGTCTCTCCTGATAGGAAAATGTTGCATCTCTCTTATCATTTGAAAACTAATTTAGTTTTGCTTCGCTGTTAAACACTGTGTAATTTGAAGGCGGCACTTCCGAGTCTCTGTAGCCCACACAGATGTAGTAACAGAGTTCAGCGAGTCCTGGTGAATGGAAAAATATCACACGCCCAACACCGGGTCTCCGCAGGGGTGTGTGCTGCCACCTCCGCTTTTCATGTTATATACTGACAGTTGCAGAAGCCCGAATGAACAAACGTATTTTGTCCAATTCTCCGATGATACTGTCGTCTGGCCTGGCTCTTTCTCTCACCTGCTGCGACGATCATTTCTTAGACCTACAGTGGGAACCATATGTTTATATACACTTCAAAAAAAGACACATTTGCATTTTTCAATCTTTGCCAATTTTGAATTAAAAAAATATTTCTATTTGTCAAATTCCAGAAGAATGAGAGATATAATTTTCTGCACATTTTTTTTATTACTTTTTACAAAACCAAAAGTTACATACATTAAGCTTCCTATATCTTTTAAACAGTTAAAGCCCAGATGATGATGTCATGACCTTGGAAGCACAAGTCTGGTTCATCCTTTGGTGTAATTTAAACACACCTGAACAATGAAGTAAATGTCCAGTCATCACACAGATCAGAGAGGAGGCGGGTTCTGTGTCAGAGATGAACGTGCTGTGTCTGAAATGTGAAGATCAACCCAAGAACAAAAGACCTGGTGAAGATGCTGAACCTGGTCAGAGTTTGTCATTATCCAGAGTGAAACAAGTCCTGACATGGGCTGAGAGGGAACTCTGCAGGAAGAAGCTCTGACTCCAAAAGAAACATCAGAAAAGCCAGTTTGGGTTTGCAAATAAAAAAAGTATAAAGACGGAAAAAGAATATCTTTTTTTGGCCATAATGATCATCGTCATGTTTGGAGGAAAAAGCCTGAGAACACCATCCTAATCCCAATCCCAACTGTGAAATACGGGGGGGCAGCATCATGCTGTGGGGCTGTTTTGCTGTGGGAGGGACTGGTGCACTTCACAAAATAGACGACATCATGAAGAAAGAACTCTATGTGGAAATATTGGAGCAACATCTCAAGAGCAGGAAGTTAAAGCTTGGGGCAGATGGGTTTTCCAAATGGACAATGACCCAAAGCTGCCAAACAAAGTGGCTTTAGGAAAACAAAGTCAATGTTTTGAAGTGGTCCTCACAAAGACCTGATCTCAGTCCAGTTAAAAATGTGTGGGCAGAGCTGAAAAGGTGCAAATTGTTGAGAGTTACAAGTACAAGTACTGCTCCTACATAGAAAGTCTTCTCACGTTTTCTTTCGTCTGTTGGTTTGGTTTGGTTGTCTATCTGTGAGACACAAAACAACGTGAACAGAGTTGTTAATAATGTGTGTTCCAAAATCATTGGTGCCCGACAGAGAGACCTGACCTCGCTCTGGAAGAGTCAGGCTGGTCATAGACTTAGATCATATCGTCCTGACTGCCCCCAGGTCGGTGTTTTTAACGGCCTGTGATCAGAAAACAAATCACTCTTCGAACTCCTTTATCCCTTCTGTTATGAGCTTCTGAAATTCAAACTTTTGTGTACTGTAAATGCTCTGTTGTGTGTACACGGCCCGGTCGCTGCAAAGATCTGCCCGTCACAGGATTAATACCGTTTTCTGATTCTGAATGTACTCACCCACACTCTCCAAAGTCCACTCTAAGAATTCATCCATTCCCATTGTTTCCTTGTCCTCAGTGGTTTGCAGAAAGGGTCTGGACAGCACCACACTGGCCATACACGAGCAGGAAATCTACTGCAAATCCTGCTACGGCAAGAAGTACGGGCCAAAAGGCTACGGCTACGGGCAGGGCGCGGGGACGCTCAACATGGACCGGGGGGAGCGGCTGGGCATCAAGCAGCCACAGTGAGTAACGCTAACCACTCGTCCTGATTCTCTCCTGAGTTTTGACTGTGTGTCTGTGAGGAAAGTGTGTTTTTATTGTGCTTACGGAGAGTAACTCCAGCTCCGTGGCCCCTGAATGAGGCCCTTTGTATCATGAACTCGGGCCCCTGGAGTTACACAAGGGCCTCTTTCATAACAATCACCACCTGACCACGGGGGCAAGTGTGAGGCTCATACCAGGACACGGGCGTTTGGTCCATTTTAGGCCAGATTTAGTCCTGGCTAGTGATCGGTTAGTGATCTGGACCTTCCTGTGTGGAGGTGTTCCCTTTCCTCTACAACAAAAAACATGCACAATAGGGTTCAGCGACATGCAATGTACAAAAGGCATTATGGTGATACTTTTCAAGACCGGTGATGACAAGATGAGAAATAAAATATGTTATTTTGTGGTCACTTAATTTACCATTTTGAAATAAGTTAAAGGGATGTTTCAGGATTTGACATAGGGCCTCATTTCCTAGTTATCCAGAGTGTTGCTGATTTCTGGAGATATTTTTTTTGTAATTCATGCAGTTCTTATGTTTGAAGAGTTTCGTGGCGCAAGGCTAGTTCAAGGCTAGCACATGTCTATGGTATCAGCTAGCCTGCATTAAAAACTGACCCGCTCCACAGAGCACCTGAGGCAAATCACTTATAACACCAGACTAACCATATAAATGTCTGTGTCCATAGAATCATTTTTGGAATATAACTGACCTGCATCACATGAATGATCGCATTTTGAGGGACTATTTTCTAGCAGATCACTCCGCCGCTGCCTAGCTCATACAACCACGAAGCTGATGCTGCTCAAATATAAGTTATTTTAAATGCAAAATGGTTAAAATTATTCTATCGACACAGACATTGATATGGTTAGTCTGGCGTTATAAGTGATTTGCCTCAGGTGCTCTGTGGAGCGGGTGTTTTTAATGCAGGCTAGCTGATACCATAGAAATGCGCTAGCCTTGCATTAGCCTAGCGCCACGAAACTCTTCAAATATAAGAACTGCGTGAATTACAAAAAAAAAACATCTCCAGAAATCAGCAACACTCTGGGTAACTAGGAAATGAGGCCCTATGTCAAAAATCCTGAAATATCCCTTTAAAGGAACAGGCCACAGTTTTTCCATACTGAAATATGTTCTTGCCTGAGCTTAGACGAGTTGACGTGTACCCGTCTGGTCTTTGTGCGTGCCCTCTTGTTGCCAATTGTTAGCATTTGGCCTCTCCCAGTATATTCCTTTAGCTCCAAATGGGGGTGAAGTTAGAAGTGACCAAGCTCTTCCACGGGCACAAAGACCCAACAGGTACGCATCAACTCCCCTAAGCTCAGGTAAGAACATATCTCAGAATGGAAAAACTGTGGCCTGTTACGTTAAGTTATAGGCTACTTTATTGTCTTGATTATGTCTCCAGGAGAGCAACCCTTTAGCTTGCCTCTTTTTACACAACCTCAACAACTCAAACCATTAATAAATGTATGTTGTGTTTGTCCTTCTCTCCCATCAAAACAAACAAAAAGTCTCACAACCAAGGATCGACTTTTGCATCATGATTTAGGATTGGTTTTGCTAATTGGCAGTAAACATTTCCTCTCCCTCTCTCCACCAGCCCCGAGTTTTAAAACCATGATGCAAACTGTGAGATCAGCCTTATTTCTATCTAATGATAAAACCACACGAGCACAAGTTCTATTTCACTGCCTGTAGCCGCGCTCTAACAGGCTGTGAGTGCCAGTCGGTGAAATCAAAACACATCCGAGCTGCAGAGTTCAGCCACGGGGCGCTCGCCACGGGAGGCTGCACGGGCGCTAATGAGGACGTGACTGCGGAGGCCAGAGAGACGCCGTTTAGGATTCATGTATTCACTGTTTGTTTGTGTTTCCCTCCAGGGCCCAGTCGCACAAGCCCACCACGAACCCAAACCCCTCGAAGTTTGCTCAGAAGTTCGGAGGTTCGGACAAGTGCGCCCGGTGTGGAGACTCTGTGTTCGCGGCCGAGAAGATCATGGGAGCAGGAAAGGTACGTCCAGAGCTCCACTGGATAAGTCATGTGTTGAAAGTGAAATTTGCATATCTTTCACAATTTTTGTATAATCTCGAAGATATTATTCATTATTAAATGCTGTGGAGCAGGGGGGCCAAACATTTTGTCTCCGAGGGCCAAAATGAAAAGTGCCTGTGGGTCGTGGGCCGAACACGGCGAAGCGTGAAACACATATAACTTCAAATAATAAGACCGTAAATGCTCTAATATAGGCTGGGGCCTTTATTTACTCAAGGGCATCTAGGACCAGGCCTTTATTGGAACCAGGCCACAATTAGAGACAGGCCTTTATTTCTATTTGAGCAAAACGGACGACCAGGAAAATGAAGAAAAACGAGATTTGTGTCCATTTGCACCTAAAATATTAGGTTAATTTATTAATGAACATTTCAAACCCTCTCCCAGCGGCTGGAACATTGACGCCTTTTATTTTGTCGGGACAACAGGAAGTGTTCCGTTGCTGTTAGCGGAGCTTTGACATCAGTGTCACTGCAGGTTTCTGTTTCGTTTTTACCGCGGACCGGATTATTTGTTGTTATCTTGTGTAAAAGGTGAGTTTAGACGGAGCGTTTGTGTTTGTGATCGATCATGAGACTGACCCGAGAGAAGACGAGACGCTCGTGCTGATCGGAGGAGTTATTTTGAGGCGTGGGACTGACCTGCACACGGAGCAGCTGGACGTGCTTTGAAGACACGATGGTGACTTTATTAAAACCCTGGAGGGTCACACAACATTTGTTGCCCTGTTTCCAAATATAGTCACAGGAGGTTTCAAAAGTGGCTAAATCCGTGTCAAAGTTACGCTCGGATCAGCTCCTCTGCAGCGTCCCCCTCGGCCCGGGTTCCCGTTTGTTTACTTCCTGCACGTGAGTTATCATTTACAAATTCCTAACATGGGGAATATTTCTACCGCTATAGTTTCTAATAAAAGCCCCGGCCTGTTTTAGAGACCGGCTTTAATTTGCCTACGCCAGCCGCGAACTGTTAGAGACCCGTTAGAGACCCGGCCGCTAATGGAATACAGGCCAGTATTAGAGAATTTACGGTGGTTACTTCATTGTATTTTTCTGTATATATTTGCATTTGATTCTATCTATGCAAATAACACGATACATTAAAATAAATGTTAACTCTGGCAAAATCCTAGTTTTAGTCGAAAAAAATCAACTATTGTAGCAATATAGAGCAAAAAACAAACACCTGTATCTGCAGCACCTACAGTGACTTTACCTCATTCATTTGTTAACTCGAAGAAAATGCTACATTTGATTATTTTGAAAGTCTCAGTTCAGCATACATACATACAAGTCAGTTTTTAACATGAACCTTTGTTGACGTCAACAGCCTTAACAATGAAAGTTGGAAAACTGGGAAAGTTGATGCTACAACACTCTGTGATTGATAATCACCAAGACACCACAACAGTGTTTCCTTACCTTTGTCAAAGGAGTGAAACAGCGCCCACAATTTTGACGCTGGTGGCCAAAAAGTGTATTGCATCCATATTTACCATTGAGAATGAATGGGAGACAGTTAGTATTAGCGATGCAAAAGTAGGTCACTACTTCTGTTTATTGGCTGCAACTCGCCCTAAATGATAATAATTTTCCTCCTGAGAGGAGATCGAAGCAGCTGGACCTCTGATCTCTCCTACACCGTCAACATTCCCCCCTGAAGGTCACGTCACGGAGATAAACCAGATACGGACCGAGGCTTTTGCTACTATATTTACAAACACTCATTCACATCATTAATTCCCTTTCTCCCCTACCCAAGAAAAGACTCCAGCTCCGCACAGGTGCACTGTGTATTCTCATGTCTTGATGTTTCTGTATATGTGCTGTGCTTTAAAGGGACTATACGGAGTTTAAAGTATTTTCCTCCCCCTACATGTTTCTCCATGTCCTAATGTGTAGAATGAGCTCAGACCTGTTCACCACAACTGCCTCTAAAATCCTGCACTGTCACTCAAAACGTGTTCATTCATTAATATTAGTATACAGCAGAGGGGGGATTTTAACGTGTTCATTTCGATTAATTAATTACAAAGATTTTTTTTTTTTAATTAACGTATTTCCCCCGATTTCCCCCAAAGCAAGAACTCCCGAGTTTGGCTTTACCCAAATTTAAAGCTTCTTAACTTAAAGCCTATTGGTTGTTTTCAGGTTCTAGAATGTGATGATGTCACAGGATCCAGTGGGGGGAGGAGCCAGTTTTCGTATCTAAGAAGAAAATGTATGAATTACAAAAATGATTAATATCAGTCAGTGATCTCTCTGTGTAAGACCAAAAATGTCCTCAAAAACAAAATAATTTTACCTCTATATAATATTATAGGCCTTTAGAACTTCATTTGAAAGTACATGTGTAGAACAGAAAATACGGTGTGTAATAAACTCTGTAACATTACTGTGTACTACTGAGTGCTGCAGTCGAGCTTTCTGACCTCAAAATGAAAGCTTTGGGGATGAAAAGATGAAACTTGAATCGGGTCAGTTGTTCGTCTTTTTTCAGCCGTGAAACTTAATCCACAAGAATGTGCTCCAGAAACTCTGCTTTTGTCAATCAACAATACAAAACTGTAGCTAACCGTACAGCTGTATGTGATTACTCATGTATTCATTACTCATGTATTCATTACTCATGTATTCATTACTCATGTATTCATTACTCATGTATTCATTACTCATGTATTCATTACTCATGTATTCAGTTCTGTTGCATTTGTTTTATTATTATTATATTTTATCACAACTCACGCAGAGAATCAAGACAAGACAAACAATACTTTATACACAGAGCCTTGTCAAAATATACACTGAAAAACGTTTTTTGTTGAACCAATTGGTAAAACACAGTAGAATTAAGTAGATTTTTATGCAAATGTTGCATTAGATTGTAGCAATATTTTGAATGGGAAAAGAGCTTAACATTAAGTTCCTTTTTTATCTGTTCCTTTTTAGGTAAAGCAGCCAGTATCTAAACATTAAGTTGATTTTATGTTCCTTTTTAAGTTGAGGTAAAGCAGCCAGTATCTAAACACTAAGTTGATTTTATGTTCCTTTTAAGTTGGAGTAAAGCAGCCAGTATCTAAACACTAAGTTGATTTTATGTTCCTTTTAAGTTGATGTAAAGCAGCCAGTATCTAAACACTAACTTGATTGTATGTTTCCTTTTTAAGTTGAGGTAAAGCAGCCAGTATCTAAACACTAAGTTGATTTTATGTTCCTTTTAAGTTGGATTAAAGCAGCCAGTATATAAACATTAAGTATATTTTATGTTCCTTTTAAGTTGATGTAAAGCAGCCAGTATCTAAACACTAAGTTGATTTTATGTTTCCTTTTTAAGTTGGAGTAAAGCAGCCAGTATCTAAACACTAAGTTGATTTTATGTTTCCTTTTTAAGTTGGAGTAAAGCAGCCCTAACCCTAAATATTAAGTTGTTTTTCTTATTGTCTTTAAATTTGACTAAAGTTCCAATTGGATTAAATCAAATCAAATCATTATTTAAATCAAATTTTACTTTAAATTATCAGGCTGTTAAACATTAAAAGATAAGTTCAATATACTTCATGTAATTGTGTCGCCAGTTAAAGTATTTTTTTTAAAATAGGTTCTCAGTCGTACAGGGATTATCCATCATAGTGAAGATTAAATATCATCGACTGGACTGGGTTGATCGTGTTGAGAGTCTTACATAGAGTTCCAGCTTTGGCGTATACGGCAAAACCAGGGTTAACTCTAAATTTACCCCACGAATGCTGTAATCCAGGTTCGTAGTTCCCTCAGGTCCTGGTGGTCCTTTGAAAGCCAAAGATGATGTGAAAGGTTTGAGATTCCCGACCAGAGAGAGGCCAAGACCTCCGGCCTGGTTCTCCTGCTGCCCAAGATCCACTATTTCATGGTAGAACTTGTCTTGTGTTGGTGAAGTTTGGTGACATTGATGGACTGGCATGAAACGTGATCGGTCTGGATTTTGCACAGCTCGGAAGCTCGACTCGGTCTCTTGGAAGTCTGAACAAAGTCGCGTTTGCTTTGCGGATCTGACTCGCTCGCTGTGGGATACACCGACTTTACGGAAAGGGGGATCATGTTTAGACGGAGAAACTGGACTGTGCGTGAACAAAACCCCTGATCCAGAAATACTCACAGACGATAGTTACTCTAACCTTTCCCCTGCATGGAGCGACGCACAGTCAGAGATTCAAAGACTGTCCAGTATTTACAGTCCTCAGTTCGTCGATAGGAAAAGTATCCATGGAAATAGGAGTTGCTGTGTCTTCTCCATTTGGCGCTAATTTGACTGCGTTTAAATTTATGGTCTATAAAGTTTCAGCTTCCTGTTGCTGAGCCATGATGTCATCCAGCGGTGAATGTGTTTTGCAAATTTAGAGTTTTACTGGATACAGCGAAACGAAATGAATAGTCTGCTCCGTCTGACGCTCTGCTCACCATCAGAGAACTTCATAAGTTCGCTGCATCGATGGGGGAGAGCGGGTGGATATTTATTAGCTTTACTGCCACGGCTTTAAACATTTTAAAAATATACTATATGCACACTCTCTAGAACCATCATACCTCTAAACCACAAGGCTTTAATATTCAATTAGGGCCCGACCGATATGGATTTTCGGGGTCCGAAACCAATACTGTATGAAGGGCTTTGGCATGGCCGATGTTTTTTTTTGTTTTAAATTGCCAATAGTTTACATTTATTAGATTTCAATCATATCTAATAAAAGTCGACTGATGTGGGTTTTTTCTTAGGCCGATGTTGATATGCACAGCTGATAATTTTGGAAAATGTCTCGTCCATAATTCTATGTATGAAGCTTCTAAACAGTGTTGAACTGTGACAGCAGGGGGCGCTGAATATTCATGTTTAGTAGGCTTGTGAAAACAACAAAAAAACATCTCTGGGCCCGATCTTGTGCATCAAAACGGAGACGATAGCGTGACATTTTGCGCTCAGTAGGAGCGCACTTTGTGATCTTGCCACTCCAGACTTAGCGCATTTAAGTGGGTGGAGACACAGATTTTCCTCCAACCAGATCGCCTCCGCGTCCAGGAGAGTGGTTGTGTGGGAGTGTGGGGTGAACATGTGCTTTTGTTTTGCTTCGCGTTCACGCAAAGCGCCGGCCGATCCGCGCCACAGCGGACGCTGTAGCTCTTTTTCTCTCGAGACGTGAACATGGTTTAGCTCACGATGGGGTAAATAAAGTTTTTAGTTTGACCTGTGAGAGCCTAAGGCTTAAGAAAGAACGCATGACAGCGCAATGTAAACCAGGAAGTGAATGTCAGCCGTGTTGTGACGCCCCCTCACAGGTGGCGGAGGCCAATGGCACATATAGCGCCGCCACTCGGAAAATAATTCGCCAGGAGCCAGCGCCGCCCCGTGCGCCGCCACAAGATCTGGCCCTCTGTCTCTTATGGTTCCGAAATTATACATGCCTTTCAGTCATGCGACTTTTGTTGGTATGGCGGCTATTTTGAATACTGAAGTAGAATTATGCAGTACTACAACATGTAATAGTATCTCTACTCAGGATGAAAATGAAAGATGACTGATTGACAGTGGCATTTTAAGATAAGATAAGATTAAGATAAGATAAGATTTTATGTACTCGTAATCATTGCTCAAGAAGATAACAGTAAAAACACGGCCCCAGAGACGCACGTTTATGTGAAGAAACCAGTGTTTAAGCTGCTCAAGATGTTAGCATGCTACCGGTTAGCATTTAGCTTCAACAGCTCAGCTCTGACCTCTCCAAGAGAAAGCCACACTCCAAACATGTAGCCTTAGATCCAACATGTGACAGAGGTCTGAGCTGTTACTGTAGTATTTCCTCAGTGTTCATAGACAGTTGGATAACAGTTGCTAACTGGTTGCATGCTAACATCTTGAGCAGCTTAAACACTGACTCAGACTGAGACAAACTGTAATAATCACAGAGCAAGGTTTTCTGTTGTCAGTTGTCTTTCATCCTGAGTAGAGATATTGTTACATGTTGTAGTACTGCATAATGCTACTTTGGTATTCAAAATGGCCGCCGGAATGATCTGATGTCACATGAAATATATAAAACAGGTGGACAAACCGCGATGTCAGTTCCCCTGAGGCTTATCTTAAAGTAGAGCTCTTTCCATTGCAAAAAAATTAAAAAGACTCATCAGTCACTTCTTTAGAGTCGAGTTCTTCACCAAAACATGTATACCAGGTGTTAGGATGAAAAGGCTCAGGATACCAATGTCTTAACGCTCCCCAGTCGGCCATTTTAAATGTTTTCACCTCCTGCCAAAGAAACATGGCACTTCATGTGCTCTGGTAAAGACGATCCGGAAAATTAGACAGTGGCTCTGTGTTCACCTGTTGTTTGTTCATTTCTTTGTTTGTAGCCGTGGCATAAGAACTGCTTCCGATGTGCCAAATGTGGGAAGAGCCTGGAGTCGACCACACAGACGGAGAAGGAGGGAGAGATTTACTGCAAAGGTGGGTCAGAACCAGAGGTCTCAGTAATAAAGTACTGACTCTGAGTAATAAATTACTTGGACTTTTTGATGTTTTGTTCTTTACCTGAGAAATATTTTGTTGAGAACTTTGTACTTTTCCTTGACTATATTTCAACAAAGTAAAAAGTCAATGTTTGGTTAATTTTAAAAGTCAAATAATACACACTCCAGAACAGTAGGTGGCGCTGTGCAGACGTACGGTCAAATGCCATTGACTCACAACAAGGAAGAAATGTTTGTCAAATGTTTGAAGCAGCTGAAGCCACAACTGTTAGCGGCTACACAGTCAGAGATTAGCATTAGTGGCTAGCACGGGCAGAGTTTAACATTAGTGGCTAACACAGTCAGAGTTTAGCATTAGCTGCTAACACAGTCAGAGTTTAGCAGTAGCGGCTAACACAGTCAGAGTTTAGCAGTAGCGGCTAACACAGTCAGAGTTTAGCATTAGCGGCTAACACAGTCAGAGTTTAGCATTAGTGGCTAACACAGTCAGAGTTTAACATTAGTGGCTAACACAGTCAGAGTTTAGCAGTAGCGGCTAACACAGTCAGAGTTTAGCAGTAGCGGCTAACACAGTCAGAGTTTAACATTAGTGGCTAACACAGTCAGAGTTTAACATTAGTGGCTAACACAGTCAGAGTTTAGCATTAGCTGCTAACACAGTCAGAGTTTAGCAGTAGCGGCTAACACAGTCAGAGTTTAGCATTAGCGGCTAACACAGTCAGAGTTTAGCATTAGCTGCTAGCACAGTCAGAGTTTAGCAGTAGCGGCTAACACAGTCAGAGTTTAGCATTAGCGGCTAACACAGTCAGAGTTTAGCAGTAGCGGCTAGCACGTCAGAGTTTAGCATTAGCGGCTAACACAGTCAGAGTTTAGCAGTAGCGGCTAACACAGTCAGAGTTTAGCATTAGTGGCTAGCACGTCAGACTTTAGCATTAGCGGCTAACACAGTCAGAGTTTAGCATTAGTGGCTAGCACGGGCAGAGTTTAGCATTAGCAGCTAACACAGTCAGAGTTTAGCATTAGTGGCTAGCACGGGCAGAGTTTAACATTAGTGGCTAACACAGTCAGAGTTTAGCAGTAGCGGCTAACGCAGTCAGAGTTTAGCAGTAGCGGCTAACACAGTGAGAGTTTAGCATTAGCGGCTAACACAGTGAGAGTTTAGCATTAGCGGCTAACACAGTCAGAGTTTAGCAGTAGCGGCTAACACAGTCAGAGTTTAGCAGTAGCGGCTAACACAGTCAGAGTTTAGCATTAGCAGCTAACACAGTCAGAGTTTAGCATTAGTGGCTAGCACGGGCAGAGTTTAACATTAGTGGCTAACACAGTCAGAGTTTAGCAGTAGCGGCTAACACAGTCAGAGTTTAACAGTAGCGGCTAACACAGTCAGAGTTTAGCAGTAGCGGCTAGCGGCTCAGAGTTTAGCATTAGCGGCTAACACAGTCAGAGTTTAGCAGTAGCGGCTAACACAGTCAGAGTTTAGCATTAGCGGCTAACACAGTCAGAGTTTAGCAGTAGCGGCTACACAGTCAGAGTTTAGCAGTAGCGGCTAGCACGTCAGAGTTTAGCATTAGCGGCTAACACAGTCAGAGTTTAGCATTAGCGGCTAACACAGTCAGAGTTTAACATTAGCGGCTAACACGGTTAGAGTTTAACATTAGCGGCTAACACAGTCAGAGTTTAGCAGTAGCGGCTAGTGCGACAGAGTTTAGCATTAGCGGCTAAAACAGTCAGAGTTTAGCATTAGCGGCTAACACAGTCAGAGTTTAACATTAGCAGCTAACACAGTTAGAGTTTAACATTAGCGGCTAACACAGTCAGAGTTTAGCAGTAGCGGCTAGTGCGACAGAGTTTAGCATTAGCGGCTAAAACAGTCAGATTTTAGCAATAGCGGCTAGCACGTCAGAGTTTAGCAGTAGCGGCTAGCACAGTCAGAGTTTAGCAGTAGCGGCTACACAGTCAGAGTTTAGCAGTAGCGGCTACACAGTCAAAGTTAAGCATTAGTGGCTAACACAGAGTTTAATTTTAGCTGCTAACACAGTCAGAGTTTAACACAGTCAGAGTTTAGCATTAGCGGCTACACAGTCAGAGTTTAGCATTAGCTGCTAACACAGTCAGAGTTTAATTTTAGCTGCTAACACAGTCAGAGTTTAGCATTAGCAGCTAACGCAGTCAGAGTTTAGCATTAGCGGCTAACACAGTCAAAGTTTAGCATTAGCGGCTAACACAGTCAAAGTTTAGCATTAGCGGCTAACACAGTCAAAGTTTAGCATTAGCAGAGCAGGGTTCACTACTGAAAAAACAAATTCCAAAAGACAGAGCTGAAAAAAGTAATTATATGAAACAGCTACTTTTACTTATATTGGAGCAACATTTTATCAGTAGCATCTGTGCTTTTACTCAAGTAATGAAAACGTCTCTGACCACCTTTAACTAAAGACGTGTGTGTGTCTGACCAGGCCAGGATTGTCACTTCCTTTGTCTGTGTAACTACAGTACTGTGTAACTCCGGTCACAGTAAACACTCTTCTCTCATCCACAGCCTGTTACGCCAAGAACTTCGGCCCTAAAGGATTTGGATACGGCCAAGGAGCCGGCGCTTTGGTCCACGCTCAGTGACGTCGTCCCGAGAAATCTCCTTTTTATTCCAATTAAACATGGACTTTCCCTTGTTTTCTTTCTGCATTTGTTTCAATGTGTCCCTGACATGAAAAACAGACCTGGGGTTTTGTTTTCCTCACGTTTCTGAGTAAGCGTTGTGTGAACTCTCGGGCTGAAACAAAAAATCGACTTTGTAAACTACTTTGTTTAGATCTGTAGTGTTTTGTACATTGTAAATAATAAACATGATCTGACAATTATCCAATCAGAAAGCTGAAAGAGCTCCACTTTTATTGTTTATTATTTATTGTGTTTATTTTTTTTAATTCATGCAGTCCTTATATTTGAAGAGTTTAGTGGTGCTAGGCTAATGGTAGGCTAGTGCATGTCTATGGTAACTAGTAGCCTGCATTAAAACCAATCCACAATGCACCTGAGGCAAATTACTTATAACACCAGACCATGTAAATGTCTGTGTCGACTGAATACTATTTTAAATATAACCATTTTGCATTTAAAAGAACTTATATTTGAGCAGCATCAGCTTCCTGGTTGTAGCTACGCAGCGGCGGAGTGATCTGCTCGGTAACCGGATCTACAGTTGTTTGTTTACCTGCGGCCGCATCACTACACGTGGAATTCACAAAGGAGCTTTCTACAAATCAGATTAATCCTGTTACTAACGGAGGCGCAGATTAAGTCCGATTTTTTCCACAAAAACACAGCGCTTTGTTCACGGACACACTCCTGAGAAGGAAGAACTCGGGGCAGGGAGGTGCGTGGGGAACATGGCCACGGAGGCGCTGCTCATTATTCCAATGAGGAGGTTCTTCATTTGCTGCAGACGCAATCAGCCACATCTGAAACACTTATCACCCCCTCAGGCCTAAACCTTTACAATGTGAACGAGAGAATTATAATGATCATATGGAGATGCAAATACGGCCAGAAAAAGAGGAGGGATTGTGAGTGAACTATGAGAGTTTGGCCTCATATAAGAAAAAAAGACAAAAGAAACACAACTCATTTTGATGCTCGTAAAGCATTTTATTCGTGCAAGAGGTGGAGTCACTTGATGGAAACATGTCAGATCCTTCAGTGGGACTCCATCCAGAGGTCCTCAGATTAGCCTGGTCTTGGCCTGAGATTGGTGCCGTCTCCTATGACTCCCCTTCACAAACACAGAGAATCACAGTGTTAGCAGAGTCAGAGTGACAGGTCAACAGTGCAGCTTTAGTGTCTGACTGTAAGTGAATAAGATGAGTCAAGTATTCAGGCAATATTACCCAGCATCCAGCGCCGGCTCCGGCCCGGACGCAAAGGCCTCTGGTTCTGGCTGAGGCTCAGGACCGGACGCCTCCGGGTGTGGTTCCGCCTGAACTGCTCAAGACACAAAACACACTTTTATTGATCTCGTACGGTGACTTAGTCCAACACCTTTGACTAAAACGAGGTCGAGCCGTTTCCCCAAAGTGTGAGCGTCGCAGTCGCCCGAGACAAAGGAATCCGTCATGTTTGAGAAAATGTGTTTACCTGAAATCACCAAGAAAACGGCCATCACTGAAAACACAAGGGAAGAGGTCAATATGAAGCAAGAACAACAAACTCAAAGACATGGGCTTTTTCATGGTCCACGAGGTCTCAAACATCACCATATACTCACGGGCCAAGGCGCTGATCTTGAGGGAAGTCATCTGGTCAGAGTTTGAAGCACAGACCGAGTGGAGAGCGGCCGGTGTTCACGGCTTTTATCCGTCTGTGGAGGGGCCTCTCTGTTTGGCAAAGGCTGGAACCAGGATGCCCCAGGACAAGCTTCAGTTTACCTCTGACAGGTTGTTCCAGACAGTGTGTCTTGTTCAAATGTGAGACAGACAAATATTTATTAAAGAGTTGTTTAAAATGCAAATCTTTTGAACGTGATACAGACGGAGCTGTTCTCAGGAGGATTATTAACATATTTATCACACCAATAAAGTCGAGCCAGAATCAGGTCCATGTGGACGTTTATCAAAGCACTTCAGTAGAAGCAAAAAGTTAGCATATGTATAATGAAGCTAATGTAGCTTCCTGGTTAGCATTGTGTCAATCGTGTCTGTGTGAATATACTGACTGAAATAGACTAACCTAAATTGTGTTTTACTTTGTTTATTCCAGTTGTGTCATACTGAGCTCCATTAGTGCTTCTCTTAACACCCACCTTAAACAAAAAGAAAAGTGCATCAAAACAGCAACAAAAGTGAGGATGAAAACGCCACAACAAAGCAATAAAAACGTGACGAAAACACGATAAAAACATTGTTAAAAAAGCAACAATTCAAGCGGATAAAGCGGAAGAAAATGTATGGACGTTAACGTGAACAATTATCCAAGTATAACCAAGTGCATTTAAGTTTTACCCAATTCTAAAAAGTCACAGCCTATAGTGAAACTAAATTGGCACCAATTATCAACTATCATAGCAGCATCTTACTGCAACCTGTATTTTCAGGTCTGGACCTTTATTTTGAAATGTTTGCACAAACATTCATGGACGCTTTTCAATAGCTTCTCATTTTCACTGTCGTGGCACTAAATTGGCCGTTGCCAATTATCACGATTCTTCTGTTTTGACTGCATTGACCAACAGGCCGGTGCGACCCCTCCTTTCAAAGACCTACAAAACTTTTTACTTCATTTTTGTTATATAAAAAAATATAAACTGAAAGAGTCGACTAATTTAGACCTTCTTTGTCACAAGAAATACTTTTCTACGACGTTTCTCACAGTTATTGATCCATAACTGATCCATACGCAAATTATTATCATTATTCTTTTCACTTCATTTTTATGAGTCGACAAAAATATCTGGAGATTTTAGTTTCATTAACGGCTTTTAATTTAGTTTTATTCTATTTTTAGTCAATAGACTTATTTTAGTGGATCAGTTTTTCACTGATGGCTCCAACATGATAAGTCTAAAAACCAAAGATAGAACGTTTAATCTTCTTATTTCAAAGTCATGTAAGTTTATAAAAGATTATTGAAAATGGCTGGTTTTTGTTTGTACTTTTACCTTAACCTTCGTCGCTGCTCACACACTGTTCTTTGTGTTTCCATCCACAGTGACCTTTGAACCAGGAAGTGCGTCCTGGAGGCGACTCTCTGATATTTACTGCAGGCGTTTGGCTCCGGGCGGCTCCGGCCCACATTGTCATCACATGTTTTTATGTTTCCACACCTCAAACCCCTGAAACGTCAGCTGGTGCAACCGTCCGAGTAAATGACTAAGAAAACTTCTGAATGTTTGATTTTCAGCGTGACAAGGTGCGTAGGGCCCCCGCAGCCGCAAGGGCCCCCGCAGCCGCAAGGGCCCCCGCAGCCGAAGGGCCCCCGCAGCCGAAGGGCCCCCGCAGCCACAAGGGCCCCCATGGCCGCAAGGGCCCCCACGGCCGTAAGGGCCCCCGCAGCCGCAAGGTGGCTTAGTGGTTAGTGGTTCTCACACAGAGGGGGGGCATGAATTGAGGTCATTATTTTCCACTTCTGCCCTGCACGACTGCACAGTGGAACTGTTTTTGACCGTAAATAGATTCGGTCTTCGTCAAATAGCCATGCGATGTGAACTGTAGGGCCCCCTTGTGGATTTTTACTCAGGGCCCCAGAAGGGCCAGACCCGGCTCTGCATGGCTGAGTGAAAAGGTTTGAAAATCTCTTTCAAGAATTGAGAAAAAATAAGCTTTCTTCTGACTCACAGGTAACCCCTCACACTTCTGGTGTCAGGTGGTACAACCGATGTAAACACTGGAAAATATTATTTTATTATAAAAGTATTTAATTTGTTGTAAATGTTTGCCCAATGTTTGCTGCTAAAGCTAATGTCAGAGTCCACATAAAAGACCATTTAATTTGAAATTAAATGCTAATGTCAGGTGGTGCAACTGCAAAAAAAAAAAGTCAAATTACAGAAAAAAAAACACAATGCTAGCCAGGAAGCTACATTAGCTTCATTAAAAATATGCTAACGTTAGCAACGAGTTTTTTGGCTTCTACTGAAGTGCTTTGATAAACGTCCACATGGACCTGATTCTGGCTCGACTTTATTGGTGTGATAAATATGTTAATAATCCTCCTGAGAACAGCTCCGTCTGTATCACGTTCAAAAGATTTGCATTTTAAACAACTCTTTAATAAATATTTGTCTGTCTCACATTTGAACAAGACACACTGTCTGGAACAACCTGTCAGAGGTAAACTGAAGCTTGTCCTGGGGCATCCTGGTTCCAGCCTTTGCCAAACAGAGAGGCCCCTCCACAGACGGATAAAAGCCGTGAACACCGGCCGCTCTCCACTCGGTCTGTGCTTCAAACTCTGACCAGATGACTTCCCTCAAGATCAGCGCCTTGGCCCGTGAGTATATGGTGATGTTTGAGACCTCGTCGACCATGAAAAAGCCCATGTCTTTGAGTTTGTTGTTCTTGCTTCATATTGACCTCTTCCCTTGTGTTTTCAGTGATGGCCGTTTTCTTGGTGATTTCAGGTAAACACATTTTCTCACAGACACTGTTATCGTTCAGTGTTAATAACAGTAAAGGCCATGTTTGACCTGTTTCTCCATGAGTGAATATGAAATATCATAGAAACAGCTCTGTTATAACATGACAAACATGACGGATTCCTTTGTCTCGGGCGACTGCGACGCTCACACTTTGGGGAAACGTCTCGACCTCGTTTTAGTCAAAGGTGTTGGACTAAGTCACCGTACGAGATCAATAAAAGTGTGTTTTGTGTCTTGAGCAGTTCAGGCGGCTCCGAAACCTGACCCTGAGGCGGAACCACAACCGGAGGCGTCCGGGCCTGAGCCTCAGCCAGAACCGGAGGCCTTTGCGTCCGGGCCGGAGCCGGGATTATTGTAATGTTAAAAACAATTTACATTTACAGTCAGACACTGTCAGTGGGGATTGAACCACCAACCTGCCACTCTGAACCTGAGGAGTGCAGGAGGACTTTAACATATGTGTCTCATATGGACTAGGTTTGGTAGATGTTCTGCTAAGACTGTGGTTTTCTGTGTTTGTGAAGGCACCTCGGGGTCATGCGTGGATAAACTGAGGACATCTCTGATCCCACTGAAGGATTCAACATGTTTCCATCAAATGACTCGTCCTCTCACATGAATAAAATGGTTCATGAGCATCAACATGAGCAGTGTTTTTGTTTAAATCAGGGGGGCCCAAACTTTTTGTCTCTGAGGCCAAAATGACAAAATGCCAGTGGGTCACCGGGCCAAATATTATATCCATGCAAATAACATGCTACATTAAAACAAATGTTTACTATGGCAAAAGCCAAGTTTAGGTAGAACAAATAATAATTGCAGCAATAAAGTGCAAAATTATTTTCTTTATTCCAAAGAAAACACGACATTAGATCATTTTGAAAGTGTCAGTTCAGCATAAATTATTTCACAAGTTGTATATGTCGACAAACTTTGCCCTTTGCTCGAACGTGTCACTATAGATGGGAGCAACATCCGGGAACGTTTGCTGAGCCACGCCCTCTTTTGGGGAAACAGAGGCCCCTCACGAAACCAGTACATCGGTAAGAGATCTGACGACAAACCGGATGTGCCACAGCCCCACACACGAAACAGAACAACTTGATATCACCAAAAGTTCACGACAGCCACCCTTTCCAGCTACATTTCAACCACGAACAGAGTTTAGCGGCACTTACTGAGTTTGGAGACGAACTGTTTAGCTTCACCTCCCCGCTTTCTCCTCCGTCTCCTCCATTATCTCCTCCATCCTGAGGTTGAGGCCCGTCTCCTTTTCTGATTAAATCCACTGAAACACGTCCCGCTTCTTCCTGTCGCCAACTTTTATCTCCATTTGACAGAACTACACTGCGTTCCAAATTATTATGCAAATGACATTTTTCTCTGATTTTCTAAATTGTCAACTCAAATGAGAGTCAGCATAATTTTCAAGTCTTTACCTGGTAGAGGATCATTTAAATGTGGTGAAAAAAATTCCTAGTGATAACAGTATTTTTTTCGAAAATAAATATAGTAAAAACCTCAAAATCCACTGTTCCAAATTATTATGCAACTCATCGTTTCAATACATTTTAAAGCTTGTAATTAACTGAAAATGGTCATTTGTTGAATCTGTAGCATTAGGAGGTCATATTTACTGGAATCAAAAACTATTTCAATCCAAAAAATATTAATAGGTCAAGTTATATTTTACCAAAGGAGCCCTTGTGTGAAGCAGCTTCAAAATTCTTATATCCATTAAACTTGTGAGTTTTTGGACAGTTTCTGCTTGGATTTCTTTGCAGGATGTTAGAATAGCCTCCCAGAGCTGCTGTTTGGATGAAAACTGCCTCCCACCCTCATAGAAGTGTTTTTTGTTGAGGCTCCAAAGGTTCTCAATAGGGTTGAGGTCAGGGGAGGAGGGGGTCCACATCATGAGTTTCTCTCCTTTTATGCCCATAGCAGCCAGTGATGCAGAGGTTTTCTTTAAAGCAGGACATGGTGCGTTGTCATGTATGAAGAGGATTCGGGAAAACACGGCTCTTCATTTTGTAGCATAGAAGACAGTGGTCAGTCAGAAACTCCACATATTTTTCAAAGGTCATTTTCACACCTTCAGGGATCCTAAAACGGCCTAATGGGGCCGGACAGCTCTCTCCCCATGACTCTGGCCCAAAACATGACTCCGCCCCCTCTTTACTGACATCACAGCCTTGTTGGGACATTGTGGCCGTTCACCAACCATCCACTACTCCATTGATTTGACCATCCAGGCCTACACGGCCTCATCAGTGAACAAGACTGTTTGAAAATGAGTCCTCATGTATTTCTGAGCCACTGCAGCCGTTTCTGTTCATCAGCTTCAATGAACAGTTTAGGGGAGGCCGGATAGAAGGTTTTTGCACAACTGCAGCCTCTGGAGGGTCCTACACCTTGATGTTCGGGAGACTCCAGAGGCACCAGCAGCTTCAAATACCTGTCTGCTGCTTTGTGGCATCTGTTCTCTTAATCTGATGTGTTTGTCTGGCAGAAACCGTCCATATTGTGCCATTATCTGCACAAAACGGAGTTTGCTCTGAATCATCCACAAATCTCTTATCAGTACGATGATTACGCTTAATCTTTCATGAAATATCGAAGGTTTTCATACCTAGACCAAGGCATTCAACTATTTCACGCTTTTCATCAGCAGAAAGACCCTTTTTCTTTCCCATATTGCTTGAAAATTATGATCTGCATAATAAAGTGGAACATCCTTTTCAGTAGTTTTTCCCTTAACTGGGCTTAACCTGAACACTAATCATCCCAGGTGTCTGAGATTAATGTCAGCGATTCATAGACCCCCGAGACACGATACCATCCATGAGTTTCATTATTATTGTTTTTTTTTTTACCTTTTTGACACAAAAATCCAATTTGCATAATAATTTGGAACGCAGTTTATAGCCAAGTTGAAGCTTCGTAGTAGCGTTAGCCTAGCGCTGCGGTGTTGTGACATTGTTGACACCGTTGACCAATCGGGACCCGCACACGTTATCCCGCGCTCACAAACACAGGCCTGTCTTTGCAGATTTGGGGTCAGTTTTCGAAGCCGTAGAGACGACAGACGCGCTGTGTTATAAAACATCAGCTGTTTGTCAGAATCGTGTGTCGCTCTTACGATTCTCAGTCGCTAAGTGTGAACCCCAGACGTTCGAAAATCGCACTGATTCCAGTCGTGTAGTGTGGACCCCCCATTCTATATAAAATTGTTTACGACTAGAAAAGTCGTGTAGTGTGTGCTGACCTTAATGTCAGAAAAACTGAAGAATACAAGCATACCGGAGCATTACGTGAAGTGGTCGCTTGTGTTGAAAAACTACAAAACAAAAACGCAACAACTTGATGCCCGTTCAGGGAGCTGCTCTGATTGGTCGGTAGGCTCCATATCGCTGCGTCACTTCCTTTGAAAGCGCGCAATGGAGTGTTGCCAGACCTTCTTCTGTAAAGAAGCGGAGTCTGGTTGGCGAGTGTTTTGTACATTGTAAATAATAAATATGATCTGACAATTATCCAATCAGAAAGCTGAATGAGCTCCACTTTTATTGTTCTTATTATTTATTGTGTTTTTTTTTTTTTTAATTCATGCAGTCCTTATATTTGAAGAGTTTAGTGGTGCTAGGCTAATGCTAGGCTAGTGCATGCCTATGGTAACTAGTAGCCTGCATTTAAACCATTAAAACCAGTCTGACCACAGTGCACCTGAGGCAAATTACTTATAACACCAGACCATGTAAATGTCTGTGTCGACTGAATACTATTTTAAATATAACCATTTTGCATTTAAAAGAACTTATATTTGAGCAGCATCAGCTTCCTGGTTGTAGCTACGCAGCGGCGGAGTGATCTGCTCGGTTACCGGATCTACAGTTGTTTGTTTACCTGCGGCCGCATCACTACACGTGGCACTCACAAAGGAGCTTTCTACAAATCAGATATGGCAACGTTTGGAGGACGAGCCCATGATTCTGAAGAGGTTTTTAATGCAGGCTACTAGTTACCCTAGACATGCACTAGCCTAGCACTGGCCTAGCATCACGACACTCTTCAAATATAAGGACTGCATGAATTTTAAAAAAAAATATATATATATCAAGAACCTTCATTCTTTAAAAAAACGGCGCTCGTTGCTAACGTTAGCATATGTATAATGAAGCTAATGTAGCTTCCTGGCTAGCATTGTGTTTTTTTTTCTGTGATTTGACTTTTTTTTTTGCAGTTGCACCACCTGACATTAGCATTTAATTTCAAATTAAATGGTCTTTTATAGGGATGTCCCGATCCGATCACGTGATCATATGTCATATAGAAGAGGCCACTTGAAGTTGTTTTTTTCTGTGACTGTCACTGATGGATGTTTGGTGAACCTTCGGCTGAACCAAAGTGGATTAACTTTTATAACCAACGCGAGTCCCATAATGTAAACAGCGATGGACCAGAGGGTGAGTCAATCCAAACGTGGGTTAGCATATTAGCTTGTGTGTTTGCATATTAGCATGTGTGTTAGCCATTTATGAAGCTGTGTTGCAGATGTCAACTCCTTATAGCTGCATTGTGAAGTAACTTCACTTATTGCTGTTTATTTATATTACGTTAAAGTTGTATGTGCGGAGAGAGGGGGCGGAGTTAACTGAATCGAAGCGTTGTGTCTTCCGGGTTTGAAAAATACCTCCAGAAAACACTTATAATTATCACAAACATTAGTGCTCAATAGCGGTAGAGGTACAATCATTCATATAAATGCCTATACTTAACTTTGGAATGGCTAAAATAGCATGATATAGATCCTTTAAAGGGGGGGTATTATGCAAAATCGACTTTTTCAAGCTTTACATCATGTTATGATGTCATTCCCTCATTAAAAACATGCCTGAAGTGTTGCCTTGGCACATTCACGTATTTTCGAGTAATCTGTAGAAACTCTGATGGCAGCCATTTTAGGGATAAAACGCCTGATTCCTTCAGGGAACGCCCTCGACCTCCAGGATACGCCTCCGACCTTTTCGTCACCAGCTGAGTAACCAACCACTGCCCCTCAGCAGAACCCCCTCCCCGCAGTGTCTAGCCCTAAGATGTAAACAGAGTCATCATGGAGGTTTAGCTTCATGTGTTGTGAACCGGAGCCACAGCAGACTTTTACAAAGACACACATCAGTGTTTCTGTTACCGAAACACCCAGGATTAAAACCGGTGACAAGAACACTTATTTCAGTGTCTGGTTCTGCGCTGGGCCTTGATGATGCACAGAGCCTCCGGAGAAAGCTAATGCTAAGCTAAACCTCGAGTCATCACGTGAAAACGAGAAATATGCACAAATAAAGTCAATAAAACCACCACACACATAAAGAACCGTTTAACAATGATCACACACGGAGCCAGGCTTGTTGATTTGGAAGTTTATTGCTCACATTTCATCTACAATGGGTCATGGCCGAGTGGTTTTCTCCCGGAGCTAACAAGCTAGCCGCGACAAGCTAACGGGAAAATTCACTGAATACAAGCAGCATATTATGCACTAAAAACGCCACTAAAACAGGCAACTGCTTGAAGCAGCCTTTATGATGATCACACACTGAGCCGGGCTTGTTGATTTTGTAGTTTATTGCTCACATTTCATCTTCAGTGAGTCGTAGCCGAGTGGTTTTCTCCCGGAGCTAAGGCACTATTAGCCGCGACAAGCTAACAACCTTCACCTTCACAACATTCATTGAAAACAGGCAGCATATTATGCACAAATAACGTCAATAAAGCAGCAACTACTCGAAGCAGCCTTTACGATGATCACACAATGAGCCTGGCTTTACACATCTGTGGTTTATTGCAGACTTTTCATCAACAATGAGCTGTAGTCGATTATAACAAGCTAACGGGTAACCTCGAAAAACCATTGTCCACCTGCACAGATAATGTCCGTCTTTGAATCGTATGGGCTCCTGCAGATCCTGGTGTCGTCCATGGGGGTATAGTTAGAGATCCATAGGGCATGGCAGATGCAAAGAGAAGCCTCCAAACAGCAGTTATTTTTCAGGCAAGAGCCCCTTCCAAGCGTCCGGTGTGGAAGGTTCGTCTCCAAAAAATATCCTGTGTGGCCATTGTTCCCAAAGTGATAAACAGTAGCTCCTTTCCAACAATAAAAAATAAAATGCACCGATCGTAGTTTCAATACTGTGGAGAAAGTGTTGTGATGCCACAGACAGCGTGTGGAGGGGGCGTGTCGGAAAGGGTCAGAGGTTCTTAAAGAGACAGAGGCCTATTTCAAGCCATTTGCTACCGCCATTTTGAAAGAGCAATTTTATACAAGGCAGTTATTCTAATTTACTGCATTGACAGACCAACAGAAGGTTTCGTCATCATTGTAGTGTGCTATAGACTGGTGCTATGTGGCTGAAAAAAGCATAATACCCCCTCTTTAAAGGAGTGGAGGAGTATAAATGACAACAGAGTGAGCATTACAGCCAATGGCCATCCTCACTGATGCCACTTTGTCCACAAAATGCTTCTGGAACCTTTCACATGTCGATTCAGAAACATTCTTCAGCACACTGCCAGATGGACTAATCACAGACTGTATGGTGTTAAAGAGCACCCTAGGGTTGCTAGAGCTGGAGGAGACAATGTTCGACAGATATTGGCATTTCGCCGCCCTGACTGCCTTTTGGTAGCTAGCAAGGCTCTCCCTCAGGATCTCCATAGAAGCCTGAAGCCTGTCCTTCCTGTACCTGCGCTCAGCCTGTCTGCATTGCTGCCTCAGGGCTCGGGTGGTTTCATTGAGCCATGGACAGGGCTGGACTGGCCATCGGGAGATTCGTGAGTTTTCCCGGTGGGCCGACGTACTATCGGGCCGGATGGGCCAATCACGCCGAAATAAGGCCCATAATACCTTACACCGGCCCACAATTAACGGGAAAAGCCAGCCGAATCTCTATCATTACACTTATGCAGTTACACAACTCCTCCACTAGAGGGATGTGACGCTTTTTATACCCCTCTAGTAGCACGCTTTCTTGAGTCATGGTTCCCAGATAATGTCGTATATTGACCAATGGGCCTCTCGGACATAACACTCATGCCCCTCACATTGTGAATATAAGAGGAAATAGTTTATTGTAACTCCCTCCAGGACCCACAGAACCTCTATTTTTATACATTTTGGACAAATGTTTGCAAAGAAGTGCATGCTGGGAGTTGGCCAGGTGACTCTGTCTTGCCCCTCGTCGTCAGTGCGCGCAGTTTGTAAATCTTCTAGTTTCCATTGAAAGGATTTACAATGTTTGGCCTTTTTGGGATTTCTATTTTCACTCCAAACCTCCATAACTCCGTGGTGAGTTTTACCATTTCATCTTGAATCTACAGTGCGATAATTTGGTTGGTTTTGAGAAGTTTATTTGTGTTGCAGTCGCGAGTGGAACTTCATTAATGGAACGCACATTTTAAGATTGTTAAGTAATTTTACAAAAGTTCCTTCAAGGTATGAATGAAAAGATGTGTTGAGTGCTATGAGGTGTTAGCTTGAATTCGGCAGAAACAAAATGCAACTATTGTCCTCGATTTGTAGCTTATACTGTTTTAGTTCAAGCCAAGGGTTTATTGTTTTGCTCATCACCTCGACTATTGCATTGAATATGACTGTTTTTTTTTTTTTGGAGGGCCGGTCTTGACCCAAAAGTCCCGGGCCGATTTTTTTTGCCAGTCCAGCCCTGGCCATGGGTCTGGCTTGATTTTAGTAGATTTGCACCTAAATGGTGCAATACTGTCCAAGATGGCAGCGCAGGTGGAGTGGAAGGAGGAAACGGCATCATCTGGGCAGACAGGGGAAGCCACAACTGTCTCTGTGTACAGAGCAGTGGTCTTAAAGGCAGTGGCGAACTGAGCAGGGGTGGAGGAGGAAATGATGCGATGGCGGGTGGGTGCAATGAGGGGGTTGGATGCAGAACGGGGTGCTGAGGAATTAAAAAGAATTGGGAAATGATCTGAGATACATGTCCGAGATATTTCCTGTAGTACTACAGGGAGTCCATGTGAGATAATAAGGTCAAGTGTGTGGCCAAGATTAAGAAAAGTCAGTGAAAAACTGATCCACTAAAATAATTCTATTGACTAAAAATGGGCTAAAACTAAATTAAAAGCCGTTAATGAAACTAAAATCTCCAGATATTTTTGTCGACTCATAAAAATGAAGTCAAAAGAATAATAATAATGATTTGCGTATGGATCAGTTATGGATCAATAACTGTGAGAAACGTCGTAGAAAAGTAGTTCTTGTGACAAAGAAGGTCTAAATTAGTCGACTCTTTCAGTTTATATTTTTTTAAATGACAAAAATGAAGTAAAAAGTTTTGTAGGTCTTTGAAATGAGAGGTCGCACCGGCCTGTTGGTCAATACAGAGAAAACTGAAGAATTGTGATAATTGGCAACGGCCAATTTAGTGCCTTCTTATCATGGTGGACGCTGACGCACATCCGGTTTGTCATCAGATCACTTACCGATCGACTGGTTTCGTGAGGGGCCTCTGTTTCCCCAAAGGAGGGCGTGGCTCGGCAAACGTTCCCGGATGATGCTCCCATCTATAGTGACACGTTTGAGCAAATGGCAAAGGTTGTCGACATATGTCACAGGATGATAAATTTGCACGCAGCATTTTGCACATTTGATTTTATTGTTTGTGTGTGCTTTTATTTTGAAGTGTTTTTATCGTGGTGCGTTGCTGTGCTTTTTATTTCCTGTTTTTAATCACCTGGACCCTCACACCTGTGGCAGGCTGTTTTAACCTAGTTTTTATCCAATGAGCGTGGCGGCTGGTGGCGGACAATGGGCTTTTATTGGACACTGGGTCATTTGAAAGGGAGCGGGTAACGAGAGGAAGGACCGGCTGGCTTGGGCGAGACACGGAGACGGCAGAGAGCAGGACCAGCACCGGGAGCGGCAGCCGCAGTGAAGCCAGAGTACGACGTGCAACACGGCAGGCGGGCAGAGTTTCTCTGCCCCTGCGCGTAAGTAACGCTCCCTAGTGCTCTGGCGTATTTTGGGGTTAGCTGCTGCCTGAAGTGGGTAACTGTGTGGGCCAAGTGACTGCCCCTGAGTTTTGTCCTCCACAGCGGCTCCGCCAGCGGGAGGACCAGTCACGCACCACCATCCAGTGAAGCCAGAGTACGACGCTGATCACGGCAGGCGGGCAGAGTAACTCTGCCCCCGCGTGTAAGTACCCTTCTAGTACTCTGGCCGGATTGATTGTGTTGGCTCTAGAGCCGTCTGCCCTAAAAGGACAAATCACTGCCGTTGCCCTGTTTACCTACAGGGACGTCGAGGAACGAGAGAACGGAACCAAACTCTGCTGGCCGTCCCCCCCGCTCTACAGCTTGGGTCCTTTTTTTTATGAACTATGAGAATTTTAACGTTTCATTTTGCTGGCATCATCATTCACTGTTGTTTTTAGTTCCTGTAATAAATTATTTTTTAAAAACCTTTTTTTAACTCTGTATTTGGTTGATTACACTGCTTGCCTTGTTTTAATTGGTTTTAGAGTTCCTAGCCTCTTTTAAAATACTAGGTGGCGTTGTCGCTTTCGGGCGCAGCTTACACATATACAACTTGTAAAATAATTTATGCTGAACTGACACTTTCAAAATGATCTAATGTCGTATTTTCTTTGGAATAAAGAAAATAATTTTGCACTTTATTGCTGCAATTATTATTTGTTCTACCTAAACTTGGCTTTTGCCACAGTAAACATTTGTTTTAATGTAGCATGTTAATTGCATGGATATAATTAAATGCAAATGTATACCAGACAAGAAAATAAAGTAACTATGATTATGTGCAGTTATATGTGTCTGACGCTTGACATCGCCATATTTGGCCCGGCGACCCACTGGCATTTTGTCATTTTGGCCTCAGAGACAAAAAGTTTGGGCCCCCCTGATTTAAACAAAAACACTGCTCATGTTGATGCTCATGAACCATTTTATTCATGCAAGAGGACGAGTCATTTGATGGAAACATGTTGAGTCCTTCAGTGGGATCAGAGATGTCCTCAGTTTATCCACGCAGGGCAGTGCTTCTCCTTCACAAACACAGAAAACCACAGTCTTAGCAAAACATCTACAAAACCTAGTCCATATGAGACACATATGTTAAAGTCCTCCTGCACTCCTCAGGTTCAGAGTGGCAGGTTGGTGGTTCAATCCCCACTGACAGTGTCTGACTGTAAATGTAAATCGTTTTTAACATTACCCCGTTCCCCATCCCGGCTCCGGCCCGGACGCAAAGGCCTCCGGTTCTGGCTGAGGCTCAGGCCCGGACGCCTCCGGTTGTGGTTCCGCCTCAGGGTCAGGTTTCGGAGCCGCCTGAACTGCTCAAGACACAAAACACACTTTTTATTGATCTCGTACGGTGACTTAGTCCAACACCTTTGACTAAAACGAGGTCGAGCCGTTTCCCCAAAGTGTGAGCGTCGCAGTCGCCCGAGACAAAGGAATCCGTCATGTTTGTCATGTTATAACAGAGCTGTTTCTATGATATTTCATATTCACTCATGGAGAAACAGGTCAAACATGGCCTTTACTGTTATTAACACTGAACGATAACAGTGTCTGTGAGAAAATGTGTTTACCTGAAATCACCAAGAAAACGGCCATCACTGAAAACACAAGGGAAGAGTTCAATATGAAGCAAGAACAACAAACTCAAAGACATGGGCTTTTTCATGGTCGACGAGGTCTCAAACATCACCATATACTCACGGGCCAAGGCGCTGATCTTGAGGGAAGTCATCTGGTCAGAGTTTGAAGCACAGACCGAGTGGAGAGCGGCCGGTGTTCACGGCTTTTATCCGTCTGTGGAGGGGCCTCTCTGTTTGGCAAAGGCTGGAACCAGGATGCCCCAGGACAAGCTTCAGTTTACCTCTGACAGGTTGTTCCAGACAGTGTGTCTTGTTCAAATGTGAGACAGACAAATATTTATTAAAGAGTTGTTTAAAATGCAAATCTTTTGAACGTGATACAGACGGAGCTGTTCTCAGGAGGATTATAACATATTTATCACACCAATAAAGTCGAGCCAGAATCAGGTCCATGTGGACGTTTATCAAAGCACTTCAGTAGAAGCAAAAAGTTAGCATATGTATAATGAAGCTAATGTAGCTTCCTGATTAGCATTGTGTCAATCGTGTCTGTGTGAATATACTGACTGAAATAGACTAAACTAAATTGTGTTTTTTTTTCTTTTTTTTCTGTAATTTGACTTTTTTTTGCAGTTGCACCACCTGACATTAGCATTTAATTTAAAATTAAATGGTCTTTTTTATGTGGACTCTGACATTAGCTTTAGCAGCAAACATTGGGCAAACATTTACAAACAAATGAAATACTTTTATAATAAAGTAATATTTTCCAGTGTTTACATCGGTTGTACCACCTGACCCCGGAAGTGTGAGGGGTTACCTGTGAGTCAGAAGAAAGCTTATTTTTTCTCAATTATTGAAAGAGATTTTCAAACCTTTTCACTCAGCCATGCAGAGCCGGGTCTGGCCCTTCTGGGGCCCTGAGTAAAAATCCACACGGGGCCCCACAGTTCATATCGCATGAATATTTGACGAAGACCGAATCTATTTACAGTCAAAAACAGTTCCACTGTGCAGTCGTGCAGGGCAGAAGTGGAAAATAATGGCCTCAATTCAGGCCCCGCCCTCTGTGTGAGAACCACTAACCACTAAGCCACCGTGAGACTGGGATTTAGGACGACTATAGTCTATTCCCCAACTTTTTAAAAAGGTAAATGGCAAATGGTCCCTGACCCACAGTTTGAGAACCGCTGCACCTGACGGTTATTTCTGTCTGACCTCTGAGAATCAGCCCAATTAGTTTTGGACGGTGCACATTCAGAGAACCAGAGTTACTGTAAGTAACTGTGCTCATGAGAACCACGTGGATTCAATTCATCTTTGAGACAAAAAAAAGCCCAAAACAAACGCGCGGCGGGCCCTTGTGGCTGCGGGGGCCCTTGTGGCTGCGGGGGCCCTTCGGCTGCGGGGGCCCTTCGGCTGCGGGGGCCTTTGTGGCTGCGGGGGCCCTTCGGCTGCGGGGGCCCTTCGGCTGCGGGGGCCCTTCGGCTGCGGGGGCCTTTGTGGCAGCGGGGGCCTTTGTGGCTGCGGGGGCCCTTCGGCTGCGGGGGCCCTTCGGCTGCGGGGGCCCTTCGGCTGCGGGGGCCCTTCGGCTGCGGGGGCCTTTTTTGGCTGCGGGGGCCTTTGTGGCTGCGGGGGCCCTTGTGGCTGCGGGGGCCCTTCGGCTGCGGGGGCCCTTCGGCTGCGGGGGCCCTTCGGCTGCGGGGGCCTTTTTTGGCTGCGGGGGCCTTTGTGGCTGCGGGGGCCCTTGTGGCTGCGGGGGCCCTTGTGGCTGCGGGGGCCCTTACGGCCGTGGGGGCCCTTGTGGCTGCGGGGGCCCTTCGGCTGCAGGGGCCCTTGCGGCCATGGGGGCCCTTGCGGCTGCGGGGGCCCTTGCGCACCTTGTCACGCTGAAAATCAAACATTCAGAAGTTTTATTAGTCATTTGCTCGGACGGTTGCACCAGCTGACGTTTCAGGGGTTTGAGGTGTGGAAACATAAAAACATGTGATGACAATGTGGGCTGGAGCCGCCCGGAGCCAAACGCCTGCAGTAAATATCAGAGAGGCGCCTCCAGGACGCACTTCCTGGTTCAAAGGTCACTGTGGATGGAAACACAAAGAACAGTGTGTGAGCAGCGACGAAGGTTAAGGTAAAAGTACAAACAAAAACCAGCCATTTTCAATAATCTTTTATAAACTTACATGACTTTGAAATAAGAAGATTAAACGTTCTATCTTTGGTTTTTAGACTTATCATGTTGGAGCCATCAGTGAAAAACTGATCCACTAAATAAGTCTATTGACTAAAAATAGAATAAAACATTAATGAAATTAAAATCTCCAGATATTTTTGTCGACTCATAAAAATGAAGTGAAAAGAATAATAATAATGATTTGCGTATGGATCAGTTATGGATCAATAACTGTGAGAAACGTCGTAGAAAAGTAGTTCTTGTGACAAAGAAGGTCTAAATTAGTCGACTCTTTCAGTTTATATTTTTTTAAATGACAAAAATGAAGTAAAAAGTTTTGTAGGTCTTTGAAATGAGGGGTCGCACCGGCCTGTTGGTCAATACAGTGAAAACTGAAGAATCGTGATAATTGGTAACGGCCAATTTAGTGCCACGACAGTGAAAATTAGAAGATATTGAAGAGCGTCCATGAATGTTTGTGCAAACATTTCAAAATAAAGGTCCAGACCTGAAAATACAGGTTGTAGTAAGTTTCTAGTATGATAATTGTTGTTGCCGCTACAGTGAAAACTGTAGAAGTTATTAAAGAGTAATAACCAGGAATTGTCATATTTTGCCATGGATTAAAAAAATAAATAAAGGCTCAGACCTGAAAAATACAGGTTGTAGTAAGATGCTGGTGTGATAGTTGATAATTGGGTAAAACTTAAATGCACTTGGTTACACTTGGATAATTGTTCACGTTAACGTCCATACATTTTCTTCCGCTTTGTTTGGGGCCGAGTGGCGGAGGCATCAGTCTGAGCAGAGACATCGCACACCTCCTCCAGCTGTTCTGGGGCGACCCCGAGGTGACCCCGAGGTGACCCCGAGACGACCCCGAGGTGACCCTGAGGTGACCCCGAGGCGACCCCGAGGTGACCCTGAGGTGACCCTGAGGTGACCCCGAGGCGACCCCGAGGTGACCCGAGGTGACCCCGAGGTGACCCCGAGGTGACCCCGAGGTGACCCCGAGGTGACCCTGAGGCGACCCCAGCTCAGAGACATGGTCCCTCCGGTGTGTCCTGGGTCTGGGTCTCCCCAATAGGACATGAACACCTCCTCAGGGAGGCGACCAGGAGGCTCTGAAACAGATGCCTGAGCCTCCTCAGCTGCTCCTCTCGACGTGAAGGAGCAGCGACTCTACTCCGAGCTCCTCACCTGGTCTCTAAGGGAGAAACCAGCCATCGTGCGAAGGAAACTCACCATCATTCTCAGCCTCATGAACCTCACTGTAAAGCACTTTGTGATTCATTTGGGATGAAAAAGTGCTTTAAGTTGTTCTGGCGATGTGAGTCTGAACTATGAAACATCTGAACCATCAAAACGATTGATTCTTTTCTGGTTCTCTGCCATGTTCTGACCTTCCTCCTGAGCCTCTGGTACCTGCTGATGCCACACTGTATTCCAAACACACTGGCCTCTGACCAAGATCATTTTCTCCAGTCCAGTTACCCAAATCTTCAGCTCATTGGCGAGTTTAACGCTTCATTTGAAAGCTAAGACCTTCAGATTTTTGGCACTTTTGTGTCACATTTTTCTCACTTAATTGTTGCTTTTTTAAAATGTTTTTATCGTGTTGTCGTCACGTTTTTATCGCTTGGTTGTGGCGTTTTCATCCTCACTTTTGTTGCTGTTTTGCTGCACTTTTCTTTTTGGTTCAGGGTGTTAAGAGATGCACTAATGGTGGTCAGTATGACACGTCTGGAACAACCTGTCAGAGGTAAACTGAAGCTTGTCCTGGGGCATCCTGGTTCCAGCCTTTGCCAAACAGAGAGGCCCCTCCACAGACGGATAAAAGCCGTGAACACCGGCCGCTCTCCACTCGGTCTGTGCTTCAAACTCTGACCAGATGACTTCCCTCAAGATCAGCGCCTTGGCCCGTGAGTATATGGTGATGTTTGAGACCTCGTCGACCATGAAAAAGCCCATGTCTTTGAGTTTGTTGTTCTTGCTTCATATTGACCTCTTCCCTTGTGTTTTCAGTGATGGCCGTTTTCTTGGTGATTTCAGGTAAACACATTTTCTCACAGACACTGTTATCGTTCAGTGTTAATAACAGTAAAGGCCATGTTTGACCTGTTTCTCCATGAGTGAATATGAAATATCATAGAAACAGCTCTGTTATAACATGACAAACATGACGGATTCCTTTGTCTCGGGCGACTGCGATGCTCACACTTTGGGGAAACGTCTCGACCTCGTTTTAGTCAAAGGTGTTGGACTAAGTCACCGTACGAGATCAATAAAAGTGTGTTTTGTGTCTTGAGCAGTTCAGGCGGCTCCGAAACCTGACCCTGAGGCGGAACCACAACCGGAGGCGTCCGGGCCTGAGCCTCAGCCAGAACCGGAGGCCTTTGCGTCCGGGCCGGAGCCGGGATTATTGTAATGTTAAAAACAATTTACATTTACAGTCACTGTCAGTGTGGATTGAACCACCAACCTGCCACTCTGAACCTGAGGAGTGCAGGAGGACTTTAACATATGTGTCTCATATGGACTAGGTTTGGTAGATGTTCTGCTAAGACTGTGGTTTTCTGTGTTTGTGAAGGCACCTCGGGGTCATGCGTGGATAAACTGAGGACATCTCTGGATGGATCCCACTGAAGGACTCAACATGTTTCCATCAAATGACTCGTCCTCTTGCATGAATAAAATGGTTCGTGAGCATCAACATGAGCAGTGTTTTTGTTTAAATCAGGGGGGCCCAAACTTTTTGTCTCTGAGGCCAAAATGACAAAATGCCAGTGGGTCACCGGGCCAAATATTATATCCATGCAAATAACATGCTACATTAAAACAAATGTTTACTATGGCAAAAGCCAAGTTTAGGTAGAACAAATAATAATTGCAGCAATATAGTGCAAAATTATTTTCTTTATCTCAAAGAAAATGTGACATTAGATCATTTTGAAAGTGTCAGTTCAGCATAAATTATTTTACAAATTATATATGTCGACAAACTTTGCCATTTGCTCGAACGTGTCACTGTAGATGGGAGCAACATCCGGGAACGTTTGCCGAGCCACGCCCTCTTTTGGGGAAACGTAGGCCCCTCACAAAACCAGTCGATCGGTAAGAGATCAGACGACAAACCGGATGTGCGTTAGTGTCCGCCATGATAAGAAGCGTCAGAATTGGTCTGTCAGTGAGGAAGGAGTTAGGGAAAGGAGCCTCAATGCTAACTATCATAGCCACTTTAGCATAGGGACCTCTGATGCTAACTATCATAGCCACTTTAGAATAGGGACCTCTGATGCTAACTATCATAGCCACTTTAGAATAGGGACCTCTGGTGCTAACTATCACAGCCACTTTAGCATAGGGACCTCTGATGCTAACTGTCACAGCCACTTTAGCATAGGGACCTCTGATGCTAACTATCACAGCCACTTTAGCATAGGGACCTCTGATGCTAACTATCATAGCCACTTTAGCATAGGGACCTCTGATGCTAACTATCATAGCCACTTTAGCATAGGGACCTCTGATGCTAACTATCATAGCCACTTTAGCATAGTGACCTCTGATGCTAACTATCATAGCCACTTTAGCATAGGGACCTCTGATGCTAACTATCATAGCCACTTTAGCACAGTGACCTCTGATGCTAACTATCATAGCCACTTTAGCATAGTGACCTCTGATGCTAACTATCATAGCCACTTTAGCATAGTGACCTCTGATGCTAACTATCATAGCCACTTTAGCATAGGGACCTCTGATGCTAACTAACCGGTGATTTGGATGATAGATTAAAAAAAATCTCCAGATATTTTTGTCGACTCATAAAAATGAAGTAAAAAGAATAATAATAATAATTTGCGTATAGATCAGTTATGGATCAATAACTGTGAGAAACGTCGTAGAAAAGTAGTTCTTGTGACAAAGAAGGTCTAAATTAGTCGACTCTTTCAGTTTAAATTTGTTAGATGACAAAAATGAAGTAAAAAGTTTTGTAGGTCTTTGAAAGGAGGGGTCGCACCGGCCTGTTGGTCAATGCAATGACAACTGAAGAATCGTGATAATTGGTAACGGCCAATTTAGTGCCAAGATTTTGAAGAGCGTCCATCTGAATCGTGCAGTTACCAAAACACAGCTCTTTGTTCACTGACACTCCTGAGAAGGAAGAACTCGGGGCAGGGAGGTGCATGTGGAACATGGCCATGGAGGCGCTGCTCATTATTCCATTGAGGAGGTTCTTCATTTGCTGCAAACGCAATCAGCCACATCTGAAACACTTATCACCCCCTCAGGTCCCAAATCACATTGCACCAGCTCCTATGGCTCCTCCTGCAGGTGGTGGGTCCACAGAAGGACGGCCTCACAGTTCTAACCGGGCCTGTTGGTCTCTCATAAGGAGCTTCTGACTCGCTCTTTGTTTGACCCGTCACCTACGACCTGTTTGCCCTGGGAGACCCTACCAGGGGCACGAAGCCCCCGACAACAGAGCTCCAGGATCATTTGGGCTCAAACCCCTCCACCACGTTAAGGTGGCGGTTCCAGGAGGGGAAGTCATAATTATGTAAAGCTGTCATTTGCACTTCAAACGGCCAGTCACAGAAAAAGAGGAGGGTGACAGAAAGGTAAAGTTAGACCTGTGATCATTTAAAGAAAAAACACTGCTCATGTTGATGCTCATGAACCATTTTATTCATGCAAGAGGAGGAGTCATTTGATGGAAACATGTTGAGTCCTTCAGTGGGATCAGAGATGTCCTCAGTTTATCCACGCAGGGCAGTGCTTCTCCTTCACAAACACAGAAAACCACAGTCTTAGCAGAACATCTACCAAACCTAGTCCATATGAGACACATATGTTAAAGTCCTCCTGCACTCCTCAGGTTCAGAGTGGCAGGTTGGTGGTTCAATCCCCACTGACAGTGTCTGACTGTAAATGTAAATCGTTTTTAACATTACCCCGTTCCCCATCCCGGCTCCGGCCCGGACGCAAAGGCCTCCGGTTCTGGCTGAGGCTCAGGCCCGGACGCCTCCGGTTGTGGTTCCGCCTCAGGGTCAGGTTTCGGAGCCGCCTGAACTGCTCAAGACACAAAACACACTTTTATTGATCTCGTACGGTGACTTAGTCCAACACCTTTGACTAAAACGAGGTCGAGCCGTTTCCCCAAAGTGTGAGCGTCGCAGTCGCTCCAAGACAAAGGAATCCGTCATGTTTGAGAAAATGTGCTTACCTGAAATCACCAAGAAAACGGCCATCACTGAAAACACAAGGGAAGAGGTCAATATGAAGCAAGAACAACAAACTCAAAGACATGGGCTTTTTCATGGTCGACGAGGTCTCAAACATCACCATATACTCACGGGCCAAGGCGCTGATCTTGAGGGAAGTCATCTGGTCAGAGTTTGAAGCACAGACCGAGTGGAGAGCGGCCGGTGTTCACGGCTTTTATCCGTCTGTGGAGGGGCCTCTCTGTTTGGCAAAGGCTGGAACCAGGATGCCCCAGGACAAGCTTCAGTTTACCTCTGACAGGTTGTTCCAGACGTGTCATACTGACCACCATTAGTGCATCTCTTAACACCCTGAACCAAAAAGAAAAGTGCAGCAAAACAGCAACAAAAGTGAGGATGAAAACGCCACAACCAAGCGATAAAAACGTGACGACAACACGATAAAAACATTTTAAAAAAGCAACAATTAAGTGAGAAAAATGTGACACAAAAGTGCCAAAAATCTGAAGGTCTTAGCTTTCAAATGAAGCGTTAAACTCGCCAATGAGCTGAAGATTTGGGTAACTGGACTGGAGAAAATGATCTTGGTCAGAGGCCAGTGTGTTTGGAATACAGTGTGGCATCAGCAGGTACCAGAGGCTCAGGAGGAAGGTCAGAACATGGCAGAGAACCAGAAAAGAATCAATCGTTTTGATGGTTCAGATGTTTCATAGTTCAGACTCACATCGCCAGAACAACTTAAAGCACTTTTTCATCCCAAATGAATCACAAAGTGCTTTACAGTGAGGTTCATGAGGCTGAGAATGATGGTGAGTTTCCTTCGCACGATGGCTGGTTTCTCCCTTAGAGACCAGGTGAGGAGCTCGGAGTAGAGTCGCTGCTCCTTCACGTCGAGAGGAGCAGCTGAGGAGGCTCAGGCCTCGGGGTCGCCCCAGGGTCACCTCGGGGTCGTCTCGGGGTCGCCTCGGGGTCGCCTCAGGGTCACCTCGGGGTCGCCTCAGGGTCACCTCGGGGTCACCTCGGGGTCACCTCGGGGTCACCTCGGGGTCGTCTCGGGGTCACCTCGGGGTCGCCCCAGGGTCACCTCGGGGTCGCCTTGGGGTCACCTCGGGGTCGTCTCGGGGTCGCCCCAGGGTCACCTCGGGGTCACCTCGGGGTCACCTCGGGGTCGTCTCGGGGTCACCTCGGGGTCGCCCCAGGGTCACCTCGGGGTCACCTCGGGGTCGCCCCAGGGTCACCTCGGGGTCGCCTCAGGGTCACCTCGGGGTCACCTCGGGGTCGTCTCGGGGTCGCCTCGGGGTCACCTCGGGGTCGTCTCGGGGTCGCCTCGGGGTCGCCTCGGGGTCGCCTCGGGGTCGCCTCGGGGTCGCCTCGGGGTCGTCTCGGGGTCACCTCGGGGTCACCTCGGGGTCGCCCCAGAACAGCTGGAGGAGGTGTGCGATGTCTCTGCTCAGACTGATGCCTCCGCCACTCGGCCCCAAACAAAGCGGAAGAAAATGTATGGACGTTAACGTGAACAATTATCCAAGTGTAACCAAGTGCATTTAAGTTTTACCCAATTATCAACTATCACACCAGCATCTTACTACAACCTGTATTTTTCAGGTCTGAGCCTTTATTCTTTTTTTTTAATCCATGGCAAAATATGACAATTCCTGGTTATTACTCTTTAATAACTTCTACAGTTTTCACTGTAGCGGCAACAACAATTATCATACTAGAAACTTACTACAACCTGTATTTTCAGGTCTGGACCTTTATTTTGAAATGTTTGCACAAACATTCATGGACGCTCTTCAATATCTTCTAATTTTCACTGTCGTGGCACTAAATTGGCCGTTGCCAATTATCACGATTCTTCAGTTTTCACTGTATTGACCAACAGGCCGGTGCGACCCCTCATTTCAAAGACCTACAAAACTTTTTACTTCATTTTTGTCATTTAAAAAAATATAAACTGAAAGAGTCGACTAATTTAGACCTTCTTTGTCACAAGAACTACTTTTCTACGACGTTTCTCACAGTTATTGATCCATAACTGATCTATACGCAAATTATTATTATTATTCTTTTCACTTCATTTTTATGAGTCGACAAAAATATCTGGAGATTTTAATTTCATTAATGTTTTATTCTATTTTTAGTCAATAGACTTATTTAGTGGATCAGTTTTTCACTGATGGCTCCAACATGATAAGTCTAAAAACCAAAGATAGAACGTTTAATCTTCTTATTTCAAAGTCATGTAAGTTTATAAAAGTTTATTGAAAATGGCTGTTTTTTGTTTGTACTTTTACATTAACATTCGTCGCTGCTCACACACTGTTCTTTGTGTTTCCATCCACAGTGACCTTTGAACCAGGAAGTGCGTCCTGGAGGCGACTCTCTGATATTTACTGCAGGCGTTTGGCTCCGGGCGGCTCCGGCCCACATTGTCATCACATGTTTTTATGTTTCCACACCTC
This sequence comes from Gobius niger, assembly GCF_951799975.1. Classification (NCBI taxonomy): domain Eukaryota; kingdom Metazoa; phylum Chordata; class Actinopteri; order Gobiiformes; family Gobiidae; genus Gobius; species Gobius niger. The sequence goes on along the minus strand of NC_136853.1, from coordinate 4,016,346 downwards.
AAACCCCTGAAACGTCAGCTGGTGCAACCGTCCGAGCAAATGACTAATAAAACTTCTGAACATTTGATTTTCAGCGTGACAAGGTGGCTTAGTGGTTAGTGGTTCTCACACAGAGGGCGGGGCCTGAATTGAGGTAATTATTTTCCACTTCTGCCCTGCACGACTGCACAGTGGAACTGTTTTTGACTGTAAAGAGATTCGGTCTTCGTCGAATAGCCATGCGATGTGAACTGTAGGGCCCCCGTGTGGATTTTTACTCAGGGCCCCAGAAGGGCCAGACCCGGCTCTGCATGGCTGAGTGAAAGGTTTGAAAATCTCTTTCAAGAATTGAGAAATAATAAGCTTTCTTCTGACTCACAGGTAACCCCTCACACTTCTGGGGTCAGGTGGTACAACCGATGTAAACACTGGAAAATATTATTTTATTATAAAAGTTTAATTTGTTTGTAAATGTTTGCCCATGATGCTAAAGCTAATGTCAGAGTCCACATAAAAAAGACCATTTAATTTGAAATTAAATGCTAATGTCAGGTGGTGCAACTGCAAAAAAAAACGTCAAATTACAGAAAAAAAAACACAATGCTAGCCAGGAAGCTACATTAGCTTCATTATACATATGCTAACGTTAGCAACGAGCGCCGTTTTTTTGCTTCTACTGAAGTGCTTTGATAAACGTCCACATGGACCTGATTCTGGCTCGACTTTATTGGTGTGATAAATATGTTAATAATCCTCCTGAGAACAGCTCCGTCTGTATCACGTTCAAAAGATTTGCATTTTAAACAACTCTTTAATAAATATTTGTCTGTCTCACATTTGAACAAGACACACTGTCTGGAAAAACCTGTCAGAGGTAAACTGAAGCTTGTCCTGGGGCATCACCGTACGAGATCAATAAAAGTGTGTTTTGTGTCTTGAGCAGTTCAGGCGGCTCCGAAACCTGACCCTGAGGCGGAACCACAACCGGAGGCGTCCGGGCCTGAGCCTCAGCCAGAACCGGAGGCCGGACGCAATGGGGTAATGTTGAAAACGATTTACATTTACAGTCAGACACTGTCAGTGGGGATTGAACCACCAACCTGCCACTCTGAACCTGAGGAGTGCAGGAGGACTTTAACACATGTGTCACATATGGACTAGGTTTGGTAGATGTTCTGCTAAGACTGTGGTTTTCTGTGTTTGTGAAGGAACCTCAGGGCCATACGTGGATAAACTGAGGACATCTCTGATCCCACTGAAGGACTCAACATGTTTCCATCAAATGACTCGTCCTCTTGCATCATTGCATGTTTTTGTTTAAATCAGGGGGGCCCAAACTTTTTGTCTCTGAGGCCAAAATGACAAAATGCCAGTGGGTCGCCGGGCCAAATAGGGCGATGTCAAGCGTGAGACACATATAACTGCACATAATCATAGTTACTTTATTTTCTTGTCTGGTATATATTTGCATTTAATTATATCCATGCAATTAACATGCTACATTAAAACAAATGTTAACTATGGCAAAAGCCAAGTTTAGGTAGAACAAATAATAATTGCAGCAATATAGTGCAAAATTCTTTTCTTTATTCCAAAGAAAATGCGACATTAGATCATTTTGAAGGTGTCAGTTTAGCATAAATTATTTTACAAGTTGTATATGTCGACAAACTTTGCCATTTGAACGTGTCACTATAGATGGGAGCAACATCCGTGAACGTTTGCTGAGCCACGCCCTCTTTTGGGGAAACAGAGGCCCCTCACGAAACCAGTAGATCGGTAAGAGATCTGACGACAAACCGGATGTGCCACAGCCCCACACACGAAACAGAACAACTTGATATCACCAAAAGTTCACGACAGCCACCCTTTCCAGCTACATTTCAACCATGAACAGAGTTTCCTAGTGATAACAGTATTTTTTTCAAAAATAAATATAGTAAAAACCTCAAAATCCACTGTTCCAAATTATTATGCAACTCATCATTTCAATACATTTTAAAGCTTGTAATTAACTGAAAATGGTCATTTGTTGAATCTGTAGCATTAGGAGGTCATATTTACTGGAATCAAAAGCTATTTCAATCAAAAACATATTAACAGGTCAAGTTATATTTTACCAAAGGAGCCCTTGTGTGAAGCAGCTTCAAAATTCTTAAATCCATTAAACTTGTGAGTTTTTGGACAGTTTCTGCTTGGATTTGTTTGCAGGATGTTAGAATAACCTCCCAGAGCTGCTGTTTGGATGAAAACTGCCTCCCACCCTCATAGAAGTTTTGCTTGTTGAGACTCCAAAGGTTCTCAACAGGGCTGAGGTCAGGGGAGGAGGGGGTCCACATCATGAGTTTCTCTCCTTTTAAGCCCATAGCAGCCAGTGATGCAGAGGTTTTCTTTACAGCAGGACATGGTACGTTGTCATGTATGAAGATGATCTTGTTCGGGAAAACACGGCTCTTCATTTTGTAGCATAGAAGACAGTGGTCAGTCAAAAACTCCACATATTTTTCAAAGGTCATGCCCCAGGTCAAGCTTCAGTTTACCTCTGACAGGTTGTTCCAGACAGTGTGTCTTGTTCAAATGTGAGACAAGACAAATATTTATTAAAGAGTTGTTTAAAATGCAAATCTTTTGAACGTGATACAGACGGAGCTGTTCTCAGGAGGATTATTAACATATTTATCACACCAATAAAGTGCTGCACTTTTCTTTTTGGTTCAGGTGGGTGTTAAGAGATGCACTAATGGTGGTCAGTATGACACGTCTGGAACAACCTGTCAGAGGTAAACTGAAGCTTGTCCTGGGGCATCCTGGTTCCAGCCTTTGCCAAACAGAGAGGCCCCTCCACAGAGGGATAAAAGCCGTGAACACCGGCCGCTCTCCACTCAGTCTGTGCTTCAAACTCTGACCAGATGACTTCCCTCAAGATCAGCGCCTTGGCCCGTGAGTATATGGTGATGTTTGAGACCTCGTGGACCATGAAAAAGCCCATGTCTTTGAGTTTGTTGTTCTTGCTTCATATTGAACTCTTCCCTTGTGTTTTCAGTGATGGCCGTTTTCTTGGTGATTTCAGGTAAACACATTTTCTCACAGACACTGTTATCGTTCAGTGTTAATAACAGTAAAGGCCATGTTTGACCTGTTTCTCCATGAGTGAATATGAAATATCATAGAAACAGCTCTGTTATAACATGACAAACATGACGGATTCCTTTGTCTCGGGCGACTGCGATGCTCACACTTTGGGGAAACGGCTCGACCTCGTTTTAGTCAAAGGTGTTGGACTAAGTCACCGTACGAGATCAATAAAAAGTGTGTTTTGTGTCTTGAGCAGTTCAGGCGGCTCCGAAACCTGACCCTGAGGCGGAACCACAACCGGAGGCGTCCGGGCCTGAGCCTCAGCCAGAACCGGAGGCCTTTGCGTCCGGGCCGGAGCCGGGATGGGGAACGGGGTAATGTTAAAAACGATTTACATTTACAGTCAGACACTGTCAGTGGGGATTGAACCACCAACCTGCCACTCTGAACCTGAGGAGTGCAGGAGGACTTTCACTCAAGGATGAAATACTCAGTGTCACATATGGACTAGGTTTGGTAGATGTTCTGCTAAGACTGTGGTTTTCTGTGTTTGTGAAGGAGAAGCACTGCCCTGCGTGGATGAACCGAAGACATCTCTGATCCCACTGAAGGACTCAACATGTTTCCATCAAATGACTCCTCCTCTTGCATGAATAAAATGGTTCATGAGCATCAACATGAGCAGTGTTTTTTCTTTAAATGATCAGAGGTCTAACTTTACCTTTCTGTCACCCTCCTCTTTTTCTGTGACTGGCCGTTTGAAGTGCAAATGACAGCTTTTCACTTGATATAATTATGACTTCCCCTCCTGGAACCGCCACCTTAACGTGGTGGAGGGGTTTGAGCCCAAATGATCCTGGAGCTCTGTTGTCGGGGGCTTCGTGCCCCTGGTAGGGTCTCCCAGGACAAACCGGTCCTATAGGTGACGGGTCAGACAAAGAGCGAGTCAGAAGCTCCTTATGAGAGACCAACAGGCCCGGTTAGAACTGTGAGGCCGTCCTTCTGTGGACCCACCACCTGCAGGAGGAGCCATAGGAGCTGGTGCAATGTGATTTGGGACCTGAGGGGGTGATAAGTGTTTCAGATGTGGCTGATTGCGTCTGCGGCAAATGAAGAACCTCCTCAATGGAATAATGAGCAGCGCCTCCATGGCCATGTTCCACATGCACCTCCCTGCCCCGAGTTCTTCCTTCTCAGGAGTGTCAGTGAACAAAGAGCTGTGTTTTGGCAACTGCACGATTCAGATGGACGCTCTTCAAAATCTTGGCACTTGGCAGATACCAATTATCACGATTCTTCAGTTTTCACTGTATTGACCAACAGGCCGGTGCGACCCCTCATTTCAAAGACCTACAAAACTTTTTACTTCATTTTTGTCATATAACAAATTTAAACTGAAAGAGTCGACTAATTTAGACCTTCTTTGTCACAAGAACTACTTTTCTACGACGTTTCTCACAGTTATTGATCCATAACTGATCTATACGCAAATTATTATTATTATTCTTTTTACTTCATTTTTATGAGTCGACAAAAATATCTGGAGATTTTTTTTAATCTATCATCCCAATCACCGGTTATTTAGCATCAGAGGTCCCTATGCTAAAGTGGCTATGATAGTTAGCATCAGAGGTCCCTATGCTAAAGTGGCTATGATAGTTAGCATCAGAGGTCCCTATGCTAAAGTGGCTGTGATAGTTAGCATCAGAGGTCACTATGCTAAAGTGGCTATAATAGTTAGCATCAGAGGTCACTATGCTAAAGTGGCTATAATAGTTAGCATCAGAGGTCCCTATGCTAAAGTGGCTATAATAGTTAGCATCAGAGGTCACTATGCTAAAGTGGCTATGATAGTTAGCATCAGAGGTACCTATGCTAAGGTGGCTATGATAGTTACCATCAGAGGTCACTATGCTATAGTGGCTATGATAGTTAGCATCAGAGGTCCCTATGCTAAAGTGGCTATGATAGTTAGCATCAGAGGTCCCTATGCTAAAGGGGCTATGATAGTTAGCATCAGAGGTCCCTATGCTAAAGTGGCTATGATAGTTAGCATCAGAGGTCCCTATGCTAAAGTGGCTATGATAGTTAGCATCAGAGGTCTCTATGCTAAAGTGGCTATGATAGTTAGCATCAGAGGTCCCTATGCTAAAGTGGCTATGATAGTTAGCATCAGAGGTCCCTATGCTAAAGGGGCTATGATAGTTAGCATCAGAGGTCCCTATGCTAAAGTGGCTATGATAGTTAGCATCAGAGGTCCCTATGCTAAAGTGGCTATGATAGTTAGCATCAGAGATCCCTATGCTAAAGTGGCTATGATAGTTAGCATTGAGGCTCCTTTCCCTAACTCCTTCCTCACTGACAGACCAATTCGGACGCTTCTTATCATGGTGGACGCTGACGCACATCCGGTTTGTCGTCAGACCTCTAACCGATCGACTGGTTTCGTGAGGGGCCTCTGTTTCCCCAAAGGAGGGTGTGGCTCGGCAAACGTTCCCGGATGTTGCTCCTATCTATAGTGACACGTTCGAGCAAAGTTTGTCGACATATACAACTTGTAAAATAATTTATGCTGAACTGACACTTTCAAAATGATCTAATGTCACATTTTCTTTGAGATAAAGAAAAGAATTCTGCACTATATTGCTGCAATTATTATTTGTTCTACCTAAACTTGGCTTTTGCCATAGTAAACATTTGTTTTAATGTAGCATGTTAATTGCATGGATATAATTAAATGCAAATGTATAAGAAAATAAAGTAACTATGATTATGTGCAGTTATATGTGTCTCACGCTTGACATCGCCATATTTGGCCCGGCGACCCACTGGCATTTTGTCATTTTGGCCTCAGAGACAAAAAGTTTGGGCCCCCCTGATTTAAACAAAAACACTGCTCATGTTGATGCTCATGAACCATTTTATTCATGCAAGAGGACAAGTCATTTGATGGAAACATGTTGAGTCCTTCAGTGGGATCCATCCAGAGATGTCCTCAGTTTATCCACGCATGACCCCGAGGTGCCTTCACAAACACAGAAAACCACAGTCTTAGCAGAACATCTACCAAACCTAGTCCATATGAGACACATATGTTAAAGTCCTCCTGCACTCCTCAGGTTCAGAGTGGCAGGTTGGTGGTTCAATCCACACTGACAGTGACTGTAAATGTAAATTGTTTTTAACATTACAATAATCCCGGCTCCGGCCCGGACGCAAAGGCCTCCGGTTCTGGCTGAGGCTCAGGCCCGGACGCCTCCGGTTGTGGTTCCGCCTCAGGGTCAGGTTTCGGAGCCGCCTGAACTGCTCAAGACACAAAACACACTTTTATTGATCTCGTACGGTGACTTAGTCCAACACCTTTGACTAAAACGAGGTCGAGACGTTTCCCCAAAGTGTGAGCATCGCAGTCGCCCGAGACAAAGGAATCCGTCATGTTTGTCATGTTATAACAGAGCTGTTTCTATGATATTTCATATTCACTCATGGAGAAACAGGTCAAACATGGCCTTTACTGTTATTAACACTGAACGATAACAGTGTCTGTGAGAAAATGTGTTTACCTGAAATCACCAAGAAAACGGCCATCACTGAAAACACAAGGGAAGAGGTCAATATGAAGCAAGAACAACAAACTCAAAGACATGGGCTTTTTCATGGTCCACGAGGTCTCAAACATCACCATATACTCACGGGCCAAGGCGCTGATCTTGAGGGAAGTCATCTGGTCAGAGTTTGAAGCACAGACCGAGTGGAGAGCGGCCGGTGTTCACGGCTTTTATCCCTCTGTGGAGGGGCCTCTCTGTTTGGCAAAGGCTGGAACCAGGATGCCCCAGGACAAGCTTCAGTTTACCTCTGACAGGTTGTTCCAGACGTGTCATACTGACCACCATTAGTGCATCTCTTAACACCCACCTGAACCAAAAAGAAAAGTGCAGCAAAACAGCAACAAAAGTGAGGATGAAAACGTCACAACCAAGCGATAAAAACGTGACGACAACACGATAAAAACATTTTAAAAAAGCAACAATTAAGTGAGAAAAATGTGACACAAAAGTGACAAAAATCTGAAGGTCTTAGCTTTCAAATGAAGCGTTAAACTCGCCAATGAGCTGAAGATTTGGGTAACTGGACTGGAGAAAATGATCTTGGTCAGAGGCCAGTGTGTTTGGAATACAGTGTGGCATCAGCAGGTACCAGAGGCTCAGGAGGAAGGTCAGAACATGGCAGGGAACCAGAAAAGAATCAATCGTTTGATGGTTCAGATGTTTCATAGTTCAGACTCACATCGCCAGAACAACTTAAAGCACTTTTTCATCCCAAATGAATCACAAAGTGCTTTACAGTGAGGTTCATGAGGCTGAGAATGATGGTGAGTTTCCTTCGCACGATGGCTGGTTTCTCCCTTAGAGACCAGGTGAGGAGCTCGGAGTAGAGTCGCTGCTCCTTCACGTCGAGAGGAGCAGCTGAGGAGGCTCAGGCCTCGGGGTCGCCCCAGGGTCACCTCGGGGTCGTCTCGGGGTCGTCTCGGGGTCACCTCGGGGTCACCTCGGGGTCACCTCGGGGTCGTCTCGGGGTCGCCTCGGGGTCGCCTCAGGGTCACCTCAGGGTCGCCTCAGGGTCACCTCGGGGTCACCTCGGGGTCACCTCGGGGTCACCTCGGGGTCGTCTCGGGGTCACCTCGGGGTCGCCCCAGGGTCACCTCGGGGTCGCCTTGGGGTCACCTCGGGGTCGTCTCGGGGTCGCCCCAGGGTCACCTCGGGGTCACCTCGGGGTCGTCTCGGGGTCACCTCGGGGTCGCCCCAGGGTCACCTCGGGGTCGTCTCGGGGTCGCCCCAGGGTCACCTCGGGGTCACCTCGGGGTCACCTCGGGGTCGTCTCGGGGTCGCCTCGGGGTCGCCTCGGGGTCGCCTCGGGGTCGTCTCGGGGTCACCTCGGGGTCACCTCGGGGTCGCCCCAGAACAGCTGGAGGAGGTGTGCGATGTCTCTGCTCAGACTGATGCCTCCGCCACTCGGCCCCAAACAAAGCGGAAGAAAATGTATGGACGTTAACGTGAACAATTATCCAAGTATAACCAAGTGCATTTAAGTTTTACCCAATTATCAACTATCACACCAGCATCTTACTACAACCTGTATTTTTCAGGTCTGAGCCTTTATTCTTTTTTTTTAATCCATGGCAAAATATGACAATTCCTGGTTATTACTCTTTAATAACTTCTACAGTTTTCACTGTAGCGGCAACAACAATTATCATACTAGAAACTTACTACAACCTGTATTTTCAGGTCTGGACCTTTATTTTGAAATGTTTGCACAAACATTCATGGACACTTTTCAATATCTTCTCGTTTTCACTGTCGTGGCACTAAATTGGCCGTTGCCAATTATCACGATTCTTCAGTTTTGACTGCATTGACCAACAGGCCGGTGCGACCCCTCCTTTCAAAGACCTACAAAACTTTTTTACTACGACGTTTCTCCCAGTTATTGATCCATAACTGATCTATACGCAAATTATTATTATTATTCTTTTTACTTATTCTATTTTTAGTCAATAGACTTATTTAGTGGATCAGTTTTTCACTGATGGCTCCAACATGATAAGTCTAAAAACCAAAGATAGAACGTTTAATCTTCTTATTTCAAAGTCATGTAAGTTTATAAAAGATTATTGAAAATGGCTGGTTTTTGTTTGTACTTTTACCTTAACCTTCGTCGCTGCTCACACACTGTTCTTTGTGTTTCCATCCACAGTGACCTTTGAACCAGGAAGTGCGTCCTGGAGGCGACTCTCTGATATTTACTGCAGGCGTTTGGCTCCGGGCGGCTCCAGCCCACATTGTCATCACATGTTTTTATGTTTCCACACCTCAAACCCCTGAAACGTCAGCTGGTGCAACCGTCCGAGCAAATGACTAATAAAACTTCTGAATGTTTGATTTTCAGCGTGACAAGGTGCGCAAGGGCCCCTGCAGCCGAAGGGCCCCCGCAGCCACAAGGGCCCCCACGGCCGTAAGGGCCCCCGCAGCCCCGCCTCTCAGTCAAACTACGGTGATGTTTCACTCATTAATCTGCTCGTTGTTTCGGGCCTTTTTCGTCTCAAAGATGAATTGAATCCACGTGGTTCTCATGAGCACAGTTACTTACAGTAACTCTGGTTCTCTGAATGTGCACCGTCCAAAACTAATTGGGCTGATTCTCAGAGGTCAGACAGAAATAACCGTCAGGTGCAGCGGTTCCCAAACTGTGGGTCAGGGACCATTTGCCATTTACCTTTTTAAAAAGTGGGGGAATAGACTATAGTCGTCCTAAATCCCAGTCTCACGGTGGCTTAGTGGTTAGTGGTTCTCACACAGAGGGCGGGGCCTGAATTGAGGTCATTATTTTCCACTTCTGCCCTGCACGACTGCACAGTGGAACTGTTTTTAACCCTAAATAGATTCGGTCTTCGTCAAATATTCATGCGATGTGAACTGTAGGGCCCCCGTGTGGATTTTTACTCAGGGCCCCAGAAGGGCCAGACCCGGCTCTGCATGGCTGAGTGAAAAGGTTTGAAAATCTCTTTCAAGAATTGAGAAATAATAAGCTCTCTTTCGACTCACAGGTAACCCCTCACACTTCCGGGGTCAGGTGGTACAACCGATGTAAACACTGGAAAATATTATTTTATTATAAAAGTATTTAATTTGTTGTAAATATTTGCCCAATGTTTGCTGCTAAAGCTAATGTCAGAGTCCACATAAAAAAGACCATTTAATTTGAAATTAAATGCTAATGTCAGGTGGTGCAACTGCAAAAAAAAAAAAAGTCTAATCACAGAAGAAAAAAACACAATGCTAACCAGGAAGCTACATTACCTTAATTATACATATGCTAACGTTAGCAACGAGCGCTGTTTTTTTGCTTCTACTGAAGTGCTTTGATAAACGTCCACATGGACCTGATTCTGGCTCGACTTTATTGGTGTGATAAATATGTTAATAATCCTCCTGAGAACAGCTCCGTCTGTATCACGTTCAAAAGATTTGCATTTTAAACAACTCTTTAATAAATATTTGTCTGTCTCACATTTGAACAAGACACACTGTCTGGAACAACCTGTCAGAGGTAAACTGAAGCTTGTCCTGGGGCATCCTGGTTCCAGCCTTTGCCAAACAGAGAGGCCCCTCCACAGACGGATAAAAGCCGTGAACACCGGCCGCTCTCCACTCGGTCTGTGCTTCAAACTCTGACCAGATGACTTCCCTCAAGATCAGCGCCTTGGCCCGTGAGTATATGGTGATGTTTGAGACCTCGTGGACCATGAAAAAGCCCATGTCTTTGAGTTTGTTGTTCTTGCTTCATATTGACCTCTTCCCTTGTGTTTTCAGTGATGGCCGTTTTCTTGGTGATTTCAGGTAAACACATTTTCTCACAGACACTGTTATCGTTCAGTGTTAATAACAGTAAAGGCCATGTTTGACCTGTTTCTCCATGAGTGAATATGAAATATCATAGAAACAGCTCTGTTATAACATGACAAACATGACGGATTCCTTTGTCTCGGGCGACTGCGACGCTCACACTTTGGGGAAACGTCTCGACCTCGTTTTAGTCAAAGGTGTTGGACTAAGTCACCGTACGAGATCAATAAAAGTGTGTTTTGTGTCTTGAGCAGTTCAGGCGGCTCCGAAACCTGACCCTGAGGCGGAACCACAACCGGAGGCGTCCGGGCCTGAGCCTCAGCCAGAACCGGAGGCCTTTGCGTCCGGGCCGGAGCCGGGATTATTGTAATGTTAAAAACAATTTACATTTACAGTCAGACACTGTCAGTGGGGATTGAACCACCAACCTGCCACTCTGAACCTGAGGAGTGCAGGAGGACTTTAACATATGTGTCTCATATGGACTAGGTTTGGTAGATGTTCTGCTAAGACTGTGGTTTTCTGTGTTTGTGAAGGCACCTCGGGGTCATGCGTGGATAAACTGAGGACATCTCTGATCCCACTGAAGGACTCAACATGTTTCCATCAAATGACTCGTCCTCTCACATGAATAAAATGGTTCATGAGCATCAACATGAGCAGTGTTTTTGTTTAAATCAGGGGGGCCCAAACTTTTTGTCTCTGAGGCCAAAATGCCAAAATGCCAGTGGGTCGCCGGGCCAAATATGGCGATGTCAAGCGTGAGACACATATAACTGCACATAATCATAGTTACTTTATTTTCTTGTCTGGTATACATTTGCATTTAATTATATCCATGCAATTAACATGCTACACTAAAACAAATGTTTACTATGGCAAAAGCCAAGTTTAGGTAGAACAAATAATAATTGCAGCAATAAAGTGCAAAATTCTTTTCTTTATTCCAAAGAAAATACGACATTAGATCATTTTGAAAGTGTCAGTTCAGCATAAATTATTTCACAAGTTGTATATGTCGACAAACTTTGCCATTTGCTCGAACGTGTCACTATAGATGGGAGCAACATCCGGGAACGTTTGCCGAGCCACGCCCTCCTTTGGGGAAACAGAGGCCCCTCACGAAACCAGTACATCGGTAAGGGGTCTGACGACAAACCGGATGTGCGTTAGTATCAACCATGATAAGAAGCGTCCGAATTGGTCTGTCAGTGAGGAAGGAGTTAGGGAAAGGAGCCTCATTGCTAACTATCATAGCCACTTTAGCATAGGGACCTCTGATGCTAACTATCATAGCCACTTTAACATAGGGACCTCTGATGCTAACTATCATATCCACTTTATCATAGTGACCTCTGATGCTAACTATCATAGCCACTTTAGCATAGGGACCTCTGATGCTAACTATCATAGCCACTTTAGCATAGGGACCTCTGGTGCTAACTATCATAGCCACTTTAGCATAGGGACCTCTGATGCGAACTATCATAGCCACTTTATCATAGTGACCTCTGATGCTAACTATCATAGCCACTTTAGCATAGGGACCTCTGATGCTAACTATCATAGCCACTTTATCATAGTGACCTCTGATGCTAACTATCATAGCCACTTTAGCAAAGGGACCTCTGATGCTAACTATCATAGCCACTTTAGCATAGGGACCTCTGATGCTAACTATCATATCCACTTTATCATAGTGACCTCTGATGCTAACTATCATAGCCACTTTAGCATAGGGACCTCTGATGCTAACTATCATAGCCACTTTAGCATAGTGACCTCTGATGCTAACTATCATAGCCACTTTAGCATAGGGACCTCTGATGCTAACTATCATAGCCACTTTAGCATAGGGACCTCTGATGCTAACTATCATATCCACTTTATCATAGTGACCTCTGATGCTAACTATCATAGCCACTTTAGCATAGGGACCTCTGATGTTAACTATCATAGCCACTTTAGCATAGGGACCTCTGGTGCTAACTATCATATCCACTTTATCATAGTGACCTCTGATGCTAACTATCATAGCCACTTTAGCATAGTGACCTCTGATGCTAACTATCATAGCCACTTTAGCATAGGGACCTCTGATGCTAACTATCATAGCCACTTTAGCATAGGGACCTCTGATGCTAACTATCATAGCCACTTTAACATAGGGACCTCTGATGCTAACTATCATATCCACTTTATCATAGTGACCTCTGATGCTAACTATCATAGCCACTTTAGCATAGGGACCTCTGATGCTAACTATCATAGCCACTTTAGCATAGGGACCTCTGGTGCTAACTATCATAGCCACTTTAGCATAGGGACCTCTGATGCGAACTATCATAGCCACTTTATCATAGTGACCTCTGATGCTAACTATCATAGCCACTTTAGCATAGGGACCTCTGATGCTAACTATCATAGCCACTTTATCATAGTGACCTCTGATGCTAACTATCATAGCCACTTTAGCAAAGGGACCTCTGATGCTAACTATCATAGCCACTATAGCATAGGGACCTCTGATGCTAACTATCATATCCACTTTATCATAGTGACCTCTGATGCTAACTATCATAGCCACTTTAGCATAGGGACCTCTGATGCTAACTATCATATCCACTTTATCATAGTGACCTCTGATGCTAACTATCATAGCCACTTTAGCATAGGGACCTCTGATGCTAACTATCATATCCACTTTATCATAGTGACCTCTGATGCTAACTATCATAGCCACTTTAGCATAGTGACCTCTGATGCTAACTATCATAGCCACTTTAGCATAGGGACCTCTGATGCTAACTATCATAGCCACTTTAGCATAGGGACCTCTGATGCTAACTATCATATCCACTTTATCATAGTGACCTCTGATGCTAACTATCATAGCCACTTTAGCATAGGGACCTCTGATGTTAACTATCATATCCACTTTATCATAGTGACCTCTGATGCTAACTATCATAGCCACTTTAGCATAGGGACCTCTGATGCTAACTATCATAGCCACTTTAGCATAGTGACCTCTGATGCTAACTATCATAGCCACTTTAGCATAGGGACCTCTGATGCTAACTATCATAGCCACTTTAGCATAGGGACCTCTGATGCTAACTATCATATCCACTTTATCATAGTGACCTCTGATGCTAACTATCATAGCCACTTTAGCACAGGGACCTCTGATGCTAACTATCATATCCACTTTATCATAGTGACCTCTGATGCTAACTATCATAGCCACTTTAGCATAGGGACCTCTGATGCTAACTATCATATCCACTTTATCATAGTGACCTCTGATGCTAACTATCATAGCCACTTTAGCATAGGGACCTCTGATGCTAACTATCATATCCACTTTATCATAGTGACCTCTGATGCTAACTATCATAGCCACTTTAGCATAGTGACCTCTGATGCTAACTATCATAGCCACTTTAGCATAGGGACCTCTGATGCTAACTATCATAGCCACTTTAGCATAGGGACCTCTGATGCTAACTATCATATCCACTTTATCATAGTGACCTCTGATGCTAACTATCATAGCCACTTTAGCATAGGGACCTCTGATGTTAACTATCATATCCACTTTATCATAGTGACCTCTGATGCTAACTATCATAGCCACTTTAGCATAGGGACCTCTGATGCTAACTATCATAGCCACTTTAGCATAGTGACCTCTGATGCTAACTAGACACTTTAGCTACCTTAGCTTTATGAACCAGCTGTTGAGATAATGGGTGACGCCATTGGGGGTCGCTCTTGCCCCAGGGCAGCTCCAGTGCCAGTTTCTGTGGGGTGACCAGGCCGCTCGCTGGGCCCTGTGTTATTGAATAAAGTGACCATGTTTGGTAAATATTTTCAACTGGATGAATGTTTTAATTGTGTGATCAGAGTGTTCAGTGCTGTTTATTTTGTATAACAGGGTCACACGGTTTAATGGGAGACCGTCGTATACGGGAGAATTGTAAATGACTGGGCGTACAACATAGTGATTAATAAATAATAGGGACGCCCATCTCTGTTAAAATAAATAATAACGTGGAAAGCTTTATTCCTTTTGTGGTTGTCTGTTTATAATCCTCTCGGGACCTGTAGCAAAAGGGAAATGTGATGCTCATCTGGATTTTTTTTTTTTCTTCTTAACCGCTTAACTCCCACCTGAACGGATCCCACTTTCTCCAGTTTGGCTTTACCCTAATCAAAAAGCTTCTTGGGAAAAAAGCACCAAAACAGCCACAAAAAAATGAGAAGAAAACAAGGATGTAAACGCAACAAAAAAGTGACAAAAACTCAACCAAAAAGTGACAAAAATTCAACAAAAATGTGACAAAAACTCCACAAAAATGTGACAAAAATTCAACAAAAAGTGACAAAAACTCAACCAAAATGTGACAAAAATTCAACAAAAATGTGACAAAAATTCAACAAAGATGTGACAAAAATGTGACAACACTGCAACAAAGTGAGGAAAAAGATCAGTTTTGTGGGTCTTAGCTTTCAAATGAACTGTTACACAGGCCTATAGCCAAAGAGGACAGAAGGCATTCGGTTTAGGCGGGCGGTAAGAGGTTAAATGTGTTTATTTGGACACTATGTTGTTGCATATGCAAAACAGTAGGTGGCGGCATGCGCTTTTGTTTGCCTGCCCCTTCCCCTGGGTAAGGACGGTCCAATTGGGAATTTTTAAAGAGAATAAACCATTGGAAACATTTCACATTTGACTGTTTTATTAAGAAAGCCATTAAAACGAATCCATGCCCATGTTTACATCTGAAGCAGTGAACCTGGAGGTGGCAGAGGCACTGGAAATGAAGATGTGCTTCATTTGTATATTACTGTAGGCTATATATATAGAGAGAGTATTTATGGAGCAGGAAAAGGACCGAGTCGGGAGCGCTGTGGGTAAAATGGACAGAGATTGTTTTTGGTCAGAACCGCGTCATGATTTGGTGAATTTGCTTTTCAAATTCAGGTGATAAAATGTACAGCCATAACCGGTCTTGCTTATGTTTATTTGGGACTTTTGAAGTCAAGCTTACAGGGATGCTAGTTAGCACATTAGCTTAAAGGTGCTAGACAACAAATGCATACCTGTGTTAGCATGCGGCTTCCCAGACCCGCTTCAATTGAACATTCTACCCAAAGCTATTTATCAAACTCTAGATCGGACATGAGGCTCGTTGATGTTGCAAACATGTCGGCCATCTTGTGACGTGGCCGGCGAGGCTAACCCCTATAGCAACCTATGCGAGACACTCATTGTTTGTTGGTTTATTACTTTAAGTCTTGTATCTCTGTCAGGATCGGGTCATTTTTTTGAAACATCTGCTTTTAGTCGTGTTGTTTCGCCGTATTATCTTTGTTTTCTCCGTTTATTCCATGGTTCAGTGTTAGCGTTCACTGTATCACTGTCCCATGTGCCACAAATATTGGTCACGTCGCATTAAAAGTACAGAAATACTGACATGAAGTCACAATGATCAAAGAGCCATGAAATAACTAAAAATAGTATTGAGGAAATAAGTGGTGTTTCCATTTGATTATATTGCACGGGGTTAGAAGGGCCAGTCACAAGATGGCCGCCACGTTTGCCACCTCAACGAGCGCCATGTCGTAATGTCATATTGCTAAGCATCATGGGATTTGCAGCAACAGTAAACTAATGGAGATTTTAAACGGTAAAACATTTGGACACGACAGTGAGTCACATGACTTTACCCGCAGTGACGCAGCGGTTTCTCCACGGCTTCCAATTCCACTTCTTGTATTGATACAGATGGCATCTCGTCATAGAAGGGAGTGTGGCTTCGCCGAGGGGGAAATAGAATCTTTTGGGAAACACAATTTTTCACTCTTTTTAGCCATTTTCTGGTGGAATATGAACTTATTTATCACATAAATAAAGTAAAGTGTAAATAGGGCCCAACATGGATATTTTCTCACAGCAGATTGTTCAGTAGAATTGAAAAAACAGCAGTTGTAGCTAGCACTACCTAACTGTTAGCATTAGCCTGATGCTAACAAGTTAGCATTCTCCGTTATTTATGTATTTAAACTAGTGGTGGGCCGTTATCGGCGTTAACGCGAGACTCTTATCGCGCGCTAAAAAAATATTGCCGTTAATCTCTTCTCAAAGCTGGGTTGGGAGCTGGGTCTATACTCTGCAAGCTATGATGACCGTGATATTTTATGCAGGGCTTAAAGTATTCCGGCCTGAGGCCTCTGGCGCAAGCAAAGTGTATCAGACTGCAAATTATTTGTCCGGTTTTTCCGCGCATTTGTGGAAAAACTCGCCTTTCCCGCACTTCTTACGGTCCATGAATGCATCTCACGCGCAGCCTCACTGATTCCTCTGAAACCAAAACAACTGCCACGTGGAGGCTGGAGCTACTTTTGTTATGGATTAAGTTTTGCCAAATGGACGCTATGACCAGACGAGTGAGAATCGGCTAAAGAGGCGAAGAGCAGCAAGTTCTACGACTGATCCACAGTGAGTTTATTTACTTATTCTGTGAGAACAGTCGGGCTAACGGGGTCGCATCACCCGCGCTAAAATAAGCACTAAAAGCCCCGCACGAGAGCGCGGTGTCGGACCTGCCCCGCTCCTCCTTCTGCAGCCGTGCGCGCGGTGAGACAGGTGCGCGCGGTGAGACAGGTGCGCGCGGTGAGACAGGTGCGCGCGGTGAGACAGGTGCGCGCGGTGAGACAAGTGCGCGCGGTGAGACAGGTGCGCGCGGTGAGACAGGTGCGCGCGGTGAGACAGGTGCGCGCGGTGAGACAGGTGCGCGCCGCCTGACTTGAGAAACTCGTTCTCAAAGACTTACTTTTAGTCATTATTTGGGCAGCACACATATTCTGAATGGCTTCGGCAGAATTCAAGCGAGCCATTTTAATCTAGATTAATCTAGATTAATTTCAGAATTAATCTAGATTAATCTAGATTAAAAAAATTAATCTATGCCCACCTCTAATTTATGGGCTGTTGAACCACTTTGCTCCTCTCCATGACTTTGTATCTTTATTTAGTAGAAAACTATATTCATAATTCAGCATTTGTAGTAGTAGTTTTTGAATAATTAGAGAAAGTTTAGATTTTTCTCCAAATTGTTTTCCCCCTTAACTGTTTTCAAACATGACCATATATGGGCGATTCCAGAGATGCCGTCTGTATCTATTGTTTTTTATCTTATGTATATCTATATAGACGGCAGCTCTGGAATCGCCCATATATGGTCATGTTTGAAAACAGTTAGGGGGAAAACAATAAATCAAAACTTTATTCACACATGTTAGCATCGTGCTAACGCTAGCTATTGTGGCTGCTATTGCGCTTGCTATGACTGCTGTTTTTTCACTTCTACAGAACAATCTGCTGTGAGAAAACATCCATATGGGCCCGAATTACACTTGACTTTATTTGCATGTGATAAATAAGTTCATATTCCACCAGAAAATGGCTAAAAAGAGTTCTATTTTCCCCCTCGGTGAGGCCACGCCCCCTTCTATGACGAGATGCCGTCTGTATCTATGGAAAATGTTTGCTCGTACCCACAAACATGGCGGATCTCCATGGTAACAGCCAATTTTCCCAAACTCTACAGACCTTAAAGCTAATATTTCTGGAACATTCCATGATTAAAAACCCCGACGGAGACATTAAAATGTTAAATACTGGAGTTGTTTGTTCACAAAACAGCATTTTGACACCACAATGTGTTAGATGTTTTCACCAATATTGAGAAAAGTCACGTACAATCTTCAAAAATCCCAAACTAACGATCAAGTTGGTGCTAAACCGAATGATAATGGTGAGAAGATGAAACGCCGTCACCGCCGTCCCCTTCTGATGATGCAAACACGAGGCGCCCACACTTTAGTTTAATAACGTCCCGAAAACTATTGCATGATCACGTTTCAGCTCTTAGAAAACCCGGTAGGTTTCTCTAGTGTCTTTACACTTTGTACATCCAGTGGTAGAACAAACCCAGCAATAGATGAGCATAAAAAAAGAGAAATATTTGAAGAGAAAGTTGAGTATTGAGACGATGTGGGACCACGAGACACAGGGATGAGGTCACGTTTGGCCACTCGGCTAGTTTGGAGGAGCAGGTAAGTTCCAAAAGGCCGTGGGAGGAGCTTGGGGTGAAGGAGGAGCACAGATACAGACGGCATCTTTGCAAATGCCCATACATGGTCATGTTCGAAGCAGCCGGAGGGGGAAAACAAAGAGGAGAATAAAGTTAACTTCCTATTTTTCTCCTAAACAAAGAGACAGAGACATGGAGAGGAGCAAAGTGGTTCAACAGCTCATAAATACTTAAAAAAAACAGTCAACGCTAACCAGGAAGTTATGCTAGCTTCATGCTATGTATGCAAACGTTAGCAAAGTGATGCTAACAAGTGCCGTTTTTCGCTTCTACCGAACAATTTGCTGTGATAAAACATCCAAATGGACCCGGTTTAGGCTTGACTTGATTTTTGTGATGAATATGTTTATTTAGTCCACCAGAAAACGGTGATTCCCATGAAAGGTTTTCTTCCCCCTCGGCGAGGCCACACTCCCTTTTATGACACGTTGCCGTCTGTATCTGTAGATGGGAGCAACATCCGGGTACTTTTGCCGAGTCCTCGCCCCCTCTGGCTGAAAACAATGGCAAAAATAACACGGCCGCAGATACTAGATCTGCAATCATTTCTTGTTCTGGGGATAAAATACTCAAAGCCAGTGATCAGAGCCTCAGGAAAATGACTCACTCACTCACACAACACAACTGCACCCGGATGTCATGTATTACGCCCTTTGTGACTTCTTTAATCTGTAAATATTTAGATTTATCGAACATGGTCAGCGCCGAAATATTTCCAAAGACAAAAATGGCTCAAAGCACAACTCTATGTGTTTGATGAGGAATGAGCATCGTAGAAAGCGCCTCTGACACAGCAGGGATTAACATAACCTCAGAGTATACACGCGTTTCCAGTGACATCACACATAGTTCCGGCGGCCATTTTGAATACTGAAGTAGAATTATGCAGTACTACAACATGTAACTAATCTACTCAGGATGAAATTGAAAGACAACTGATTGACAGTGGCATTTTTATGAACTCGTAATCATTGCTAACAGTAAAAACACGTTTATTTGAAATAAGCAGCAAATGTGGCTCAGACGTAGCAGCTCAGTCTGTGGAGCTACAGCAGGATTTACTAAAGATCTGCTTCACTCTGAAGACTAAACGAACACATCAAAGAGGAAACAGAAAACCTTAAACCTGTGATTCTTACAGTTTGTCATGTCAACTGAGTCTGAGTCAGTGTTTAAGCTGCTCAAGACGTTAGCATGCTACCGGCTAGCATTTTGCTTCAACCATTGACAGTTGATTCCATCACATGTTATGGCTTCAACACAATAAACACATGTGTGTCTCACCTCTATGAGGAAACACTGAGGAAATACTACAGTAACCGCTCTGACCTCTGACCTCTGTCACATGTTTTATCCAAGGCCAGATGTTTAGAGTGTGATTCAGGGTTTTCTCTTGGAGGTCAGAGCTGAGCTGTTGAAGCTAAATGCTAACCGGTAGCATGCTAACATATTAAACACTGACTCACTGGTTTCTTCACATAAACGTTCGTCTCTGGGGCCGAGTTTTTACTGTTTTCTTCTTGAGCGATGATTACGAGTAAATAAAAATACCACTGTCAATAAAGAGTCTTTCTTTTTCATCCTGAGTAGAGATATTGTTACAGGTTGTAGTACTGCATTATTCTACTTCAGTATTCCAAAATGACCGCCATAACAGTAAAAGTCACATGACTGAAAAGCATGTACACTGGCCCAAACTTAAAATGACGAGGTTATAAGTATAAGTATTATTCCTATAGCGCTCATTATCTGAAACCTTCTGTACATGTGGGAGACAGGGGTACGACACGTGTGACTACGATTCTGCGATATATCACGATATTTTTGCGGGACGATACAATACTGATACCATATATTCCGATATAGATACTTTTGATGTCATGCCTATTACTGACCCGACGTCATGCATATTAATGAGGTAGAAGTGATCTACTGCTTTTACACTCCATAGTAATCGAGAATTCAGTCAGAACAGTCGACCACCACTGTCACACAAACAAGTTACTTCTAATAATGTATTTTTTAAATTATAAACCACATTTATTTCTGGTTGACTCATTCCTTTTGAACCAGGACTGTGGTTTGTTTATTTAAATGTAAATGAAGTCACTGACAGATCAATGGACCCATTTCCAGTTCCAATCATTTTAATCACTTATTTAAGGAAAAAGGGGAACAAAGCACATGAAAACAAATCCGATCAATAATCACATGTTCCTTAAAAAATTTGATTGTTTTTATTTTTTTGTTCAATATATCGAATATCGCAGTATCGTAAGGTTTTCGTGAGCCATGTTTCGCGTATCCTATATCGAATCGTGAGTTACCCAGAGGTTCCTGCAGCGCTAATGTACAGCTAGATTAGGACTCAAACTTTTCAAGCTTAAAGGGATGTTTCAGGATTTTTGATATAGGGCCTCATTTCCTCGTTATCCAGAGTGTTGCTGATTTCTGGAGATATTTTTTTTGTAATTCATGCAGTTCTTATGTTTGAAGAGTTTAAGAGGTTCGTGGCGCTAGGCTAATGCAAGGCTAGTGCATTTCTATGGTATCAGCTAGCCTGCATTAAAAACAGTGTGACCCGCTCCACAGAGCACCTGAGGCAAATCACTTAAAACACCAGACTAACCATATAGAATAATTTTAACCATTTTGCATTAACTCCCACCTGAACGGATCCCATTTTCTTGGCTTTGCCCTAATCAAAACAGCCACAAAAAATGAGAAGAAAACAAGGATGTACATGCAACAAAAATGTGACAAAAATTCAACAAAAATGTGTCAAAAACTCAGCAAAAAAAATTACAAAAACTCAGCAAAAATGTGACCAAAAAAAAAACAAAGCATAAAAAATGTGACACAACACAGCAACAACGCGAGGAGAAAGATCAGTTTTGTGTGTCTTAGCTTTCAAATAAGGTGTTACACATTCGGTTTATTCTATGGACACAGATGGTCAGTCTGGTGTTATGAGTGATTTGCCTCAGGTGCTCTGTGGAGCGGTTCACACTGTTTTTAATGCAGGCTAGCTGATGCCATAGCCTAGCACTAGCCTAGCGCCACGAAACTCTTCAAATATAAGAACTCAGCAACACTCTGGATAACTAGGAAATGAGGCCCTATGTCAAAAATCCTGAAACATCCCTTTAACTGAACAATCTCATAGGGTTTCTGGTACAAAATGGTGCAGCCCCTATGAACACTTAAAACACCCTTTGATATTGAGACACAGAATGAAGATGGTTGTCTTCCATTCCATAACGTGCCCTCTTCCTTCACACAAAGCTCGTGTTCTGCTGCTCCAAACTAGGCTGAGACCAAAAAGCCCCGTCCCACAGCCTCGCACAGCCCCCGGCTTTCCGAAAACGCACTTCCATCCCTTAAAAAAAATGAGGAACACAGACTCCACAAGCATGAAGGACATTCAAATATATTACACACGTTTGCACAGAACGATCCGGCAGGGAGGACCCGCCGAGACACACACACTGGAGCAACCGAAATGAACTGTAAAGAGATCATGTTGAAAATGCACAAACTTCAAAACACATTGGATATTTACAGACAGGTGGCGCTGCTGGGCTGTTACCAGAGGGGGGATAGTGCTGAAGTCAAAAGCCCAGGTATCCCAAGCGTCTTTACATGCAGTGGCGTTTGATTGGACGCTCTATAGACAGCAGTGTCGGACATCACTAAAAGCTACACAGTCATACACTCCGAGTATAGTCAGTTCCCCCGAGGGCCTGGGTGCACGTACACGGACATCTTTAATTCATTCTAAATCTGAGGAACACAGGGATTAGGGCTGGGACAAAATATCATTTAGCAATATATCGCAAAACAGTTGTTCCTCGTTTATCGTGGGGGTTGCGTTCTAAAAATCACCCGCAATAGGCAAATTCATTCAAAGTCATCAGCTTTATTTGATGTTTTAACCTCTTAACTCCCGCCTGAACCGAGAGGATCTTTTTTCCTCACGTCATCAGATTCTTTTTCCATCATTTTTTTGTTGGGTATTCAACTCATTTTTGTAACTTTTTTGTCACGTTTTTGTCATTTTTAAGTCAAATTTTTGTACATTTTTTTTCTCAAATTTTCATCACATTTTTGTAATTTTTTTGTCATGTTCTTGTCACATTTTTGTTATTTTATCGTCAATTTTTTATCAATTTTTTGTCCTTTTTTTGTCACATTTATGTCATTTTTTTGTCAAATTTTTATCACATTTTTGTCATTTTATCGTCAATTTTTTGTAAATTTCTTGTGACATTTTTGCCACTTTTTCGTCAATTTTTCGTCACTTTTTTGTCAATGTTTTCTCACATTTCCGTCATTGTTTTCGTCTCAGTTTTGTTGCTATTTTCACAGCTTTTTTTCCAGAAGCTTTTGGACTGGGGTAAAGCCAAACTGGAGAAAATGTGCTCGGTTCAGGTGGCAGGTAAGGGGTTAAGGCAGTAAAACATGGAAGATTTATTGTGTCATCAGAATGTGAATTAGGGAGGGGCGGATCGATACCAAACGGCTACTTTTTAAGTATCGATATAGATACAGACGGCATCTAGAGAATCTTTTGGGAAACACAATTTTTCACATACAAATAAAATCAAGTGTAAATCGGGTCCATATGGATATTTTCTCACAGCAGATTGTTCAGTAGAAGTGAAAAAACGACAGTTGTAGCTAGCGCTAGCTAACAGTTAGCATCATCTTAGCATTCTCCGTTTTTTTTAAATGTATTTATGGGCTGTCGAAACACTTTGCTCCTCTCCATGTCTTTGTATCTTTATTTAGTAGAAAACTATATTCATAATTCAGCATTTGTTAAAGTAGTTTTTGAATAATTTGAGAAAGTTTAGATTTTTTCAAAATTGTTTTCCCCCTTAACAGTTTTCAAACATGACCATATATGGGCGATTCCAGAGATGCGTCTGTATCTATTGGGCAAAAAGTATCAATACTAATTTGCATATGTAAAAAGAAGGAGGGGCAGCAATTATCAACACAAAAGGATGATTTATTTCTTTGTTCTGAGCCAAAACAGTCACAACAGCAAAGGATTGAACTGAGCCATATATCATTCTAGTTTAGGTTCTGTTCTTCATTCATTTAAAATTGTGTTTATGTATTTAATTTCACATTAGTATTGTTTAATTAACCAGTTAAAGTAATATCAATTGACCAGTTAATTGTATAAAATAACCAGTTTTAGAGATGTATATTGATTGAAATTCATTCACCCATATGACCAGCATCGGTATCGACAAAAGTGACTCCAAAAGTATTGGTATCAATGCCAAAAAATGTGGTCTCGCCCATCCCTAATGTGAATTTTAAATGTGTGTGAATTTTCTGCATTGATTTTTTTTTTTTTTTTACACCAAAATAACATGAATTTCAGACACTGAATATTCAACATATAATTCAAAGTGTCTCAAATGAAAAATGAAAAATTCACATTGAAAATATACGCTGTATTGTTTTTAAATATTTCGAACAGGAGAAATTCAGAGTGAAATTCACGCAGAACATCCTGGACACCGAGGCCTGAGCATCGATCCAGAGTCGAGCCAAATTCTGGTTCACGAGCAAGCGGTGATTTGACTTGTCGACACCTGATTCCTCATCTGTAAGTCCCGCCCACTAAAGACACAAACCAATAGGAAACATCCTGCGTCTCAGCTCAGTCATCCAGGATCGATTGCTCAGGCCTTGAGGTCCAGGATGTTCTGTCAATTTGTTCACTGCGAATTTCACACTGAATTTCTACAGTTGAATTTTCTTTTTTTTTACATTGAATATTAAAGGGTGAATTTATGTATTTGATTTTTTCATTGCAAATGTGACACTCTGAATTTAAACTGCTGAATTGAACGTTTTGAAAAATAATACAGTGAATATTTAAAAGGTGCGTTTTTAAGTTTCAATTTAAAACCCTTAAAAAATGAGCAGTGAAAATTCAGTGACTGAACAAATTCCAACATGTTATTTCAATGTTAAAAAGATTCAAAACATAAATTTCTCAGACATTTAAAACTCACATTTTGATGAGACAAAAAATCTTCCACAGTAAAACCCCCAGCACACACTTTATACACTTTGCTCACTCGTTCACAGGTTCTCCTTAAGCCTGGTGTCACTGTCTAATAAGATTTTTAGATTCACAGACGTGGGGATGGAAACATCGTGAGCCTCGTCTCCGCTGTGCGATTGTTCAAACAAAGAGACAAACCAAAGTTTTATCGTAGCAGCTTCAGCTTCAGCTTCAGCTTCAGCTTCAGCTTCAGCTTCAGCTTCAGCTTCAGCTTCAGCTTCAGCTTCAGCTTCAGCTTCAGCTTCAGCTTCAGCTTCAGCTTCAGCGCCAGCTTCAGCGCCAGCTTCAGCGCCAGCTTCAGCGCCAGCTTCAGCGCGTGTTTAGCTGAGGCGAGCGCCACATGCTAACGGTGTTTATTTTCACGGTAAAGTGCAGAGAAAGTAAACGTGAAAGTGATAGAGACGGGTCAGACAAGTCAGGGCTTTAAAACGAGTCCTCCCACAACCCACCTCAGGGGAGCAGGGAAACATCGCCATGAAAATGTGTTAGCTACAAGTTTAGCTAGAGCTAGCTTCACTAAACCTCCATCCATAAGGACAGGCTGCAGGTCCTCGTGAAGGACCTGGAGAATTCAATCGCTGAGCTCGTTTTAACCTCTGCAATTGTATTTTTGATCGCCGTGCAAAAGGCCACGGCTAGCAACAGCATGCTAAAGCTAATGGCAGCATGCTAATGCTAACGGCAACTAATCAAAGCTGGGACAGAAACTATGATTGAATCACCGACAGTTATATAATTAAGTATTTATGTTTTTACAGGATTAGAAATTTAGACCAGGCATTTGGAAACAAATATTGGTCAACAATATCGGCCAAACATATCGGTATCGGTCAATAAAAATCCCCCAAAAATCGGCCTTAGAAAAGCCTATATCAGTCGACCTATACTATGTTGTGATACGTGTGTCGTATCGGGAAATATGTATCACAAAATACTTTCGATATTCTACTGTTATAGATAAAAAACAAAACAAATGTTTTGGTGATTGGTTTAAACTGAAGTGTAGGCCTGGGTACAGTTAAACGACACCAGTCTGGTCTAAAATAAAAAACTTTAGGTACTTTTGAAAAAATAAAAGCATCAAAAGCAGGTAACGGAAAAAAAAGTTTGGGTTGTTTTAGATCAAATAGTAGCCTGGCTAACACCAGACTAAAATCACAAGTGATATTTAGTCTGGGGACCACCAATGCATTTTCTCGTAGGAGAGGTGTGGTTTACGATCGTCCATAGTCGTTTATTGGGCGATACGAAAAAAAAAAAAAAAAAGTCTCATGCGTCTGCACGTAGCCCCAGCCAATCATATCATCGTATGAGATGACGTATGACGTACCCGCTGTAAACTTTTGAGCTAAATTATTTAGAACAAGGTCTAAAGCTTGATCAAAAAATACCATCGTGTCTGCTGCTGTCATGTTGGATCCGTAAATAAACTTTTTTTTAATTATCCGTAAATAAACTACAAGCTTCCATATATCGAATAGCGCGTCATCGTCTTGCCGTCCCTCCTCGCTCTGTGATTGGTTCCCAAATCCACCGGAGATTTGGCCATGGTCCCCAGGCTGTTGTGCAGTTCGAAATAATTCGAGTGCACACAGCAGCCTGGTGTTAGCCAGGTTAATCAAATAGATGATTTCCCCCCAATTTCTTCCACATTTCCTTTCTCTTTGCCCTATTTTTCCCAAATACTTTTTTTTTTTTTTTTACACATTTCGTTCTTATTATTTTCCCTTTTTTTTTTTAATACTAATATTTTGTCTTTCCTCCCCATTTTTCCCCAATTAATATCGATACTCGGCATCGATTCTTGGCAGCACAAAGTTTTGCGATCCGATATTTCGTCCCAGCACTGTTGTATCGCAGATGTATCACATCGGGCCTCAGTATCGCGATACAGCCCTGATAGTGATTCTACTTAGTGGAGCGACAATACCTGTGTTTGAATGGAGTGTGTGGTCAGTGGTGGTCAGTGGTGGTCAGTGGTGGTCAGAGGGACCGGCACCACCACTGAGTATGGAGTGAATAAATATACAGTGTCGCGTTTTACAAAGCTTGTCAATTCAGGCTGGTAAAGTGCACAAGTGTAAGTACGGGTGTGACAATATATCCATGTTCCGATATATCGCGATATTTTGTGGGACGATACCGATACTTTTGATTCCGATAGATACTTTTGATGAGGTCATGCACATTAATGAGGCAGCAGCGCTTCACTATTTTCACTGTCAATAAACGCCAATAATGATGAAGAACTCAGTCAGACCAGCAGGGGGCAGCACTGGGACCGGGCCACACAGATGCATTACTTTTAGAATTATAAATAAGATTAATTCTGGCGGATTTATTCCTTTTGAAAGATCAATGACCCATTTTCAGGAAGTCAGGGATCGTTTCTTCTTTACTTATTTAAGATAAAGGGGCACAAGGCATGAAAACAAATGTAAAGTATGAATAATATGAAAATGCTATTGCCGGGTGATTAAAGAGTGGATTTGGATTCGTCTCCACGGCGACGACCTGGAGACGCTCCCAGTTTATTCATTTCTTTAGGCATTTTCCAACAATAAAATATCTGTAAAGAAATTAAAGCTTGGATTTCATTATATTTATTGAGTGAAATGTTACACGGTGTCGCTTTAAGGATTTGCTCATGTTTCGGGGGGACGGGGGAAAACCGGAGCGCCCAAATGATATACAGCGGGTGAAAAAGTATTTGGCTGAAATCCAATAGGAAGTCTATGGGGAACTGACCAAATACTTTCTCTCCCCACTGTACTTGTACGTAAACGCCATTTAATCTAGCGAATAATCTAAAATAATTAAATATTTGGGTAAAACATGCATGTACATGGACCCAGGCCCTTTGCGCGGTTGAAAGATAACTCCTAATTTTGACCCCCCCCCCCAAAAAAAAAATTAGGCACAACTTTGACTAACAGAGACCAAAACGAACAAACAAACCCAGAAAACAGAAATAGAGTCACTTAGATATTATTTCTAGATTGTTCTATGTACAATTCCACATTCAGTAAAGTCCTTCCCGTCGTGTAAAACTGAAACTGGGTCCGCGCCGGCGGCCATTTTGTGTCAGAGGCTACTTCTCGTTTTTGTCCGTTTGAACTTCGAAGTAGCTCGCGGGCCCCACTTCTGCGGCGGCTTCAGTAACCGGCAAGAAACAACAACAACAACAACGAAAAAACAACCTAAAAAATAAAAAACAATTTCAGTGCAAGATGAAAAACAAAGAAACGAGGAATGAACCGTTAAACCTTTTGCGACCTGATACGGAACACCAGGGCCTACCGGCTTTCCCGATGGCGAAATTTCCTTAAAATTTTACTTAAAAAAAAAAAAAAAAATAGGCATGTCCTATCTTATTATACTTACTATATGTATAAATAGTTCAAATAAATACGCTTGTCACATTACCTGAAGGAGGTTTTCAGTCAAATCTATGCGTGGCGAGTTAATACTGCACTAAAGTGGACTGCGTTTACGGAGAAAATGCTAACAAAAAAAAACAAAAAGCCACTGCTATTTGCAATTTAAAAGTACATATAAATTTATCGCCGATCGACCTCGTTCGCCACGGTGCAAAAATCATTCCCTTAATCAAAAAAAAAAATAAAGAAACAGCAAAATTTCAGCCAACGATATGACAATCATCCTTTACACATTACGAGGGAAACCATAAATAAGAACAATAGTGGGGTCGAAGTCCGTGTCGATATATTTATAGCTTTCTGTACAGCTTTATTGTAAATCCTTTCCGTCACGTGGCAGCGAGCACCGTCCCATCAGATCCGGAGTTTTGCGACGAGGATAAAAGATGATAAAACAGGGTTGGCGTAAACGGGGGGGGTGGGGGGGTGCCCTCCTCTCTCTCTCTCTTCACGAAAGCATGCGATTCCTGGAGTTTCCCCCATCGGCAAGAAAGAGCACGGTCCAAAAAAAAAATAATGAAAAAAAAAAGAAAAGGGAGGGGAAACCAAAAAGGGACAGTTGTTTCCTCCCGAGGAAAAAAAAGGCTGTGTTTGTTTTTTTCTCCAGAGGTCGGGGGGTGGGGTGGGGGAGGGTGTGGGGGGGTCGACTACACGAGTTGGTATCCCGAGCCCGATGTCTGGTCGTACTCTATTGTGTACTGAGTGGTCCAGTCCACGGAGAGGGGCCGCAGGAGGCCACAGCAGCGCAGCTCGAAGAAGTCGATGAGGTTCCGCATGCAGCCGTGACTGAGGAGACGGAGAAAACAGAGAGAGAGGTGATGGAAAAGGAGAGAAAGATGAGAGAGGAGTGATTAAGTGATTAAAACAAACACTTCCTGATCTCTGCTGCTTTACAGAGGCTGCGTGTTGTGTTTGCAGAGTGTGCGATGGAGTTTTCTTAGCCTGGCAAAGCAGACACAGTCCCTACATTTAAGACTAGGCTCAAAACGTACCTCTGAGAATTAGCTTATGATCAGGTCAGTTTGGTAAAGCTCTGACCCACAGCCTGAAGTAAAGCTGCCTCAGGAGAAACACTGCTGTGGGAAGTACGGTCCACTGAGCGCCACCCTCTTCTTCTTACTGCAGACTTTGTCTTATTGTGATACAATATTTAATTTATCTGTAGTCTGTTCATCACTGTTCACATGGTGTCTCCTGTCCCCCCCCTCGGGAGTGCCCGTCTAGATCGAACGGATGACTTTTGCTGAACGGAGGAACCTGCATTCTGGAATCTGAGGACTGGACGGTCTGTGATCTTGGCCCGTCTGCTGAGGGATCCTTCGGCCCTGGGTCTCTATAGCCTGTCCGTCCATGGGAGTGGATCTCTCCTTCTGTGGTTTTCCCCAAGGTTTTTCTTTTCTCCTGCCGGGTTTTTGAGTTTTTCCTTGCCGTGCTGGAGAGTCTAAGGACGGGGGACGCCCGCGCCGCTCGTCGCCACCTGCTGCCGGCGGACATTATATTTGCCTGGATTCACCTGAACTTTAAATTGTCATATTTATTGCTCTGTTTTATTGCCTTAATGTTTGGTGCAGCTGTGAGGCGACTTCTGTTGTGATATTGGGCTATACAAAACCATTAAACTTAAACTAACGCCAGACTAAAATCACAAGTGATATTTAGTCTGGGGACCACCAATTCATTTTCTCATAGGAGAGGTGTGGTTTACGATCGTCCAGAGCCGTTTATTGGGCGCTACAAATGTCTGTCATGCGTCTGCACGGAGCCACAGCCAATCGTATCATAGTATCTGATGACGTATGACGTACCCACTGTAAACTTTCGAGCTAAACTATTTAGAACACGGCCTAAAGCTCGATCGAAAAATAGCGTCGCGTCTGCTGCTGTCATGTTGGATCCGTAAATATATATTTTTTTAAATCCGTAAATAAACTACAAGCTTCCGTGTATCGAATAGCTCGTTCATTCCAGCCACTAGGGGGCATTAAATTTAAAAAAAGGAAAGAGTTCCACACGTGTCCAGCAGAGGGCACTGACATAATAAGAGCTCAGGATATGAACAACACATTATAGCCACGTGGTAAATGGACAGTCTGTCCCAGGGCGGCTGTGGCTTCAATAACAGCTTACCACCGCCGAGTGTGGAGTGAATGAATAATGACTACCGTAAATTCTCTAATACTGGCCTGTATTCCATTAGCGGCCGGGTCTCTGACAGGGGCCGGGTCTCTGACAGGGGCCGGGTCTCTGACAGGGGCCGGGTCTCTGACAGGGGCCGGGTCTCTGACAGAGGCCGGGTTCGAGGCTGGCGGAGGCAAATTAAAGCCGGTCTCTAAAACAGGCCGGGGCTTTTATTAGAAACTATAGCGGTGGAAATATTCCCCATGTTAGGAATTTGTCTCATACTGGTGTAAATGAAAACTCACGTGCAGGAAGTAACAAACAGGAACCCGGGCCGATGGGGACGCTGCGGAGGAGCTGATCCGAGCGTAACTTTGACACAGATTTAGCCACTTTTCAAACCTCCAGTGACTATTTGTGGAAACAGGGCAAACAACAAATGTTGTGTGACCCTCCAGGGTTTTAATAAAGTCTCCATTGCGTCTTCAAAGCACGTCCAGCTGCTCCGTGTGCAGGTCAGTCCCACGCCTCAAAATAACTCCTCCCATCAGCGCGAGCGTCTCGTCTTCTCTCGGGTCAGTCTCATGATCGATCACAAACACAAACACTCCGTCTAAACTCGCCTTTTACACGAGATAACAACAAATAATCCGGTCCGGTAAAAACGAAACAGAAACCTGCAGTGACACTGATGTCAAAGCTCCGCTAACAGCAACGGAACGCTTCCTGTTGTCCCGACAAAATAAAAGGCGTCAATGTTCCAGCCGCTGGGAGAGGGTTTGAAATGTTAATAAATGAACCTAATAGTTTAGGTGAAAATGGACATAAGTCTTGTTTTTCTTCATTTTCCTGGTCGTCCGTTTTGCTCAAATAGAAATAAAGGCCTGTCTCTAATTGTGGCCTGGTTCCAATAAAGGCCTGGTCCTAGATGCCCTTGAGTAAATAAAGGCCCCGGCCTATATTAGAGCATTTACGGTATGTAGTACTTTGAGGAACTTGTGACACAGGCTTGTAAAGTGCAATACAAGTGTAAGCCGTTGTTATTAATGAAGCTACAGTAAAGTTGGGGCTTTGACCAAATCACAGTTCATTATTATTCATTTATTGTAAAAATGTTCTGTATTATAAGCGGCCCAGTAACCCAACATGAGTTTGACTCCCCTGATCTAGTCCCTTTAATGGGCCTGAAGCCTATATGATGCATCTAAATACTGACTCTGAGCAGTTCTTCATGGGAAAGATCAGGAGACCTTTTTTAAGTTTATTTCCAATAAAATCAATTAGAATCATATTTGTCCAAACTGAGTGAAAAAAAAAAAAAAAAAAAAAATAGATTGTATTTGTTGGACATATTGTCCAGCTCTGTTGCGTAATGGCTGAAATGAGCTTCACTTTAAACTTACCGTTCCAATAGATGGATTATGTCAAATTGATTCAACTTCAATTAACTTTAAAGCTGCGTTCAAAACTAGAGGAATTTGGAAATACTACAAGACCCTTTGGACACTCGCCCTGGGACGGACTGATCAGCATGTGGCAGAATGAGCTCACACTTAAGCTAAACGTCTTTTCTACTCACTTGAATGGGCTCTCGATTGACGTGGCCGTGACTTTAAAGTGCTTGTATCTGCGTGCGTTCATTCTCTCGTTGGTCGTGATTCCGAGGGCGGCGATCTGGAACGAGCGGGTTACACGACATGAACAAACGGCGCTCTGTTTTCACTTGGTTTAAGAACGTACCTGGTAGAGCTGGCACATGATGAGCACGGCCACCCACATGAAGTGGAAGATGCTGTTGAGGAACATCCAGAACATCCAGGGCGAGCAGGAGGCGATCTGCGTCAGGTACAGCCAGAAACCGTCCTTCGAGTACGTGGTGCCGCAGTGCACCCTCCAGTCTGACAGGGGGCAGCACACACACTCAGTACAGGACTTAAAGGGAGATTTCAGGATTTTTGACATAGGGCCTCATTTCCTAGTTATCCAGAGTGTTGCTGATTTCTGGAGATTATATTTGAAGAGTTTCGTGGCGCTAGGCTAATGCAAGGCTTAAAATAACTTATATTTGAGCAGCTTCGTGGTTGTATAAGCTACGCAGCGGCGGAGTGATCTGCTAGAAAATAGTCCCTCAAAATGCGATCGTTCATGTGATGCAGGTCAGTTATATTCCAAACATGATTCTATGGACACAGACATTGATATGGTTAGTCTCGTGTTATAAGTAATTTGCCTCAGGTGCTCTGTGGAGCGGGTCACACTGTTTTTAATGCAGGCTAGCTGATACCATAGACATGCACTAGCCTAACACTGGCCTAGCGCCATGAAACTCTTCAAATATAAGAACTGCATGAATTACAAAAAAAAATATCTCCAGGTACCAACAACACTCGAGGATAACGAGGACATGAGGCCCTATGTCAAAAATCCTGAAATATCCCTTTAAAGGAAGATTTCCAAGATATTTAATAAAACTCTGGATAGGACATGGCCATACGTTTGTTCTGTGTGACATCACGCTCTATAAAAAGATACCTCCAGGTCCAACCAGCGGAGAGTTCCAGAGATAAACACGGCAAAAAACACAACTTTATCTGAATCTCCAGCTGAAATAACAGATAAAAGGCCAAAAACTGTTTTATAACTAATAAGAAAATATATCTCACCATTTCTCCAGGTAAGATGAAGATATTTTCATATTTAAAATAAGCCTTTGTTATGTATGTAAAAAATAAGTTGATAACTAATGTTGGAACAGCATAACTAAAGACAATAGTCAATGTGATATTTGTTTGTGATCATATGTTTATACAGAGCCTGTGTCGGCTCTACAACAGGTTCAAATCTGCTAAATCCCATCATAGTGAAAAGGACTAAAGTTCAGCTGGACCTGGAAGTGGAGCGATGACATCATCACTTAACAAGTCGTATATGTTGGAACGAATGGCAATTCTGGCGGCCATTTTATGACTGGCCCGTCCAGCCCAGTGCAATGTAATTAAATGGAAACACCACTTATTTCCTTGACACTGTTTTGAAGTTTCAATGTGACTGGACCTTATGTCATATCTGTCAAGAAAATAACGTCTTTGCAGTTTTTCAAGCGTTATTTTAGTTTTATAGGATGCACAGACTTTAGCTAGCTTAGCTTCTCTAATCCATCTTTCTACTGAACAAATGTATATAATACACTACCACTCAAAGGTTTGAGGTCACTTAAAATGTCCTTATTTTTGAAAGAAAAGCACAGCTTTTTTCAATGAGGATAACGTTAAATTAATCATTAATACAGGGTAGACATTGGAGCCTCTTCACACCCGTTTAACAGTGTTCTAATGGAAAACCCTTGTGTAATTATGCTAGCACTGCTGAAGAGAGAAGCTCTGGAACATGCCTGGGTGACCCCAACATTGGAACCTTTGTGTATATTTACATCCCTTTAATATTTTTTAAAATCAATACAAATATTTCTGATTAAAAAAACACCTCAAATCATTAAGCTCTATTCATATCAAATATAACATTTGTTTCCTATTTTTTTCCTATACTATTTCTGTACTTTGTAACACGACATGACCAATATTCACTGAACATGAAACAGTGATATAGTAAACGCAAAACCACTGAACCCTGGGAATCAATGGAGAAAACAAAGCTGCTAACGTTTCAAAGAGTTGACCTGGTGGCATAGGGGTTAGCCTCGCTGTCCAGGCACAAGATGGCCGCCACGTTTGCCCCGTCAGCCTCATGTCTGATCTAGAGTTTTATTAAATACCTTTTGGTGGCACATTTTCAGAGTGGTTTGTACTCACAGGCGATGCAGCCGTATATCATGAAGCAGATCATGCAGAGCAGGAAAAACAGGTACCCCATGAAGTAACGATGGTTCCCACTTCCTGCAGAGTCCAGACAAAAGCCATCAACACATTGACATGACACAATATTCTACAGAGCCTGTAGTTTAAAAAGTGAGGCGGTGGGCAGGTAAGAAGTCCTTGATGGTAACGATGGTAACTATCAACACGCAGAGTTCGGAGTCAGTTTCAAACAGAGATATGTACAGTATTCTGTCCAGTGTAAGGAAGATTGCAGTGAGCAGTGCATAAGGGAAACCAAGCAGCCTCTTTTTGAAAGGAAAAGACTTTCAGCTTTAAGATGAAAGCTGCAGGTGGAAAACAAATGTATCTTATGCACAGCAGAATTGATGGCATATGCATGTTTTTTTTTCCTTTTTAAACAAAAGACTTTTTATTTTTTGCATTGTAAAGAGTGAAGTCAGGGCTCTACAACGAGTCCTCCCACAACTTCCACAGGGGACAGAGAAACATCGCAATAAAAATGTGTTTTTTCCGGACAATAAGTTGCACTTTTTTTCATAGTTTGGCTGGGGAGCGACCAACTCCGGAGTGACTAATATGTGCTTTTTTCAAATTTCAAAACTCAAATATATAATTTCACATGCTGCCAGAGGGCACTACAGGCTAATGAAGTCGCAGAAAGAAAGCTTGGAAACGAAGCTAATCCTGGGCTAAAAGCTCGATGGCCACAGCGAGAGGAACGAGTTCACAAATGAGAGCTTGAAAAACGTGCTGCCGGGAGAGGCTCATCAACGGTGCAGTGGTTTGTTCATTATGCTATAGATATCTGAACTGTTTGTGTGACGTTAACAAACCAGACACCTATTCAGCCTCTTGTTTTTGTCTTCATTAGGCGTCTTATGGCTAGTGCGACTTATGCTCCGGAGCGACTTATAGTCCGGAAAATACGGCAGCTTCACAAAACCTTAATTAATCTGGACACGCTAAACCTGGAGAATTCAATCGCTGAGTTCAATCTCTGCAATTGTATCTCCGTGCAAAATGCCGCGGCTAGCAACAATATGCTAGCTATGCTAACGACAACTAATCAAAGCTGGGAGAGAAAACATAATGGAATCCGCCTTAGAAAAACTCATATCGGTCGACCTCTATTTCACAATATTGTAAACTTATTTCTTTATGGTAAATCCTGGCTGTGTTAGTGTGTGGATGTTTCTGCTGCTTCAAACATTTGTGTGGCTCGTCTCTGCTTTTCTAGGACAAACTAAAATAATCACGGTACCATTGATTTGTGAGCATACCACTGGCTAAAAACGGTGGCTTGTACATTTGTTTGTTTACAATGGGAAATGCGACTATGTCAAGATTGTAAAGCACAATACAAGTCCGACTTTGACCCAAGACATTTCCTTGTGTGTCATGAGCGTGTGGCGTGGCGTCCACTGACCGACGCAGTTTCCGACCCAGGGACAGTGATGGTCGAACTTTGCGATGCAGCGGTTACAAACCGCACAGTGTTTGGACCTGATGGGCTTCCGTATCTAAACACAGACGCACAGTAGTGGAGAACGTTAAACCGTGTGCAGTAACACATGAACACTGACGTGAAGCTGAGCTTGTCTTACCAAGCAGGTGCTGCAGAAGATACTGAGGTCCAAGCTGCCCGTTTCAGCCAACTCTACAATCGTCTGAAACAAAGAGCAAACACAAGCACGGCTCAGAAAAACAGCCTGAAAACAGACAAAACCAGACAGAGCAAAACGATTATTTCACTCAATCTGGACTACATTACAACTAAATATCACTTTAACCCTTTAATGTTACTCCCTACACCCTTTTATTGCATTTTCTAAGCATTTGTAGGACAAACATCAATGTTATTAGTTAATGTTAATTTATTTCTTTGATAGACCTCTGAGTTACCTGCCTTAAACCAGTCCAAACCGGATATAAACCAGCACAAACCAGTCCAGCCAGACCGAAACCGAAACCTCCTCTAAACCTGTCAAAACGAGCATAAACCAGTCCAAACGAGCATAAACCAGTCCAACCCAGGTCTAAACCAGTCCAAACGAGCATAAACCAGTCCAACCCAGGTCTAAACCAGTCTTAAACTGCTCTAAACCAGTCCAAACCAATCCAAAACTGCTCTAAACCGGTCCAAACTAGGTCGTAACAGGCCCAAACCTCCTCTAAACCAGTAAAAAACAGATATAACCTGTCAAACCCAGCATAAACCAGTCCAAACCTGCTCTAAACTGGTCCAAACCAGTTCAAAACTGCTCTAAACCAGTCTAAAACTGCTCTAAACCGGTCCAAACCAGTCCAAAACTGCTCTAAACCGGTCCAAACTAAGTTGAAACAGGCCCAAACCTGCTCTAAACCAGCATAAACCAGTCCTAACTAGTCCAATCCCAACCTATACTAGTCCAAAGTGGATATTTTGAGCAGAATTTGAAACACATGATTGGATAAAGTGGCTCTACCAAACGGTTGGGCAAACTATTAAAGGGTTCAGCATCAGCTTTGTTTGTTTGTTTGTTTGTTTAGACCCCATTAGCTACTCAATTAAGCAGCTATTCTTTCTGTCTTTCCCAGCTTTAACACTAACCATCTTCATAGCGAGGGTAAAAACATGTTTCCAGCCCAAACAAAAGGTGGAAGAGCGTCCTGTGCAGGAGCGGACGTGGGGCTCTGAGCTCTGTGAAGTGAGGATTCCACCATGGGGCGTCCCGCGTGGACAATAGGGGGGTAAATTTAGCTCTCTGTAATCAGAGCGGAGAGACAGGTCCAGTGTTGTTGTCCAGCAGAGTGCGATAATGAAGCTGGGGATGGGAAACGGGCCAAAGGATCGGGTTTAAATGGGAGCTTTTGTGTTGGGGCTGAGGTGACGGTCAGGGGAGTTTCGGACAGAAGAGTGTGGGGATGTTCCTGTCTCACACAGAGCAGGAGTCAGTCAGCACCGTGTTGACTATAGGGTATTTACATCATGTTGATTTTTTACAATGTGTTTTCCGTGTCCCCATCCCCTTTGGATTAAAGAAACATATTTAATTCAATGGGCGGTACATACAAAATCTGACCCCTTCTTGCTCTGGGCATAAATAACCCCTGCCAGGGGAAAAAAGCTTTAAAGGGATATAACATTTAGGAGCAGAACAGTGCATTCATTCAGACCAAGCAATGTTAAACTGGTCTTTAAAATTCCTCTAAATAATAATACTACAGTATCCATGAGTTCAGTACAGATGATCAAATGTGAACTGTAAAGTCACATGTTTCCATTTCATTGTGCTGTGAATTCTGAGGAGAAAAAAAAACGCTTTATATCCAATGCTAACGGATGCATGTAAACCAATGGACGCCGCTAGGCTATGCCATAGAAATGAATGGGCGTGCTAAACTAACATTAGCAACACTCGCTAATTCTAAAGTTTCTATAATAACGCCTGTTCCCTTCCTGGTCGAGCCGCAGTGATCAGACCCTACACTTCCACACTGGATGCATTTAGTTATACAATTTTACATCATCATAATCATTTGTGTATCGTTCGCTTCGGAGCAAATACTTTGGCAGCGTTACCTTCTTCTTCTGCTCCTCGGAGGCTTTGATGATGCCTGGGTCGGACTTCCAGGACTTCCCAAAGTTGTAGAACAGAAACACAGTGGTTATGAGGAAGGGCACGTGGACTGTGGCGAACGGCAGCAGTGCAGAGGAGTCAAGGGAAGTAATGAATGAAACAATGTGACAGACATATAATAATCACATCAACACAGCAGTAAACATGTCAGGCACAAGGAAAAACAAAACAGCATCAAGTACATTAGGAGCCACCATACAATCACTCACACACATCATTCATCCTGGCCTATTGTGCATGTTTTTAGTGGTAGGGCATACCGGAGTACCTGGAGGAAACCTACGCAGACACGGGGAGAACATGCAAACTCCACACAGAAAGGCCCCGTCCAGGTGGGAATCGAACCCGAACCTTCTAGCTGTGAAGCGGAAACGAGCAACAGAAATGTGACAAAAAAAGAGACAAAAACAAAACAATCACCAGGTTCCCTACGCACCCATCACCAGCCCTTTTAGTCTTATGGACGAAAATGCTTTTTGTTTTAATCACATTTTAGTCATTTCGAAAGGTGATAGTTTAGTCACGTTTAAGTCAGAAGAAATTTAAAAAGTTTTTAGTCAAGTTTTTGTCAGTTTCAATATTTTCAGACTGCTTTTGAACCCTTGCCCAGTTGTGGCTCTTTTTGGTGTAATCCCAGATTCATATCACCTAAACAAATACCAGCGGGACTTTTTGGCCTACTGTGCACTTCTTGCTCGCAGGCTGATTTTACTGAATTGGAAAAACTCATTACCTCCCTCTCATTCGCAGTGGATCAAAGACATTGTATATTTCTTAAAAATTGAGAAGATCCCTTAAAGGCAGTGATGCATCTTTTTCAGAAATCTGGCAACCCTTTTTGAAATATGCTAAAGAAAAACTTGATTTGGTTTTGTGTATTATCGTATGTTTTTGTGTTTTGTTTGTTTACTTGTTTGTTCAGCTTAGTTTGTTTCAAGGGGAGGGCTTGATTTGAAGTTTTGTGTGGGTTATTTTGTATTATTAAACAAAAATGTATAAATAAAGTTATCAAAAAAAAAAGAAAAAGTTTTTGTCAGTTTCATTACAAAAAGTTATAATTAATTTCCATAAGTCTTGGAAATCTATTGGCTTCATAGCTTTTGACAAACAGGTAACACCACAATAGGCAGTGGCAGAAGTGTCATTGTGAACAGGACTTTTCCTCGTCCTCTGATTGAACAACTCTGATTTAACAACAGCGCCGTCTGCACATACGGAGCCTACCTCCACGTGCTTTCTGCGTTCATACGCCACAGTATTGAAAACTGTCCTGAGAAAAGATAAAGTCCCTGTGACCTGGACGTCAGACGCTCTGAGGAGGATGTACGCGAGCAGTGACCGCACGCCTCTCCTGAGAGCCGAGAGTATGTCTGGTGTGCATTTTATAACTGTTGTTGCTATTTGGCATAAGTAGGACCTAATAAGTATAATAACTAAAATGTGATGTTGTACAGGAAGTCGTTTTTGCAG
This sequence comes from Gobius niger, assembly GCF_951799975.1. Lineage (NCBI taxonomy): Eukaryota > Metazoa > Chordata > Actinopteri > Gobiiformes > Gobiidae > Gobius > Gobius niger. The sequence goes on along the minus strand of NC_136853.1, from coordinate 3,977,146 downwards.
AAAATGATGTCCTCATGTGAGGACAGTGGGTCTACCATAACCTTATGAAATATAATTTGCTGGCCCTTAACAGCAAATTATAATTAGTCCTAATTAGTCAAAATTCAAAATTTCAGCTTAATATAATAAGTAGTTAAGGTTAAGAGGTTAAAACTATTCCCCAGGTTCATAGCTTCAAAATGATATGCAGCATGCCCATATTCACTTAGATTTAGTTTGTAAAAGTTGTGTTTTTCAGGCGATGAGAGCCAAAACTGGTATCGGTTCAGTATCGGATATTTGTAGCCAATACCCAATATCGTATTTTTTCCAGTGTCGGTTCCGATATCAAATATCAGTATCGGATCGTGAAAAAAATATACAAAAAATAAACTAAAATCTACATCTGAGACAGATGGCTATCATAGAGGCTGGGCTAAATAGGCTAGTTATCTAGCACGCTAGCTATATCGTTTATTTCTACGACAATATACCACAGTATTTTAGTATAAGATTTACAACTGTACACAACATGACTATGCAAATGTGCCACTTACAATAACTATTATTATCTACAGGCCAGTTCCCGTCGACTTACACGAGGTCATCGGGACGGGAAGCACCCCTTGCAAACTCCACACAGACAGAACGGGAATCGAACCCAGGGCGACGCTAAAGCCGCTGTGCCTTTGTGCTGCGCGAATAAATCCACGTCAGTAAATGGAATCGCTTCCACAAAGACACTGTGACCTGTGACTTCGAGCCAAGACAAAACGATGAAACGTTCCAAAACACACTCGTCATCTTTCCCTAAGACGATCTGTCACTGTCTCGGCTTTATTCATTCTTCACCACGAGTTCATCTCAAAGCGCCTGAAGCCTTTTACCCACAAACCTCCGTCCAAAAGTCACATGGCCGCGCTCCAAACATGACCTCACCGCTCGGCTTCTGTGGGTGTGAGGCAGAGTTTGGTCTCAGATCATCACGGATTACGTTTAGTCAGAGCAAAACCGCCAGCTGTGCCTCATGGAAGAGCAGAAAACAAAGCTTGGTCACAGTGCTTATTTAAGACACATTTTAACTTTATTCTAGGATATTTCTACAGTAGTTTGGTCGAACAGGGACATTAAATAACTATAACTATATAAAAGTCCAATTAAAGTGAGTAACATTGAGGAGAGAGTAAACAACCGTATTTTCCGGACTATAAGTCGCACTTTTGCTCATAGTCTGGCAGTTTTATACTCCAGAGCGACTAATATGTGATTCTTATTTTCTTTTTTGATTCAAATATATCACTTCACATGCCGCTAGAGGGCGCTGCAGGCTAATCGAGCAGCAGAAAGAACGTTTGGAGTGATGGAGAACCGGAGTTTACTCTTCGAGAGGAAAAGAAAACAAAGCTAATCCTGGGCTAAAAGCTCGACGGCCACAGCGAGAGGCACGAGTTCACAAAGGAGAGCTTGAAAAACGTGCTGCCGGGAGAGGCTTGTCAACGGTGCAGTGGTTTGTTCTTAAAAGCTATAGTTATCTCAACTGTTTATGTTAAAAGAACAGGCCACCGTTTTTCCATACTGAGATATGTTCTTACCTGAGCTTAGACGAGTTGATGTGTACCTGTCTGGTGTTTGTGTGCGCTCAGTCATGCACAAAGACCAAAGATGTTGCTAGCATTTGGCCTCTCCCAGTGTATTCCTATTAGGGCTGCACAATATATCGCGAAAAATATCGTATCGCGATATTAGCTGATGCAATATCCGTATCGCGAGAAGCCACAATATATCGCAACATCACCATAGCCTTCATCTGACTGAGATCGACCCGTTTTTTTTTTGCAAACTCAAACTCATGCATTGAAGTCATGTGTAAAAGTTCAGTTTTAGTTTAACATTTACTGGCTTTGTTAAATTCTACCCTTGTTTTGGTCCTGATTGGGTGTTTTTTAAGTCTTCTTTTGACACAATTGGCTTGTTGCACGGTATGGCTATGCTAGTTCCTCTGACATGAAGTTGTGAGCGCCAGTACTTCCTGTCTGTATTCTTTTCCTGGAATAAAAATCATATTTTCTAAAGATTACGTTGTGGGCAGTGAGTTCCCCGTCGATGATCATTTACTGTGTGTTCAAATCATGATGCACCGAGTTCATATCGGAGACACCTGTGATCATAAAGGATTGATAGTTTGTCTTGAAGCTTAAGGCTAACATGCTATAAAATATTTACACTGTTCAGCAACTCGTTAACCTGCAGGAAGTGATCATCTACCAGGAACTCACTGTCCACCACAGAATCTTTAGGAAATACGATGATTCGTACGGATCTAAGCTAATCTTAATGGAAATTAATACGAACAGGAAGTACTAGCGCCCACACCTTCAGCTCAGAGGAACTAGTGTAGCCACATTGTGCAACAAGCCAATTTGCTGAAAAAATGGTATATATCGTGTTTGGTGAAATATCGCAATAATATCGTTATCGCGATATTGCACAGTCGTATCGCATATCGCAAGTCACTTCAATATCGTGCAGCCCTAATTCCTATAGCCCCAAACGGGGGTGAAGTTAGAACCGACCGAGCTCTTCCACGAGCACAAAGACAAGACAGGTATGAATCAACTCGTCTAAGCTCAGGTAAGAACAGATCTCAGTCTGGAAGAACTGTGGCCTGTTCCTTTAACATACCAGACACATGTTGTTTAGCTTCATGTAGCTAACCATCAATGTGTTATGCTAGCAAACCATACGCCTATTCAGGAAAATATGGTACTCTCACGAGAGGCCCAGTGGTCTGTATCTGGTCCCTGTGACATTTTGTGTGAGTAAAAATGAAAAAACAATTACACAGTAGTAGAGCAGACATTTTAGACCGGGATGTGCGTGACTTTTGATTGTCCTAAAACAACATAAGCCTTAGTGTTTTCATGAATCCTGTGTGTGTCAGAAAAACTGCTCACTTTGATAGTTTTAGTATTGATGTGATGCACACGGCGCAGGTTTAGGCTCGATCAAAGTGACGTTAATATAAAAGCACAGAGAGGTGTGCTACTGCCGTGTGAAGTTGGCTTCAGGCTGGCAGCGCCCGAGGCTGTTAATGACGTTAATGTAATAATAATGTAATAATAAATACAAGACTCAGACTAATTGAAACATGACGTTAGATCTGTGACAGTTTGGCGGGGAATGTGTGACAGAGATGGGACCAGACTGAGCACTAGCAGCACGTTCTAATGTGAACCCGCACTGTTCATTTAATCCTTCATCCCCATGTCCAGGTCAAACCCATCTCTAGCTAAAGAGGCAATGATGCGGAAAATGAAGAAGTCTCCAAAGTCACAGTTACATCAAGCTTTCTGCGAGTTTCCCTAAAGCTCACGCTCACGACCAAACTGGGAGTTTAAAATGTGTTATTGTCAACAAGACCATAAACTTTACAGATGCAGCAGAACTACCACCTTTAGTCGCTCATGTCAGGCATTTAAAGACCAGTTACAACAACCGCGGCCTTGTCCAAGTGCAAAGCAAAAACCCAGAGAAAAAGAAGCAGCTAAAATGGTAAATAGCGCTGTTCTAGCTTCATCAGGCCCAAAGCGCTTTACAGAAAAGGAACCAGTCACTCATTCACAGCATCATTCATACAGCACCGCACAAAGACACTGGACGAACACTTGCAAAAGCATGGCTAGGCACCTTTGATACGGCGCTACAGAGAACATCACTGTGCACTCTTTCTCTCAGGACAGCGTTTAACTTACACTGGGTAAATCAGCAGTTTGGTTCCTGTTTGTGCGTAAAAAGTAGCTTTTGCAAATGCAGCGCCAGGTTTATGAACGAGGAGGCGGAGGAGGATTGCTAGGGTCAGGTCCGGCTTGATTTTTGGAGCCCGGTCTTAGGCTCTGCTGAAGTCATGAGAGTAGAGCTCTCGCAGCACGTCATCGCTGCTGAGGTGAGACGCAGTAAAACAGTCATTCAGAATTTCTTAAAAGATCCTGAGGGTTACGGAACAAAAAAAGACCCGAAAAACGTCCCAGCGCTGAGCCGGAGGATCTGATTGGCTGGAGGATCCTCGAACCAAATGAGGGTTGTTACTGAAGTCGAATAAGTGGTTCCCACAGACGAGCAGAGCCAGCGCCGTTTGACCTTTGCCCTGCACTACCTGAAGCTCCATGAACCTTCCTATGAAACATCTCAGGTGGATCAGTAACCGTGGAAACCTTCAGGACAATCAAGGTCACATTTTTCTCATCAGAGAAGAAACTTTCCTCCCTTTAGTGTCCCATGTTTGGTCTCTCTCCAGAGTCCAAACGGAGACGAGGCCTTTGTTTCTGATGCTTCAGTCGCAGATGAAAACCTCTGATGGTTATTGGGCTGAAGTCGCTCCAGGAACGGCTTCATTTGGGTCCAGGATCCTGGGGATGTTTTTTTTGGGTTCCACTTGATGTTTTTGTTCCATAACCCTCAGGATCTTTTAAGTTCTTAACAAGAGTGTTTCCATTAGGACGTCATGAGTGAAACCTGACAGAAAATGAGACTGAAGCCTTTAAAAGACCTCAGTTTTAAAGGCATGAGGTCCTAAACTTTTAATCAGCTGCAAAAACAGTATATTTCAGTCCATCTGTAGAGGGGCATAGACTGGAAATTAATATAAAATAACTTGGCAAAACCCCCCAAAACCATCTGGTCTGGTCCGTCCTGCTGCGGTGGAAATGGAGCTTTAGCATCAGCACCGCTTTGGTCCAAAGGGGAAACTATGTGCACCATCTCTGAAACCTCCACAGTGAAGACGCAGACCTGACGCTCCTGTGACGCAAACTTATTAAAGGATATCATTCCACAGCCAGTAGAACCAAGTGCAGTACATCCAGAACTTTGTGGCCAGGTAAATCCCCAACGGCAGAGCGCTGTGCATCGAGTGGTCAAAGAAGGCCCTGGGGACGAAGGAGAGGGAGGAGTTACCTTAAAGTCAGATACAGACAAAGACAGAAGCACGAGTAGGACCATGTGGCTAATCATTGGATGGAAAATGGATGGATGGAGAGTTTAATCTGCAGGCGTTAGCAGCAGGTTAGCGATAGCAGTTAGCGATAGCAGCCTAGCTTACGTACTTGGAGAGGAACTGCACGGCGACCCACATGCCGGCGTACATGACCCCTTTGATGAGCCACGAGTCGATGTCCAGGTCTGCGATGAAGCCCACCAGCCAAATGACCACGAAGGGCGTCCCCAGCATCACCTTCTGCCGGATGTCCTGAGGGAAACACCGCACACAGTCATTATAACGAGTAACAGACTAAACACACACGGAAAGTCATAATGAGGACACTTCTGCATATTGGGACTATTCACTAATTGCACATGACCCATAATGCTTTGCGTCTTGGGGGGTAGATACGACCTGGAGGCCTTTGAGTGCGAGTGAAGCTACAGCCAAACAATGGGGAAAAACGACTTCTGCTGTGGCTCGTAATCGCTCCAACCATCAAAAACGTAATCCGGAACTACAAAGCTCTGCACACGAGGTAAACGAGAGCTTTTTTCCCGATAGACTTTTCAAACATGGCCGATAGCCGATATATAGACCGATATTTTAAGTAACTTAATTTGATGTTGCTGTTTTTTAAATCTCTCAAATAGCCTAAAGTCAAGCATTTATTATTATAGTAAAGGTTTCAATCACAGAAATATATAGAAATATCGTCGACCGATATGGGTTTTTCTGATTCGTGTAACATTAGTGGGCGGGGCTGTCACGGTAAAGGGGCGTGTCTGTTCTGTGGGATGAGGGAGAGTCCGTCTGAAAGCCACAGCTCCAAGTCTGTCCTGAAGGACCTTCTGTAGGAGCTTCACTGAGGAGCAGCAAAGGTAAGGAGGGCGTGGTTCTGTAAAGGTTCTGTATCTGTCGTAAGCCTCGTACAACTTCATCCCAATTTCCAACACAAACACGAAATACTAATACTTAATTACTTTTTCGAATGAAAATAATTCAGTTATCGTCGACTAAAACTACCACATTTAGAAATGACTAAAACACATAGACTGTAAAAAATAATGGACGTCTTCTGCACAATCCTCCACGTTTACCATAATGACCACGGTCGACGGGGAAGTCATGGCTGATTTACAGACTCCCCCTCCCCAACTCTGACGAGGCATGTTCCTAAAAAGGGCATAAGGGCGGGATCTTCACTGTAGACTCCGCCCTTGTGTGACGTGTAGCTCGCGCTGCTCCAATGCTAACAGTCCGACCCTCATTAAGTACGAGATTTGTAAAATTCTTCTTACGAAAACCAGCCTGGTTTCTCAAATTGTGACTAACCCAGCGTTATCACAGGAGGAATATCGAGCCTAGTCTAGTGTTGAAAAAATTGAAACCAGGCGTTAAAGTTGTTTTTAAGGTGTCTAAACTCCAATGCTTTTCAATGGGGGCCTAGTGGCGATATGGAGGTACTACAGCAATGGCGGCCTCCAGTGTGGTGGGCTAAAATGTGACTAAAACTAAAAGCATTTTTGCCCAAAAGGCTAAAACTAAGAGAGCTGGAAAAGACCATACTGAATCGATGTTATTCTATATGATCTATTCTATTGTTTTTATACAACAGAAGCTCAGCACAAATTCCCCTAAAGCTGTAACTGAACCAGCCGACTGCTTTATTCGAGCAACTGTCAATATTAAAGTGCTTTTCGGGTGATTTATCCTTCAAACTCCACTATGCTTATCTACCAACAACAAACAAACAAACAAACAAACACACCCGCTCCTCATTAGCCTCACACTAACACTTATAATTTACATATTGAATCCTATTCCTCATGTTAAGTAATAGCCTGGGCCTGAACTGGAGACCTTGTAGGGTTTGTAGGAGCTGCTGCTACAACAGGACGACAAATATGTACCTGGGTTTTCTAAAAGGGAAGCTACAGCGCTGGGTCACTCCTAAAAGGAAACCTCGTCGTCTACTGCTTTGTTGCAACAAATGTGTTAACGTTACCTTCAAAATCCGAAAACACTTTAGAAAAACAGCCTAAGGAAAGCACAAATTGTCAGAGGTTACTGTTACAAGTTACAGTTTCTATATCACACTGATACGAGTACTTTGATTTAAGTACTTGCTGATACCGAATACCGATACGAGTACAAGGTATTTTCTTTCACAGACTTTTTGAAGTGAATAGACCGTTTATAAACTGACTCTTTCACAGCAGATTGGTTTGTATTTTGTTAATTTACTCATTTACATTTCCTTGAGTAAAGTATAGGCGACACTTTTAAGAGAAGTTTTATCAGAATGGAACAGATGTCAGCTCATGTCCAAAAGCTCCTCAGTGCTTGTGCTTTATTCATTTATGTATTTTTATTTAACAATAGTATTGAGACGTGACTTATTACTGCAGATAAACGGTCTCTTTTCATCTTTACTTCAGCTCCGTGTGGATTTTTTCGTGTGTTTACAGAAACTTATCCAGTAGCTTCAGTGTTTTCATTGTTTTGCTGCAGCTCATTTTGGCTCAATATAAACACGTGGATCTCTTTATTCTGGATTTTCTGAGGACTTTTTAGTCGCTGGGTTAGTTTTTCAGATGAATAAACCCCTGGGCCTAAAACGGCGTAAGAATTCGGGCGTTCTGCTCTCCCAAAATTCCACCCGATGGGCGGGGGGAGCGATAAAAAAAAACATCCGTCGTTGCCTATTTCACTTCCGGTTGATTTAATGTAATGGCGAATATGGCTTACATGCGACTGACAGTGCCTGAATTTCGTGAAAGGTTGAAGAGAAAGGGTATTTCGAGTGTGGGGAAACGAAAGGAGGAATTGTTGTTGCTAGTTGAACGAGCGGATGGTGTTTATGAAGATTTAGAAGAAGATGATAGCGAGCAGAGCGAACAAAAACGTCTGTGTGTGCGAGTGAAAGACGGTGACAATGTTCAGCTGAGAGGGAAGAATGTGATGATGTGAAGATGAATGATCTTCAACTATAGCTATACACACGATCTGCACAAGGATCTCCCTCGTATTTAAGCACATATCCAGCCCATATGTCCGAATAAAGGACTATTATTTGTGCCAGTGGACAATGGTTATTCCAGGTTAGCCCCGTTAGCTTGTTACAATTGCCTACAGCTCATTGTTGATGAAAAGTCTGCAATAAACCACAAATGCATCGAGCCCGGCTCAGTCTGTGATCACCTCAAAGGCTGCTTTATATATAGTTACCGGCTGTATTTACGTTATTATTGCATAATACTTGTTTTCACCGGAGCTAGGCGCTGCTAAGGAGCTAGTTAGCTCCGGCCGAGTGGTTAGCAGCTCGGCTACGGACTTATTTTTTGACATGTCTGATGTTCTCACGTTGAAAACACAGACTCGATAAAGTTGTGTTGGGCAGAGATAATCAGAGGCTGTCAGTGCTTTTTACTATAGTCTCCCAGGGACAGCTCACAGACCCCTGGGGCAATGGTTAGTTATCCGGCCCAGCCTTCGAGGCTCCGAGCCGGGCGGGAGACCGTACAGCGGGCAGTGCATGGCTAAAAGTGTCCGCTGAAGGCAGGAGGGGGGGCGAGAGGTATGAGCCCCAAATGTAGGGAGTCGGAACAGTCGAAGTCTGCATCATAAAATATCAGCTACAGAATTAGCAGAAGATGAAGCCAGCAGAGCGAGCGAAAACGCTCCAGCAGAACCGGAACTTGCGAAGACTATTTGTCACCCATAATGCACCGCAAAATTCAGTCGCTCCCCCGCCCATCGGATGAAATTTTGGGAGAGCAGAACGCCCGAATTGCCAGAACTGTTAGCCACGAGTTAGCGGCTAGTTAGCAACATTAGCAACATTAGCCTGTATGTTGTAAACACTGCAGACGCTGCAGCAATAACAACATTTAGCTCTGGTTAAATCCAGCTCAGACTCTGGTTTAGGGAGTGTCGTCTGTAATAAAGTCGGCTCAATGTGGATTATTGGATTTACACTAAACTATTCTACAGTTTGTTGCTATTTTCTCTCCTCAGTGGAGCTGCTCCTGTAGGACACACGTCAAGTGGCATCGGCTTCTGGTATCGGGAGTATGGCTGTGCAATTAATCGAAATTCGATTACACTTTCGATTATTACACTAAGCAATTACAAAAATTTGCATAATCGAAAAAAATAAAAAACTTTTATTTATTTTTTCACATTTTTATTATTATTTTTTATTTGATTGTTTTTTTTGTAAAGCAGACATACGTTATTTCCCTTCGCATTTCACGTGCCTGACAAATAAAAACAAACGGTGCTGTGTGATGATGTCATCAGGCCACGCTGTTCAGTTTACTTGCGCAGGTGTGAGGGCTGGCCAGCAGGGGGCAGGTGTGAAGCAGAGCCCTCTCCTTAATCGAGGCAAACTTGAAATCATTTGTACTTTTATGACTGTCCAGAAAACAGAAAATATTCAGCAGGTTTTTTTATTAATAAATATATAAATAAAATTAAGCCTTTTTTTTAAAGGCAACAAATAATTGTTTGAATAATCGTGATTTCAATGACTAAAATAATCGTGATTATTATTCTTTCAATAATCGAGCAGCCCTAGCGTAAGAATCACCCGAATGTTTGCTATGAGTTAGCAACATTAGCCTGTATGTTGTAAACACTGCAGACGCTGCAGCAATAACAACATTTAGCTCTGGTTAAATCCAGCTCAGACTCTGGTTTAGGGAGTGTCGTCTGTAATAAAGTCAGCTCTATTGTATTTACACTGTTCTGTTGTTATTTTCTCTCCTCAGTGGAGCTGCTCCTGTAGCAGCGCGGGACACACGTCAGGTATTGGTTTCTGGAATGAGTACGAGTATGAGTATAAACATGTGGTTTCGGTGCATCCCTAGAATTTAGGACACAAACAAGTGGCCTGGGTCGCATTTGAAAAGATCAGCTGTGTGTCATGAAAAGATCTGATACAGGTCACATGGGGCAACAGCCTGCAGTCTGAACGTGGCATAACGACTTCTCTCAGGCAACACGGCGAGGAAAAAGATCCATTTAGGTCAGTTTTGTAGACCTTAGCTTTCAAATGAGGCGTTACTCTGGTCTATAGGACGCAAGAGCTCCAATCAAGAAGCTTCTGAATTTGGGTAAAGTGGGGGTTAAGAGGTTAATGGCCCGCGGAAAGCCCGTAGGCGCCATCTGGAAAAAATAACTCCAAATTCTCCAACGTCGTGCCTGAGCCTCCAGCGTTCCCGTCTCCGTGACTCATGTGTCAGTCCGTACCGTGCCTTAGCGTGTTGTGCAAAACGAAGCTGCAGCGGCTTCATCTGAAAACCCGCCTGTCATAACCTCAGCGCCGTTTAGTAATTACTCAAGCACCTTAATAAGCGTCTGTGTTTAGCCTCGCCTGTGTGCTACTCGAGAGATGACGGCTTGATTTGAAAGCGCACAAAGCGGTGACTGAACTTCCCTCTCGTCTCTCATTACCTCACCACGCGCAGACGCCGCGGGGGCGGTGCAGAGCGGGCGGGGGGCGAGCGCCGGTTCAGACTTGTTTGAGGAGGCGGGGACTGTACCTTGTCGCTCTTCAGTCGTTTCAAATAGGACGGACTGTCGTAGCCCTTCGCCTGACGCGCCTCCTGTAAGTGGTTTATCATCCACACGTTCTTCCTCTGTTTGGCCAAGTCCAGCGGCGTCTCCCCCTGTGGAAGAGCTCATGATCATCTCACACACATCAACTTTAAACAAGCATACAGCTCATTATCATCCAAACACATCACCTTTAAACAGGTCATGATCATCCAAACACATCACCTTTAAACAGTTCATGATCATCTCACACACATCACCTTTAAACAGGTCATTATCATCTCACACACATCAACTTTAAACAGTTCATGATCATCCTAAACACATCACCTTTAAACAGTTCATGATCATCCCAAACACATCACCTTTAAACAGTTCATGATCATCCAAAAACATCACCTTTAAACAGCTCATTATCATCCCAACACATCACCTTTAAACAAGGACACACGATAATACGATATGACATCATTTAATTCAATGGATCCTTGTAGAGAAAGTCGGGATGGACAAACAAGAATCAGTATGCAACACAGTATGCAAACTCAGTGCATTTTTAAGTTGCATATGCAAATTAGGACATACATTAAAGTATAACTAAGTAACTTGTATTACCACCAGAGGGACTACGGAAAGGATCTATTAAGATAAACAAGTGTTGAATGACAGACAAAACTAGAGCTGCATCGATACAGATCTTTTGTTTCTGATACTGATACTGGGCCTGTGGACGGTCGAAAACACATCTTTAATAAAACTCTAAGACATGGACATGGTCAGAGTAACACATTTGAAAAGGCCCTTCTAACCCAGTGCAATGTTTTCTACTGTTTTTATTTAATGACTCTTTGATAATTATGTCATATCTGGCAAGAAAAATAAGGTTTTTGCAGTTTTCCTAATGTTATTTCAGTTGCATAGGCTTCAGCTGCCTGGACTTTCCTCTGTCAAACACTTCAGTTAGGGCCAAAGATTACGATTTTAATTCAATTTAATAATTAATTTTATTGGATATAAATTTAAAAAGGTCTCCTGATCCAGTGCTTTAAGTGGACAAAAAGAAGTGACCCCCCCTAAAAAAAAGACAAAATATAGGCCTATATATACTATGTTATATTTTCCCTTCTTTTCCTTATTTTTTTACAACGTTGTTACAGTATAAATGATATTGTATTAATGCTGGACTGTATCATTTATATCATGTATTCACAATAATTAGTCAGATCTGCTCAAATAAACAACTCAGCCCATTGCAAAGAAAATAAGCTTTGTGAACGTCCGTCTGCAAAATAAACTACAGTAATGAAAGCCCAGTCTTTAGAAGACAGACTGTTTCCCTCTTACAGGTGGGTGTCTCTGAAGCTCTGTTACAGAGGTGACTCTTACAGGCTAAAGTCTGTGCTTTCCAAAGTGTCTAGCAAACACTTCCATGTTCTGGAGCTTGTGCTGTCATTGCAGCTTGTCAGGCTCCGTTCTGTCTGCAGTCGCTTCATCTCAGTCCGTAGAAGTTTGTTTCAGTCCATATTTACAGCTTTGTTTTGTTTTTATCGCATCTACGAGGCCAAACGGGGCACATGGCTCTCGTGCTCGTCACCACTTGTGAGAACCTCAATAACAGTAGCACAGGTGAGGTCAGCCAACGCAGCCATGTTCTTTTACTCTGAAGCAGGAGAGCAGAAGTGTTCATTGTATTTTAACCGAGCAGCGATGGTTGTGTTTCACACACCCTCCCCGGGATCCGCTTGTTTGTGTGGACGAGCATCACGTTAAGTTGTTGACAGAGGCTACAGCGACGCACTTTTCACTCATATGACTCAAGGGTGTCTGGGTAATGTAGTCTCTGCTCAAGGTGGGACGAAGTAGGACGCGTGCATTGTGAAGGGCGCTCTGAAAAGCGGCGGAGCATCCAAAGGATTCAAACAGATGTGGAGATGAGCGCACCGGTACGCTAAAAGCACGGTCTTGGCGTATGGAGAGGTGGCGGTACATTCAAGAGCTATTTTTGGAAGTGGCGGTACTGTGTACCGGTGCGTACCGGCCCACTTAAAGCACTGTCCTAATCTTTCATATGAAGAAAACTGCTCAGAGTCCTTAATATTTCATAATGTAGCTATAATTAGGCCCATTAAGATAAGATAAAATAAAAAATATATTTATTTCTTAAATATTCCTCGTCTGCTCTCAAAAGTAAAACCTCTCAATAAGCCATGGAGTTTTCAAAAGTGTTTTAGTTTCATCGTCTTCATGCCTCTGCTGTGATTGACCACCGTCTCCATGGAGACTCAAGGGGAAGGGGCGGAGTTAAAGGGTCCGCTCAGAGCAGACCGGAGGAAAGTCTGTTTTAGCCGAGGAAAACTCCAGCGCGTCCTCTTAAAACACAACACGCCTTTATGAAGCAGCAGATCGTCAGAGTCGCAGAGTCTGAAACGATGATAAAATGGCCGCACGTCAGGCGGACATGGAGCGGCGGACTCGATTTTACGATTTAGCCATTTTCCAAATCGTCTGTGTTTAAAAGCATGAATTCATTGAATTAATTAGATTTATTGCCCAGCCCTAACTTCAATAATTGCATTTAACACGACATGACCAGTGTGACCCCGTGTCTCTGCTCACCTTGATATTCTGTGCGTCCACGTTGGCGTTGGCGTCGAGCAGGAGGCTGATGACTGTGGTGTTTCCCGCTAAAACGGCCCAGTGCAGAGCCGTGTTTTTGTGATACTTGTCTCCGAGATTCACCGACACGTTAAAGGTGAGAAGCAACCGCGTCGGGTCCACGCTGGAGAGATCACACATGTTTGTTTTAGTGAATACCAGAGGTGGGAGTCAGTCTCATGCAAGTCTCGAGTCAAGTCGTGAAGGTCCAAGTTAATTGATCCTGTTCTTTCAGCAGTTACACTCAAATCAGTAATAAATATAATGTCAGAGCGAGTCATGGAGAGTCTTGTTGGTGGAGTAAGTCTGAAGTCTCCCTCCTCTGGTAAAACGATACAGACCTGTGTGTTCTGTAGGCCGCCCACATCAGAGGAGTCATGCCGTTTTGGTCCATCATGTCCACGTCCTGCACAAATGGAGGAAAAGTTCACTCAACAGCAAAGAGACGACGGTCCAACAGCTCCCCCTGCTGGTAGATCACGTCACACACTAAACAGACCGACACATTCTGGTCGACTCGTGTGGACGTTTTGACAGGAGCGAAGGTGTTTTTTATTAACATGAAAAAAATCTATCTTTAGATCCAAGTTTTGATGCTGTTTGTCCAGGGACAGCATTAAAGGGAGGGACTTGTTTCAGCTCAAATAAATGATTTTTACCCAATGTTTTTGCCATTTTTCTAATTTTTTTACACATATTTTTCCCACTCATTTTTGCTCATTTTATTATTATTTTTTATTACTAATATTTTACCAATTTCCTCCACTTTCTCATGTTTTTTTGCCCTATTTATTCATTGTCTTACCCCTCATTTCCCCCAAATGAATCCTATTTTTTTTTTTTTAATGCAGAAAAAAGCAACAATAAAAAAAGCAATGAAAAAGTAAAACGTGCAACAAAAATGTGACTCCAGTCAAGAAGCTTCAAGATTTGGGTAAAGCCGAACAGGAGAAAATGTGCTTGGTGAAAATTAAGAGCAGGGGTGCCCAAAGTGGGGCCCGCGGCCAAATTTGGCCCACCGAAACAATTCTGTTGGCCAGAGAGTGACCTACTTTTGGCTGAGTGTGGTTAATACTTTATCACAGAGCGTTGTAGCATCAACATTCCCAGTTTGCCAACTTTTATTACAAAGGTCGCTACATCAACAAAGGCAAATGTTAAAAATGTTGACTTATAAAAGATTTGATGCTGCACATTTTCAGCATTAATTCATGCACCTCTTAACCCCCCCGGTTTAGAGGTGCATGTGTATGGGTTTGTAGGTGTGGTACCTGTCCTTTGGCGATGAGATAGGCCACGATGGAGGTGTGTCCGAACTGTGCGGCCAGATGAACACAGCTGCATCCCTCTCCGTCGATGAGGGAGGGGTCGGCCCCGTACTTCATCAGCTGCACAACCATCGACAGGTGCCCTTGTCTGAGGAAGAGACGGGACGATGTTAATAAACGTCTGCTCTCCCGGTGTGTCCAAAGTGAAATGGAAACGGCAGCAGAAGCACCGGGTCCCGACATCAATGAGTCACTATTATTATCTTAGATTCAGCTCCGGCATTTTATTTAGGCTTTAGGCTAAATCGGGTACTTTTTGTGTGTGTTTAATGAGATATATTACTTGTAGAGGTCGACCGACATGGGTTTTTGTAAAGCCAATTGCTATATGCACGGCCAGTTTTTTTTGCGATTTTTTCAAATTTCTTGTCTATAATCCTATATGAGGCTTCAAAGATGTAAAATATATTGAACTGTGACAGTGGGGTGGGGTGGGGGGGTTATTAGGGGCATAAGGCTGTTTTTTCTCTGAGTGAAGAAGTGTACGGCCCTTATTTCTCCAGTGTGACCAGTGTAAATGTCACTATTTATCAATATATCAATCGACAAAATAATGTAAAAACATTAAACAAGGATCACTGGACTATTCTACACTATTTCCAGATCACAATGATTTTACAGTACTTTTATATTTATTCTCTGCACTGTCCCATTTATTGAATTTTTCCTAGTTTTTCGTAATCTGATGTTTTTATGTGTGACTTGCTTGTGCAGCTGACGAACTGAATTTCCTTCGGGATTAATGAAGTAAATCGTATCGTTTTGCATAATATCATATCTTTGGGGAAAGTTTTTAGGTTGCACTAATGTTAACAACTTAAAGTGATCTATGGCATTGTTAGATCAGTTATTTCATAAAGTAAAATACAAACACTTACGTAACCCAATCATTGTTTCTGTCCCAGACTTGCTTAGTTGATGTTAGCATGTCAGCGACTGAACTCTCCAGGTTCTGAACTTCCAAATAAGCTGCAGCATGTCCATATTCACCGAGGTTTAGTCGGTGAAACTTGGGTTTAACAGACTTTTTTCAGACTGATTTTCATTGTATGTTTCTCAGTCCCCTAGGCCTAAGAGGGTGTTGTGTGAGGGCTGTTTCTAAGTGGATAAAAAGTGGAACTATATTGTGAGGCGTAATAACACCTGGAGCACTTCGACATCCGTGCAGTAATATCGTTGAAGTACTCCTCACAATATCACAATATACCCCTTTTATCCGCTTAGAAAATCGACATGCTTAATTTTGTGTAAACATACTTGGATCGTGTAATGTTTCATGTAACTGTATTTAAATCAGGAAAACTTCTAACTTCACCCCAGTTTGGAGCTTTACCTTTGCTGGGAGCGGCTAAATGCTAACAACATTAGTGTGACTGAGCGACAAAGACCAGACAGGTACACATCAACTCGTCTAAGCTCAGGTAAGAACAGATCTCAGTGTGTAAAAAACGTGGCCTGTTCCTTTAAGGTGGGGGGTTAAGAGGTGAACTAAAACTTTAACGAGAACTTTTACACATTTATAAATTCAGAGCATCTATCTCAGTCCGATGAAGACTTCAGTGATGTTGTGATATATTGTGGCTTCTCACGATGCAGATATTACATCACCCAATAACTCCATATACGTTTTGCGACGTGCCCCAATAATGTTATGGCAGAATCGGAGACAGTTATCGAGCATCTCTTCTGTTTTGTTTTTGTTTCCTCACACTGTTCCGCCTGTAATAGGTGTGTTAAAGGGATATTTCAGGATTTTTGACATAGGGCCTCATTTCCTCGTTATCCAGAGTGTTGCTGGTACCTGGAGATATTTTTTTTGTAATTCATGTAGTTCTTATATTTGAAGAGTTGAGTGGCGCTAGGCTAATGCAAGGCTAGTGCATGTCTATGGTATCAGCTAGCCTGCATTAAAAACAGTGTGACCCACAGAGCACCTGAGGCAAATCACTTATAACACCAGACTAACCATATAAATGTCTGTGTCCATAGAATCATGTTTGGAATATAACTGACCTGCATCACATGAATGGGGACTATTTTCTAGCAGATCACTCCACCGCCGCGTAGCTTATACAACCACGAAGCTGATGCTGCTCAAATATAAGGTATTTTAAATGTAAAATGGTTAAAATTACTCTATGGACACAGACATTTATATGGTTAGTCTTGTGTTATAAGTGATTTGCCTCAGGTGCTCTGTGGAGCGGGTCACACTGTTTTTAATGCAGGCTAGCTGATACCATAGAAATGCACTAGCCTAGCACAAGCCTAGCGCCACGAAACTCTTCAAATATAAGAACTGCATGAATTACAAAACAAAAAATATCTCCATAAATCAGCAACACTCTGGATAATGAGGAAATGAGGCCCTATGTCAAACATCCTGAAACATCCCTTTAAATGCCACACAGGGCTGAGGAGCACAGGGAGGTCTGGGGGAGGTCTAGGGGAGGTCTGGAGGAGCTCCCAGGGCGCAGTCTGTGTCACCTTCATTAATAATTCAGTCGCACAGAGCTGTGTGTTCCTCAAAGGGGCTCATATGACCGACCCAGAACATCACAGGGAACCGACCTCTGACCACGGACAATACATCAGCCACAATAGGTTGTTGAATATAATAAAAAACCTATACATCACAGCTTTATTTTCAAGTATCTAGTATTTTCTTACTTGTAAAATATCCACAGTGCGGCCAGTCGTTGGCACAGAGCCCTTTAAACCCTTCATATTAGATTTTTCAAGAAGTCAAAGGAGATTTTTGCAGTTTGTAGAAAAAGCCGTACCGAAAGAAAGGGAGGTTGCTTCCTGTTTACACGTTGCCATGACTCCACAGTTGTTGTCCACGTAAAGCCGCCCTGTGAGCCTTGCTTTACGCCGCAGTGCCATTACAGACGTTCAGCCTTGTAAGCGTGTCTTTGGCGTGTGCAGGAGAGTCAGGCGTGTTTACCTGGTGGCCCAGTGCAGAGGCGTGGAGTTCAGGTCTCCTCCCAGCTGGTCCACGATCGCTCCCTTTGATATGTAGTACCTACACAGGAAACAAGTCACATCATATATTCAGATTTTTTGGTCAAATTTTTATCACATTTTTGTCAGATTTTTTTCATTTTTTTTGTCCTTTTTCCCCCCATTTTTTCTTCAATTTTTTGTCAATTTCTTGTGACATTTTTGCCACTTTTTCATCAATTTTTCATCACTTTCTTGTCAATGTTTTCTCACTTTTTTGTCACATTTCCATCATTGTTTTTGTCTCAGTTTTGTTGCTATTTACACAGGATGAATGGCCAGGATGAATGAGAGTGCGCATGGGGGACGACGGATGGAAATTAGCCTAAGGCTACAATCCGGTGTGGCTTGTTCATTAACTTGCACTGTCCCTACTAAATAAACCAATAAACAATATACAATGTACAGGGTTATATTAGAGAGAACAAATGCAGGTGGCACATAGAAAGTCAGGCTTATAACCGTATATGTTTATAGGAGCATATATTTGTGGTAGTAAGGGAAAAATGAACCTGATATTTTGGGGGTTATTTTTGGTTTGCGTTAGCCTGTAGCTCCTCAAACTATAAACCAGGGGCAGGCAACGTCAGGCCCGAGGGCCAAATCCAGCCCTTCAGCACGGAACCTCTGGCCCTCAAGATGAGTTTGAGAAACATTATCACACAAATTAGAGAGTACTTTTAACAATATTAGAGTTAAATGGGAGAAAAAAAAGGTAGAAATACTGTCAATGCACCCAATGAGGTCATATATTATGTACAACACTGACATTTGAAGGAAGTGCACTGGAAACAGAATAACGTTTTAAGGAAGAAATGACATAAATCTACTTGAGTTAAGAGATTAAATCTAAGGATTGAGTAGATTTCAAGTACATTTCAAGTGAAAAATTCCAAGTGGGTTTTATTCTTGTTCCATTGGGGCTATAGCATTTGTATCTTGGATTAGTTCAAACCGACTCAAGTTCAACATAGAAGAACTTTTATTCAAGCAATTTTAAGTCATTTATCTTATTTAAGATGGTCATGTTTCCAGTGTTGTGCTTTACTTTGTGCTAATAATCAGCGCCTTCGGCCCTCGGTCTATTTACAATAAAGAAAATCAGCCTCCGCCAAGAAAACTTGCCGACCCCTGCTATAAACAAACAACCTGTCAGTTATCTCTAAGATCTAAGGGCAACATTCCTGACACTGGCTCCACCTGGTTAAGGGACAGAGGTACGAAAGCGACGGCCTGTGCAGATATAAATCAGCCTAAATCATTCCCAGAGAGGCGCAGACTCACTTGACCAGGTCTATCCTGTTGTTGATGGCGGCCCAGTGCAGGAGCGTGACGTTCTCCTTGTCCGGCTGCCGCACGTCGAAGCCCGCCTCCACCAGGTCTCTGCAGCGCTCGAAGATCCCATACCTGAGGGGGGGGGACAGGCAGCGTGTTCATGTGTTCACGTTACAGAGGTAATACTGGAGGTCCCGGGACACTCACTGTGTGGCTTTGACGATGTCCCACGTGCTGTAGTCGTCCACGTGGCTCTTGCGGCTGCTGGTCTCGCTGTAGCCGTGGTTAAAGTGGGGCTGGGGCTTGATCTCCTACGAAGAGACACAAGGTTTAATCAAACACCAGTCACCACGTTTGTCATCGATCCGCCTTGCCATTAGGGATAACCGCTAAATACACCAGGAAACCACCGCCGTGATCCGCCACAAGGGGGCCCCGCTCCCCAATCAGTGCAAGCTTTTGGCTGAAGAAGTCCATGAAAAGCGCCGCTGTCAGGGCAGGTGCTCAAAGAGTAAAATGAAATGAAGGATGTACATTTCTTGAGTATATTTGAGAGGACATTAATATGAAGTTGAAAAAAAAAAAAAAGAATAAAATATCTTCAAATTAATCTTCCCAATAGGCGTAAAGCTGAGAAGTATTTTTATATCATTAAATATATCGTTATCGTGATTAGGGCTGGATGCTGTTAAACGGTACCTACTTGGTACTGACTGAAAAGCTCCAGTAGGGGGCGGTATCGGTATTTTTTTTTCGGTGCTAATTTTCGGTCCTTTTTCTCTCCAGACGTGAATAAATGATCCACAGTGAGTCTAAAAAGCCTGAACTCATGAGCAGCTTCAGCACAAACGCAGATGTTTTCTTAAAGCGAAGCAAAGCGATAACTTACTCACACTTTAGTCGTTATCAGAGATGGCAGAGCCACGTCTGAGCCAGGACTAAACCAGGACTTACAGAAAACTGGCTAAAAATGGGGAGGGAACAACGTCCGAACTCTCTTTTTATCGCTGCTTTGGTGAGAATTCTGCTCAAAACATGAAGTTACAGGTGACGCTGCTGCGGACTGTGTTCTTTCTGTTGTGACATCAATGATACTTTATTTACATTATTTTAATTCAATTAAAATTACATAGGTATCGAAAAACACTACCGTTAAGGCACCGGTACCGAAAAGCAGATATCAGTAAAGTAGTGGTATCAAGAAGAAAAAAAAACGTACCAGCCCTAACCGTGTTATTTCTTTCTCATATCGTGTCCATGGCCATATCGCCCTGCCCTACTTGGAACCATTGTGACATGTTCAGAGCAGGGCAAAAATGTTTAGGTACGACTGTAATGAAAAAAATATGACAGTATTGAAAGCAGGTACTGAAAAAAATGATCATGTAGAAACCTAGTGTTTATGCTGTTGGTTTTAAAGGAAGCTACTTGTTTTTCAGCTCAAAAGTAAATGTTTTTTCTCCATTTTTGCCCAAGTTCTATTCTGCTTTATGGGACTAGATGCATGTTGTCATCTTTATACTCACTACTGCCACCTCAGGTCATATGTGTAACTGCAGCTTCTATATTAAAGGGGGGGTATTATGCAAAATTGACTTTTTCAAGCTTTACATCATGTTATTCTGTCATTCCCTCATTAAAAACATGTCTGAAGTGTTGCCTTGGCACATTCACGTATTTCTGAGTAATCGTAACTCTGATGGCGGCCATTTTAGGGATAGGTTTGCCTGAGTCCTCCTAGGAACGCCCCCCCCTCCTGGAGACGCCTCCGAGCTTTCGTCACCAGCCGAGTAACCAACCACTGCTCCTCAGCAGAACCCCCTCCCCACTGATGCCACAGACAGCGTGTGGAGGGGGCGTGTCTAAAGGCTCAGAGGTTCTTAAAGAGACAGAGGCCTATTTCAAGACATTCACTACAGCCATTTTGAGAGAGACATTTTATACAAGGCAGTTATTCTAATTTACTGCATTTACAGACCAGCAGAAGGTTTGTCATCATTGCAGTGTGATATAGACTGGTGCTATGTGACTGAAAAAAGCAGAATACCCCCTCTTTAAGCTCGTGCATGACGGCACTTCGGACCCGAAGTAACACCTTTCTGAGTGACAGTGCAGGATTTTAGAGGCAGTTGTGGTGAACAGGTCTGAGCTCATTCTACACATTAGGACATGGCTGGAACATGCATAATTTTAACATTTTTAAACTCCGTATAGTCTCTTTAACATTGGTAAATCGTTAATATGCAAGTCTGTGTTTGAGATAAAGGAGTGTGCTCGGTCAAAACATACGATGCAATTACTGCCTTGTTCGTGAGTACCTTATCTTCTGATTAATTGTGAGTAGTTTACACAAACATAGGAAACCGAAAGGAGAATATATTGGAAAAAACAACACTATTTTTCCCCAAAGCGCCCGCCTTTATGATGCCGTCCTAATTGCAGCGGCGAGCGCAAATCCAATTTCCTCCCAGCTCCATAAAGCCGTTTATTGCACAACTCATGGTCCAATATTGTCCTTCTGCCGATCGGGAAACACAAACAGAGACGTGTTTGCAGACTTGTGCTGCAGTAGAATCTAATCAACAGATCACATGACTCGGTGCCATCGCCGTCATTCAATTACGGCCCACGGAAACACAACGAGCCTCCACCAAAGCAGCGCTGCAGGCGACAAACTAGCCGGGCCAGGCGCAGACTTATGCTTTCACTTAGGGATTCAGGACCATCGACTCTGGACCAAGACGAGACTGAAATAGAAATAAATAAGGGGAATCCAGAGTAAAACTGAACTTTGACACAGTAAGTCGAGAGCTGCAGGTGGATAAGTCTTCATAAGCTACAGTTTTCACTTCCTCTTGTACAAGTTGTGTATTAATAAATAGGTATTCATGAATATTAAACTTAGATTTTAGGATTATTGTTTTTAATGTATTTTATGCTGCTCCTCCTGTCAAATGAATTTCCTTTGGGATTAATAAATGTTTAAACTTATTTTATTTTATCTTAGAAAATAAGAAATCTAAATAATGGATAGACCTATAGGCTTAAAGCAGGGGTGTCCAAACTTTTTTCATGGGGGGCCACATATTGGAGCGTACACGGGGTAAAGGGCCATGGGTCGGTGGTTAGTTCCACAAAACCTTCGAGTAGCAGAGGTTTAAATTGTGCCTCATGCCTTTATTTATGCTTAAAACCTTCATGCCAGCTCTGTCTCACAATAAAATGCTAGTTGTTAGGTTAGAATTGTGTAGAATTATTACATATTAAATAAAAAGGACCATCTCTGATGTTGTGAACCGGTTCAGCAAGCAGCCAGAGGGCCACCAAAAATTGGTCTGAGGGCCACATTTGGCCGTACCTGTCTGGTCTTTATTATGTTGATATATTAGTAGTAGACTTTTTGTTTCTTTTTGAATAAGTGATTAAGTTTAGTTAAAAAAAATAATAATATCCAAACTGAATAAATCAGGCTGGGAATTAGCTATTAACCTCTTACCACCCGCCTAAACCAAATGCCTTCTGTCCTCTTTGGCTATTATATAGGTCTGTGTAACACCTCATTTGAAAGCTAAGACCCACAAAACTGATATTATTCCTCGCATTGTTGCTGTGTTGTGTCACCTTTTGTATTTTTTTTTTTTTTTTTGGTCACTTTTTGTTGAGTTTTTGTCACATCTTTGTTGCTTTTGTGTTTTTTTGTGTTTTCTTGTGTGTTTTTTCCCAAGAAGCTCTTTGATTAGAGTAAAGCCAAACTGGAGAAAATGGGATCCGTTCAGGTGGAAGTTAAGCGGTTAAAAGTAAGTATGTGCTTTATTCGTCATTGTACAATTGTGTTCAGGTGTTGGGTTCGTCCAGAGCCGTTGTGGCCGACAGGAGGAGCAGAGTGTTTTTTTAGAGGTCAGGTAAACCGGAGCACAGCCTTCAGTCTCCTCTCATCCTCTGAGACGGGGCAGCGCCTCCTGGGTTTGTCCCTGTTTCAGAGCGTGGTGTCCTGCACTGGTCAGCTCCACATCCTCTTTCCATTTCCTCCTGCGCAGCTCCCTCCACTCCACAACAGTTTTTCACCATCTTCTGGGAAGAGCGTAGCAAATATAGAGCCAATACAATCCGTCATATTCTCCAGTGAACGTCTAATAGCCAGAACACTGGTAGTGATGTTTATGTGGCTTAGCTGCGACTCTTGCCCAGAGACTGTATATATAATGGACAGCTTCTGCTCACTCCTCCCCGTTTACCATAAAGACCACGCTCGAGGGGAAATCATGGCGGATTTACAGACTCCCCCTCCCCAGCTCTGACGGAGCATGTTCCTAAAAAGGACATAAGGCCCCCATTGAAAAGCATTGGAGTTTAGACACCTTAAAAAACACTTTAACGCCTGGTTTCAATTTTTTCAACACTAGACTAGGCTGGATCTTCCACCTGAGATAACACTGGGTTAGTTACAATTAAGGAGACCAGGCTGGTTTTCGTAAGAAGAATTTTAGAAATCTCGTACTTAATGAGAGTCGGACTGTTAGCATTGGAGCAGCGCGAGCTACACGTCACACAAGGGCGGAGTCTACGGTGAAAATCCCGCTCTTATGCCCTTTTTAGGAACATTCTCCGTCAGAGCTGGGGAGGAGGAGTCTGTAAATCCGCCATGATTTCCCCCACGACCATGGTCATTATGGTAAACGGGGAGGAGTGAGGAGGAGCTGTCCATTTATATATACAGTCTATGAGTCCGACACTCATTAAGTACGAGATTTCAAAAATTCTTCTTACGAAAACCAGCCTGGTCCCGTTAATTGTATCTAACCCAGCGTTATCACAGGAGGAATATCTAGCTCCAGATAGTTCCAAAAAAATTAGGACCAGGCTTTAAAGTTGTTTTTAACCTGTTTAAACTTCAATGCTCTTCAATGGGGGACCAGTGGCGATATGGAGGTACTACAGCAATGGCGGCCCCTAGTGTTGTGGGCATAAAGCAGAGCAGCCAGCGGCCATTGGTCTTGCCCGGCTACCTCTTCGTTTGTTTCCTGTAGCGCCTCCACTGTGCTGCAGGTGTGGGGGCTCTTGGTGCCTCTTCAGTGTTTCAGAAGAAGAAACGTGTAGGTCTCAAATGTCTTCAGCTCATGACTTTTAAAAAGCTGGTTCCTTCATGGCTAGTACGGCCTCTGCAGTGAAAAAAGAATCCACTGAACCTCACCAAAACACAGCAAAGATGTACAAAAGCATCCAGTAAAACAATGTGGAACACAAAAATGCAAAAAACACTGCTGGTCCAAGAAACAGGGAAGCTGCTGCTTGTTTACACGTCGCTGTGTTGAGATGTTGTAGCGAGATTGGGAGGAAAACCTCAGTTTGATGAAACGGCCCTAAAGTTTTATATCCTCAGAGCCCGACTATAAGAAAAGACCATAATTGGATCGATATAGTGCAGCCCATATCAAGATGGGTCAAAAACAGAGTGGAAAAAAGCCAGACGGAGGACTCTAGAGGTGGCTGCGTGGTGTTGGCCTGAGGGAAGCCTCTCGGGACAAAGACACGCCTGAAGGGAACAGGCTGCAGGCGACACAGACTAAAGAGAGTCTGGAACTGCAGCCTCAGACAGAATGGAGGATGAGGAGAGGCTTTTCTACCATCGAGGCCACAGCTACATGATACAGAACGAATGGAGGCAACCACAAAAGCTTTACACTCTAGTCTGCAAATAAACAGTGTGTATTCAAGTCAAATTTCACTAACAAGTCAACACAGCTGTATCTATTTTTAAGATATGCAAAAGTACGATGCAAAATCAATCTATTGTCACAACTTTACAAGTAGGGCATGTCCTAAATCAGTCAGTCCTTCTTTCAAGTGTCTGTTTCGCAATAGGACGACCGTACTCACAGCAATCCGAAGTCAATTTACCAAATAAGCAATGAAGCGATTACTTTATGAGGTTTCCGGGCTGGAGCTACCGTTTGCGAACCTCTAATGACATTCAGCGATATTCTCCGGTTCTGTTTGTATTTGTTTGGAGACGATCCGAGCCAAGAGCTTCTGAATGCCGGGTCCTGGCACTGACTGAGGAGGAGGCGACCCAGTTTCACAGCTCACCCTTGTGGAAAGAGACACAACTTCTGAAATGCATGTAATTCCTAAATCAATTAAGCAGTTCATATCTAACCTTTCTCTCAAATGTTCATGCGCCGGGACGAGTTTAAAAACGCACAACCTTAATCTGGATTTCAACGCACATTGCAAAACTATATTCGTCATACAACTTGATAATGTATGCTGATGACACTGTGGGGTATATTCATGGGAAAACTGTTAAAGAGGTTACCCAAAAGTTAACCGAGGAAATGAAAAACATTTCTATTTGGTTGAAAAACTCTCATTTAACCTTGAATATCGACAGTTTCTATGTTTTTCACAAATCCTCACTATGTGAGACTGGACCAAAAATCACCATTGAAGGTCAGGAAATCTCAAATGTCGACCAAATTAAATATTTAGGAGTCATTCTGGACCCAAATTTAAATTTCAAAAAACATATAAAAAAATTAACCAATACGTTGAAATTTAACATAGCGAATTTTAGATATAGTAGAAACTCTTTGACTATAGATGCTTCTAACCTTTATCTAAATGCGATGATAATCCCGCACTTTCGCTACTGCATGACGAGTTGGTCGCAGGCCTGTAAAACAGCCTTAAGGCCCCTGGAGTCATTGTACAAAAGTTCTCTTAAAGTTCATGACAAAAAATCTCGATTATTTCATCACTGTCATATTCTTAAAAAACATAGCATATTAAGTTTTGAAAACATAATCATATATTCAAATCTCTGTCTGTTGTTCAAGATAATTAATGGTACTGCAGCTCCTCCATTAAAAAAGTTTATTTCACTGAGCTCAGAAATTTCATCTCGAGCCACTCGGTCGACTGTTCGGGGCGAGTGTCGGACCCCCCAGTGTAAATCAGGACCCCCCAGTGTAAATCAGGACCCCCCAGTGTAAATCCGCAGCTCCGCTTTCTCCAGTGTGGCATCAGACAGTGGAATATGTTCCAACAGAGCTGACCACATGTGTAAACTTTAACACTTTTTCACACCAGGCTAAAAAATGGCTTATTTATTTTATTTAACCTTTATCTAACCAGGTAAAAAACTCAGTGAGATTAATAATCTCTCCTGGCTGAATAAGAGGCTTATTTTAAAACAAACTTGTTCCCATAATGTCCTGTAATTGGTGTGTGTGCAACAGTGTGCAATTTAATGCTTTGGAATGAATGAAGTGTGTGTTGATTTTAATGCTGTTTTTGGGGAAATGAATTATTCTGTATTAGTATTTTTATGCCTTTGTCTGTTGACATCAGTCTGCCCAGGGACTACAGGTGGAAAAGTGCTATAACCTGGTACAGCATCTCTCCCTTTGAGCTTAATGTATATTGTACACTGTCCCTGTTCAAAAAATAAATAAAATAAAAATAAAAATAAAAAAATTCATTCAGGCCGAAATTTGTTTTTGGCCCGACCAAATTCCAGAGATTTCAGCACAAATCTGGGCCCACAGCTGAAACGGTCACTTAGACACAGGCCAGCTCACAGGGGACCGGACAGATGGCCATTCACAATAATTAACAACTCCATTTGGTTACGAGCGGTCAAATATACTGGCCTGAAAATGCTAATGGTGGACATCTTTTTCCACTATGGTGTCCTCGTTTGACCCAACAGAGCGGGATATAAACCTATTTATCAGACACAAATCAAGTCAAGTCACAATCGGGCCCATGTGGATGTTTTATCACGGCAGGTGTTTCAGCAGAAGTGAAAAAATGGAAGTCACGGCTAACATAACATGTAGCATCATGTTAGCGTTCGCTGTTATTTATGTATTAATGGGCTGTTGATCCACTTTGCTCCTCCCCAGGTCAATTCAGCATTTGAAGTAGGTCATTTTTCTCCTCTTTGTTTTCCCCCTCAACTGCTTCAAACATGACCATATATGGGCAATTCCAGAGATGTCGTCTGTATCTATGCGTTTGCTACGTCTCGACTTCCACTCCCGGGTTCTTGCAG
Organism: Gobius niger; assembly: GCF_951799975.1. Taxonomy (NCBI): domain Eukaryota; kingdom Metazoa; phylum Chordata; class Actinopteri; order Gobiiformes; family Gobiidae; genus Gobius; species Gobius niger. Next base: position 3,950,310 of record NC_136853.1, on the reverse strand, counting down.
ATCGGCAAATATGTGAGAAAAAAACAACCATCAATATTTGTGAAACTCAACAGAGAGTTACTGAACCTACTTATTTCTCAGACTCATTGGCCAAAAATGCTGCACCTACTGCTAAAAAAGTAATATTTACTAAAGTCACTATTTCCGGGGTTAGCGTAGCTGCTGCGCCGTTAGCATTTATCTCCGCTAACCCGGATGTAGTGATTTTGGTAAATATGACTTTTATAGCAGTAGGTTCAGTATGTTTGGCTCATGGGCCTGATAAATAAGTCTGTTCAGTGACTCTCTGTGGAGTTTCACAAATATTGATTGTGGTATTAAAGAGTTTTTTGTAGTTTCTCGCACATCTCGGGACCAGGAAGTAGAGCTGTGACGTCACCACTAAACAAACATATAGGCTACAAATATCCGACACCAGTTTTGTCTCTCACCGTTCTAAAAACACAACTTTCACCAACTAAACCTAAGTGAATATGAAAACGCTGTGTGTCATTTTGAAGCTCAGAACCTGGAGAGTCGCTGAGTTAGTTTTAACCTCCATAAACATATTTTTAAATCACCGCGCAAAATTGGTCAGAAATGATAAAAGAAATACTTAAAGCAGCCCAACAGAATAAAACAGCCACTGCTGGAGAGGCCGAGTGTTTGTATTTTAGTTTAAAAATATGTTGGATCAGTTTTTCTTTAACAGCATTTCATAAAGGGGCTAGATGCAAGTTAGCCATTTATTACTCACTAAATGGTGACCTCAACTTATAAAGCGCTTTTCCACCTGAAAGCGCTTTACAGCAAGGATCCACTCACCCATTCAGATCACTTTATGCAAGCGCGGCCTGAAAACGGCTTAGTTTTCGTGTAGTAACTGATTTCAGCGCGACTCCTCCAGTCCTTTGTTGACTGATAGGAGGAAAGGGGCGGGCACAACTCATGGCGGCGCCCACGCGAACTTCCGGAATAAGGTGAATAGAACACGGGAAGAACATTTTACCGACAAAGAGCTGGAGACTTCAAACTCCGACTGACTCGTATCACGTGGGCTGCGTTTAGGAGACATCAACATTCCAAAGAGCCATTCCAGATACACAAACAGCAGCTTCGATATTATCTAGAGGACGATATATTGCCCTCCTCTAACTGTGCCTCTGTCATTACCGGGCTTTTCCACATGAAACAAAAACTGTTTAAGAGTTTAAAATTCAGGCGGTGGGCAGTTCTGTGATGTTCTATGATAGTCTCTCTGCCATTACATGAAACAGAAACAGTCACAGTGTTCAGGGCCTTCTCTGTCAGTGTGTGAGCAGGGGTGGGAACCTCTGGGAACCTCACGATTCGATACGATACGCGATACATTGGCTCCTTCTTTAGCTATAATGTTGTTTTTCTTTGTCCTGTCAGTAAATATAATAACAGTGTGAGCCTCTGAAAGCTCCAAGTAGCTTCGACAGCAGATGTGAGACATGACATTAGTTACACAGACCAAAAAAACTATTAAATGAATCAGGCTTTGAAGATCTGGATTGTAACCAGTCCTTGAATTAAACAATGCATTTATAAAGTGCCAGGTTGACGACTGCACGAGAATTTAGACAGTTCCAGACGAGGACAAAACCTGGCTGACATCTATGGGGTGGCAAGCCCTTTATGCCACCCCTCTAGATCCGCCCCTGGGGAGTGGGGGTCTCCCGGTGGTTCCCAGAGTCAATAATAAACACGGTGAGGCTGCGTTTCAGTTTCATGCAGCTAAAATCTGGAACAAAATACTTTCTGGAGCTAAAGTACTTTCAGTTGTCATATGTACGGGTAAAAATAACTGCTTTCAGCCTGGATTTGAACATTGTCAGAGTTGAGGCCTGTCTCACATCCCCTTTAAAGAACAGGCCACCGTTATTCCACACTCAGATATGTTCTTACCTGGGCTTAGACGAGTTCATGTGTACCTGTCTGGTCTTCACGCGTGAAAGGGGAACTATATTGTAAGGCGTAATAATGCCAGGCGTAGTTCGGCGTCCACACAGTACAGTGAAGATATTCGATATTCTGAACTACGCCTGGCATTATTAGGCCTTACAATATAGTTCCTTTTTCATCCGCTTAGAAAATCCATATTGTTTAATTTTGTGTAACTATACTCGGATTGTGTAGCCATATTTAAATAGGGAAAACGTGGAAGAGCTTGGTAGCTTCCATCTTCACCTGGTTTGGAGCTATAGAGGAGGAGAGGCAAAATGCTAACGCCGTCTGTGCTGTGTTTACGTGACTGAGGACACGCGTGAAGACCAGACAGGTACACATGAACTCGTCTAAGCTCAGGTAAGAACATATCTCAGAGTGGAAAAACTCCGGCCTGTTCCTTTAAAAGGACGTGAGACAGGCCTCAACTCTGACAATGTTCAAATACAGTTCTTTTTACCCGTGAATATGACAACTGAGAGTGTTTTATCTGCACTCTTGCCTTTTACTGAAATTGATTCACTTTTATGTTGATGTTTCATTGATTTGATCAGTTTTCTTGTGATTTGATGCAACTGTGAAGGACTTTGAATCGCCTTGTGCATGAATTGTGCTCTACAAATCAACTTGCCTTAAATCCTATTGTAATTACAGCTTGTAATCAGTTAATAGCGCGGACACAGTGAGCAGCAGTGGCATTAATGCATCTGTGACAGGGATGGATGGAGCCCGGGTTTACATAACAACACTGGCTCATGGACTCTTGCAGCAGATTGACAAGTGGACATAAGGTGACACCAGACAAGCTAACGTCGCCTTCCCCTCGCGCAGGGTCTACACATGGCGCTCGTGCCACCGTCCACCCGTGACATCTTCACTTCCCCACCTGCCACTGTAGCGCTTTAGCCTGGCCATGCTAATGTCGCATCACTATCGGGATTAACCGCTTCCCCCTCGCGTCTTCCACCGTAAAGCCGTGACCGTGCGTGTCGAGAGCCCGTGCCTGCGCGTCGCACCCCGGGGGGAACGCGCGAGCGGGCGGACAAACCTCACGCGACTCAACACCCAGGAGGAGAAGGGGGCTAGCGTCTGTTGCAGCTTTAGCATAGCTAGCGCGCAGCCTTACCCCCCTCCACCCCCCGCCGCTGGTTTTGCAGGGGGCATCTGCACTTTGGGCCGGGGAAAGGCACGGCGATGACGCGACCACCGGCGGGTGTTTGCGGAGAGCGCGGGGTGAGCGCGTGCAGCCGCGCGGCGGAACGCGCGAAACGGCCCGGACTCACCTCGGGATGGAGAATAGGGACGCAGCCAGCTTCTTTCTCATATTCCTCCATAGCGTCGGCCATCTTGGTGGTGGAGTGCGCAAAGCATCGTGGGAAACGAGAAGCAGTGGGGGAAACATAACAAACGCGGGGGGGGGGGGGTTGGAGGAGAGAGATGTCAACAAGAGATGAAGAGGAGGAGGAGGAAGAGGAGGAGAGGCGCTGCATCATTTATCGTTTTAACATCACGCGCCCAGGATTAAAGCTACTGTACATGCAATTTTTTTTATTTTTTTTACGAGCATGAAATTTGGCATGTATCTTTTTTTTAAAGCCAATATTTGAAAATTACTTGAAATGTTCATTCAAAATTGTAAGTTTATTTAATTAATTAATTTACTTTCGTTTTTGTTTTTGTTTGTTTTTTATCGTATTAATAATTTATGCACTTGCTTTGGCTTTACAGACTAAAGCTTTTCAAATATAAAAACTGCATGAATTACAAAAACAATCTCCTGAAATCAGCAACACTCTGGATAACTAGGAAATGAGGCCCTATGTCAACAATCCTGAAATATCCCTTTAATAAACTTGAACCTTGAACCATATTCGTCACTTTTTTGTTGCTCTTCTGTGGCGTTTTTGTTTTGTTTTGTTTAGTTTAGTTTATTTGGGCTGCAGGGTTGTTTTTAACGTTCCCAAAGGGAGTCGGCAGAACATAACTTATAACAAACACAGCTGTTGACATTCATTTCTTTTATTGATTCCTTGGTGATAATGACAACAATAATGTCCATATGCAGACGCTCACATTGTTAAGATGCAACAGTTTACAGTTTGGGTCCTGGTTTCACATTAGCATATTGGTCTAATATTGCTTTTTTACATTTATGTTTGAATTGCTCAAATGAGGTGCTAACCTTAAGTTCCTCATCTTGGTCATTCCAAAGATCTACCCCTTCAGTCAGGAACAGATTGTTGTCATTTTTCTGTTATTCTCTGGTTGCTTTTTTCTTGTACTCTTGTATCAAGAGTAAAAAGCAAAGCGATCTCCAACCACGAGGTGTCACTGTTGACCAACATGTGCACGCAGACTGTTGCTGCGCGCGTGCCCACAGCGGCTCATTGCGCTGCGTGATCTGCTGCGTCACCTGCGGCCAGGTTCATGGAGAAAGTCTAAATGTGGGATTTAAATGTATGATGATGTGATGATGTCCCTTTCATTTCTTCTGAAATGGTTGAAGAAGCGTTAGGTCAGCCCAGCCCGCTCCGGCAAAAGCAAGTTACCGACACACGGCTGAAAACAAATGTCAGGTGTTTCCTTCAAAATAAAATTGCATCAATGATCTCTGCTTTATGTGTTCAGCGTACGGGATCGTAGGGCGTAGTAAGAAATTCTGGATGATAGAACCATGAGGCTTTTTGAGGGTCATCCTGGACCCCGGTCGGTTGATCTTTCGCCCGCCTATTTTGCATATTTTGCTGTTGCCAAATATAATTCAGCATCATATTTTGCCAATAAAAAAAGCTTCCTTCTAATTGCACTTGAGTGTTCTCGATATGTAATTCGTGAATCTCTCCATTGTGAAATCAATAAAGATACAATCAGCCATCTGTGACGATAGAAAAACAAACACAGAAATTAAATATCAAATCAATAAGATTAGTCCTTTTAACAAGGTGAGGAGCAGCAGCTCTACTTCGAGCTCCTCCAAAGGAAATTTCAGTCACTTGTTCTGTCAGTCGGACAGGTTGATAAAACCATAGATTGCTCAATAATAACGTGCTAAGTCACGGACAATCGGACATGAAACATACAAGGTAAAATTGAAGATTTGTCTAAAACGTTATAAACTGCAAAATTACAATTACAAGTAATTTCGTCGTATTTTAAAGAATTGTTTGCTTCGTTCTTGTAAAATACCCGCGCAAGTGTCAGTAGTTAGCACAAAGCTGATTAGCCGGCGTCCTGACGTTAAACTCTTAATAATTGACTTTTTTCGAAAAGTCAACACAACGACATGTGACTGGGAGTGGGCGGGACTGTAGAGAAGAAGAAGAAGAAGAAGATCTTTATTTATATAGCGCCTTTCACAGACATGGTCACAAAGCGCTTTACATGAGACAATTGTACATTCATTCCACACTCGGTGGTGGTAAACTATGTTTGCAGCTTCAGTTTCCCCTGGGGGAGACTGTCAGAGGCGCTTTCGCGACTACACACGTCTGCGCCAACGGACCCTCTGACCATCACCATACATTCACTCTCACACATCATTCATCCTGAATGATGTGTGAGCTCTGTTATACCCCCGGCATAATACACGTTGTATTCACCTTATTCCTCCCCGCCCACTTTTGCCTCTTTTTGCTTTGCCTCGGCACTTCCGTTGTCCTGACACTTAAACAGAAAACAAGGGAAAATGTTCGCCACTCAAATCTGATGTTTAGTGGATTGATTTGTTTAAAATGTCCAATGTTCACTTGCACCAACACCGCACTGTTTCTCTTCGTGGCCTGAAAACGGCTTTGTTTATGTGTAGTAACTGATTTGTCCTATGTTAACTGATAGGAGAAAAGGGGCCGGCATAATCATGGCGGCGCCCGCACGAACTTCCGGAATAAGGTGAATACTTTTCAAGGCAATAAAAAAAAAAAGAAAAAAAGTAGTGCACGCCAGTTAGCATTACAATTCTCACTGACCATGGGAGTGGCTAGTGGAATATGAACTTATTTGTCACACATAAGCAGGGTTGCCAGGTATGGTCAGCCAAACCCGCCCAAAAATATCTGAAAACCCGTGGACATACGGCGCGGCTAGAATTTTCAATATTGTTTACTAGTTAACAGAGCCCATGAGCTCCTACGATGATGAGAAACCGACCCTACTCCCCTCCCTTACAGAGCCTTGGATTTGCCTTCGAAATAGTGATTTTGATCAATTACACATTGATTACAGCAAGGCAAAAAACCGCAGGCGTTTTTTTTCACCCGCGGAATGGCTTTAATACCGGCCAATTCCGCGGACCTGGCAACCCTGCGCATAAGTAAAGTCAAGTATAAAGCGAAAGTAGAAGCGGAAAAATGGCAGTTGCAGCTAGCGCTAGCTACCGTTAGCATTAACCCAATGCTAACATGTAGAATCATGTTAGCATTCTTCGTTATTTATGTATTTATGGGCTGTTGAACCACTTTGCTCCCCTCCATGTCTTTGTATCTTTATTTAGCATAAACTATATTCAGAATTCAACATTTGTTAAAGTAGCTTTTCAACAATTAGAGAAAGTCTAGATTTTTCTCCAAATTGTTTCCCCCCTTAACTGTTTTCAAATATGACCATATATGGGCGATTCCAGCGTCTGTATCTATCCGTAGTTTACTTGATTTTGAAATCTCTCACCGGAACTTCCCCACAATCAAGACCTCCCGTTTGCCCAATCAGACCCGTGTCAGAGCCATGCAGGCGGGTCAGCGGCGCAACACTTTCCTCCCCTCACTTCCCCGGAGCACCGGAGCACCGCCAGCGGACCTCTAATCTGCGGCTTTTCAGCGCGACTTTTTGAACCGCACCTCCAGCAGACCTGCCGTTACCGCCGCTGTCCGGACCAACGGCGAGCGCGTGCAGCTAACGGCTAACGCTAAAAATAAAGGCTGAGTGCTAACGGCTAACCTAGCAGCAGCCCCGTCACACACCGAAGACTCAGCGGCGGCTTCTTCCTGGGTCTTGTCACACGAACAGCCTCCGTCCTGCAAATACAAGAAGGTAATTCACAAAACCCGACATTTGAGGCTTGGAAATGACGCAGTTTGAGCCCGCGTGACGCTCGTTTTGAAGAATTATCTCGCGTAATTGCGATACAGCTGTGACTTTGGTTGTTCTTATGTAATAACGTGCAGGAGCTGCGACATCTCGGGACTTTTCATTCACATCTGCATTTAATCTGCACATGTGTCCAGGCCTGGGCATCGTTTACGGGGGTGTTGTTCGTGTTTGTGTGCGGGAAGAGTTGTTGAAGATGTCACAGTCATATCGCAGATCGTACCAAAGTGATGGTTTGTTTACGCTGGAGCCATGCTACGAACATGCCATATTTATTCATTGATTTTTTTTTATTCATTCTCTTCCTATTGTGCATGATTAGACTGCAATTGGCTTGTAAATATGCTGTGGATCGCTGTTATTGTTTATTTCCGCGATTTTCACCGGATGTTTTGGTGACTGGTGGGCCAACAGCTGATTTTCCCGAGCTCGAGGAACATTTTGTAAAATCGCCGATCTTTTACAGCGCCGATCTTTTCACTGAAGCAATGCTCTGTTTGTATTTTGACCCACCACAGAACTGTTGTTATCTATTTCAGTGGTTCTCAACCTGGGGATCGCGAGACAAATTTGGGGGGTCGCCAGATCATTTAGATAAAATAGCCATAATTTCATTAGCATATATATTTTGTTGTAGCATGTGTGTGCTATTTTACCAGAGTGACATTATTTGTTTGTAGTTTGATGAATTTCATTTTAGCCATTTTTTTTTCCTTTTTTTTTTAACCTCTTAACTCCCACCTGAACCGAGAACATTTTCTCCAGTTTGGCTTTACTCCAATCCAGAAGCTTCTGGAAAATAGCAACAAAACTGAGTCGAAAACAATGATGGAAATGTGACAAAAAAGTGACGAAAAATTGATGAAAAAGTGGCAAAAATGTCACAAAAAAGAAGTCAACAGAAATTTGACAAAAAAATGACTAAAATGTGACAAAAATTACAAAAAATGACAGAATGTTACAAAAACATTACAAAAATGTGATAAAAATTTGACAAAAAAATTACTAAAAATTGACAAAAATGTGACAAAAAATTACAAAAAGTTACAAAAATGAGTTGAATACCCACAAAAAAATGATGTAAAAAAAATGTGATGACGTGAGGAAAAAGATCCTCTCGGTTCAGGCGGGAGTTAAGAGGTTAAGAATTATGTAGGCAACTATTTCTATTTCTCACGGTGTGACCCGAGCAGGGGTCACGAACCCTTTTACCTGTTATAATGGGGGTCGTGGCTCCAAAAGGTTGAGAACCACTGATCTATTTAATACATTTGCGTTGCCCATCAGCGCATAACACAAATCAACATGTCAGATAAAGTAACCGATATAGTAAGAACAACTCACACAGTCTTTGCCTTTGCTCAAGGAAAATATGAATGGAGAACTATAGCAGTCTGTTATTAATACTGAAGAAATTAAAACGTAAGTAAACTATTAGAATTAAAGGATGTTTTGCACATTGTAATAATGTTTGACGTAACACATATAAAGGGACAGTGGAATGTGTGGAGTCCTGCAGGTGTCTTGGAACAATTATAGATTGTAAACTGAATGTTAATGAAAACTGTGCTGTTGTTTGTAGAAAGGGTCACCAACAACGTCCTTCTGTCATGTAGATAAAACTGTGATGACACTTTTGTATCGGGCGTTCATCGAAGCGACCCTCACTTTCTGGTCGTTAGGCCTGGGCGATATGGGCCAAAACTCATATCCCGATATATTTTGATTGATCGAGATATATCGCAATATTTTTTTCCGCAAAGTGAGAGCTGTGAAATGTAATGTTAAGTCAAAGCCAAATCCGGGTAGTTTTATTGAAAACTCACTATAAAGTGTAAATGTGAACACTGTATAACAAAGCTCCATAAGGTGCACATTTAAATAAATAAAAATATCTTGGATAAAAATAGCCTATAAAATAAAAGAGGTCAGTCTATTTCTGAGGGCAGCATTTATATGTAAAGAGACAACATAAAGTGCCCAGTTTAAGATACACTTTTTAAGAAATCACCTTGAGATGACCTGTTTATTTTTGTTAACTTAATAGCTGATCTGAATTTGAAATATCCCGAAATACGCTGATTCCATATCTCATTTAAAAATATATCGATATATCTTAAATATCGATATATCGTCCAGCCTTACCCACGACTGCATTGTCTTCAGAAACTGTCCTTCTGTCATGTAGATGAAACTGATGACACTGTTTGTACCTGGTACGGGAGCTCCTCTGTTAGAAACACAAACGCCCTGAATCAGCTGGTCCAGTAACGTCCTCGGCCTCAGACCAGTTTGGACTTTCTGCAGGATAGACCGTTAGAGAGGACGGCACGAAGCTTCATAAAAGACACTGAGCATCCTCTGCATTGAGAGTGTCGTTTGCTTCCATCTGGGCGTAGGTTTTTGATGCCACAGGAACCGTTTTAAGAAAAGTTTTGTTCCCGCTGCCATTTCCTTGTTAAACAAGTCGGGATCTAATCACCTCTGACACGGCTTTTTATCTTTGTTACTGTAAGGTGGCTTACATTTCTGCTGTATCTTTAGCAAAGGCACATCCTGTTGGTGTCTGGAGGAAATAGAAGCTTTATATTTAAACATGACTGATGTTTATCTTTGTATCATTTGTTTTAATCTTTGACTAGTTCTCAGAATTGCTAGACAAATTTACCCACGGGTACAAATAAAGCAACCTAACCTAACCGTACCTAACCTAACCTAACCTAACCTAAGCTAACCTAACCTTATTGATTTAATCTTTACATGATTTAAACTTGACAGACCAAAAGTTTTAATATTTGGCTGTAAAATATCCCCACTTTTTATGAAAAGGCTTCTTTTTTCTGTTCCGAGTAAATGTTTGGCCTGATCCCAAAAACAAATGTCACAAACAAACACAACATGCAGGTCGATTTTTTTTCCTGATGTTGGTTACTCATTAAGTTCGGCATAAAAGCAGATAAATCATTTATTCTTGCTATTCTCAAAGAAGAAATAATGGGGGAAATTGACCCAAAAACGTTGGGGAAAATTGAGCTTCTGCTCCATAAGAAACAATGACTGACAAATTACAGAAAGTTTTAATGTACAATTCTATAAAATGTTATGTATAATGTTAATGTACATATTACATATATATGTTATATATTAGGGCTGTGCAATTAATGGAAATTCGACTACAATTTTCGATTATTACACTAGACGATTACAAAATTAGCATAATCGGAATTTTTATTTTTATTTTTATTTTTTCTAAAAATTCATATTATTGTTATTTTATTTTTTTGCAATGCACTTGAATTATTTCACGGCGCTGGGATTATTTTCTCTTCGCTTTTCACGTGTCATGGCTCATGCTTTTGTCTGACATAAAAACAAACAGTGCTGTGTGATGATGTCATCAGGCCGCGCTGCTCAGTTTACTTGCGCAGGTGTGAGGGCTGGCCAGCAGGGGGCAGGTGTGAAACACAGACCTCTCCATAATCGAGTTTTTTTAAATAATAAATATATAAATAAAATAAATACTTTTTTTAAAGGCAACAAATAATCGTTTGAATAATCGTGATTTCAATTATGACAAAAATAATCGTTAATTATTTTTTCAATAATCAAGCAGCCCTATAATATATATATTACATAAAATCATTTGGTATGTTTTTTAGAGACAAAATGTCATAATCTGCAGAAGGAGCATCTGAAAAGAAAGATTTGTTATAATGTGTTTTTGGAATAAAATTGCTAATGGGAAACACGGAATTGTAAAAAAAAAAAAGTGCCTTCCTGATGTTTAGTATTAATTTCACCTTTAAATCTGGTGGTTCAATTTACCCCACGGTCTGGTTGTCCTTCCCTCCAGGTGCTCCGGGGTCGATTCAGAGAGTGTTGGAGCCACTGTGGGAAAACCTTTGGAAATGAGCGCATGCGACTCATGTGTTCATTAAAGTGCACTTTCCTGACCAAAGAAACAGTAGCGCTGTCTTAACTCAACTGATAAGTACCTTAGCTCTGGTTTATTCTACAGCCCTGGATTGTTGTTTGCTTATTCCTATTTGGATGTGTTGGTTTATTTAGTAATGTTCTGGCTTGGTCTTTGCTTATTCCTTTTTAAATGTACTTTAGTGTTGGTTTATTAGTGTTGTTACAGCCCTGGCCTGGTCTTTGCTTATTCCTATTTAGATGTATTTTAGTGTTGGTTTATTTGGCGCCGCTCCAGCCCCAGGCCCGGTCTTTGTTTGGTCCTGATTTGGACCTGCTCTGCCGTAGTGCCCGGTTTACAGTGTCTGATATCCCGCAGCTGTATTGTAAATCATCACTCAACCATATGGCCTGATTTCTGCCCATGCGTCACACACGCAGACCCGTGACCCCATTGCGGCGCTGCTTATCTCCTCGCTCCTCCTTCCTCTCCTCCTGGCGCTTCTCGGTTTTCCACTTTCACCATCGGGACCAGAAACAGGACCCTTAACCACCAGAAAACGACAACTCTTCCCTGATTGTTTGGGACAGCCGACGCACCGCGGTGTCCGGCCCGGGTTATCCGATAGCGCCGGCGTGGATGTTAATGAGAGTGTTCCCTCGTCTCAAACCCTCCTGTGTGGTGAAGCGATGCAACATTAATGCAGCTGAATTAAAGCCGCTCTTTCAATGGGCATGATTAGCAAATGGGAAAAGGTGTTTAGTTAATATGTCTGTAATGTCCTCTGTGAAACAACTAAACATCAAATCCACATTGGGTCTTATTATTATTCAGATCTAAAGTAACTTCTCAAATGTCTGTCTACAAGTCTGCCAGTAATTTAAGTTTTGTTTAACATTTTGCTAAAGTAAAAATCCAAGATGGAGATTCGTCATGTGGTGCGACATCAGGAATAAGTAAAAGTAAAAAATACAAATTTGTGTGTGGTAGCTAAACTGGCTAAACGATTAATCGCATTTGCGACACACGATTTTGGCCCATGCAGCTGATGCCGCTGCCCATAGAAGTGAGTGTAGTAACGAGAGACGCCACAGACGTCTGGCTCCGGGCTCCACCGCATGCTTTTGTTTACTTCTCTGTCTACTTAAGGTGCGCGTAGATCGTGGATGTACTGTGAAAATATAAGATAAGATAAGATAAGATGATACTTTATTGATCTCACAGATGGAGAAATTGCATTCGATGAGAGAGCATCCGGCAGCAGCACCATTCAGTGGCACCACTCTTTTTCCACTCTTTTTTTTCTTTGGTGAAAGATGGTTGTGTCGCGGCCGCCATCTGCACTGTTTTGGTCACAGGAGGAGCACTGGTTGATGGGAAATCCGTAGACGATGACCACGGCGGTGGGGCTCTTGCGCTTGGCCACGATGTTCTTGGCCACACAGGTGTAGTTGGCCGTGTGGGACAGACGCGCCTGCTGATGATCAGGTCGTGTCCACGGTGATGTAGAAGTTCCTGTCCTCGGCCGGGTCCATGATCTCGTTGTCCTTCAGCCACTCCACCCGCATGACCTTGGAGGATGGAGAAACTGTAGCTGCCCTCTGTCTCCTCTATCAGCGCATATAAAGCAGCCACGGCTCAGGACTATTGCTGTTTCCTCCGTTAGCATTGCGTTAGCTGCAGCGCTACACGCTCTGATGCTCTGATCACAGAAACTTTCCTCTGGATTCACACGTCTCTGCCTCCACACAGATGAAGCTGAGCCTGAGCTGATGTTCAGAGTCCTTTGTGGTTCACTTTTCAAGGCTTATGTTTGGGAATGTTTTGGATAAAGATAAGAACTTATCTCACAACCACTGACTAAAACACAAGAGCAAATAGCAAGAAATTATTTAGGCTATTTACAAAAAAAAAATAAAAAAAATCAATATAAGCTTATTGGAAATGATGTAGGGCTAAATGACTATGTGGACTATTTGGAATTATCTTCATGTGATTATAAAGGACTTAAGAGTGAGTAATACTTTATTAAATCAGTAGTAAATATTTAATTGTATTGCAACAAAAAGTTATTAGCAGAAAATCGAAATCGCAATATTGATTGAAAAAAATCGCAATATTGATTTTTGGCAAAATCGTTCAGCCCTAGTGCCTGGGCCTCGATGTAACGCAAGTTGTGTTAAATAAAAAAAGCCGTTCCCTTTGATGTTTTCAGACACTAATTAGAATCCCCGGTGCCATCGCTTTGACCAATGAGACGAGCTTTTCCTGTGAACCGGCCCGGCAGGTCCAATCAGGAGAGAGGGGGAGGGAGCTGGATCCTTAACTTTTTACATTTTGTTCCTGCTCTCCTCATTGTGCAAAATAGGAGCGGCTTTCTGGTCCAATCAGGGGGCTGGGGGGAAGGGGCGGGGCTTGATTGTTTACTTTCAAATTTCACTCTCACTCTCTCCTCACTTTGCGGTAACTGTACAGGCTCGTTTTGATCGGTTCTTAGAAATGATTTTTTTTGTGTTGACCAAAAGGCGAGTTAGAGGCTCCAGGCGACGTGCGCTAACGCGGCTCGCTAGCCGTGTTTATTTACATGGGAAAAATAAAATCATGCAATGGAAGATCTGCCTTGTTTGTGCAGCTGGTGATCGCACACTGACTCTGGTGCATCGACAGCTTCAGACAAAGAAACAGCGGAAGCAAATCAACTAGAAATCACTGTTTATGAATTCAGACGTGCATATCACAGGAGCGTGTAAGTCAACATTAAAGGAGCCAATAAACGGATTGCTGAAATTGCAAATAAGTTTCAACACTGCCAGTATATTGAATTGAATTTCATTTTCATTTTATTTTTAGGCGGTGGCACAGAGAAATACAAGGTGGACAATAATCATGTGAATATGATGATCAATTCTGCCTGAAAGGGAGTGGGAAGAAGGTAGATACAGACGGCATCTCGAAGGGGGCGTGGCTTCACTGAGGGGCAGAAATAGAATATTCTGGGAAACACAGTTTTTAGCCATTTTCTGGTGGAATATAAACTAGATCAGGTGCATATGGATGTTTATTCACAGCAGATTGTTCAGTAGAAGCAAAAAAACGGCAGTCGTAGTTAGCGCTAGCATTAGAACGTTACTAACGTGTAGCATCATGTTAGCAATCTCCGTTATTTATGTATTTATGGCCTGTTGAACCACTTTGCTCCTTTCCATGTCTTTGTTTCTTTATTTAATAGAAAACTATATTCATAATTCAGCATTTGTTAAAGTTGTTTTTGAATAATTGGAGAAAGTTTAGATTTTTCTCAATTGTTTTCCCTCTTAACTGTTTTCAAACATGACCATATATGGACGATTCCAGAGTCTGTATCTATAACTTTTAAACCTGCCATATCGCTGAGCTGAGCTTTATTCACAAAAGGTCCACTTTGTCTCCTTGTGTCTGTAACATACTGCCCCCTACATTTCAAGGACATTCGTGAGGTTCTTCTGGTCAAGGATTTCCATATTTTCCATCCTATACAAATTTGCATGTGTGGAGTGGCAGAGTTTCCAGGCCACAGAAGCTGCTGACCGGAGGAGTAAGAATAAACAGGTCATTTTCCATTCAAATGCTCGGAGACCGGCCTCGCTCAGCATTTCATTTGAATGGAGTTAATGGGACAGATGTAAAAATAGCCAGTGAGATCAAACCAGTGCAGAAGCTGGATTGAAGTAGTTTGGCCGTGATAAAAACAAACATTGTATGTGATCACGTGGACACTGATCACTGTTCCCCGTGACCCTCCTCGTAAACGAATCATCTCCTCTGACTGCAGACCTGCCGTCCACAGAGGACCTCACTGTGGGAACCATCGGGACTCTAACCCCTTAACTCCCACCTGAACCGAGCACAGTTTCTCCAGTCTGGCTTTACCCCAGTCCAAAAGCTTCTGGAAAAAAGCTGTGAAAATAGCAAAACTGAGATGAAAACAATGATGGAAATGTGACAAAAAAAGGGAGAAAACATTGACAAAAAAGGGACGAAAAATTGCTGAAAAAGTGGCAAAAATATCACAAGAAAAATTGACAAAAAATGACGAAAAATGACAAAAATGTGACAAAAAAAATGACAAAAAAATATAAAAATGTGATAAAATTTGACAAAAAATGGCAAAAATGTGACAAAAAATGTGACTAAATGTGACAAAAAATATCAAACATTTGATAAAAAATGACAAAAAATTGATAAAAAATTGATGAAATATGACAAAAATATGACAAAAAATGACAAAAAAATGACAAAAATATGATTAAAAAATGACAAAAATGTGATAAAAATTGGACAAAAAAATGACAAAAATGTGATAAAAAATTGGACAAAAAAATGACAAAAAAATGACAAAAATGTGATAAAAAATTGACGAAAAAATGAAAAAAATGTGACCAAAAAAATGAAAAAAAAAAGTTACAAAAAAGTAACAAAAATGAAGTGAATACCCAACAAAAATGATGGAAAGAAAATGTGATGACGTGAGGAAAAAGATCCTCTCGGTTCAGGCGGGAGTTAAGAGGTTAAATGGAGATATTAAAATGCTGAGGCCCGTCCCTCCCCTCAGAGCCGTAATAACTGCAGACGCATCAGCTTTGAACACACGCCACCGCTCTCCGAACCACGGCACGGCTGAACCATTTTGGACAAACATGTAATTGCAATTTCACATTTTTAATAGAATTTTTCTGCTTTGTGTCCTCCATGAGCGAACACAATTTGAAGAGGGAAACAAAAAACAGTTCTAATTGAATTTTCTGGAGCTTTATGGCTGTGTCTGGTTCCCCGATTGTGCTAAAAATAGTTTGACATGTGTGCATATCTCATTATATTTGGACAAACTGTCATTGATTTCCTCTGGGCTACGATCAACGAGCATTTCCGTGTCAATCTCAGCTGAAGAGCCCGAACCACAGAATAATGGTGACGACAAAGCGCTGTAGCAATGGTTTGTGTTGGAGCGATTCAGGATGCTTTTTACATTTGTGCAGCTCCACTGACAACGAAATCCCACATAGTTTATAGATCCAAACTATTCCTGAGAAACACCAGCCCCGTGTCATGGGAAGTGGAAACACCAACGCAAACTAATGAACCAGAAACTTCACTGTAGTCATCAAAATGTCTGAATTATTGATGCAAAATGTTATGTTAAAGGGGTTAGATGCAAGTTAGCCATTTTATACTCACTACTGCCACCTCAGGTCATACGTGTAACTGCAGCGTCTATATTAAGCTCGCGTGACGGCACTTTAGACCCGAGGTAACAACTTTGGTGAACAGGTCTGAGCTCATTCTGCACATTAGGACATGGCTGGAACATGTATGGGGAGGAAAACATGAACATTTTGAAACTCTGTATAGTCCCTTTAACTCTAACCCTTCATGCAAACTGAGACCAAACTACCGTGAGCCGCTACTGATTCGTTTTCTTTTCAACAATTCTTTCAACAATTGGTTGTTTGAAATTGTGTAAATGTGCCAGTCCATGTTCATGGTTATTCAGGAGTAGTTTCAGCTGCAGTAAATAAGTTTGTCACTGGCTGTTGTTTAGCGTAGTTTGAAATGTTGTGTCGATGATAATGTGACTCGACTGCAGCCGATGTTTAGGACGCTCATGTATGAGAGAAACCTTTAAAAGTTACCTCTGAGAAGAATGCTGTGGTCGTGTCACACTGTGGCCATGTAGTTTGGAGTATTATGCACTTTGTGACGTCTTGAATCGGTAAATACATTACTCAGACTTATTAAATGTGCTCAGCGTTTGGCCTAATTAACCGTCAGAGCCCCATGGCAACGTGAACGACGCCAAAGATAAACTCTTTTTCTTTGGAAAGACAAGAGTCGTAGCTACACGATGATATCCGGGATATCCCTGTACGTCACTTGCAGCGTGATGACTCTAGTTCTCCAATAGCAGCGCCCCCTACTGTCACATGGTGGTGGGGATTTTCCCCCAAAGATTGCTTGTTCTGTAAAGATAGTTCCGTTCCGTTTGTTCATGGATTAAACCGGAAAAAGCCGTCACATATACTTCCTGTGATGTGATTCATCTTGAGGAGCTAAAGGCATTTGTTTGGTTTAATAAGAGAACGAGTTTGTAACAAACGCTACTTCATTCTTTCACCGGTAAAAGTATCCAAATACTGTGCTAAAGCTGAGTGAAATAGTCGTGCTCCTTGGTCCACAGGTTCCCTGGAAATATATAAAAAAATCTAAATACATTTCGTCATATATGTTGTGTCCTTTTTTAGCAATCAAAATTTGTAAAACAAAAGAAATTTTACCGCTTAAAGAATCTGTATCTACAATTTTAGCCATTCCAAAGTTAAGTATAGGCATTTATATGATATATTGTACTTCTACCACTATGGAGCACTAATTTTTGTGATAAATATAATTGTTTTCTGGAGGTATTTTTCAAACCCGGAAGACAAAACGCTTCGATTCAGTTAACTCCGCCCCCTCTCTCCGCACATACAACTTTACCGTAATATAAATAAACAACAATAAGTGAAGTTACTTCATTATACAGTTATAAGGAGTTTACATCTGCAACACAGCTTCATAAATGGCTAACACACACGCGAACACACATAAGCTAACACACATGCTACACACACGCTAACACACATAAGCTAACACAAGCTAACACACCCGTTTGGACTGACTCACCACTCTGGTCCATCGCTGTTTACATTATGGGAGTCGCGTTGGTTATAAAAGTGAATCCACTTTGGTTCTGGTGAAGGTTCACAAACATCCATCCGAGAAAGTCACAGAAAAACAATATTTTGGTGAAAGTCGCTGAGAGAAAAAACAACTTCTGACGAGTGGCCTCTTCTTTAGGAAGGTTGAATAAAATATTTCACCATGAGCAATAACATGGTCTCAGTTTAGGCTATATTTTAGTTTTGAGCAACAAAAAGTTATTTATTGGTAAATGGTGGAATAAAAATCTAAATAAAATCGCACTATTGTATTTTGTTCAGCCCTATAATTGAGAGCACTGTAAATGCTTCTGTCCTGCGCTAAACCTCTCCCTTCCATTTCCATGTGGATAAGTGCATCCACCCATGGGACAAATCTGATTATAGTTTGAGCCTGCTTTACTTTTATTGTCCGGGTCTTATTGCCACCTACAAGAGGCTTAACGCCACTACACCCAGCTGTTTGTTTTTCATCCAACTCCTTTCATCGCAGCTAAGCCTTTATTAGCTTCTGGCCCTGGCTACTTCAAACAACACTGAACTAACAGGTTTCAAAGTGGCACACAGCGGTGGTCACGGCGGGACAGGGAGATATTAGCAGCCTCATTGTGGCCGGGACGCTCGGACTGAGGCGACTGTGACTGTTTGATACGTCAGCCCGGGCACATCGGGTCCTGAAGTGTGTCCCACGCAATTAACTTCACTGTCCAGCGTGTCCAGCGTGTCCAGCCGCGTGGCTCTCTGTCACGGCTTCGCTCTGGAGCTGCGGGACGGGGGTTTAAGTGCTCGCCCAAGCTGTTTTGTTGTTTTGTTTTGGCCTGCTGTTATGGTGAATGCAAGTTCTGTTATGTTTTATGAATTCATTTGAAAGATGTAGCATAGCCAGACAAAGGCGAGCAGCGTGACGTCCGTGTGCGGCGCTGGTTTGCTCAGAGGAGACATTAGTGTCTGAAACATTAACTACACAGCCCACATGACTGTGAAAGGAATGAAAGGAGACTGTTAAAGGAACAGGCCAACGTTTTTACAGACTGAGATATGTTCTTACCTGAGCTTAGACGACATGATGTGTACCTGTCTGGTCTTTGTCACGCAAAAAGACCTAAGATGCTGTTAGCATATGGCCTCTCCCAATGTATTCCTATAACTCCAAACAGGGGGGAAGTTAGAAGCGACCAAGCTCTTCCACAACTCATCTAAGCTCAGGTAAGAACATTTCACAGTATGGAAGTACGTTCCTTAACCGTCAGGGCCCCATGCGGATATCTTCCGGTCCATAAATGATAGAAGCGAGCTCTTTCTTTGGAAAGACGAGAGTCATATCTACACGATATCCGGGATGTCCCTGTACGTTACTCGCAGTGTGATGACGTCATCATCTTCGATGAAGGTATTCAAATCGTCTTCTGTACTGGTGGTGGAAGTCTCGAACCTTTCATCCAAAAGGCTTCGTCAGCGAAAACTAAAGTTCTGTTCAGCTCGCAGCCTGGATAAAGTGATCAACTTTGAAGAGGTCAGGACACATCGATACTCTGGAGTGAGCAGGTCGTTAGAGACACTCTACTTCAAAGGTGTTTGCGCACAAGGAGGGACCGGTAGTTTCTGGGGAGGGACCGGGCCTACCCCAACTCCTCCCCTTTTGGTCTTTATCGAGGCTGCGAGCTGAACAGAACTTTAGTTTTCGCTGACGAAGCCTTTTGGATGAGAGACGAAACGTTCGCGACTTCAACCACCAGTACAGAAGACGATTTGAATACCTTCATTGAAGATGGACAACTCCTGTACGACTGAGAGCTTACACAGACATGACGTCATCATGTTCTCCAATAGTAGCGCCCCCTTCTGTCACGGTTTCAAACTAAGATTGCGTGTTCTGCAAAGATAGTTCCTCTCCGTTTTGTGCATGGATTAAACTGGTAAAAGGTGTCATATACAACTTCCTGTGTTGTGGAAAAGATTCATCTTGAGGAGCTAAAGGCATTTGTTTGGTTTATGATGGAAGAGAACGAGTTTGTAAGTAAACGTTATTTCTAGTCGGGTTGGATGTGGCCAACGTCGGGACGCGTGTCTTTGGTTTGGACAGCTCTGTCGGTCGTAGACGTCTGTGGAGGTCGGTGAAACCAGTTTTGATTGATTTGAGGTTGAAATAGCCTTATTATGCACGTCTTATTATGTATATGGCAATGGCAACTTTATTTATAATTTAAAACAACTGAGTTGACCAAAGTGCTACAAAAGTCAAACATAACATAAAATACAATACAAAAGGTGCATCGAATACAAAATGAATAAAATCTGGTAAAATGTCAAAAACTCAAGCTGTGTTAAAAGCCAAAGTGAAGAAGTGTGTTTTAAGAGCAGATTCAAAAAGGTTATAAGGTTATAAAAAGATTTCCAAATCTTTGAACGTCTCTCAAAGTACAGTTAAATCCACCATCCAGGAATGGAAAGAGTCTGACATCTATGCCAACCTACCAAGACCCGGCCGTCCTCCTAAACTTACTGACCGAACAAGGACAGCACAGCTCAGGTGGGGGAAACTGTCCACAGAACTACTATTACTTGCACACTGCACAAATCTGGCCTAATGGCAAACAGAAAACAGGACTTCTTATGGTCTTCTTTCAAAAATGCCACGACTAATAGTTGTCCTGTACTATTGCACATCCCACTTTTCAGTATTTTATTTATAAAAAATAATCTACATCATGTATAAATTTCACTTCACGATTATGCATACCACTGTAACTTTGGACATCTTTAAAAGGTGCACACTGAACTGAAGACTTCATCCAATCACGATAAAAACACATGAATAAAAAGTAGTCCTCATTCCTCCTTGTATCATGGACATGGTTAGGCCTGTAAGTCCAATCCCTGAATCAGGAATCTACATAACACAAGCAGACGTGGATAAATGAACAATCGCAGCAGCCCGTCAGCTGTGCCAGGGTTCAACCATCTTGAGTAATAATGCAGCGGTAATGCCCAGGGCGAGAGACCGAGGCCACGCCTAGCTACGCCAAAACAGTGACGTGAACCGCGCCATCGGAAATGCAAGTCCGTTCATGACCTGGAGTTCTGTGAGAGTTACTGGTTACTCACCTTCAGGCAGTCACGGCTTTGTTATGGAGACACAATTATTACATTGCATTATTCAGTTTTTACTGCACATAAAGTACCAACATTTACACCAACGTAAACTATAATACAATAATCACATGCTTCTCAGAATGTTTGGAGAGTCCTCGGAACCAGTGGTTTCTGTTTTTAAAGCTTTTAATCAAAAATCGAGTATTGTTTCGTCTCATTTTACAGAGTCGCTGAAATCGACCTGAATGGGGTTTCCTGTCGAAGTTTTCCATTACAGATCCAGCTTTTTTGCTTCCAATAACGACACCGGGGGTTCTTAAAAGTAGTTGCTGTGATTGAAAAAGTTGGTCCTGTTTTCTCCAGTGTGAGATCAATAAAGTCTCATTTTTGTTCTTGCAAACAAGATCAATTAGAGACTGTTATTAAACTGTAATGTAAAAACATTAATCAAGAATAACTGGACTTTTTTACACTAAATACGTGACCGGCTATTTAGGATGAACAATATAACTGATCTGATTATTACAACATAACCAGTATGTCAGATCAGTTATTCTTTAACACTTGATTTTATTATAGGCAAGGCAAGTTTATTTGTAGAGCATAATTCATACACAAGGCAATTCAAAGTGCTTCACAGTTGCATGAAAATGAGGCCATTTTAGGTGATCCAATCATTCATAGTTTCTGTCCCAGCCTTGATTAGTTGAGGGGGCAAAATCGCAGCGTGGGGGAAGAAATTCTCAGTGTCAGGGGCCCCTATGCCACATGTGTCAAGGTGAGGGCCACTTGATTTAATGTGGTCAGCATGAATTCCTGAGCATATAAAAAAAAACTGTGTCTCGAGCCCATTCCTGTCCGGAATTATGGATTTTTAATGAAATAACCAGTTTGCTCACTCCAGCCACTAGGGGGCAGCTTAAATTTAAAAGAGGAAAAAATTCCACACGCTGACATAATACGAGATCAGGATCTAAACAGCGTATTATAGCCTTGGGGTAAATGGTCAGTCTGCCCCAGGGCCACTGTGGCTACAATAGTAACTTACTGCCATTGACTGTGGAGTGAATGAATAATGACTTAATGTAGCTGTTGTTTTTATGAGGCCACAGTCCTTTACAATATCTGCGGCCCTCGACCCAAACGAGTTGGACACCCCCGCCCTACGCTCAGTTGTGCGGGCGAGAACACTGCAAAACTGGCAGTGGTTCGTATTGTTTTTTTTTTGTATTGGCTCCGATCCCTTTTTGAACAGTTATGTGTAACGAGAACAGCAAAGGCCCGGGTACGGAGCCCTGCGGGACTCCAGCCTCCAGCAGCGCAGCTCCAAGCCCAAAACAAGGTGCTAGAACAGCTTTAGTTGCTCATAAAGTGCCTTCCCTATGTCATAAGGCATTAAAGTGAATGAAAGCAGAGTTGCCTAAAAGCACATGTAAGCCATATTTTTATGCATGATCCCATATGTCCATATAAAAATGTCATGCAGCATCTTTGTGAGAAGTACTGCTGAGCCAACTCTCTCAGCCGTGTACTTCCTCCTGTAGACATATTTTTCTGCTTTAAGTCACTTTTCTAATGACATTGAGTGAATAACCACTTGGCGATTTAAGATGATTTTCTTTTGTATTAGCGACTGTTAGCTTCTCCTATGATGATTTCTAAATTTTAAAAAGGCACTTTGGTCGAATCATATCTATTTGCTTTGTTCCTCTCTGTTTGAAGTCCGAGGCGCTGAGCTGTGAGTAATTTGTTTGGTGGAGGCAGTTATTTGTTATGACTCAGAGAGTTTGTTTAGACATTAGTCACACATATGGTTCGAGAGCTTGAATGTCCGATATTCTTTGTAACTTTCCCAAAACAGCTTGGACTGCAGAGCACCAGGAAGTGCTGAAGCAGCTTGGCTTTGGAGCCGCGAGATGTCGATGCTTTGTGTTCAGCACAGACATGGAAGTCATTATGTTTTACTGCCGTGTTTCTGAGCGTCGTAAACTGTGGTCGCCATTTTAGACCCGTGTGGATGTGAACCTGATGATTTGACACAATACATGACACACAGCTCACGATAACAATCATTTTACAATATGCCGAGACTGCAATGCATCATAATCGATGTAGGCCTATTGCCCATAATATGCTATGCATATTTCTGGATATTTTTACATATTTTTATACAATGAAAAATAAATGACATCAAATTAAAATACTTGCGGCGACAGTGGTGCAGGTGGTAGAGCGAGTCGTCTCATGATCAGAAGGGCGGGGCCTAATGAAGGTATAAACATCAGCCACGACCCAGGGTAAGGCACAAAGGCTGCAGTCGTTTTACTTCAGATAAACTTTTCTAAACTCACTGAGCTGTTCCACAAAGTGAAAGCTCTACACACGCCAGAAATCTGTTACACAGTGAGAGCGCTCACTCTGTCACTGATCATTTACCAGAACTGTTCCAAAAATGGCTGACACAGAGTGAGTGCTCACTTTATCCACACTATCTTTGATCTGCTCCTCTGGTGCAGCTGGAGTTTAGTAACAACAGCAGTAACCTCAGGCTCTGCCATCTCTGATAACGACTAAAGTGTTAGTAAGTTATAGCTTTGCTTCACTTTAATAAAACATCTGCATTTGTGCTGAAGCTGCTCATGAGTTCAGGCTTTTTTAGACTCACTCTGGATCATTTATTCACATCTGGAGAGAAAAAGAACCGAAAATTAGCACCGGAAAAAAAGTTTTTTTTGATACCGCCCCCTACTGGAGCTTTTCGGGTGGTAAGTTTAAGTTGAATGGTTTTGTACAGCCTAATATCACAACAGAAGTTGCCTCACAGGGCTGCACCAAACATTAAGGCAATAAAACAGAGCAATAAATATGACAAAGCAGTAACTGTACATACCATGTATGTACCGTGCCCAGCCCTAGTCGTACGTCCTCAGAGGAGAACTTGTGTCAGTGTCGTCGTGACGTCTGCTAACCCTGTAGGCAAGATCTCTACAAACACGTTCTGAAATGCTTCGAAAAACGGATTCACGTTAAAGGAACATACCACAGTTTTTACATACTGAGATATGTTCTTACCTGAGCTTAGATGAGTTGATTTGTACCTGTCTGGTCTTTGTGCCCGTGGAAGAGCTTGGTAGCTTAGTATCTTTGTTCATTTTGTGGCTGAGCGCACGCACAAAGACCAGACAGGTACGAATCAACTCATCTAAGCTCAGGTAAGAACATATCTCAGTCTGGAATAACTGTGGCCTGTTCCTTTAACCCCCACCTCAACCGAGCACATTTTCACTGTTTGTTTTCACCCAGATCTAAAAGCTTCAAAAAGCATCAAAACAGCGACAAAATCGAGGATGAAAACGAGACAAAAGCGACGATTGCTTTTGTAGATCTTAGCTTACACTGTTGCTCTCCAGTCGAGAAGCTTTTACATTTGGGTCGAGCTGAACTGGAGAAAATGCCTTTGGTTCAGTAAGAGGTTAAAATCTTATTAAATGAAACATTTCTGTTCCTCCGAAGCCCTAAGTGAAAGTGACTGTAAGCCAATTTAACTGGATATCATTGCTTTAGCAGCTGCTCCCGACTCCTCTCCCTCCTCTCTCTCTCATCTCCCTCCTCTCTCTCATCTCCCTCTCTCCCCTCTCTCTCCTCTCCCTCCTCTCCCTCCTCTCTCTCATCTCCCTCCCCTCTCTCATCTCCCCCCTCCCCTCTCTCTCCTCTCCCTCATCTCCCCCCTCCCCTCTCTCTCCTCTCCCTCATCTCCCTCCTCTCTCTCATCTCCCTCCTCTCCCTCATCTCCCTCCTCTCTCTCATCTCCCTCCTCTCTCTCATCTCCCTCCCTCCCCTCTCTCTCCTCTCCCTCATCTCCCTCCTCTCTCTCATCTCCCTCCCCTCTCTCATCTCCCTCGCTCCCCTCTCTCTCATCTCCCTCTCTCTCTCTCATCTTCCTCCCCTCTCTCTCATCTCCCTCTCTCCCGTCTCTCTCATCTCCCTCTCTCCCCTCTCTCTCTCTCATCTTCCTCCCCTCTCTCTCATCTCCCTCTCTCCCCTCTCTCTCTCTCATCTCCCTCTCTCCCGTCTCTCTCATCTCCCTCTCTCCCCTCTCTCTCTCTCATCTCCCTCTCTCCCCTCTCTCTCTCTCATCTCCCTCTCTCCCGTCTCTCTCATCTCCCTCCATCCCCTCTCGCTCATCTCTCGCCCCTCTATCTCTCTCATCTCCCTCTCTCCCCTCTCTCTCATCTCCTTCCCTGCCCTCTCTCATCTCCCTCGCTCCCCTCTCTCTCATCTCCCTCCCTCTCCCTCCCCTCTCTCTCATCTCCCTCTCCCTCCCCTCTCTCTCATCTCCCTATCCCTCCTCTCTCTCTCATCTCCCTCTCTCTCTCATCTCTCTCGCTCCCCTCTCTCTCATCTCCCTCTCCCTCCTCTCTCTCTCATCTCCCCCTCCCTCCCCTCTCTCTCATCTCCCTCCCCTCCTCTCCCCTCTCTCTCCCTCCCCTCCCTCTCTCTCATCTCCCTCCCCTCTCTCCCATCTCCCTCCCTCTCTCTCATCTCCCTCTCTCCCCTCTCTCTCATCTCCCTCCCCTCTCTCTCATCTCCCCCTCCCTCCCCTCTCTCTCATCTCTCTCCCCTCTCTCTCATCTCCCCCTCCCTCCCCTCTCTCTCATCTCTCTCCCCTCTCTCTCATCTCCCCCTCCCTCCCCTCTCTCCCCTCTCTCTCATCTCCCTCCCCTCTCTCTCATCTCCCTCTCCCTCCCCTCTCTCTCATCTCCCTATCCCTCCTCTCTCTCTCATCTCCCTCTCTCTCTCATCTCTCTCGCTCCCCTCTCTCTCATCTCCCTCTCCCTCCTCTCTCTCTCATCTCCCCCTCCCTCCCCTCTCTCTCATCTCCCTCCCCTCCTCTCCCCTCTCTCTCCCTCCCCTCCCTCTCTCTCATCTCCCTCCCCTCTCTCCCATCTCCCTCCCTCTCTCTCATCTCCCTCCCTCCCCTCTCTCTCATCTCCCTCCCCTCTCTCTCATCTCCCCCTCCCTCCCCTCTCTCTCATCTCTCTCCCCTCTCTCTCATCTCCCCCTCCCTCCCCTCTCTCTCATCTCTCTCCCCTCTCTCTCATCTCTCTCCCCTCTCTCTCATCTCCCTCTCTCCCCTCTCTCTCATCTCCCTCCCCTCTCTCTCATCTCCCCCTCCCTCCCCTCTCTCTCATCTCTCTCCCCTCTCTCTCATCTCCCCCTCCCTCCCCTCTCTCTCATCTCTCTCCCCTCTCTCTCATCTCCCCCTCCCTCCCCTCTCTCTCATCTCTCTCCCCTCTCTCTCATCTCCCCCTCCCTCCCCTCTCTCTCATCTCTCTCCCCTCTCTCTCATCTCCCTCTCTCCCCTCTCTCTCATCTCCCTCCCCTCTCTCTCATCTCCCCCTCCCTCCCCTCTCTCTCATCTCTCTCCCCTCTCTCTCATCTCCCCCTCCCTCCCCTCTCTCTCATCTCTCTCCCCTCTCTCTCATCTCCCCCTCCCTCCCCTCTCTCTCATCTCTCTCCCCTCTCTCTCATCTCCCCCTCCCTCCCCTCTCTCTCATCTCTCTCCCCTCTCTCTCATCTCCCCCTCCCTCCCCTCTCTCTCATCTCTCTCCCCTCTCTCTCATCTCCCCCTCCCTCCCCTCTCTCTCATCTCTCTCCCCTCTCTCTCATCTCCCCCTCCCTCCCCTCTCTCTCATCTCCCTCCCCTCTTTCCCATCTCCCTCCCTCTCTCTCATCTCCCTCTCTCCCCTCTCTCTCATCTCCCTCCCCTCTCTCTCATCTCCCTCTCTCCTCTCTCTCATCTCCCTCTCTCCCCTCTCTCTCATCTCCCTCCCCTCTCTCTCATCTCCCTCTCTCCTCTCTCTCATCTCCCTCTCTCCCCTCTCTCTCATCTCCCTCTCCCCTCTCTCTCATCTCCCTCCCTCCCCTCTCTCTCCCTCCCCTCCCTCTCTCTCATCTCCCTCCCCTCCCTCTCTCTCCCTCCCTCCCCGGCTCCATCTCCTCACACTCACACGTCCATGTAGCGAGGTAAGGCGGCCGCTCCACAGTTAGCCCGCGGCGCTAGCCCGTGACAGGAGGAGCCGGTGATGTCACAGTGTCGTTCTCCGTCTCCTCTCTCTCTGCTGTCATGAGAGGTAGGTCATGTAATATCATCGAACTGCTGTGTTTCTGCACACGTGTGCGTGGCCCGTCTCCTGCTGTTCGCTTGTTTACATTTGTTGCGACCCCCCCTCCCCCCGTGGGTATTGGCAGCTTGTCCTGGGCCTGTTCCTCTCGTAATTATTAAAGGTGTAACGGTGCGCTTTGTGGTACAAAGAAAGAGCTGAAAATCATAGAAACATTGTTAACCTCTTAACCCCCACCTTAATCCAGCGCTTTTTCTTTAGTTTGGCGTTACCCAAATCTGAAAGCTTCTGGAGAAATGACAGCCTAGAGGCCAGTGAACTGCCTCATTTGAAAGCTAAGACCTACAAATTTTTTGTTGTGTTGTCGTCACGTTTTTGACACATTTTTTGTTGCTTGTTCATCACCTCCTGGTCACTTTTCTGTTGTGTTTTAGTTGCAATTTTATTGTGTTATTTTTGCTTTTTGGCACCTTACAGTCGCTTTTGTGTCGTGTTTTTGTCGCTTTGTTGTAGGGCTGGGCGATTATGGAGTAAAAATAATAACGATTATTTTCCCCATATTGAGCGATCTCGATTTTCGATTCAATTTTTTTTGTTTAAAGGGGGGGTATTATGCAAAATTGACTTTTTCAGGCTTTACATCATGTTATTATGTCACTCCCTCATTAAAAACATGCCTGAAGTGTTGCCTTGGCACATTCACGTATTTTTGAGTAATCTGTAAAAACTCTGATGGCGGCCATTTTAGGGATAGGTTTGCCTGAGTCCTCCTAGGAACGCCCCCACCTCCTGGAGACGCCTCCGAGCTTTTGTCACCAGCCGAGTAACCAACCACTGCTCCTCAGCAGAACCCCCTCCCCACTGATGCCACAGACAGCGTGTGGAGGGGGCGTGTCTAAAGGCTCAGAGGTTCTTAAAGAGACAGAGGCCTATTTCAAGACATTCACTACAGCCATTTTGAAAGAGCAATTTTATACAAGGCAGTTATTCTAATTTAGTGCATTTACAGACCAACAGAAGGTTTGTCATCATTGTAGTGTGATATAGACTGGTGCTATGTGATTATTGTATAATACCCCCTTTTTAAAAGAAAAAAACAATAAATGTGGTCTTTCCTGGACGAACAGGTGAACAGATGCTGCGGCAAAACTGAAAACTGCAGCAAACTCATCAGCAAAACTCCACACACTAGCATCACAGCACAACATCCCGTCACAACAACACACAAACATCTGCAAAGGAGACGCACAAAATTGTAATGTTTGAAGAATGCCAGAAGCAGAAAACGAGCACGTGTTTGTTTGACCGCGGGACAAGGCCATGACTTCATAAAGACATGAGTAAACTGTGCATTTATTAGTAAAAACGACGATCAAACTTACAATTCACTGTTAGAATCCAGCTAATCCACGGCTGCTCCTCAAAACAAATCCACATGGTCCAAATAGCGATGGATATTTTTCCTCTTAAAGCCCTCTGGTCCTCTCAGGCTCCCCACGTGTTTCTGTTTCGCTCTTTAGACAAGTTAGCCCCACAGCTGATTTTATACGTAAAATCACCAGTTCCGCTCCTGTGCTTCCTGTTTGTTTGGACCAAGCATCCCTGGGATTGACCTGACAGGCGCTGCAGCATTACGCCGTCCATATTTTTTTCCCTAAACCAGTTTATAATCAGCTTCTGGCCTCGTCAAACAGTTGTTTTTGTGTAGGTCGCCTCAGATGCGGCGTTGGCAGGACACTCTGGAGGAGGGCAGTCCCGAGGAAGTCAACAAAGTGGTCTAGGGAGGAAGGATCCTGCTGATTGAAAAACACAGAGTGAAAGTAATTGATGGGGGTCTGACTATTGGCACAAACTGAAACACATTTTTGTCAATATACTCCAGGGCAGCTGTGGCTAAACATAAAAGTAGCTTTCACTGAGTATGGAGAGTGAATAAATAATGCAGTGGGACTTTGATCACTGACAAAAGCACCATGCAAGAATTTGGAAATGATTTAGAAAAGTTTAGCCACTTGTATGTGCTGTAATGTCCCTGTATGTGCTGTAATGTCCCTGTATGTGCTGTAATGTCCCTGTATGTGCTGTAACGTCCCTGTATGTGCTGTAACGTCCCTGTATGTGCTGTAATGTCCCTGTATGTGCTGTAATGTCCCTGTATGTGCTGTAATGTCCCTGTATGTGCTGTAACGTCCCTGTATGTGCTGTAACGTCCCTGTATGTGCTGTAATGTCCCTGTATGTGCTGTAATGTCCCTGTATGTGCTGTAATGTCCCTGTATGTGCTGTAATGTCCCTGTATGTGCTGTAATGTCCCTGTATGTGCTGTAACGTCCCTGTATGTGCTGTAACGTCCCTGTATGTGCTGTAATGTCCCTGTATGTGCTGTAATGTCCCTGTATGTGCTGTAATGTCCCTGTATGTGCTGTAACGTCCCTGTATGTGCTGTAACGTCCCTGTATGTGCTGTAATGTCCCTGTATGTGCTGTAATGTCCCTGTATGTGCTGTAATGTCCCTGTATGTGCTGTAATGTCCCTGTATGTGCTGTAATGTCCCTGTATGTGCTGTAATGTCCCTGTATGTGCTGTAACGTCCCTGTATGTGCTGTAACGTCCCTGTATGTGCTGTAATGTCCCTGTATGTGCTGTAATGTCCCTGTATGTGCTGTAATGTCCCTGTATGTGCTGTAACGTCCCTGTATGTGCTGTAATGTCCCTGTATGTGCTGTAATGTCCCTGTATGTGCTGTAATGTCCCTGTATGTGCTGTAACGTCCCTGTATGTGCTGTAATGTCCCTGTATGTGCTGTAATGTCCCTGTATGTGCTGTAATGTCCCTGTATGTGCTGTAATGTCCCTGTCTGTGCTGTAATGTCCCTGTGTGTGCTGTAATGTCCCTGTATGTGCCGTAACGTCCCTGTATGTGCTGTAATGTCCCTGTCTGTGCTGTAATGTCCCTGTATGTGCTGTAATGTCCCTGTATGTGCTGTAATGTCCCTGTATGTGCTGTAATGTCCCTGTATGTGCTGTAGTGTCCCTGTATGTGCTGTAATGTCCCAGTATGTGCTGTAATGTCCCTGTATGTGCTGTAATGTCCCTGTATGTGCTGTAATGTCCCTGTATGTGCTGTAATGTCCCTGTATGTGCTGTAATGTCCCTGTATGTGCTGTAATGTCCCTGTATGTGCTGTAATGTCCCTGTATGTGCTGTAATGTCCCAGTATGTGCTGTAATGTCCCTGTATGTGCTGTAATGTCCCTGTATGTGCTGTAATGTCCCTGTATGTGCCGTAATGTCCCTGTATGTGCCGTAATGTCCCTGTATGTGCTGTAATGTCCCTGTATGTGCTGTAATGTCCCTGTATGTGCTGTAGTGTCCCTGTATGTGCTGTAACGTCCCTGTATGTGCTGTAATGTCCTTGTATGTGCTGTAATGTCCCTGTATGTGCTGTAATGTCCCTGTATGTGCTGTAATGTCCCTGTATGTGCTGTAATGTCCCTGTATGTGCTGTAATGTCCCTGTATGTGCTGTAGTGTCCCTGTATGTGCTGTAATGTCCCTGTATGTGCTGTAATGTCCTTGTATGTGCTGTAATGTCCCTGTATGTGCTGTAATGTCCCTGTATGTGCTGTAATGTCCCTGTCTGTGCTGTAATGTCCCTGTATGTGCTGTAATGTCCTTGTATGTGCTGTAATGTCCCTGTATGTGCTGTAATGTCCCTGTATGTGCTGTAATGTCCCTGTATGTGCCGTAATGTCCCTGTATGTGCTGTAATGTCCCTGTATGTGCTGTAATGTCCCTGTATGTGCTGTAATGTCCCTGTATGTGCCGTAACGTCCCTGTATGTGCTGTAATGTCCCTGTATGTGCCGTAACGTCCCTGTATGTGCTGTAATGTCCCTGTATGTGCTGTAGTGTCCCTGTATGTGCTGTAATGTCCCAGTATGTGCTGTAATGTCCCTGTATGTGCTGTAATGTCCCTGTATGTGCTGTAATGTCCCTGTCTGTGCTGTAATGTCCCTGTATGTGCTGTAATGTCCCTGTATGTGCTGTAATGTCCCTGTATGTGCTGTAATGTCCCAGTATGTGCTGTAATGTCCCTGTATGTGCTGTAATGTCCCTGTATGTGCCGTAATGTCCCTGTATGTGCTGTAATGTCCCTGTATGTGCTGTAATGTCCCTGTCTGTGCTGTAATGTCCCTGTATGTGCTGTAATGTCCCTGTATGTGCTGTAGTGTCCCTGTATGTGCCGTAATGTCCCTGTATGTGCTGTAATGTCCCTGTATGTGCTGTAATGTCCCAGTATGTGCTGTAATGTCCCTGTATGTGCTGTAATGTCCCTGTATGTGCCGTAATGTCCCTGTATGTGCTGTAATGTCCCTGTATGTGCTGTAGTGTCCCTGTATGTGCTGTAACGTCCCTGTATGTGCTGTAATGTCCCTGTATGTGCTGTAGTGTCCCTGTATGTGCCGTAATGTCCCTGTATGTGCTGTAATGTCCCTGTATGTGCTGTAATGTCCCAGTATGTGCTGTAATGTCCCTGTATGTGCTGTAATGTCCCTGTATGTGCTGTAATGTCCCTGTATGTGCTGTAATGTCCCTGTATGTGCTGTAGTGTCCCTGTATGTGCTGTAACGTCCCTGTATGTGCTGTAATGTCCTTGTATGTGCTGTAATGTCCCTGTATGTGCTGTAATGTCCCTGTATGTGCTGTAATGTCCCTGTATGTGCTGTAATGTCCCTGTATGTGCTGTAATGTCCCTGTATGTGCTGTAGTGTCCCTGTATGTGCTGTAATGTCCCTGTATGTGCTGTAATGTCCTTGTATGTGCTGTAACGTCCCTGTATGTGCTGTAGTGTCCCTGTATGTGCTGTAACGTCCCTGTATGTGCTGTAATGTCCCTGTATGTGCTGTAATGTCCCTGTATGTGCTGTAATGTCCCTGTATGTGCTGTAACGTCCCTGTATGTGCTGTAATGTCCCTGTATGTGCTGTAATGTCCCTGTATGTGCTGTAATGTCCCTGTCTGTGCTGTAATGTCCCTGTATGTGCTGTAATGTCCTTGTATGTGCTGTAATGTCCCTGTATGTGCTGTAATGTCCCTGTATGTGCTGTAATGTCCCTGTATGTGCCGTAATGTCCCTGTATGTGCTGTAATGTCCCTGTATGTGCTGTAACGTCCCTGTATGTGCTGTAATGTCCCTGTATGTGCTGTAATGTCCCTGTATGTGCTGTAATGTCCCTGTCTGTGCTGTAATGTCCCTGTATGTGCTGTAATGTCCTTGTATGTGCTGTAATGTCCCTGTATGTGCTGTAATGTCCCTGTATGTGCTGTAATGTCCCTGTATGTGCCGTAATGTCCCTGTATATGCTGTAATGTCCCTGTATGTGCTGTAATGTCCCTGTATATGCTGTAATGTCCCTGTATGTGCTGTAATGTCCCTGTATGTGCTGTAATGTCCCTGTATGTGCCGTAATGTCCCTGTATATGCTGTAATGTCCCTGTATGTGCTGTAATGTCCCTGTATATGCTGTAATGTCCCTGTATGTGCTGTAATGTCCCTGTATATGCTGTAATGTCCCTGTATATGCTGTAATGTCCCTGTATGTGCTGTAATGTCCCTGTATATGCTGTAATGTCCCTGTATGTGCTGTAATGTCCCTGTCTGTGCTGTAATGTCCCTGTATGTGCCGTAATGTCCCTGTATATGCTGTAATGTCCCTGTATGTGCTGTAATGTTGTGTGTAGAGTCTCGAGTGGTTCAGATCCTGCCTCGAGGACGCAAAACTGTGTCTCAGATCAAATGGCATTGACCTGTGGGGTTCCTCAGGGATCGATTCTGGGGCCCCTCTTGTTCAATCTGTACATGCTTCCATTAGGTCAATTATTATCCAGTAATAACGTGTCCTATCACAATAACGCATACGAAACTCAGATCTATGTTTCACTGACAGTGGGGGAACATGGGCCTGTAGATTCACTGTGTCAATGTATCAAACAGATTAGTTTGTGGATGCAAAACAACTTCCTCCAGTTAAATACAGATAAAACAGGAATATTTGTCTTTGGTCCACAGAAACACAGAGAGGTTGTCATTGGTCATCATGAGGCTCTTTCACTAGAACCAATCTAGAAAGAAATCTAGGGGTAATTATGGACTCAGAGTTGACTTTTTCTTTTTACAGTCATATTTATATAAAGCGGCCTATCTGAAAAACTTTGCTAAAAAAACAAAAAAAAAACACAGTGTCTAAACCAGACTTGGAGAGACTAATTCATGCATTTGTCTCTGATTAGACTATTGTAACGGCCTGTTCATCAGTACATCCAAAACGCTGACCACATTAGTCCAGTGCTCCGGTCTCTGCACTGGCTTCCTGTCGCTCAGGGAACAGACTTCATAATAGTATATACCTGACATGTTTCAGCCGTGTGAACCACCTCGGCCACTGAGATCCTCAGGTAGGGGCCTCCTGGTGGTTCCCAGAGTCAGGACTAAACACGGCGAGGCTGCGCTTCAGTTTCATGCAGCAAAAAGTGTGGAACAGACTCCGGCCTTGAGACCGGCCTCAACCCTGACTGTGTTTAAGTCCAGGCTGAAAACACACTTATGGCAATCGATTGTATTTTCATATATGATTTTAATGACATATTTGTATTTTGATATAGTTTTATGAGTTGTGTGGATTGATTTGTTTGACTGTGTGTGTTTTCGGTGCTGCTGTGAGGCACATTGAGTTGCCTTGTGCATGAAATGTGCTGTATAAATACATTTGCCCTGTCTAATAACTGGACAATGCTTTCCCCTGTGATTCGCTGTAGGTAACTATTAAGACGGCCATTTCAAAGGTCACCTCGCGCCGCGTTGGATTGATATCTGCGGTGAAAGCGACGGCCTGAATGATAACGAGTATGATTTTGGCACTTTGCGAGGCCGTATTAAAACTCGTCAGTATTCTGCTCATGGACGCGTCTTTTGGAAAGTGTTTAGCTGCACCGTGTTCTGAAGCGGAGAGACTGACTGATGTGCAGCTCCAGCTCGTTTGACCTTGACGTTCTGAAATGCTCCTGACTCAGACTTGTGTTCTTGAGCTGGTTCGACGGTCTTCGATTGCGTTCGTTAAACACATAAACGCCTGTGATTTGTTGCTTAACCTCTTAGCTCCCGCCTGAACCGAGAGGATCTTTTTCCTCACGTCATCAGATTTTTTTTCCATCATTTTTTTGTTGGGTATTCAACTCATATTTGTAACTTTATTTGTCATTTTGTCGTCACTTTTTATCAAATTTTTTGTAAATTTTTTTTCCACATTTTTGTCAAATTTTTTGTCTTTTTTTTTTTTTTTGGTCACATTTTTGTCATTTTTTTTAATTGCATTTTGGTCATTTTTGGTCACATTTTTGTAATTTTTTCGTCAATTTTTCCTCAAAATTTTGTCATTTTTTTGTCACATTTTTGTCATTTTTTTGGTGCATTTTTGTCACTTTTTGTCACATTTTTGTAATTTTTTCGTCAATTTTTCCTCACAATTTTGTCATTTTTTTGTTGCATTTTGGTCATTTTTGGTCACATTTTTGTAATTTTTTTTGTCAATTTTTCATAAATTTTTTGTCATTTTTTTGTTACATTTTGGTAATTTTTTGTCAAATTTTTATCACATTTTTGTCATTTTTTTTAATATATTTTTTGTCACATTTTGTAGCATTTTTGTCATTTTTTTTGGTCATTTTTTTGTCCATTTCTTGTGACATTTTTGTGACATTTTTGCCACTTTTTCATCAATTTTTCGGCACTTTTTTGTCAATGTTCTCTCACATTTCCATCATTGTTTTCAACAGCTTTTTTCCAGAAGCTTTTGGACTGGGGTCAAGCCAAACTGGAGAAAAAGGTGCTCGGTTCAGGTGTGAGTTAATGTTCCCACTCACTTGCAGCGCTCAAGCCAAAACGTATTAAGTAATCAGACTTCTGGTTATTCATGTCCTAAATAAGGCTTCTGTGATGGTGAACTGCTGCTTTATCTGCTCCCTGTGGCCGCCTGGTCCCGTTTCGTTCCCGTTTCGCACTATATTGTTACGTAACATTCACAGACGCGGATTATTCCACCCCGGCTGCGTCACACGTTCAGCTCTGTGTGGATCTGGGTCCCCACTTATTCTACACATTTATCTGCCTCTTACATCCGTCTATATGTGCTTTGCTGTCTCTCTTTTGGAGCATTTCAGCACTCATATTTCCTTTTCTTATTAGCCTTTTTCAAAACTGCCTTTCTGTGCCGATTAAGTCCAGGCATGTTGTGAAAGGCTGAATTATGCCCTCATCTGTGTCTTTTTGAAATGTTTTTGTGAGGACGTGGAGGAGAACATTAACCTCCACCTTAATCGAGCACATTTCTCCAGTTTGGCTTTACCCAAATCCAAAAAGCTTCTTGAAAGAGGCGTCAAAACGGCTACGAAAACGAAACGTAAATGAGGATGAAAACACAACAAAGGCAACTAAGAAGTTACAAAACGCGCCGAAAATATGACACAAAGGGGACAAAAATGCAACAAAACTGGCAAAAAAGGGACAAAAAATGAAAAAAAGCACAAATACGATAAGATCGATAAGATAAACTTTATTGTCCCATGTGTGGGAATTTTGTCTTAGGCTCTTCACTCGTGCTGCAGCTAAAAATCAATACACATAGACAACATAAATAAAATATAAACATACAACAGGCCTGAACCATTCTATAAGAGTATAATAAAAGAGAATGTCCATTGTCCATTGTCCATACACCTAGGGCTGGGCACCGTTAAATGATACCTACTTGGTACCGACCGAATTTAAACTTTTTAATTTTCGGTCCTTTTTCTCTCCAGACGTGAATAAATGATCCACAGTGAGTCCAAAAAAGACTGAACTCATGAGCAGCTTCAGCACAAATGCAGATGTTTTTCTTAAAGTGAAGCAAAGCGATAACTTACTCACACTTTAGTCGTTATTAGTGATGACAGAGCCGCGTCTGAGCCAGGACTAGACCAGGACTAGACCAGGACTTACAGGAAACTGGTTAAAGACAGGACTAAACCAGGACTAAACCAGGACTTACAGGAAACTGGTTAAAGACAGGACTAAACCAGGACTGAATAAGAATCTAGACTCTTAGACAAAGATAAAGCAGTGACAACACGAAACACAGAGCCTGAGCCTGAAGTTACTGCTGCTGTTACTAAACTCCAGATAAAATATTGTTTGTGGATAAAGTGAGCGCTC
This sequence comes from Gobius niger, assembly GCF_951799975.1. Taxonomy (NCBI): domain Eukaryota; kingdom Metazoa; phylum Chordata; class Actinopteri; order Gobiiformes; family Gobiidae; genus Gobius; species Gobius niger. The sequence continues at coordinate 3,914,166 of NC_136853.1, read as the reverse complement.
ACTCTGCTTTAGTCATTTTTGGAACAGTTTTGTTCAATTATCAGTGACAGAGTGAGCGCTCTCACCGTGTAACAGATCTTTGACGTGAACAGCTCAGGGAGTTTATAAAAGTTTATCTTTAGTAAACGGTCCTGATGTGTCGCTGCTTTAGTGGGAATTCTGCTCAAAACAGGAAGTTCCAGGTGACACTGCTGCTCCTGAGTTCTTTCTGTTGTGTTGTTTCTAGACTTTCTCCTGAACAATACTTTTTATACACATTATTTTACATCAATTAAAGTAACATAGGTATCGAAAAAAGTACCGTTAAGGCACCGGTACCGAAAAACAGGTATCAGTAAAGTAGAGGTAGCGAGAAAAAAAACGAGCACTTCACACACATCACAGTTCATCTTTGTGTAGTTTGTTCAACAGCCTGATTGAAGCCGAGACAGAAGAGTTTTTAAATGTGTTGAGATCGCAGCAGGGGACCCTGGACATTTCGCTCTCTGAATACAGAGAAATGTGACGGATCGCTCAAAATCTTGTTGGCCAAACGCCTGCTCCTGGGGTGCTCCTGTTCTCTTGTGTCTACCCCCCCTTCATTTTCGCCCCCACTCTTTAAAGCGACTGAACGCCTCATCAGCATTCAGACCTCCCTGAACGCCTCGCGCTGCGTTCAGGCCCGGAGTCACCTCGCTCCCGTGTGTGCGGCGTGTTATTTGCACAAGGTGACGCCGGCCGCTCACTCTGGCCCCCGTCACTGCAGGACCGCCGCTCACACAGGAGGGCGTCGATAAACCTGAGGAGACAAAGGCCACTTGTCAGAGCTCCTGTCCTTCGTGGCGGGCGTGTTATGTAAGGTGTGTAGAGGGGCTTTCTGTCCTTGTAGGGAAGTCAAACCTCTGGAGCCGCCGGGTTCATGATTAATAGGTTGCCTGACATTACAAAATTCTACAGAGCCTACAGTTTAAAGGCGCATAATGAAACTTTGGATGTAAAAAGAAAGGTTTGAGATTGGTGCGTTTATGGACTGTTGAACCACTTTGCTCTGTCTCTCTGTTTAATAGAAACATTTTTTTATTTCAGCATTTGTTAGAGTAGTGGTGGAGAAATGATGGGAGAAAGTTCATTTTTTTCTCTTCTTTGTTTTCCCTCTGACCGCTTCAAACATGACCATATATGGGCAATTCCAAACATGCATCTGGAATCGCCCATGTTGCTGGGTTGCAGGTGACATCACAGCGTTCTAAAGGTCTATACTATTATATAGAGGAAACATTATTTTGTTTTTGAGGAAGTGTTTGGTCTTGTACAGAGAGATCATGGAGCCAGTGACTGATATTAAAGCAGTACTAAGTAACTCTTCCCCCTAGAGGCCATAAGCGCAACTGCAGGTGTAGTAGCAAGTTACGATTTTTTTTTACTTATTAATTGTCTTGGAGAGTAAATACTACGCTGACAGAAAAGGCGAAGGGAGAGAGGGTTACTGTGCATCCAATTATACAATGGAAATATATTTTTTCACTCAAACTTAGCTGTAAATACTGTTTAAAGTGACGTTAGCCCGCAGTTAGCTTTGCCCGTTAGCATGTTAGCTTCTTCTTCGTGATTCCATTAGTGTGTATTGCTTTCTCCGCACCGGTGGCAGTCAAGTTGCAAACATGGCTTTCTGGTCAGAGACACCAGGGGGAGATGAAAGACCCTCCAATCATCCCATAAACACTTGTATTACCCCCACAGGGACTACGGGGAGGATTTATTAAGGTAAACACGTTACTTAGTACTGCTTAATGATCATTTTTCTAATTCATACATTTTCTTTTTAGCTACGACCTGTGAAAGTGTAATGCTGTTAATAGGAAAAACTGGCTCCTCCCCCTCTGGGTCATGTGACATCATCATATTCTAGAACCTGCAACCCAGCAATATGGTCATGTTTGAAAACAGTTGAGGGGGAAAACAATTTGGAGAAAAATTGAAACCTTTTCTAACTCGATACTTCATGTTAGCATCGTGCTAATGCTAATGCTAGCTAGCGCTTGCTACAACTGCCGTTTTTTGCTTCTACCGAACAATCTGCTGTGAATAAACATCCATTTGGACCTGATTTAGACTTAACTTCATTTGTACATGATAAATAAGTTTATATTTTGGAATCTATTTCTGGAATCGCCCATATATGGCCATATTTGAAGCAGTTGAGGAGGAACAAAACTACTTTAACAAATGTTGAATTATGAATGTAGTTTTCTGCTCAATAAAGACACAGACATGGAGAGGAGCAAAGTGGTTCAACGGCCCATAAATACCTAAAAAAAACGGACAATGCTAGCACGATGCTCTATGTTAGCTATGCTAGCTACAACTGCCATTTTTTCGCTTCTGCTGAACAATCTTTTTTGTGTGTGATAAATAAGTTAACATTCCATAAGAAAATGGCTGAAAAGAGTTTCCCAATAGACACTTCCTTCCCCCTCGTGAGGCCACGCCCCCTCGTATGATGCAATGCCATCTGTGTCTATACGATAGTTTAAGGCAGAGCAGCTGAAAATTCAATGGCAGTAACTATGGTAACTGTCTAAATGCAGATTACTAGTCTTAGGCAGTGTCCGAATGTCCACACTATCCCCCATATAGTGACTATATAGTGGTCACGCCATGTTGTAGGGGTGTCCGAATGTCCAGAAAAAAGTAGTGCACTCGAAATTTCCCACAATGCATCTCGAAAAGTACTGAGCATCGATGGTCACTAAACGGGTCAATATAGACCACAATGCATTGCGAGAGTCGGAGAAGCGCCTGACAGAGACAGGTCTTTGAACTAAACACGACTGAAGTAAATCAGCTGTTTCAGTCGTGTGTTTGTGTTTCTCATGAATAAACGACCTAAATATAAACGGTTACGGTGAAAAGATGCTAACGTTAGCTGCTAACCTTTAGCTTGAGCTGTTAAATGGCCGATAGATTCCTCTGGAATAATCTGAGCCATTCATGTAAAATCCATGTTAAATAAAGCGTATCTGACTCGTATTTATCCATAAATATTCCACTGTCTCTGAGTCTGGTTGGTCTTTGTCACAGAAATACTTTATTCCTGGAGTTTAGCGAACTTTTAGCAGATGTAGTCACTCAATCTGCTGGCGCTTAGGACACCGGGCTCTGACCTACTTTCTGCACGTCTTTGAGCTCACGCTGGAGTTTTTTTTTTTTTTTTTTCTTCCTTCTTTTGTGATGATAGTTTTAATTTTGATTTAAATGACAAACAAAACGCCTGTAAAATAGCCAAAACAGTCGTTCTATTTCATAAACAAAAAAAAACAACAAAAAAAACATCTGCAGCTGCAGTGCGCGTGACGTTACGCAGCTCGGAGAAAGTAGTGGCTTCTGTCAGAAACACCAACAGAATCAGTGACTATATAGTGACTATATAGTGCAGGCCAATGTAGTGAATGAGGGGTTAGGACAGGGATAGGCAACGTCAGGCCCGGGGGCCAAATCCGGCCCTCCAGGACAACCTCTGGCCCCTAAGATGATTTTGAGAAATATTAATATGCAAATAAGAGATAAAATACATGATAAAGTACTCTAAAAATGCAGTATTATTAAAATGTCCTGACGTAACATCCCACTTGGACATATATAACGTAAAACTGTGACCCAAAAGTGGGTCGCGGAACCATTTTCAGTGGAACCTTTTTTTTTCTTCCATGTTTTCCATCTGAAACTGCATGGAAACAAACCAGAGTCTGTTATAATGAATATTATTGGGTTGTTTTGATCTCGTAAAAGCATATCTACTGCTTGTTCAATAAAAAAATTGGTTTTAAATACAATATTTTATACGATATATGACAAATTACAGTTGTATTTGGGTCTTGGCTTGTCATCCGAGGGTAGTAGCGGGTCCCGAAGCCAGAACCACTTGGCATTTGCAGAAAAAAAGTTCTTTACTTCAGGCTACAATGGTGAGGTTCGGCCCTAGGTGTTTTGGCAATGATGAAAATCGGCCCTCCACGACGCAAACTTGCCTCCCCCCGGGTTAGGGACTAGGGTGGACATTAGGATACAGCCTTAGTTTGCTGCTAATTTCTCTGTAGTTCCTGGGCCAATTGAAAGAAATGAAACAAAAAACTGTCACAAAGTTCAAAGCCCTCTCCTCCAGCACATATGATCTAAGGTCTAATCATTTCCTCATAAAGGCGTCCAAAAGTGGAGACAATATCCAAAAGCATGTGTGTGATGTTGGCCTGTAGAAAGCTCCTGCCCTCCGCCTGACATTACGCCGTCATCTCATCCTGAACGCCACCTATTGTTTGGTCAATCAATGAAGCCCATGCTGTCAATGAACCGTTTAATCACGCCCACACCGCTCACCGAGACCTCCCTGCTGCTCCTCCTTAATATGCTTAAGACCAAACAAAAGCAATGACATCCTCATACAGTTTCCCAGCTGGAAGATACCGGTGAGTGTGTCATAATGTTCCAGCCTGCCGCCGCGCTCAGGTAATTAAGCCCGGCCGACTCCCCGCTCTCACGGCTCTGATCTGCATTTGTCCTTGTGGAGGTTTGCAGCTGTGGGCGGGCGCTTATGTAGGAATCCTCCCGCTCCTCTTTCTCTTGATTAATATTCCTCTGCTCTGACCTACATGGATTAGGCCTGGTTAAAGACGGCTGCCCCCCCCCCCCCGCCATCCAGATTACTTTGGATAAGACCGGCAAATCTTCCACTTTTCTGTCGAGTCTTTAGGAAAGGGTAAGTCTGGAACAACCAAAAAACACCTGCTCATGTCAAGAGGCTGTGGGGTGAAGTAGATATGAATGTGTGTGTCACGGCAACGGTCACGTGACCTCACTCTGCCTTGTCTGCGTGCGCGCCGCAGCAGGTGCGGTGAATGAAATGACAATCAGCTGTGCGCCCCGAGAATACACAAAAAGCTATGGTCTCTGGAGTACAGATCAATCTGAACTGTGTGCTACCACTACGCAGTGTTGTTACGTGTAAAGACCTCCGAAGAAACTGCCGGTAAGAGAAACCCCTCCTTCACTGAACTGTTGAATGAACTGGAGTTCGAAAGTTATCGCCCACACGTAGCGCATGTGTTTGTGTTTACGTTCGTGAGCGTTATGGTTGCATTACGCACGATGAACACTGAACACCAATCTATGTTTATGGTTTCGTTAGGACGTATTCTCCGGTGGAGATGTGTTTGGTTGAGATGTGTTTGGTTGTGTTTATTTTGAAATAACGAAAGAAAGAAGGAACTTATTCAATTACTTTAAACACTTTGGTTTAAAGGAAACTGTTATACAAAAGAAAAGTAAACGTTAAACAATTTGGTTTAAAGGAACGTAAACAATTTATGCAAATGAATATGTCAATTTATGCAAATGAATATGTCAGATAATATGCCTGTGATGGATTTAAGTTAAGAGAAAATAAAGTAAATTGCAGAAGCAAATACTGATGATTTTTGTGATTTCCACTTTGCCAATCTGAGTTTAGAAGTTTGATCTAAGTTGTGAATTTTGTGTGTCCATTTGTTAAAGGTTTTTTACCTGCTGGGAACTACCCCAATAAAAGAAACAAAAGAAACAAAAAGTTGGAGTGGTTTCTGTGCTTGAGTAAAGTCCTGCTGGGAGGCCTTGAACATCACCAACCCAATTAAGTGCGGGGTTTGGCGTAGTGACTAAGAAAGGCACTTAACAGTAAAAAACCGCTACAGGCCCAGCTCAAGCCCGACTCCAGACCCAGTCAGGCTCCAGGCCCAGCTCAAGCCCGACTCCAGACCCAGTCAGGCTCCAGGCCCAGCTAAAGCCCGACTCCAGATCCAGTTAGGCTACAGGCTCAGCCCCGACTCTGCCCACAGTCAAGATGGCGGACGCAAGAGTCCTAGAGCAGCTCAGGACTGCTAGGACAACAGCAAAAAGACAGTTCACGAAAATCCTGAACACTCTGGCGAGAAATTACGCAGAAATGACAGCAGTTGAGCTCCAAGAAAGCTACTTTAAGCTCACGACAGGAGCAACAGCACTGTTGGACATAAACGATGACATAGAGGCGGAATTACTGTCGGCAAAGGATGGCGAAGATGAGCCAAGACTAAGTCCTGACCAGAAGGCCGATCTGGTGAAAGTAGCGAAGGAATGTGAGAGCAGGTTGAAGGAAGCGAAAGGCGTACTGCAGGGGAGACTATGGGGTGACTTTGGGGTGAAAAACGTATCTATGGCCGTGAGGAATGCTGAAAAGGAGGCGGAAAGAATAGCTGCGGTCCAACCCAGCTCCTACAAAGAGGCCTATGATTTCAGACTAAGTCATTTGACAAATCTCATAGAGACCGCAACGGCCACTTTCGAAAAATGGCAACGCTGGGCACCCAGAGCTGAAGCTGGAGATTTCATAGAACGTCTCAGACGGCTGGAACACAACTTGCCCGAACTGGTCTCTAGGACGGCTGACTTTATCCAGGCGAAAAGGGAAGAACGAACCCCTGTCGCTGCTGTCTCGACCCAAGCTGTACCTTATGCAGTACCGGCTATCAAACTAATGCCAACAACCTTGCCCAAGTTCACAGGCGACAAGCGCACATTCTACCGCTGGTGGAAAGAGTGGGAGGCTCTGCAGGCACAAGGTGAGCCATCAGGGTCTAGAGAGGTCCGGAAGCTACAGCTACTCCAAAGCCTCGATGATAAGATCGTAAAGGACCACCGGTTGTCGTCATACAACACAGCAGACGACATTTTCCGAGTCCTGAAGAATCGTTATGGGAATAACACCAGCATTGCCATCGACATAGTTGAGGAGCTTCAGAGGTTACCACCGATAAGGGGCCAGCAACCGAGGAAAATCGTAGACCTGATCCAGACGGTGGAGAAAGCCCTCAATGATCTGCGAGATCTTGGCAACACAGGGGCATTGACAAACCCATTAATGACCAAGTCGATCGAAAGTAAACTCCCAGACATCTTAAAAAGGGAGTGGTTGATGTATACGGCCGACAAGTCAAATGATGTTACGCTGGAGAATCGTTTCGATAGCCTGTTGGACTTCCTGAAAGACCAAGAGAGTATCTACGAGCAACTAGACCAGCTACAGGATGAGGAGGTTGCCCCGAAGCCGACAAAATCAGAGTTAAGACATGCCAGAACCAAGACCGCCAAGTCCAGTAGTAGAGACGGCGACCGATCAGTGTGTGGACTGTGTGGAGACCACAGGCATGCAAAGAGGCTTTATGTCTGCACAAGGTTCAAGTTTATGAATTGCACTGACAGAGAAGAAGCAGTGAAGAAAGCTGGAGCATGCAGAAGATGTCTCGAAACGCATGACAAAGGCTCTGGATGCACTCCAGCCTTCTTGTGCAAAAAGACAGAGTGTGAGGTCCGGGGAAGCCACCACTATTACCTTTGTCCAAGGTCTGGAAAGGCACCCACAAAGGGTAAAGTCAATGTTGCTGAGGGTGGCGGATACACGGAGGTCCAGGAGGGATTCCTTGCGAAGCTCCCACCAGACCTCGCTAGAGAGTGCAAGAACGCATTCAGCAACACAGTGTCCAGGGTGTCCAGGTCGCTAAACACCACACAGGGCCCATCCAGATTTCTGAAAGAGAATGGTGTTGCGGAATTTCCAGTCATCATGATGGTATTGGAAGTGACTGCAAATGCGGGCCAGAAGATCGGTGCATTGATCGACCTAGCCTCGGACACGAACTATATAACACACTCTGCTGCTGAAAGGCTGAACTTGAAAAGTGAGAGCATCACCCTGGTGGTTCATGGTGTTGGCGGCATGAAGTTTACCGTGGACACAAAAAGATACCTCCTGAAGATCAGAGTTGGCACACCGCAGGGCACTTTGCGACCCCATCAGTTGTTGTGCTACGGGCTGGACAACATAGCGGACATACAGCAACCGGTCACAGCAGGACAACTCGGAAAGTTCTTCCCCAATGTGCATCCGAAGGATCTGAAACGGCCAGAGAGGATCGATCTTCTCGTCAGTCATAAGGAGGGTCGGTTAGTTCCTCAGAAGGTCCAATCAGTCGGTGACCTGGTGCTGTGGGATGGCCCTTTAGGGAAGACGGTTGGTGGGGCCCACCCGGAGTTATTTGAGGAAACACTCATTCACGCTCACTCCTCAAGAGCCCACTTTGCGCGGTCGATGAGGCTAGCAGCAGTCAAGTATGAGGAACTCCCCGTTGGAACTCCATGGTGCATTGCCAGTGGCCAGCCTGTACATTCCTGCTTTGCCACATGTAAAGACTTCCTGAAGTGGTGGGGCTGGGAAAGTATAGGGGCAGCATGTGAGCCGAGGTGTGGTGGTTGCCGCTGTGGGAACTGCCAGCCGGGCGGCAAAGAAATGACACTTGCCGAGGAACGGGAGCTAGAGGTAGTCAAGAATGGCCTAACCTACGTGCTGCAGGATGACCACACCAGTGAACCCCACTGGCACAGCAGTTATCCTTGGCTGGTCGACCCCGCAACACTCCCAAACAATAAGACAGGGGTGGAAGCCACATTCCTACGGACAGAGAGGCAACTCGCTAAAGACCCAGAGTGGAAAGCTGCCTATTCTGCTCAAGTCCATGAGATGGTGTCACGGCATGCTGCAGTCAAATTGACCAGGGATGAATTGCTAACCTGGTCTGGTCCTGTTTGGTACATTAGCCACCTGATAGCCCCCAACCCCCACTCCGTGACAACTCCGGTGAGGCTTGTGTGGAATAGCAGCCAGAAGTTCAGAGGTCTGAGTCTTAACGACCTGCTGATGAAAGGACCGGATGTACTCAATCCGATTCGGGCTGTACTGCTACGTTTCAGAAGTGGGAGGTTTGCCGCTCTTGGTGACATAAAGAAAATGTACAACTCAGTGTGGCTCGAAGAAAGAGAAAAACACCTTCATCGTTTCCTCTGGCGAGACACTGAGGATGATGAAATCGGGGTGTATGCGATCACACGAGTCAACATCGGTGATAAGCCTGCGGGGTGCATCGCCCAGGTAGCGATGAGAGAGACCGCCGACCTCCCTATGTTCAGTCATCTTGAGGATGAGCGCCGTGTCCTCCATGAAGATAGCTACGTGGACGACATCCTGACCTCACATAATGACTTAGAACGGCTGCACTCTGTCACGCAAAGCATTGAGAGAATCCTTCAAACCGGTGGGTTCTATCTGAAGCCCTGGGTCATATCTGGGAAGAGCAACCAGGCGGACAAAGCCGAGGTCGGTAGTCAAGATGAGTCTACCACCAGAACAGTGATGTTGCCGAACCAAATGAGCGACGGGGAAAACAAAGCACTTGGCCTTGGTTACGTCCTGGAAGATGACACGCTGCACGCCATGGTTGCAATTAACTTCTCCAAGAAGAAGCAGAAGATGCGTCTCGGCCAAAACCTTCCGGAGGACCAAGTGAGAACATGCACACCAGATCCTCTAACACGACGAGAGCTCCTCAGCCAAGTAGCCGGTCTCTACGACCCCATCGGGCTCACGGCTCCAACAAAACAGAAGGGCGCCATTCTGGTTCGGCGGGCATTCCAAGAAGCCAAAACGGTGTCACCGGCTGTCAAGGATACATGGGACGAGGCCCTGTCAGATAGCCTGAGGGAAGACGCGATTAATGTGTTCGAAGACTATGTCAGATTGAAGCACATAAGGTTTCCCAGAGCCCTAACCCCACCATGTACCCGGGAGGGTCCCAGCGCTATCACCTTCTCTGACGGGAGTGATCATGCTTATGGAGCAGTCCTGTATCTGCGATGGACCTGCACCCAGGGCCGCCCAATCGTTCGACTTGTGGAAGCAAAAACTAAACTGACCCCACTCGATCAACAAGGAGAGGCAGTTAAAGCCGAGATCTGTGGCGCGGTTTTCGCTGCTCGCATTAAGAAGTACTTCGAGCAACACTGCCGCATTAGAGTAAAGCGGTACTATCACTTTGTCGACAGCCAAACAATACTTGGAGCCATTCATCGGGACAGTTATGGCTACAAGACCTTCTTTGCCAACAGAATCGGGGAGATTCAGGGAAGTACAAACGTCGAGGACTGGTGGTGGGTGCCAGGTGCTTTCAACATTGCTGATATACTCACCCGTGGAGCGAGTCCTGAAGACCTGGGGGAGGACTCCCGGTGGCAGAACGGACCTCAGTTTTTGTATCTGCCGGAGGAAGAGTGGCCTGTGAAATCTGCAAAAGACGTAGCGACCGCAGCCAGCGAAAACATAGGCAAGCTTCAGAAGAAGGCGTACATCACCGCAGTCGTAACAAGAGCCCAGATGCAGAAGAAGGCGCTCAACGCCGACCCGACAATGGAGCAAACAAAGAAAGTCCCCCGGAGGCCTCCCTCTGGTGTCGGTCATCTGATTGAGGTACGTCGCTTCGGCAGCCTGGACCGCCTTGTGCGAGCCGCAGCCTTGGTGTTGAGGGCAGCCAAAAAGTTCATGGCACCAAAGGGACCCTCCAGCACACCAAAGTGGGAGGCAGTCAGCTCAGCAGGGACCATAACAGTCCAAGAACGCGAGGATTCGCTGAGAGACCTCTTTCTAGCGGCCCAAAGCGGACATACTTTTCCCAGTTCGACGATAGACCGGCTTGTTGCATTCAGGGATGAAAGCTCTGGGCTGCTTCTCTGTGGTGGTCGAATCCAGTCTTTCGATAGGGACGAAGCCGCCGTGCCTCTCTTACCCTACGATGCCTGGTTGTCAACCCTAATCGCCAGAAAAGCTCACGAGGAAGGCCATGATGGTGTAGCGGCCACTCTACTCAAGATGAGGGGGAAGGCCTGGGTTGTTCGCGGGCGGAAGCTAGCCCAAAGGATCGTTGATGCGTGCATGATGTGCAGAAAGAGAAGGGCAAAGAGATGTCAGCAAGTGATGGGAGACCTACCCTTGGAGAGGACAACCCCTGCTGCTCCCTTTGAGTACACCTCCACGGACCTGTTCGGTCCGTATAACGTCCGTGATGATGTGAAGAAGCGAGTCACGATGAAAGTCTGGGGTGTGGTGTTCTGTTGCATGGTAAGCCGGGCCATTCATGCCGAGTTGGTAAATGCCATGTCAACGGAAGCATTCTTGCTAGCATATCACCGTTTTACTGCAATCCGTGGCCATCCAAGGAAAATATGGTCTGATCCAGGCACCAATTTTGTAGGAGCAAAACCAGTCCTGGAGGAGATGTACAACTACATGGACAAGCTTGACAAACAAACTATTGAGAATGTGGCAGCAAGAAACGGCACGACATTTGCCTGGGAATTGCACCCGGCTGACTCCCCCCATCGTAACGGCGCGGCCGAAGCAGCTGTGAAGATCCTGAAAAGAGCTTTGCAATCCATCGGAGCGGAGTTAACACTAAGCTTCAGTGAGTTCTTAACGGCAGTGCAGCTGGCAGCCAACTTGGCAAATGAAAGACCAATCGCCGCAAGAGTCCAAAGCCGGGAGGGGTGTATCCAATACGTTACACCCAATTCACTCCTCCTTGGCAGGTTCCAAAACTGTGATGTTAAACCGTTAGATTTTGCCACATATCCCTACAAACGACTACGGGAGATGGAAACTCAAGTAAATAAGTTCTGGCAAGCTTGGAGCCAACTGGCAGGTCCACACCTTTTCATCCGCAGTAAGTGGCACACGAAACAACGCAACGTAGCTGTAGACGATATTGTGTGGGTGTGCGACCAGAACGCGCTACGAGGCCAATACAGGTTGGGTCGAGTCGTCTCAGTCAAGACGGACCCCAAGGGAACTGTTCGAGATGCGCACATCAGAGTTACCCCGAGCGCACCTGCTCCATCTCCGAGCTCAAAACCGAACCCTTCAGTTTTGGGTTCCTGGCCAACCACAGTAGTCAGGAGGGATGTTCGCCGGCTGGTGGTACTCCTTCCCGTGGAGGACCAGAGGACAGTGGTTGCCTAAATCGAGCGATCTCAACATCAAAGATTCGAGATCGAGTGGGAGGTGTCACGGCAACGGTCACGTGACCTCACTCTGCCTTGTCTGCGTGCGCGCCGCAGCAGGTGCGGTGAATGAAATGACAATCAGCTGTGCGCCCCGAGAATACACAAAAAGCTATGGTCTCTGGAGTACAGATCAATCTGAACTGTGTGCTACCACTACGCAGTGTTGTTACGTGTAAAGACCTCCGAAGAAACTGCCGGTAAGAGAAACCCCTCCTTCACTGAACTGTTGAATGAACTGGAGTTCGAAAGTTATCGCCCACACGTAGCGCATGTGTTTGTGTTTACGTTCGTGAGCGTTATGGTTGCATTACGCACGATGAACACTGAACACCAATCTATGTTTATGGTTTCGTTAGGACGTATTCTCCGGTGGAGATGTGTTTGGTTGAGATGTGTTTGGTTGTGTTTATTTTGAAATAACGAAAGAAAGAAGGAACTTATTCAATTACTTTAAACACTTTGGTTTAAAGGAAACTGTTATACAAAAGAAAAGTAAACGTTAAACAATTTGGTTTAAAGGAACGTAAACAATTTATGCAAATGAATATGTCAATTTATGCAAATGAATATGTCAGATAATATGCCTGTGATGGATTTAAGTTAAGAGAAAATAAAGTAAATTGCAGAAGCAAATACTGATGATTTTTGTGATTTCCACTTTGCCAATCTGAGTTTAGAAGTTTGATCTAAGTTGTGAATTTTGTGTGTCCATTTGTTAAAGGTTTTTTACCTGCTGGGAACTACCCCAATAAAAGAAACAAAAGAAACAAAAAGTTGGAGTGGTTTCTGTGCTTGAGTAAAGTCCTGCTGGGAGGCCTTGAACATCACCAACCCAATTAAGTGCGGGGTTTGGCGTAGTGACTAAGAAAGGCACTTAACAGTGTGATACATGGGGATGTGGAGCAAGATTTCACAATATCGATCGAGCAATATTCTCACTGAACATTACTTAACCGCTTAACTCCCACCTGAACCGAGCGCATTTTCTCCAGTATGGCTTTACCCCAATCCAAAAGCTTCTGGAATAAAGGTGAGAAAATAGCAACAGAACTGAGATGAAAACAATGATGAAGATGTGACAAAAAAGTGAGAAAACTTAGACAAAAAAATGACCAAAAATCGACAAAAAAAAAATGAAAAAATGACAAAAAATGACAGAAAGTGACAAAAAAATGACGAAAAATTTACAAAAAATTGATGAAAAAAAATATGAAAAAGTGGCAAAAATGTCACAAAAAAAGGACGAGAAAAGGACAAAAATGAGACAAAAAATGACAGAAAGTGACAAAAAAAATGAGGAAAAATGTACAAAAAATTGACGAAAAAAAATGAAAAAGTGGCAAAAATGTCTCAAAAAAATTAGGAAAATTGACGAAAATGTGACAAAAAATTGACGAAAAATATACAAAAAATTGACAAAAAATTGACAAAAAATGGACGAAAAAGTGACTGAAAGTGACAAAAAAATAACGAAAAATGTACAAAAAATTGACGAAAAAAATATGAAAGAATGACAAAAATGTGACAAAAAAATGACAAAATAATGACAGAAAGTGACAAAAAAAATGACGAAAAATGTACTAAAAATTTACGAAAAAAATATGAAAAAGTGGCAAAAATGTCACAAAAATTGATGAAAAAAATGACAAAAATGACCCCCCAAAAAAAAAAAGTGACAAAAATTAGTTGAAACCCCCCAAAAAATGATGGAAAAAAAATCTTGACGTGAGGAAAAAGATCCATCTAGATGAGTTTTGTAGCTCTTTGCTTTCAAATGAGGCGTTACACTGGCCTACAGGATTTGGGTAAAGCTGAACTGGAGAAAATACTCTCGGTTCAGGCGGGAGTTAAGAGGTTAAAGTGCATATGACACGTTACACACCATTTTTGCTAAAACATGGCTGACACAATTATAGATAAGATTTTTCTACAGATTGTTCCCTGCTTTCTTTAGTTTGACCTTTTTTGTGATGTTTGTAGTTTTACTTCCTTATTGGACACCGACAGGAAGTGACATAGATGAAGGCAAACCATTTTAAACTGTGGGAAATGAGTCGCACTGCTCTGGAGCTTTACCCTCTTCTACATCACTTCCTGTCAGCAGCTTCAAAATTAAAATAAGAATAACTTTTCTGCCTAACATTTCTTCAGTAAAATTGATTCGAATCATAACAACGCCTCCCAAGAAGTGACTTCCTGTTTCAATCCAGCACGCCAAAATAAAAGCACACACAGCTCGTCTCATTGATTAGTTCAGCAGGTACTCGCATCATTACAAGAATATAATTAAATACTCACATTTTACATCACGTTATGTCGTTCCCTCATTAAAAACATGCCTGAAGTGTTGCCTTGGCACATTCACGTATTTCTGAGTAATCTGTAAAAACTCTGATGGCGGCCATTTTAGGGATAGGTTTGCCTGAATCCTCCTAGGAACGCCCCCACCTCCTGGAGACGCCTCCGAGCTTTCGTCACCAGCCGAGTAACCAACCACTGCTCCTCAGCAGAACCCCCTCCCCACTGATGCCACAGACAGCGTGTGGAGGGGGCGTGTCGGAAAGGCTCAGAGGTTCTTAAAGAGACAGATGCCTATTTCAAGACATTCACTACAGCCATTTTGAGAGAGACATTTTATACAAGGCAGTTATTCTAATTTACTGCATTTACAGACCAACAGAAGGTTTGGTCATCATTGTAGTGTGATATAGACTGGTGCTGTGTGACTGAAAAAAGCACAAGACCCCCTCTTTAAGAAAAGTCTTGGGGGCGGTTTAGTGTTTTAAGGCGTTCACACTAAAGTTACTGCATTCACAGGTTATTTTCCACATCCACACAGAGCCAGAGACAGCGGGACTGAAGGCTGTGCAGAATCTACTTTGAGCAGGGGCGTATCCGAGCATACAGGGGCTGGGGCGCTACAGGGGAACCACTGACAGAAAAACTGCCTCTAATGGAAATAAAAACATTATTTTAGCTTCAGACTGCATGGAAAAGCAGATCACTTGTTTCAGTTCTTTTTAATTAACTAAATCAACTTTGCAATTATCAGTGAAGGAAACATTTGATTTCAACATGCTATTTACACATCTGCCTTGTCATTTGGCCACATCAGCTCATCATGAACTGAGAGGGTTTTCGAGTCGCCGACCTTTAAGGCACCTGTATTCATGAACAAGAAGCCCCCGCCATCCCTGCCTTTCCTTTTCCTCGAACAGGCGGCGATTTCAAAGTGCTGCTTTCAGGTCCGCTCAGTTCTTCCGAGTGCTTGACCTTCAGGCCGTCATTTGCATTTGAACCGTCTCTCCACTCGTCAGACACTTCAAACCTGCCGCGGATCCACTCGAATCCCACGTGCTCTCGGTTTGCACGCGGCCCCCAGAGATCCCCACCCCCAGTGCTCCAAACGTCCTGTGTTTTTGGACTGGCCCCTGAGCACAGTCCTTGAAGTCACCTCCACCGATGCTCTTTCCAGTCCGTGTGAAGTTCAAACAGCCACTGAAGCCCTCGTCCTCGTCCTCCTCCTCCTGCTGCTGCTGCTGCTGCTGGACCAGAGAGTCTTTGTTGTTATCAGAGTCTTTAACTGAACCTCTCCACCCCCACATTATCTCCAGTATGGCTTCACCCAAATCTAAAAGTGAGCGTAAAGGTGAAGTAACTCCAGGAGCCGCATATCTGTGTTTACTTCCACAGAAAAGTGCTGGTTAGTCCTGTTGTGATGTGATTCTGGCGATGTTTCATTGAGCCTGACGTAGATCCTCACAGCAGCAGTCTTTGAATTACAAATGGTTTATCTGAGAGAGATTCTCAAGCAAGAGATGCTTTTCTAGTTTAATTACAGTCTTGACCAGACTCAATTGTTGCATTTTGTTCCTAAAGGAGACGTATAATATTTTTGTTTGTTCATTTATTTCATGGATTAACCAACACTGACGGGTTTAGGATCTGTTTCTCTTGTCAGCTGATCACAAATATTGAATAAAGCTCTATTTTGACGGGATTAGTTTTCCCAAGGGACCACATTTGTTATTTGACGTTAATCCCGTGCGAATCGGCCATGTCAGTCATCCCTGTGAATTACCCACTACATTTGCTGAACTCTGAGGTCCTGTGATAATACTAATGTACCGATCCGATTTTCAGTATCGGAATCGGTTGCCAATCTGGGCATTTTGAGAGTATCGGATTGGATCGGATTGTCAAACTCATTTTGGGTCGCGGGCCGTATATAACAGAGAACATTTTTACAATAAATGAATAATAATAAGCTGTGATTTGCAGCTTCATTAATAACAACAGCTCACACTTGTATTGCACTTTACAGGCCTGTGTCACAAGTTCCTCAAAGTGCTACATAGTCATTATTCATTCACTCCACACTCGGTGGGGGTAAGCTGGTATTGAAGCCACAGCCGCCCTAGGGCAGACTGTCCATTTACCACGTGGCTATAATGTGTTATAATGCATATCCTGAGCTCTTATTATGTCAGTGCCCTCTGCTGGACACGTGTGGAACTCTTTCATTATTTTACATTTAGTGCCCCCTAGTGGCGAGAATGAGCATTCTGGTCCGCACAAGAATGGGCTAGAGACGTACTTTTTTTTTTTTACATACTCTGGAATTTATGCTCTACAGCAGGGGGGCCAAACTTTTTGTCTCTGAGGCCAAAATGAAAAAGTGCCTGTGAGTCGCGGGCCAAACACGGCGATGTCGAGCATGAAAAACACATATAACTGCAAATTATAAAGTTACTTTATTTTATTTACTTTTTATTTTTGCTAGCCCACATTTGCATTTAATTCTATCTATGCAAATAACATGCTATAGTAAAACAACTGGTAACTATGGCAAAGCCTAATTTTAGTAGAACAAAATCAACATCTGCAGAAATTTACTTCATTTTAATGCCACATCAGATTATTTTGAAAGTGTCAGTTTAGCATCAATTCTTTAATAAGTCACTTTTTAACATATACTGATGTTGACGTCAACAACCTTTGCAATAAAAGTTGGAAAACTGTGAAAGTTGCTGCTACAACGCTCTGTGATTGATAAATACCAAGACACCACAACAGTGTTTCCTTAACTTTGGGAAAGGAGTGAAACAGCGCCCCCAATTTGACGCTGGTGGTCAAAAGGTGTACTGCATCCATATTTACCATTGAGAATGAATGAGAGTTAGTATTAACCACACGCAGCGCAAAAGTAGGTCACTCTCTGGGGGGCCAACAGAATTGTTTCGGCGGGCCAAATTTGGGCACCTCTGCTCTACAGGGCAGGGGCCGGATTAAATCATCTCACGTATGTTTGACACCCCTGGTCTAAATGAAGATTGTTACTGATAATAATCCACTTTCATGTATATATATTTTTTTTAATGGCCGGTAATTCTTGTGAATGGTCGACATTTTACAACCCAGCTCTCATGGAAATGATACCATACAAATGTTTTTTTCCGTTTTACCTCATTGCTCAGTGGTAACCATTTTAGATCCTGTATCCCTAATATTCTTTAGAGTTGGAGACTTGCTTATCAAAGTTCTTTATGCCGCTACTGACAACTCTTTGCTTCTCTTTCTGCCAAAAAGTGGCCGACAAAAAAAGAGTCTTGCGGAGCCTCTGGTTACATGACGTGATCTGATCATTACAAATATGTGAGATCAGTTACCAAAATAGAAAACACTTGGCTTCAGCAGTGGTTATTTTATTTTGTTATGCTGCATAAATTGACTCTGTTAGTGCGAGTGCAGCCCAAGTGAAAGGGCAGCGTGTTTCATGGTGCAAATGTCACTCCAGGCAAACTAATGACACCAAAAGTACCAAAGAAGTACAAAGTATTATATTATTAATCTTTCAGATGTAGTGGAGTAAACGTTCAAAGATATCAACAAAAAATCCGCCTCAAGGAAAGTACAGATCCTCCAAAACTCTACTTACAGGGGCTAGATGCAAGTTTGCCATTTTATGCTCATTACTGCCACCACAGGTCATATGTGTAACTGCACCCTCTATATTAATCTCGTGCATTAACACCTTTCTGAGTGACAGTTAGGGCTGCTCGATTATTAAAAAAATAATAATCACGATTATTTTTGTCATAATTGAAATCACGATTATTCAAACGATTATTTGTTGCCTTTAAAAAAAAATCCATCAAAAAAATGACAAAAATCCAGCAGAAATAGTGACAAAAATCCGTAAAAAAAAAGACAAACATCCAGCAGAAAAAGACAAAAATCCATCAAAAAAGTGACAAAAATCCAAAAATTAGAAAAAAAAAAGTGAAAAAAATTGAAAAAAATAAAATAAAATACAATCGACTTTTTGCGATTATGCTAATTTTGTAATCGTTTACTGTTGTAATCGAATTCGTAATCGGATTTGGATTAATTGCACAGCCCTAGTGACAGTGCAGGATTTTAGAGGCAGTTGTGGTGAACAGGTCTGAGCTCATTCTACACATTAGGACATGGCTGGAACATGTAGGGAGAGGAACATACTTGGTTTTAACATTTTTAAACTCCATATAGTCCCTTTAAGGTAACTCAAGGGACAATGAAGTTGCCTTGTAGTTGCTGAGTAGTTTTGTATTGTCAAATGTCTCTTTCACAGACTTCCTCACCAAGCTTTCTCTGAATAGATTTCCAAACCAATCTCTCCGCCTTTGTCCCTCAGCACTGAAAATCAAAACATGCTTAGTTCAACTCGATGGGCCAAAGGCGCCGCGACGCTAGCGCGAGTACGGAGGCTTAAAGCTACTGATCCACGGCGAGCAGATCGAGAGAAAAGCATCAGAAATGCACAATGATAAAGGCTCCTCTGTCTCGCCCGCAGACAAATGTGAGTAGGCATGAGGCTGCATAAATTCACTGTGTTAGTGCGAGTGCAGCCCACAACAAGCGGAAGGCCGGCGCGTTCACTCCAGGCAAAAACTAATGACGCCAAACGCACCAGAGAAGAACCAAGAGACACGGATTTATTCACATTGTTGTAAAAGTGCCGACATTATGCAAAATCGAGCATTTATTCATGATCCTTACGTCTGTTTAGCCTCATTGCTGGGTTGCAGGTGACGTCACAGCGTTCTAAAGGCCTATATGTTATATAGAGGAAAAAATATTTTGTTTTTGAGGAAATTGTTGGTCTTGTACAGAGAGATCTTGGACCCAGTGATTGATATTAATGATCATTTTTCTAATTCATATATTTTCTTTTTTAGCTACGACTTGTGAAAGTGTAATGCTGTTAATTGCTGGGTTGGAGGTCCTAGAATGTGATGATGTCATCGGACCCAACTGGGGGGAGGAGCCAGTTTTTCCTATCACACAGCACCAGTCGATATCACACTACAATGATGACTAACCTTCTGTTGGTCTGTAAATGCAGTAAATTAAAATAACTGCCTTGTATAAAATGTCTCTCTCAAAATGGCTGTAGTGAATGTCTTGAAATAGGCCTCTGTCTCTTTAAGAACCTCTGAGCCTTTAGACACGCCCCCTCCACACGCTGTCTGTGGCATCAGTGGGGAGGGGGTTCTGCTGAGGAGCACTGGTTGGTTACTCGGCTGGTGGCGAAAGCTCGGAGGCGTCTCCAGGAGGTGGGGGTGTTCCTAGGAGGACTCAGGCAAAGCTATCCCTAAAATGGCCGCCATCAGAGTTTTTACAGATTACTCAAAAATACGTGAATGTGCCAAGGCAACACTTCAGGCATGTTTTTAATGAGGGAATGACATAATAACATGATGTAAAGCTTGAAAAAGTCGATTTTGCATAATACCCCCACTTTAACAGCATTGCACTTCCACAAAAGCTAAGAGAAAATAAATGAATTAAAAAAAAGATCATTAATATCAGTCACTGGGTCCATGATCTCTCTGTACAAGACCAACAATTTCCTCAAAAACAAAATAATTTTTCCTCTCTATAATAGTTTAAGCCTTTACAATGCTGTGATGTCACCTGCAACCCAGCAATAGGAAAAACTGGCTCCTCCCCCCCCGTTTGCTCCGATGACATCATCACATTCTAGAACCTGCAACCCAGCAGTTAAAACTCCATAAACACACGGCAGATTCTCCTCTTCATCTTGTGCCAGCGAAAAGTCCCATTGTGAAGATTCGTCCAAACCCCCCCAAAGAATATCCGAGTAATCCCCCGGTGCTCGTGTCCCGTGGTGTTTACAGAGACCGCGTGCGAGTGAGTGTGACCGATGAAGAGCCTGGTGAGCTGCTCTGTGATAATGTCAACGCTGACATTAGAGGCCGACCGATGCAGGTTTTTCTGAGGGCGATACCGATGAAAGTATATTCATAATTCATTTGTTGTTAGTTTTTCAATAATTAAAGAAAGTTTAGATTTTTCTCTTTTCAAAGATGACGACTTCCGCTTCCGGGTCCGAGCAGACCGGCATATATACGAGAAAAAAACATAAAACCTCTCAAAAACATCCATCAATATTTCTGAAACTTCACAGAGAGTTACTGAACCGACTTATTTCTCAGACTCATTATCCAAAAATGCTGCACCTACTGCTAAAAAGTAATATTTACTAAAGTCACTATTTCCGGGGTTAGCGTAGCTGCTGCGCCGTTAGCATTTTTCTCCGCTAACCCGGATGTAGCGATTTTGGTAAATATTACTTATTACTTTTAGACAATAAACGAGGTTTTCCTTGCACTTATGCAACAACATCTCCTCTTTAGTAGCTTCTACAGACTCCAAAACTCCTGTCTTGGATTTTAAAATATCATGAAGGATTTTTTTTTTTATATCAAATGGCTGATTTATTGACCTTTGAACTGAAATAAACAAGGAAATGTTTTTACAGATTTTTTTCCACTTATAAATAGCTCATTGGCCGATATATATCAATATATTTTGGAATGAGATTTGGAATTAGACCATATTGCATATCTCGATATTGTTCAAATTTGCGCTGTGATACTTATTTTATAGGCTATTTTTATTTAAAATACTTTTTTATTTAAATGTGCGCCTCACGGAGCTTTGTTATACAGTGTTTTTGTACATTTTATTTTGAGTTTTCAACATGATATGACTTTTGGTCCATGTCGCCAGTTCCTACACTAGATCCAAAATCCCTCCTGGAAAAACATGTAACTTTGTATAGAAAACAAATCAAACGGTCTAAACCTGGTTCTATCCGTGATCTTGTTGCTGGGTAAAAATAAATGTTATATAAATATTTTAGGCTCTAACCTCATTAATTTTGCTGTTGTTTTTCTGTCTCTTCCTCCCACAGAAATGCAGTTTTCAGATCAGCGCTGAAACTGAGCGGTTTAAGGCCATGGAGTCGTCCTCAGAGTCTCAGCAGGAGCCCGACAAGACTTCGGTCAGTTCAGTCTCTCAAACACATCTTACTGACACATGCAGTACTGATACATGCAGTACTGATACATGCAGTACTGATACATGCAGTACTGATACATGCAGTACTGACACATGCAGTACTGATACATGCAGTACTGATACTTGCAGTACTGACGTGAAGCTTTATGGGGCGTAAAGATCTTCTGAACACTCTAACATCACATCCATCCATCCGTTTTCCTCCGCTTTATGGTCTCTGCAGTCTTCCCTTAATGCGGGGGTCGGAGGTTAAGGAGGAAATACACATCACACACAATAATAATCTACTTCCGGGTTATTGAGAGCTCCATAGACAAACACGGCAAAACATGCAAGGTTGAAAGCTAAATCCCATTATGGTGAATAAGGCTTAAGTTTAGTTGGACCAGGAAGTGGAGCGTGGCCTCGCCGAGGGGGATCTTCTGGGAAACACAGTTTTTCACTCTTTTTAGCCATTTTCTGGTGGAATATGAACTTATTTATCACATACAAATAAAGTCAAGTCTAAATCGGGTCCATATGGATTCACAGCAGATTGTTCAGTAGAAGCCAAAAAATTTAACAAAGTCTTTAACTCCGTAACTCCGTCCTCTTGGGCTGAATCCAGCTCTGTGGTTCTACGACCGCAGAGTCAGATGCAGGTGAAAAAAGCACGTCTGAGATCCATCTAGTTTAACTGCGAGCCTTCGTCCTAGAACTACATTACCCAGGATGCTCGGGAGTCCCATGATCTACTACGAGGCTTTTGATTGGTGGAGCTTCACGTTCCCACACATGTTTATTTATTGTAATGTACACGACATATTATAAATAATTTATTAGAACATAATGCAGGCAGAGAGTTGACGTTTTATCCAGATCTAACACTGATAGTAAGAAAAACGTCAGATGGATCAAAAAAATGTTCCCAACGATCCAATTAAACGAACTACCATCATTTTTATTCACATTAGCCTGATTCAGATTGTTTAATTGTGAAATAATATACAACTTTTGTCTGCAAAGTAAAAGAAACTCACCGTGTTTGCTGAAAACCTGGTTGCCTTGACCAGCGGGCGCGATGTCGCAATGGTTCTTGGGATACGGAGTTTCTATAGTCAGGAAGTGAATGATGTCACAGCCTTGTACCTTTGCCTTTTCTTCAACATTATGTCTTCTTTTTGGATTGAAATCAAACATTTTATGGTCACAAATTGCTACATCGCTGATTAGCTTTTGCGGTGACGTTAAACTCTTAATATTTGAATTTTTGGAAAATCGACGGTCGCGTAGACACGGATTTTTAGGCTTCCGGACCGGAGCAACAGGACTGCAAGGGGCGGGACTGTAGAGCTCTATTGCTGGGTTGCAGGTTCTAGAGTGTGATGATGTCACAGGACCCAGTGGGAGGAGCCAGTGTTTCCTATTAACGACATTACACATTACACTTTCCCAAGTCATAGCTAAGAAGAAAATGTATGAATTACAAAAATGATCTTTAATATCAATTTCCTTAAAAACAAAATAATTTACCTTTATGTGATATTACAGGCCTTAAGAACGCTGTGATGTCACCTGCAACCCAGCAATAGGTTCACGATCTAGAACGTGGTGATGTCATAATGTCAGGCGGAGGGCGGGGCCAATACAACTCTATGGGAGAAATACAGTTTTTGTAAGAAATCTCCAAAACGAACATCAACCAATGATTTTCCTCATCAGTATTTGATCGCTCCGGGTTTGTCTCCACTCCACAGTTTTCATTTCATGTGGATTCTCCCAGTAATGACTGCAGAAAGAGCTGTCCAAACTCAAACACGCTGTTCTGTTCAAAAAGCCTCTAATCTTTTGTTGTAGCGCCTTTAGCTTTTATTACATTTCATCTTTATTCAAACCCTTAAGCGCGACAATAAAACGCAGCTCGTTCCGTGTGTTTACAAATCTCCTTTGCCTCCAACGTTGCCATAAAACCTTTTTCTTTCCTCCTAAATCCGTTTATAAGCTACTTTCACACCACGCTGGAGTCCAATTATGGTTCCAGATCGTTTCTCTGATAATAGCCCCGTGCTTTGCTTTTCCTTGGACTCCACTCAGCAGCAAAACGCTCTTCCAAAAACAAAACTCCATCTCACAGTGACTCCCTCGCTCGCCTCCCGGAGCTCTTTGTGGATTCATAATCAAACTGGCGAGGCATAACTTTGTGTGTGTTTACCTTCAGTGTGTCATTCAGACTTTCAATGAATGGAAGTTGTAGGTGGGGCTGGTTCCTGTTAAACTAAACCAGGAAAAAGGAATCTTGAGATCCATGTTTTGATGCTGTTGTGCTAAGTAACTTGTTTACCTTATTAAATCCTTTCCGTAGTCCCTCTGGGGGTAATACAAGTGTTACTAGGATGACTGGGGGGTCTTTCATCTCCCCCCTGGTGTCTCTGGACAGAAAACCACAATTGCAACTTTCCCTGTTCCAGGTCGGAGGTGCAATACACACAAATGGAATCATGAAGAAGGAGCTAACAGGCTAACGGGCAAAGCTAACTGTGAGCTAGCGCCACTTAAACAGTATTTACAGCCAAGTTTGAGTGAAAAGAATGATCTCCATCGTGTAACTGACCTTTCACCAAGCCCCGCCCCCCTTAGTTACTTTTGCTACGCCCGACAAATATGTTTTTTTTTACCAATACCGCAGCGATATCCTCCAGAACGAGGCAAAAGGTTGTACCCCTCTATTTTTTTCCCCCAATGTTTGTCCCATATTTTGCCCCATTTTTTTCTCGTTATTCCCTTTTCCCCAATATTTTCCCTATTTTTGCTCAATTTTTTGTACACACACAGGTATTTTTTCCCACAATTTCCCCCATTTCCCCCCCAAATTATTTCCTGACATTGGAGATTAACCTGATATTGCACCTTCCACACATTACTGTTCAGTTTCTGATTCTAGATGAAAAATATTTTAGCATCAGTACTGCGAAAAGTATCGTTCAGGTATCGGTATTGAAAAAAATATTGCGGTGCCCAAGCCCTAGTCTTCGGGTTTATGACTTTTATCCCAGAGCAGATGGTTCGTTGGAGAGACTGTGGGAACCTGCTGCTCTCATCTTGAGAAGCTTCAATAAAGACTGAGAGAAGCATGGCCGCCTACGCTCCAAATCAATATGTAATTATGCACATGTATGCAGGACCGAGAATAATCAAAGTCCTGATGGAAATTCAATTCTCAATGTCCTTGGCAGATAACAGCCCTGCGTCTGCGACTCTTTCAAATGAACTTATGAAAGAGAAGCTTTTCTTTGGGCGAGCAGCTGTGCCACAGTTAGCTTCTCCTGACAGGTTTTGTTGGCGACACAATCGGACTGAAACGTTTCCTCTTGTGCTCGGAGTCACACGCAGCGGGAGCTTCTGCCTGACTCGCCGGATTTAGCTTCAACTTCAACTCCACGTTCTTTCTTTCAGACCAGAGATAGCTACAAGCTCATTTTCATCTGTAGTCTCTGGGCAGAGGGACAGGGACAGCAGGTTTATATAGTGACCAATGAGCATCTGACTGTGGAGTCCGTTCACAATATAAAATACATATAAGGATCACCTCAACAAACATTCAGATAGAATATTTGCAGTATTTACAATAACAATTTCAATTTACAAAACTTGTACCTTCTCATACTTCTAACACTCTTCATTTTTTTATTATGAAAGTCCAGGTTGTCCTGAAAACAACAACAAAAAGTACAACACTTGAAGGTTACTTTGAAAGGAGATGTTTTAATGGCATGAAAGTGTGACAAAGTGAAAACTCCTTCTGGGCTCTGAGGGTTCATTTAGTTGTATATTCTGTACATGTTTAGAAATAAACTTTAGTGACTCACTAGATATGAACTGCAGTATAAGAATCGGATTTGACAGACATGAAATATTTCTCACAGAAAGACGAAAAGTCTCAAAGAAATCCGTGTTTTAGATTGTGGCCGAGATACATACACTCCAAATCACTGAATCCATTGAAATCTTCATCCTCGTTGTCACTTCTGAACAATCGCCATGGCAACGACCCGGACATGGCGGCGTAACTTCACCGTCGACAAGCCTCTCCCGGCAGCACGTTTTTCAAGCTCTCATTTGTGAACTCGTTCCTCTCGTTGTGGCCGTCGAGCTTTTAGCCCAGGATTAGCTTTGTTTTCTTCTCGAAGAGTAACCTCCGCTTCCCACTCACTCCAAACTTTATTTCTGCTGCTCGATTAGCCTGCAGCGCCCTCTAGCGGCATGTGAAATTATGTATTGGAATTTTAAAACAAGGGAAAACAAAAATCACCTATTAGTCACATTTGAGTATAAGACGCACCCCCTGCCAAACTATGAAAAAAGTGTGAATTATAGTCCGTAAAATAGGGTATATTCACTTAGGTGTATAGTTTTAATTCTCTGTGTCAGTGTGTATAGACTGTTCTATTCACATTATTCCGCCCCGCCCACTTTTGCCACTTTTTGCTTTGTCTCGGCACTTCCGTTGTCCAGACACTTCCGGTGTCCAGACACTTCCGGTCGAGCGCGAAGCCCGTTCATTTAAACGGAGAACGAGGGAAAATATTCTCCGCTCAAATCTGATGTTTAGTCGATTGATTTGTGTAAAATGTCCAATGTTCATTTGCACCGACATGTCGACACTGTAACGTTTCTCAGCGCGACCTAAAAACTGCTTTGTTTTCATGTAGTGACGGATTTTATCTGGACTTCTCCAGCCCCATGTTAACAGATAGGAGAAAAGGGGCGGGCACAATTAATGGCGGCGCCCACATGAACTTCCGGAATAAGGTGAATCGTTTAGGTCTGTTCTGTTTAGGCCCCGCCCACTCCTCGTGTTGGTCTGAATCAGAGACAGGTGAATTTAACCAAGCTCTGTGTGATTCAACCAAAGAACTTTAATAAACTCTAGATAGGACGTGACCACAGAAATGCACTCGAGCAAATGGCAACTCTGGCGGCCATCTTGTGACTGGCCCTTATAACTGATCAAAGGGAAATGTCACTTATTTCCCTTATTCTATTTTGCTCTGTATTTAGTTGATCATTGTGACTGACCGTATGTCATATCTGGCTAGAAAATAATGTTTAAATGTTATTTCAGTTTTTGTTCATGGATTTTCCTCTGTCAAACACTTCAAATCATTCTATTCATATCAGATATAACACTTTACAACAGTATTTCTGTACTTTTTAACAAGACAAGACTCACATTCTGCTGTTGGATCAATTATGTTTTTTTTTATTCCCAAACTTTACACACTGTAATTCCCATTGAAAGTTTCCAGAAATGTTATTAAATGAATGGGTAATTTTCCTCCCCTCTGCATCCCTGAGTCACAGTCGATTCTTTGTTCAGATGTTTTGGCTGAACCTCCTGACGGGAGTCCGGTCAGCTGCGTCCCATTACGTCCTGAGGAGAGGAGAATAAATGTTGGCTTTTTTGACTTATTTGACAAGGACTCAGTGTTATTGACCGTTCGTACAGGACGCCCCAAACGGTTCCATAAATCACCACTGAAGAAATGATAATTGCCTACAAATTTGTGGTGTCCTTGGGCAGAAGACTCTTTTTATGAGGACACTGGAGTGAGACTGTAGTGAAGCAGAGGGTATGAAAGGAGACACTGTCAGTCTGAGCCTTGTAGTGTGGCTGGAGCTCCCTCTACTGGCAGCTGTGGGTATATCTTTACCTCCGCCTTAATTTCTCTAGTTCAGCATTGCTCAAATCTGAAAGCTTCTTAATAATAACAGTTTACACTTGTATTGCACTTTGCAAGCCTGAGTTACCATACTCGGTAATTCATGACCTGAGAGTGGCCATTTTGAATACTGAAGTAGCATAATGCAGTACTACAACATGTAACAATATCTCTACTCAGGATGGAAATGAAAGACGACTGATTGACAGTGGCATTTTTATGTTCTCGTAATCATTGCTCAAGAAGAAAACAGTAAAAACACGTTTATGTGAAATAAGCAGCAACATAGCAGCTCTGTCTGTGGAGCTACAGCAGGATTTACTAAAGATCTGCTTCACTCTGAAGACTAAACTAACACATCAAAGAGGGACAGAAAACCTTTCTCTGTGATTTTTACAGTTTGTCATGTCAACAGAGTCTGAGTCAGTGTTTAAGCTTCTCAAGACGTTAGCATGCTACCGGTTAGCAACTGTCAATGGCTTCAGCACGATAAACGTGTGTCTCACATCTATGACACTGAGGAAATACTACAGTAACAGCCCTGACCTCTGACCTCTGTCACATGTTGTATCCAAGGCCCGATGTTTGTGGTTCAGGGCTTTCTCTTTAAGCTAGGTAGCATGCTAGCATCTTGAGCAGCTTAAGATAAGATAAGATAAGATAAACCTTTATTTATCTCACAAAGGAGAAATTCACTTGTTACAGTCGGCGTTACTTCACAGTCTTATTGTACAGTCTGACAGCAGTGGGGATGAAGGCTTTGCGGTAGCGCTCCGTCCTGCACTGAGGGTGTCTCAGTCTGCCACTGAGAGAGCTGCTCAGCTCTTCTACAGTCCCGTGCAGTGGGTGGGAGGTGTTGTTCATGACGGAGGTGAGCTTGGCTAACACCCTCCTGTCCCTCACCTCCTCCACAGAGTCCAGGGGGCAGCCCAGGACGGAGCTGGCCCTCCTGACCAGCTTGTTCAGTCTGTTCTTGTCCCGCTCTGTGCTGCCCGGGGCCCAGCACACGGCAGCGTAGTGGAGAGCAGAGGCCACCACAGAGTCAAAAAAAGTCCTGACTCCGAACGACCTCAGTCTCCTCAGAAGGTGGAGGCGACTTTGGCCCTTCTTGTACAGGGCGTTGGTGTTGTGGGACCAGTCTAGTTTATTGTTGAGGTGAACACCCAGGTACTTGAAACTGTCCACCTCCTCAGTGTCCTCCCCCTGGATGTTCAGCGGTGTGTGCGGTAGTGGCTTCCTCGTGAAGTCGATCACCATCTCCTTCGTCTTACTGATGTTCAAGCACAGGTGGTTGCGCTCACACCAGTCCACAAAGTCTATGATGACTGACCGGTTCTCCAGGTCGTTCCCCTTAGACACACAGCCCACGATGGCGGAGTCGTGGGAGAACTTCTGGAGATGACACTGACTTAAACACTGACTCACTGGTTTCTTCACATAAACGTGCGTCTCTGGGGCCGTGTTTTTGCTCTTACCTTCTTGAGCAATGATTACGAGTCCATTAAAATGCCACTGTCAGTCAGTCTTTCATTTTCATCCTGAGTAGAGATATTGTTTCATGCTGTAGTTTTACGCAGTTCTACTTAGATATTCAAAATGGCTGCCATGACAACAGAAGTCACATGACTGAAAGGCATGTATAGGCAGAGTGTAACACCTCATTTGAAAGCTAGGGCCTCTTTCCTTGTTTTTGTTGTTGCGTTTTCATTGTTTTCCTCCCGTTTTTGTTGCATTTTTGTCACATTCAGCTTTTTTGTCCCATCTTTTAAATTTTCGTCACGTTTTGGTCGTGTTTTTGTTGTGTTTTCTTTTTCTTTTTGTTTGTTTATTGGTGTATTTGGTCGGGACAGTGCACATTAATGAAAACACCACACCGTCGCCCCCCCATGCTCCCTTTCAAACACTCTTATTCATCCAGCTGTGATAAACGCACTTTAAGGGTAATAAAAATGCAGAACAGACTCCTGGTTCTGGACGATTGTATTCAGGAAATGCGTTTGGAAACTGCTCTGCTGTCTATGAAGCAGACGGACGAGCAAACTCTGCACAGCTCAGTCAATGCCTCCCAACTGTCAGTAACGCACAAAGTCAACACAGACAAACCCACCGTCTTCACGCTGCCTCTCGGACGTAACTCGGCAAAGTTAAGTTACCCCAAAATGCTGATCTGAAGCAGTGCTCGCTGCAGCTGGCTCTCCCGGCCACAGTCCTCTCTCTCACAGCTCTGTTTGTGAGAAAACGGGTCACTGTTGTGTCCCAGTTTGTTTCGTTCTTGTGTCGTCATTGACTCTAAAGCAGGTCGGTGCAGATTATACATTGTGATCATAATAATAAATGTTTAACTATAGACTATTTGAGAGGTAAATGCTCTAATATAGGCCACCCGTTAGAGACCCGGAAACCGTTAGAGACCAGGCCACCGTTAGAGACCAGGCCACTGTTATAGACCAGGCCACCGTTAGAGATCAGGCCACCGTTAGAGACCCGGCCACCGTTAGAGACCCGGCCACCGTTAGAGACCAGGCCACCGTTAGAGACCAGGCCACTGTTATAGACCAGGCCACCGTTAGAGATCAGGCCACCGTTAGAGACCCGGCCACCGTTAGAGACCCGGCCACCGTTAGAGATCAGGCCACCGTTAGAGACCAGGCCACCGTTAGAGATCAGGCCACCGTTAGAGACCCGGCCACCGTTAGAGACCCGGCCACCGTTAGAGACCAGGCCACCGTTAGAGACCAGGCCACTGTTATAGACCAGGCCACTGTTATAGACCAGGCCACCGTTAGAGACCAGGCCACTGTTAGAGACCAGGCCACCGTTAGAGACCAGGCCACCGTTAGAGACCAGGCCACCGTTAGAGACCAGGCCACTGTTAGAGACCAGGACACCGTTAGAGACCAGGCCACCGTTAGAGACCAGGCCACCGTTAGAGACCAGGCCACTGTTATAGACCAGGCCACCGTTAGAGATCAGGCCACCGTTAGAGACCCGGCCACCGTTAGAGACCCGGCCACCGTTAGAGATCAGGCCACCGTTAGAGATCAGGCCACCGTTAGAGACCAGGACACCGTTAGAGACCCGGCCACCGTTAGAGACCCGGCCACCGTTAGAGATCAGGCCACCGTTAGAGACCAGGCCACTGTTAGAGACCAGGCCACTGTTAGAGACCAGGCCACCGTTAGAGACCCGGCCACCGTTAGAGACCAGGCCACTGTTAGAGACCAGGCCACCGTTAGAGACCCGGCCACCGTTAGAGACCAGGCCACTGTTAGAGACCAGGCCACCGTTAGAGACCCGGCCACCGTTAGAGACCCGGCCACCGTTAGAGATCAGGCCACCGTTAGAGACCAGGCCACTGTTAGAGACCAGGCCACTGTTAGAGACCAGGCCACCGTTAGAGACCAGGCCACTGTTAGAGACCAGGCCACCGTTAGAGATCAGGCCACCGTTAGAGACCCGGCCACTGTTAGAGACCAGGCCACCGTTAGAGACCAGGCCACTGTTAGAGACCAGGCCACCGTTAGAGACCAGGCCACCGTTAGAGACCAGGCCACTGTTAGAGACCAGGCCACCGTTAGAGACCAGGCCACTGTTAGAGACCAGGCCACTGTTAGAGACCCGGCCACCGTTAGAGACCAGGCCACCGTTAGAGACCAGGCCACTGTTATAGACCAGGCCACCGTTAGAGATCAGGCCACCGTTAGAGACCCGGCCACCGTTAGAGACCCGGCCACCGTTAGAGATCAGGCCACCGTTAGAGATCAGGCCACCGTTAGAGACCCGGCCACCGTTAGAGACCAGGACACCGTTAGAGACCCGGCCACCGTTAGAGACCCGGCCACCGTTAGAGACCCGGCCACCGTTAGAGATCAGGCCACCGTTAGAGACCAGGCCACTGTTAGAGACCAGGCCACTGTTAGAGACCAGGCCACCGTTAGAGACCAGGCCACTGTTAGAGACCAGGCCACCGTTAGAGATCAGGCCACCGTTAGAGACCCGGCCACTGTTAGAGACCAGGCCACCGTTAGAGACCAGGCCACTGTTAGAGACCAGGCCACCGTTAGAGACCAGGCCACCGTTATAGACCCGGCCACCGTTAGAGACCAGGCCACTGTTAGAGACCAGGCCACCGTTATAGACCCGGCCACCGTTAGAGACCAGGCCACTGTTAGAGACCAGGAAACCGTTAGAGACCCGGCCACCGTTAGAGACCAGGCCACTGTTAGAGACCAGGCCACCGTTAGAGACCAGGCCACCGTTAGAGACCAGGCCACCGTTATAGACCCGGCCACCGTTAGAGACCAGGCCACTGTTAGAGACCAGGCCACCGTTAGAGACCAGGCCACTGTTAGAGACCAGGCCACCCGTTAGAGACCAGGCCACCGTTATAGACCCGGCCACCGTTCGAGACCAGGCCACTGTTAGAGACCAGGCCACCCGTTAGAGACCAGGCCACCGTTAGAGACCAGGCCACCGTTATAGACCCGGCCACCGTTAGAGACCAGGCCGCCGTTAGAGACCAGGCCACCGTTAGAGACCAGGCCACCGTTAGAGACCAGGCCACCGTTAGAGACCAGGCCACCGTTAGAGACCAGGCCACCGTTAGAGACCAGGACACCGTTAGAGACCAGGCCACCGTTAGAGACCAGGCCACCGTTAGAGACCAGGCCACCGTTAGAGACCAGGCCACTGTTAGAGACCAGGCCACCGTTAGAGACCCGGCCACCGTTAGAGACCCGGCCACCGTTAGAGACCAGGCCACTGTTAGAGACCAGGCCACCGTTAGAGACCAGGCCACCGTTAGAGACCAGGCCACTGTTAGAGACCAGGACACCGTTAGAGACCAGGCCACCGTTAGAGACCAGGACACCGTTAGAGACCAGGACACCGTTAGAGACCCGGCCACCGTTAGAGACCAGGCCTCTGTTAGAGACCAGGCCACTGTTAGAGACCCGGCCACTGTTAGAGACCAGGCCACCGTTAGAGACCCGGCCACTGTTAGAGACCAGGCCACTGTTAGAGACCCGGCCACCGTTAGAGACCCGGCCACTGTTGGAGACCAGGCCACCGTTAGAGACCAGGCCACCGTTAGAGACCCGGCCACCGTTAGAGACCAGGCCACCGTTAGAGACCAGGCCACCGTTAGAGACCCGGCCACCGTTAGAGACCCGGCCACCGTTAGAGACCAGGCCACTGTTAGAGACCAGGCCACCGTTAGAGACCAGGCCACCGTTAGAGACCAGGCCACCGTTAGAGACCAGGCCAC
This sequence comes from Gobius niger, assembly GCF_951799975.1. Taxonomy (NCBI): domain Eukaryota; kingdom Metazoa; phylum Chordata; class Actinopteri; order Gobiiformes; family Gobiidae; genus Gobius; species Gobius niger. The sequence goes on along the minus strand of NC_136853.1, from coordinate 3,881,901 downwards.
CGTTAGAGACCAGGCCACCGTTAGAGACCAGGCCACCGTTAGAGACCAGGCCACCGTTAGAGACCCGGCCACTGTTAGAGACCAGGCCACTGTTAGAGACCAGGCCACCGTTAGAGACCCGGCCACCGTTAGAGACCAGGACACCGTTAGAGACCAGGCCACTGTTAGAGACCAGGCCACCGTTAGAGACCCGGCCACTGTTAGAGACCAGGCCACTGTTAGAGACCAGGCCACCGTTAGAGATCAGGCCACCGTTAGAGACCCGGCCACTGTTAGAGACCAGGCCACCGTTAGAGACCAGGCCACTGTTAGAGACCAGGCCACCGTTAGAGACCAGGCCACCGTTATAGACCCGGCCACCGTTAGAGACCAGGCCACTGTTAGAGACCAGGCCACCGTTATAGACCCGGCCACCGTTAGAGACCAGGCCACTGTTAGAGACCAGGAAACCGTTAGAGACCCGGCCACCGTTAGAGACCAGGCCACTGTTAGAGACCAGGCCACCGTTAGAGACCAGGCCACCGTTAGAGACCAGGCCACCGTTATAGACCCGGCCACCGTTAGAGACCAGGCCACTGTTAGAGACCAGGCCACCGTTAGAGACCAGGCCACTGTTAGAGACCAGGCCACCCGTTAGAGACCAGGCCACCGTTATAGACCCGGCCACCGTTAGAGACCAGGCCACTGTTAGAGACCAGGCCACCCGTTAGAGACCAGGCCACCGTTAGAGACCAGGCCACCGTTATAGACCCGGCCACCGTTAGAGACCAGGCCGCCGTTAGAGACCAGGCCACCGTTAGAGACCAGGCCACCGTTAGAGACCAGGCCACCGTTAGAGACCAGGCCACCGTTAGAGACCAGGCCACCGTTAGAGACCAGGCCACCGTTAGAGACCAGGCCACCGTTAGAGACCAGGCCACTGTTAGAGACCAGGCCACCGTTAGAGACCCGGCCACCGTTAGAGACCCGGCCACCGTTAGAGACCAGGCCACTGTTAGAGACCAGGCCACCGTTAGAGACCCGGCCACCGTTAGAGACCCGGCCACCGTTAGAGACCAGGCCACTGTTAGAGACCAGGCCACCGTTAGAGACCAGGCCACCGTTAGAGACCAGGCCACCGTTAGAGACCAGGACACCGTTAGAGACCAGGCCACCGTTAGAGACCAGGCCACTGTTAGAGACCAGGCCACCGTTAGAGACCCGGCCACCGTTAGAGACCCGGCCACCGTTAGAGACCAGGCCACTGTTAGAGACCAGGCCACCGTTAGAGACCAGGCCACCGTTAGAGACCAGGCCACTGTTAGAGACCAGGACACCGTTAGAGACCAGGCCACCGTTAGAGACCAGGACACCGTTAGAGACCAGGACACCGTTAGAGACCCGGCCACCGTTAGAGACCAGGCCTCTGTTAGAGACCAGGCCACTGTTAGAGACCCGGCCACTGTTAGAGACCAGGCCACCGTTAGAGACCCGGCCACTGTTAGAGACCAGGCCACTGTTAGAGACCCGGCCACCGTTAGAGACCCGGCCACTGTTGGAGACCAGGCCACCGTTAGAGACCAGGCCACCGTTAGAGACCCGGCCACCGTTAGAGACCCGGCCACCGTTAGAGACCAGGCCACTGTTAGAGACCAGGCCACCGTTAGAGACCAGGCCACCGTTAGAGACCAGGCCACCGTTAGAGACCAGGCCACCGTTAGAGACCAGGCCACCGTTAGAGACCAGGCCACCGTTAGAGACCAGGCCACCGTTAGAGACCCGGCCACCGTTAGAGACCCGGCCACTGTTAGAGACCAGGCCACTGTTAGAGACCAGGCCACTGTTAGAGACCAGGCCACCGTTAGAGACCAGGCCACCGTTAGAGACCAGGCCACCGTTAGAGACCAGGCCACCGTTAGAGACCAGGCCACTGTTAGAGACCCGGCCACCGGTAGAGACCAGGCCACCGTTAGAGACCAGGCCACCGTTAGAGACCAGGCCACCGTTAGAGACCAGGCCACCGTTAGAGACCCGGCCACTGTTAGAGACCAGGCCGCTGTTAGAGACCAGGCCGCCGTTAGAGACCAGGCCACCGTTAGAGACCAGGCCACCGTTAGAGACCAGGCCACCGTTAGAGACCAGGCCACCGTTAGAGACCAGGCCACCGTTAGAGACCCGGCCACCGTTAGAGACCAGGCCACCGTTAGAGACCCGGCCACTGTTAGAGACCAGGCCACTGTTAGAGACCCGGCCACCGTTAGAGACCAGGCCACCGTTAGAGACCAGGCCACCGTTAGAGACCAGGCCACTGTTAGAGACCAGGCCACCGTTAGAGACCAGGCCACCGTTAGAGACCAGGCCACCGTTAGAGACCAGGACACCGTTAGAGACCAGGCCACAGTTAGAGACCAGGCCACAGTTAGAGACCAGGCCACCGTTAGAGACCAGGCCACCGTTAGAGACCAGGCCACAGTTAGAGACCAGGCCACAGTTAGAGACCAGGCCACCGTTAGAGACCAGGCCACCGTTAGAGACCAGGCCACCGTTAGAGACCAGGACACCGTTAGAGACCAGGCCACCGTTAGAGACCAGGACACCGTTAGAGACCAGGACACCGTTAGAGACCAGGCCACCGTTAGAGACCAGGCCACCGTTAGAGACCAGGACACCGTTAGAGACCAGGACACCGTTAGAGACCAGGCCACCGTTAGAGACCAGGACACCGTTAGAGACCAGGACACCGTTAGAGACCAGGCCACTGTTAGAGACCCGGCCACTGTTAGAGACCAGGCCACTGTTAGAGACCCGGCCACTGTTAGAGACCAGGCCACCCGTTAGAGACCAGGCCACCGTTAGAGACCAGGCCACCGTTAGAGACCAGGACACCGTTAGAGACCAGGACACCGTTAGAGACCAGGCCACCGTTAGAGACCAGGACACCGTTAGAGACCAGGCCACTGTTAGAGACCAGGCCACCGTTAGAGACCAGGCCACTGTTAGAGACCAGGCCACCGTTAGAGACCAGGCCACTGTTAGAGACCCGGCCACTGTTAGAGACCAGGACACCGTTAGAGACCAGGCCACTGTTAGAGACCAGGCCACCGTTAGAGACCAGGCCACTGTTAGAGACCAGGCCACCGTTAGAGACCAGGCCACTGTTAGAGACCAGGCCACCGTTAGAGACCAGGCCACTGTTAGAGACCAGGCCACCGTTAGAGACCAGGACACCGTTAGAGACCAGGACACCGTTAGAGACCCGGACACCGTTAGAGACCAGGACACCGTTAGAGACCAGGACACCGTTAGAGACCAGGCCACCGTTAGAGACCAGGACACCGTTAGAGACCAGGACACCGTTAGAGACCAGGACACCGTTAGAGACCAGGACACCGTTAGAGACCAGGCCACTGTTAGAGACCAGGCCACCGTTAGAGACCAGGCCACTGTTAGAGACCAGGCCACTGTTAGAGACCAGGACACCGTTAGAGACCAGGACACCGTTAGAGACCAGGACACCGTTAGAGACCAGGCCACCGTTAGAGACCCGGACACCGTTAGAGACCAGGCCACTGTTAGAGACCCGGCCACCGTTAGAGACCGGGCCACCGTTAGAGACCAGGCCACTGTTAGAGACCAGGCCACTGTTAGAGACCAGGCCACTGTTAGAGACCAGGCCACCGTTAGAGACCAGGCCACTGTTAGAGACCAGGCCACCGTTAGAGACCAGGCCACCGTTAGAGACCAGGACACCGTTAGAGACCAGGACACCGTTAGAGACCAGGCCACCGTTAGAGACCAGGCCACCGTTAGAGACCAGGCCACCGTTAGAGACCAGGCCACCGTTAGAGACCAGGCCACCGTTAGAGACCAGGCCACAGTTAGAGACCAGGCCACCGTTAGAGACCAGGACACCGTTAGAGACCAGGACACCGTTAGAGACCAGGACACCGTTAGAGACCAGGACACCGTTAGAGACCAGGACACCGTTAGAGACCAGGCCACTGTTAGAGACCAGGCCACTGTTAGAGACCAGGCCACTGTTAGAGACCCGGCCACCGTTAGAGACCCGGCCACTGTTAGAGACCAGGACACCGTTAGAGACCAGGCCACTGTTAGAGACCAGGCCACCGTTAGAGACCAGGCCACCGTTATAGACCCGGCCACCGTTAGAGACCAGGCCACCGTTAGAGACCAGGCCACCGTTAGAGACCAGGCCACCCGTTAGAGACCAGGCCACCGTTAGAGACCAGGACACCGTTAGAGACCAGGCCACTGTTAGAGACCAGGCCACCGTTAGAGACCAGGCCACCGTTATAGACCCGGCCACCGTTAGAGACCAGGCCACCGTTAGAGACCAGGCCACCGTTAGAGACCAGGCCACCGTTAGAGACCAGGCCACCGTTAGAGACCAGGACACCGTTAGAGACCAGGACACCGTTAGAGACCAGGCCACTGTTAGAGACCAGGCCACTGTTAGAGACCAGGCCACTGTTAGAGACCAGGCCACTGTTAGAGACCCGGCCACCGTTAGAGACCAGGCCACCGTCTCTGCAAATGCCGCCACTTCCTACTTCCCCGTTTTTTGCGGTGCGCTGATGTTTGACTTCAGGGCGTCAAGAAACAAAAAAGAACCGGGTGTTGGATGAGAGCAAACATGCGCGACTCTGGTGCAAATAAACGAGCCACAATGTGGGAAAGTTTAACATGATGGGGCGTATGTGACAAGTGTGAAAGATGAGTCTGTTGTGTCTCCCCCTGGTGGAGAGAGATAGAAAGACAGGACTGGGTTTAGTCCGGGTTTAGTCAGAACAGGAGATGGCAGCTACAGTAAACTCCATTTCAGGAAGGAACTTTTACCTCTTATGCATAATAAAGGGCTTGTTTCTGCAACAAAATCTAAATAATGGATGGACCCTGGTTTAGCCTCTTAAAGGAACAGGCCACAGTTTTTCCACACTGAGATATGTTCTTGAGCTTAGACGAGGTGATGTGTAACTGCCTGGTCTTTGTACTTGTGCTCAGCCACAAAAAGACCAAAGATGTTGTCAGTATTTGGCTTCTCCCAGTATATTCCTATAGGTCGGGGTGAAGTTAGAAGCGACCTAGACCAGACAGGTACAGATCAACTCGTCTAAGCTCAGGGAAGAACTTATCTCAGTGTGGAAGAACCGTGGCCTGTTCCTTTAACCTCCGCCTGAACCAAGCGCATTTTCTCCAGGTCGGCTTTACCCAAATCTAAAAGCTTTTCGTTTTCGTCTCGTTTTATTATATTGACATTTTGTTCAAGAAGCTTTTAGATTTGTGAGAATGCTAACATGACGCTTCATGCTAATGCTAATGCTAGCTACGACTGCCTTTTTTCCGCTTCTACTGAAGAATCTGCTGTGAATAAACATCCACATGGACCTGATTTAGACATGGCTTTATTTGTATGTGATAAATACGTTTATATTTCACCAGGAAATGGCTAAAAAGAGTGAAAAGATTCTGTTCTTCCCCTCAGCGAGGCCACGCCCCCTTCTATGACGCAGTGCTGTTTAAAATAGTTTACCTTCTTCGATGTCACTTCCTGTCGGTGTCCAATAGGGAAGTGAAACTGAAAACATCACAAAAACACAATCTTTAGCAATGTCTTAAGTATAATCGTGTTAACTATGTTTTAGCAAAAATCGTGTTTAATGTGTCATATGCTCTTTAAAGCTGCACTTTGCAACTTTTTATATAAAAAAAAAATGAAAGAGCGACAAAAGTGATGGAAAAAGTTTCAAAAAGTGACTCAAGGAAAAAGACCCATTTAGATCAGTTTTGTAGGTCTTGCAGGTTACACTCTGACTCTGGTAAAGCTGAACTGGGGAAAATCTCAGTCCGATGAGACTAATATGGCGATACGATAATAATATAATGTAATCTAATGTTTTCACTGGTCATTGTCAGTGATCTGTTGGACATCAGTGCAGGGGGAGAGTTTGGTTCGTGGGGGGTTTGTACAAAGGAGAGGTTTCGTGTTGCTCTGTAGAAAGAGGAGAAACTGTAACAGACATGAAGAGGATGGACATTTTAGAAACTCGATCGGCACTTAACGCACACGACTTAATGGATCCCGACTTCCCCAGACCCGCCGGAGAAACAAGCACTTTGTACCAAAATGTTGGTGATGTCAGAAACCACCGGCTTCGCTTCACTGGACCCTGTCGGACGGCACTTTATCAGCAACGGCGGGAGTTAAGAGGTTAAATCTCATTGGCTGCTGACCCTGAAGTCTAGACACTCGCAAACGCTCCATTTCACAATCAATATCCAGCCCGGGTTTTGTTACTGACCAGAGGAAACGAGAAATCCAGATTCAGTTTATCAGCTCTAAAGTCTGTGCCCGCCCGGAGATGGAGGCGAGCGCCGTGTCCGTGAGTCATATGGGCTCTGCGGCGTCAGGAGCCACTCCGCGGCGCCCTGCTGCCCGCTGTGGTGGTGGTGGGGGGGATGATGGATGTGGAGCGAGGGCTGACCGGGAACCACTCAGCTCAGGCCAAGGCAACAGTCCAAATCATGCAGGTTTTATTTCATCTTTGGCCTTTTGACCTACAAAATACCACTACTTTACCGATACCACTACTTTACCGATATCTGCTTTACCAGGAATGGAACCTGAGCCTCTGCTTGGCCTCGTGAACACCAGGATGCACCGAGAGGAGTGTTTTTCTCCAAAGGACTCGTTGTTTTAACCTCCGCCGTCTGTGTGAGGCAGATTGTTACATAATGTTTACACGTCTCTGACCCACTTTACAGACGCCACAGCCACAAAAGTGGAGCACGGACTATAAACACGAGCATGTATGTTACTGACGGCCTGAGCACGGAGCTTTAGGGAACACGTGAGTTACATCATACAAGATGGAGAAAGTCTCAGTCGTCCCATCAGCTGGACTTTCAGCTCCAAATGTGAGATCGTCAACGTCCCGACAGCAAATCATTAGAATAGTTCACCTCCTAAAGATCATTTCCTTGTTACCCAGAGTGTTGCTGATTTCTGGAGATATTTTTTTTGTAATTCATGCCGTTCTTATGTTTGAAGAGTTTTGTGGTGCTAGGCTAGTGCATTTCTATGGTATCAGCTAGCCTGCATTAAAAAAATATATAAATGTCTGTGTTAATAGATTAATTTTTGGAATATAACTGACCTTGTATCACATTTTGAGGGACTAATTTCTAGCAGATCACTCCATCGCTGCGTAGCTTATACAACCACGAAGCAGATGCTGCTCAAATATAACTTCTTTTAACTGATTCTATGGACACAGACATTTATATGGTTAGTCTGGTGTTATAAGTGATTTGCCTCAGGTGCTCTGTGGAGCGGGTCACACTGTTTTTAATGCAGGCTAGCTGATACCATAGACATGCACTAGCCTTGCATTAGCCTAGCGCCAAGAAACTCTTGAAGCATAAGAACTGCATGAATTACAAAAAAAATATCTCCAGAAATCAGCAACACTCTGGATAGCGAGGAAATGAGGCCCTATGTCAAAAATCCTGAAGTATCCCTTTAATATCGTGCGAACACGCCTCGTCTCTCCAGTAACTCTCTGTGACACAGTGAAGGGAAGTTGCCGCCCGGCGCCTCGGCCTCCGTCCTCTGGTGTCAGCAGTAATTAAAGACATTCATTTGTGCCGTACATGGGGGGCATTGCCAGATGCTGGGCTTCTCAGCGATAGCGGCTTATCGTGAGAATTGAAACAGTCGAACGGTGTGAAACGCGTTCAAGGACACGTTCTTCACTGCAGCTCACGGATGTTCCTCGGACTGCTCCTCCCTCTGCTGGCAACACTGCTGTTTTCTGGAGCTCTTTGATCAATAAGCAATGAATCTCTAAATCTCTATCTAAAGTCTGGCTCATGTAGTCTCTGTTTGAGCCCTGTTTAAAGCCGGTTCAGTCATTTGGTTTTTCCCTTTATGTTTCAATATAAGGTACATTTTAAAGTGGATCATTTTATTCTAGTAGAAGTAGAATCTGAAGTTCTGCTTTTACTTAAAGCTGCCCTTAAGCCATGTATTTTTGAATTGTTTTCATCAGTAGGTGTCAGTGCTCCACCACAACCCCCCTCCCACACCTGGCCTCCCCCCCGTCACCCACACCCCTCACTCCCCTTCACACTATAGACTACACACTCTGACACGCTTTCCCATCCATCCATTTCCTTCCGCTTTTTCCGGGGCCGGGTCGCGGGGGCAGCAGTCTCAGCAGAGACGCTCAGACTTCCCGATCCACACACACCTCCTCCAGCTGTTCTGACCCCGAGGCGACACCAGGCCAGCTCGGAGACATAGTCCCACCAGCGTGTCCTGGGCCTTCCATGAGGCCTTGTCCCACTAGGACATGCCTGGAACACCTCCCGCGGGAGGCGACCAGGAGGCATCCGAAACAGATGCCCGAGCCACCTCAGCTGGCTCCTTTCGACGTAAAGGAGCAGCGACTCTACTCCGAGCTCCTCCTGGGTAACTGAGCTCCTCACCCGATCTCGGAGGGTGCGCCCAGACACCCTGCGAAGGAAACTCATTTCGGCCGCTTGTATATATGATCTTGTCCTTTCGGTCATGACCCAAATCTCATGACCATAGGTGAGGGCGGGAACGTAGATCGATCGGTAAATCGAGAGCTTTGCCCCGACTCAGCTCCCTCTTCACCACGACAGACCGATACAGCGACCACATCACTGCTGACGCCGCACCGATCCGTCTATCGATCTCACGCTCCATCCGTCCCTCACTGAGAACAAGACCCCGAGATACTTGAACTCCTCCACTTGAGGCGAGGACCCCCCAAAAATGAAATGAACCATTGTCCTAGAAAACGATCTGACCAGTTCTGCCAAATATTGTCTGTCCCTTTAGCCGTCACCGTAGCGGCGCTAATGTGTCCAGTCCATCCTTTTAAGTCCCGCCCTCATCGCCCTCGTCTGTCGTCCTCGCGTTGTGTCCTCAGTTGACTTTTGGTTAAACTAATGTGTTTATTTCTTTTCTTTTCTGTCTCTTGTCTCCTTTTTTTCTGTTTGTTTGTATTCCATGTTTCGGCCGCGCTGCTGCTAACGCTGAACCTCGCCTCCACACTGCCACCTGATGGACGTCACCCGCATCACCCTTCACCCCCCCCGTCCTTTATTATTTCTCCATCCCTCATCTGTCCCGTCGCTGTAGCAGCATGAAGTGAGAGAGCATCGCGCCGCATCGGGTAAGACGAGTCGCCTTTCGCCACATCGGACCCGGAAACAGTTCATGAATGAAGAATTCTGTTCAGACGCGGCTGCAGGAGAGTCATGTCTGTCTGCAGGCGATATAAACAAACTCCACGTGTGTCTCGTACCAACCGACAGAGTAGAACTGAGACTGAGGCTGCGTCCGAAACATCAGATCATAGCCTCTATATCCCAACCCTAACTCCTGACCCTTAACCTTTCATGGGTCGACTGTTAGATCTCTGTGCAGTTAGTGAACGAGGGGAAGTGACATCACCAACAGCTGCTGTTCTTCTTCTGTAAGGTTATTGGCAGACTGCAGGCAAACAAAGTGCTTCACAACACAGTTTAAAAGCAGAAATTAAATACGATATAAAAAGGGTCAAGATAACACAGAAATCACAGCAGCCCAAAAGTAGCTAATTAAAAGCTTGAACAAATAAATGTGTCTTAACCTCTTAACTCCCATCTTTAGCCTAATCAAAAAGCTTCTTGGGAAAAAAGCACCAAAACAGCCACAAAAGATTTGAAGAAAACAAGGGTGTAAACGCAACAAAAAAGTGACAGAAACTCAATAAAAATGTGACAAAAATGTGATAAAAACTCAACCAAAAATCTGACAAAAAATCAACAAAAATCTGACAAAAATTCAACAAAAATGTGATAAAAACTCAACCAAAAAGTGACAAAAACTCAACCAAAAAGTGACAAAAGTGTGACAAAAATTCAACAAAGATGTGACAAAAACGCAACTAAAAAGTGACAAAAACTCAACAAAAATGTGATAAAAACTCAACCAAAAAGTGACAAAAACTCAACAAAAATGTGATGAAAACTCAACCAAATAGTGACAAAAATGTGATGAATACTCAACCAAATAGTGACAAAAATGTGATGAATACTCAACCAAATAGTGACAAAAATGTGACAAAAATTCAACAAAGATGTGACAAAAATGTGACAAAAACGCAACTAAAAAGTGACAAAAACTCAACAAAAATGTGATAAAAACTCAACCAAATAGTGACAAAAATGTGACAAAAATTCAACAAAGATGTGACAAAAATGTGACTAAAAAGTGACAAAAATCTGAAAAATTCAACAAAAATGTGATAAAAACTCAACCAAAAAGTGACAAAAACTCAACAATAAAATGACTGAAACGCAAGGAAAAAGATCAGTTTTGTGGGTCTTAGCTTTCAAATGAGGTGTTTCACAGGCCTATTGCCAAAGTGGATAGCATGCATTCGGTTTAGGCGGGTGTTAAGCGGTTATGGTTGCTTTTGAATCAATAGAGCAAAGATGGCGTAAGATCATTCCAGAGCCTGGGAGCAACAGCCTGGAAGGATCGGTCACCTCTGGTACGAAAACAAGTGCATGAAACCTTCTGCAGATTCTGATCCTCAGAGCCTCACAGGGGAGTCAGGCTGGATCAGAGCACTGGTATAAGAAGGAGCCTGACCATGCACGGCTCTGAAGGCTAGAACCAGAATATTACACTTGATCCTATAGGACACTGGCAGCTAATGAAGCTGTTTTAAAATAGGAGATACAATATGTGATTCCTCCTGTTTGTGCCGGTCAGAATTCTCGCTGCAGTTTTGCACTAATTGCTGTCAAGACGCAGTGGCTTATGGGATGGCACATAGCTCCTGGTCACCGGTTAGTTTGCACCAGAGGTCCCTATGCTAAAGGGGCTATGATAGTTAGCATTGAGGCTCCTCCCCCTAACTCCTTCCTAACTGACAGACCAATTCGGAAGCTTCTTATCATGGCGAACACTGACGCAGGTTTGGCGTTAGAGCTCTCACCGATCTGCTCGTTTCAGACGGGCTTTTGCTTCTTTAACGACTTATAAACGACTGACAAATGTGTTCTGAAAATCTTTACAGGCGGATTTTCATACGAGCAGTGTCTGCAGAGTGATACAGAGAGTGCTTTTGTGTGTCTGAATGGGGAGGGAGAAAGAGTGCGAGCGCCAAGGCCGTTTATTTGAGAATGATTGAAACCAAGAATGTTTTTCTGTCGGTTCTGCCTCTGACTCTGCTGCGTCTCAGATGTTTCTGCACGAAGCTGAAATGTTAGAGTTAAGAACCGTGGGTTTAACAGCACTTTTAGAAATGCATCTGCTACAAAATAATAAAATCGCAAGCATGTTTTTATCAGAATTGTGCCGCCGTTTCTGTAGCTTAAAGCTGTAAATGTGTTAAAGATAAGACTCGTACCACCACCTTCACCGAGCGCGTTTTATCCAGTTCAGCTTCACCCAAATCTAAAAGCTTCTTGACTGGAGAGCTTAATCAGGCCAGTGTAGCACCTCATTTGAAAGCTAAGACCTACAGAACTGTTCTAAACGGATCTTTTTTCTTGCGCTGTTTCCGTGTAGTCGCTATTTTGATGCTGACATAGCAGACTTCTGTCATTCTTTCAAAGGTGGGCGGGACTGTGGCCACGCCCGCTGTAGACCTCGCTCTCCTCTCACCCCTCGCTCTCCTGTCTCTCCTCTCTCTCCTCTCACCCCTCGCTCTCCTCTCACCCCTCGCTCTCCTGTCTCTCCTCTCTCTCCTGTCTCTCCTCTCACCCCTCGCTCTCCTCTCACCCCTCGCTCTCCTGTCTCTCCTCTCACCCCTCGCTCTTCTCTCACCCCTTGCTCTCCTCTCTCTCCTTGCTCTCCTCTCACCCCTCGCTCTCCTGTCTCTCCTCTCTCTCCTCGCTCTTCTCTCACCCCTCGCTCTCCTCGCTCTCCTCTCACCCCTTGCTCTCCTCTCACCCCTCGCTCTCCTGTCTCTCCTCTCTCTCCTCGCTCTCCTCTCACCCCTCGCTCTCCTGTCTCTCCTCTCACCCCTCGCTCTCCTGTCTCTCCTCTCTCTCCTCGCTCTCCTCTCACCCCTCGCTCTCCTGTCTCTCCTCGCTCTCCTCGCTCTCCTGTCTCTCCTCTCACCCCTTGCTCTTCTCTTACCCCTCGCTCTCCTCTCACCCCTCGCTCTCCTCGCTCTCCTCTCACCCCTCTCACCCCTCGCTCTCCTGTCTCTCCTCTCACCCCTCGCTCTCCTCTCACCCCTCGCTCTCCTCGCTCTCCTCTCACCCCTCGCTCTCCTCTCACCCCTCGCTCTCCTCTCACCCCTCGCTCTCCTCTCACCCCTCTCACCCCTCCCTCTCCTCTCACCCCTCGCTCTCCTCTCACCCCTCGCTCTCCTCTCACCCCTCTCACCCCTCCCTCTCCTCTCATCCCTCGCTCTCCTCTCTCTCCTGTCTCTCCTCTCTCTCCTCTCACCCCTCGCTCTCCTCTCACCCCTCGCTCTCCTCTCTCTCCTCTCTCTCCTCTCACCCCTCGCTCTCCTCTCACCCCTGGCTCTCCTCTCACCCCTGGCCTTGTTCTGTGTTCGCAGCAGTGAGCAGTGATGAGCTGGCCGCTCTGACCCCAGCCAGGATGAGCCAGCGGCAGCTCAAAGACAGAGAGCGGGACAAGGAGGCGGGACTTCACACGCCTGTCAGAGAGCAGCACCCGTCCAGCCCCTCGGCCGCCAGCCCGGGCGCCAGCCACAGCCACGGTAAGAGACGAGGGCGGGAGACCGGTCCTGCTGTGGCCCAGTGTGGATGGACAGTCTGCAGTGTTCATGCTCCTTCATCTGATTTTGTGCTGTGTCCGAGCGTCCAGCGCCCACAACTGCTTATTTACTATAATGTCGCACTCGGGGACGATTAGCCGGGTTTACAGCGACCGCGAGAGGTTTTCAGATTGAAAATGGCGGCGTATTGAAAGTCCAGGCACTGCTCTCACTCTGAGCGCGGCCTCTTGAAAAGCACTTGAACTGAAACAATAGTATGTGAATGACTGAGAGAGTAAAGAGGGAGGAAGGTGAGGAACATGATGAAGGTGAGACTGAGCGCGTAAAAGCACAGGCTTCAAAGACCCACAGGCTGGTGTTTTTCCACACTGAGACATGTTCTTACCTGAGCTTAGACGAGTTCATGTGTACCTGTCTGGTCTTCACGCGTGTCCTCAGTCACGTAAACACAGCACAGACGGCGTTAGCATTTAGCCTCTCCTCCTCTATAGCTCCAAACCAGGTGAAGAGAGAAGCTACCAAGCTCTTCCACGTTTTCACTATTTAAATATGGTTACGTGAAGTGTTCCACGATAAAGTATAATTACACAAAATGAAACAATGTGGATTTTCTAAGTGGATAAAAAGGTGAACTATATTGTAATGCGTAATAATCCATGCAGTAAAGTGAGGATATTACTCTTGGTATTATTATGTATTTCCCCTTTTTATCCGCTGAGAAAATCCACACGACCAGTCAGGTACAAATGAGCTGGTCTAAGGTAAGAGCGAACCTCAGCGTGTAAAAACCGTGTCCTGTTGCTTTAATGTTGACGAACAGATGCTGCTCTGAATCATTTACGCACAAGTTTGAACACATTTCTGTTGCAAAATTCGTGCTCAATGATTCTGTGAAGAAATCATGTAAAGTTTAGCTCCATTTATCCTGCAGTCTGAGTGTTTCCAACAGAAATAATATCTTTAAACACAGAGAAATGCAAATGAAAGGTTCATTCATGACGGATAAAACAATATAAATATAATATAAATGAGCTGGACTTTGTGTTTTCTTTATCTGAAAGATCTGCAGACCCTTTAAGTTTCTGTTCAATCATCGTCCACAACATTTGAAAAGCTTATTTATCTGTGACAGTTTGGTTGTAGTGTCACCATCTCTTCCTCACACACTTCCACATTCACTGAGGAACTGCCTGTTACGTAACGTGTCTGCGCTGCGCTGTGTTACACCGCCCTCTGCTGGTCGGACTGTGCGGTTACTGCTCTGGAGCTTCTCCTGTGTCTGTGTTGGTTTCACAGAGGAAGTGGCTGAAGATTTCTCTCACTTCTTTTCTCATGTTTCCCCTGAAGTGGAGCCCGTATGTCGCAGTTATTCTCGATCGTCCACATTTTACTTCATTCCTTTGTCTCATTTTATTGTTTGAAAATCTTTAGACGAGATCATTTGAAAGCTAAGACCTACAAAACTGATCTAAATGGAGCTTTTTCCTCGCAAGACCATTTTTTTTGTCGCTCTTTTGATTTTTTGTGAATTTTTTTAACTCATATTTTTGCAACAAAGAGATGCAAAACTTAATAGAATAGAATAGAATTTTATTGTCTACCGAGGTAGAAATTCATCTTTGGCTCAGCGACACACAGAAATACAAGACTGTGGACCATGCAAACATGCCCAACAGAAAGATAAAACAAAAACACATGTATAAGAACAGTTCATTTCTGTGGCAGTTGTATTCAGGACGCTGCTTCATTCAGGATTCCCACAGCAGAAGATTTCTTAAACACAGCCTTTTTAGGCAGTGGGACTCTGTGTCGCCTCCTAGAGTTCAGAAGCTCAAACTGAGGGTTCAGAGGGTGAGCCAATAATGGAAAGCTGCAGACCCGGAGCCGAGACAAATCTACCGTGAAAAGCGAATCCACCGTGATAGTGCGCCCTCTGCAGGTATAGACAGATATACGACGGTATTTAACTTGGGATTATTTTGTGTAATTTAGAATGTGTTGACCTGTAACTGAGTTTAGGCTACATGTAGTATTATTTGGGTTATTTTATGAAATTAAAACTGTATGTTTTACTCCTTTCATTGTATTTTGTAGGACAGAGCCTTCATTTGTTCAACAAGGGACAGAGACAATATTTTGGAACTAAATTACATTTTTATTGTGGTAACGGCCAGTGCTGTGATCAGTAAAGAAAGGAGAGAAGTCATTGGGTTAATAATGTTAAGCTTGCAGATGCAATAACACAGTAAAAAACAACATTTGTACCGTCAGGGTCTTCCCTGTTTCCTAAATTCAGCAGCATCTTTCTGTCAACTTCACTAAAACAAAAGATCAACACGGATGTCATTATTGTGTCAAAATCAAATGTTGTAATTCTGGGCTAATAATGACAATAATAATAATACTACGGTCAAAACTAGTCTGGAATGACATATACACGCAACAATGTGCCATTAATAATGGTGCAATAACTTTTTAAAAACATTTTATTTGTCCTTTGTTTATCCAGGATACAACTCGTTGAGATTATAAATCTCAAGTGTGTCCTGGCCAAGATTCTTTAAAATTAAAATATGAAATAATTTGCCACAGAAAGTAAATCTTAGCTTTATCAAACAACAGAAGCATCTACGATTTCAAAATTGGTTCGTAAGAAATCAAAAAATGAAATAACTCTGTTAAAGTTCGTTGAGTTGATCAAATCAATCTTCCCAAGACCTAATCCCGTCGTATATCCGTCTTTACCAGGAGAGGGCGCACTATCACGGTGCATTCGCTTCACGGTATTTCTGTCTCGGCACCGGGTCTGCAGCTTTCCCCTACTCGGGTGAGCAGAGTCAGAGGCAACAGCTCGAGCCTTTGTCAGTGTCCTTTCCTTGTGCAGCTCAGTCAAAGGTCTCTGAGGTCTTCCCACAATCTTGGAGCCCATCGACCCCACCCTGTTTAGTGTGTGTTTTGTTCTCCATGCAGTGAGGTGGAACGTTAAAACACTGTCAACTCTTGATTTGTACACAGATTCTAGAATTTGTGGACTGACCCCAACACTGCTGAGAACACCTCCTCAGCAGTGCTTTGGAAGTTGATCTGGGCGTCTATAACAAAGATCAACTTAAAACATAATTTACTAATGAAGACCAGTTGTCCTTTGCATTGTTGCTGTTATTTGATCCATGTGATGCACTTCTTTTAGTTTATTTTCCCATCGGGTGACTGTGGGAGGCTGAGGTTTGGGCGAGGAACGTCTGCTCGCAGCCAATCATTGGAGGCGGAAGCCGTCGCCGCCACGCACTCATCCAAAACATTAAAGATGGCGGCGCGGTGATCAATACACTGTTTTCTTCTGCTCTTTCATGTGTTTAAATCATTTGGAAAATATTAAATCCCTAAAACCGGAGCAAGAAACAGCATTGGAAGAGTTTTTAGAAAGGCTTCCTGCCGCTTGTTACTGCGACGTATCCAGCCTTGCTCTGATTGGTTGATGCCATCTGTCAATCACACCCACCAGGAAATCGTTGAGATCCTGCTGCTCCCAGACTGAAAAAGAGATTCTTAATCTCAGTGGGACTATCCTGGTTAAATAAAGGTCAATAATAATAATAATATGTCTTTGAAATATCTATGAAAAGTCAGTTTATAAACCGTCTATTCACTTCAAAGTATTTGAACAAAGTATTTGAACAGAGATGAACAGAGTATTTGATACTCTGTGCATCCCTAGTCCCTAATGTCTTCCTAATATTTCCTTAGTTTTGGACCGTCCCGTGATCCGTGAGTGAGCATCGGTCTGCAGCTCCTCCAACCTGGATGTGACAAAGGGAGTTCTAAAAGAAGTCAATTGAATTTTACACTCGGACTCTCGATGTTTTTGTGGCATTTTTATCAGGTTTTTTGTTTCTCTTGTGTCAGTTTTTCTTCCTGTTTTTGTCTCGTTTTTGACACTTTTAGATTTGGGTAAAGCCGAGCTGGAGTAAATGTGCTCAGGTTCAGGTGGGGCTGAAAGGTTAAAGATTTGAGTGAGGTCTAAAGTGGCATCGAAAAGCCTTTACACAGAGTTATGCTTTCAGTTTGTGGAGGGAAGATCTCACTGTCCACCACTAGAGGGCGGAAGACAATCAGTGTAGATCTGCCCCTCACAGCCTGTTAGGAATTACATTTTCTTTTCTTTCTTTCTTTTCTTTCTTTTTCTTTCTTTCTTTTCTTTCTTTTTCTTTTCTTTCTTTTCTTTCTTTTTTTCTTTCTTTCTTTCTTTCTTTTTTTTTTTTTTTTTTCTTTTCTTTCTTTTCTTTCTTTTTTTCTTTCTTTTCTTTTTTTTCTTTCTTTTCTTCCTTTCTTTTCTTTCTTTTCTTTCTTTTTTTCTTTTCTTTTTTTTCTTTCTTTTCTTTTCTTTCTTTCTTTTTTTCTTTCTTTTCTTTTTTTTCTTTCTTTTCTTCCTTTCTTTTCTTTTCTTTCTTTCTTTTTTTTCTTTCTTTTCTTTTTTTTTTTTTTTTTTTCTTTTCTTTCTTTTTTTTCTTTCTTTTCTTTCTTTTCTTCCTTTTCCTTTTCTTTCTTTTCTTTCTTTTCTTTTCTTTCTTTCTTTTCTTTTTTATCTTTTCTTTTCTTTTCCTTTCCTAAAGTCCAGATGGCTGCTCTTTCAAAGCTCCATCCCAGTCCTTGAGTTTGCACATCTCTGTTTGTTCATCTGCAGACATGTCCTCTCACACTCCTCTCCTTTGATGAACAGAATATCGCTCTTCGTCTGTTGTTTTGAGACAAATCCGTGCTTCGTCTCCGTCCATCCTCTGATTTGTTCCTTACCTTTGTTTTCATGTTGCAGACAGTGTATATTTGGTAGTACATGGATCCACAGACCTGCCAATGCTTTTGAATCGCTATGTTATTGCTGCTAATCCCATGATGCTTTGCTGTCACTGTCCTGAACTCTACTGCAGTAATATTTGACCAGCTGTATCTGTACTTTAACTCAAGTACTGTGACCTCCGCTGTGATTCTTTTTGTTCTCATTCCCATTGTTATATTTCCCCTTAAGCTGATTCATCTCACTGATTTACTATAATTAGACTGGCCTTTATAGTAATGTCTGTAATTGTGTTGATTGTCCTGCACTCGACTCGATTCTCTTCACCTTGTTGACTTTAAACAGCTAATTACTTGAGTGGTTACAGGGGCTACAGGCTGTAATTAGATTATTCTGCTCGCTCTCTTCCATGGAGGTGCATCAGACCCCACAAAGAGCAGGAACTCGGGCCCTTCTAACCCAAATCGATCAAAGGGAAACACTATTTCTAGTTATTTCGAGACTCTTTGATCATTGTGACTGACTTCAAATCATTCACTTCTATTTACACGACATGACCAATATGCACTGAACATGTGACAGCGATACAGTGAACGCTAAACCACTGAACCCTGGGAATGAATGGAAAAAACAAAGATAATACGGCGAAACAACACGACTGAAAAACAGATGCTTCATAGAAATGACCTGATCCTGCAAAACTCAATTTTTTCAGTTTTCAGGTTTTGGGCCAAATTGGTCTCTGAACATACAAACTTTCACCCGGAAACAGAAAATATGCCTAATCTTCACAATAACATGTTTCAATATTGCGCTGATTCAATGTTTGCCCATAGACTTATATGGGACAATGCAATTTCAAGGGCCTTTTTCTCAAAACACATTTTTCTGTCATTGTGGCGACACTATGTCCACGTCAGGAGCACATAAAGACACATTTTCCCGCCTTGGACTGAACAATATTTGGATGATTTTTTCAGAGGGATTTTTTATTATTTAATCTCTAGCCCCATTTATTGAGTTTTGAATGTCAAAAAATAAGGGGGGAAATTAAATTTTTACAAATTTTTCCACTAAAACACAGCTTATTTTAAAACTAAACAAGAAATCCAAAATCCCCTCTGAAAAAGTGTTGGTAACTCATTCATCAATAAAATGAAACCATACATTTGAATGTCGCTCTATCCATTATTCAGATTTCGTCGCCGAAAAGATGGGAAATTTGGGGCATTTTTAGGCATAAAACACCTTGTTCTTATATGAAAAGATAAAATGACAGAAAACTTATTTATGCCAGTGATCTACAGCAAAAGTTTCAAATTGATATCTGTAAATATACATTTTTTCCCTATTCACCTGCAGTGTCTCGCCTTAATAAACCAACGAACACTGTGGCCTTCACAAAACTCGTTCTTAGCTGAAAACGTTCCTCTAAGAACAAACCCTAAGAACACTCAGGAGGACTCTTATCAAACCTCCAGCTCTGTTCACGATCTGCTCCTGACAACATCTTCATCATAAATGCCCTTATAGAGAAAACAGGTGAAGATGCTGCGGCCAAACTGAACCTGCAGCTACAGCAGCAAAAACAAACGTCACAACATCCCCTCACAACAGCTGCAAACATCTGCAAAGGAGACGCAAACAATTGTGATGTTTGAAGAATGTCAGAAGCTCATGTTTGTTTGACCGCGAGGCTAAAAGGCCACGACGTCACAGAGTGAAGCGCGAACAACTTAATATGTACAGAAAGACATGAGTAAACCATGAGTAAAAAACGGATCAAACTTACAGTTCAACAAACCCACATGGTCCAAACAGTGATGATAGTTTCCTCTTGAAGGTAAACTCTTCATCCCCGTGTGAGTCCTGGTCTCTGAGGCTCCTCACGGGTTTCTGTTTTACCTTTAGTCGAGTTAAAGCGACTTTGTAGCTGATTTTAGTGTTTCCCTGGGATTGACCTGACAGGCGCTGCTGCTTTTTCCAAAATGCAACAGGACTGACCAATATGTGGCGTTCACGATGTAAAATGTGATGATGTCATAATGTCAGGTGGAGGGCGGGGCCAATGCAACTCTATAGGAGAAATACAGTTTTTTTGTAATAAATCTCCAAAACGAAAATGTACAAATGTTTTTCCTCTTCAGTATTTGATCTGATAGGATTCACAAACCTGTGACATTATTTTTATGTCTGAAAGTCCTTTCTATTGGACAACATCACGCTCATGTTTTCGCATATTGTCACCACTTTTTGATGTTTTTTGGAGAAAATAATTGTACATTAGTTCATATGTGCTGACAGTGGAGATAATGAACTTTGTGACAGTTTTTGTTTCATGTGGATTCCTCCAGTAATGACTGAGATATGAGCCAAAAAACAAAGGCATAAAAATATGTATTTTGTCAGTGACCACAGTTACCATAGTTACCGTCAGTTGCTCCACCTCCATGTTGAACTATGGGCTCTTATTATCGCGATCATCGTGATCGACCTTTATAAAAATCCCAATTAGATTAAAATCCTTATTGCTGCTAACACTTTCGAATGTTGCCGTTCACAAATAATGAAGCTTTAAATCCGCTGCATGAATGTCATCTGATGAAGTGGAACGTGGGTCTCGATCCTGTGGCCTTGTGTTCCCTCAGCGTGTGCTTTACTCGAGGAGCTAACCGGGCGGAGCGTCGCTTTGCCAAAGGTTCAGGAGGGTCGTTGAACGTGTGACGTGGTTGGTTATTATTAGTTTTGGATTCATGTTTGGTCATTCATGCCTTTCTGCGTGGCACCTTTTATGGTGAATAATGGGCGGGGCATATGCTAATTAGTCCTCACACGCTTTCATGTTGGGATTCACAAACTGGAGAGCACAGTTTCGAAGGATTTTCCCGGATTTTCAGAAGTTTCTTAAGATGTTCGTGAATGAGGCCCTTTGAGTGTTTCAAAGTCTTGCTCGTGGTTTTGCATCAGTGGGGGTTACAAGATGGCCGCCAAACCAATAGATCAATATAAGTGTTCCCAAATCCTCGTGACCCCCTCAACCAATATGTTTGTTTTCTTCCTAGACCTCACATCCACAGGCAGCTTCTGCACTGTGCTGATCACTGGGATGAAATCGCTGCCCCGCTGTTGGGCTAAGTCGCTCTCGGAGAACTTTTGAATCTCTCACAAAGAATAAAGGATGAGAGCGGCACTTCCAAACCGCTTTGAACTCTTCGCTTCGTCAGTTTTTTTCCACACTGTGCCTTGGCTGCAGTCAGTACAAGGAGTGTTGTAGGAGACGGTCGATACTGATGAAATATAAAGCAAGAGAGAGAAGTAATGGGCAGCCGCACTCTGCAGGATGCTGGTCGGATACCAAGATGAGACTTGCATTGATTGAGTGAAGTGAAAAGTTTAAAGGAGACGTAACATGCAAAATAATCTATTGAGCTTCAAATGTTATGACTTTGTTCCTTGTAAAAGACAGACCTGGATTATTTTGGTACATTCACAGTTTATTATACGTTTTTGTTGCGTTTTAGTCACATTTTTGTCTCTCTTCTATAGGGCTGGGTATTGTTCGTTTTTATTCCCGATACCACTACTTTAACGATACCTGCTTATCGGTGCCGGTGCCCTAACGGTACTTTTTTGGATACCTATGTTATTTTAATTGAGTTAAAATGATGTGTATAAAAAGTATTGTTCAGAGGAAAGTCCTAAAACAGCACAAGAGAAAGAACACAGGAGCAGCAGCGTCACCTGTAACTTTATGTTTTGAGCAGAATTCACACTGAAGCAGCAACAAAAAGAGAAAAAGGACATTTTCCCCTCCTGAGCTGCAGAGACAGATCCACATCAGGACCGTTTACTAAAGATAAACTTTTAGAAACTCACTGAGTTGATCCACAAAGTGAAAACTTTACACATGCCAGAGATCTGTTACACAGTGAGAGCGCTCACTCTGTCACTGATCATTTACCAGAACTGTTCCAGAAATGGCTGATGCAGAGTGAGCGCTCACTTTATCCACAAACAGTCTTTGATCTGGAGTTTAGTAACAACAGCAGTAACTTCAGGCTCTGTGTGGCTAAAGATAAAGCTGATGTGTTTGTTGTTGTCACTGCTTTATCTTTGTCTAAGAGTCTAGTTTCTTTCTTTCATTCAGTCCTGGTTTAGTCCTGGCTCAGACGCGGCTCTGCCATCTATGATAACGACTGATATAATGTGTTTGTAAGTCATAGCTTTGCTTTGCTTTAAAGGGGGGGTTTATGCAAAATTGACTTTTTCAAGCTTTCCATCATGTCATTCTGTCATTCCCTCATTAAAAACATGCCTGAAGTGTTGCCTTGGCACATTCACGTATTTCTGAGTAATCTGTAAAAACTCTGATGGCGGCCATTTTAGGGATAGCTTTGCCTGAGTCCTCCTAGGAACGCCCCCACCTCCTGGAGACGCCTCCGAGCTTTCGTCACCAGCCGAGTAACCAACCACTGCTCCTCAGCAGAACCCCCTCCCCACTGATGCCACAGACAGCGTGTGGAGGGGGCGTGTCTAAAGGCTCAGAGGTTCTTAAAGAGACAGAGGCCTATTTCAAGACATTCACTACAGCCATTTTGAGAGAGACATTTTATACAAGGCAGTTATTCTAATTTACTGCATTTACAGACCAACAGAAGGTTTGGTCATCATTGCAGTGTGATATAGACCAGTGGTTCTCAACCTTTTGGAGCCGCGACCCCCATTATAACAGGTAAAGGGGTTCGTGACCCCCTGCCCGGGTTTTACCGTGAAAAATAGG
Source organism: Gobius niger (assembly GCF_951799975.1). Lineage (NCBI taxonomy): Eukaryota > Metazoa > Chordata > Actinopteri > Gobiiformes > Gobiidae > Gobius > Gobius niger. Next base: position 3,859,550 of record NC_136853.1, on the reverse strand, counting down.
AACATTAGCCTATATAATTCTTAAAAAACAAAGAAAAAAACAAATGGCTGACATAAAATTCATCAAACTATGATCAAATAATGGTACTCTGGTAAAGTAGCAAACACATGGTACAATAAAACATTTGACTATATGCTAATGAAAATATGTATATTTTATCTAAATGATCTGGCGACCCCCCAAATTTGTCTCGCGACCCCCTTGGGGGTCCCGACCCCCAGGTTGAGAACCACTGATATAGACTGGTGCTATGTGATTGAAAAAAGCAGAATACCCCCTCTTTAAGAAAACATCTGCATTTGTGCTGAAGCTGCTCATGAGTTCAGGCTTTTTTAGACTCACTGTGGATCATTTATTGACGTCTGGAGAGAAAAAGTACCAAAAATTAGCACAGAAAAAAAAGTTTGTAAACACTTTTTTTTAATGAAATTCTTTGGATCCTCAAACATGTTGAAAACTTATTTCAAAAGACGACAATCTGAAGCTCATGGAGAAAATGCCAAGAATTAAGGGCGGCCATTTTGAAGAATTTAGAATATAAAACATGTATGAAGTTATTTCACCTGTTTTTGTTTCCTTCATAATCCCATATGTTCATTCATAGTTTAACGCCTTCGTATCGTAGTGTGTTAATTATGCTGAAAATAAAGAAAAACTAAGACATAAAAGCGTCTCCAAACCTTTGTCCTGGACTGTAGGTGCCGTGACCCGGCCCGACTCGATTCGTTGCATCTTCATCTTTGTTTTCATCTCGTTTTTGTTGCTAATTGGACACTTTGTTTCAAGAAGCTTTCAGATTTGAGTAAAGACAAACCAGCCAGAGAATGTGCTTGTATGTGTGGGGGTTAAAGGTTAAGCTCTGCTCTTAAGCCTCTTATGATACAGTTCAATACAACACAATACAGCTGTAATGACTGTATCGACTTCCATATGGCCTCGCACTGTAGCAAAGGTAAGAGCAGGAGAGCAGGTGGGGTCACCGCGGAGTTAAGCTCCAGGGATTAGTCCTCTCAGTCGCAGTTAGACGCTCAACAGGGGCGGGGTTTATGTGATTCTAGCCAATCAGACGCCAGCACTGAAGACCTCTTGCTAATAGGGAGGAAATCCAAGAAAGACAGAGACAAGTACACAACAGATAATGTGGAAATCTATGAAGTTAAACGGGATGGGATGGATTTAACTCCTGCTCCGAGACATGGGGGTTGCTTTGACGTCCCAAACTGTGGCGGATCAGGAATTCTTTGCTGTGGATTGATCAATTATGCAGCCACTTATTGACCTTGGGTAGGTAAACATGGAGAATAAGGAGAAGGAAGAGAAGGGAGAGAAGGGAGAGAAGGAAGGTATGTATTGTCATTGTGAGTGATGGTGTAGACATCCGTGTTTCCCACAGATTAGACGGAGACTATGGTGGTGCAGCCTCTGTGGAAACTGATTTTACTTTATATCCAAACAACTCGATCTAGTGACGTCCCGCTCCCAGGGAAGTCAGGTCTGTGGAGAGACACGCAGCTCACTTTTTGGAAAGTATAGTCACTTTAATGTCCCAAAAAAGCAGAGTGAAGCGATCAGATCAGCCTGGAGCTGTGGATATAGTGGATTCACAAACCTTTCGGCATATTCGTCTCATGGTTTAACCTCTTTACTCCCGCCTGAACCGGTCACTTTTTTGTCAATTTTTTGTCTTTTTTTGTCACATTTTTGTCATGTTTTCGTCAGTTTTTTGTCTTTTTTTTGTTGTTTTTTCATCATTTTTTTGTCTCATTTTTAATCTTTTTGTCACATTTTTGTCAGTTTTTTGGTCTTTTTTTGTCACATTTTTTTCTTTTTTTGTCACATTTTTGTCATTTTTTCGTCACTTTTTTGTCTTTTTTTCGTCACTTTTTTGTCACTTTTATTGTAATTTTTTGTAATTTTTTGTCTGTTTTTTGTCATTTTTTTGTCTTTCTTTTGTCATATTTTTGTCGTTTTTGTGTCATTTTTTCGTCATTTTTTCGTCACTTTTTTTGTCACATCTTCTTCATTGTTTTCATCTCAGTTCTGTCGCTATTTTCACACCTTTTTTCCCAGAAGCTTTTGGATTGGGGTAAAACCAAACTGGAGAAAATGTGCTCGGTTCAGGTGGGAGTTAAGGGGTTAAAGTCCTTTCATCTCACCGGCATCAAGCGCATCATTTTGAATATTATCTCCACTTTTGGACGCCTTTATGAGCCCTTGATTTTAGTCCATGCGCTGAGAGAGAAGACGTTGTTAAACTATAGGCTGTTATCGTAGTGTGATCGATCGTAGGAAATTAAACATTATTTTCCCGTCCCAAATGTCCACAGTGTGTTCAGTGACCGCCATAGTCTCCTGCTGATCGGAAACACTGAATCAGATCTGAACATGGGCTCTTCGGCGGACAGAAGGGAGACCTCGGTGTGTGGGTGGTGTTTATAGAGCAAACTGGCCTTGGGTTAATCCAGACGTTCATGGCTGGATCGGAGTTCACGTGTAGCTCAGGCGGTTTGTTGTGAGACCACAGGATTAATTGTGTTTTTGTTTTGGCAGTTTCAGAGTCAGAACCCTTTTTTTTTTACGGTAATGTTTGTGGTTTAAGAAAGGCACAACTGCAACAAACGCACTCATCTGGAGACTAGTTGGAGACTTGAGCTGGTCTCGGGGACGTCTCCTGAAGATAAGGAGAGTCTCCAGGTAGTCTCGGGGACTTTTCCAAGTGTCCTGTGACTGATGTTTTCATTTTCATTTCATTCTCATTTCATGTATTCATTTATTTGAATGGGACAGTGCATATTAATGAACAGACAACTAGTGCTGTAAATATGCCGGATTTAGCTCGAGGCTGATTTCCATCCGCAGTCCCATGACTGATGATAATTTTCAGCGCAGGTGTCGGTGCCTTTGCAATGAACCAAGGATCATAACATCAGCTCGACAGATGCAGGTTTTTCTAAGGCCCATGCGGATTTGCTCGGCCGACTATAATCCTGTACAAACATAAACACTTACTTTATTACTTTAGGTGATTCAATCATAGTTTCCGTTAGCATTAGCATACTGCCGTTAGCATTAGCATACTTTTGCTCTGTGCTTCAAAATGGCATACAGCATGTCCATACTGACTGAGGTTTAGTGAAACTTGTGTTTAAAGAGTGGGTATTCTGCTTTTTTCACTCACATAGCACCAGTCTATATCTCACTACAATGATGACAAACCTTCTGTTGGTCTGTAAATACAGTAAATTAGAATTACTGCCTTGTATAAAATGTCTCTCTCAAGATGGCTGTAGTGAATGTCTTGAAATAGGCCTCTGTCTCTTTAAGAACCTCTGAGCCTTTAGACACGCCCCCTCCACACGCGGAGGAGCAGTGGTTGGTTACTCGGCTGGTGACGAAAGCTCGGAGGCGTCTCCAGGAGGTGGGGGCGTTCCTAGGAGGACTCAGGCAAACCTATCCCTAAAATGGCCGCCATCAGAGTTTTTACAGATTACTCAAAAATACGTGAATGTGCCAAGGCAACACTTCAGGCATGTTTTTAATGAGGGAGTGACAGAATAACATGATGTAGTTCATGATGTAGCTCAGTCTCTGAGCTGTAACGACTGGACCTAACGAGACAAAGGACAGAAGCCCTTTATGTTTATTGCAAACTGGTTCTATCTCCGCCTGCACAGCTGATGGTTGCTGTGTGCAGTGTAACGCTGCCCCGAGGCCGGGAGTCAGAGAAAGCCTGTTTGTCGGAGCTAATCCGGTCTTTAAACGGTCATCCCTGTGTCAGTGCTGTGTTTGGTCATGTGACTCACTGTCTGCACCACACGGTTCACGTCAGGTTGATATCTTTAATACCATGCAGATCATCAGTGTGAACTTCCCTCAGCCTTCTGACTTCAGTGAACGCTGTGGTTGAAAGTCTGTCCGTTTGTTTACGTCCGGCGGTGGCTGTAAGTCACCTGCTCATTCTGCTGTAACTCGATCTGGGATCAGTCGGGAAAAAACACCTCCGGCAGCGACCGCACAATCACCGGGTTTGTCTGGCTCACACAGGCACATGACCGGCCCTGGCGATGCAGGAGGAAGTGTTCAGAGAGTATTCTTCTGCTCGATACGACCTTCCACCATCACCACTTTGGGATAGTCCAGCTTCTCCTTCTCCTTAAACAGAGAGCTCCATCTGTATCTGCTATTTTAGCCATTCCAAAGTAAAGTATAGGCATTTATATGATATATTGTACCTCTACCACTATGAAGCACTCATTTATGTGATAAATATAAGTATTTTCTGGAGGTATTTTTCAAACCCAGAAGACAAGACGCTTCGATTCAGTTAACTCCGCCCCCTCTCCCCGAGCTAATCCGCCCATGCATTATTAGCAGTAAAGAAATATATATATCACAGAAATACGTGAAGTTAGGAGTTGACATTTGCAACACAGTTTCATAAATGACCAACACACAAGCTAACACACACGCTAACACACACGCTAACACACACGCTAACACACACGCTAACACACACGCTAACACACACAAGCTAACACACACTCTAAACACATGTTTCGACTCACCACCGCTCTGTCCGCTCCATCATCGTTGTTTATAAAAGTGAATCCACTTTGATTCTGGTCAAGATTCACCAAAAATCCATCAGAGACAGTCACAGAAAAACACTGTTTTGGTGAAAGTCGCCGAATCCCAGAAAGAAATTCCAACTCCTGGCGAGTGGCCTCTTCTTTAGGAAGGTTGAATAAAGTTCTGTCCTCCCAAACCCAAACGCGCATTTTCACCATGACTTTAGGTAAGAAGAAAAGAACAGGCGTCTCCAGAGTAGCAGTGTTAATTTTGACAACATATTTTATTTTAGTTTTAGTCTTAGTCTTTTGACTAAAATGTAATTTAATTTTAGTCAAGATTTAGTCAGAAAAAACTTTTCAGTTTCAGTCGACTAAAATTACATGTCAATTTAGTCGACTAAAATGAAGACTAATTTAGTCGACTTATATTTATAATATTCATTTTAATCATATTTAATCGTGGTCCTCGACATCATGGAGCTTCTCCAACATGAATAAAGCTCAGACCTGTTCATTTGGCAGAGAATTTAAATGATCTGAGGCTCTTTCAGACGGTCAATAGAAGTTTGGATGATTTTAGTCTCTTCTTTTCATTTTTATTTAGTCTTATTTTAGTCGACTAAAATATCTGGACATTTTAGTCATAGTTTTAGTCTCATGAGAAAGTTTTGATTTAGTTTTAGTCCAATATTAGTCGTCAAAAATATCACTTTGACTAAAATTAAGACTAAATATTTTAGTTGACGAAATAAACACTGCAGAGTAGGTTAGAAAGAGCTCCTTCTTCACAACTTTCGGTGCAAACACGACATCTGGAGCAGCTGCTCAGAGCAGGATTCAGGAGAAATGCTCAGAATTGTGTGAATGAAGCCAAAAAACTCTCTGGGGTGTTTTTGACAAGGAAATAACATAACTACATGGCTAAAAGCTCAAAACAGTCGATTTTTCATGATATAGGACCTTTAAATGATCTTGATCCGAATCCAGGCCCGATGGCTCAGATAGTCCGGTTCGTTTGAGGTGGACTCTGATCCGGGCCAAAGAAGCGAACCCTGGTCCGGCTGAAAGTGTAGGTCTTGGTCAGGTTTAGACGAACTCTGAATCGAAGCATTCGATTTGAGAAGCGACTGAGCCAGAAAGTAGAACAAAAACAGGAAACAAACTCACTGCAGAGCTTCGTGCGTTTGCTTCAACCAAGCAGACGAGTAACGCAAACACAGAACAGCGTTGGCGACGGGTTCTGAAATGAAAACGCTGCAGACCCTCGATAACACATGAGGCCGTCCTTCCACGGACTCACCACCTGCTGGAGGAGCCATGAGGGGCAGATCCTCAAACCCCCAGTATCGGTATCGGAAGCTTAATAAGCTGGATCGATGCTTCTGTAATAAGCCCTGGTTAGATACTTTTAGGACCTGGTTTCCCTCAGACAGCTCATTAATCTCCCGTCTTGTAGGTACAAAGATCCGTGCGTTCCGAGCATAGTTACAGATTCTCTGATGTGTAAAGTCCTCTCAGTTTCCTCAGGAGGTGGACCGGCTGCACCTCGACTGTCTGACCCTGTGGCAGTGAGTCTGTGCGGCCTGTCCTTCCCACCGGGCGGCTGAGTCTCAGGGCTCGTTAACCTCACCGTGAACCCTCTGCCGTTAAGCAGATACGCCGGACAGAACGGGCAAGGGGAACACGCAGGGCACGCCGGGACAGATACAGGACGGGACAGATACAGGACAAAGGGACGGCTTTCTTTTAGATATCGGGACAGAGAGTTTGCAAAGTGGGTCAGAAACTTCACTCCAGGCTCTCGCTGTAGAACTCTTAGAACTGTTTGAACTGGATACATCAAGTAGGTAGTAAAAGTTTTCTTTGGATATATATATTTGTTTGGAGGGCTGCACAATTGACCTTTTTGCAAAAGCCCCGCCCACTTAGTTACTGTTGCTAGGTCTGTCAAACTGTCTGATGCTGTTGCTGGATTGACTCGTGTTAGTGACTCTTATTGGAGCAAAACACCAGCGTGATGTCGTGCAGATCGAGGGAAATATTAAACGATCTAATGAAGGGGACAGAGCAGAGGGAAATATCCAGGATGTTAAACTAGTACAACTATTGAGACTAATGTGAATTCAGAGAAGCCTCATGATCTCTTCCTTTAATTCACCAGCGCAGCTTTGTGTCCGAGTCAACTCTCTCTTATTGGTGGGTCTGGTTTTACACTGCGGCACAGACAGGCAGATGGAGCTCAGCTCACTCAGCGCTGTGAGAACGTTCATTCCTCTGTGTTCGTCTAAAATGTTATTGTTTATCGAGCAATGAGTCGATGTGGGGCTGAGACAAACTACAGGATCGTATATAATCACAATACTTTTAGCTGTAATGCCAAGTATTGATGCTTCATAAAGTATCACAATACTTTCAATACATGAATTGTTTTGGAGGCATTTTTATCATACACTCAATGACACAGACACTGTTACATTTTGTGTTACTGCACTTTTCAATCTTAACTCTTCATGGGGCGACAGTGGCGCAGATGGTAGAGCAGGTCGTCTCATGATCGGAAGGTCAGGGGTTCGATTCCCACCTCCTGAAAGTGTACACTGTCGTTGTGTCCTTGGGCAAGACACTTCACCCACATTGCCCCCAGTGTCTGCGTACATTGGTGTATGAATGAGAGTATGAATGGGTGAGTGGATCCTTGCTGTAAAGCGCTTTGAGTGCCTAATGTAGGTGGAAAAGTGCTGTATAAGTTGAGACCATTTTACCATTCATTAAATGTTTTTTAAAGGGGGGGGTATTATGCAAAATCGACTTTTTCAAGCTTTACATCCTGTTATTCTGTCATTCCCTCATTAAAAACATGCCTGAAGTGTTGCCTTGGCACATTCACGTATTTCTGAGTCATCTGTAAAAACTCTGATGGCGGCCATTTTAGGGATAGGTTTGCCTGAGTCCTCCTAGGAACGCCCCCACCTCCTGGAGACGCCTCCGAGCTTTCGTCACCAGCCGAGTAACCAACCACTGCTCCTCAGCAGAACCCCCTCCCCACTGATGCCACAGACAGCGTGTGGAGGGGGCGTGTCTAAAGGCTCAGAGGTTCTTAAAGAGACAGAGGCCTATTTCAAGACATTCACTACAGCCATTTTGAGAGAGACATTTTATACAAGGCAGTTATTCTAATTTACTGCATTTACAGACCAACAGAAGGTTTGGTCATCATTGTAGTGTCATATAGACTGGTGCTATGGGACTGACAAAAGCATAAGACCCCCTCTTTAAGGTAAATGCATTACTTATCATATTTACTTAATGTATTGCAATATGTATCGGCCTCTAAGTATCGTGATAAATATCGGATCGATACAGAAAACTGTATCGTCCCAGCCCTAGTGATTATCCCGACAGGCCTCTGATTAAAGCCTCACTGTGTAACATTTTGGACTGTGCTGTTTCCATCAGTACAAAACATGCTGTTAATGAGCCGCTGCTGCAGAGGCTGATCAAAGAATGGGTCTGGACGAGGAGCTAACGTGTTTAAATTCTGCTGACTCGACATCTCCATGGAGTAGGTAAAGTGACAGCCATGTCTCAGGAGAGCTGAGCCGCTCACAGCAAAGGCTCATGTTTGTTTGTGCATTTATGAGGCAATGACGAAAACATCTGTCATTAAATAAATGCTTGTATTTAGATTTTAGCATTGGTATAATTCTAAATATTGTGAACCAAACATCAATTTCTTATCCGTTTCCCGCGTCACAAATAGAAGATTCTCATCACAGAATATCTATTTTCCTTTGGGCAGAAACGTGATTTGAAGACGTTTTCTGCATTTCCGATCCAGTGCCGGGTGTTTCCCTCCCGCTGGCTTTGCTCTGGCGGGTCAGTTTTCTGCCGTGTTAATGGCGAGGTCAGATAAACAGAGCGCGAGGGGCGGGACCTCACGCGCCTCTGCTCTAGCGTTTCAGTTTCGAGGTCAGGGCAGTTCTTGTGTTGGGAACGGACGTGTGTTTTGTTGACACGAGACACGGATCCTTTTGTTTCCTTGTTTTGTTTTGTTGTCCAGGAAATTCTATTTGGATTCGGATCAACAAATCGAGTCAAACAGCGACAAAAAACTAAAACGATGGCAAAAAGAGAATGAAGGGAAAATCAATAGATGCATTTAGCATATGGTGGTTACAGTTATGAGATTAGGCTCATGCAACATCTCAACATCACAAAAAGCCAAACCGAGCTGTTAGCCACAAACAGCTCCATCATCACACGCTCAACAGCTCAGACTCAAATGTGGTCTTTGTTTAGTCCTAGTTTGGACCTGGTTTAGTTCTCACGGACAATTATTGAGTTAAAAACCGTAACATGCTCCGACACCTGCAGTGGCGCTTATGGCCTCTAGGGGCATGATAACCGGTAAATGGTATTTTTCCCACTTGGAAGTTACCAGTTATGACTTCAGAGCGTTCCAGGTGATTAAAGTCGTATGTAAACAAAACTGCTAATGCTACAACAGTTAGCTCATACGATGCTAACGATATATCAACGTTTCAGATCTAATTACAAACATTTGACATAACGTGATGTTGAAGCTGTGACTAAAGTAACGTTCACATCACTGATATAGTGGTTTTGTTGCAGTTTAGCATTAGCGGCTCTGCTCCACTGGGGGGCGCCACTACTGTCTTTATCTCATATACGAACTCGTAGCAGTCTTCAGGTTTCCGAGTTTACAAGTTGTAATTACCTGTTATCCCTTACATTTCCATGTAAGGGATAATGTATAGTCCGGTTCGCCCTGTCGGTGCTTATTTTCCCGATAATGACCAGCGTTCTATACATTATCCCGCTTATTATTCGGCCATTTGCCAACTGAACACACACAACATAAACTTCGTACACTTTTATGAAGGTCGAAAGGTTTATTTAATGACTTCCGCGACAAATAGTTCCCAAAAGTTTGCGCGTTATTCGGCAACGTTTTGCTAGGCTAGAAGCAGCAAGGCTAGCAGCTAGCCTAGCTACTTAGTTGAAGACGCAGCTGGAGAGGAGGAATGGTGGCGAATCTCTGGGTAAGTTGAAAGTCAGACTCACGCTAACTTCACGAGCGATTCCCCGACTTCTCTCTCAGTGACGGGGACAGAGATAGTGTCGCTGCTACGTACGCGCGGAGTGATATGAAAGCACCAACTCCGTTGCCATTGGCAGCGTCATTATTTTTTCAGAGGTCCTTTATCAGAAAATAATGACCGGTAGAACGTTGGGAAATCCCATTCAAATCAACGGAGCTTCTACTAACGTTGTGAAGAGCCGTTTAACTTTACGACCCTGCCAGCCAAAGTCACTGGTTAATGCAGGTCTGTGATAAAGCATAGAAAGTAGTTTGAGTTCCCCCTGTTTGAAAGACTTAGCGGAGCCGCAGGATCTTGTCACGATGAGGCTTCTCCGTGGCTTAGATCTGTTAAAAGCCTTTTTCGCCCACGTTTGGGTCATTCTCAGACCTTTCCTGCCGACAAAACACAGAGAAGAAATACATGCTGCCCTTTATCTGCTCCACACGTTAAGTCACTCATCCACCCCCCGGTTTTTGTTTGTTTGGTTCATTGTCTTTCCAACTGTGTCACGTTGTCGCAGATCCTCCGGGTTTTGGAAATGGGATAAAAAAGTGTTCTGGACATCTGGAGTGTTGACTGAGGCGATGAGGGAAGATGCCTGAACACTAATGGAGCTCCTGCTGTTTCTGAAGTGACAGATCTGTTCTGTAGTAAACCCGCCATGACGACATTCACTGAGACACGGAGGAGATGGATCACCGGGGTTGGAAATGTTCTCCCTTGGATCCTCTGGAGAGCCCATGTTCTGATGTTCTGATGTTTGTGTGATCGCTCAGTGTGTTCGTCCTCGTCCTGCCTTTAGAGAATGTGTTTTGGTAGAACCCTCGTCGTGTGGCACGTTTGGAAGCTTCACACAGATCCGCCAGTGAGGTGTGTCTCCTCACACTGCGCCGCATCGAGGCTTTGAGTGTGAGCGAGAGGCGAGAAGGAACTGTCTCCAACCACTCTGCAAAACCCCTCTGAAAAAACACTACTACGTGACAGGCAGTACGAATTATGTATGAGGACACGCCTGGAAGTATTTGCTTGTATATCAGCTATGTCTATATGAAATATGAAGGTTAATGTGCCCAAAGTTGCTTTTAAAGTTTCCCTAATATCGGACCTGGTGAGCATAATTACTCATAAGTGCATTTTAGAAGGAAATGAAGCACAGCAGAGGGAAGAAACAGAGAGAGAGCAAAGAGAAGAAGGGGGAGATATAGAAAGAAGGAGAGGAAGAAATCAAGGAGAGGGGAGAGGAGAAAGGAAGGAAGGAAGGAAGGAAGGAAGGAAGGAAGGAAAAAGAAAGGAAGGGAAAGAAAGAAAAAGAGGAAGGAAGGAAAAGAAAGGAAGAGAGGAAGGAAGGAAGAAAATTGAAGGAAGGAAGAGAAAGAAAGAGAGGACCAAAGGAAGGAAGGAAGGAAGGAAAAAGAAAGGAAGAGAAAGAAGAAAGGAAGAGAAAGAAAGAAAAAAAGGAAGGAAGGAAGGAAAAAGAAAGGAAGAGAGGAAGGAAGGAAGAAAATGGAAGGAAGGAAGAGAAAGAGAGGACCGAAGGAAGGAAGGAAGGAAGGAAGGAAGGAAGGAAGGAAGGGGAAGGGAGGAAGAAAATGGAAGGGAAAAGAAAGAAAGAAGAAAGGAAGAGAAAGAAAGAGAGGAAGGAAGGAAGGAAGGAAGGAAGGAAAAAAAGAGAGGAAGGAAGATAAAAGGATGGAAGAAGGGGAGAAAGAGCGAAAGAGAGAAGGGAAGAAGGGGATGGAGGGAGAGAGAAGAGGAGAGACACACAGAGAGGAAGGAAGAGGGGAGAAAGAGTGAGACAAAAGGAGAGATAGTGACAAATAAAGAGGGGAAGTGAGGAAGGTGAGAGAAAAAAGAAAGAAAGAAAGAAAGAGACAAGGAGTGAGAGAGTGAGAAAAGGGGGAGAGAGAGAAAGAATGGAGCAGAGGGTTGGGTGGGAGAATAAGAAAGAAAGGAGGGAGAGAAGTGGAGTAGAGAGATAAGATGAGAGAATAGAGAGGTGGAGAAAATAAAGAGAGAGAGAGGAAGATGAAAGCGAGAGGGAGGGAGGCAGGGGGCGGGTCTTAGCGCGCTCCGTTATGAGCCTCTGCCTCGCCTGCCGCTGCTGCACTCTGCTCCTGCCGCAGACGAGCACCGACACCTCTAGACGCCACTAGACGCCCCCCCCCCTCCTCCTCGCCGCCCCTGTAACTCATGACCCCCCCGCTCTACGTGCTGTGCCCCGGACGCCCCCTCGCTGACTCTCTCGACGTGTCCAAAGGGCTGTTTCTGACCGTCCCCATGATGAAGGCGGAGGGAGTCCTGGGCCGGCGCCGCTTCTCCACGTGCGGGGGGAGCGCCTCGGTCAGGCCCCCCCACCCCGACGGACGGAAGCTCATCAGAAACGCCTCGTTCGGGGGCTACAACGAGCTCTCGCCCCTGTCTCTGCCAGGTGGGTGCACGGCCATGTAGGGCTGTAGGGCTGTAGGGCTCGTGTTGTAGAGGTAGTTTGATGGCAGTAGATGTTTGTGTTTGTAGAGTTATTTACACAGGATCATTGATTACAGCCCGACATCTTCTTAACCTGCATACTCTCCAGTGCGGCTTTACCCAAATCTAAAACCATCTTTACTGGAGTGTTAACAGTGGAACGCCTGATTTGAAAGCTAAGACCTACAAAACTAGTCTAAGATTTTTTAAAGTTTTTTTTTGTGATTCTCGACACGTTTTTGTTGTTTTTTCGCTGCTTTTTTGTTGTGATTGTGTAATTTTTTTATTGCATTTTTGTTGCGTTTAAAAAAAAAAAATCACATTTTTGTTGATTTATTTTGGTTACTTTTTGTCACTTTTTTGTTGTGTTTTTGCTATTTTTTGTCACTTTTTTGTTGAATTTTTTACGCTTTTTTGTTGCGTTTTTAGAAAAAAAAATGTCAATTTTTTGCCGCACTTTTGTTGCGTTTTTTGCAATTTTTTGTCACTTTTTTGTTGCCTTTTTACGCTTTTTTGTTGCATTTTTTTAATATTTTGGTCACTTTTTTGCCGCATTTTTGTTGCATTTTTTTAATATTTTGGTCACTTTTTTGCCGCTTTTTTGTTGCATTTTTTTAATATTTTGGTCACTTTTTTGCCGCATTTTTGTTGCATTTTTGCAATATTTTTTTTCCTTTTTGTCACTTTTTTGTTGTGTTTTTGCTATTTTTGTCACTTTTTTGTAGCATTTTTTACGCTTTTTTTGTTGCGTTTTCATCCTCATTTACGTCTCGCTTTCGCCGCTATAATGACGTTTTTTTCCAAGAAGCTTTTATATTTGGGTAATGCCGAGCAGGAGGAAATGTGCTGGGTTCAGGTGGGTGTGATGAGGTTAATGTAGTGATTTAGTCTGTGTCTGATTTTATTGTTGATGATTGTTACATGTGGCTCACCTGTAAACATGTTGTAGTAATGTTATCAAAGGTGCAGCACAGATGTTGGATCAGCAGCTGGATCAGCAGCTGGATCCCTGTGAGGCGCCGGGTGTTATAGTATCAGGTTGTGACAGACGGCCCTGTAACTGTAGAGCGAGGCTGAGGAGGATTTTCCGGTCTGCTTCGTGTCGACTCATGTAAACAGTGTTTCACCCGATGAGGCTCATTTGGTTTTCGAAGGATTTCAAAGATCTCAGACCAGCGGAGCTTTCACACAGTGTGAGCTGTTTTATCCATCGTTCAGGAATCTGCCGTCATGCGCATTCTGAAGTAGTTTCTCTGTCTTTAACATGTTCTAAGGGAATCTTCAGTGGCCATTGTATCCGACCCCATTAAAAGCAGAAACTTCACTGAATGTGAGTTAGCATTTAGCTCAGAGGACATCTTTATGCTAATGTGTATCTAAAGTCGAATCTTAAAGGGTCTGTCCAATCTTACATGATATTTAAAGCAGCACTAAGTAACTCTTGCCCCTAGAGGCCATAAGCGCAACTGCAGGTGTCGTAAGTTGCAATTTTTTAACTTATTAATTAAAAAGAAGGCGAAGGGAGAGAGGGAGATTGTTCATCCAATTATACAATGGAAATAATTCTTTTTCACTCAAACTTTGCTGTAAATACCGTGTGTGTGGCGCTAGCCCGCAGTTAGCTTTGCCCGTTGGCCTGTTAGCTTCTTCTTCGTGATTCTATTAGTGTGTATTGGTGACTCCGGTCCGGTGGCAGACAAGTTTGCAAGGGTGGTTTTCTGTCCAGAGACACCAGGGGGAGATGAAAGACCCTCCCCCCCAATCATCCCTTTAGGGACTACGGAGAGGATTAATTACTTAGTACTGCTTTAATGAGGCTTTGACGTGGCCTAATGGGATGTTTCCACTGGCAGACCCTCCCCAGCCTCGTCAACCCTTTCAGACGCGTCTCCACTGCCGAGGCCGGGGCCAAACCGGTCTGACCAGGCATACGTTTTGGTACCGACATCTGTGGCCAAAGTGCTGAACCGTGAACAGACGTGGACATACACATTTAATATTTATATATTATTTATCACTGTTGATGAAGGTGATTTTAGCATAACATTAGCATGTTGCTTACCTTCATAGTTGTTTCTGAGCGGCTTCTTTCCTCTAGTATTTGCCTTGGCACCTCTGAATAACACCATTACCCCACCCAGTGTCGGGCAACCTTAATTTCACAAGTAACTACAACTACAAGTAGCTCGATTCTGTGTTACTTTATTGTGAAAGTAAAGTTTTAGACCAGAGGTCTCCAATAGGCGGCCCACGGCTCAAATCTGGCCCGCAAGATGATTCAATACGGCTCCTGACTTGTAGAGCACAGATTCCTGAGCATGTAAAAAAGTACGTCTCTAGTCCATTCCTGTGCGGAGTTATGAATGTTTGAGGAAATAAGCAGTTTGCTCACTCCAGCCACTAGGGGGCAGCTTAAATGGAAAAAAAGGAAAGAATTCCACACGTGTCCAGCAGAGGGCACTGACATAAAAAGAGATCAGGATAAAAACAACAAATTATAGCCACGTGGTAAATGATCAGTCTGCCCCAGGGCGGCTGTGGCTACCGTAGTAGTTTACCACCACCAAGTGCTGAGTGAATGAATAATGACCACACTGTAGCAGAGACTTGTGACGGCAGCCATGTTGTTTACTGTCAAAGCCTGATCAGCTGTGCGTCATTACACACATGGCCACATGGGGGTGGTGTTCAGTTCTTGATGTAAATATTATCTTCACTAATTTACCAACTTAGACTTAGTTTCTACTGTTTGCAGCATTAGTTCTTCTGACAATGTCGTCCATATAATATCATCTATATTGATCTCACATATCAATAAATAATTGATTTATAATATATATTAATAATTTAGGTAATAATACCAGGAGTACTTTGGCGTCCGCACGGTGAAGTGAAAATGTTACTGCGCGCTGGTATTATTACGCCTTACAATATAGTTCCCCTTTTTATCCACATTGTTTAATTTAGTGTAATTATACTTTATCATGTATATTTAAATAGTGAAAACGTGAAGAGCTTGGTAGCTTCTATCTTCACCTGGTTTGGAGCTATAGAGGAGGAGAGGCTAAATGCTAACGCCGTCTGTGCTGTGTTTACGTGAGTGAGGCCATGCGTGAAGACCAGACAGGTACACATGAACTCGTCTAAGCCCGGTCTGTAAAAACGCTGGCCTGTTCCTTTAACTGAATAAAAAAAAATCAAATCGTGAATGGAATCGGGCCCTTGTGAAGAGAATCGAATCGATTTGGGAAATCCGAATCGACACGGCCTCGTGTGGTGAAACCTCTGTGTTACCCACCATTACGCCGCGCTGGTTTTCCGCCTCCTCTGCTCGTGTTTGCCCTCGCCGCCGAGGACGCATCATCAGAGGGGGGTAAATGTGCCTGTGTTTACCCTCATGAGAACAGAGGGAGGGGGGCTGACCGGGCAGAACTGCAGTGACACCTGAGGCTCGTCCATGAGGACCTGGACATGACTGGACTCCTCTGCTGATGGACAGATGATGAACACTGAATGATGAAAACAAGCCTTTTATTCA
The DNA here is from genome assembly GCF_951799975.1 of Gobius niger. Classification (NCBI taxonomy): domain Eukaryota; kingdom Metazoa; phylum Chordata; class Actinopteri; order Gobiiformes; family Gobiidae; genus Gobius; species Gobius niger. Next base: position 3,843,870 of record NC_136853.1, on the reverse strand, counting down.
CACATCACATATGCTTTAACTTAACATGAGAGATTTCTAAGTTAAGAAAGACAGACGGCTTCAGAATGTTCTTTATCTCTGAGAACGTTTTGAGGAGCATCAGCATCAGTGTCACGTCTGTGGGATTTTGCTCTGAAATAAAAGTCTCCTTTAATCCCTTCTCTCTGAAACGGCCTCCTCCGTCTAAACTTTCCCTCAGAGTCTCCATGTCGGTCTGCGGGCCGTGTAACATCCTACTTCTTCTCTTAATACTTTTTAAAATGGATTATAACAGGATTTAGGTCAGAGTAATGCTTTGATGGCATGATATTATCACTCTAGCTTAAACACGGACATAAATACACTGGTAAAAAGACGTTTTAAATCGATGTTGCCCTTATTCATGCTTTATTACGCTGGTTAAAAACCTGAGGACTGAGGAGTTTGCAAAATGACCCTAAAGGTAAAAATAAGGAGAATTTTCACCTTCTAAATCGCCGACATGGCAGATTCCGACTCCGAGGACGTCAGTCATATTTACTTTTACCTCAGGTCTCGAGGTCATTCTGCTCCCGTGCGAAAAGGGCTTCAGTTATATCATGAAGTCAGACAGTGTGAAGACAAAGGGCCAGCAGAGCTTCTGAAACAGCGTTCTTTATTCAGCTTCACAGGAGCTAGAAAAGTCACAGCTGCATGACTTTGTGAAGCTGACTTTGTGAAGCTGACCTTTTCTCTCCCAGAGCGACTGAAAGCCCTCACAGCAGGCGCTCATCGTGTTGTGTTAAGAACAGGCAGAAACACATCATTCCTCCATGCCCTTAAAGCAGGACTAAGTAACTCCTGCCCCTAGAGGCCGTAAGCGCCACTGCAGGTGTCGTAGCATGTTAGGTTTTTTACTCATGAATTGTCCGTGAGAGTAAATCCTACGCTGACAGAAAAGACAAAGGGACAGAGGGATATTGTTCATCCAGTTACACAATGGAGATCATCTTTTTCACTCAGACTTGGCTGTAAATACTGTTTAAGTGGCGCTAGCCCACAGTTAGCTTTGCCCGTTAGCATGTTAGCTTCTTCTTCGTGATTCCATTAGTGTGTATTGGTGACTCCGACCCGGTGCAGGAAAGTTACAATTGTGTTTTTTTGGCCAGAGACACCAGGGGGAGATGAAAGACCCTCCAATCATCCCATTAACACTTGTATCACCCCCACAGGGACTACGGGGAGGGTTAATGAAGGTAAACAAGATACTTAGTACTGCTTTAAAGGTGCACTGTGCAATTTTTTACTTTAAAAGCTGTATTCATATATTAATGTATTAATCTGAGCATTACTCAGACCTAAATGCTGTTTGTTTATCAATTTAAAACTATGGCTTTTTACGCCCCGTCGCCAAGGCAACGTTGGACAGACCAACATGGCGGCTCTGAGGAAAAGTTTGGATGCGTTTGGTTTAGAGTTTAGTTCAGTTTTACCGACGTCCCCGGGTCATTCTAATCCTGTTCGAATAGGGCTTTACTTTTACTGAAGTCGCCTCAAAAAGCCACGACATCCAAGGAAGTAGAAACTGATCGTCTGTCTTCCTCTCCTGGCATCAGTGAATGCATGTGTTCGGAACACAGCGCCGTTTGCTGGACAAAGGTGTGAACTGCAGTTTCATTGGTTTTGCTGACACCTCGTGATGGCGAATGAGGCTTTCTTAGCAAAAAAGTGTTGTACGCCTCAAAGTCTCAGAGCTGTTTGATTCTGTCTGAACACTGACCTCTTGTGGACAAACTTTATTATCGCGACGTCTCATAAACACGACTGAACCAACACAATCATGTGGAAGAGAAGTTTCAAACAGACGTGTGGTGGTTTTATTATTACAGCCTGATATTGATCAAATCAATCATAGGCCAATAACGTGGGACTGTGGGCGGAGCTCCAGTGGGCGGGGCCTCAGGGACCTGCGGCTCTGCTGCTGAAGGCAAAACATCAATGTGCCATCTTTTAACTTCATTCAGTCAGAGCTCATTTTGGCTCTATTTGCTGTAGATGTCGCTCCCCTGCCTTATCAGCTCCACGCCTGATTTCCTGTTCAAAAGCAGGACTTTAGAAGAATACTAAAGAAAATAAGAAAATATATAACATATAAAATGTATTCTGGCTCACAGCCACTTTCACCACATGAACGCGGTTAAATGGGCAATGGGTGAAATACAGCACATTTATCTATCACTAATGATTTACATCACTATATGGACGTTGTTTAGCCCTCACCGCTAAAGGCAGCTCAGTGAGACGCTCTGACCCGATGACCCGCTTTAAGACACGATACACAACTCACAGAATGAAGCAGTGTTCGAGACAGTCACGTGACGCAGTGTTTCGAAGCAACTGCTTCAGGAAGAGCAATACAAGCTCCTCTACCCAAATCTAAAAAGCATCTCGACTGGAGATGAAAGCTAAGATCTGCATAAGTGATTACATTTTTGAAGCGTTTTTGTCATGTTTTTGTGGCTTTTTTGTTTTGCTTTAATTGCTTCATTGTCGTGTTTTCGTGATGTCACGAAATGTCGCGCTCGTGCTGTATCTCACACGGTCATGAGACCAAACTATTTTTAAACTCCTTCTGTCTCCTGCTCTGTTATGTTTATTTTATTGAGAAGTTTGCTCCTCGTTGTTCTCACCCCCGGCTCGGCTGCACATGAGCCTCACATTGAGCCGGTTTCTCACATCTTCTCACATCTCTTCTTCCAAACACTCCTCTCTGTGGGAAATAAAGCAGCGGAGTGGACTTAGTTCCCCGTGCAGCAGCAGGAGGGGAACCAGGCAAACGCCAAAGAGCAGCTCACAGACTAATAATCGATAGGTGTTTTTTTGCCGCAGTATATACATTTTTCAGCTCATTTCAGGCTCTGTTTTCACCGTTGCTTCTCGTATTCACTCAGGTAGTATTTTTCCACCCGGCCACCGAATGTCCACAGGAAACCGAATCAATGCAAAACAACCTTCACGTCGACCTCATCCTCTCAGACCGAGGCGTTCTGCCTGTCTTTCCTTTCTTCAGTGAGTTTCCTCCTGAATATTAAATGTGTTTACAGACTCCCTGCTCTTCCTTTGACGCTCCTCCTGATGGTCTGAAAGGCGGCGCCGCCCACGTATCCAGGCTCGCGGAGGAGTTCGCCGACTGCTCCGTACAAATGTATTTATTCAGGGAAATCTGCAGTCTGGGAAATGACTCAGCCTGTGTTTGTGCAGGGAATGCGTCGGCAGAACACGCTGTCTGTGGTTTGGTTTATTAATAGTGGCTCGACTAATCCAGGATTTCAGATTTGATAGAAATTTACAGCTTTGAGCTTTTATCATAATCTTTTGAGTAATCATGAAGCTCCTCTCTTTACTTGAGGAATTACGATGTTTAACCTCAGCGCTTTTCCATATTTAACTCAAATTCACTTTATTTATCCTCAGCACTTCCACATCCGCACAGTAAAGCCGAAGTGCTCCTACGGTGTTATTACGCCTCACAATATAGTTCCCCTTTTATCCACTCGGAGCTTCAAATTCACTTTATTTATCCGTCTATTCGCTTCAAAAAGTCTGTCGAAGAAAATGCCTTGTGCTTGTATCGGTATTCGGTATCGGCAAGTACTTCAATCAAAGTACTCGTATCGGTTTTAGAAAAAGTGGTATCGGTGCGTCCCTAATCTACAGACATACAACAGGATATATTGATTTAATATTGCGATAAACGATATTATTGACTCTTAACAATACTAGATACTGTCAGTAAAACGGACAGTCAACCTAAAAGCACATCCTAAAATACATAAATCAAAGCTTTACAAAGAAAAAATAAGAAGGAGATGCTAATAAATGTTCATGTAGACGATAAATATCGAGCCCAAAAGTATATCGTTTATCTGTTATTTAATGCAGTCGATATAGTAATTATCGTGACAGCCTTAGTTCTTCCCTGAGCTTAGATGAGTTGATGTGAGTTGTGTGCGCTCAGTCACGCAAGTGTTGTTAGCATTTAGCCTCTCCCAGCATCGGTATTTAGAGCCAAACTGGGGTGAAGGTAGAAGCGACCAGGCTTAGAGAATCGACATGTTTAATTTTGTGTAACTAGACTTGGATGGTGTAACCCCTCACGTAACTGTTTTTAAAAAGGGAAAACATGGAGCAGCTTGGTCGCTTCTAACTTCTCCCCAGTTTAGCTATGAGTTTGCTAGGAGAGGCTAAATGCTAACAACATTTGCGTGACTGAGCGCACGCACAAAGACCAGTCAGTGTTTCCCCTCGGTTAACTGGTTTGGCGGGTTTAATTACTACAAAGCATTTTAATGTAGGAACAATACTATGTTTTAGAAAGTTTGAGTCTGTAATATACTATTATTAGATTGATATAGACTACCATTAATTGATTTTCCCATGGAAGTTTGGATTTACCTTATATTCTTGTTCAATATTTATCGCTGTTTATAATCTAATAGGACACATGTAACAGGTCTGTGTTCTGCATAAAGCAAGAGGAACCAAAATCAGCTAAATCAGGCTAAATTCAGGACTATCAGACTCACTTCAGTGAAACAAATACTGCCTAAACATAACTGTTACATGTAGTTGTGCCAAAGGGCTTTTAATGTAAATCTTATTGTAACCAGTAGTTAAACTTACTCACACAATAGCCTTCTTGCTTGTCTGAGGGTCTGAGGAGCATGTTACCAAACCAGGCGGTGATGTTCACTGTGAGGATGGATTCAATAAAACATTTATAGAAGGCGGCGAGAATAGATTGGTGCTCTCGGAGTTTGCGGAGCTTACAGGCGTAGTTGACATTTTGGAAAGATGTGTTGGGCGTCCATGGTCACTGCGTCGTCTGAATACTTGATGTAGGTCATACCTGGGGTGCTGCTCCTGCAGTCGCTTGTGTTCAGAGGGAAGAGAAGTGGAGAGATGACTGAACCCTGAGGAGAACCAGTAGATATTGCCATGCTGACAGCACTGAGGTGGCTGTTCACTCTGACCCTCTGATCCCTCCCTGTGAGGAAGGACCCGGAGGATGAGGTGGGGGGGGGCAGCTTACGCCCCATGAGATGTGGCTGCACGGTGTTAATGCACTTGAGAAATCCACAAAGACCAGGCTGACATGGGTAGGGCTGGTGCCGTTTGTTTTTTTCGATAGCACTACTTTAAAGATGCCTGCTTTTCGGCACCGGTGACTTTTTTCGATGCCTATGTTATTTTAATTGAGTTAAAATAATGTGTGTAAAAAGTATCGTTCAGGAGAAAGCGCTCACTTTATCCACAAACAATCTTTGATCTGCTCCTCCGGTGCAGCTGGAGTTTAGTAACAACAGCAGTAACTTCAGGCTCTGTGAGGCTAAAGCTAAAGCCCATGTGTTTGTTGTTGTCACTGCTCTAGTTTCTTATTCAGTCCTGGTTTAGTCCTGGTTCAGACGCTCTGTCATCTCTGATAACGACTGAAGTGTGAGTAAGTTACGGCTTTGCTTAAAACATCTGCATTTGTGCTGAAGCTGCTCATGAGTTCAGGCTTTTTTAGACTCACTGTGGATCATATATTGTCGTCTGTTTCCGATACCGCCCCCTACTGGAGCTTTTCGGTCAGTACCAAGTAGGTCCCGTTTAACGATACCCAGCCCCAGACCTGGGACTTGGGCTTTACTCAGGAAGCCATGCTCTTTCCGGTGGTAGATGGTGTCATCCCGCGGCAATTTAAGTTTGATCACATTTTTGAAGTAATGTAACAGCTTTAATAGCTGATAAATTAAAAATAGCGGATAAACGTTCATAGTATTTTGCAGTAAAATGTAAAAATGTACAGATTTGAATCCTTAGCTTTATACCCACAGTATTCCACAACCTGTGGCACAAACTCTAAAAAAAAAAAACATTTTCGGGCAAACTTCTGAGGAGTTAGAGCTGCTCAAAGCTTAGATAAGAAAAAATCAGCCTTTATTGATCTCACAATGGAGAAATGTACCTGTTACATCAGCTCTCAGAGACACTCAGGGTTTGCAAATAAGCAGAAAATGTGAGGAAAAAAAGTGAAATGGATCTGTGCTTCCGGCACCAGCACAACAATCACAACAATCTGGCCAATTTATAAGAAGTCCCCAAAATGTTGATTCGACATGGAAGCCTTGTTATTATTAAGCTACAGAATCTTTAGCAGGTGTGAGGAGCTTCCAGACCACAATACAGACAGAAAGCACCGAGAGCTGTGGGAGACGCGTGAGCTTGTGAGAGAATGAGAGTAAATATTGTACAGGTGATGAAGTGTAGGTGTGAGCCTGGACAGATGTACAAATAGATCTATAGCAGCTGATGAACCACATGTGTCTGTAATGTTCTAGTGATGACCGAGTAATGAGGTTCTCTCTGTGTTTCCTGCTCGGGGCAGAGCACTCGTGATGAAGCAGGTGTGAGCGGCTTTGGAACAAGAACAGCTCATTGTGTTTGTGACGAGGGCACGGTGACTCCCGCACTCTCAGAGGAATAAAAAGACCCAGGTGTATGTGTGACTGACGTTCCTCCTCTCGTTCCACTGGAGCCACGTGACGGTCCTGAGTTGCGGCTCAAGCGTTCGTACATTCATATGCCTTAGATAATATATATATATATATATTTATACACATGTTTGTCCCAGCCCTCCAGCCACGCAGGCAGAACAATGCAAACGTTTTACTCTTCGGCCATCTGGAGCTGTCCTTGACTTCTGTGTAATTGTGAATAAAAGGCACCGAGAGAACAGCGCTGCGTCAGCCTGATGTCGAGAAGAACAAATGATGCACATTCTTCAGCTTTACATGTTAGGTCACACTTTAGATTCCAGCCCACGAGTTCCATGTGAGGGTACCGGGAATTATTACACATGACAAGGTTAAAACTGAGAAGATTCAAACTAAACATGTTTCCTGACTCCATAAAACACCTCTTTGCCTCTCACAGATTTGTATCTTGTTGCTGATGAAGCTGAAACGTCGAAGAGTACCAAATTATTAAAGCAGCACTAAGTAACTTGTTTAGCTTAATAAATCCTCCCCGTAGTCCCTGTGGGGGTGATACAAGTGTTAATGGGATGATTGGGGGGTCTTTCATTTCACCCTGGTGTCTCTGGACAGAAAACTACAATTGCAACTTGGCTGCCACCGGACCGGAGTCACCAATACACACTAATGGAATCATGAAGAAGAAGCTAGCAGGATAACGGGCAAAGCTAACTGTGGGCTAGCGTCACTTTAAACAGTATTTACAGTCAAGTTTGAGTAAAAGCCAGTGTAACTCCTCAATTGAAAGCTAAGACCTACAAAATTGATGTAAGATGTTTACTCTCATTGTTGCTTCGTTGTCACTTTATTTTTCTCTCTTTTGGCACTTTTTTGATGCTTTTTAAATCTTTTTTGTCCCTTTTTTCCCCTTTTTTTTAAATACTTTTTATGGTTTTTGATGGTCATTTCTTGTCAGTTCTTTTTAGATGTTTTTTGTCACTTCTGATGCTTTTTCGTCACATCTTTGATCACATTTTTCATCGCTGTTTTGTCACTTTTTTGTTTCTCTTATGAGTTTTTTTGTTGCATTTTCATCCTTTTTTCAAGAACCTTTAGATTTGGGTAAAGCTGAACTGGAGTAAATGATCTCGGTTCAGGTGGAGTCAAGAGCTTAAGGGTTGAGAAATATCGCAGACTCAGACCTCTGCCAGGTCTCGTTTGTCTGAAGTTGAGATGTTTTTGGGGTGTTTTTGGGTTGTTTTGGGGGTGTTTTGGGGGTGTTTTTGGGGTGTTTTGGGGATGTTTTGGGGGTGTTTTGGGGTTGTTTTTGGGGGTGTTTTGGGGGTGTTTTTGGGGTGTTTTGGGGATGTTTTGGGGATGTTTTTGGGGGTGTTTTTGGGGGTGTTTTGGGGATGTTTTTGGGGTGTTTTGGGGGTGTTTTTGGGGGTGTTTTGGGGTGTTTTGGGGATGTTTTTGGGGTGTTTTGGGGATGTTTTTGGGGGTGTTTTTGGGGTGTTTTGGGGATGTTTTTGGGGATGTTTTGGGGGTGTTTTTGGGGGTGTTTTTGGGGGTGTTTTGGGGATGTTTTTGGGGGTGTTTTGGGGATGTTTTTGGGGGTGTTTTGGGGGTGTTTTGGGGATGTTTTTGGGGGTGTTTTGGGGATGTTTTTAGGGGTGTTTTGGGGATGTTTTTGGGGGTGTTTTGGGGGTGTTTTGGGGTGTTTTGGGGATGTTTTTGGGGGTGTTTTGGGGGTGTTTTGGGGTGTTTTGGAGATGTTTTTGGGGGTGTTTTGGGGATGTTTTTGGGGGTGTTTAGGGGTGTTTTGGGGATGTTTTGGGGGTGTTTTTGGGATGTTTCTGGGATGTTTTTGGGAATCCTCTTCCACATACGAATACCGCTGTGACAAACATTCTGGGCTGAATGGAGATCAAACCCGTGGCAGGACTGTTGCTCTGAGGAGGTCATGGTCTATGAGGGAACAGCAGACCACCTCGGGCCTTTAATGAGCACTGCTGCTGGTTCAGAGCTGGATGAATAAAGAAAGACCTGAGAGGTGTGAAGGAGACTCAGTGAAAGGGTTTTAAATGATGCAGGACTCGGCTGCACCGCACGGCCCGTCGGAGACTCACATTTTAAAGCAGAACTCTTGAACTTGCAAGTAACTGGGTCTGTGTTTGTTAGAAAGTTTTCCCATCGCCAATGCGTGCACATGTGTCGGGTTATGACAGGGATGATCGTTTGAATAGGCCTTACTAAGTCTAAAGTCGGCATCTCATTCTGTGTGAACGGCCACAAACAAACCCAGGGTTGCAAAGACGTAGAATTTACCCGATAAATTTCCAGTCGTATTTTCATTTCACCATCAAACATTTCTGCTCCGGGCACCACAGCGGCCCTGACACCTGCAGGTCTGTTCCAGTTCCAGAACTATGCCTTTACTAGTGATGCTCCTCCAACACCAGAGCCTGATGATTCCTTACACGCTTTTCCTCTCTCTGCGGTGATATTTCAGGTGTAAAACTATTGAATCAGATTCTTATGGAGTTTATACAAAGGTCAGGTGACAAAACAACATCTTTAGAGCCAACCACACACGGCTGTTGTGATGTTCAAAAGCTGAAGACGTTTCAAAGCAGAGGGCGAAACACAGGCGAGTTTTGGGCACAAATACAGGATTTATCACGTAAAGTTCCGGCGGCCATGTTGAATGCCGAAGTAGAATTATGCAGTACTACAACATGTGGCAATATCTTTACCCAGGATGGAAATGAAAGACATTTGATTGACAGTGACAGTTTTATGAACTCGTAATCATTGCTCAAGAAGAAAACAGTAAAAACACGTTTATGTGAAATAAGCAGTAGATGTGGCTCAGACGTAGCAGTTCTGTCTGTGGAGCTACAGCAGGATTTACTAAAGATCTGCTTCACTCTGAAGACTAAACTCACACATCAAAGAGGAAACAGAAAACCTTCTCTGTGATTTTTACAGTTTGTCATCAGAGTCTCAGTCTGAGTCAGTGTTTAAGCTGCTCAAGACGTTAGCATGCTACTGGTTAGCAACTGTCAATCAACTGTCAATGGCTTCAACAGGATAAACACATGTGTGTCTCACATCTATGACACTGAGGAAATACTACAGTAACAGCCCTGACCTCTGACCTCTGTCACATGTTTTTCCATTGCTAGATGTTTGTGGTTCAGGGCTTTCTCTTGGAGAGGTCAGAGCTGAGCTGTTGAAGCTAAATGCTAACCGGTAGCATGCTAGCATCTTGAACACTGACTCACTGGTTTCTTCACATAAACGTGCGTCCCCGGGTCCGTGTTTTTACTGTTTTATTCTAGAGCGATGATCACGAGTCCATAAAACTGTCACTGTCAATCAGTCGTCTTTCATTTTCATCCTGAGTAGAGATATTGTTACATGTTGTAGTACTGCAAAATTCTACTTCGGTATTCAAAATGGCCGCCATAACAACAAAAGTCACATGACTGAAAGGCATGTGTATTATCTTATCTGCATTTGGGGGTCAGTTCCTCTTTAAAGATAAAAGGAACCTCAGTCCAGCACTTTAGTCATTTCTTTATAAAGATGTATAAATACATTTGGAAACAGAGCTGTGATAAATGAATGTTTTTACTCTATAGTTTGCATGATATTTATATTCTATTGCCATGAATTACTATAGGCTGTAAAGTGAATACGACCTGTTTGTGCATGAATGAATAAAATGCGTTTCCCACTTGTTGAACCTCTTTGAGCCGTGGACCACACTTGTTCTTCTTTCGAGCGACTTGGCGCCTCGTGTTCTTATCGTGTACATTAAGTGCTGTCCTCCCGGCCCCTCTCATGACGCCTCCACCCCCCTTGAGTTGTTTTGAGTTCCCCCTTGTTGTCGTGGAGATGTGTGTGGAGTGTGAGCAGATGGCCTGCCGCGTGATGCGTTCAGGGACCCGGGAGACAGTGATTTGACTGATGTCTGCCATTACAGGCGGACCGTGGTCTCTTGTATGTGTGTGGTGTGAAACGGAGCCACCGGTCCACTCGAACAGTGACCGAGAGAAGCATCAAATATTAAAGCACCTTTGGATTAAACCACAGGCAGCTCAGCAGTGACTCAACAGCAAAGGTCACCAGAGGAACGCCGGCTCACTTTGATTTGTTTTTGAGCTTGCGATGAGTCTGATTATGAAAGTCGGACCTCCTCACTGCAAACCTCCGCCGTGTCTCGTGGCGCCTCTTGGCCTGATTCCAGTGTCCTCGAAAGCCGGTCCCTCCTCTGTAACGTTACGTAACAGGATTGTTCTCACTGGCCCAGATTTGACTCTCCATTTAGACTGACCTTTTGATTGATGCGCCTCCACAAGCCCATGACGTCGCACTTCAGGTCGTCACAACAACAGCGTCTGGGTCCGAAACGGCGCCCGGTTCCTCGGCGGATTCTGTTTGTTCGATTGGTTAAGCGAGTGTGGTAAGATATGGAGCCTTATTACTGCTCAAAGAGGATCTGTTCCTCATCAAACTAAACCTTCATCTCTGTTTCTGTTGTTCATGTTTCTGTCATCTCTGTGAATCACGTCTTTCGCAGCTGGAGCCGTGTTTCTCTTACCTTATATATAAACTAGGGCTGTGCCGGTTTGGATTTCTTCAAACCGCTCATTGGCGTCAGAAGCGTTTGAATAGGGGAGGGGGGCTATCCAAGCACCTGAGCCCCTGTTCTCCTGCCAGACCTGGCGCTTTATGAAAAACTAAGTGAATTAGGCGCTCTTAGCCTTATTATGAGATGACGCTCATGTTTGTGTGATCATTTATTCAGCTTCAGCCTCTTCACTCCGACCATCGCAAAGAAACTCTGCGGTTTGCAGATCAAACTGAAGTGAAGGGAGAAATGAAGCAAACATTTACCTGTCAAATGAATTGTTCTGATATTATTTGACTAAGTTTGAGTCCAGACAGCATGTTTAACACGCGTGTTGACCGGTTTAACATTCGTGTCAGCCCGGTGCAGTTTCATCAAACTCAGGCTACATCAGCTTCATCACCCGCTTTGGAAACACATCCAAAACTAAAGTTCCTTACCTTAAAGTTACTGGTCAGGCCCTTTGTGAAGAAGGGAAACACACTGTCCACCTGCCGAGGACCGCGGAGAGTCCTGCTCCTCCATGATGATCCGTGAAAAAGTCAGAAAACACGAGGCACGAGTGTCCTTGTGCTTTGGTTTGGTCTAATCTGTCAGTCCGTCCAACGATCAGCCTCTTGTCTTCGTAGTTTAGCCGTTTTTCACCGGTTTGCAGAGCCATGTTTACATTTCAGCCTCTCTGAAATGTAAACATAAACACAGATACACAAAGCGAAGCGAACGCGCCGCGGAGCGTCATGGCGCTGATAATGCCAAAACATTTTTTTTTATGGAAAATGAAACGCGGGTCAGATTTAATTGTTTGCCGTCGCGTCGCCTCTTGAACAGGCCCAGTCTAAACTGTAAGTAAATGCGTCTCATGTGCATCTGGAGCTGTATCTCGTCACCCACACACTCTGCGCTCACGTAGGCCTGATGTGACTGCTGCTCCTCACCGGCTCAGGGCGGCTGGTTTTCATTTTATTTTCACCTGTGGCTGGTCTTCTTTAAGACTTTTGTTAGTTTTTTCGTTGAGACACTTGTTTGGGTTTATTATTAGTTCATTTTCTGGTTAAATTTTATTTACTTAAAGGCTTTTTTTTTTTTTTTGGCAGTGATGACGGTGAGGAACTCAAACCCGCGGTGTGCGTCACGTGACCGCGGTGTGACGGTTATCCGGTTACCGCCCCAGGCCTGTCCTGAGCTCAGACAAGCATCAGAGTTAGGCCTGAGCTCAGACCAGGGTAAGAGTTAGGCCTGAGCTCAGACAAGCATCAGAGTTAGGCCTGAGCTCAGACCAGGGTAAGAGTTAGGCCTGAGCTCAGACCATCGTCAGAATTAGGCCTGAGCTCAGACCAGCATCAGAGTTAGGCCTGAGCTCAGACCAGGGTAAGAGTTAGGCCTGAGCTCAGACCATCGTCAGAATTAGGCCTGAGCTCAGACCAGCATCAGAGTTAGGCCTGAGCTCAGACAAGCATCAGAGTTAGGCCTGAGCTCAGACCAGGGTAAGAGTTAGGCCTGAGCTCAGACAAGCATCAGAGTTAGGCCTGAGCTCAGACAAGCATCAGAGTTAGGCCTGAGCTCAGACCAGGGTAAGAGTTAGGCCTGAGCTCAGACCATCGTCAGAATTAGGCCTGAGCTCAGACCAGCATCAGAGTTAGGCCTGAGCTCAGACCATCGTCAGAGTTAGGCCTGAGCTCAGACAAGCATCAGAGTTAGGCCTGAGCTCAGACAAGCATCAGAGTTAGGCCTGAGCTCAGACCAGGGTAAGAGTTAGGCCTGAGCTCAGACAAGCATCAGAGTTAGGCCTGAGCTCAGACCATCGTCAGAGTTAGGCCTGAGCTCAGACCAGCATCAGAGTTAGGTCTGAGCTCAGACAAGCATCAGAGTTAGGCCTGAGCTCAGACCAGGGTAGGAGTTAGGCCTGAGCTCAGACAAGCATCAGAGTTAGGTCTGAGCTCAGACCAGGGTAAGAGTTAGGCCTGAGCTCAGACCAGCGTGAGAGTTAGGCCTGAGCTCAGACAAGCATCAGAGTTAGGCCTGAGCTCAGACCAGGGTAAGAGTTAGGCCTGAGCTCAGACCAGCGTGAGAGTTAGGCCTGAGCTCAGACCAGGGTAAGAGTTAGGCCTGAGCTCAGACCAGCGTGAGAGTTAGGCCTGAGCTCAGACCAGGGTAAGAGTTAGGCCTGAGCTCAGACCATCGTCAGAGTTAGGCCTGAGCTCAGACCAGCATCAGAGTTAGGTCTGAGCTCAGACAAGCATCAGAGTTAGGCCTGAGCTCAGACCAGGGTAGGAGTTAGGCCTGAGCTCAGACAAGCATCAGAGTTAGGTCTGAGCTCAGACCAGGGTAAGAGTTAGGCCTGAGCTCAGACCAGCGTGAGAGTTAGGCCTGAGCTCAGACCAGGGTAAGAGTTAGGCCTGAGCTCAGACAAGCATCAGAGTTAGGCCTGAGCTCAGACAAGCATCAGAGTTAGGTCTGAGCTCAGACCAGGGTAAGAGTTAGGCCTGAGCTCAGACCAGCGTGAGAGTTAGGCCTGAGCTCAGACAAGCATCAGAGTTAGGCCTGAGCTCAGACCAGGGTAAGAGTTAGGCCTGAGCTCAGACCAGCGTGAGAGTTAGGCCTGAGCTCAGACCAGGGTAAGAGTTAGGCCTGAGCTCAGACCAGCGTGAGAGTTAGGCCTGAGCTCAGACAAGCATCAGAGTTAGGCCTGAGCTCAGACCAGCGTGAGAGTTAGGCCTGAGCTCAGACAAGCATCAGAGTTAGGCCTGAGCTCAGACCAGGGTAAGAGTTAGGCCTGAGCTCTGACCAGCGTGAGAGTTAGGCCTGAGCTCAGACAAGCATCAGAGTTAGGCCTGAGCTCAGACAAGCATCAGAGTTAGGTCTGAGCTCAGACCAGCGTCAGAGTTAGGCCTGAGCTCAGACCAGCATCAGAGTTAGGCCTGAGCTCAGACAAGCATCAGAGTTAGGCGTGAGCTCAGACAAGCATCAGAGTTAGGCCTGACTTATCGCTGAGGTGCTTTAAAGCTGTTAAGATAACGCATCTGAATAACTCGATGTGTTTTGTTTTTCTGTTTTTCGCTTCAGGCTTCGAGAGAGTGAAGGAGGACCTCTTACCACTGCCTTTGAAAGAAGACGCCCACTCCATTTCCAAAAGCAAGGTGAGCAAACACACACATGTATTTATCTGTCAATCATCAGCGTCGGTGTCGTAATCCTCTGTGTTTTGATGAGATCTCGTACAGACCTCTCTCTCCCTCTGCCGGCTTCAGACATGACTCATCCTCAGATCCACAGTAAACAGCTCCCGCTCCCTAAAGTGGGCTGCTTAATAATCTTCTGGTCAACATTCATTTGACGGCAGTGCAGAACAGGCTTTCTCATCCCGCTTTGGTGCTGATGTATCTATAACAGAGGAGGTGGGACGACCCCGGGGCAGCTGTGGCACAGAACTCACTTTCCCCCAAATGCAGTAAAACATAACCCACTTTCTCTGCTCGCTGAACTTATGTTAAACCTAAACTGTCTCGTGAGGGTTGGTGTTTTTATTCCTCCTCTTATTGTGTCAGGCTGTGTCCTGGAGCTGCCTCACCTCACTTGTCACCGGGCTTATTAAATCTGTGACCTGGTGTTTACCGAGTGTTTGGAAATGCACCCTGACAGCTGAAATATACTTTCCCTCCTGCAAAACTGTGCAATGTGCAAACTTGATATTCCAGACACATTTCATACACTAAATATTTCAGAGCTGGAGGAACAAACTCCGCCTGCAGTGATTATTCTGAACCCCTGATGTGATGGATAAACTAATCATAGTTCTACATTTTTCCTTTCAGTCGGAGACAAAGTTGTACAACGGCTCAGACAAAGATGTGCCGACGTCCGGAGGAAAACTCACCAAGAAGGAGTCCCTCAAGGTAAGCAGAGATGATGCACTATTAGCATTACTATTAGCACTACTATTTGCATTACTATTAGCATATGTAGCACACACAAATACAGTCAAAAAGGTCCATATGAATGTTTTGACCAGTGGGCGAGGAAAGCCTCATGGCGGGAGCTGATATTGCTGTAATACCTCCCCCTGTGTAGTTTCTGTACCTTCCGACACTGCTTTAAAGCCTGACTTCAAAGAGTTTATAATTTTCTAAAGAATTGCTGTGATCTATGTGACAAAGGGCCATGTGTCATATTTTTAACCGTGCTGGTTTTTGTACATC
The DNA here is from genome assembly GCF_951799975.1 of Gobius niger. Taxonomy (NCBI): domain Eukaryota; kingdom Metazoa; phylum Chordata; class Actinopteri; order Gobiiformes; family Gobiidae; genus Gobius; species Gobius niger. The sequence continues at coordinate 3,828,559 of NC_136853.1, read as the reverse complement.
AGCAATAAAGAGTTGAACCTAAAGGCTTCTTCATCCTCCACAAGACGCGAGAACTTTGTTCTTGAGGCAAAAAGAACGAGAACAAAGTTGGTCTGGGCTCTGACATTTCATACTCCACAAGACGTGTTGCTGCCGAACTGCCACGCCCCCTTTTTCCGCAGCCAAAACAAACAAGGAATGACCAAAATAAAACGAGCTATTTGAGTTCAAACTATTATAAAATGTATCAGTCACGGTATTGCAAACGGTATTGAAGATTGACTTCATGTTTAGCCACATCTCGCGCTGCTATATTACGTTAGAAAACGTTAACGTTGAAAGTTAACCTCCGTGTCACTCGGTAAAACCATGTTGTTTGACGTCTGTGTAGCTTCAGTACAAGTTTTGTCCATCCAAGAACCTTCACTGAACATGTTGGTGACGTTTCCCGGTGTTTGATGAAAGGGTCTAACGTTTACAAGCCTGGTCTCCCTCTGTCCACGAGCCTGAACCACTTTTTTCTTCATCACTCGTCTCTTTCACGCAGGTAGCATCAGGCTCTTCTGTTTCCTCTTCGTCCTCGCCCAAAACGTCCGTGTGTTTCTCTCCAGGACTTTGTTGCCGTGTGCGTGTCCTTGTCCTTCAGCGAAGTATTTTACTGCCGCGAACGGTGCCGCAAAACTATCCATGTCGTCCCCGTTTTTCCGCACCGGTGTTAGGACGTAAACATTGGATTCTCACTTCTCACTTCCGCCAAAATAACCCCGCCCACTAAAAATCCAGCCAATCACAGCCAGAGTTCTCGCAGCCTTGCAGAAATAGTTCTGCTGGGTCGAAGTGTCAGCAAGACCTGCCGAACAGGAGCTGCGAGAACAAAATGACGTCATTTTGTTCTCGCAGCTTTGAGTGCGAGAACAAAGTTCTTGCGCCTTGTGGAGCATGAGTAGGCCTTTACACCAAGAGCTGCAAGAACAAAATGGATTCAGTTAAGATGTTTCCATGGTTACAAGGCAAAAATGACTTCATCTTGTTGTTGTGGCTCTTGGTGAAAGAACAAAGTTCTTGTGTCTTATGAAGTATGAATGTGTCTTAAATCTATGATTGACGGGCTCTGGAGCGCTGTGAAGGCTCCGCCCGAAATGTGTGTGTTAGTGTGTGTGTTTGAGAGGAGGCGAGCTCTTCGTGCTCGTTTTGTGCTATAAATTATAACAGCCCTTTTGCACAGCTCCACATTAATACATACAATGTTTCTGAACAGTTGTTTTCCATTGCATCTTTTGTAAATCCAACTACATTTACGACTCTAACTCTTAATCTAACAGTCGCTGGATTTAGCTGCTGTTAGTGAGAGAAATGTTTGTTTGCTCAGTAATCCATCTGCTAAAGGTCAGCTGTCAAAGCCTTCACAGTAAACAACATGTCATTGATTTGTGTTCACTGAGAATGCCACAACTCATGTTCACGTGCAGCACAGTGTTCCTCAGGGCTGTCGTGGTCCTCATGGAGCTGTTCATCATTCATCGTTTCAGGTGCAGAAGAAGAACTACAGGGAGGAGAAGAAGAGGGCGACTAAAGAGCTGCTGAGCACCATCACTGACCCCTCTGTCATCGTCATGGCCGACTGGCTCAAGGTGCTCACACATGCTGTACAGAGAACATGCGGGGCTAATATCTAGTAGAATGTTTATGTATTATTGAGGTACCGGTATCGTAAAGTGTAGGGCTGCAGCAAAGCACTGACTGGACTGGGGACAGGTCCATATATTCATCTGTACCTCTGCCCCCGTCTGCAGATCCGCGGTACTCTGAAGAGCTGGACCAAGCTGTGGTGCGTGCTGAAGCCCGGGGTGCTGCTCATCTACAAGACCAATAAGAACGGGCAGTGGGTGGGCACGGTGCTGCTGAACGCCTGCGAGCTCATCGAGAGGCCCTCCAAGAAGGACGGCTTCTGCTTCAAACTCTTCCACCCGCTGGAGCAGAGCATCTGGGCCGTCAAGGTCACACAGACTCAGTTATAATATGTATAGTATGTACATGGGAATCACAATGAGCAGGGTGTGCTTCTGTTACGCTGGTATAGGAACAATAATGGCCTTTCATGAGATTACTCACGGCGAGACACTGCAGGTGAAGAAGAATAAATGTAGAGATTTCAATTTGAAACTTTTGCTGAACATTATGGATATAAATATGAGAAACAATTTGTGCATAAAAATCGTCAAAATTGCTTTTTCAGCAACGAGAAAAACTTAAAAATCGTCCAAGTCCACGACTGGAATAAAGTTTGGAGTCTGTAGGAGCTTCGGTAACACTTTACATTACGGGCCGGTAAATCCATGGTACTTACAGTGGTAATTACTAGTAATGACAGTGGTACTTATTGGGGTACTTACAGTGATAATTACAGTGGTACTTCTTGGTACTTATTGTGGTACATAAAGTGTACATACTAGCATTTACAGTGGTAATTCTAGGTTCTTATTGTGGTACTAAAAGTGATAATTACTTGTAATTAGGGTTAGGGGTTAAGATTAGGGTTAGAGAGACACAGAGTTACCACAGTATCTCTCGTTACTAAGAGATACAGTGGAAATGCTCTTATTAATGAAGGTTGTACTTATATTTACTTTAGTACTTTAATTGATAGTTTCTACTAGTTTCAGTGATACATCTGTACTTATTGGTAATTCAAGGATACTACAGCAGCAATTCATAGGTAGTAAATGTGGTACTTCTACAAACAGACGTCATATCTAGGATTTTGTGACAATAAAACAACATAAAACAGGTACAAGTACAACCTTCATTACTAAGAGTTACCACTGTATCTAGAACTACATACCTTGTAATTCTCACTATAGTATCCTTTAAGTACCGCAATAAGTACCTAGAAGTACCACGGACACGGTGGCGCAGCGGTTAGTGCTCGTGCCTCACAGCTCGAAGGTCCCGGGTTCGATTCCCACCTGTGGAGTTTGCATGTTCTCCCCGTGGTAAGTTATAAAAAACATGTGCAATAGGTGAATCCTCCAGCCAGGTGTTTCTGACCACCTGCTGGCAACTCACCGCTCCTACAGGTCGGCCCATGCGATACTGAGGATGGGTCAAATGCAGAGAACTCATTTCTCTACAGAGATTTAGATTTAGATTTAGATTATTACTAGTATTTACCACTGTAAGTACCACCATAAGTACCACTGTAAGTACCACCTAAGTACCACTGCAAGTATCACCATAAGTACCACTGTAAGTACCACCTAAGTACCACTGCAAGTATCACCATAAGTACCACTGTAAGTACCACCATAAGTACCACTGTAAGTACCACAATAAATACCTAGAATTACCACTGTATCACTGTAAGTACCACCGTATGTACCACAATAAGTATCTAGAAGTACCTCTGTAAGTACTTAAGGACTGTAAGGACTTGTTGCCGGAGCTTTGTCGTTGCATGAGTGGAACAAAAACATAATTTAGAGAAAACCAGCACTAAAGTTTTCTCTTTCTTGACTCAATAGTCACTAGGTGGCAGCATTAGGCAGCACAACTAAGGTTTTAACACCAGACATTCTCAAGGCTTTGCTGCAGCTGTTCCCATTGAAAAACCCAAATGACATCTATAGACGTCATTGGCAGTCAACGTTCGGATTTCCAATGAGTTAAGGGGGAAACAACTAAACATCTCCCACACTGTGATCCCTGCACTATGAATGCTGTAAGAATGCTCTCCCGCTCTCTGCACTAATCATTCAAAAAGGACACGCTCTGTTGTGAACTCCACCAATTAAGGGTCAAGGAGGATGAACCGTGAAAGCTTTTCTGTCCAGAAATATCCTCCACGAACATCAGGAAAGTCACGAACAGATGTTAGGAGCCCTATTAAGATGCATTAACTGATTAAGCCCACGATGAAGATGAATCAATTAACTGATTAACCATGAACATCCTTCCTGCGCTCTGAGAAACTTCATATTAACGGTGAATAAATCTACATTGAAAGCACCGGGTTACGGCGGGCGGGAAGAGGTCAGTGTTTGGTGACACAGCTGGTCATTATCCCGGCCTGTTTGTGCATTTAAAAGCTTTTTTTTGTTCGCCGAGTGTTGAACAACAGCTCTCTCTCTGCTTTCATAACCGCTCCAGTTATTGTGGGGGAAAATAACATGTTTGTAATAAACCTTTGAGTCATCGGAAGTGCAGAGAATAGTGCGCTCTCTGGAAAAGTGCAGAACAAAATAATAATGTAAGATTATGGCTATTATGCCACAAAACAAAATAAATGATTTGCTGCCTTGAGAGAAAATGGCTTTATCTTGTTTTTTTTAGTTACAGGTGCATTATGGAACTTTTAATATTCCATTTAAAAGTTGCATACCGCGCCTTTAAGCCCTGGTTGGGTGTTTGTTTAGTCCTGGCTAATTGCTGTCCCAGATTGCTCCCCTGTGATGACTCAGTGACTTGTTTTTCCAGGGCCCTAAAGGAGAGGCGGTGGGCTCCATCACGCAGCCGTTGCCCAGCAGCCACCTCATCTTCAGAGCCGCCTCGGAGTCGGACGGTAAGAGGCGGCGACGAGAGGCGGCCACTCCCTCAGAGGGAGGAGCATGAGTGTATTGTCCTTATCGCCCTGTTTGTGCAGCGATAAGTCAGTACAGAAGTGATAATGACAGGCCTGAGTGTCTGTTGCACCAGTCCACAGAGGGAGGGAGAGGGGGGAGGAGGGAGGGAGGGAGGAGAGAGGAGAGAGAGGGGGAGGAGAGAGGAGGAGAGAGAGGGGGAGGAGAGAGGAGGATGGAGGGAGGGAGAGGGGGAGGAGAGAGGAGGAGGGAGATGGGGAGAAGAGAGGACGATGGAGGGGGAGAGGGGGAGGAGAGAGGAGGATGGAGGGAGGGAAAGGGGGAGGAGAGAGGAGGATGGAGGGAGGGAGAGGGGGAGAAGAGAGGAGGATGGAGAAGGGGAGAAGAGAGGAGGATGGAGAGGGGGAGGAGAGAGGAGGATGGAGAGGGGGAGAAGAGAGGAGGATGGAGGGGGAGAGGGGGAGAAGAGAGGAGGATGGAGAGGGGGAGAAGAGAGGAGGAGGGAGGGGGGAGAAGAGAGGAGGATGGAGGGGGGAGAAGAGAGGAGGATGGAGGGGGAGAAGAGAGGAGGATGGAGGGGGAGAAGAGAGGAGGATGGAGGGGGAGAAGAGAGGAGGATGGAGGGGGGAGAAGAGAGGAGGATGGAGGGGGAGAAGAGAGGAGGATGGAGGGGGGAGAAGAGAGGAGGATGGAGGGGGGAGAAGAGAGGAGGATGGAGGGGGAGAAGAGAGGAGGATGGAGGGGAGAGGGGGAGAAGAGAGGAGGATGGAGGGGGGAGAAGAGAGGAGGATGGAGGGGAGAGGGGGAGAAGAGAGGAGGATGGAGGGGGAGAGGGGGAGAAGAGAGGAGGATGGAGGGGGAGAGGGGGAGGAGAGAGGAGGATGGAGGGGGAGAGGGGGAGGAGAGAGGAGGATGGAGGGAGGGAGGGGGAGAAGAGTGGACGATGGAGGGAGGAGGATGGAGGGAGGTAGAGGGGGAGAAGGGGAGAAAGGTAAAGGAAGGACACAAGTGTGGCAATAAGGCAGTGAAGAAAGAGTGTATGGTCGACTTGGTTCTCACCGCCTTAATAACTCAACTTTCACCGATTAAATCTAAGTGAATATACACATGTCAATTTGAAGGGAAGAACCTGGAGAATTTGCTTTTTTTTAACCTAGACCTTCGAGACCCGGCCACTGTTAGAGACCCGGCCGCTAATGGAATACAGGCCAGTATTAGAGAATTTACGGTAATCAAAGCCGGATCAGAAACTATGATAGAAATATCTAAAGTTGCCTCAGAGAATATGTTTGTGTTTGTGTTTATGAAATGCTCTTGAAGAATAACTGATCAGATCACTTCATATGAGCTGTAAATGTGAAATATCCTGCCCCGAGGATTGTCAAAAAGCCAGTGATCCTTGTTAAATATTTTTCCATTAGTTTATTAATAGACATAATTGATTTCACAATGTAAATAAGAGGACCAGAGAAGCCACCTTTAAAGCAAAACTATGTAACATGTTTCCCTTAATAAATCCTTTCCGTAGTCCCTGTGGGGGTGATACAAGTGTTAATGGGATGACTGGAGGGTCTTTCATCTCCCCCTGGTGTCTCTGGCCAGAAAACCACAATTGCAACTTCACTGCCACCGGACCGGAGTCATCAATACACACTAATGGAATCACGAAGAAGAAGCTAACAGGCTAACGGGCAAAGCTAACTGCGGGCTAGCACCACTTAAACAGTATTTACAGCCAAGTTCGAGTAAAAAAAAAGATCTCCATTGTGTAATTGGATAAACAATATCCCTCTGTCCCTTTGTCTGTTCTTTCAGCGTAGGATTTACTCTCACGGACAATTCATGAGTAAAAAACACAACATGGTAAACACCTGCAGTGGCGCTTATGGCCTCTAGGGGCATGACTTACTTAAAAAAGTCTCTTAATATCAGTAAGTATCGGAGATTGGCAGATACTCAAACCCTAGTATCGGTATCGGTGCAAAACATAGCTTAAATTAGGGCAAATACAATGTAAGTACTCAGAGTTTGCCGTCAGTTTGCTCCAGTGGCTACAGTTCGGGGAGTAAAGCCATTTTGAAGTGTCTCCATGAGAAAAGCATCATTATTATTTCAAACTCCGCGTGACAGCCCCGACCACACGCTTTGTTGAACAGTCAGCTGTGATGGCCGTGCTGAGCGTTTCTTCTGACAGAGCTTCCTGCTGGGAGGCTGGTTTAGGGATTGTTTTAATTGGAAACACTGCAGAGCTGTCCAGCACTGGATGTAATGAGACCGAGACGCCTTGGTCTGGGCTTCAGCTGACCACCACTGTGACCACCACTGTGACCACCACTGTGACCACCACTGTGACCACCACCGCGACCACCACTGTGACCACCACCGCGACCACCACTGTGACCACCACCGTGACCACCACCGTGACCACCACCGCGACCACCACCGTGACCACCACCGCGACCACCACTGTGACCACCACCGTGACCACCACCGTGACCACCACCGCGACCACCACCGTGACCACCACCGCGACCACCACCGTGACCACCACCGTAACTCCAAGAAATCCATCCATGGAGCAAGATTTTTACACTGACATTAAGAAAAGAGACATCAACAACAATCTTATTTCATTAAATTAAGTTGACTAACTACTGAATATAGTATTGATTATTTAGGCGATTAGGTTTACAAAATGCAATAAAGAGCATCCAAACAAGAACTGTATTTGTGGAGTGGTCAATGGCCAGTTTTCTCCTTTAAAGGGACTATACAGAGTTTAAGAATGTTAAAATTAATTCTTTTCCTCCTCCTACATGTTCCAGGCCCGAACTGTTCACCACCACTGCCTCTAAAATCCTCCAGTCACTCTAAAACCGGTTCCTTCGGGTCCAAATTGCCGTCCTGCACGAGCTTTATATTGAAGGTGCAGTTACAGGTATGACCTGAGGTGGCAGTAGTGAGTATAAAATGGCCAACTTGCATCTAGCCCCTTTAACAAAGACCAAACACAACCTTCACAATGGTTATTTTTTTACTTTTATCGACCGCCACAGTTTTTCCAAAAATCAGTTCAGTGTCGCGGTGGACCATTGTCTTTCACACGGATTTTAATTCACAAAAATGTACATGTTTGGTGTCCACGTGTAGCACGAAAGGTGACCCAGATGACGCTGTAATCCAAATATGGTCATTTCCTTTCTGGGAGACAGTCCTTCACATGCTTTAGAACCTGTTTTCTCAATTTAGTTTATTCTTCTTAACCCCCACCTAGGGCTGCTCGATTATTGAAAAAATAATAATCACGATTATTCTTGTCATAATTGAAATCACGATTATTCAAACGATTATTTGTTGCCTTTAAAAAAAAACATCAAAAAAGACAAAAATCCATCAAATAATGACAAAAATCCATAAAAAAAAGACAAAAATCCATAAAAAAAGACAAAAATCCATAAAAAAAAGACAAAAATCCATAAAAAAAGACAAAAATCCATTTAAAAAAAAGTGACAAAAATCCAGCAGAAAAAAGACAAAAATCCAAAAATTAAAAATTTGAAAAAAAAACATTGAAAAAAAAAATATTGAAAAATTGAAAAAAAAAATTATAATCGATTTTTTGCGATTATGCTAATTTTGTAATCATTTACTGTTGTAATCAAAATCGTAATCGAATTTCGATTAATTGCACAGCCCTACCCCCACCATTACCGAGCACATTTTCTCTAGTTCGGCATCACCCAAATCTACCGCCTGATTTGAAAGCTAAGACCTACATAAAGATTTTCCCTCACGTTGATGCCGCGTTATCGCCACTTTTTCATCCTATTTTTGAAGCTTTTTGGTTGCGCTTCTGTCACTTTGTTGTTGGGAGAAAAAGTGGGTTTTTAAAAGACTAAATATCTTTGTGTTGATTTGCATGGCTCTGGTTGTGCTCCTCAGGCCGCTGCTGGATGGACGCTCTGGAGCTGGCCCTGAAGTGCTCCGGGCTGTTAAAGAGGACCATGATCAAAGAGGAGACCACTGTGGCCACTGGAGGAGAGCACTCCATCAACTTCTACAGCCTCCTGCGAGCGCACAACATGCAGGGCTTCCAGTCAGTACCTCATCCATTTTGTTTGTAGTGTCTTTGTTCTTTTCGCCCACAATCAGTCACAATCTCACTGTTGTCCTGAATCTGTGAGACGTTTCTGTGACGGCCCTGCAATGTCTCCAACAGGGACGTATGGAGTCTCTTTCTCTCATATTCATATCAGAAATGAACAGCTAAGTTTCAGATTAATGTCTCTAAATTATTCAGTTTCCCTTCACTCACCTGTAACGTCTCATTTGGAGCCTGTTCACCTTAACCAAGCACATTTTCTTTAGTTCAGCTTTACCCAAACCCAAAAGCTCCTGGACTGGAGTTTACAGCCCATTGGCCAGAGTGAATTTTTGTTGAATTTTTGTCACATTTTTGTTGAATTTTTGTCACATTTTTGTTGAATTTTTGTCACATTTTTGTTGAATTTTTGTCACATTTTTGTCGAATTTTTGTTGAATTTTTGTTGAATTTTTGTCACATTTTTGCTGAATTTTTGTTGAATTTTTGTCACATTTTTGTCACATTTTTGTCACATTTTTGTTCAGTTTTTGTCACATTTTTGTTGCGATTACATCCTTGTTTTCTTCTCATTTTTGTGGCTGTTTTGGTGTTTTTTCCCAAGAAGCCTTTTGATTAGGGTAAAGCCAAACTGGAGAAAATGGGATCCGTTCAGGTGGGAGTTAAGAGGTTAAGCCACAACAGGACCACATGTTTTAGTTGTAGTTTTACACTTATAATCGCTAGTTTTAGTTTAATCTTATTTCTCTTCTTCTTCCTCCAGATGATGTCACTGATGATGTCAGCAGCGAAAGGGTCTGTGGGTTTAGCTGATGAGCTAGCTTTTGTTTACCTTCAAAAAGCTGCTTCTTCAGGACCATTTTGGACTCTCAAAGTAATTAAATCCAAACCTCGACAAAAACACGGCAAAGACAGAAACCACAAATACAGTTCGCGGGAGGTCGGTTCCTGTTGCCATGACGACTCAGGCGCATTATGCAAAGTTTCATGTGCAGAACAGTTGATATTAATGCGTGTGTTACCTCGGTGATCCGGCTGGCCCCTTAGAAGCTCCAGGATCAGTAGGTTCACTTCCACGGTCTCATCAGCTGCATTTCTCTCGCCCAGGTTCAACGACAGCGACCACCTGAAAGACCCGGACCTGTACTCGGACAAGTCGGATCGGGAGCAGGATCACGAAGAGTCGGACGCCGAGGGTTTGGAGAAGAGCGAGGAGAGCGACAGCGACACGTCGGAGCGGCAGGACGACTCCTACATCGACCTGGACCCCAACGAAAACCTGCGGGAGACGCCCTACATGGAGCAGTCCCACGAGGAGCTGGGAGAGGTGGGGTCATGTCAGCTCTTGTTTCAGCTTCAGTTCCACAAACATCTCTCTGTTCATGAACGGAATGATTGGTCTTCATCACGCTCCTCAGTTGTTGTTGTGGTGGAGACAGATGGAGCAGCAGTGGCCGCGCCGCGAGAAACCGTCACTATTTTTCACAAACAAGAACAATATTTTGACAGCTCGACAATTAGCCGCCCACTGGAGCCCAGAATACATTCTCGTTTACAGCGATACGCCAAACATTAATGAGAACATGTCAAAGTGTCTCGAAAGGCATTTGCATAGAAACATTACGCAGCTTTAGACTTCGAAAACCTGGTCATATGGTTTTAATATTAATCCGACCTCACGATATTATGTGTTTTTCATCATGTTTCCTAAATAATGTGTAACTAAAATGCAGTTTATGTAGATTCTATTTTGTGGCTCAAAACAACACATCTTAGTTATTAGTATGAAATATTTAGAAGTGATGCAAAACGATGGTGATGGTGCAGTGTTTCCCCTGGGTTTACTGGTTTGGCGGGGGGTCTGGTTACACGTGCACACGTGCGGTCCGTGCACGCTGCCGGATAAAATAAAGTGTTTTTAGCAGTTAGTTATTTGTAACAATTTATTGTTTGAATTTATATATGATACATATTAATTCAGTTCAAGTTACTGTAAAGCAGTTTGATGATGTAGGAAACAATACTATATAGGGCTGCTCGATTATTGAAAAAATGATAATCACATTATTAAGCTACATCATTATTTTTGTCATAATTGAAATCACGATTATTCAAACGATTATGTGTTCCCTATAAAAGTCTTTATTTTATTTCTATATTTATTAATAAAAAAAACTGCTGAATAGTTTCTGTTTTCTGAACAGTTATAAAAGTACAAATGATTTCAAGTTTGCCTCGATTAAGGAGAGGTCTCTGTTTCACACCTGCCCCCTGCTGGCCAGCCCTCACACCTGCACAAGTAAACTGAGCAGCGCTGTTTGTTTTTATGTCAGACAAAAGCCTGAGCCGTGGCACATGAAATGCGAAGGGGAAGTTATCCCAGCGCCATGAAATATGCAAGTCTGCTTTGCAAAAAAAAATAATAATTGCACAGCCCTAATACTATGTTTTAGAAAGTCTGAGAATGTAGTAGGGTTGGGCGATGTCCCCTTAATTGGCCGTTGACGATGTTTACAGTGAACCATCGTGATGGACGATGATATCGTCCATTTTTCATTAGAAGCATTTTTTGAAAGACATTTACATAGCCTATATATATGCTGCATATTACTATTTATGTTGAATGTGAGATTGCAGGATAAATGGATCTAAACTAAACATGATTTGAACAGAGTCATGGAACACAACTTTTGCAAAAGAAATGTGTTAAAACTCGTGCGTAAAGTCTGAGAGGAGAACGACTCATTCAGGGCGTGAACTCCTCAATACCAGTGCTCTTATCACATTATACTAAATCGGAGCTTATTATTTGCATTTGCTCAATTTTAATGTAATGTTTAAGAAACAGTGGGTGAACGGGACAATATGTACACGTTTGCGTCGTAGCTACGTTTTTGAAGCTGCTCCACGCGCCGCCCGGTCCGTGAGCTCGTAACCTCGTAACTCCTGCACCGCCTCTTTCTCTCCTCTCTCGGTCCTTCGTTAGAATATTCCAAACCCATGCGTGCCCATGCTAGCTCCGATGTAAGAGCCATCCCGTCATTTTAAAACAGTTTAAGTTTCCGTACGCAGCAAAGCAAAGCATAACCACGCGCTGTTAAACTCTGAGCTGCAGAGAGAGAGAGAGAGAGAGAGAGAGAGAGAGAGAGAGAGAGAGAGAGAGAGAGAGAGAGAGAGAGAGAGAGCTCCGCGCGTCAGAAACAGAGCAGCTGCGTCTTTACTTCAATAATTACGGCTAACACATCATGGCTTCTGGCAGGCTACAGAAACTAGCGTGCATATTAGTTATATCCGTGATTGAATTTACAGTGCAATCCCTGCACAGTTTGAAGGTTTACAAGGCCTACAGAAGACCAGTGCGTGTTTCTGACAGGAGGGGGCGAATAGAATGTAATATACTATTATTATTTAAGCCTAATGGAGGCGACCATTAGAAACAGCTTCACCTAAACAGTTTAGGCTAAACTCAACTGTTGCGGTTAGTTTGGGTTGGATTTTCTTATTTACAAAGTTCCAAATGGATTTAATGTTTATTTTATTGTTGTCTAATCACTCTTGTTAAACTTACTCGCTGTTTAGAGGCAGCTCCTGTCTCTGCTCCTGTTTCTCCCATCTTTTCTGGCGCTGGCACCTCAGCACGCCCGCATGGCCCGGGTCACTGAGCACAAAACACGGACTGGATCCGTGAAAAACTCGAACTGGATTAAACTCTTATGAGTAACTCATAAAACAAAAACCGGGATGGATTAACGGGACGGATTCCGGTGATTAGCGCTGCATGTTAAAAGCCTCTTGTCCTGACAGGGTGGGGGGCGCTCATGGCGGGGAGGCCCGGGAAACACTGTGATGAATGGACTTTAAAAACATGTCATGAGGCCGATGTAATAGAGCGTGTTGAGAATGACATAGTCTGATTATGCAGAGTTACTGGAAACACTTTATAATAACTACACTTTACATCTTAAAGGAACAGGCCACCATACTGTATAAAATCGGTGGCCTGTTCCTTTAAGGCGGGGGTTAGTTTTCATTAAAAGACTCTCCTTACAACAAGTCAGCAAGAACTCACAAACAAAGGTCAGACCCTTCGTAAGATTTCCTGTGGTTAAATATCTCCACCTTTGTGTCGCAGGCGGGGGAGGCGTCCCAAACGGAGACCGTGTCCGAGGAGAACAAGTCCCTGATCTGGACGTTGTTGAAGCAGGTTCGCCCCGGGATGGACCTGTCCAAAGTGGTGCTGCCCACCTTCATCCTGGAGCCGCGGTCTTTCCTGGACAAACTCTCCGACTACTATTACCACGCCGACTTCCTGTCAGAGTAAGGACTGACCGTTCCTGATCCGCACTCAGCCATTTCAGATCTTGTTTTCGTTTCCGCTTTGATCACTGAAGCCCCTCCTGTTAGTGCCCGTGTCAGGCCGAGACCCTCCAGGCCGAGTAGTCTCAGAAACTGCTACTGTTTAAAGTCATTATTATTTAATGAAGCTAATATATAACATTTGTTCTGACATTTGTTGAAAAACGCCACATCAAATCCCATCAATAACACTGGCTAATTTAAAATCAAGTGGAGGAGTTCACGTATCTCGAGCTCTTGTTCTCAATCAGCCGTGGCAATGTTGCAAACACTATTTGTTATCCTCAACCTGTGAGACGTTTCTGTGACGTCACTGCAATGTCTCTTAGACCTGTCGGCTCAAAGAGTCATATGGAGTCACTTTAAAGGATCTGTATCTGCTATTTTAGCCATCCCAAAGTAAACTATAGACATTTATATGATTAATTGTACCTTTACCACTATGGAGTACTATTATTTGTGAGAAATATAATTATTTTCTGGGTGTATTTTTGCAAACCCGGACACAACGCTTCAGTTAACTCCGCCCCCTCTCACCGCGCTAATCCGCCCATGCAAAATTATCAGTAAAATAAATATAAATATCACAGCAATAAGTGAAGTTACTTCACAATGCAGTTATAAGGAGTCGACATCTGCAACACAGCTTCATAAATGGCTAACACACACGCTAACACACACAAGCTAATACACACGCTAACACACACGCTAACACACACACGCTAATACACACGCTAACACACACAAGCTAACACACATGCTAACACAGCAACTCGAGTCTCCAACTAGTCTCCAGGCCAGTGGGAAAGGCCCTTTAGAGACAGGGAGAGGAGCTCAGTCACCCAGGAGAAGCTCGGATTAGAGCCACTGCTCCTTCCAGGCATGTCCTGTTGGGAGGAGGCCCAGGACACACTGGAGGGACATGTCTCTTTGGCCTGGTTTGGCCTCGGGGCCCCCCCAGAACAGCTGGAGGAGGTCGGGCCCCCCCCAGAACAGCTGGAAGAGTCTCTGCTCAGACTGCAGCCTCCACGACCCGGCCCTGGATAAAGAGGAAGAAAATGGTAATGATAATTTATAGTTCGTTTGTTTGTTTTTTTAACTTCCCAGAGCCGCTGTGGAAGAAAATGCCTTTGACCGGATGAAGAAAGTGGTGAAGTGGTACATCTCGGGCTTCTACAAGAAACCCAAGGTCAGAAAAACGAGTCTCGTATCGAACTCTGGTCATATCATAAAACCATTACTTAAATATTGTTTGAGATGTATATCATTATCATCATTAATATTGTCACAGGGTTTGAAGAAGCCGTACAACCCGATCATCGGAGAGACTTACCGCTGCATGTGGCTCCACCAGAGAACCAACAGCAAAACGTTTTACATCGCTGAACAGGTATCTGCCTCATCATAATGGAAACAAAGCTGTATGAGACGAGATCAGCAGTTATCAGCTCCCTCTCCCTCGGTGCGTTATGTAAACATGATCGTTTGTCATTTGATATTTATATCCTCTGGTCAGGTTTCTCACCATCCTCCGGTCTCCGCCTTCTACGTCAGTAACAGGAAGGACGGCTTCTGTGTCAGCGGCAGCATCCTCGCCAAGTCCAAGTTCTATGGTAAAGAGACGTGTGTTCATTTTGTTTTTCACTCAGTTTCATCTAAATCTGATGGATGTTAGAGAAGAAGACTCTCTGAACCACTGCAGTATGTGTCAGGGGTCTCCTGCCTCACCTTTTGCTTCCTTCAGGGAACTCTCTGTCGGCCATTTTGGACGGAGAGGCGCGGCTGACGTTCCTGAACCGAGGGGAGGACTATGTGATGAACATGCCGTACGCCCACTGCAAAGGTCAGACTGCACTACACCCTGTACAAAAAAATAATATATATAAACAAGAAGCAACCTCCCTCTCTCTTGGTACAGCTGCGTTTTTTTTCCTTTTAATGCAAACTGTTTTTGTAGTTTCTGTTCCACACTGTTTTACTGGATATTTTTGTATATTTTGCCGTGTTTTTGTGAGGTTCGGCAGATGTTTTTACTGCAGAGAGTCCGTAAAGAAGCAGCTTTTTAAAGTGAACAAATAGCAGTTCATGAGCTAAAGACATGGAGCGGAGGGAGCTGCGCAGGAGGAAGAGGAAAGAGGCGTTTCAGCGGATCACTGAAGGCAGTAGTGCGGTTTCCCCGACCTGGTCAGGTTGGCCCACAGTGGCAGCACGGCTCAGTCGGCTCAGGACTAGCACCAGAACACAGTTTCGTTGTACAATGACAAATCTTGACTGGGGCTCCCCCTGCTGGCAGCTGTAGGAACAATTTTCTTGGAACAACTTCCAGGTTGAACACGGGTTCTGAGCAGCTCCAGCAGTGCGTAATAAACAAAGTACATAACACTTTTGTTATGTAATTTTAACAACAGACGGATATTAGCATAGTGCTAAATCTTTTTAATGTAACTGCACATTGTCCTGATTAAATAAACTGAAAACACTTAGAGCACAGAACAGCTCAGAGTCGATAATGTTGGATTATGGGCTTTAAAAATGTGGAGAACAGTTTTTGGGTTTGAACAATGACGTGTAACAGGAAGTGCAGACCGAGGCGCTGATGCACTTAATTTAACAGCTTTGTCCAAGGATTAGCTCAAAACATGTTGAAAAACTATTCCAGGCCTGTCTTTGACGAGGGAACAAAATGGTTTAAACCTCAGGAAAGTCGACTTTGTATGATAAGTGTGACGTCTTCCGCTTCCGTGTCCGAGCAGACCGACAAATATGTGAGAAAAAAACCTTTAAAAAAACTCTTAAAAACAACAATCAGTATATCTGAAACTCTACAGAGAGTTACTGAACCTACTTATTTCTCAGACTCATTAGCCAAAAATGCTGCACCTACTGTTAAAAAAATGTATATTTACTAAAGTCGCTACTTCCGGGGTTAGCGTAGCTGCTGCGCCATTAGCATTTATCTCCGCTAACCCGGATAAGATAAGATAAGATGATACTTTATTGATCTCACAGATGGAGAAATTGCATTCGATGAGAGAGCATCCGGCAGCAGCACCCATTCAGTGCGCACCACTCTTTTTCCACTCTTTTTTTTCTTTGGTGAAAGATGGTTGTGTCGCGGCCGCCATCTTCACTGTTTTGGTCACAGGAGGAGCACTGGTTGATGGGAAATCCGTAGACGATGACCACGGCGGTGGAGCTCTTGCGCTTGGCCACGATGTTCTTGGCCACACAGGTGTAGTTGGCCGTGTGGGACAGACGCGCCTGCTTGATGATCAGGTTGTGTCCACGGTGATGTAGAAGTTTCTGTCCTCGGCTGGGTCGATGATCTCGTTGTCCTTCAGCCACTCCACCCGCATGACCTTGGAGGATGGAGAAACTGTAGCTGCCTCTGTCTCCTCTGATCATCTGAAACGGTGCACCGCCTCCTGGGCTTGTCCCCGTCTCAGAGCGTGGTGTCCTGCACTGGTCAGCTCCACCTCGTCCTTCCTCTTCCTCCTGCACAGCTCCCTCCACAGTCTATCACCATCTCCTCGTTGGTCCCTTTTGTTGTTTCCTGTAGCTCCTCTTGTGACGCCTCCTCCTTGCTGCAGGTGTGGGGGCTCTTGGTGCCTCTTCACTGTTCAGTGTCTCAGAAGAAGATGTTTGTAGATCTCAAATGGGTTTAGCTGATAAGCTAGCAGTTTGTTTACCTTCAAAAAGCTGCTTTCTTCAGGACAATTTTGGACTCTCAAAGTAAACAAATCCACCAAACCTCCACAAAAATACGGTAAAGACGTACAAAAGTATCCAGAAAAACAACGTGGTTCGCTGAAAAAGGCAAACAATTCAAATGTAGCGATTTAGGTAAATACTACTTTTATAGCAGTAGGTGCGGCATTTTTGGCTCATGGGCCTGATAAACAAGCATGTTCAGTAACTCTTTGTTGAGTTTCACAAATATTGATTGTGGTATTAAAGAGTTTTTTGTAGTTTCTTGCTCATCTCAGGACCAGGAAGTAGAGCTGTGACGCCACCACTTAACTCATGTCAACACAACCCATCTAAAGAAAGACTAGACTCTCTTCTTTCATCTAAAAAAAAAGTTTGTTTGTACCATGTTCCATTCTTTAGTAATCGTGAAATCACCCAGAATGCTGTTTTCTGACCAAAAAGCTGAGAAAATAAAAGAGCAATGCTACCACCTAGTGACTCAATAAAATAACTTGAAGTTCTTTTATTGAGTAACTAGGTGGCAGCATTAGGCAGCACAACTAAGATTTTAACACCAGACATGCTTAAGGCTTTGCTGCAGCTGTTCCCATTGAAAACCCCAATTGACGTCTATAGACGTCATTGGCAGTCGGTTAGTTAACAAATGTATATGTCCGACTTAAGTTCCCATTGACAGTTTCCAGTTGATTTATGGAAATGTATCAAGAAGTTTCCACCCTTTTGAAACTCCACTGTCCCGCTAAACTCCTGCCTCTCCTTCACAGGGATCCTCTACGGCACCATGACCCTGGAGCTGGGGGGTCAGATCACCATCACCTGTGAGAAAACGGGCTACAGCGCTCAGCTCGAGTTCAAACTCAAGGTATTTTCTTGTTTTTGCTTTGCCGAGTCCAACACATTTACGTTGACAGAGAAAATGCTCGGCCGTTTTGTTCTTCTCATGTGACTTATCTCACTCCCCTTACTGCCGTGTTATTCCCGTCCCAAACCCTCACACACCAAACACACCTCCACTGCCGCCATCCAGCGACAGGTAATTGTCTCTGCCGGATTTTACAGACGTAGAGAAAGTAGTCCTTAGCGTCCCAGTTGTTATGTGTGACGTCACGAGTTCAAGTCCATAGATCAGAACTGAATTAGGTCTATTGTAAAACCCACCCATCCATTTTCTTCCTGGAGCCACGCCTTGTTTGAAACTTCCCCTCGCACATCGATTTCATTTGGTGCTTTACTCATGTTTATAAGAAGGTGCAATAATGAAGTTTGTCCACAAGAGGTCAGTGTTCACACAGGATGAAGCAGCTCTGAAGCCACAAATCTTTAGCGAGTCGTGGAAATGCTCACATTATTTTGAACTAACTGGAGAAAAGGACATTACAGCTCATGTAGCTCGCCCCGAACAACAACACTTATCTTTTGGCATGATCGGTCCTTATGTGATTAGTTAATCTGAATCAATAGAGTATGTTGTGTGTTTATTATTACTAATTCAATGCACTTTGTAAAGAGTAGGACAAGCCTTTACAAATATTATTTTTGTGGAAATACTGTTACAGAAAGTGAACAAAGCCAATATGTTATAAGTCGACTATACATGCCTTTCAGTCATGTGACTTTTGTTGTTATGGCGGCCATTTTGAATACCGAAGTAGAATTATGCAGTACGACAACATGTAACAATATCTCTACTCAGGATATAAATGAAAGACATTTGATTGATTGCGGCATTTTTATGTAGTTGTAATCATTGCTCAAGAAGATAACAGTAAAAACATGTTTATGTGAAGGAACCAGTGAGTCAGTGTGTCAGCTGCTCAAGATGCTAGCATGCTACCGGTTAGCATTTAGCTTCAACAGCTCAGCTCTGACCTCTCCAAGAAAGAACCCTGAACCACAAACATTTAACCTTGGATACAACATGTGACAGAGGTCAGAGGTCAGAGCTGTTACTGTAGTATTTCCTCAGTGTCATAGATGTGAGACACACACGTGTTTATCGTGTTGAAGCCATTGACAGATTTAGTAAATCCTGCTGTAGCTCCACAGACGGAGCTGCTACATCTGAGCTACATTTACTGCTTATATCACATAAACGTGTTTTACTGTTATCTTCTTCAGCAATGATTACGAGTAAATAGTTGTCTTTCATTTTAATCCTGAGTAGAGATATTATTACATGTTGAAGTACTGCATAATTCTACTTCGGTATTCAAAATGGCCGCCAGAACTATGCGTGATGTCATTAGAAACGCATAGGCCTGTGGGTCATGCTCATTATTGTTGCCTATTGCTGTAATTTGTCAGCACAAAATAAAGCTCAGTGAAGTGACTTCATTCTGCTTCATGAATACATTTCCTGGTATCGGGCTGTGCGTGAATGAAGGATAATATAGATGTTTATTATTGGTATCACATGACTCTCTAACGCTTTACTTTCATAATAAAGTAGTGCAGAAACATAACAAGCTACTTTTCCAGAGGAGACACGAGCTAATTTAACTTAAAACTGTTTATTACATTATTGACTCATTCATTCCTTTCTATCCCAGATGTAATTAAAGCGAGCATTAGTTTTGATGGATGATGATAGGCTGGAATCAGTCAAAATGAAGCTGAAATTGACTCGACTCGTCACGTAGCGACTCCGTAGCTGTGCCCTGCTGTTCATGTAGAGGTTACGCATTCCCGCTGTAGAGTAGAGAGTAAACAAAGTCTCCTCCCTCCCCGTGTCCTGTCCCGTCCCCTGGGCCCATCCCGTCTCTTCTCTGTCCCCTCAGCCGTTCCTGGGCAGCAGCGACTGTGTCAACCAGATCCTGGGCAAAATCAAACTGGGCAAAGAGGTGCTGGCCACTCTGGAGGGTCACTGGGTAAGAGCTGATTTATGCACTTTTTACACACCGCCCCCCTCAGGTAAAAGCTGATCCACCAGCGGGTCTCAACTGGTGGCAGGGCTGGGTACCAGTACATGTTTTTATACCGATACTTTCACGATTTTTACCATATTATGCTATAGTGTTTGTCATGTAGAAACATTCCTTTTCCTTCCATTTAATTTCTTTTGCATTTGTATCATTTGTTTGAGGTGAATTAAACAAGAAACTTCCTTTAACTACAAAAGGGTTTTCTTTTTCAATTTTCCCAAAATGTTCATTTTTCACATATTTTAAAATTGTTTTCCCAATTTTTTCCCAAATTTTCCCACTGTTTTTCCATGTTTTTCCCCCAAATGTATTTATTTTTTCATATTTTGCCCCAAATTTTTGACATTTTATTCATGTTTTTCCCCATATTTTTTTCAATAAAATTGCCATTTTGTCCTTTTTTCCCCCAAATGTTCCCAATTTTTTTCCATATTTTCCCACTATTTTTCCATGATTTTTCCCCCAGTTTATTTATTTATTTTTTTCAAATTTTGCCCTAAATTTTTCACTTAATTTTTTTTTCAACATGTTTTTTCTCCCCAATTTTCCCAGA
Organism: Gobius niger; assembly: GCF_951799975.1. Lineage (NCBI taxonomy): Eukaryota > Metazoa > Chordata > Actinopteri > Gobiiformes > Gobiidae > Gobius > Gobius niger. Next base: position 3,808,360 of record NC_136853.1, on the reverse strand, counting down.
ATAATATAAAGAAAATCCCAATCTTGCCCCAAAATTTCCCTTTTTTTTTTGCCGTCGCATCTGAACTCTAAAGCCGAACATGAACCTGGAGTTTATTGTTTTGACTCCAGGACAGTGAGATCTTCATCAACGATAAGAAAACGGGGACCTTGGAGATGTTCTTTAACCCCACGCCGGACCTGAGACAGAACCGGCTGACGCGCTGCACGGTCCCGCCGGAGGAGCAGGGCGAGTACGAGTCCGAGAGGTAACTTTCATTTACACAAGAATGTTTTAGACCCGCCCCTGACTCTGCATACGTGCCCTGGATGCCCTCGTCTCCACTGACCAACTCCCCTGTGCTTCATAGTACGCACTGACAGGGCCGTAACTGTGAGGGGCCCGAGCGGGCGTTTGCTGAGAGGCCCCACTTTGTAAGGGGCCCCAGAGAAATGTTTGCTATGTTTTAAATATCGATTCTAAAAGCACAAAGCACACAGTTTGACAACAGCAAAAAGACCAGCTTCAAATATTAATCATTTTATTAGATTCCATTTTATTTGGAATTTGACATGAATTGGTGAATAGGGGGGAAATAATCGTACATTATTACTATTATACTATATATACTTCAACCTCTTAACCCCCGCCTGAACTGAGCACTTTTTCTGCAGTTTGGCTTTACCCAAATCTAAAAGCTTCTTGAACAAAGTGTCAAAATAGTGATGAAAACACAACAAATAAAGTGACAATAGATGTAGAAAGCAACAGAGAACAATACAAAAGAGACAAAAATCTTACCATCAGTTGTGTAGGTCTAAGCCTGGGGTAGGCAATGTCAGGCCCGGGGGCCAAAACTGGCCCTCCATCATCAAACTCTGGCCCTCAAGATGATTTTGAGAAATATTATGACCAAAATCAGAGATCAAGTGCCTGTTAAAATACTGTCAATTCCTTAAAGTGTCAGCAGAGCACCCTTTAGGCCTTAATCCTAAAAGAATACTCCAAGAATACTAAGAAATGACTTAAATCTACTTGAATTAAGAGATTAAATCTGAAGATTGAGTGGATTTGGTCTGGCCTTAAAGCAGATCAAACCTATTCTTGCCAACGGAACAAGCACAAGTTTTTACTTAATTCAGATTATTTTGTATAATTTCCAGGGAAAAATAAGAAAAAAATTGCAGTAAAAGTTAATTTGGGGGATTTCTCTTTGTTCCATTGGCATTGGTGTTTTTATCTGATCTTAGATTAGTTCAAACAGACTCAAATTTAACATAAAAAAACTTTATTCAAGCGATTTTAATAATTTATCTAATTTACGATGAACATTTTTCCAGTGTGTCTGATGTACAACACTGGCACATGTAGAAAGTGATGCTTTACTTCAATTGCTTTAATTGGAGGGTCCGGCCCTTGGTCTTTTGACGATGAAGAAACCCGGCTCCACCGAGCAAACTTGCCGACCCCTGGTCTAAGCTTTCAAATGAGGCGTTATCCTGGCCTTTAGCCTGTGAGCTCCAGAGGAGAAGCTTTTAGATTTGGGTAAAGCAGAACTGGAGGCTTTCATGGTGTGTTGTATTGAGTGTGATGTAAATGCTTAGACTGTGGCAACACGTGACCCGAGCCATCAACAACAAGGACCAAACGGAGGCGACCAACGAGAAGTTCTTCCTGGAGGAGGCGCAGAGGAAGTCTGCGCGAGAGCGAAAGGCCAAGTGCGAGGACTGGATCCCCGCGCTGTTCGAGCAGGACCCAGTGACCGGGGAGTGGCACTACCGATACGCCGAGTGAGTCTCCCAACACACCAGTGCCACCATAACCTGTGTCAGAGAGGCCGGGATGTCCCAGAGTACCTCCAATAGTGACAAAAGAGCCATCTGGTGGTGGAACGTATAATTGCATGATCAGAAATGGGAGAAAACCAATGGGTGAGGAAAGCTCTTCTCTTTGGTCCTCATGGCGGGAGCTGACATTGCTGTAGTGCTACCCCCAACCCCGGTGGTTTAAACAGCTTTAAAGCCTGGCTCCAAAGAGTATTATCTTTTATAAAAATTGCTATGAGCCATGTGACAACCCTGGGCTCGGTGTCATATGGTTTTTGCACATTAGAAATGAAAAGTGGAAGACTCTGGAGCTCTGTGGAGGCTCGTCGCCGGCTTCCCGCCTTTTTGCACTTGTCATTTTCACAGACCACTCAGGACCATTACTATGGTATATATACTACTGGGACTGAATTAGGAACCATTATGGACAAAATTTCATATATCGATACTAGGGCTGTGCAATTAATCGAAATTCGATTACGATTTCGATTATTACACTAGACGATCACAAAAATAGCATAATCGATTATTAAGGATGCCCTCCCGCTCGTCCATCCAAAGCACAAAAGTCCGTCCTGTGCGGTTTGTGTGACGCGTCTGATCAGCTGAAACACCAGCGCAGGTGATAGAACTGTAAATATTATCATACTAATATGTTTTATACCTAACTCTTGAGATAACGCACTGTTCAGAGCTCACCTTGTGCTGAAGGAGAACAGCTGTTCAGAAGCCTCGACATCCTTTGCCCAGACGCTGGTTTTGTTTAGTAGAAAAGTCTAAAACTCTTCTTCAGGAGCAGATCAACGGAGCTCAAACAAACTCTTATTACTTCATGCTGCTGAGATGATTGTTTCTGTTCCCTTCACATTTCACGAGCTAAAGGCTCAGGCTTTGGTCAGACATAAAAACATTAGCGCTGAGTGTGGCTGAGCATGTGGTATCGGCCCTCGGCTATGCATCCCTAATTTAAATTCATGCTGTCCTAATATTTGAAGTTTAGTGGTGCTATGCTAATGCTAGGCTAGTGCATGTCTATGGTATCAGCTAGCCTGCATTAAAAACAGTGCGACCCGCTCCACAGAGCACCTGAGGCAAATCACTTATAACACCAGACTAACCATGTAAATGTCTGTGTCCATAGAGTAATTTGGAATATAACTGACCTGCATCACATGAATTACTGCATTCTGAGGGACTATTTTCAAGCAGATCACTCCGCCGCTGCGTAGCTTATACAACCACGAAGCTGCTGCTGCTCAAATATACCTTTTGTTAAATGCAAAAGGTTTATAATTATTCTATCGACACAGACATTTATGGCGATATAAGTTTTTAATGCAGGCTACTAGTTACCATAGACATGCACTAGCCTAGCATTAGCCTAGCACCACTAAACTCTTCAAATATAAGAACTGCATGAATTTAAAAAAATATATAAATATCTCCAGAAATCAGCAACACTCTGGATATCTAGGAAATGTGTAAAAAATCCTGAAATATCTCTTTAAGAATTTCTTTTTGCAAAATCATGACTATAATTGTGTTAACTTTGCTTGTGTGTGACTTTAACCCTGACTTGCTGCTGCCTGTCTCCCCCCCCCTCTCTCAGCACTCGGCCGTGGGACCCCCTGAACGACCTGATCCAGTTCGAAATAGACGGCTGCATTCAGACCAAAGTGCGCCACCGGACGCCCATGGTACGTTCTGGCAGTCTTATTAGTCTGAGTAACCCGGCGGCGCGCAGGGACAATTGCAAGTGCCAGGTAAATCCTCCCCCAACAAACTTCTGCCATCAATCTCATCCGTGCGTCACCGTGCGTCACCGTGCGTCACCGTGCGTCGCCGTGCGCCGTGTCAGCGTCTCGTCTGCAGCCCTGGTCCATCTGTCTGCTCTGCTTCTGCTTCTGTGCTCCATCCTCCATGTGTGTCCGTGTCCAGCTCTTGTTTCACCTGGAAATTAGCTTCATTCTTTGTTATTGTTATTGTTTGTCTTTGCTATTGAGATATGTTCTTACCTGAGCTTAGACGAGTTCATGTGTACCTGTCTGGTCTTCACGCGTGTCCTCAGTCACGTAAACACAGCACAGACGGTGTTAGCATTTAGCCTCTCCTCCTCTATAGCTCCAAACCAGGTGAAGATAGAAGCTACCAAGCTCTTCCACGTTTCCCCTATTTGAATATAATTACGTGTGACACGATAAAGTATAATTACACAAAATTAAATAGTTCTAAGCGGATAAAAAGGGCGTAATAATACCAGCGGTAAAGTGAAGATATTACTGCGCAGATGTTGAAGTACTGGAAGAGCTTGGTAGCTTCTATCTTCGCCTGGTTTGGAGCTATAGAGGAGGAGAGGCTAAATGCTAACGCCGTCTGTGCTGTGTTTACGTGACTGAGGACACGCGTGAAGACCAGACAGGTACACATGAACTCGTCTAAGCTCAGGTAAGAACATATCTCAGTATGGAAAAATGGGCCTGTTCCTTTAAATGAGCCTAGAGCTGAGCTTGGTGACAGGTGACAAACCCCCACCCACACTAAAGACCCCCACCCACACTAAAGACCCCCACCCACACTAAAGACCCCCACCCACACTAAAGACCCCCACCCACACTAAAGACCCCACCCACACTAAAGACCCCACCCACACTAAAGACCCCACCCACACTAAAGACCCCCACCCACACTAAAGACCCCACCCACACTAAAGACCCCACCCACACTAAAGACCCCACCCACACTAAAGACCCCCACCCACACTAAAGACCCCCAACCACACTAAAGACCCCCACCCACACACTAAAGACCCCACCCACACTAAAGACCCCCACCCACACTAAAGACCCCACCCACACTAAAGACCCCCACCCACACTAAAGACCCCACCCACACTAAAGACCCCCACCCACACTAAAGACCCCACCCACACTAAAGACCCCACCCACACTAAAGACCCCACCCACACTAAAGACCCCACCCACACTAAAGACCCCACCCACACTAAAGACCCCCACCCACACTAAAGACCCCACCCACACTAAAGACCCCCACCCACACTAAAGACCCCTACCCACACTAAAGACCCCCACCCACACTAAAGACCCCACCCACACTAAAGACCCCACCCACACTAAAGACCCCCACCCACACTAAAGACCCCTACCCACACTAAAGACCCTCACCCACACTAAAGACCCCACCCACACTAAAGACCCCACCCACACTAAAGACCCCCACCCACACTAAAGACCCCCACCCACACTAAAGACCCTCACCCACACTAAAGACCCCACCCACACTAAAGACCCCACCCACACTAAAGACCCCCACCCACACTAAAGACCCCACCCACACTAAAGACCCCCACCCACACTAAAGACCCCACCCACACTAAAGACCCTCACCCACACTAAAGACCCCACCCACACTAAAGACCCCACCCACACTAAAGACCCTCACCCACACTAAAGACCCCACCCACACTAAAGACCCCACCCACACTAAAGACCCCCACCCACACTAAAGACCCCACCCACACTAAAGACCCCACCCACACTAAAGACCCCCACCCACACTAAAGACCCCACCCACACTAAAGACCCCCACCCACACTAAAGACCCCACCCACACTAAAGACCCTCACCCACACTAAAGACCCTCACCCACACTAAAGACCCCACCCACACTAAAGACCCCACCCACACTAAAGACCCCACCCACACTAAAGACCCTCTCCGATGGGGCACTAATTGGTGGAATGGCCAGGTATTTTCACTGACCGGTGGGACAGTGATGAAGAAGGCAGCTACAGTCTTCTTCTTAGGTGGACTCTGTTCTTCTTGGCACATTTGTACAGCAGGACCTTCTCCCTCTGAGCAGAGGCAGAGAGAAGGCCAGCCCTAGCAGGTACAGGACCTTCTCCCTCTGAGCAGAGGCAGAGAGAGGACCAGCCCTAGCAGGTACAGGACCTTCTCCCTCTGAGCAGAGGCAGAGAGAGGACCAGCCCTAGCAGGTACAGGACCTTCTCCCTCTGTGCAGAGGCAGAGAGAGGGCCAGCCCTAGCAGGTACAGGACCTTCTCCCTCTGAGCAGAGGCAGAGAGAGGGCCAGCCCTAGCAGGTACAGGACCTTCTCCCTCTGAGCAGAGGCAGAGAGAGGACCAGCCCTAGCAGGTACAGGACCTTCTCCCTCTGAGCAGAGGCAGAGAGAGGACCAGCCCTAGCAGGTACAGGACCTTCTCCCTCTGAGCAGAGGGCCTAGAGAGGGCCAGCCCTAGCAGATACAGGACCTTCTCCCTCTGAGCAGAGGGCCTAGAGAGGGCCAGCCCTAGCAGGTACAGGACCTTCTCCCTCTGAGCAGAGGCAGAGAGAGGACCAGCCCTAGCAGGTACAGGACCTTCTCCCTCTGAGCAGAGGCAGAGAGAGGACCAGCCCTAGCAGGTACAGGACCTTCTCCCTCTGAGCAGAGGGCCTAGAGAGGGCCAGCCCTAGCAGATACAGGACCTTCTCCCTCTGAGCAGAGGCAGAGAGAGGACCAGCCCTAGCAGGTACAGGACCTTCTCCCTCTGAGCAGAGGGCCTAGAGAGGGCCAGCCCTAGCAGGTACAGGACCTTCTCCCTCTGAGCAGAGGCAGAGAGAGGGCCAGCCCTAGCAGGTACAGGACCTTCTCCCTCTGAGCAGAGGCAGAGAGAGGGCCAGCCCTAGCAGGTACAGGACCTTCTCCCTCTGAGCAGAGGGCCTAGAGAGGGCCAGCCCTAGCAGGTACAGGACCTTCTCCCTCTGAGCAGAGGGCCTAGAGAGGGCCAGCCCTAGCAGGTACAGGACCTTCTCCCTCTGAGCAGAGGCAGAGAGAGGGCCAGCCCTAGCAGGTACAGGACCTTCTCCCTCTGAGCAGAGGGCCTAGAGAGGACCAGCCCTAGCAGGTACAGGACCTTCTCCCTCTGAGCAGAGGGCCTAGAGAGGGCCAGCCCTAGCAGATACAGGACCTTCTCCCTCTGAGCAGAGGCAGAGAGAGGGCCAGCCCTAGCAGGTACAGGACCTTCTCCCTCTGAGCAGAGGCAGAGAGAGGACCAGCCCTAGCAGGTACAGGACCTTCTCCCTCTGAGCAGAGGCAGAGAGGACCAGCCCTTGCAGGTACAGGACCTTCTCCCTCTGAGCAGAGGCAGAGAGAGGGCCAGCCCTAGCAGGTACAGGACCTTCTCCCTCTGAGCAGAGGCAGAGAGAGGGCCAGCCCTAGCAGGTACAGGACCTTCTCCCTCTGAGCAGAGGCAGAGAGGACCAGCCCTTGCAGGTACAGGACCTTCTCCCTCTGAGCAGAGGCAGAGAGAGGGCCAGCCCTAGCAGGTACAGGACCTTCTCCCTCTGAGCAGAGGCAGAGAGAGGGCCAGCCCTAGCAGGTACAGGACCTTCTCCCTCTGAGCAGAGGCAGAGAGGACCAGCCCTTGCAGGTACAGGACCTTCTCCCTCTGAGCAGAGGCAGAGAGAGGGCCAGCCCTAGCAGGTACAGGACCTTCTCCCTCTGAGCAGAGGCAGAGAGAGGACCAGCCCTAGCAGGTACAGGACCTTCTCCCTCTGAGCAGAGGCAGAGAGGACCAGCCCTAGCAGGTACAGGACCTTCTCCCTCTGAGCAGAGGCAGAGAGGACCAGCCCTAGCAGATGTATGGCCTATATCCAGGACAGGGCAGTTCTGTGGGACATGGAACCATTATCTGTGGGTCCAAGACTTTTTAGGTTCTTTCACTTCTATTCACCTTATTCAGGAGCTCGTGGTGGGTGGCGCCATCTTGTGTTCATGGCCAGAATTCAGGTCGATGGATAATATCTTTTTAAGTAAGTTTTCAGTGAAGCAGCAACTTAAAGAAGAAAAGTTATTTTATTTTTAACCTCTTAACTCAAAACAAAAAGAGCTGCACACGTGGGTGTGGGGATGAGTGTAGAAAACCTATATGTTTTGTTCAAATACCAGATCAAAAAGCATTAAATCTGACTTATCCCTTTAATAATTAATTTCTTCATCAGGAGCATGTATGTTGTTCCTCATCAGGAGCATGTATGTTGTTCCTCATCAGGAGCATGTATGTTGTTCCTCATCAGGAGCATGTATGTTGTTCCTCATCAGGAGCATGTATGTTGTTCCTCATCAGGAGCATGTATGTTGTTCCTCATCAGGAGCATGTATGTTGCTGCATCACATGACCTGTAGGGCTGCACGGTTTGCCGCTCAGGGCTCGACTGTTTTTCGCCATAAATTCATTGAAAATACAACAACAGCCAGAACACATTCAGCTGCATGTGTTGCCAGGTTTGTCAAATTCCCTTTAAAACGCCCAGATTTGGCTGAACTCATCTGCTTAACGACAGATGCGTGTGATTTGTTGTATTTGGATCTGACTCGGACTCCGATCTCACCGATTCTGCGGCTCGTGGTGATTTTCAAACGTAAACCCACAAAGTCTGGATTTCCGCGTGATTCCCAAACCGTGCAGCCCCACTCACCGCCGCGTCCTGACTGACCAGCTCACCTCTCCTGTCTTTATGTCTTTCCTTCTCACAAGGTGACGGTGCCAAAGAGGAAGCACAAAAGCGACAAACCCAAGAGTCCGGAGAGCGGCTGTTCGTCTCCGGAGCCCGACCACCACGACTCGTCCGGCAGCGAACGTAAGGAAGACCAGAGCTTCTTCTCAGGGCTTCTTCTAAGGGCTTCTTCTCAGAGCGTCTTCTCAGAGCTTCTTCTCAGAGCTTCTTCTCAGAGCTTCTTCTCAGAGCTTCTTCTCAGAGCTTCTTCTCAGAGCTTCTTCTCAGAGCTTCTTCTCAGGGCTTCTTCTCAGAGCTTCTTCTCAGAGCTTCTTCTCAGAGCTTCTTCTCAGAGCGTCTTCTCAGAGCGTCTTCTCAGGGCGTCTTCTCAGGGCTTCTTCTCAGGGCTTCTTCTCAGAGCTTCTTCTCAGGGCTTCTTCTCAGAGCGTCTTCTCACAGCTTCTTCTCAGAGCGTCTTCTCACAGCTTCTTCTCAGAGCGTCTTCTCAGAGCGTCTTCTCAGGGCGTCTTCTCAGAGCTTCTTCTCAGGGCTTCTTCTCACAGCTTCTTCTCAGGGCTTCTTCTCAGAGCGTCTTCTCAGAGCTTCTTCTCAGAGCTTCTTCTCAGAGCTTCTTCTCAGAGCTTCTTCTCAGGGCTTCTTCTCAGAGCTTCTTCTCAGAGCTTCTTCTCAGAGCTTCTTCTCAGGGCTTCTTCTCAGAGCGTCTTCTCAGAGCTTCTTCTCAGGGCTTCTTCTCAGAGCGTCTTCTCAGAGCTTCTTCTCAGAGCTTCTTCTCAGGGCTTCTTCTCAGGGCTTCTTCTCAGAGCGTCTTCTCAGAGCTTCTTCTCAGGGCTTCTTCTCAGAGCGTCTTCTCAGAGCTTCTTCTCAGAGCTTCTTCTCAGGGCTTCTTCTCAGAGCGTCTTCTCAGAGCGTCTTCTCAGAGCTTCTTCTCAGAGCGTCTTCTCAAAGCGTCTTCTCAGAGCGTCTTCTCAGAGCGTCTTCTCAGAGCTTCTTCTCAGAGCTTCTTCTCAGAGCTTCTTCTCAGAGCGTCTTCTCAAAGCGTCTTCTCAGAGCGTCTTCTCAGAGCGTCTTCTCAGAGCTTCTTCTCAGAGCGTCTTCTCAAAGCGTCTTCTCAGGGCTTCTTCTCAGAGCGTCTTCTCAGAGCTTCTTCTCAGAGCTTCTTCTCAGAGCGTCTTCTCAGAGCTTCTTCTCAGAGCGTCTTCTCAAAGCGTCTTCTCAGAGCGTCTTCTCAGAGCGTCTTCTCAGAGCTTCTTCTCAGAGCTTCTTCTCAGAGCTTCTTCTCAGAGCTTCTTCTCAGAGCTTCTTCTCAGAGCTTCTTCTCAGAGTTTCTTCTCAGAGCTTCTTCTCAGAGCTTCTTCTCAGAGTTTCTTCTCAGAGCTTCTTTTTAGAAGTTCTATTTTAGGTCAAGGTCAAGGTTTATTTCTATAGCACATTTTAAAAACCGAGTACTGGCCCAAAGTGCTTTCCATATTCAGAGACACAAAAAACATATTACTGCAGTAATGTAGAAAAAATAAAAAGTGCAGCGTAATCAGAATGTCTCGCTCAGCTGGAGTTAAAAGCCAGTGCAAAGAGATGCGTTTTCATCAATGACTTGAGATTGTCCACAGAGGAGGCCGCTCTGATCTCCAGAGGCAGAGTTCCAGAGTTTAGGCCCAGCACCAGCAAAGGCTCGATCTCCTCTGGTTTTTCGTTTGGACCGTGGGCTAAAGTCTAAGAGACACTGGTCAGAAGACCTCAATGATCTGCCCGGAGTCTGCAAATCCACCAAGTCTTTTAAAGGGGGGGTACTTGGCAAAATCGACTTTTTCAAGCTTTACATCATGTTATTATCTCATTCCCTCATTAAAAACATGCCTGAAGTGTTGCCTTGGCACATTAACGTATTTTTGAGTAATCTGTAAAAACTCTGATGGCGGCCATTTTAGGGACAGGTTTGCCTGAGTCCTCCTAGGACGCTTATTTCAGTGTCTGGTTCTGCGCTGGGAATGTCTTAGGGCCTTGATGATGCACAGAGCCTCCAGAGAAAGCTAATGCTAAGCTAAACCTCGAGTCATCACGTGAAAACGAGAAATATGCACAAATAAAGTCAATAAAACCACCACACACATAAAGAACCGTTTAACAATGATCACACACGGAGCCTGGCTTGTTGATTATGAAGTTTATTGCTCACTTTTCATCTACAATGGGGCATAGCCGAGTGGCTTTCTCCCGGAGCTAACAAGCTAGCCGCGAGGTGCTAACGGCTAGATCGGAAAATTCCTTGAATACAGCCAGCATATTATGCACAAATAACGTCAATAAAGCAGCAGCTACTCGAAGCAGCCTTTACGATGATCACACAATGAGCCTGGCTTTACACATGTGTGGTTTTTTGCAGACTTTTCATCAACAATGAGCTGTAGTCGATTATAACAAGCTAACGGGTAACCTCAAAAAACCATTGTCCGCCTGCGGAGATAATGTCCGTCTTTTGAATCGTATGGGCTCCTGCAGATCCTGGTGTCGTCCATGGGGGTATAGTTAGAGATCCATAGGGCAGGCAGTAGCAAAGAGGGACTAGAGCCTCCAAACAGCAGTTATTTTTCAGGCAAGAGCCCCTTAGCATGCGGTGTGGAAGGTTCGTCTCCAAAGTCACTTTCCAGGTCAGACTCAGATCAAATAATATCCTGTGTGGCCATTGTTCACAAAGCGATAACGCGTAGCTCCTTTCCAACAATAAAAATTTAAATGCACCGAAAATCTATTGTAGTTTGAATATGTGTGGAGCCAACGAGTGAGTGTTGTGATGATGCCACAGACAGCGTGTGGAGGGGCGTCTTAAAGAGACAGAGGCCTATTTCAAGACATTCGCTACAGCCATTTTGAGAGAGCAATTTTATACAAGGCAGTTATTCTAATTTAATGCATTTACAGACCAACAGAAGGTTTGGTCATCATTGTAGTGTGATATAGACTGGTGCTATGTGATATAAAACATAATACCCCCTCTTTAAATACGAAGGAGCCAAGTCATGAATAGATTTAAAAACAAACAGTAACATTTTAAAGTGGATTCTGAAAGTCACAGGAGGCCAGTGGAGAGAGGATGAGGTGCTCCTGTGGTCTGGTCCCTGTGAGCAGCTGCCACATTCTGGACTCGCTGGAGTCTGTGGATGGACGACTGGTCAAGGCCGTTATATAATGAGTCACAATAGTCCAGCTGTGACGTTATGAGCGTGTCGACCACTCTCTCAGGTTGGCATGGTGGTAGGAGGGTTTGACCTTCCCCAAAAGCCTCAGCTGGAAGAAGCTTGTGCTGACCATATAACTTATCTATTAGTCACCATCAAAATAAAGACTCTTTGCAAATGGACGACAGAAAGATGAGAGGTGGCTGCATGCACCAGTGAAAACAGGAAGCACAATTTCTGTTTCCTTGTTTAAATTTAAAAAATTGAGTTTACATCATCACGACATTTGTGCAGGGCCTAGATTGGGTTTGATTTAACATTAAATGGAAGATAAATCTGAACATCGTCAGCAAAGCAGTGGAACGATATGTCTTTGAAAGATAGATCCGAGCGGCAACATGTGCAGTGAAAACAAAACGGGTCCTAAAACCGAGCCTTGGGGAACTCCACTATCAAGGGGAGCTTTTCTTGAGTTAAAAGAACCAAATAGCTTGAAGAATCCAAATGTTACGCACTGTGCCTTTAAGATTAGTTTTAAAAGAATCATGATCACGTACTCCAGCATATTTCAGTGTGAGACGGCTCAGAATATAAATGTGTTGGTTCTGGACAGAGGCTCATGTTCAGACCGGGGGGGTTTGTGTGATGCAAAGAGATCAGTCCCGTCCTTGACTCTCACACCTGAGCTCTGATGTTCTGCTTTAACATGACTTCAGAAGCTCAGCCCAGGGCGACTCTGACTCAGCTGGAGTCTGCAAGGTCTGTGTGAGCAGCATTAGACCACACAGTAGGACCACACAGTAGGACATAAAGCTAACTGTGGTACGAGGGCTCTGGTGACAATGCTTCTGACTAATGAGATGTTTCTACTCGTGTTTTGTTTTTTCTTTTAGGACACAAAAGTAAACACAACAACCGAGTGCGGAAGAAGGGGACGGACCTGAGCGAACTGCAGAGTGCCATCGACTCCATCAAGCGGACGCAGGAGGACATCAACAAGTGAGAGGCTTTTACTATAGAGGGGACGAGGGACCAGGGGCTGGGGCCTCATTTCAGCCCTTTTCCTTTGGGATTATAGCTCAGTTACGGCCCTGGTCTCAGTTTCTCTTTTCACTGCACACAGTCTGAGCGACAGTGACGGGAGCAAAGTGGGTCAACAGCCCATAAATACATGCACAACAGAGAATGCTAGCATGATGCTACATGTAACTCCCTAACCTCCCTCCCACCCCTCTTCCCCCTCCCTCGCTCCACAATCAAGGATGAGAGAAACTTAATTTCAAACCATTCACAATCTTGAATCTTGAATGTTAGCATCGTGCTAGCTAGCACTAGCTACGACTGCCATTTTTTTCGCTTCTACTGAACGATCTGTTGTGAATAAACATCCACATGGACCTGATTTAGACTTGACTTTATTTGTATGTGATAAATAAGTTTAGATTTTGCCAGAAAAACTAAAAAGAGTGAAAAAAAGTGTCCCAAAAGATTCTGTTTTCCCCCTCGGCCACGCCCCCTCCTATGACGCAATGCCGTCTGTATCTATGAGGACGATAAAACTAAAACGCCTTTGAAAACTCCATGGCTTATTAAGATGTTTTTGGGACAGACAAGTAATAATTAGAAGACAAAAAAAAAACGGTGGCCTGTTCCTTTAAAGGATCTGTATCATTCTATTTTAGCCATCCCAAAGTAAAGTATAGGCATTTATATGACATGTTGTACCTCTTCCGCTATGGAGCACTCATTTTGTGAGAAATATAAGTATTTTCTGGGGGGATTTTCCAAACCCAGAAGACAAGACGCTTCGATTCAGTTAACTCCGCCCCCTCCCTCCGAGCGGATCTGCCCATGCATTATTAGCAGTAAAATAAATATAAATATCACAGCAATAAGTGAAGTTACTTCACGATGCAGTTATAAGAAGTTCACATCTGCAACACAGCTTCATAAATGGCTAACACACACGCTAGCACACATGCTAACACACACGCTAACACACAAGCTAACACACACGCTAACACACATGCTAACACACATGCTAACACACACGCTAACACACACGCTAACACACATGCTAACACACACGCTAACACACAAGCTAACACACACGCTAACACACACGCTAACACACATGCTAACACACACGCTAACACACAAGCTAACACACACGCTAACACACACGCTAGCACACATGCTAACACACATGCTAACACACACGCTAACACACATGCTAACACACATGCTAACACACAAGCTAACACACACGCTAACACACACGCTAACACACATGCTAACACACACGCTAACACACAAGCTAACACACACGCTAACACACACGCTAGCACACATGCTAACACACACGCTAACACACAAGCTAACACACATGCTAACACACACGGTAGCACGTGTTTTGATTGACTCACCGCTCTGTCCTGGCCTCTCCATCACATTGGGGACGGGCGTTGGTTATAAAAGTGAATCCACTTTGATTCTGGCGAAGGTTCACCAACATCCATCAGAGACAGTCATAGAAAAACACTATTTTGGTGAAAGTCGCTGAATCCCGGAAATAAATTCCAAATTGTGGCGAGTGGCCTCTTCTTTAGGAAGGTTGAATTGAAGTCCTCGTAGCCAAACGCGCTTTTCTCTGTGACATTATCATTAGGTAAGAAAAAAGAACAGGCGTGTCCAGAGTCGGTTAGAAAGAGCTCTTTCTTCATCCTTCAGTGCAAACATGACGTTTTCAGCCCTGACCTGGAAGCGCTTCCTTTTTTTTTTCTTTTTTTTTAAAGCTGTTTTATAAATTAAAATCAGGCTGCAAGGCATTACATTACAGAAGTTGTGCTCTTCCTGTTTGACCCTATGACGTAAAAAACAGATTCAGGATTCAGGAGGATTGCTGAGAACTGCGTGAATGAAGCTAAAAAACACTCTGGGGGTTTTTTGATAAGGACATAGCATAACAACATGGCTAAAAGCTCCAAAAAGTCGATTTTGCATGATATAGGACCTTTAAGTTTATTTCCAATAAAATCAATTAAAATCATAATCGTCCAAACTCAAGGTTTTATTTGTCGGCCATATCGCCCCGCTCTAAGTCGGACTGGTCCTCGGTGACTCAGACTCTGAACATCGAGGGTTTGTGACACTTGCAGCTGAAGCCGTGTCCGTCTCCTGCGGATCGTGGTGACGTGTTTCTGTGGTAACGTCTTTAAACGTCTTTAATCCAGATTATTCTCTGTCCTCTGCAGGAGCATCACTGCGCTGCGCAGCCGGACAGCGGCGCGGCCCGAGTCCAGCTCCTTCCTCCAGCAGAGAGACTACGTCGTCATCGCCCTCCTCATCCTCCTGCAGCTCTTCATCAACTTCCTCTTCAAGTAGCAGCAGAGACGATTACAGACTGCTCCCAACACTTCCACAGAGCCACCACTGTTCCAAATGACTTGAATTCAGAACATCTTGAGCCGTTTTGGATTCACTCACGATTTAACACGAGTTCATTCGACACATTCTGGTTTTACACATTTATCACCAAATCAAAGCAGGATTATTCACAGCGTTTCTCCGCACGCTGGAAGGATGGAGATAGTATACTTTTATGGCCGATGTCAATGCAAATTTTAGAAATCCAACGTTTTGGGGTCGATTTTAATACATTTTTAAGTCACATTTAATTATATGAAGTCAGCCACTGTGTACACAGCACAGCCCACCACATAGAGGGAAATAATAAAGGAGAACAAAACGGCAAAGACAGGGCCGGGGACCGCACTACTAGTATCAATGAGATGGGATTTTTTTTCACCATTTTTTTTTCCTGAATGTTTTTACAATTTTTTTCTCCTTTTTTCCCCACATTTTTATTACTAATGTTTCCTAATTTTTCCCAAAAATTTTTTACTTTTTTTTCCTGAACGTTATCCCAATTTTTGCCAATTTTTCAAGACTAATTTCCCAATTTTCTCCAAAATTTTCCCCAAAACTCGTCCCTATTTTTCCGACATTTCTTGACATTGGAGATGAACCCGATGTTGGATGTTTGCAGATCTTCCACACATTGTGGTTCTGTCTCAATATCAGTATCGACAAAAGTATCGTTCAGGTATCGTATCGGAAAATAATGTTTCGGTGCCCAGCCCTTAGCAATATTGATTTTAGCCATTTTTAGACAGACTGGACAGAAGTTACTACTGCAGTTTTGCCCTCAAGTATTCTAGTCTCTCCTTTAGGCACACACATACATATACATACAGTTTATATATATGTATATATGTATATATATATGTATATATACATCGTCGTGTCTCTTGTTTTTCCTCACAGAGGGTTTGAATTCACCCTGAGGCCCTCTAGTGGTGTGAGTGGCTCTGTGCATACGCTGACATGGCTGAAGCTCACAATCTCAAATACATTTCCAGATATTTCACTTGTTTTGAGCTAAATGAATGTTCTTTTATTTCAAGGGTTCTTTTATTTGACTTTCTTATTCCCGGAAAATTAGAATGTCGTTAAAAAGTGGATTCATTTCTGTAATACAACTTAAAGTGTGAAACTAATATATGAAATAGACACATTACATGCAAAGTGAGATATGCCTTTATTTGTCACCATTTTGATTATTGTGGCTCAGCTTGTATAAACTCCAAATATATGTCTATATAAATCTATATCATATATTAGTTTCACATTTTAAGTTGAATAACAGAAATAAATGAATGAAGCCACAAAAATGTGACCGAAACACAAGAAAACCGGGACAAAATTGCAACAAAGACGAGGAAAGAGCTTAGGCCTTAGCTTTCAAATGAGGCATTACACCATCACTCTCTCGTCAAGAAGGTTTTAGATTCGGGTAAAGCTGGACATGTGTAGAATGAGCTCAGGCCGGTTCACCACAACTGCCTCTAAAATCCTGCCCTGTCACTCAGAAAGGCGTTACTTCAGGTTCATATAGAGACTGCAGTTACACGTACGACCTGAGGTGGCAGTAGTGAGCATTAATACGTGGACACTCCTCATTTCGAGATAAATAAATCCTCAAAATGACCAAGATCAAAGGTGAAAATTCTGAATCCAAGTCATTTTAACTTCCCATTTTTCCGGCGCATCACGGCTTCTACTGAGACTTTTCCTTTATTTATCGAAGCGCCGGTTCATTCCGAAGAAGAAGAAGAAAAAAAACCACCTCCTGGAGGATCGTCCGGAGAGCAGCGAACTGCCACAAAAACTAACAGACTAATCTTCATCCTTGCCTTGACGTTTAAGGCGTTTTTATTTCCTGTTTTAATTGTTCTTTTCTTTTTACTAAAGTCGAAGTTACATTTCACTCCCAACAGACTGCGGGGAAACTGCTTGAATTTCAATATTAAATCTCGTCTTCAGAGGTCGGGGGCCAATCTTTTATCTGTCACGGCCATATTTAAACCGCAAAGAGAAGGATTTCAAAAAGGAATACAAGCTATAATTGTAAGATGTAGAATACTCACGTCAGCGGGACACTTGTACAGGTAGCATGTACAGACCACGTTAGCGTTATATTAGCGATGTAATATACGGTGTTCTGTACGGTGGCACAAACGCGCCGGGACCGTCCCGCGGGGAGCAGTGGGGCTCATATATCTGTCCTTACATGAATGTTTCCATCAGGGGGAGCTGGACCAGTAAGCGCAGCTCTGTTAGGGATCTCATTCGTGGCTTGGAGCGCCCTCCTCTGGCAGCAGGGAGAATTCGCAGAGGATTAAAAACACTGTGGCCCCAAATCAATCCAAACAAATAATACAAATGTGCTTTATTTGATGTGTTCAGGTACACTTGTTGCTTCGGGGGCGCCTCAGCCGTTCCCCCACATTGGGAATCATTGTTTAGCTGATGTTATGCCAAAATATCAATAGTGTAATAGTTTAATAGTGGGTCCAGTGATGGTTTAGGGACTTTAAAGCAGAACTGTGTAACTTGTTTACCTTTATAGTCCTTTCCGTCGTCCCTCTGGGGGTAAAACAAGTGTTAATGGGAGGATTGGGGGGTCTTTCATCTCCCCCTGGTGTCTCTGGCCAGAAAACCACAATTGCAACTTGACTGCCACTGGGCCGGAGTCACCAATACACACTAATGGAATCACGAAGAAGCTAACAGGCTAACGGGCAATGTAATTAGATGAACAATATCCCTCTGTCCCTTTGTCTTTTCTGTCAGTGTAGGATTTACTCTCACGGACAATTATTAAGTTAAAAACACAACTTGCTATGACACCTGCAGTTGCGCTTATGGCCTCTAGGGGCAGGAGTTACTTAGTTCTGCTTTAAAGGGGAAACTACGCAGATTCGACACTTGAGACTTTTTTACCATGGATTTTTATTCTCTCATCACAAACAGACCTGCAGTTGTCTTTGAATCAGGGACGCACCGATCTGATACCGATATTACTGGAAAAACATCGAGTATCAGCTACAAATATCCAATACTGAACCGATGCCAGTTTTGGCTCTCACCGCTTTTTAGAAACTCAACTTCCTCCGACTAAACCTCAGTGAATATGGACCAAGCTCAGGACCTGGAGGATTCAAGCGCTGAGTTACTTTTAACCTTTGTGAATGTATTTTTGATCACCGCGCAAAACACCACGGCTATGCTAATGTTAGCGGCGACTAATCGATGCTGGGACCGAAACTTTGATTGGATCACCTGATAAAGTGAAGTAGCCACTGCCAGAGCGGCCAAGTGTTTGTATTTTAGTTTATGAAAGAATAACTGATATTTAGGCCAAGGATATTCAGTAAAGAAGTCCAGTGATCCTCGTGTAATGTTTATTAATAGATGTAATACTTTCTTCACCGACAGCAGCCACTTTTAGGAAAGTCTCTTGGCGTCGGTTATTATCGGATATCGGCAGATACTCAAACCAATTATCGGGAGGAAAAAGCTGGATCGGTGCTTCTCTACTTGATGGCTGTTCCAAATGAGGTCTGCACGATATGTCAACAATAATAATAATGCAGTATTTGAACCATTTCAGAACGATATAACAAAGTACTGTATTAGGACCTAGCTGTAGTTTTTCAGTTGCGTTGTCGGTAAACCCGCGTCTCCCGTGTGCGTTTGTGCCGCCGTAACAGAAAGAATATCTCCTATAGCCACTTTAATGTTTAGATCAGGGAGGAGGAATAGAGCTTTTATTGTAGTACTGCTCCATAGTGAACCATTCCAGCCTGAGGGCGGCCGAACCCAGGTAGAGTAGGTCCTGTACTTCACTGTGTGTAAAATATTATTATAAAGTGTACGGTTTATTCAAGGGGGGGCGAAATCCAGACACGGATTCTGTGCACAAGCCAGTCTGACAAAACCGCCTGTGTCTTCGTAGCAAAACTAGTCAAATCTGTCGAGTAGAGCCAGCGTTCAGAAGACGCCGCTGTGACGGGAAACAAGAGGCCGTCGGCTCGATTCGCAGGTCACGGGTTCGTCTACTGTCTTGCAACACTGTGCACTCGAATCCGTTTTATCGCTCGCTCCACAGAAAGTCTTTCCCCGTCACAGCGGCAGAAGAAACTCTCACTTTCAACATTCAAAGCCATGACGTCACCTCCTCGTAGGGCTGCGGTCGCTCGGGCGAAGTGTTCGGGTTTGTGGTCACGTGACTCGACGTAACGCTCGTTTTGACCTGGATGTAATAATTCCCTTCAGTCGTTTTTATGCCAGACTTTCCTCCTGTACGGCAACACCACGGGGACAAAAAGTCTTCCTTGCTGTGAGTCTGTGGTATTTGACCTCACATCCACACAGCGCCACCTACTGTTGTGGAGTGTGCGTTACAAGGCTTTTTAACACATTGAGTGCCAGAAACGGGAAAGCTTGTTTTTGCTGTTTTTTTTTAAATTATTATTACAAAACTAGATCCTCTAATACACTTGTGATGTTGAAAGGAACAGGCCATCGTTTTTCCAGACTGAGATCTGTTCTTACCTGAGCTTAGACGAGTTGATCCGCACCTGTCTGGTCTGTGTCCGTGGAAGAGCGTGGCAGCTTTCAAATGCCAAGGCCGTGGGAACCCTGGTGGATAGTTTGGGAACTGCAGGCAATATTAATAAATAGGAAATATGCGCAGAAAAAGCGTTTTTGGGGTAAATTTCGTCCCTCAGCACCCGCTAACTAAAATATCTTCCGACGGCTTTTTGCCAAAGGCTAACAACATCTTTGGTCTTTTTGCGTGACTGAGCGCACAGGTAAGAACATACCTCAGTGTGGAAAAACCGTGGCCTGTTCCTTTAAATGGTTAAAATCGGTCCAAGGACGACTGAGAAACATCCTGTTAAAGTCTTCAATCCAGAACCAGGCTGTTTAAACGCACACGCCATAAAAAGAGATCGAGAACACGCGTGTTTCAAAATGTGTAACAATGTTGTCGTTGAAAATTGACTTGAAACGGAAATATTTAAGCATTTGCCTCTTCACATAACGTTAGTGTCCGTAGAGGAGAGAGGAGTTAATCAGAAAGGAGAGAGTTTCATAAAACCTCCGTTATCTCCGTTTCTTGAAAAAGGGTTTGTGATTTTGATCAAAACCAGCCTCTGTTTAGCTTAGATTTCTCAGGAACCGAGGCACGTAGAATGAAACTGTTTTCACCTACGGAGAGCTTAGAGTCTCCTCTTCCAATCGAGCCACATCATGTGTCCATAGCTCTAACATAGAATACTCTGCGGTGCTACAAATATCATGAAAAACAGTCTGGATTGTCGGCGCTCAGTGTGTTAATGTGAACAAAGGGATAAATGTGTGTAACTTTTGGAGCAGAAATGTAGTGGAGTGAAAGTCGTTTGTCCTACTCGAGTAAAGTACAGATCCTCAGAAACGCGCCACCGCGACGTCACGTGACCACTGTGAGGAAGACGCGGGTGAAGAGCGGCCCCTTCCTCAGCCCTCACAGTTCTTTATATTTGCGTTGGACGTTCCCGCTCGCCCGTCGTCCCGGTTGTAGCATCCTGTCGTCATCGCGGCTGGACCGTCTCATCTTCCCACCCATGTTTTTGTCTCTGTAAGGATTTCTTTTTTGTTTTTTTTTGTTTTTTTAATAAACAATGCGAGAGAATGTGTGCGATTACATTTCAGTGCCTTCTACAGTTTCAAGATGGATCTGATTCGGAGGCGAAGGTGATTGGACTGAGAACGATGGAACAACTTTTACCATTCGACTTTTGTCTGAACTCCTTTTGCGACAAGCGAATTAAAGGAAGATTAACCTTTCTTACAACTCTAACCCAATCCTTAACGACTTTAAACCAGATCCTAATGACCCTAAACCAGATCCTAACGACCTTAAACCAGATCCTAATGACCCTAAACCAGATCCTAACGACCTTAAACCAGATCCTAATGACCCGAAACCAGATCCTAACGACCCTAACCTAATCCTGACGACCCTAAACCAGATCCTAACGACCCTAAACCAGATCCTAACAACCTTAAACCAGATCCTAACGACCTTAAACCAGATCCTAACGACCCTAACCTAATCCTGACGACCCTAAACCAGATCCTAACGACCCTAACCTAATGCTAATGACCCTAAACCAGATCCTAACAACCTCAAACCAGATCCTAACGACCCTAAACCAGATCCTAACGACCGTAAACCAGATCCTGACGACCTTAAACCAGATCCTAACGACCCTAACCTAATCCTGACGACCCTAAACCAGATCCTAACGACCCTAACCTAATGCTAATGACCCTAAACCAGATCCTAACAACCTCAAACCAGATCCTAACGACCCTAAACCAGATCCTAATGACCCTAAACCAGATCCTAACGACCCTAACCTAATCCTGACGACCCTAAACCAGATCCTAACGACCCTAACCTAATGCTAATGACCCTAAACCAGATCCTAACAACCTCAAACCAGATCCTAACGACCCTAAACCAGATCCTAACGACCGTAAACCAGATCCTGACGACCTTAAACCAGATCCTAACGACCGTAAACCAGATCCTGACGACCTTAAACCAGATCCTAACGACCGTAAACCAGATCCTAACGACCGTAAACCAGATCCTAACGACCCTAAACCAGATCCTAACGACCTTAAACCAGATCCTAACGACCGTAAACCAGATCCTAACGACCGTAAACCAGATCCTAACGACCTTAAACCAGATCCTAACGACCCTAAACCAGTTCCTAACGACCCTAAACCAGATCCTAACGATCTTAAACCAGATCCTAACGACCCTAAACCAGATCCTAATGACCCTAAACCAGATCCTAACGACCCTAAACCAGATCCTAACGACCCTAAACCAGATCCTAACGACCCTAAACCAGATCCTAACGACCTTAAACCAGATCCTAACGACCTTAAACCAGATCCTAACGACCTTAAACCAGATCCTAACGACCTTAAACCAGATCCTAACGACCTTAAACCAGATCCTAACAACCTTAAACCAGATCCTAATGACCCTAAACCAGATCCTAACGACCCTAAACCAGATCCTAATGACCCTAAACCAGATCCTAACGACCCTAACCTAATCCTGACGACCCTAAACCAGATCCTAATGACCCTAAACCAGATCCTAACAACCTTAAACCAGATCCTAATGACCCTAATCCAGATCCTAACGACCCTAAACAGATCCTAACGACCCTAAACCAGATCCTAACGACCCTAAACAGATCCTAACGACCCTAAACCAGATCCTAACGACCCTAAACCAGTTCCTAACCACCCTAAACCAGATCCTAACGACCCTAAACCAGTTCCTAACGACCCTAAACCAGATCCTAACGACCCTAAACCAGTTCCTAACGACCCTAAACCAGATCCTAACGACCCTAACCCAGATCCTAACGACCCTAATCCAGATCTTAACGACCCTAAACCAGATCCTAACGACCCTAAACCAGATCCTAACGACCTTAAACCAGATCCTAACGACCCTAATCGAGATCTTAACGACCCTCAACTTGAACGACTCTAACCTAACCCTAACGACCTTAAACCAAATTATTAAACTTAAATCTAATGTCCCTAAACTTGATCCTAACGACCTAATAAAAAGTTGTTTATGAGACTAAAACTGAGACTAAAATGTCCACATATTTTTTAGTATGACTAAATAAAAATTAAAAGAAGAGACTAAAATCATCCGAACTTCCAGTGAGTTTCAAAGAGCCTCACATTATTTATATCTGAGCTTTGTTCATGTGAGAGAAGCTCCATGAAGTCGTTGGATTAAATATGATTATAATAAAAAATAAATGCAAAGTTTACTCATTTAATTTTAGCCGACTAAAACTAGACATAAACACTGTAGAGAATTATTTCACTAAATCACTCAATTTAAAACTGTGTCAAAAGACGGTGCAGGAACGTCAAAGCTCTGATATGGATTCCAACCTGCGTTAATCTACAATTCTTTGAAAATAATGACATTCTTCGGCTATTTTTATTTCGTCAAAAGTCCAAAAATGTGAGTCTAAAGCACATTTTGGCTGAACTCTCTTCTCTCGTTCCTCTCTTTGATGGAATGTTTTCTCTACTATTATTTTATTACGTTTGTGGTATGAAAACACGTTACATTTGACTCACTGCTGCCAGTAAAAAACGGGTTTATTCATTCGGATGTTTCACTTCTCGAGGGGCTTCGTCGGCAACTCCATATATGTTAGTGTCACCTGATGCTGAGATATGACTTCGTGGCCGATGAAACCTGTCGAGGTGCGACTAAAACAACCCAGTCTGGACGAGCCAGGACTGTTTTTAGGAACGTTTTTCTTCCTCCGATCACCTGCCGCCTCCGAACGTTTCCCTTTCGTGGTAAAACCTTTCGACATGTCACTGTTCCTCCATGTCGGTGTAAAATAAGTTATTCCACTTTTGTACGTGTTCTTCGTGTCGTTTTGGGTTTTAGCGTCACTGTTCGTCTCTTTTTAAAGTGTTTTATTCACTTGAGTTGTCCACGATGTCGAGACCAGTTTCATTCATTCGCACTCGATCCAAATGTAAAACCTCAGTGAAGACTTTGGGCACATGTAACTTAATAAAATGACTCTTCAACTCGTACGTGTAAGTTTGACAGGTTTGAGTGTCATTCATTGGCCGGACTTTGTTTCTTTGCACTTTATGTTTTTGGTTTATATGAAGTGTTTTGGCAGAAGTGTTTGGTTTATCGTACTGGCCTCGATAACCAC
Organism: Gobius niger; assembly: GCF_951799975.1. Lineage (NCBI taxonomy): Eukaryota > Metazoa > Chordata > Actinopteri > Gobiiformes > Gobiidae > Gobius > Gobius niger. The sequence continues at coordinate 3,784,659 of NC_136853.1, read as the reverse complement.
AGTTCCACATAGCGCGCGGCTCGGTCGAAGTACTCGGTTACTCTTCTCAGATGTTGTGTGAACGCTGGGATACACACAACTGAAGGAAACAGCGATAAAGAAAAGTGTGGTGGTGTTTATGGCATTATTCAGAGGTGCCAAGATAAACACTAGAGGAAAGAAGCGGCTAAAAGACGAACTATGAACTATGGCCGCTGGCTGCTCTGCTTTATGCCCACGACACTAGAGGCCGCCATTGTTGTAGTACCTCCATATCGCCGCTAGTTCCCCATTGAAAAGCGTGAGCTACACGTCACACAAGGGCGGAGTCTCCAGTGAAGATCCCGCCCTTATGCCCTTTTTAGGAACATGCTTCATCAGAGCTGGGGAGGCGGAGCCTGTAAATCCACCATGATTTCCCCCTCGACTCTGAAGGTTAGCAACATGCTACTGTTTTGCTACCAGCTAAAGTGATGCTAACAGCAGCTAAATGCTATTATGGACAAAATGACTTTTTCCAGCAGCGGATTGATGTTGTGAAATATTGAATCTGTTTTCGTGAGGGCGGTTCTCTCTCTAATAGGCTGCGTTCACGTGACATCACCACATTCTAAAGAGCTTATTCACATTTAATTACTGTGCCCGCCCCTTTTCTCCTATGTGTTAACATGGGACTGGAGAAGTCCACATAAAATCAGTCACTACAGGAAAACAAAGCCGTTTTCAGGCCGCACAGAGAAACGCTGCAGTGTCGACGTGTCGGTGCAAATGAACATCGGACATTTTACACAAATCAATCGACTAAACATCAGATTTGAGCGGAGAATATTTTCCCTCGTTCTCCGTTAAAATGAACGGGCTTCGCGCTCGACCGGAAGTGTCTGGACAACGCAAAAAGAGACAAAAGTGGGCGGGGCGGAATATGGTGAATAGTTTAAAATGGAGGTGGAGCAACTGACGGTAACTATGGTAACTGTGGTAACTGACAAAGTGCATAATATAATATTTTATGTCTTTGTTTATTGGCTCATATCTCAGTCATTACTGGAGGAATCCACATGAAACAAAAACTGTCACACAGTTCATGATCTCTGTCAGCACATATGAACTAATGTCCAATTATTTTATAAGAAAAACGTCAAGAAAGGGGTGACAATATGCAAAAACATGTCCAATAGAAAGGACTTTCAGACACATAGATACAGACGGCATCTCTGGAATCGCCCATATATGGTCATGTTTGAAAACAGTTAAGGGGGAAAACAATTTTGAAAAAATGTAAATTTTCTCTAATTATTCAAAAACTACTTTAACCAATGCTGAATTATGAATATAGTTTCTACTAAATAAAGATACAAAGACATGGGGAGGAGCAAAGTGGTTCAACAGCCCATAAATACATGAATAACGGAGAATGCTAACTTGATGCTACATGTTAGCATCGGGCTAATGCTAACGGTTAGCTAGCGCTTGCTACAACTGCTGTTTTTCACTTCTACTGAACAATCTGCTGTGAGAAAATATCCATATGGGCCCGATTTAGACTTGACTTTATTTATATGATAAATAAGTTCATATTCCACCAGAAAATGGCTAAAAAGAGGGAAAATTGTGTTTCTCTAAAGATTCTATTTTCCCCCTCGGCGAAGCCACGCCCCCTTCTATGACGAGATGCCGTCTGTATCTATAAAAATAATATGACAGGTTTGTGAATCCAATCGTGATCAAACACTGATGAGCAAAAACATGTTTTCGTGTTGGCACGTCTGGTCCGTCTGAGAAGAACCTGCAGGAAACAGGTTTAACGTTAATATGATATAGCAACGTATGACATGTAGGATATATCTGTACAATGGTCTGCAAAGGTTTGGGGGGGGCGTCTGGCCAGGTGTTACTGTGTCTCAAAAGGTCGAGAGTGGACAGCAGGAAGCTCAATAAAGGAAGTCATCACTTCAGTACATTTACGACCCAGTCACACTGATGAACCACGTGACAAAACAGTATTTAACCTTTTTATCTTGTTTTTCTCATATTTTTGTTTGTTTGTTTGTTTATTGACAGTCAGAACAATAAGTTACAGCAAAACAAAGGTCTTTGATTTTTTTTCCCCCAACAAATACCCATGAAAAAAATATATATATAAAGCATTATGACAATCCATTTCCACTGTGCACCTACAGTCCTCCACAGAGCTTCATTTATAAACTAGACATTTTTGACTGCGGAATAGTATTGCTGCAAAAGGTACCTGAAAAATCCTTGAAATCCTTGAAAATGCCTTGAAACTGCTAAAATTATGAAAAGTCTTTGAAACTCTTGAAGTCCTTGAAGCTCCAGAAATTCTTGAAACTATTGAAACCTTGGAACTCCTTAAATCCTTGAAAATATCTTTCAAACTGTTGAAATCCTTGACAGTGTCCTTCAAACTGTTGAAACTCCCCACACCGCTGAAAGAATTTGGTTCCAGTAACTATGGCAACCTGGTCTGGACTTTGCCTGGCTTCTGTGGTTTACCTGGTTAGGGTTTTCATTCCGGTGCCTATGTTAACCTGGTCTGGACCTGATCTTGGTCCGGGTCTTGGTTCGGGTCTTGGTCTGGGTCTTTGTCCCAATCCTTGAAACTGCTAAAAATCTTGAAACTGCTGATCCTGAAACTGCTGAAGTCCTTGAAACTGCAGAAATGGCTGAAACACCTGAATGTACCTGAAGTCCCATTAAAATGAATGGGCAGAATTCCCCATACAAATCAATGGCAGAATTTCCGATTTCCGATCCCGTTGAAAAAAACTGGAAAACTGCAGAAGGCGGATTTTTTCTGAAAACTGACAAACTGCGGAAGCTGAACAAGCACAAACTGCAGAATTGCTGAAACTGTGGAAAAAACAGCAGAATCTGTGAATCTGCGGAAGCCCCATTATAAGTCAATGGGAAAAATCGGCCGATTTTAGGCCGATTGCGGAAAAAGCGGAAAACTCTGAATTCCCAAAAGTAATAGCAATAATCTCTGAAACACGCTGGTTTGATGTATAACTTGTTGAACTGTGAAAACTGCTGAAAATCAGGAAAAAAATTGATTAATATTAAAAGATAAAGAACATGAAAACCAATGGTTCCGCAGTCAATCAGTTAGTATTTTCAGGAACACGTTTGGGGAACAGGCCAAACCATCACTCTCATTAGACTCCAGTATATAAAAATTGGGGGAATGACTGATCCTCCATCAGAAATGGGACCCAAAATCAGTCTGGCTGAAGAATAGAATTTACAATTATACAATGTTTTTTTTTTTTTTTTTTTTGTAGTTTTTTTTTAACATGGTTTTTCTTTTTTTCCCATCTTTTTTTGTAGTTTTTTTAACACGTTCTTTCCTTTTTTTTCTGTTTCTTTTCTTTTTTTTTTTTTTACACGTTTTTTCCTTTTTTCCATCTTTATTTCATTTTTTTTTCAGTTTTTTTGTAGTTTTTTTCGTCATGTTTTTGTCACTTTTTGTAGTATTTTCATCCTCGTTTTCGAGAAGTCTTTCGATTTGGGTAAAGCTGTACAGCTTTTCACTTTGTCTTAAAATAATAACAACACATTCCATTGAGAAGAACATTTTTTCTGATTACGAAGGAACGTCCTGAACTCAGGGAGCAGCTCCAGGCCACAAATCATGACCCATAAAACAAATCTGGAGTTGATTTTTCTGATTTAAAAAAAAGCTAAATATAATGGATAAATCAAATCTGACATAGATGTGATCGTCTTCTCTGAACCTCCAGCTGTAAATGTTTAAGACGTTCAACAGCAGCAGCAGCGTTATCATGGCTGTCACTGGGGGCGGGGCTTATGGACCTGCAGGCCTGAACCCCCCCGGGGCTCTTCGCACTCTCAGCATGTTTGTGTCCGTGCTGCTGCTCGGCTTTTGCATCTTCATCATTCTCCAACTCAAGCCTCGAAGACCCCGAAACTTCCCCCCTGGACCCGCCGCTCTGCCGTTTATAGGGAACATGCTCAGCCTCAGCCCGGACACCCCCCTGAGGGACATGGAGCAGGTGGGATTCATTATTATCAGCCTCTTGTTTTTACTGTTTGGCTCATGTTGTGTCTGTGTGTTCACTTCACCTGAGCCAGACAAGATTTGACTTTATTATCAACTAATAATCACAATATCCTGCGTTTGTTTGTCTTGGGCTCGAAGGCGTGACGGGACAAGAGTGACAAAAACAACAGACCTGCTGTGACACGCTCAGACAAATGCCCCGAAAACAAAACAAATGTTTCCTCAACTGTAGGACCGGAAAGTATAATATGCAAAGTGGAATTAGATTCAAGCCACATTTTCTTTTACCCTTCATTCATATTTTAGTAGACTTTATACCATGGTCTGGGTGATACTGGATTCTGATTGGCTGGTGCATTATTTTGGTGTAACCGCACACGTAGTCCGGTCGTTAAATCACTGGGATATCACTCCGCTGTGGCGTCGCCATAGCAACGCCTGACACAGCTGAGTCAGATAAAGGCGTAATTAGTGACTGACAGGAACGTATGAGATGGATTTAGTGTTTGCTAAATGTTTGTAGAGGAGAGTGAGCAGCTAGGTTAGCTACTGTTAATAACATATGAGCTTTACATTTCTATTGGAAACGGTTAAGGCTATTCATCATTTTCAGGCGTACATAAAATGATCCTGCATTGAAGCATCTTTGTCTGGATTAGTAAAGTCAAACATAAAAGTTTGAGTTGGGGGGGCCCAGGTGTGAGCGACTCCACTGCAGCTGTTTCCATAAACAGTTGAGCTGGTTGAGCTAGCTAGCTAGCTTCAGGTTAAACCTTGTAAAAGTGAAATAACTCCTGCCCACGAGTGCCGCATATCGGTGTTTACTTCCAGGGAAAAGTGTTTCCGGGTTAGTCCTGTTGTGTTGTGATTCTGTGCTGATGTTGTGTCGTTGAGCCTGACTGAGATCCTCGTAATAGCTGCGGAGAATGACTCGCTCTGAGACCAGCCTTCAGTGACCGGCTAATAACCCACACAAAATAGTCCCGTAGTCTGGCATATTTAGTGAGTTTAGTAAATGAAAAAAACATTTATTATAAATGTTACGTTTGTGGGACCCTGGTATAAGCGGATTAAACAACGAGGAGCCGCGTTAGACGTTATAAAGCAGGAGGAACAACACTGCACTGCACGTCGTGCATTATAACCGTCTAATGCACGGCTCTGAGTTGTTTAATCCTTACTTAATTCATAGTAAGTGGCAGGTTGCACTGGAGAAAGGCTCAATATTTAGAGCTAGATTTCAGACCTCACTCTGCCAATGTAACGCGACAAGTTTCTTTTCTTTTTTTAAGCTAAGGCATAAAGAAGAACACTTGCTTTATACTTTAACCCCTTAACGCCCGCCTGAACCGAGCACATTTTCTCCAGTTTGGCTTCACCCCAGTCCAAAAGCTTCTGGAAAAAAGCAACAAAACTGAGACAAAACAATGATGGAAATGTGACAAAAAAGTGAGAAAACATTGACAAAAAATGGACAAAAAAATACAAAAATGTGACACAAAAAAAAGACAAATATGTGGGAAAAAATGACCAAAAAAATGACAAAGTTACAAAAATGAGTTGAATACCAAACAAAAAAATGATGGAAAAAAACACTGTTAACGTGAGAAAAAAGATCCTCTCGGTTCAGGCGGGAGTTAAGAGGTTAAACATGAACTTATGATGCGGTTTAGGCGACTTATCAAAAATCTATGTAAACACAAACACCTCTCTTGATTGACTGCCAATGACGTATATAGACGTCAATTAGGTTTTTTATTGGGAACAGCTTCAGCAAAGCCTTGAGCATGTCTGGTGTTACAATCTTAGTTGTGCTGCCTAATGCTGCCACCTAGTGACTCAATAAAAGAACTACAAGTTCTTTTACTGAGTCTTTCCTTTTCTCAGCTTTTTGGTCAGAAAACAGCATTTTGGGTGATTTCACCTGTTCTCTACAGAAGATTACTAAAGAATGGAAAGAGGTACAAACAAACTTTTTTTTAGATGAAAGAAAAGAGTCTAATCTTTCTTTTGGTGGGTTTCGTGTTGACATAGACCTCGACCTAAATTTTCTGTGGGTCTTGAAAAAACAGTCAAAATCCTGAAAAAGCTCTGGCAGTGGGAGCTCTCTGATTTGGAAATGGCTGGCAGTCAATGAGTTAAAGAACAACTAAGTAACTTGAGTCCTTCCGTAGTCCCTCTGGGGGTAATACAAGTGTTTATTGGGGGGGTCTTTCATCTCCCCCTGGTGTGAACCTGTTCTCAAACCATGGCAATAAAAACGATTCTGATTCTGACCTGCAGTGGCGCTTACGGCCTCTAGGGCCATGACTTACTTAGCACTGCTTTAAATCTTATGCATTTATTGACTTTGGTTGCCTTGTTTCCAGTTGAGGAGGACGTATGGAAACATCTACAGCCTGTACATCGGACACAGGGCTGCGGTGGTGGTGAGTGGGACCAAGGCTCTCAGGGAGGCTCTGGTGAACAAGGCTGTGGACTTCGCAGGACGACCTCAGGGCATGTACGGCAATGCAATTGTAGAGGATAGAGGTAAGTGTTCATTTAAAAACGTTCTCATTGCCCAAATGAAATCCATGTTGATATATAGATACTTTTATAGATACTTTTATATACATGCAGGTGTAATTCTGGCTGATTATGGCCATAAATGGAAGCAGCACCGTCGCCTGTTCTTGATGACCGTGAGAAACTTTGGTTTGGACAAACAGTCTATGGACCAGAGGATTCTGGGAGAGCTACAACTCACCATCAATAATCTGGAGAAGAACACAGGTGACCTCATTTCTTCATGTAGTTCCTGCCAAGAAGGTCAAATGTGCAGCTGCTGCACTGATTTCTTCAACTTTATCTTTGTTGTTTAGGCAAATCTCTGAAGGCTCAGGTCATGTTCCATAACATTGCCTCCAACGTGATCTGCCTGGTTTTGTTTGGGAAACGATTTGACTATGAGGATGAGTTCATGAAAAAGTATGTGGCCGGTTTCACGGAGATTAACAAGATACTGAATGGACCCTGGTCTTTTGTAAGTTCCTACAGTGAGAGGAGAACATGAGCGAGAACATGAGCACAGCTTTGGAAGTTCTTACAATCCCGCCTAAATTCCTCATAAAATGTGGTCTGAACTTTACTAAAATCACAAGAATGAGTAAACAGTGTCTGCCTAAACTAATACCACCCAAACATCATATCTTTATTGGCCATAACATGTAAACATTCACGGGACAGGGAGGAATAAGTGAGTACACCCTTGGATTCAAGAGCTGGTTGACCCTTTGGCAGCGAGAACTTCAACCAGACGTTTCCTGCAGTCGCAGATTAGACGCTCACAACGATCTGGATGAATCTTGGACCATTCGTCTTTACAAAACTGTTCGTCAGGTTCCTCGGATGTCGTGTGTGAACGGTTTTCTTGAGGTCCTGCCACAGCTTCTCAATGGGGTTTAGGTCAGGACTTTGACTGGGCTGTTCCAGAATGCGTATTTATTCTTCTGAAACCTTTCTGAAGCGGATTTGCTTTTGTGCTTTGGGTCATTGTCTTGTTGCAGCTCCTTCCTCTGTTGAGCTTCAGCTGTTGGACACATGACCTCAAGCTTTTCTGCACAAATATCTTTATAAACATCGATTCATTTTTCCATTGATGATTTCACGTTGTCCACACCCTGATGCTCCTGCTCCTTCACAGTGAGGAGACGCTTGTTGTTCCATTTGTCTTCCACACATGACGTCGTGTGTTCCTCCCAAACTATTCAACTTTGGGTTCATCCGTCCACATAATATTTTGCCTGTGCTGTGGAGCAAACTCCAAACGTGCAGAAATGTGCTTTTTTTAGACAGCTGTGGCTTCCTCCGTGACGTTCTCCCGTGAAACCCATTCTTGTTCAATGTTTCCCGTATTGTAGACGTGTCACCAGAGATGTTGGCGTGTTTATCTGACACTCTAGGGTTCTCTTTTGCCTCCTTGCATATTCTGTGCTGTGCCCTTGGAGTCTTTACAGCTCGGCCACTCGTTGGAAGTGAAGCTGCAGTGAAGCCAAACCATTTATAGAAAACATTTCTCTTTCAGTCTTTTAGTGATGGTTCTGAAACTTTTTCAAGCTTTACACAACCTTCACAGGACAGGATCGAATAAGTAAGTGAACCCCCTGGCTAAGGATCCTCCAAGAGCTGATGAGACACAATTATTTAGACATTTAGAGTCAGGCGTGAGCCAACCTGAAGTCCAGTCACTGAGGTGTGGCTTAAAGCTTCAAAGACCTCTCTGAAGACCTACAAGAGTTTAAAGGAACAGGGAGACTGAGATCTGTCCTTACCTGAGCTTAGACGAGTTGATCTGTACCTGTCTGGTCTTTATGCCCGTGGAAGAGCTCGGTCACTTCCAACTTCACCCCGTTTGGAGCCATAGGAAAACACTGGGAGAGAATGGAAAAACAGTGGCCTGTTCCTTTAAGCAGACATTGTGATTTTAATAAAGATCTGACAACATTTTATGACCAATTTGTGCAGAAATGTAAGAAGTTCCGGTGTTCTCACTTGTTCCCATCCAGATAATCAGAAACACATGGGTGTATTGTGTTTTTCTTGCAGCTGTACGATTCTTTTGACTGGGTTCGCTCTTTTCCTTTACCTTTCGCCAAAGGTTTTCGTATAATTGAGGTCAGTTTCTCCAATAAACCCAAAATGTTTCCGTAAAGCCAGTTTGTGTAATATTTTTGATCCATTGTGTCTTAGAAATTAAAAATCATGACTTCCTCTTTGATAAATGAGCACAAGGAGACCAGAGTGCCAGGGCAGCCTCGGGATTTTGTGGACTGCTACCTGGATGAACTGGAGGTGTGTGTCAGTACTTTGGTAAGGACTGGTACGGATGACGAATAATGAAATATTCCCGACATTTGAGCAGAGAGTTGGAGACAGATCTTCATTTTCTCCTGAGGAACTGTTGATGTCATGTCTGAACCTTCACGCTGCCGGGACGGACACCACGTCCAACACGCTGCTCACGGCCTTCCTCTACCTCATGACGAAGCCTCACATCCAGGGTACGATCATGGTCAGATGTTTCTGAGTCAAACGTTATCTGCCTGTTCCGTTCCAGAGCGCTGTCAGCAGGAGATCGATCGAGTTCTGAAAGGAAAGGAGGTCGTTGCTTTTGAAGACAGACACAACATGCCGTACGTCCAGGTCTGCACAGGTCAGGTTCATGTTGACCATTAAATTCTTCCTGTTTCACATCTCACGGATGCTTCGTCAGGCTGTGGTGCATGAAAGTCAGAGAGTCGCGGACACTGTCCCGCTCAGTGTTTTCCACACAACCACGAGAGACGCAGAGCTGATGGGATTCTCCATCCCTGAAGTAAGTAAGAGCATATTTCCCTCGTCTCCGGGTGGTTTGTACCAACAGCTGCCAAGCACTGTTTATTTACTGACCTTCGCTTTTTCATCAAAATGATCTTGAGTTCTTCAAAGTCCACATTCAGTGAGAACAAGATGTTTACATACACTTTATAAAAAGACACATTTGCATTTTTTGAAACCAGAATTAACTTTTACTTTTTTAGGTCAATTAGAATTTTTCTCAATTATTCTATTTGCTAAATGCCATTTGATCTTTTTTAGAAAATAAAGTGTGTGCTACTTTTTACAAAGTCAGAAGTTCACATACACTAAAGGCTCATTCATACTTCACAAGACGCAAGAACTTCTTGTTCTTGCACTCTGAGCTGCAGAACAAAATGAAGTCGTTTTTGCCTTGCAACCATGGAAACTTTTTCTAACTGGCAATGGCAACAAGGCAATAATGACTTCATTTTGTTCTGCAGCTCAGAGTGCAAGAACAAGAAGTTCTTGCGTCTTGTAAAGTATGAATGAGCCTTAAGATTACTATACCTTTAAACAGTTAAAGCCCAGATGATGATGTCATGACCTTGGAAGCTCAAATCTGGTTCATCCTTGAGTGTAATTTAAACACACCTGAAGGTTCATTTTCATTGGTTAAAACAATGAAGTAAATGTCCAGTCATCACACAGATCAGAGAGGAGGCGGGTTCAGTGTCAGAGATGAACGTGCTGTGTCTGAAATGTGAAGATCAACCCAAGAACAAAAGACCTGGTGAAGATGCTGAACCTGGTCAGAGTTTGTCCTGACATGGGCTGAGAGGGAACTCTGCAGGAAGAAGCTCTGACTCCAAAAGAAACATCAGAAAATCCAGTTTGGGTTTGCCAATAAAAAAAGGATAAAGACTTTAATTTTGGAGACATATCCTGTGGTCTGACGGGGAAAAAAATAAGCATTTTTTTGGCCATAGTGACCATCGTCACGTTTGGAGGAAAAAGCCTGAGAACACCATCCCAACTGTGAAGCACTGGGGGGGCAGCATCATGCTGTGGGGCTGTTTTGCTGTGGGAGGGACTGGTGCACTTCACTGAATAGACGACATCATGAAGAAAGAACTCTATGTGGAAATATTGGAGCAACATCTTAAGACATCAGCCATGAAGTTAAAGCTCGGGGCTGATGGGTTTTCCTAATGCAGTGTTTTTCAACCACTGTGCCGTGGCACACTAGTGTGCCGTGAGTTATTGTCTGGTGTGCCTCGGGAAATTATCCAGTTTCACCTAGTTGTCAAATTAATTATTATCTGCAAGCAACGTACCATTTTCGAGTGTCTGTGCTGTCTACTGACCGGCAGAGTAACCATGTAATACTCTTCTATATCAGTTCATTTCTTTGAGATAAGAGAATTAGTGATGCATGGATGTGGCAGGTGGCGGTGACAGTGGCATTTGATGAGAACGACTGAGTATAAGCTACAGAATATTTTTTTGTTTTTGCCTTTTCCGCTGGTGTTGTGCCTCGTGATTTTTTCAATGAAAATAATGTGCCTTGGCTCAAAAAAGGTTGAAAAATACTGTCCTAATGGACCCAAAGCCAAACTGGTACAAAGTGGCTGAAGGAAATGTTTTTTAAGTTCATCACAAAGTCCTGATCTCAGTCCAGTTGAAAATGTGTGGGCAGAGCTGAAAAGGCATAGGCACACAAGGCGGCCTAATGTGTTTCAGTCACATCAGTTCTGTTTAGAGGAATGAACCAAAACTCCACCAACTATTGAGAGAAGCTTGTGGAAGGAAGTAACAAAAACATTTCTCAAAAATTCCATCTCTCATTCTCTGGCTTTTAGCAAATAGAAACAATTTGTCAGACAGTGAGAATAAAAATGTAAATGTGTCTTTTTATAAAGTGCATGTGAACATCTGGTTCTTCACAAATGGAAGAGTTTTGGACAAAGGTAACATGTTCTTGTCTTTATTTCCCAGGGCACTATCGTCATTCCTCACCTTTCGTCAGCGCTCAGTGAGGAGGGACAGTGGAAGTTTCCTCGTGAATTCAACCCTGACAACTTTCTCAACCACCAGGGGGAGTTCTTCAAGCCGGATGCCTTCCTGCCGTTCTCCGCTGGTGCAGTAGCAGTTTTCTTCTGTGTATTTCCACTCTGGATCAGGTTAATCAGAACATGGGCACGTCTCCTCTTCACATCACGTGTCCCTCTGCCTCACTTGTCCAGGTCCTCGGGTGTGTTTGGGAGAAGGCCTGGCCCGTTTGGAGCTCTTCCTCATCCTGGTGACTCTGCTGAGGAAGTTCAGGTTCGTTTGGCCTGAGGACGCCGGAGAGCCCGACTACGAGCGGGTGTTTGGCCTCACTGTGACGCCGAAGCCTTACCACATGAAGCTGGAGCTCAGGGCCACACGGGGAACCAGTGTACGTGTGGTTTAAGATCATTCCACGAGCTTTAAGATCCAGAAGAGTTCACTTTCAGTTTCATTCTGTTGTTTTCAATCAGAATCACAATCGTTTTTATTGCCATTGTTTGAGAACAGGTTCATAAACTCTGAATTTTTCTCGACATAAATCATAAAACACAGAATTTAGATAAAATAAGCTATAAAACCCTAAAGGGACTATACAGAGTTTAAATGTTCAAACTAAGTATTTTCCTCCCCTACATGTTCCTAGAATGAGCTCAGACCTGCCTGAAGGGAGAGGGTGAACAGTCCGTGTCCAGGGTGAGAAGGGTCAGCTGTGATCCGCCCACACGCCCCCGGGTCCTGGAGAGATGGAGCTCACAGACAATCACCTTCTCAGCAGCTTGTGGGAATCGAACCTGGGACCATCTGTGAAGCACGAGCGCTGACCACTGCACTCCTGCGCCGCCCAAAAGCTGCAATATTGTTTTCGCAAAAAAATATAGTTGACTTTAAACAGGAACTTAACCCTGTGAACAAACACAATGAGAAGTGCATTTTAATGTGTTTCGTACTGGGGGAAATAAAACTGTTTTTTACTCACGTTGTCATCACATTTTCATCGTTTTGTTGTCATGTTTTTGTCGCTGTTTTGATGCTTTTTTTCAAGAAGCTTTTAGATTAGGGTAAAGCCAAGGGGCAGATGTTCTCGGCAGAGGTGAAACATGAAACAGAGTTATATATCTATGTTTGTTTTGTGACTGTATTTACATCAGGGTTTAGTGACTATTGTTTGTGGTAAGTGTCTCTATTGGGAGTTATTGTTCGATATCAGTTTGTCCATAATATTGGTGGTGTTCCTGTGCGCGCCACTAGAGTCGCACTATAAAAGGCCCCGGTGTAAAGATTTTAAACTACCCCCCATTTCAAGCTACCCCCCGGTAATTTGAAATCGATTTCAAGTTACCCCCCGGGGTAGGATGAACGCGATTTCAAACTACCCCCCCTCAGACGATCATATTAAGTCGGCCTATGATGATTCTGAACTGTTTATTTATAATTCATAATTGAAAGCTATATATGATAACTAGGTCTCAGCGCTAGAATCACTCATTCTGTTGTATAATTGTTCACGAAAAAAGTTTGGTATCTGCTAACGTTGCGTGCGTTTGTAACATATAGATGGTGGAAAAATATAGGACTCATATTTCTGACACTGTATATTTCCTTCAATAGCCTATGTATTCCTGTGTTTTTAGTGGCGTAATTAAGATTACATTCTCCAAGTAGTTGCATCAGATGTTGGTTTAAGTAGCCTAACGATATATCAAACTTAAAGTCAAACAAAACTGAATCACAAACTTGCAAAATTAGCCCCACATGCAATATGTGAGGCCAGTCCCAGATCTTCAGCCCTGTCACACCTGAACGGGCTGTGCCAAAGGGTCTCCAAGCTCGCGCTCTGTGCGCCATTACGCATCAAACCTCCCTAGCCACAGCAGCGGTAGCTTAATGTGTGCTGTTGTAAACGAAAAAAAATAATACACTTTTTTTTTTTTTTTAAATAATACAATTACATACTACAAATTGTCAACATGTAACTCAAACATGAAGCATAAAACTTGTTACCGTCCTAATAGCCTGCAACTGCATAAACATTGGCCCAGTGGCTACAAACAGACATTGGCAATAAACTAAGACCAGAAATCTTATTTTTGAATGTAGCCAGGATAGATTTTTGAACGCTATCTATTAGGCAAACGACACTCAAAGTTCTGCAGGCTCAAAGTGGTTGGACAAATTACTGAGCATGATGACCTCGTGTGCGTGAATGTCATATGCATGTGATGGTCCGAGTGGTTTGTACTCCAACCATTTATTGTCATTTCCACATTTACTGAACACATAAATCCTGGTATTCAGCATTGTTGCCATGGCAAAAATCTCCACTCCAGTGCCCCAGGTTGCAAAGCGGATCATTTTACTGGAGTTGATGTGCTGAATGACGCTGGGGCATACGCTGTTGAACAAGTTGGTATTTTCCATCATGAATGATACGATTCTTGCTCTAAGTATAGCATGCTTTTCCTGAGTCCCAGTTAGAATCCGACTGAAGGTGCGAAACAGACAGTGACCGTCGGGAGTGATGTGGCAGGTTCTCTGGCCCTGGTTCCCTGGGATGGCGCTCACACCCGTGCCGTGCGCTTTTCCGTTTGAGCTGTGAAAATCCAGGTTCAGGTGAGTTGAGTGACATCTCTGCCAGTCCTCACCAACAGGCGTGACTGTGATGGATTCCGTCACAAGATCTTGTGTGACCTCTCCTTCGGACAACCTTGTGCGTTTTGGAGATGGTGGCGATGAAGAGCGCGTTTGGTGTTTCTAATCCGGTGAAGAGAGCGCCTCGTTGTATCTGGTGAGGTTACAGGAATTTACCTGCTTTTTTAACACTTTATGTGAATCCGATACTCGGTAGGTGTTTTTGCCACACACTTCTGCCACAGTGTACGGACCTGTACGTCGCTCTGTAAAATCCCCTCCTTTTCTGTCTTCCCTTACAAGGTTTTTAAGCAGCACCCTGTCACCAATACTGAAAGTTTGCCTTTGGTGTCTCTTATCGTATTGTTTCTTCTGGGAGCACTGCGCTGTTGCGATGTTGGTGGCAACCTTTGCCATCATCTTGTCTCGTATAGCCACCATATGCTCTATTTTGTCTGGTAGGCCTATATCCAAACACTCCTGATCTGTCAATTTGCTGGTCATCTGTATGGGAAGTACAGCTCGTCTGTTGTATAGCACTTGAAAAGGCGTCATTTTGGCAGATGCGTGTTTGGAGGTTCTATACGCAAACAACACCGCGGGCAAACATTCTGCCCAGTTGCTACGGTCGTTTAGAGACTTAATGAATCCGTCTTTGATTGTACGATTCTGGCGTTCAACGAGACCATTAGCCTGCGGGTGGTACGCACTGGTGATGTGTTGTTCAGTTCCAGTCATCTTGTGAAGTTCGGTTGACACTCGGTTGACAAACTCTCTACCTTGATCATTTATCTGTGTTTTGACACAACCATGACGACAGATGATATCCTCGAACAGGAATCTGGTAATCGCTGGTGTGCTCTGTCCGACAGGTAGATATCTCTGCAACATTTATTTTAAATTCATCCTTTACGCTCGCCCTGATGAGTGTTTCCTCGTGTTAGTGCTGCTGTGGGGCCTTCACGGGGGCGCGTCATGGCGCAGCGCTGTAGCATGGCAGTATTGGGTGTGCGGTTCCCCGATGGTCCTGTTGATGAGCGTGTTCCCTGGTACAGCGCACGAAAGGTGGCGCTAACTGGTATGTTTTCAACTCTAGCGGCGGGTAGCAAAGGCCACCACTGTATGTAACTGTTAATAATATGCATTCCTGTTTAAGTAGCACCAGCACTGCCCATCGCTGTCTTGTCTCCCCTCTACATGTGTGTGATTTGGGTCTGTCCAGCGGTTGGCGGGGACTTGTTGGAGGACTTACCCTAAATGTGAAACCTGTATCTCATGGACTAAACATCTGTGCTAAAGGTTTTAAATCCAGCATACTTATGAAATGAAAGAAAAACATTTTGTAACAAATAAATCCTACTTAACCAATGGAACTTATCTGTGTGTCTTAAAGCTAAGGTTAAAAACCTCGCTCTGCTACATTAACATCACACATGAGATGAAGTATTCATTATATCTGTAGTGACCTGACTGACCGGGACATGCACAGGCAGGTGTGTAAACTGTGTGGTCAGTCGATCATGCTGGTCAGGAAGTTCTATATGTGTTCTGTAGATGTCAAAGTGACTGTTTAAAGCTTTTTGTTCCTCTGTAAACTGCACAGCTCACAGTTGCATCAATGACTCTATGAGGCGGCTGTTAAAGATGCCCAGACAGATGTTTGCTGACTGTGGAGCTCACTCTTGTCCTGCTGCACTTCCTCATTGTTATTTTAAATGTATGTGTAGACTGAGCGACTCTCAGAATGCCATTATACGGACTCTGGTGTGTCCTGAGATCAGCTCAAGGAGATTTGCCTCAAAAATGTGGAATCATTGGCGCTTGTGTCTTTATGTGAGTGGCAGTGAGAGAATTGCTAATAACTTGTTTTGTTGCTGCTATTATCTACAGTATTTTAAAGGATCTATATCCTGCTATTTTAGCCATTCCAAAGTTAAGTATAGGCATTTATATGAATGATTGTACCTCTACCATTATGGAGCACTCATTTTTGTGATAAATATAAGTGTTTTCTGGAGGTATTTTTCAAACCCGGAAGACACAACGCTTCGATTCAGTTAACTCCGCCCCCTCTCTCCGCACATACTTTACCGTAATATAAATTAACAACAATAAGTGAAGTCACTTCACAATGCAGTTATACGGAGTTGACATCTACAACACAGCTTCATAAATGGCTAACACACAAGCTAATATGCTAACACACGTTTGGACGTTTGGACTGACTCACCACTCTGGTCCATCGCTGTTTACATTATGGGACTCGCGTTGGTTATAAAAGTGAATCCACTTTGATTCAGGTGAAGGTTCACAAACATCCATCAGAGACAGTCACGGAAAAACAACCAGAATAAGTTGCAAAGAGCTCCATCTTCAGCTGCAGCGCAAACATGACTGATCTGTTCAGATGCTCAGGTTTGTTTTGGCCTCAGCTGACCTGGAAGCACCTCGGGCACATCCTTTTTGTCTTTATTTTTGTCTTTATTTTTGTCTTTTTTTTCTCTCTTTGTTTCTCTCTTACGACAGAAATAATGTAAAAGCTGTTTTACAAATTAGAATCAGGCTGTAAGCATAGAATTAAGACATTACATTACAGACGTCGAGCACTTCCGTTCCGCTGTTATGACACAACTGAACTCAGAGAGCAGGATTCAGGAGGATTACTGAGAGCTGCGTGAATGAAGCCACAAACCACTCTGGGGGTGTTTTTGATAAGGAAATAGCATAACAACATGGCTAAAAGCTCTAAAAAGTCGATTTTGCATGATATAGGACCTTTAATCTTTTTCTTGATCATGTGTTCTCACTTGTGTCCTTAATAAAGATTGAATGAATGAATGAAAAGCACGTCTGGACAAAGCCAGGTTAAAACATTTCTAGTTTTCTTCATCTTCATGTTTGTTTCATTTCACTCCACACTTAATGAATCCTCCCGTCGTCCCTCTGGGGGAGATACAAGTGTTAAAGGGTGATTCGTCTTTCGTCGCCCCCTGGTGTCTCTGCCCAGAAAACCACAACTGCAGCTTCACCACCAATACACACTAATGGAAACATGTAGAAGAAGCTAACAGGCTAACGGGCAAAGCTAACTGTGGGCTAGCGCCACTTTAAACAGTATTTACAGCCAAGTCTGAGTGAAACAAATGATCTTTATTGTGTAACTGGATGAACAATATCCCTCTGTCCCTTTGTCTGTTCTGTCAGTGTAGGATTTACTCTCACGGACAATTAATGAGTAAAAAACACAACATGTGCGACACCTGCAGTGGCGCTTACGGCCTCTAGGGGCAGGAGTTACTTAGTTCTGCTTGAGATGTGAGATATTGGATTTGAACAAACATGAATATGATGGTTCTGTATTTTAAATATTGTAAATAACTGAATATAAAATACAAAAAAACATCTGTAAATTCTGTAAATACTGTAAAGAAAGAAGAAAAAGGTGCTCGGTTCAGGCGGGGGTTAAGAGGTTAAAAACTCTCTCATGTTTGGATTTGCATCAGACTGAGGTCACGGACTGGACTGACTATTTATGTTTAAGATCAGCTGCTTTTTTTGTTACAACTAACACACAAAAAGTACAAGTAATTATTATCATTATCAATAACAAAACACGCTATCAAGCTTTTTAAATTTAGAGAAAAATGTTTAGGATTCTTCTAAAGCTCATGTGCCACTTTCATAGTATCATTAGAGCTTCTTCTTCAAGCTGTAACCTGTGTTCTGAATGTCCACAAGGGGGTGCCACAGGGTTCGATATCAGGACCCCTCCTGTTCACCATGTATATTAATGAACTGGGACAATAATTAGCATTTTCACACTGATTATACTGTTTTGGTTTGAACTTTTCTAAAGCTTTCATGGTCCAGCTCACACGTCTGAAACTCAGCGCTGGAAAGAAGGTTCCTCAAAGTTCCCCTTAGTGTCACTCATGAGGATGTTCTGCTTGACGAGTCCAAGACTTTCAAGCCCCATGAAGTGTGAAGAAACTTAAACTCAAATTAAACTTTTTCGGTAACACTTTACATTACGGGCCGGTAAGTCCTTGGTACTTACACTGGTACTTACAGTGGTACTTCTAGGTACTTATTGTGGTTCTTACACTGGTGCTTACAGCGGTGCTTATGGTGGTAATTACAGTGGTAATTCTAGATACTTATTGTGGTACTTAAAGGATACTATAGTGAGAATTACAAGGTATGTACTTCTAAATACAGTGGAAACTCTTAGTAATGAAGGTTGTACTTCTTGTTTTCTCTATTGCTGATTTATGTTGTTTTATTGTCACACAATCCTAGAAATGACTTCTGTTTGTAGAAGTATCACATTTACTACCTATGAATTGCTGCTGTAGTATCTTTGAATTACCAATAAGTACCACAGATGTATCACTGAAACTACTAGAAATCATTTAAAGTATCAAAGTACATAGAAGTACAACCTTCATTACTAAGAGCATTACCACTGTATCTCTTAGTAATGAGAGATACTGTGGTAACTCTGTGTCTCCCTAACCCTAATCCTAACCCCTAACCCTAATGACTAGTAATTATCACTTTTACTACCTCAATAAATATCTAGAATTATCACTGTAAATAGTAGTACTAACCACTTACCACTGTAGTTACACTGTAAGTACCACTGACTTACCGGCCCGTAATGTAAAGTGTTACCACTTTTTCTATCGATATAAATTAAATTAATTTTCTTGTGAGGCAAAAAAGCGCCTTCTCACTGCATCATGTGTATCTATTTGAGACGATGGAGACGCCTCTGCTGAACGTCTCCATCAGACTGACACAGGTTCATCACAACTGTAGAGCCCTGACCCGTCAGTGTGAACTGTTCTCCAGTGGGACGGTCTTTTGGGTCTCTAGGAAACCTTTCTAATGCCATGCTTGGTTTACTGCAGGGGGAGGAAAGTTTGCCAAAACACCAGGGGCCGAACCTCAACATTGTAGCCGAAAGTAAAGAACTTTTTTCTGCAAATACCAATGTTTTACATCAGTGGTTCTTGGTGGGACCCAACATTTCCCCAGGATGACGATCCGCACCCCAAACAAAACTCTCATTTATCATATATCGTATAAAATATTGTATTTTCCACACAAGTTTTTTCAGTTATGATCATGGCAACTTAATAACAAACATTTTAACAAACTCTGTAAGTGTTCCCATGCAGTTTCAGGAAAACATTCACATAGGAATAATATATTTAGTAAAAGTTCCCTTTAGACTCGCGACCCACTGAAAGTTGTCCCGCAACCCACTTTTGGGTCCAGAATCCCTGTTTTACATGATATAATATGACCAGTTGGGATGTTCTGTCAGGACATTTTTAACCTCTTACCACCCGCCTAAACCAAATGCATTCTGTCCTCTTTGGCCATTATATAGGTCTGTGTAACACCTCATTTGAAAGCTAAGACCCACAAAACTGATATTTTTCCTCACTTGCTGTGTTGTGTCACCTTTTTTTGTGTGTTATTATTTTTGTCACATTTTTGTGGAGTTTTTGTCACATTTTTGTTGAGTTTTTGTCACATTTTTGTTGAGTTTTTGTCATTTTTTTGTTGAGTTTTTGTCATTTTTTTGTTGAATTTTCGTCATTTTTTTGTTGAATTTTTGTCACATTTTTGTTGAGTTTTTGTCATTTTTTTGTTGAATTTTTGTCATTTTTTTGTTGAGTTTTTGTCATTTTTGTTTTTTTAGTTTCTGTCACATTTTTGTTGAGTTTTTGTCACATTTTGTTGCGTTTACATCCTTGTTTTCTTCTCATTTTTGTGGCTGTTTTGGTGCTTTTTTCCCAAGAACCTTTTTGATTGGGGTAAAGCCAAACTGGAGAAAATGTGACCCGTTCAGGTGGGAGTTAAGAGGTTAAAATACAGACACTATTTCTCACACCTTTAGAGCACTTTAACAGGTATTGGATCTCTTATTTGTATAATAATATTTCTCAAAATCATCTTGGGGGCCAGAGGTTCTGTGCTGGAGGGCCGGATTTGGCCCCCGGGCCTGACGTTCCCCACCCCTGGTCTAACTGCCTCCACATCTGTAACCTAATCACCCGGAGGAGAGTCGACTTGTTTGCTGCTCACTGTTCCATTTGGAAAAGACACGTTAGTTCACTCGGCTCCTTCTACGTGGAACATGTTCCTAAGAGACAAATAACTGGACTTATTCCTTTAACCCCTTAACTCCCACCTGAACCGAGCACATTTTCTCCAGCTTTACCCCAATCCAAAAGCTTCTGGAAAAAAGCTGTGAAAATAGCAACAAAACTGAGCCGAAAACAATGACGGAAATGTGATAAAAAAGTGAGAAAATATTGACAAAAAAAGTGACGAAAAATTGTTGAAAAAGTGGCAAAAATGTCACAAAAATTGACAAAAAAATTATTTAAAAAATGACGAAAAAAATGACAAAAATGTGACAAATAAATTACACAAATTTGACCAAAAAATGACAAAAAGAAAGACAAAAAAATGACAAAAATGTGACAAAAAATGACAAAAAAATGACAAAAAAGTTACAAAAATGAGTTGAATACCCAACAAAAAAATGATGGAAAAAAAATCTGATGACGTGAGGAAAAAGATCAATTTAGTTTTGTAGATCTTAGCTTTCAAATGAGGTGTTACACTGGCCTACAGGATTTGGGTAAAGCTGAACTGGAGAAAATGCTCTCGGTTCAGGCGGGATTTAAGAGGTTAAACTCTTTTAAGTCCAGATCGAGACACTTGGAACGACCTCTTTGTTCATAATGTGTCATTTTATTAGAGATTTGAAGGTGTAACTGTGTCTTTTGTCGACCAGGAGGTTTATAACGGTGGTCAAAGCTCCTGGAGGTTCACAGTTTATTATCTGTAACAGGTCAGACCCCTCCCTCTGAAATACGTGTATAATATAAGCCCCGCCCTGTGTCCCGCAGGTGGTGCGTCCCCTCACCGTTGGCTTTGTCCTGTCCCGTGGCGAGGCGGTGGGGCCGGCGCTCGGTGCGCGGGGGTTAGCGAGGTTAGCGGCTGGAGCGACCTCAGCACTTTAACATAAAAGGAAAAACGCTGCCCCAGCCGCTCCATTCAGCCGCAGGATTAGGCTCACACAGACTATAGGCCGGCCCGGGGTGGCGCTCAGGGCAGCGTTATGTAAACCACGGCCACGGGACTGTGGACACGCTCATATGGACACGGGTCATGACTGCACTGGGCAGTATAGGCACATGGGACAGGTGGTCTTTGCTTTATTCTAACACATGGTAAAATAGCACCGCATCAGAAATATTTTATACGAGACACACTTGGCTTGACTTAGGTTTTCCTCTGTGTTTTATTTTTAAATTACGTTAACATGTGGACAGGAAGTGGTCTTTACCCTACAGTGGCCAACAGGAAGTGAGCACATGGTGGGCACAGGAGCTTCTTACAATTACCACCTTTAACGTGTGCTCCTCCCCTTCGAAAAACTGGCAAAATATTCTGTGGACTGATGAACCCAAGTGGAATAGTTTGGGAGGAACACACAACGTCATGTGTGGAGGAAAAATGGAACAGCACCAACATCAAACCCCTCTCCTCCCTGTGAGGTGGAGCAGGAGCATCATGTGGGGCTGGGCAACGTGATCATTAACGAAATGTATTCAAGAAAGACCTGAGACATTCACAACAGTGAGGAATAAGTAAGTGAACCCTTGGATTGAATATCTGGCTGACCTTCTTTTTCATTCAAACCTTTATACAGTATATCCATCCATCCATGTTCTTCCTCTTTATCCGGGGCCGGGTCGCGGGGGCAGCGTCTCACCAGAGATGCCCAAACTTCCCGATCCACACACACCTCCTCCAGCTGTTCTGACCCCGAGGCGACACCAGGCCAGCTCGGAGACATAGTCCCACCAGCGTGTCCTGGGTCTTCCACGAGGCCTTGTCCCACTAGGACATGCCTGGAACACCTCCCGCGGGAGGCGACCAGGAGGCATCCGGAACAGATGCCCGAGCCACCTCAGCTGCTCCTTTCGACGTGAAGGAGCAGCGACTCTACTCCGAGCTCCTCCTCTTGAAGGGTGCGCCCAGACACCCTGCGAAGGAAACCCATTTCGGCCGCTTGTATTCGCGATCTTTACCCAAATCTCATGACCATAGGTGAGGGTGGGGACGTAGATCGATCGGTAAATCTTGAGCTTTGCCCCGACTCAGCTCCCTCTTCACCACGACAGACCGATACAGCGACCGCATCACTGCTGACGCCGCACCGATCCGTCTGTCCATCTCACGCTCCATCCGTCCCTCACTCGTGAACAAGACCACGGGATACTTGAACTCCTCCACCTGAGGACTCCCCACCGACCTGAAAGGGGGAAGCACCTTTTTCCGACGAAGAACCATGGCCTCGGATTTGGAGGTGCTGATCCTTTATTTAACCAGGAAAAAATGTCATTGAGATCAAAAATCTTCTGCAGCAATAACTGCTCAGATCAGACGCTCACAACGATCAGGATGAATTATTCCTCTTTACAAACCTGCTGCAGTTCAGTGAGATCCCTGGGTTCACTCACTTATTCCTCCCTGTTCTGGGAATGTTTACATGTTATGGCCATTAAAAAAAAACATCACATGTAAATGTTTGGCTGGTATTAGTTTAATCAGACGCTGTACAGACCATGTTTCAGGAACAATAGCGGCAGGAATGTGAGAAATTCCAAAGCTTTACATACATTTTCCTCCCACTGTGTCTGACGTTTATGAAGAAATCTCCGGTGAAAATCCGTAAACAAAAGTGTGGGCTGTTGTTGTTTACTTCCGCAATTTTCAGCAGATGTTTTGGTGAATGATCCATCCATGGGCCTCTGACGCTGTTTTACAAAATTGTTGATCTGTTGAAGAGCACTAGCGGCACCCCGGTCCCCCGAGGGCCCTTTTCTCTCCATACGTTTGGTTTATTTGTATTATATTTTGTGTATCCAAAGCTTTCCCGTGGTCCTTCCCTTTGGTTCTGCTCTAATGAGCCTCATCAGCCAAAATGAGCATGTTAACCTGTGACTGGCCGTCCCTCCTGATCCGGGGTCAGGGCTTAGGGTCATGATAAGGTTCGGAACGGCAAATGTGGTGTCAGTTGTGTTTCACTCACACTGAACTCACACATATTTTACGAAACTAGACGGTCTTGGCTTTCAAATGAGGTCTCACAGTTGCATAAAGGCTCTAAGCTCTCCAGTCATTTCGCTTTGAGATTTGGATCTGCATAAACCCTCACCCCAAGGTGGCAGGAGACAGGTCCAGCAGTGAGGGGAGAGTGGAGCTCCTGCAGACCAACCATCTCTGCATCCTGGGCTTCAAAACACTCAGTCACTGAGAAAACATCTCCCATCACTCATCACAGCAGTTAAAGTAATGGTGGAGAAATGGGGTAAAGTTCCTCTTCTTTGTTTTCCCCCTCTGGCTGCTTTGAACATGGCCGGGCAATTCCAAACCTGCCGTCTGTGTTGAAATGCTGCTAATGTCACGCTGTGTTATGACATCACACACATGCAGACTCAGAGACAGCCCCATGTGACGCAGGCTGCACGTTCTGTAAACAAGGAAGTGAGTGGTTTTACGCAGCAGAGCCACGTCTGAACTGTCTCAAAAACCTACAAAGTGTTCTTAGTAAGTCACGTCTGAGAGAATTCCAACAGGTCAACACTGATGTGCAACGGGACAGAAGCACTTTCAACTCAAGGCTGTGCAGGGGCCAACACGACTGTGTGGGAGAAAAGCAGGTTCTGAAAGATATTTCCACAAAGAAAATGTCCAAATGGTCTTTATTTGACAGGGATTGGATTCACAAACCACATTCTTCTTACGTCTGAAAGTCCTTTCTACTGACCCACATCACGCTCATGCTTTTGAATATCGTCACCACAAGGCATTGAGTTGTGTACGAAATCCAACCATCCATTTTCTTCTACATTTCCGTTGCCGGGTCGTGTTGGAGCTGCACCAGCCCCTATGGCGCCCCCTGCAGGTGGTGGGTCCACAGCAGGACGGCCTCATGGTTCTCAGGCCTGTTGGTCTCTCATAAGGAGCTTCTGACCCGTCACCGAGGACCAGTTTGCCCTGAGAGACCCTACAGGGGCACGAAGCCCCGACAGCAGAGCTCCATCCGGGCTCAAACCCTCCACCGCGTTAAGGTGGCGGTTCCAGGAGGGGTGTGTAAATACATTTGCCTTGTCTTGCCACTTTTGGACACCTTTATGACGAAATGATTAGACCATAGATACAGTCGGCATCGTGTCATAGAAGGGGGCGGGGTTTCGCCGAGGGGGAAAATAGAATCTTTATTTTCACTCTTTTTCACACATAGATAGAGTCAAGTGTAAATCAGGCCCATATGGATGTTTTCTCACAGATTGTTCAGTAGAAGTGAAAAAACGGCAATCATAGCTAGTGCTAACTAGCCGTTTGCATTAGCACGATGCTAACATGTAGCATCATGTTAGCATTCTCCTTTATTTATGTATTTATGGGCTGTTCCTCTCCATGTCTTTGTATCTTCATTTAGTAGAAAACTACATTCATAATTCAGCATATTTTGCTTTTTGCTGTGGTTTTTATGTTTCTACTACGGTAAAGTTGTATGAGAGAGGAGGGGGCGGAGTTAACTGAATCCAAGTGTTTTGTCTTCCAGGCTGGAAAAATACCTCCAGAAAATAGTTCTATTCATCACAAAAATGAGTACTACAAGTAGAGGTACAATATATCATATAAATGCCTTTACTTTACTTTGGAATGGTTTTCAAACATGACCATATATGGGCGATTCCATATATGTATCTATAGTATCTATAGCAGGGGTCACCAACCTTATTTCAACTGAGGGCTACTTTAAGAGCATTAAGCTGTTCGAGGGCTACCAGTTAAAAACAAATCCTAAAGACTTAAACGTATACTGTTCACTTATAGGATATTGACCCCATATTATATTAAAATAGCTTTATTTTAAACTCATACTGAGTCACAAGAACCAAAATAACTGTAATTTTAACAATTAGATTCAAGAAAATGAAGTGTTTTACACTTTAGAAAAAGTCCCAAGGGCTACTGGACATGCCTCAAAGGGCCCCTGGGTGCCCGCGGGCACCACGTTGGTGACCCCTGATCTATAGTATCTGTATCTATAGTTCACATGTGCTGGATGGGACGACTTTGAACTTTGAGACTGTTTTTGTTTCATGTGAATTGGTCGAGGAATTACAGACTAGAAATGTGCATCGTGACTGTTGTCATGGTGACGCCGTGGAGCTCTGAGCTGCCTCCACCTGCCCTCACCGTGAATGGAAAAGATACGCCATAGATGGAAACAAGACAAAAAGGACGAAGCATCAACGTTTGCTTCTTCAGAGAGTTTAAAACACTGAGGACAGGGAGCTCCTTCAGTCCTGCTGCGTTTAGGATCATGTTTTAGTCGTGGTTACCTCGGGCTTCCTGTCGTGACTCTGTGGCCTGTGACTGGTTTGATAAAAGGCGTTTTGAGATGTGATTGGCGTTAGCAGAGTTCCAGACAGTCCTGCTTTTGAACAGAAACAAAAGATAAAAGTGGCCAAACAAACATCTGACCAGCTGAGCAGACTCTGAACGCTTTGGGACTGGGTTTCTCTTGGAGCCCTGTTTCTGTGGCGCAGCCTGAGTGATCCGGTTTTGGAGCCTTTGTCCCGGTCTTTAGCGCTGGAGCTATATTTAGAACGAGGAGATGCTTTGGGGAAACCCTTCCTCTCTCTGCCTCCTCCCTGTCAGAACATGGACTGTGGCTGCAGGGAAGTGGAACTCAGGGTTTTCTTTTATAAATATATGACTGAGAGCTACATCTTTGCCACAAAATAAGAAAACACCACAGAAGGAAAAGCAGGAAAGAAAGGTCAAATGTTTCTCTTTCATTTGGAGGTGAAAAGTCTCCGGGACGTCCACATCAGCACTTCCTCAGATCCTACATATTAGTGTTGATCCTGGGACAGAACAGGCCGGATTATGAAGAAGCTGAAACACGATCTGACCTTGGAATGAAACAGGAGCTGTGACATTATGGTCTGTCGTCTCCTGCACATGTTCGTACAGATGGATACAGTGACAGGGAAGTCATGATGTTATTACAGGCCCAGCACTTTACCCCCTGGTACCACACTGCCCCGGCCACGCCTCACAGTCCCGCTGGTACCACACTGTCCCGGCCACGCCTCACAGTCAGACAGTCCCGCTGGTACCACACTGTCCCGGCCACGCCTCACAGGCAGACAGTCCCATCACTGGTACCACACTGTCCCGGCCACGCCTCACAGGCAGACAGTCCCGCTGGTACCACACTGTCCCGGCCACGCCTCACAGGCAGACAGTCCCGCTGGTACCACACTGTCCCGGCCACGCCTCACAGGCAGACAGTCCAATCGCTGGTACCACACTGTCCCGGCCACGCCTCACAGTCAGACAGTCCAATCGCTGGGCGTTCTCCGCGTTCTAAAGGCCCATATATTATACAGAGGGAAAATGATTTTGTTTTTGAGGAAATGTTTGGTCTTGTACAGAGAGTGGCTGACATTAATGATCATATTTGTAATTCACACATTTTCTTTTTAGATGCAACTTGTGAAAGTGTAACGCAGTTAAAAGGGAAAACTGGCCCCGCCCCCACTTCCTGTTGCTGTAATACAGCATTCAGACTGAACGCGATGGAGACTATAAAGTTACTGCATTAGTGATGTTATTATTGCATAATACTTGTTTTCACCGGAGCTATGCGCTGCTAAGGAGCTAGTTAGCTCCGGGTGAGCGGTTAGCAGCTCGGCTACGGACTTATTTTTTGACATGGCTGATGTTCTCACGTAATCAGAGGCTGTCAGTGCTTTTTACTATAGATGGTTTTCCATTGACGTCACACTCCCGCATAGTTCCATATGGCGCCATCGTGTGTGTCAAGGGTCTAATTGTTTGTGTTACGGATCATTGATAATATCGTGAAGAAATAGAGCTCACACCTGTGTTGTGTGGGGCTGATCCCGACACGACGAAGAGAAAACGTCTCAATATCCCAAAAGTAATTCATCACTAAGGAACAGAAACAGAAAAACTTTCGTTCGAGAGATTTAAACTATGGCCGCCGAACGCTCGTCCCGGGTGTCGGGTCTGACTTTGCGGGGCAGCCTGTGCTTATTCCGCTCTGTGTCTGAGTCTCATGTCTTGCCTGATGTTCCCTGGTTTTGCCAGGGTCTGTCAGCTTTTATCTGACAACGGGGCTAGCTGCTAGCATGAAATAAAGCAAGTCTACGATGAGTTCATAGTAGACTTGTATTTTTTCATGCTGCTGCCAAACGCAAATCAAGTACAGTTGGCAGCTAGCAGAGAAATGAGACTCGGACAAATCACGGAGGAAGCACCGGCCAGTGTGAGGAGAAGGCCAGGGAGGCGAGAGCGAGGCGGCCGGGGAAGAGCGTGAGTCGGTCGGGGAGAGTGTGAGGAAAAGGCCGGGGAAGAGCGAGTCGCCGCTGTTGCGCTCTTGGTTCATCAGGAGGTAAACGCAGCACAGATAGGCGCTGATACACAATATAAATACAGACATTCCTCATTGTTTATCCGCTCACATGACAGCTGTTTGTTTGGTTCGATGGACAAGTTTAAGTGCGCGCTATGGCCTTCGTGTTTTACTGTTATGATGAACGTGCATGTGTACATCACAATGATTATGTTAGCCTACCCATCACATGGCTCATTGTGAGTGAAAAAAACACATTAGCGACTACAGAACGGCCGTCGTAGACACAATTATTGTTGAAATGTGCATGCGAGTCGTGCATAAACATTGTCGAACGCCACACAAAATGGCAGCGCGGCGGATCATGAGGATCATGGGAACGGAAAACCATCTATAGTCTCTCCGGGACAGCTCACAGACACCAGGGGCTACGGTTAAGTATCCTGTCCGGCCTTCAAGGCTCTAAGCCGGGCAGAGACTTTTGGGCAGGGCAGAGTGAGGGCAGGAGGTACGAGCCCCAAACGTAGGGCGTCGGAACAGTCAGTCTGTATAATTAAATATCAGCTACAGAATTGTTTTCCTTTTTTAGAAGAAGATGGTAAGAAGAGCGAACAAAGCTACAGTCGAATGTTACCCATAATGCAACACAAAATTCACTCCCCGCCCATCGGATGAAATTTTGGGAGAGCAAAATGCCTGAATTGTCGGGGCATTTCCATCTTTCATCAAACGTCCCGACACTCCGACCTTTTTCCCCCTTTGTCGGAGAGGAGACTCTTTTGTGAAATGTCCTGCCATTCCGACACACAAGATCATTATTCAAAATATGAGGGCCCGACTAGAGCTAAGCCTAACCTTAGCTTAGCTTGTGTTTACAAACTGAACAGGCTTCGCTCAAAACTACTGTCGGAATAGAGGTATCAAAACGTGTCGGACTGACGGGTCGACCCCGTCCCAAAGAGAACCTGGGGAACAGTTTCAGCGGCTAATCATTTCTGTGCTTATTGATTAACACGGTGACCGGAAGTTAATCAGTCTGTTTAGTGGAATGCAGTTGTCTTTAGTGCTTAACCCCGGTGCAAACAGGTCGGATACCGCGTTGGCTGTGAGTACACGGGACAGGCAGAGGAACAGACAACGGTCCATGGACTTTAAACTGATCAAAAAGCCCAACCAGGGACATAGCACCAGCTTAAAGCTCTTTATGCGGCGCATCAGCTGCAACCTTTAAGGGACTAGATGCAAGTTGGTCACTTTTATTCTCACTACTGCCACCTCAGGTCATACGTGTAACTGCAGCTTCTATATTAAACTCGTGACAGTGCAGGATTTTAGAGGCCGTTGTGGTGAACAGGTCTGAGCTCATTCTACACATTAGGACATGGAGGAACATGTAGGGGAGGAGAATACTTAGTTTTAACATTTTTAAACTCCGTGTAGTCCCTTTAATTGTAACATCGGCCCTGAAAAATAAATGAATACATTTAAAAAATAAAATCAAAAGCT